>NC_089978.1:69123173-70366673 GCF_036417845.1 Apteryx mantelli | reverse complement strand
ATTCTTCTTTCACATTATCCCTCCCATTAACACGTCACCATGTAGCCCTGTAATATGGTATTGCCATTACTAGTATCAGGGCATAAGCTTTGTACTGAGTTTGCAAGGCCTCAACACTGAAGCTTGTCAGGCTTGCTCCACCTGAACTCTCCTCGGCCTGCCTGCAACTTTGTTTTACTTGATTTAGCTGTGACAGCAATTTCTGACTAGTGGGGTTTTGGGGGTTTTTTTTGTTTGTTTGTTTCTTTTTACAATTGTTTTATTGTTGTTTATCCTTGTATGGTACAACCATAGTTTCATACAGATAGCAGTAACAAGCAGTTATTCTAAGATATTTACAACTCTAACACAACGATGCAGTGTAGAGAAAGACAGGCCTGATATGATAGCAGAGACCTTGAGAAGTGCAGACGCAGGATGCAGCAGAGGAGTACAGGCATGACATGATAAGAGCTGGGTCACAGGCTGGCACTGGAGACCCTACGGCTATAAACAACTTGGCAATGGTCAGCTGAAGAAATGCAGACCTGGAGCTGAACAAAACTGGTTTTAGGCATAACAAATGGAACAAAAAAATAGTATCTAACATATAAAAGGCACCGTGTATAGTAAATATGGATGTAACGCAGAGCTGCAGACCAATGAAGAAAAAGCAAAGGTGTAAAAGCATGTAAGCAAACATATAAAAGTGATCCCAAGTGGATCCCAGAGGGAGGAAGAAGCCATCAACATGAACAATCACATGCTCCCTGGTGAAGGACTCCAGATGCTGACAACTTGCCATAACATACCATCACCACCAGAATGAAACCACCAATCTTCAGACCCAGAGAGCAGCGGAAGGGTGAACGTAACAGCAGGAAAAGGAGTAGAAACTAAAAAGCGTGTATATGACAATTTAACTGCATTACCACTCTTTCTTGCTCCACAGAAACTAGATTTGGACTAATTACTAGGTTCTTAAGATTTCAAATATCCTAACAATTTTTTGGCTTTACTTATAGGGTTTGCTACCCCTTTGCCCACGAACGAGAAAGCATAACTGCCAACAGAAGCTCCTGCCCAGTAATCTAAAGGCATGCAGAAATACAAGCAGAAATATTTGATGAGAACAAGAAATCTGGCAGGCACTAACATCCCAAAAGTTTCCCCTGCACATCAGCCACTATCGTAGAAGTGCCCCAAACAGCAGTGCTTCAGTGCCTGAAGGCTTCTGCATGATACTGGCATCTTCTCTACCAGATGCAAAGAGCACTAGGCCTCCCTTCCTTTACAGTGCAAAAATCCAATCCCTTCCTCTTCTTTCTCAAATCACACCCAACTCATCTCCTCACCCAGAGTCGTTCCCAAGGTGTGCCCGTGCAATACAGCTAGTGAGACAAGCTGATAACAGTATATACTACAAAGTAGCATATGGGAGAGCAAAAGGTGGGAGAAAAAAAGAAAAAATAGTCAGATAAGATAGATCTTCACTAGCAAAACAGTCCTTATCCAGAAAAACAGAACAGAAAAAAGTAAAACAGTTTACATCCTAACCTGGAAAAGGGTAACAGCCTTAGATTACTAACATTTTTCTTAATGTCTTAAAGTGATACACATCTGGACAGTCAAAAAAGCTTAGACAGAAGAAATAAGAATATTTAGATTTTTAACACTAACAACAGGCAGTCATATTTCAACCAGAAAAGGGGAAGGGAGGGAAGAGGATCACAAAAACACAACTTTGTGAGAGAAGCTTCTTCGGGTACTTTCAAATAAATAAATAAATAAATAAATAACTTAGCGAGTCAAGAAGGGCATACAGAATGAGCAGCTAGGGTAAGAGGAGAAAAGGAAAAAAAAAAAAGCATACAGACTGTTTCTTGACTGTACATATTTTAAGAGACAGTTTCTCATTTAACTCCCCACCAATATTCACAACTACAGACACTCTGCACACTGATTATATATTATCTATAGTTTTATAATGACAAGTAACAACGCGTACTCTCCTACTAATTTGTACATATGCGACATGATTCAGTCAACAGTGAGCCATATGGTAAATATGACTGTCTTTATAAAAATCTTTAAAAAAAAAAAAAGAAAAAAATGAAAAAAAGTTCATTGACAGGACCATCTCCAAGATAACATGTTCACAGCTGTAGAAGAGATCCTCTTAGTAATATTTTGCAATCACAAAAAAAATCGACCACCCGCATTTATTACACATACAGAAAGCACAAAGATGTAGCATAATCTATAGTATTCGATCTCATTAATAAAAAAAAAAAAAAAGAGTTTGGGCGCTAAAATTGAATCAAGGAGCTGTTTTTAGCTAGAAGCCGAGACCTGCGCTCGCCAACAGCGCTCGCCACCGCGTGCTCCAGCACAAGATCCCCGGAAAGCCACCCGCACCCGGCAGAGCACCCTTCCGAGGGGCGCGCAGCAGCCGGCCCCGGCGCCGCCACGACGCACGGGCCGCCCCGCCGCCAACGGCCCCGTCTCCCTCCGCCGCCCCGGCGACGCCACCGGCGGGTCCGCGGCCCCAAGGGCCGTCGGCCCCCTCCCCCCGCGCAGCGGCCCGGCACGGCACGGCCCGCCCGCACGGCCCGGGCCGCTCCCCGTCGCCAGGGCCCGGACGAGAGGCACCGCCGGGCCCGGCAGCGCCAACCGCCGCCGCCGCCGCCCCGCCCGGCGAGCGCCGCCTGCCCGCCGCCGCCTCAAGCGAGGCCGCGAGCCGCGGCGGGGCCTGACTCAGCGCCGCAGCACCGGCCCCGCGCCGCTGTCACCGGCCCGGCGAGGGGAAGGCGGGGGAGGAAGAAGGGGGGCGCCGCCGCACCTGTCCTCGCTCTTGTTCTTCTGCTTCTTGCCCATGGCGGCGGCGGCGGCGGCGGCGGCGGCCCCCGCGCTCGTCACCAGCCTCAGCGCTCGCCGGCCGCCCGCACCCGCGCGCAGCGCCGGGCATATGCCGAGCCGCCCGCTCAGCTCAGCTCAGCTCAGCTCAGCCCGCCCCGCCGCGCGCGGCGCAGGCGCAGGCGCACTCACTGCCCCCGCCCCGCGCGCCGTCCCGGCCTGCCGTGCGCCGGCACGCGACGAGCGGCCGCCCCCCCGCGCGCGGCAGCGCCCCTGCCGGCCGGAGGGGGGAGCCCGCTGCGGCGCCGCGCGGGAGCGGGGAGCCGGGGGCCGGGACCGGCTCCCCCCGCCGCCTCCCCCGGCCCCGGCGGCGCGTACAGGGTGTTCTCCGGGGCTGGCGGGAAGACAGGCCCGGGCGGTCGTCGCCCCACGCGCTGCGGGCTCCCGACTGCCTGCGCCTGCCTTGGAGCCTCGCCGCCGCTGGCTTCTCGAAACCGGTTTCGTTTTCAACCATTCTGGTCCTCCGACAGTCCTGGAGAATGAACGACCGAGTAAGGCCCCAGCTTTGTGGTCTCCCCGAAGCCCGCCTGTCCCCCCAGAGGGCTGCACTGAGGCCCACAGTTCCCTGCAGGATTGGGCCGGTCTGGCCCTGAAAACCGACTGAACAGCCCAGATAAAAGGAACATGGTTGAAAGGCTCTTATCTGGAGGTAAACAGCACAGCTAGGTCAAACTGGAAAGCAGGGAGATTAAGTGGAAAGCTTTTAGGGTGCGCTGGGACAGCACACGGGGGCCACTTACTGGATGATAATTAGTGTGAGGCACGTGCATGGATGCTACCTGGTATACTTTATTACCCTTTCTCTGTAAATGCAAGCTGTTCTTTCCCAGCCTCCTGCAGAGCGCTGCCAGTCTCTGATCCCTGGCACTTCCCTGCACCAGAGCTGAACTGTAAACAACTAAAGTCCACCATCTGATACTGTGATGACTGGCCTCCAGCCAAAATGAGGGTCAGAGTAGGCAGAATTAGGTTTAACAGCTCAGCATAAAGGCAACTGACTGTCAAGCTCGGCTTCAGAGAAACCAAGTCAACAGCAGTTCCAGCGACAGAGGTTCCAGCATAGGGAGAGTTTGGCGGCCAGACAACACCGTTAGAACGGTATTTCCTTGCCCCCATTCTCATTGTGCAAAGCTCTTCCTCCTTCCTGCCAAAACACTTTATAGCACTAAAACTAAAATGGTGCTGCAATCTCTTACAAGAGAGTCTGGAATATCACTTGTGCATTAGAAGAGGATCAGTGAATTCAAACAAATATTAAATGCAAGTTAGATGGCGAACACTGTGTATATTGTGATACAGTGGCTCCCAGTTGCAACCCCATCTCTTCCTGGCCTAACTCCTCAATAGCAAAGGAAGATGGAGAAAAAAAAAAAACACTGGTCTGTTGCAGGGATCACAGATGGGGAGCTATTTAATATACCTCAAGAGCTGCGCATTTTTGTTATTGTCATTATCCAGTTACGGTAGATTTTTCTTTTCCTTTTTTTGGCCCAAATAAGCCTCACTCTCTTCTTCTATCTTTCAGTCTCAGGACCACCACCTTTAACTTGCTTTACTCCCTAAAATCCGTGCTTCCCACTTCCTTCTCCCTTTATACAGCTACAGCTCCCTCATCATCCTCTCAACCCTTCCCACAGTGGACCACAGATAAGTCCAGAAGTTTATCTTTATGCCTTATCTTTCATCATCAGCACGCTCCAGTTCTGAGGAATCAGAGATCCAGGAAACAAGAAGGTCGCAAAACACTTTTTTTTCTTTTTTTTTTTTTTACATATTTTAATATCCCATTATTTAGATATGGTAGGTCGTCTGGTATACTTGCAAGAAAAACAAAGGCATGACATGCCCTGGCTATTCAAACGCGGTCGTCTTCTACCCGAGACTGCTTTAGCACCCTGGCCGAGCCGTCACGTAACGCGGCGCCCTGCCCTTACCGGTAATCACAGCGCCGCTCGAGGGGCCCGACCCGGCCCCGCAGCTCCGGGCGGCTACGCCCCGCCGTCCTCCGCGGCCCGGCCCCCCCCCCCCCACGCCTAGCCCCGAGAGGAAACCCCGAAGAAACACGGCCTCCGCACCGCGCCTTATCGCGGCTCCCGTCCCCTAACAGACGCCGCCGTTACACCGCCCCTCCCCCCCCCCGGCCCCGCCGCAGCGGGAAGCAACGAACCGCCCCGGCGCGAGCCCGCCCCGCCCCGCGGGGGTGACGCGATGGGGAGGGGGACGGGACGGGACGGCCCGCCGCTGCAGACACGCCCCCTTGCGGCAAAGCCCCGCCAGAGCAGCGTGCCGCCCAGAGGCCAGCAATTCAGAGAGGCCCTGCTTCCGCCTGCCAAGGGAGCCGCGCTGTACCCCGAGACGCGTCCTCTCGGTGGGGGCGGGGGGGAAAGGCGGAGAAAGTCGCTGTGCACGCTGGGATGCCCCCTCGTCGCGCGCGGCATGCCGGGACGGGCGCTGTTGCCAGGGGGACGGAGTGTGGGAAATGCATGCCGGGAGATGTACTCTGCCGAGGGAGGGCAGTTGCAGTGCGTACCGGGAGAGGTAGTCCCCACGAGGAGGAGCTTCGGTTTGGCGGGGGGGCTGCCCCTGGCCGAGTTCTGCCGCAGGGCGTCCCTCCCGAAGGGCGGATACACACACACACCCTCCTCCCTACAGCGCGGCGAAAGGCCGCCCGAGGGCGCTGCGCATGCGTGCGGGGCGCAGGCAGCGCTCGAGGCACGTCGTCGCGCAGCCAATGAGAGCATCGGGGAGCTCTGCGTGCGAGTGCACGCAGCAGTCGGCCCTCTGTTCTCGCGCCCCGTCCGGGTTCTCGCGAGACTCCGGCAGGGCGGAACCCGTGCGCGAGCCCCGCACGCAGCCAGGCGGCACCTGCGGGCGCGGACGGACGGGGGTGAGTGGCGGCGGCGGCGCTTCTGGGCATCGACCCCTTGCGTCGGGCCGCGGGGAGGGGCGGCGGGTCCGGCACCGTGGCCAGAGGGGAGGAGGGGGGGAGGGAGGAGGGGAGGGGAAGGCTCCGCTGTGGCCAGCGGGCGAACCTGTGAGGAGCTGGGCGGCCGCGCCCGGGTGGGTGGGCGACTGTTGTGTGTAACGGCCCATGGAGGCGCAGGGCGTCTGCGCAGTGCCCACGCGCGCGCACACACACACACACACCGCGGTCCCGTTCTCTCTGCTGCACTCCGCTGGCCGGGCACCCGGCGTCCTGTCCCGGCCGCGCCGACTGCCCCGGCGCAGCCCACACGCAAAGGGCTCGGGGGCAGGCAGGCGAGTGCGCCCATTTTTGGTGGAGTGAGGGCCACTGCTCGCGGGCAGCCGCGCTTCAGGCTGCCTCGGTGCTCACGGAAGTGCGGGGCGCTGGCGAGTCAGTGGTGTTGTGGGTGAGGGGCCCTGGCTGCGTGCGAAACGCCTGTTATCACCCAGGCTTATGCAGTTTGGAAAGCCAAGACCTGTCCCTGGAGATCTCAGACTGTAGTGGAGATTACAGCGCAGGATGGAGTTGATTTTCTTTTTCCTTCCTACTTGCATGGAGGACAAGACACCTTTTACCCCAACTTAGCAAAGTTCCCTCCCTCTTTTGAAGATCTAGTGGCCTCTGATCTGTGTCAGTAAGTTTTTTACATCCCCAGATGGGATAAAACAGATGGAGAGAAAAAGGGTAGTGGAGAGAGAATATAGTTAGTACCTTCTGGGAGAAGGACTGAAGACAAGGTGCTGCAGATCAGAACCAGCCTGACTGGCACATCTAGAGTGTGGCAGTAGGCTAGTATTGCTGATGTTGCATTAAACCTGGAGTACTGCCATGTTGTTGGTATTTTGCCCATCGCTACTTAAAATGCATTCTTGGTTCTATATGCAAGGTGTTTACAAAGCCAATGGCACTGCTAGTTTGGCTATTTTAAAACATAGCCAGGAGTACTCTGGAACCCAGAGTTGTCGCATCAAATCCATGGCCTGCAGGTTAAGGATCTGATTAGGGTGGTTGTGCACCATTTCTGTGTTTCTGTTTTAAAACTATCACTTGTTACAGTGATAACTGTTTGTAGTGGAAGATGGAAGTTTATTGGGGAAAGTGATCAGTTATGTTCCCACAGCTCTTCTTGCTGTCCAGTCTTGGTATTTTGTGCCTTTTGAAGTGTTTTATGAGAAGGAAAAAAACTTCACAGAAAATGATTTTAGCTGTGTTTCTTCACACAGCAATTAGGTAGTGGTTGTTGGGTTTTTTTGAATCCTTTCCTTGACTGCTATGGATAGTGCCTGCAATAGCAGTTTTCTTGTACTATTTGAAGCAGCGTGTTGGCCTAAAGCAGTTGCTGTTGAGCTCCTTGTCGCTCTACTATGGCTAAGGAGAGAGAGTGTTAATTCAGATTTAAATATATTAATACACATCAGATACTTAAAATAATTCCAGTTTAAACCACTACTGGAAATATATACACTGAGCCTTGTTTAGATTTATTCTGATGCATCTTATGCCTCATCCAAGCAAGTTGGAGCTTTCTAATCACATCATCTGGTTTCAGAATATTAATTCTGAATTAACACATGGATTTGGCTCAGGTTGAGTGTCCCTTTGGAACTGATTAATTTTACTTCTTTATACTGACAAGTAGTTTGAGGTTCCTGCACACTTTCAACAGCTGGCTGTGGGACTGAGAGAACAGGACACGACTGGAATCTTTGTTGCCGTCTGTGTTCATTGTGCAAGTATTCTCCCAAGGGGTTTGCAATACAAAAAATGACTGTCTACTGTTATCTTTAAATAGGATGGCATTTTGTTTCTCCGCAGTGTGAACTGCAAGTAAGAGAGAGCAGGCTTTTAATCAAAAGTGTCTGTTTAAATATTAATTCCATGTATCACTGTTTTCACAGCGCTGAAGAGCTCACTGTATAATTAAAGATGGCTGCTGATACTTCTGTTGAAATACTCCAAAAAGTTCTGGAGAATGAAATACTTCAGACTACCAAGGTAGTGGAAGAACATCTAGATGCTGAAATGCAGAAACTGGACCAAATGGATGAAGATGAATTGGAACGCCTTAAACAAAGGAGGCTTGAAGCATTAAAAAAGGCCCAGCAGCAGAAACAAGTAATTCTTGCAGTAATACAGACTCTTGATATATACATTACAGCAGACTCTGAAAATCCTCAGGGAGTTGTCTACACGGACTGAATTTTTTTTTCTTCCCCTCCCCTTCTCATATTTACTCAGTTTATATTCCAGGAAAGTGAATGTCTGTCTATCTGTTTTATGTTTTTGAAAAAGAAGACAGGAACCTTTGTGATTATTTGACAATAAGGACAGGATAAAGAGTCTAGTACAAAGATTTGAGTATGTCATTATTCACTAAACATTGTTGTCTGAAAGCATAAGCCAGGCAGACAACCTAGTCATGAGCCTTTAGGCTCTTTAAGCTTCTAAACTCTGGAAGATTTTAGTTTTGGCATTACATGCTCTTCTCTGAGCTATTTTGTAGAAGAATGATATAGGGTCTTTCCTTGTTCTTAGGGTGAAATGGTACGTCCCACTTCTAACCCAATGAAATTTGGGCTGCATATGAATATTCATTTCTTCTTGCAGGAAAGAAATCCTACTGTGGTCTCTGCCTAATGTCTCTTGCTAAATTGTACTCTTCATGCTCCCCCAAAAAATCTCCTTGAGCATAGTTCCCCCTAAAAATGCAAGATTTTGTTAACATATGATGTGAGACCTAAATTTATGTAGGGAAGCCATAGGTTTGTTAACTTACTCTATGCAAACCTAAACAAAGAAATGGATACTGAGGGTAGGGCAGGTGACGAAATGCTAGTGGATTGAAGGGAGGTATTCTAGATGTGGTGGAACCCATGGAAGTTAACGCCATACGTTGAGGTGGGAATACAATAAAATATGTCATTGCATGGCTGGAATGCTGAAGGAGAGGCAGTGTTAATAGCTTTGATTCTCTAAACATGGCAGTAGAGAAAATAAAGTGGTACACTATATGCTTGTCTTCAAAATTTCAGTTTATATTTGATTCTATTGTATTTTCCTTTTTCAAAAATCCTAACAATTAGACTTTCTTGGATGTGAGCATGTGGTAGTTCTCATGCAAGAACTTATTCATGACGGCTGATCTTAAGTCACTGTTCTCATCCTTCTTCAAATGCAAATTGGAAGTACATTACTACTTGATAAAAGGAGTCAGCTACCAAACTATCCTGTAATAGGATTGTGCAGAGGAAATTAATGTGTATCCACTGCTGAAAGATAAGTCAGTTCTTGGTTTACATCATGATAACTTCTTCAGGTGATCATATGTCTAGACATCTTTAATGTGTACATATCTTTAATCTGTTCAGAAAATTCTTTGTTTGTTCTATCCAGTTACAGCTTACAGGATATTCTGGGTTTGCAAATATTTTTTTCTTTCCTTTTGCAAACTCCATTTTTTGAAAACTTAGATTAGATTTTCTAAATTGCATTTGCATACTTAATCAGGCAATTTTTGAAGTGCCCTGTGAATTTTAACTTGTGAAGTTCCATTTATCCACACATTTTGTGACTAATGGTATCCATGTGTTTTGTATTTCTGAATGATTTTCTGGAAACTTTAAGTGCATATTTAATAGATAAGCATCATATTTTGCAGGTGAGTTAGGCTTTTTTCTCCCTAAACTTTTCATACAGTGAAAAATGAGAGGAAATCTATTTCAATACATATTGTGACTGGACTGATTATAGACAGAGTTCTCTGAAGGTATGAAAACATTTTAGAGAGAGTAGTCCAAGCTGTATGTTTGTAATTTTCAAATGTTCTGAATTTTCTGCCTTCAGTGTTCTTGAACTAGACTAGTCTTACTGACAGGTTGCACTGCAGAAATTTATGCATCACTGTACAAGAATTGCATCTCCAAATAAGCAAGGTAGCCATGCTGGTCTACCACCTACCTTTTGTTGAGAAAGAGGCAACCCAAAAGTGTTGTCTAATGTAGTGGCATTTGTGTATTTTGAAAACGGAAGTAATGGGAGAGAAGTAATTTGTTTCTCCTTCTAAATATTACTGTATGAATGGGCTTCCACTGACACCCCCTCTCTTAAAAAATGTTTTATCTGTTAATTGAGTGGAAGATATATATGAACATATTTTTTAATCTTTACCATGTTTTTTTATAGCAGTAGAACTTGCATGACAGATGCAGCACTAACAAACTCCTTACTAATTTTTTGCTTTTATGTTTTCCATAAGGAGTGGCTTTCAAAAGGACATGGAGAATACAGAGAAATCCCAAGTGAGAGAGACTTTTTCCAAGAAGTCAAAGAAAGTAAAAATGTGGTTTGCCATTTCTACAGAGATACAACTTTCAGGTATAGTAAATAAGCTATGCTCAAGAAACGCTTTGTTTCTAGATAACTATAAAAACAGACATGTTCTTTCAAATCCAGCAAGTAATTTTTTTGTTAAGAAGAGTTCTCAAATCCCTTCATTTTTCAAATATCACTCCCTTTCCATGGGACTTGTTCTTCTCTTCTTCCGTCCAGTTAATCTATGACTTGACAATGATTAACCTCTTACAAAGTTTATTAGCTTATAAATTTTTAAGTTTTTTCAAAAGATTAGAATGGTTAAGAGATCACTGTGCTTTGTTACTGATTTTAATTTGAGGGAGTGATTAGGGAAAGCAGTGACTTAGCAGAGCAGCAACTTTAAGAAGATCACTTCAGTTAATTCAGACTTAAAATATGCTGGACACTTTTGGCAAAGGAAGATCAAGATATAAACAAAAACCCTTCCAGGCCTCTTCAGAATGTAACCGTTTGACTTTGAAAGAATCTGTGGATACCAGTTGCAGCTGCTTTCCCTTTGTGCGTGTACTGTTGCGATTATAGCATTTGTCTAGGGTGTGAGAGACCTAGATCTGAGTATGCTCATCCTGACTCAGAATAGGAACCTAAAATAAGATCTCCCACTTTCTTGGAAGAATTTCAGAAGTTCTGGACGTGAGGCTATTCCTGGGTGGGTTTATCTAAATGTCTTCTGTTAGAAAGCAGTTGCAAAATAGAACTGTTTGTTGAAGGAGGAGCCAGTTGTCCTATTTTTTTTCCAAGGTGTTATGTTCTCTCTGACTTATGGGGTGTAAACTGAAACAGCCTTATTGTAAGAAATTGAAAGAGGTCAAATCCAGATTATGCAATGATGTATCTATGCCTTACATTTTCTCTGTTAAAATTTTGAATTTCAGAAATACCTGAACTGCTTCAGGTATTTGGCTTGCCTTTTCTCCATGGTGTTTGTGCAAATGGACTAGCTTAGACGCTTGGAACAGGCTTGTTTTTTTTGTTGTTGGGTTGTTTCTTACCAACATTGTCTGTAGAATCAGAAGGGAGAAAGAACTTCAGAGAAAGTGGCAGCCAGCTTCAAACTAGTGTGTCGGGTTTACCAACTAAAACATCAAGTTACTTTCATCCTTGCTACTCCAGCTTTTTGATCTTCTTAGCTCTCCTCTTGAGTTAAAGGACAGTCATGTAGCACAGTTCATGCAGCTAAATCAAACAACTCAAGACGATCCAAAAATTGGAGATTCCAGATAATGAGCCTGCAAACATATGCCATCTGACAAGCATTTTGAGCAGTAAATGTTACGGTCCCTCAGCTGAGAAACAATAATTGTGTGCTCATTGCTATTCCATTGCAATAGGAAAGTGAAATATTTTTGCTTATAGCACAACTGAAGCACTGTGCAAATCTGTTTTGTACAGTCAGTTACTGCATCTCAGTTGTGAAGGTAGTGACTTTAAAAAAAAAAAAAAAAGGAGGGGGGGCAGATATCTCTAAATTTTTCACAGTGCTTATCTGAAGACATAAAGTTGACTATGCAGAAATTTTTCCAGCTGCCAGGCAGTGAAACTGGAGAGAGAAGGCTGCAAAGAGAATAGAAGTCAAGGAGTTTGGGGGCTTTCTTGTGACTTTTCAATAAATGCAGGCCTCAAGAAATAGGCTTTCACATGTCTGTGGGCATAATTGGGAAGAAACGAGGGAAATGGATGGTGTAGTTGTGTGATAATGGTGTTCCAGGTTCTTATCCTATTAGTCATTAAATCTGGCTACCGTTGAAGCACAGTTTCTCTCGGAACTAAATTCTTAATTACAAAGGTAAGGTCTGAGGAACTAACATGATTGATGGAAATAGCTCTTCATTGTTCCTTTTTAACTTTTTCTAAAATGTGTTCTTCAACTTATTGACTCTAACATTTTATATACTTTGTTTTTTTCACAGGTGCCAAATAATGGACAGACATTTGACTGTATTGGCAAAAAAGCATGTTGAAACAAAATTCTTGAAATTAAATGCTGAAAAATCTCCATTCTTGTGTGAGAGACTGCGCATCAAAGTAATTCCCACTCTAGCACTAGTAAAAGATGGAAAAACACAAGACTATGTTGTTGGCTTTACTGATCTCGGTAACACAGATGACTTCACTACAGAGACCTTAGAATGGAGATTAGGCTGTGCAGACATAATTAATTACAGGTAATTTAACTGTTTTCAGATATAGTGCAAGGAAAACATGCTGGCAAATAGAGAATCTGTAACAGTTTGTAGCTTTGACTCATATGTTGAATGCCTGAAACACAGGTGAATTTAATCCAGTTATTCCATCTGTGTACTTTGGCAAGGGAAAGAAAAGAGTATCTCTTTGGCAAAATATTGAGATATTGTAATGAGCATTATGTCGTCCTTTTTGCAGAGTAATAAAAATAAATATAGGTCTTGCCATGAGGTATATAGAGTAACTACACTTCTTATTATGGCCAGTCCTAAGGTCCAAGTTATGTGTCTAATGTAAGCTAGAGATGCTTAGGTACCACAGTTGCAGTGCAGTGAAGTTTGAGCATTTTTAGTCCACTTCAGTGACAAATGAGGAAAAAAAAATAATAATCCGTATACATATAGGTAATATGGAATAAGATGCAGTTTAAATATTACTTTTTCAGTGAAAAGTATAGAAAAGTGCAAGTAAATTATTTGTATAGCAGTGCAATATAATCACAATAAATGCCTTCATTTAAGACTACAGGATACAAGGCATTAGAAAATAGCTGTCATCATGGTAGACGAACTTGACAGCAGAATCACTTACCAGACCTTTCTGCTTTGCTTTTTAATGTGCTTAAATATCATCTTTTTATTTTAATTTTGCTGTTTTGTTTTGACTGTCTCTGGCTTTTTTATCTTAAACTTCATTATCTGAATTTATTTCAATGCCTAATTTCCAAATTTTAACAAGAAGTTTCTTTGCCTTTTTAAGATACAATACCTTTGTTCCATTTAGTTTAGCAGCCATTGAATTTCGAGTGAAATGACTGAAGCAGAACTTTACAACTCAAAACAAATGGTAGTATCCACACCCAGTTCAGTAACAAGCAAATACACAGAGGAATTAAAGACAGCTTGGATATACTAGATAGCAACATTTAGTGGTTTTTATGCTAAGTGGTACTGAATTTACTAAATATTAGTAGACTGGCTCACTCCACTGTTTTGGGGAGTTTTACTTCTACTTGACTTGTAGAATGCTGAATTCTGCTGTTAGCCCCTAGTGGAATGGGGAGCTGTATGCCTTGTCAGGTCCTGAGTTTGGTACCCTGGCTTTGCAGAAATGACCCACAATGTCTGCACAGACCAGGAGATCCATTCTAGGCCACATCCGTGTATGTGGAAGTGTTGCATTTCCACGCTGCTCTGAATGTAATGTCCTATTCTCTGGACTCCCCGAAAAGGAGATATTCCAGCGCTGTTGTCTACATAGGCCAGCTTACTTTCTTCAACCTGTGTGGGATAGCAGATGGTGAAAGGACATACTGTATTAGGGGGAAAACAGTTCTTATAGTTTAAACAAAATCAGGATCAAAGTGGTTTATTGACTTATTAATGGCATGTAATTAACCAGCAATCCTGTACATTCAGGATCAATATCAGCGAAATAGCAGATAAACCACAACAATAGACACAAAATGTCAACACCTGCAAATTTCTAAGCACCTTTGTGTAACTGATTTCAAAAAGTTGTAATCTCTCTCTCTCTCACTCACTCACTCAGTCATACATACACACACACTTAAGATGCAAACCCCTCACAGGCTATGTTAGTTACAAATGCACAACCCCTTTTCTGGGCATGGGGGTTCCCCTCCTTCCTGCTGTTCTCAACAACCCGCAGACCCACACGCTGGTGAGAAAGCCCCACACTGAGGTGTGGGTCACTCTGTGCTGCACCCACACAGTCACTTCACTAGCTGGAGTTCAGTATGCACAAGGCATCCAACAGGGGAGGCTGTTGCCTCTGGTCTAGGCAGAGGTAGTATGAGGTGACTTCTGGCAATGCCAAACTCAGTTTTGACTCTGCTGTTTCTGCTCCAAGGTCTCTCCCCTCTGTTACAAATTGTTACACTGCTTTTATACTTCTTTTTGAGCTGATTCCTTCTTGTTTCAAAAGTCTCTTTGTAATTCCCTGGTTACTGTTTAGTCCAGTAGATGGTCCAGCAGATGGTTGTCTTTACCATGACTAATTTGGGGCAAACTTTCCCTTCAGAGAATTTCTGAGACTCCACTCACAAGTGCTGTTTACGCTCACATTCTTGTCTTAACTGCTGTTATCCAGACCATTTTGCCCAGTCTGGGCTATACCAGCAGCCCCACAATGCTACTTAAGAGCATTGTGTACTTAGGTTTTACAGAGGAAGAGGGGTTGTGTTCTCTTATAATGTTGTTCTGGAGAAACAGCTAATTGGAGATGCTACTATCTTTGTGCAAAAATGGCTTTAATCAACACCTCTTACTCTCTTTCTCTAGTGGAAACTTGATGGAGCCACCTTTTCAAAGCCAAAAGAAATTTGGAACCAGCTTTACAAAGTTGGATAAGAAGACCATCAGAGGGAAGAAATATGATTCAGATTCTGATGATGACTAGAAGAACAGCTAAATGTATTTGTAAACCATCTTTTGTTTATGCTTGGTACATTTCTAAGAATGTTTTTTATAAAGCATATTGTTTTTCATTACATCTGCACATAACACTCATTTTTCTATACAGTTTTATACAACTGAGTCATAGCAGAAGAAAACTCAAATATTTTTTCTTTTCTCTTTTGAAAGTCATTTGTAAATCAAAAATCTGAGTCCTTCCAACTAAATAACATGTGGTAAATGAAGTTTGTCTAAATGTGAGTTTATGAAGTGTTTTGGAATAACTGTTAGAAACAACTGTACCAAGTTAGACCAAAGGTCCATCCGCCCAGCATCCAGTCTCAGTGGCCAAAAGCAGATGTACAGGAAAGAGTAGAAACAGGGTAAGCGATTAATGATGCTATCCTGGAATATACTTTGAGCAGTTTGTGGCTTGGGAAGCTCTATTTGAAAGCATTTGCTGGATAAAAATTAAGGAAGAATTGCTTTTCAGTCCTCTTAGCATTCCTTTAGCTTCCGAATCATATGGCAGGGAGTCCACAGTTTAACTGTCTTGTGTGAAGAATTATTTCGTTTTGTTGTCCTTGAATCTGACATTTCCTTTTTTTTCTAATCCGCTATTTATTAGAGGAGACGGAAGACACAAGATTTCTCCCTATCAGTTCCTTTTTCAGTTGTCTCTTTAAATTTATTATTACTTATCGTACTCTCAGTAAAGGAGACCTAATAACAAGCACCACAAATAATTAGTACAGAAATTGTGTATTTTTAACTAATTATTGCTTATCTTATGGTGCCATACCATGACATTGAGTAACTTAACTGCATTGCAGTGTAAGTTGTAAAACAGTCCTACTTTCTGTGAATTTTGAAATAGGTGGTCAAGAGAAATGCCTTTTTACCATCTGTGTACCCTGCATGTTAAAGCTGATACAGCAGGTTGTAGCACATAGCGAGAAGAATATTGAAAACAACCTTGTTCAGAGGTTTGTTTAATTCTGTGGCTTTGAATGTGTGAATTTTATAGCAGATGCTTTGTACAAGAGAATAGACTAGAGAAAAGTGTTCAAGAAAAACCTTGTTCTGTTAAGTTTAGATGCAGTGCAGCATACTTTGTACTGTTCTTCAGTAATGGAGAGCATTTTCAAGGGAGATCTTCCTTAGGACCCAGCATAAAGCTCAGTTTCTGTCTTGGTAAGGAGTTGATGAGTTTCTTTTTAGTTTTCAAAAACACTGTTTGCTGTGCGCTGAAGGACCCTTTTGAGGTGGTACTTTCAATCCAGTTGGCCCAAGAAGCAGTAAAGTGGGTCTAGTCAGTCTTGCTGCCTCGTAGCAAAGAGCACTTGTGATTGGGCCAGCCCAGCAATATATTTCTATAAGTATGTTTAAAAAATTATATTTTATTTCAGTTCATGAACATTGAAATAAAATTATTTTAATTCTAATGTTGACTTTTGCATTCTTTCAAATGAGGAGGTCTAGGTGTTGTCGGTTTTTTTTATTAACCCCATTTTCTGTTAGAAAATTGCATGTGCTCTTTTTGATTTCTAGTAAATTACTTAGTTCTGTCTAACATTAAGACATCACTTTGGTCAGAAAACAAACAGCCTAAGACATAAGCAGCTGCTTTAAAAAAAAAAAAAAAGGCATACCTGTTAGACTACTAAGTGCTTTAAGTAGGCTTGCCTCAAGTTGATCTCATTTTCAGTGCACAAACTCTCTAGATGCACTTGTAAGTCCTCTTCTTTGTAGCCAGATGTGTTGAATTGAATTGAAGAAACTAATGGTCCAACAGTGTTTTTAAGAATGCCTTAGCAGGACTCATCTCTGAATCCTAGTTATGTTGAATAAGCTGTGGAAATAAAAAATCATGTCTAACATAGTTGCATACTGTGTAGAAACAGTCAGACAGTGGCTTCTCGGGATTCTGACACGGTGTGGTATTAGAGGGTATTCAGCTCCATGTATTAATATCTCCATTAAAAACTCAGTGCAAATGCTAGTTTGAGGCTGTGGTTTCATGTAACTTTAAGCTGCTAATTTTTTCTAGGTTAATCTTCAACTGGGCCTTTTCCTTCATCTGACTTGTAATACGGCCACACACACTCTGGGGCTGACACAAGGAGTTTGCAAGAATGTGTGATTTGGGTATAAGGGGAAGTGAGACTGTTTGTATTAATTAGCCTAAATTTATTTATGAAGTAGCAGCCTGCTTCAAGTCTTTAGAAAGCAGATGTGCAAGTACTTTTTTTTTTGTCTTGAGTGAAGATTAAAAGTAATTGAACGGTCTTCTTGGTAAATTCTCCATTCTTGATATATATCCTATTTTGAGATGAACAATCCAAATTTTAGCCTGAATACAACTGAGACTAAAGTTGCCTGTGAATTTTATTGCAGTTGAAATGTACAAGAAAACCATTAGGTTTCCTTAAGATCTGGAACATTCTTATAGTTTGAGTAGCGGGGAACAAATTCATCTTCCAGGATGAAGCTCATTAATTTGTGGATGGGGATTAAATAATGAAGTGTTTATGATAGTAGGACCTGCATCAGCCGGCTAGAAGCCCAGACAGTACAGTGAACACCGTCTCAAAGAGCTGTGCAGACTTGAAAAACACAAAGCCAAGCTTTGTTAGCGATGATCTAATGGCACTATAGGTGATAGATGAGATGATAATACACAGCATCTAGAAAGGACCCAGACTGCATGCAATTAATTGCTTACAGCTGAGAGATGATGTATGTAAAGACATAACCAAATAAGGCATGAGCCTAGACTAGTCACTAATGGTATGTGGTCTGGCATATATCAGCCATGGAAGGGTATTATACAATAAGGGCAGATAGGTGAGAAATGTGAGAGTACAGCTTTTGAAGTTATGGGGCTAATGCATGAACTGCACATATGGCATTAGTAATGATTCGTGCTTAAGACTGCACTTGATGTTTGCATGAAGTAATCACTAAATGTGTAGAAGAAAATAACTAATCAAAGGTCTATGCTCTTCAGCTCTTAAGCGCTAGTTTATATGCACTGGTTGATCCCTGCTTGACCCCACATTATGCTTGTGATGCCCTGATCGAGGAATCTACCTAATAACTTAGTGCTGAGTTAAGCTTTGGGAATGACTCTGGTCCCTGAAAGAGATGGGATGAGAAACAAACTCTGGAGGAAGCAACAACTGAGCAGCTGCTATCAGACGGCATTAGTAGGTTGGAGCACCTGAGCTGGTACTGGAAGCCATTGAAGGAGGCAGACTAGAAGGAAGAATTGATGCCTTTCCGTCCTGTGCTCCAACTAATTCACATTGTGCTGTCTCACTTCTAGAAATTCTAAAATTAGTACTTTTCTGCATAAGCATAGAACCAGTGACTGAAATACTACATACACCGTATGAAGTGAGTTTTGGAAGTGCAAAAGGAATCTTTTTCTTTTTTTCCTGAACATAGCTTGAATGAAGTTCCTTTTCAGAGTTTACTTTGCAATTAGAAATTAAGTGTGGAGGAGGAGGGAAAGAGTGATTAAATTTTTAATGGAGAATTGAAAATGTCAGTAAATAGGGTATTCTAATACAGAAATTTCTGTAGAAAATTAGGCTTTGAACAGTGCAGTTTCTAAAACAAGTTGTATGTCTTCTGAGTAAGAGTAAAGTCAGTGTCTTCAACCCATTGTGAGGGATGCTGTTGTTTTGTCATTTAATGTGTAATACTACCACAAAAATATCCGCACCAAAAAAATGAAGTTGATGTGGAAATAATCTGGTTTTTGGGCTCACTGTGTACTCAGTATCTGTGTATTCCACTTTTACACAAACGCAGTTCTGTCAAGTTTGTCTCACTGTTTAACTGTATGTACAGCTAGAGAGTCAGTGTAACACTTCAAAGTTTAAGGAAAGCCTCTCTAGGAATTGGAGTACTTCAGTCTGACTTGAAAATTTAAAATATTTGAATGCTCCTGGTTATCCACCCCCTGGAGAGCACCATTGTGTATTGAACTCTGCAGAAGGGAACATATGCCCATACCTTATTCATCAATTTAAGCTAACACATCAAACTGGCTAAAGTAGTACTTAAGAGACCAAACCATCACCAAGAAAACATCTTGTTAAAATTGAGTGGATTACTTTTAAGTGCATGAACACTGAGGGATACCTGATGCTTGTTGATGAACCAGGGGCAGCTAATAAAACTTACTTTTAGGTATCCCATGAGATGCGTATTCTAAGGCTACATTTTCTGGATCAGCTATTGGAGCTGTGCCCTGAGGTGGCTGGAATAAGCCACCATGGATCCAGGAGTCGTGTGGCTGTGTCTGGCACAGCATTGAATCTGTATTAATATACTTTGCCTTTTTAAGCATAACCTGTTCAGACATGTTTTGTGTGGTGGTATGGTTCCCACATGTGACTGTTCATATATGTTTGTTTATGTATGTTTCATATATGTTTTAACTTATCTGCTTCACAAACTCTATAATTTTCAGTAAACATTGGCTTTTCCTAAGATGACATCATATAAAAATCAGGTGACTGTAAAAACAAAACAAAAAAAAAATTCCTTTCCTGTTCTTCTTCCTCCATGCTAATTATTTCTTTTGTTAGTGTGCTGCCCTAGAAAAGAGTTTGAAACTGTTTCCTGCTTGCTTTCCAAAATGTTGACACTCTTCAGTGCTTTGTATCGTGAGTTCCAAGTGCACAGAAAAGCTCTTAATAGTTATCTTGATTAATGGGTACAGTTAATAATTAATCATTAATAGATGTTATTTCAACATCCCTGTGAGTCATAAATGTACTATCCTCATTTTATATGTTGGAAACTAAAACATGATTAGCTCTACCAAAGGACCTAGGAACATCAAGAATTAGATGCTCCAGTATCTAATTTCAGTTACCAGTCTCCTCCTGAAATACAGAATTTGGGATTAGGCACATCAGCTCCCTGTCCAGTGCGCAATGCCCAGGATAGAATTCAAGACATCTAAAAGGCTGGTGAGAGCTGCCAAAGTGAGCTACTGCAAAATGTTTTGCCCAAGTGTGGCCTTTCTACCCCCAGTTTTGAAGCTTGGTACAGCAGTGTGAGGCTTGTGGGACTAGAAAAAGGAGCAAGAGAAAACATGACTTTGTAGCTACTGGAAGTAGGAGATGGTGAGGTTCTTGTCCCTGTTCCCAGTGCTTTGTGTATTTCCCATGCTTAGTATAGGATATTACATTAATATTTTCCTACCTAACATAAAATACCAGAGCAGGCTCAGGAACTTGGAGCTGACCCAGCTGTGCCCCCATGATGCTGAATAACCTAACTGCTCGGTTACAGGACCCTTCTCTTGCCTTTCTCCCCGCTTTCTCTCTGATTCTGGCATTCTCTGCTGCACACTAACACAACCTCAGGCTGAAGAATGAACACACGTGCACCCTGTCTTGATGAGGAATGTAAGGACTTTACCAGAGAAGGAGCTGAGTGTAGGTTTCCACTGTCAAGAAGGCATCCTCTAAGATGGATCTTGCTTCTGCCATGGCTGTAAACAAGCAGGTGTCACAGCCACTTTTTGTAAGTATATGCATGAGTGTGGGCTGGAAACTCCCACTTGTCCAGAGATTTTGGCATTGGGACACTGAGTCCAGATGCCAGATTTGGGGAGGTGTGGATAAAGCTGCTCTAGCTGGGCCACTCTAGACTCACACAGGAGCAGAAAACTAAGTGCACCTCATCTGAGTACTTGGAATAGAGTTTGGGGGCAGGACAGTCCGTAGGTCCTGCTTTAGGGTCTCCTGGATTGAACTCTAAATGCCTTGCTTTAGGTGACAGATCTGTGTTTAAACTGGGATAGGAGCTGAGATCTCGCAAGATCCAGTCCAGTGACCTCTTTGCTAGAACATCTTTCCTATAATAAAATCCACAGACTTGCTTTGGAGAACAAAAGAGAAAAAATACTTCTTTTTCCCTCCCAGACACTTTCAGTCTTAGCTTTCTTATGTGATGGCCACAGAGGGGTACTCTGTGCAGAATGGGGTGTTGTTTTAATGCCCACCTGCTCTCCTTCAGAAAGGCAAGACAAGGCAAGAGGTTGGGGCTCTCAGCACCTGTTCAGTGAACAGTGAGCACAGTGAAAACTGGGAGACTCACTTCTCACACATTTGAAGTTCAGCTCACTTCACCACTGCTATGGTTACTTAGAGTTATGCTAGATGTAGAAAAGAAAATCTATGCAAATGTAATTATTAAGCTGGCCATCCCAACGTTGGGAAAGGCAAATCTAGAGGGTTTGGGATGAAAGGTTTGGGGATAAACCAACCCATGAGGGAAGCTACAGATGCACCTTTAACTAGCCAGTCTGTGATAGGCATCCAACATGCGTCAGGTGTCACGGGCGGTTTCCCTATAAAGCAGTTATTATATAAAATCTGTGAATAGCTAGTGTTACCTATAATTACATCCTGGACAAAAGGAACAACCTCAGAAATACATCTGTGTGGTGATGTTATGAAACCAGAGTTGAAACTCGCAGAAGGGATGGTAATTAGCATGGGTATTGTTCCAGGTAATTTGCAACAGCATTTTCACCACCCAATGAAATGTGATGATACATCTCTCAACCTGAAGGAGAATAACATGAGCAATACATAAGGTGTTTCAAAATGATGTTCCATTTCGATCACATCTTAATGAAAAGGAATGAAAAAAAAAGCTCTGGTAGACCACTTGGCATGTGAAAACAAAATAAAATGACAAACCACGAGCAGAAAAGAGCTGCTGGTAACCTCCCTAAGCTTTAGAGCTCAGGTGCACTCCTTTCTAGCTTACATAGTCATTTATCTCATGTAAACAGATGTAAACTGCTATTTTTTCTGTAGGGTAGCATTTTATGACCACTCTGTACTCACTTCAGCTCAGTATAAGTAACGACATCCGTGGAAGACCATGGGGAACCTGTGTGTGTAAGCTAGAGCTTATTGCCAGGATCCAACTATGAATCCCAGGAAGCTTTCCTGCTTCTTAAGCTTAATAAGATGCAGATACCGTTTGATAAGTGAACTCCTCCTCTCTCCTTGACCTTCAGTCCCCCTGCTCTTGCTCATACACTGTGCTGACCAAAATCCATCAGAAGGAGAATACAGTACCGGCATCTTTTGTATTTAAAAATGACACAACCAAATGGGCTTAAAATTGTACTTTTAAAAAAATGACAACATCTGTGTTCTTTCTCTTTAATACTTAAGGGTCATATTTCCATGGCTTTCATGCCCTCTCTCTCCCTATTACCACCATGAGGGCTAGAAACTTGCTGTCCTTCTGAATGAGTCTCATATGATTAAAGAATCCCAAAACTTGTGCTTCAAAATCAAAGAGCAAGAATAATAAAGAAAAAAGAGGCACAATAATGTTATGAGACAAGGCAATACTGTTCAGAGACATCAGTCCAGTGCATTCCTGGGTATCCCTTTATGAAGTCCCAGCCGTTTATAAAGATCCACTTTATACATAAACACAAAGATGACTTCTAATTCATCCATTCTTCAACCCATCAAAAGCAACATCATATCACAGGTGTGTATCCTTTCTATTGGGTTAGGGGCTGTGTAAGAGGTAGACCTTATCTGACACTTAACATCATCTTCCAAATTAAATCTAGCATAACAATGAAAAATGCCGCTGACTAATGACAGATGCAGCCCACTCTCAGAGTGGTTCGCCAGGGTTTGATGGCTCCTAGATCTATAGTCCTCCGCAGAAGTTCTTTGAGGTAGAAATCATGTTTTCTAACATCTTGCAGGTCCCTTTTACATGGTGGTGTCCTTAGACAAGCCCACTAGCTCAGAGCCCTGCCTCCTTCCGTGTATGTGGGCATGACCTCATTTCCAGAGTGGCCACCTGCTTTCTGCATTCCTGCCAAGAGAAGGCAGTCAGCACATTTTGTGAGGATAAAGAGTTTTTTATCAAGAGAAGGTTCCACTCTTAACGCTGTTGAAAAAAAAAAAAAAAACTATCTTATCCAGCCTTACTACTGGAAACTGTGAGAATATAAGGCAACTGCCCCAGGGATGTAGAAGCATCCAGCAGTACAGATAAAAATAATTGTACTTCAGAATACAACATCCACAATGCAATGAGTAAATAAAGAGCAATGCAATGCACGGTGGGCATTAAGAATTCATATGACAGTACTGTGAAACATAGAAAAATCTATAATTATGTGGGTAAGAAGTGAGAGAGAAAATCCATAGCAAAGAAAAGCAATATTTAAATTTAAAATTTTATCTTAAGGAATATCAACAAGTGACCAAGCCATTAGGAAAGAAATATGACCGAAGGTCAGAGGCTACCTTGCAAGCAAGCTTCCAAGTCATCAGCGTGAACGCAGGTTCAGTGACAGAGGAACACTGTTTCATTATCACTAATATACTGTTTTTATAAGAGGTAGCTGGATGCTATTAAAACTAAATTATTTTCATCTATTTGAGAGAAAATATCTGTTGCTTTTGTTGCGCTCAAGCTGTAGTTCTGTCCTTTTCCCAGCTCTTTTCTGGCCTTTCTCTCCTCCAGCTAATTTTTTGGGTTGCTACTTCATTTTAGAAAGTTTAAAGCTAAGCTGTGCACATAATGTCTTTATTTTCTACCTGTTATCTTCTAAGGTGCCACATTACTACCTTATAGTATGTCGTATGTTACCTTTTACTATTTAACAAACTAAGCCCTAGTAAAAGAATTAAGATTCAGTGATAGTCTAGTCTGAGACATCATAATGAGGTATCAGGTTTGTACATGAAGAACGAATGCCTAGCCTTACTGTAGTCTGTGGGAAGATTTCTATTGATTTCCATGTTTCACCCAAATAAATGATTTTTACATTTATGTCTCACTTTAACCTATATCCTAACCCTCATTAAACAACAGGGCTAGATTTTCCAGTGAAGCTTCACTGCTTCATACTAATTCATAATGTAAGTCCATGCTACTTGTGTTGACAGTTTTATTGATTTTAAGAAGGTCATCTCCGGGACTTTAAAGACTAATAATCATCACCTGTTTTTTAACCCAGAAATTAGTATCTGGCCAAAACAGTGCTTCCCACCCAGCAGGTCTCAAAGTCTCCCCAAGGAGAGCAAAGGGAATAAATGGATTTGTGATGTATTAAATAATGAAATCTACTCAAAGAAAATCTTTCTTTCCCAGCCTCCACACATGCTAGGCAGAGTCTGGGGAAGAGAAAAATGTGGGGAAGGGGACAGGCTTAGAGGGTATTGGCCTCCCAGATGGTGACTCAAATGTTTTTAGTGACTTACATGTGTGAAAAGTGTCTCTGCCACACGGTGCAAATCTCACAGATACTCTCTGGGCCCACACAGGCTTCAGCTGCCGAGATGTCAGTGCCCTTCCTCCTCATTTTAGCGTAGCATCCAGCCTCCCCAAATATGAAAGTCAAACCTGGTCTCTGCTCTCAAAGTATTCTTATCACCCTCTTGAACTTGGCTTGCCATAAGCAATGATGTAGAGACATGTTTTTCTTTAATTCTCATTTTTGGAATTCATACGAAAGCATGATATTCAAAAGCTTGCCAATCTGAAATCATTGAGGAAAAGAGACAAAAACTCTTCCAGAAATGAGCTCAGACTGATCTGAGATGTGAAGCAAGGAGAGCACTAGACAAGGATCTGATTTTTGCCTGGCCTCTGCCGCTGGCTCACTGCAATCCTTTTTGCTAGTCATTTATTGTGCACCAATTTACTCATTGGTAGAGGAAAAACAATATTTATTTCCTTTCACAGAGCTGTTCTGAGTTGTACTAAACACTGCTTATGTAAATCTTTGGATGAAAGGAACCATAAGAATTCAAAGCTCTTATTATATATTATTTATTATACTTTGAAATAAGTGTCATCACACTAGGAGGGGATTAACATTCCAAAGCCCAGAGGGTGGGTACCCTTTCATATATATAAAACTCATCATGCACCCTGCTCACACAAAGGCTGACTGAATACAGGTGAGTCTGAATTCACTCACAGAATATTCATTTAGAGGCAGAATCCTTAATTTTGCTTTGGTTTAGCATTTGTTAATTTTGTGATTGTCATGCTGTTTTTACTTAAAGCTAAAGTCTGCGATGATTTTTATGACAGGAGGAAAAAAAAGGCTGATAACTTAAAAAAGTTTATAATATGGCAATTTTCTGTGTGTGGAAACAGCTACAAACTGTAGCTTTCAATGGGGCCTCAGATGGATTTGCTGTTAAATTAATAGGTATTGGGTCAAGCCATATTGATCCAGTCTTGCAGATACTCATTATTAGTGTCAGAGCTCAAACTGAGCTGCTCTATGCACCCACCTCAGGCAGTGAGCATTTGTTGGGTTGAATAAAATCTCTGAGGACAGGGGAATCTTTCCAGTAACATCAACGAACTACTTGTGTTTGAACGTCCCCGAAGCTTGGTTTACAGTGGAAATGCCTATTAGACTAGAGAAAAGGTCAGGTGTTATTAAAATCAATAAGGCATTTCCAAGTGATAATAACATTGCATGATGGCTTGCCAGCCTCATGACATGTTTTGTATTTGTACTCCTACTGGGGAAAAAACATTTTTAAGCCAAAAAAATAATGCTTAGTGTAAATGCACTCACAAGCAAGTTAGGTGCAATTGATGTTTTTTTCCAGCTGATAGCTATTATCTGATGATATTTTGGAATTTTATTAATAAGCATAACTGATGCATTTATTACTAGAGTGATTATCTGTCATTATCAAACACAGGAATTAATGCAGAAGTGTAAAGAATTAAGAGCAGTATCGCTCGATTCTTGAAAGTATGTTTTTCCAAAAGCCTAGAAAACAAGCGTTGCCTTTTGAACAGGAAAACAAAGGATCTCTGTGCTCTGCAGTACACCAGACTTCAAACTCCTGCATATTTAAATATGTCACTGGGCTGTACTGTGCTTTCTTATTGTAAAGACATGCGAAAGGTGTTCAAGAAGCGCCGTGTGGGTGAGGGATATGAAATGACGGGGGCTAAAAAATCCCTCCCGGCCCGGCTGCCAACAGGGAACTCCTCGCTTTCTCGAGCCACATGGGCTCGGCGCTTCCCCCTTGATGCCGAGGCAGAGGGGCAAGCAAGACTGAGGAGCTATTTGGCCACAGGAGGGGATGGCATCACCCAAAATAAAGGCAGATGGGGGTTTCTTCACTTGCTTCTCCTCCCAGCACCCTTATTTGAAGCCATCTGCTGCTGGGAGAGCCCAGGGCAGCATGTCCTGGGGCCGGGGGCCACAGGGAGGGGATGTCGCCTGCTTCGCTCAATGCCATTGCTGCCCGGTGCTTCGGGGCGCCAGCTCCTTCTGGCATGCAAACATTGCTATGGTACCGTTGGAAACCTCATTGATTTCTTCATGTTTTCTCCACTGGTTCTTCATGTTGCATCACGGATTTCTTCATGTTTTGCCAACGGATGTGTTTTCAGCTTTCCTGGGGCTCCTGAGGAAAATCGTTGCCATGGGCCCTATGCTGCTCCTGCTCGGCCTTGCCGTCCTTATCGGTGAGCTGGGGCCTCAGTTGAGTTGGGTTTGGTGCCGAGAGCATCCCCGTGAGTTGTTCACGGAGGGACCATGGGGAGGAGGAGTATGGTGAGGTCCCCTTTCTGTAAAACCACAGGTGGTTAAATGTCCTCAGTTTTCACAGGAGGTTGCTTGCCTCCCACCCACATCCTTCAAACCAACAAATGTGCAGAATGGGCCCAGGACCAAGCTGGAGTGACAGGCGTATCTCTTCCTGATTTTCCCAGCTAACCTTATCTGATCCCTCCACCTACTTAGAAATCATCTCGCAGATGTCATTGGCTGTTTGATGGAGTCTATTAATTCCTCAGTTATTGAGGAAACAGCGTAATTTGCCCAGGCCAAGCAAACACTCACCTGAATAAATTCCTCACCGAGTTACAGTGGGACATAGGAGATGTTCCCAGCCGGGGTGGCTCAGTACCGTCAGCCATCATCCAAGGGGGGCCCCAGGTGTCGGGCGGCATTGACTGGAAAGAGTCCTCTGAAATAAATGCAGAGGCTGTGGGTCCCTTCCCTCAAACCAACCTAACAGGGCAGATCCCCATCTGTGCAAGTCATCATTAGATTCACTCCCTTCAACCTATTAAATTAGAAAAGAACAAATTTCTGTTCTTTAGATCTCATTGATAATGTTCCTGACGGAGAGCAGTGACAATAATATAAACATGGTGAACACAGGGTTATTTGGCCTTTTGGTCCAGATGCAACCTTCATGCTTAACTTTTATTCACTTGCAGCAGATTGTACAATATTGCTTTGAGATCTTATGTTTTCAAACACCTCTGTTTAATTTTTCAGCTCCATCTGCGAGCTACAGTTGCTATGGCGATATAAGTACTCTTCAAGCCCCTGTGATTTCCTGTACACCCATAAGAGCCCCTGACTGTGGTAGGTATAATTCATTGCTTGATTTGCCATATTTCAGCATACAAATCTATTTGTAGACGACAAAGGGATACTTCGCCTTCCGTTGTTGCCAAGTTAAAGGTGGTACAGCTAGTTAATTAACCAAAAAAGGAACAAAGTGAACCAAAATAAAGCGGCTGACGCTGCTAATCCTTCAGGTCTGGGGGAAGTGGGAGGACCCACTTATGGTCTGACAGTCAGGATCATCAGCTTATAAGCAAGGCGAAGACCCTTTTCAGTCGAAACAGCTTCTTTGTCAGTCAGGGTTTTAGTATCAACATCTTCACAAAACCCCAGGGCCTCTCAGCTTCAGGGTAAGTAAGTCACCCAGAATCAGGTCCTGAATGCTGGCATGTTTGGCTATGACCAGCCAAAGACACATTTCATAGGCGCTAATCAAAGTAGGAAGGTCCTAGGCTAGGAGCAGGTCCTACTGCTGAGTGACCCGTTTTTTGTAGCTCCTTCCCATTTTCTGGTGTGTTGTGGGGATGCTAAGTTCTGCAGCCAAAAATTTTTTTCAACTTCTCCCTTTTTGGGAAAAATAGAATGTGTGGCAGAAATAAAAAGAAGTAGAGCGCTATACTGTGGAGTGCAGAAAGCAAGCTGTCCTTTGCCATGCGTACAACCCTGACTTAGCTGAAAGCCAGTGGCTGCAGGCAAGGTGGCAGCCAGAGCAGACAACCTTCTTTACAGTCACTTCACATGGTTTCTGCTCAGGAGACTTTCACGCTGGATTTTCTTTCCGTTTCTTTTCCACCATCTGAATACAGTATGAGATCACCAGTTACTCAGCAGAGGCCCTTATGGAGCAGATAGCAGGAAACAGCCATAGCTGGGAGCGAGGTGCTCGCCCCTCAGAATCCACAAGGGTCGAGCAGTCCCATGTAGCCGGAGAGCTGGGGGCAACGGCGGGAGGGATCCCAGCCTGGTGCTAGCGCTGATCCCAAAGAAGTGGGCATGAGGAGGAGGATGCCCATTATCCTGCCCAAATTAGGCAGACAAAATACACTGCCTATTCTCCCTTTACAGTACCAGTCATATGCAGTATCCTATGCCTATTTTCTGCCTTGCGTTATTGCTTTGTGTCACTAAACAGCAGACTGCTTTAGGTTTCTCCTTCAGGGTGAGCTGAACATCTCTTTAGATCTCACTGACTGTACTGCCCAGACATCCAGGGACAATAACTGAGGGATTCAACACATATCTCATATGTAGGCACCTCCCCAGCAGACACCTGAGTGTGGTGTCCAAGGATGAATCTGAATCCACTCGCTTGTTTTCAAGCTGTTACAAAAGTGGTTAAAAAACTCTCTATATACAGACTGACAACTTAACTGTTGTTAACAGTTAACTTAACTGTTGTAACTGTTAACTTAACTAATAACTTGCTGGTTATTAGTGATGCCTCTCATTTTTCAAATACAATTTGAAATTTTACTTTTCCAAATCCAAAACAACGTTTCCAGCAGTGCAGCAGCAAAATAGGACTATGAATGCACAGTCCCACCTCTTCAGACAGCGGTAGCTGGTGGGTGACCAAAGCTGCCCTGTTCACCTTGTCACCAATTCAGAGATAAATGCACGGTTTTGGCACTGCAGCTCAACAATTATGGTTGGAAGTCAGTGGGCTGTGTCTGCTCCTCAAACATCAGGCTGTGCCTGACACTGCGTAGCTGCAGTTTTTTTCAAAACTAGAATTACACCTTTGATATACCGGTTCAACTGGAAAGTGAAGGTTTCGAAAGTGAAGGTATGTAAGTTTGCTTTTTCCTATGCTACAGGAATGGATGCAGTAAAGAAGACTGCTGAGGTAGACATTGTACGTCTGAGGAAATATGAGGTCCCTATTAAGAGAGTAGCCAGAAATCTGTGCTTAGACCCAGCACTCATCGCTGCCATCATCTCACAAGAGAGCCGCGTTGGCCTTCTCTTAAACAACGGTTGGGACCAGGGAAGACGCAAGTTTGGCTTGATGCAGGTACAGCAGAAAGAGAAGGAAAATTAAAAATCATGGCTACCAAAACAGTAATGTACTATATATTTCAGGGCTTTACCTTAGCAAATGTCTGTCTGATATCTAAGACACCACTTACATGCATTCCCTTGCAAGAGTACATCAAAGTTTTGGCTTAAGTGTTATCCTGAATAAGGTCACTTACTTGAATCATAGTCTAGGAGTTTGAAAAAGTGGGGGAAGCTGTAGTGGTGTTTGTGTTTGGATGAAAACTGATTTTCTTATTTGACTTTCCTAGATTGATAGACAGCATGATAGCCTTTATGGAACCTGGGATAGTGAAGAACACATAAATCAATGTTCAAATATCCTAGTTGTTGCAATTAATGAAGTTCGGGCAAGACATCCCACCTGGACCTGGGAACAGCAGCTGAGAGGTACAATATCCACTATGTATTAGAAAGGGACACTCTCAAGAATAGGTGCAGAAACAAAGAGGAAAGTTGCATTAGCTGCACCATCAAGACGTTAATAGCTGGGATTCTTAAATCAGAAAAAATTAATAGCCCTCTTTTATTTTTTTTCCCTGTCAGTACTTTGGTTTGTGATTCACATTTCAGTGTGCACACTGAGGAATTTTCATACCGATGTAGGTTCAGTTTTATTTCCTGCATGCTGTTCTGTTAGTGTTTTTCTTTTTTCCCAAATTGTGTGTACTTTTTAAATATCATAAGAAGGTTTCTAATAACATTTAATTAACATAAGGTGATGACTTGTTGTTTATATTACAATGCGGCAGAGGCCTCTGTGTGATGGGAGCCTTCTGCATTTGTTGTTGTCATTTTTAAAGGAAAACTGCATTGGTCTGGCAGATTTTACAGAATCTCTTACAAAAAAACAGAGTTTTCTAGTTTAAAAGAAACAACCCCGAAACAGCAGACCAACAACCAGACCATATATAGGCACAGCCTCCCAGGTAAAAGCACTGTCCACAGGGCTCTCATGTTTCTATCTGCATTCAGAAACTATATGGGGACATAAGCTACAAGACAGCTTTCCTGCAATAGGAACCAGTGGGAAATGAGCCCAGCCTGGGAGCTGAATATACTGCCATGACATAGAGACCTGGCCTGAAGGGAAGGGCAGAGCGCTGTGCCTTATAGCTGGGCACATCTCCACCCATTTCAGGCCTGGGAGGAAGGCTGGATAGAGCCTTAGCAGGTTTCCACTTGAATTCAGCAACAAAAGTCCATGGAATGCCCCTAAAATGGAGTGACTGGGCCACAGCTGATGAATGGCCTGAGTCAGGGCCTCTTTAAAGTAAAAGCATGCCGTTGTGCTCAATGGACATGGACAGGTTTCAAGTTACCCTCTCGTCTCTTTGACCTACAAGGGAAATGGTTATTAAGTGCATAAATGAGGTAAAACCAGACACACAAACCACCAGGAAAGATAGGAATTAAGGCACTGCAATAACACAGGATTGTCATGGCAGGCTACTAAATTGTGTCAAGAAGACTTGGGATCCACATTTGCTTGTAATCTGTATTATCTACATTTTATTGGTTCATGCAGTGTTATTTCTTGCTATCCTACCCTTGCTCTGCCACTGCATTTTCTGGGCCCAGCATGTCATTCCCATCCACATTTGGAGATAATCATAGGTTCCTTCACAATAGAAATAAGGATTTTGCAAATTAAGACACTTTTCAGCAATTAAGACAAAATTAGCAATTTACCAAGCAGTTGTATAGGTTCAATGAGATGCATTGCTCTTTCAGCTAGGAATTTCTATGTTTAAACCTATATTATTTATTTATAAGCCAAAAATAATAATAACTTCTTTCCATTTCTTCCAGGGGGAATCTGCGCCTATCGTTCAAAGATTGGCAATGTCCAGGTCTACGATGAAGACCCATGCCATAGAGACAACTACTATGTTGATAATGTTATTAGGCGAGCCCAGTACTTTAAGAGACATGGGTTCTAGCTCACAAATTAACCCCATCACAGAGCCTCTTTACAGATGGACTGGTCTTCTCACAACTTGGGGAGAGACAGGAACATCTGAGGGAAATTAATGTTTCGTAGACTAACCCGATAGCGATTGTAGTATCAAAACCAATTCCTCCAGGGTTTCCTGGTAAGAATGTGCTGGCAGCATTAGTAAAGGACTTGCTCCAGCAGTCCAGCAACCCCCTGTCCTCAGCTGTCCCCACTTGCCTGGCAGAGGGAGCAGGCCATTGCCAAGGGGCAAGCTCAGCAGTACCTGCCAGAGGGTACCAGGGACTGTCAAGAACTAGAAGTCATGAGCTCAGGGCCTTTAAAAGGAAGATGGGAACAGGCTGGTCATGTTTAAACGTTGGATTAGGAAGGAATCATTCACCTCCTCCCATTCAGAACTGAATTTGGGGCTGATCGTGTATCCCCCGGATGTAGATGTACAAGCAGTGCTGCCTTTGTATCAGCTGTACTGTTCCCATCTCCATCCCCATCCTTCCCTCTACCCATCCAAAAGGTAGGAAAAAGCCCCCGGAGTGAAAGCCTTCTTTCCTCTTGATTAAGCTGGCTACTTGGCAGTGAAGAGACTTCTCTTTGAGTCTTTGATCTTTGAACATTTCTGCATTATTTGATTATTCCTGTGGCCAGCCTCACAAGGAAAACACAAAATACACTTGTTTTAGTCTCCTTAGCCCTGGAGCCCACAGCAGTGGCATGGTTAGTAAACTCTACAAAGTAAAAAACAGCCTTACACAGGGGAAATCCTCTATATTGGAAACACTGCAAGTGCCGTAGGAGGCATGCAGCACACTTTTCTGTTAGAGACCAATTCTCCAAGCAGGAACTGGCTGCGTATGTACCCACCACAGGAGCCGTATTACACTGATGATAGTGTTGGTGTAAACCTCACAACCTCTCCTGCTTTAGCTTTGGCACATTTACACTGTGAACCATCAAGTTTAAAACAGGCACGTACTTCAGCACCTGTCCCTCTGTCAGGAATCCCAATTTTTAATTAGGAAGTGAATTGGATTTGGGTTTATAAACTTTGTTTGGATAAGTGTTTTTCAATGTGGATGGATCTGAGTGCAAATTTAGGTTTACTGAGAATCCAAATAAAGAGAAATGTTGTATTCCAATGTAGCAAATGACTCATCTTTGCAATTTCAACAAAGCCAGTGGGTAGCAACATGCAACTTCAGTAAATAACCCAATTCTATGCTCTTGAAATGAGTCTAGAACTCAACCTGAAAATACATAGGGAAAAAGTCCCTAGGAGGGGGCAGGGGTTGTAAAGAGCTGGGCTCAGAGACAGAGTGTGAGGGGGCAGGTGCCCAGGCTCCAGCCTCAAAGCAATGCTGAGGACAACGGGAAGAAGGAAGTTCACCTTAGCCTTTCAGCCACCGTTTCAGAGGCCCAAGCGTGGTGTTCTGCTGTTTGTCACTGATGCTAATGCCCAGCAGCACGGGGTTAGTGTGACCCATGGCACATGAGTGTGGGCTGCCTGCAAGGGTCACCACAGCTAGTGTGAAAGCTGATTTGAAGTAAGCTTTTGCAAGCAGAACAATTTTAACTCTGTGATCCTTGGTTTCCTATGGCCTCACCTGTCACTCTTCTGCTTATCCTTCATGGCAAGGACTGTGCATAATTAAAGCATTTGCAGGCAAAATCAGTTTATCATCTCTGGAGACCAGATGGAGCTATAAGACCTCTCTAACATTGCTGATTTTTTTTTAAGGCTACAGAAAACAATTCAGTGTTGAACAACCAGAGGTATTAAATAACCATTATTAGTCTTAGTCTTAGTCATTAGTCTTTAGTGAATTCTGCACTATACTGAGAAGATAATTTTAGTAAAATCACCACTTTGTAATAAGAATTTTGAAATACATCACTTGGTTTGATTGTCTCTATTTGAAATAGCTAATGTAAAATTCATAGGTTGAAGTCTTTGCTTCATTATGTTACGTAAACCTCTCACTTTATTTTACTTCCTATAACTCCTTAACTATAAATGTACTGAATAAAACCAGCTCAGTTCAGCCATAATTGTTAGACTGAAGGAGCTGAATGAAATGGAAAGAGAGTTGATGTAGCTAATTTTGATTTCAGTGTGGTTATATGATACTTTACCATCTTTGACCTAATTGCCCTCTAATAATTTAAGTTTCATTTTTTGCTTGTTTTTGGATGCTACGCACATTTTTGGCAGATCAATATGAACTTCAAATGCAAGGGGGGACTCTCATTTCTGCCTACTTACACAAAGTGATCTTTTTGAGTTTGGAGGTTGAACAGAGTGGAGCTGGCTTTGGTTTCATGCATGTTTCCCGTTTGCTGCCAGCAAGCACCCTGTCACTCGTGCGTGTTGCCGTCCCTGGGGATCTGCGAGTTCCTCAGAAGCCCAATTTTGCCATAATGTCATAGCGGGTCACCTGCGAAGCTGCTGCTTCTCATTATGGCAACAACTGAGGGCTTGTAGAGCTGCCTGCTGGTTAGGGCACCATTGCCATGGAGAAAATTTTGTTTAGTCCATTTAAAAGAAGTCCTGAATACTGCAATTCCATGTTTTGCAGCAAATATTGTCTTATGGCATTGCTTATCAGGCATCAGAACCTTGTACTGAGTACACAAAATGTGGGTGGAAAAAGAAGTGAAAATTGATTGTTTGGTAAGGGGGCAGGAAGGAGCAAACAACTAAGGAAAGTTTAACTGCTGCAAGGTTTGAGCAAACCTTCCTTGGCAAATATTCAGACTGGTTTTCCCCTCCAATCTTTTCCTCATCACTCTCATCTGCTGTGCTCGAAGCTGTTTGTCCCACCGATAAAGGCAGGGCTGCTGCGGTGGCACTTGTGCTCCCCTCCTTTACCTATTGCCTATTATGAAAATGCATTGGGCACAAGTGGCAGGGCTGCAGGGGCTGCAGGGGTGCCCTGTGCAAGGGGAGGCCGTGGACGCCCCATGCCGGTCACGGCCGGGTCCAGCCAGTTCCGCAATCGGTGGAGAAGGCTCCGCGCCCCAAAATCCACGCCAGGGCAGGGACACCCCCAAGGGGCCGCGGCCATGGGGGACCCGCATGGGGCAGGGACACCCCCAAGGGGCCGCGGCCGTGGGGGACCCGCATGGGGCAGGGACACCCCAAGGGGCCGCGGCCGTGGGGGACCCGCATGGGGCAGGGACACCCTGAGGGGCTGCAGTCCTGCCAAGAGACGTCGTCGGGGCTGACCCCAGCTGCCTGGGCCCCCCGCCGCAGCCCCTCAGGGCAGCCACACGGCCTACGGCCAAGTCCAGGTTGGGGGGGGAAGAAAGATCCAGAAGATTCCGGAGCAGCCGCCCAGGAGCACACGGGGGGCCCAGGGGAGGAAACGGCCGCTTGGCCGGCACCCAGGGGACGGGAAGGCCAGGAGAAGCTGTCAGCAGGGAAAAGTCACCCCAGCACCACGCAAGCCATGTTGCGCAGGGTGAGCGGCCAAGGCGGCCGCTGCAGCGGGGCTGTCTCCGGCCTCGGGGGAGGCCGCCAGCACCACTCCACCGAGCGGCCTCATATGTGAAAGGCCTTAAGAGCGGTACGAGAAGCACCGCCTGGAGCGGTTATAGCAGCGTTTTGTGGTCAGACTGGCGAGACGTCTTGAGGGGAACCCACAGGTCTGCCCCACACCCGCTTTCTCCAAAACGCCCGCTCGCGAGGCCAATGAGCAACGTGAACTGCTGAACCGTGGGCGACGCCGCGCCGAGAGGGAAACGCCAGCACTTTGGCCGAAGCTTAGACGTTTTGAGGAGCGGTTAGGAATCAGTGGGCTGAAATTAAGCAAACACAGGTGCAAAACCACTGCCGCGTGCGAAGGAGCTCAAGCCATGGGCATACGGAGGGGAGGGGAGGAGCGGCCGGCAGCCGCCCTGCCAGCAGCGCCGGGGGAGGCTCGGGGGAAACCGAATGATTTGTCAGGGGAGGGGGGACGGAGGAAAAAAAATAAAAAAGGAAAATCCCATTTTGCAATTTATCTTTATCATAGCACTGCATATGAAGCACCTGGGGTGACTCTCTCCGCTGCTGGCCCTGGTGAGGCACAGTGATGGCATCTGGGTGTGTTGCACCAGTGAAGATGCACACAGGAGGATTGCAACTCAAACAAGAAGTACAGCCTCTAATAAACATGGAATTAGATTTGCTTCCCCCTCCCCCCCCCCCCCAGGAGAGAGAAGAACAACATAGCTGTGATTTCCTAATATAAGGGTAGGGCAAGCACTGAGTTTGGCTACTTCAGCGAAGGTTTGTGCTGAATACTTTGAAAAACTTTGAGGGTAGTGAAGCAATGCGACATTCACTGAAGCTTTTAAAGAACAAGTGAGGTTAATATTTAACAGTAGCTGTATTTCATACTGCCGCAGAGCAGGGCAATGAAACAGATGTTTTCTTAAGGACCTTTCCAGGCAGGCTTTTCTGAATCAGAATTTGCTGCAAGCAGATAGAAATGACAACAAATTTGAGACAAGGAAGCAAAATCTTATCTGTTTGGATTCTATGCTTTGTTTTTAAAGCAAATTGGGAAGTATATTTAAATGAATTTTGTCACAAATGTAGGGAAGCATGGATTCATTAAGAGAACATGGAGAAAAGGCAAACCTTATCATAGATGCTTCTTATTATACATAGTGAATGTGAGGTGGAAAGTTTTCTTTCTCATACCCTTGTTAAGCTGCAGGCAGTACGGGCTGATCCCTGCATGGCATAGCCACTGATCTGTCTGAAGTAGAGGACTGCACGGACTGACTTTTGTAGACCCTAGGCAGAGGGAGCAGTTAAACAACCCGTTTCACTGGTAACTGAAACAGTAGGAACCCAGAGCCAAAAGCAGGTCCCACACATGGGATTCCTCTGGCGACTGACTCTAAATGCTGAAGTTAGATCAGTTTTAGCCACATGTCCATGTCTTTCTCTATCAGAGAGACAGAAAACAAAGGGAAATGCTGCCACAGCAATGCAATGCTGCATATCTGCGTTTGTTTTGCTATGTTACTTATTGAAAAAGTGAGCTGGGATTTCCTGGCCAAGAAACTGCTCCCAGAACTGTGTTTCTTTTGCGGTTAGGGCAGCAGGGCTTCATGCACACTCAGGTCTGCACCCCAACATACTAGGCCCATCTTACGGATTTTTCTTCCTGACAAAAAACAACCTCATGTTTTATCCAGGTCAGACACTGATCGTCTATCAAATTGGGCATGTCATATGAGCATAAGAAAGGCTCTGTGGGTCAGACCAGTGGTCTGTCACCCCAGAACTCTGCCTCCAGCAGCTTCAGTAGGAGATGCTACTTGGGGAGGGCACAAGAGCCTGGCTGCTTTCTGCAGTCATTTTTTCTTGTACACCCCCAGCATCCACAACTGTTGCAACAGGGATGGTAGGAGTCATGTCCACCCTTTGTATGGAGCTGTTGTAAATGAATCTGTCCAGTCACTTTGGGAACATGCTAGTAGTTTTGGCCTCCACTGCTTCCTAGTGGGGTGGAGTCTGGGATTTCCATCCACAGGATTGTCTTTTCACATAATATTTTTATGGCATTACACCTTCATCCTTCACATACAGCATCACTCCTCCACCTGTACATGCTACTCTATCATTCCTACAAAGCTGGCAGGCTAGCGGTGCTGTATCCCATTGATTATCCAACCTCTACCAAGTCCCTGAGATGCCCATTATATCAGGATTGTCATTTGATGCCAGGCATTATGGTTCTCCCATCCCATTTTTAAGTGTTTAGCATTGGTCTAGAAGCACCAATTTTGCCTTTCCTTCACTGCTCAACATTGCATGTGCCCATCATTTGTCACAGTATTCTGTCTAATTTGTTTTTACTATTTATTGTGATTGTGCTGTTTATTTCCCTCCTGCTTTTTCAAAGCCCCATTGGATGTGAAAAAAACAACTATCTACATGCCTAATAATTGAACCTCCTGCTATCTCCACCTGCTTCTTCCTCTCCCCTCTGCTGCAGGAGTATGGTCAGCACAAGAGGACACTGATACCAACTGGAGCTGGTCTCATCTGAGAGGTGGGATCCCTCCTTACAGCACTCCCCTGCGTCAGCTAGGGGCTCCCCGCTTGCCTCTGGGGCCCTGGTGCAGCCCCAGAACATGGGAGCTGCCCCCAATGCAGGAGCTCCCAGCACCCAGTGCCTCCCAGCCAGGAAGGCTGGCAGATATATTGCACTCTGTACTGTAGACTGAGTAACCCTCATCCTCCTCACACACAGCTTAAATGAGCTTAATTGGGTTGGGTTTGGGGTTGGGAAGCTTATATCAGTCTAGTTTCTCCTTTGAAGGCATAACTAAGATCACTCGTTTCGTCCCTGGCCATTATTAAGCTAATTAGTGGTAGACGAGAAATGCTCAAGAGCACAAAAAACCCACACAGCAAGGAACAAGCTGACCCAAGGCTCCCTGTGCCTTCACTCCTGCAAACTGCCCTGTCTGCAGCCCTGTCTTCCAAAAATACTTCATATCAAAGAATTGGAAACTTTTCTTGTTAAAAGGCAGGCTCTACTAAACAACTCTACTAAATGCAATCTCATATTAACACCAGATTAACATTTTTAATTATAGAAGACATGCTATATTATGCATGTGTAGCTCCACAAGAATCTGACTGATAGAATGCAAAAGATTAACAAACAACTGGAAAATCATTATAGGATCAGAGGTAGCCAGCACCGATTTTTGCAAAGGAAAATAATTTCTCCTAAATCTCTTAGAATTCCATTAACATTTTAGTAAAATTGCAGATTAGGAAAACTGGCTGTTGCTAGTATCTCCTGTTCTCCCACAGCCAGCATAAACTCAACTCTAACAGTGTATGAACACAGTCATATGCTTGTGCCCGATCTGGATCAAATTCTGTGTCAGATGGTCTGATAGTACATATATCCACGTTAATGATCCCAGAAATACACTGCATCAAATCAGGAATGGAATTTGGATCCTTTAGAGATGTGTCAACAACAGTCTCAAATCAAGGGACTGTTCTGTTCAAAAACTCCAGCAATAAATTAGGACACAGAGGAATAGAAGAATAATATAGAAAAAAATCTAATATTTTAATGCAACACTATCTTCTGGAGTAGGACATGTGCAGAACTGGTTATGACAGATCTTGAAGGATGTTCTACATCCAAAGGAAGTTCAGTAAAGGTCACTGGGTCTGCTCAAGCACATAGGGCAATATGCTCTGAAAAGAGCTTGAGAAGATGAGCACTGCTCAATTTAGAAAACTGGATAGAGCGCTGAGCATTATGAAAGTGTGGTTCATATTTTTCTGTGTTCCTTGTCACATACCAAAAGAACATTCACCAAATGGAAAGGCAAGTATCAAAGCAAAAAAAAAAAAAGGATATATTCTTGCATCAGTGTGTAATTAGACTGTAAAATTCATTGAACTGGAAAGATTTCAGATCAAGGAATTCACAAAATTCAGGAATGGTTTGGGTATGTGCACAGTTACAGAAATTAGGAATATAGAGAGCTGTCATAATGATAAAAATCCTGGCAGTAATTTTTTTATACCTCTTTATTAGAATTGGAGTCAATCTCTAACAGGACACATCTGTATGTTTGGGGCAGCAAGAGGCATATAGGGGAACAGATCACCCCAGAGATATTTACCCTGAAGCATTTCATCGCCAGAGGCTTCTGTTTCTGGCTTCTGCCAGACCCAGGAGAGAAAAGTAGTTAGGCACAAACTGAGCCAGTAAAGAAGTGCCAGAAATAGTCTGACTTCAGGGTAAACCACGATCGTGTTTCCCATACTACTGCAGTGCTAGATTAAGAGCTGCCTACTAATAGTCCATGAATATAGTTTATTGACTGGATTGTTGTGATACTTGCTATATATACTGTAGGTTGGTGTTGTGCATTTATCAGCTGAGTTATTTCTATAACAAGATTGACAGATTGCACTCTAAGGAAGCTGAAGAACTGGCTGGACTGTTCCAGTCTACCCTTACCAAAGGGTAATGGCCAACGGAGCCACGGAGCTTATAGAGAAGATGGAGTTACACTCTTCTTGGAGGTGCACAGCAAGAAGATGAGAGGCAACAGTCACATGTTACAACAAGGGAAATTTGGATTTGATAAAAGAAAAGGAATTTTTCACAGGAAAAAGTGAGTGGTTAAGCACTGTAACAGGCTGCACAGAGAGGATGAGGAATCTCCATCCTTGGAGATGCTCAGAACATGACAGAACCAGGCCATGAGCAACCTGATCTAGCTTTGAAGTTGGCCCTGCTTTGAGCAGGAGGTTAGACTAAAGACCTCCAGAGGTCCTTTCCAACTTAAGTCATTCTGTAATTCTGTGATTCTGTGAACATGCAGTCACAGGGGAGAATGGAAGATGTAAATGTACTCTTCACAGCAAACCCAGTGAGAGACGATGGAGGAGCTATTCACATGTATGCTGCAGCTTGCCCCATGGAGGAGTCCCCCACACTGGCTCTGGGCAGGGAAGCAGGACCACTGCCATGATTTAAATGTCGGTTTTCAAGGAAGAGAGAGTCAGTGAAAACGGAGGGAAGCCAACGCCCCCAGAGTTTATGGACCTGGACTAAAGCAGCAGATCTAGCATATGAATTGGCATTTTGGTATCCGTAGCCCTTTTCCTCAGTAAAGCCGAGCTTTGTTCTTAGAGTTAAATAAGCAATATTTTAAGAAGGCTTTTTTGGGTCACTGCATTCTCCTGACTACAGACTACCAAAGAGAATAAATTCAAGTAGCAAAACAGATCAGACTGACTGGGTAAGCGCTGTCGACACACAGGTACCATGGTCCCATTGCAGGAGTATGAGAACCGCAGGAGAGGTGAAATCATGAGGCCTGAAGGAGAGTCTTCAGAGAGAAGATGCAGAAGTTCAGCTAATCCTGTAACCACAGCAACCAATTAATATCTGACTCAGTATATTTGCCCTGTTCCTTCCAACTGAAAAAGGGCGGAAACGCCTGATGCTCTATTCATTAGCAGCTTCCCCTTCCTTGAGCTTTCCAAGAGATATGTAAAAATAACAACCTTCTTGAGCAAATATGCCAGAGCCACTAGGCACTTCTCTGTCTAGTTACTGTTTAAAGTGATAAAGGCAAATCTGGTGAATCAACATGTGAATCTTCCAGTCGCTACTAACTTGTGCAGTAACTCCATATCATGAAAATGTTGCCAGACGTGAGGTGACATCCGGTGTATACATATCATCAAAGGAGATGGGGCCTATGAAGAAACATATCAGCAGAATAAAGTTGGAGCCTTTCTGTCTGTGAACAGACCTGACAACAGCTGGAATCAGCCCCATGGCAAAGGTAGGCCACGGGGCTCTGGCCCATAAAGTCCGCATACACTTTGCTTTCAGCCTCCTATACACTCTTTGGGGCACAGCTGCAACCTCCAGAGACAAAAACCAGAATCTCCCATTCACAGCAGGCAATACTTTACCCTGCAATATTTTTGGTGTTGTTGTGAGATTGGCCCCCACAGTTGTCTGACTGGCTGTAGCATGACAACTTTGACCACCACACTTCAGGCTGGCTCCACATATCTGGACCCTGCTGCATCCTTTTTCTTCCTCCTCATGTTGTGTCTCCCCAAAGCCGGTTCTGGGCAGGAGGTGGGACAGGAGAAAAGGGAGGGCACTGGGCAAAAGTTTCAGAGACTACTTGAAATGGCAGGGAATGGGAGGAAAGCATTTGGAAATGCTGTGGCTGGGAAATGGAGGGAGGGAGAGGTCTCTCTGGCACAGGCAAAAAGCCTTCTCTGCAAAAGCAAGGAACTGCGTGACCCTCTGATTCAAGCAACCATAGCCAAATAACCTCTTATGAATGTTACGCTGAGGTCCTCAGCACTGGAGGAGTGCTGACTCTTTATGGCAAGTGCAGGTTCAGTGATCAGAAACACCTGCCTAATTTTGATCACTGCACTTGCAAATAGGTATATGCCAGGAACCTCTCCACCTCACAGCAGAGAGAGGAGTGGAGGCAAATGGTTGCCTGAATCATTTTGGAGATGAGTTGAGCTCGTTAAATGGTATTACGGAAAACAAAACAACAGACCAGTGGAGCAACAGAGCACACTGTCATAGGGGGCACCCCTCTAGCCAGGAGGAGATGGTCTGGAGCATAGGAGAGAGCTAGCCCCGTGCAGTGCAGCTGCAAGCCTGTCCATGCCACACAGCCTATAGCTAAGGGTCAGGCACAGCCCTCTTTTGTTCAGCAGACACAGCCCAGGTTGCCAGGACAAGACCGGGAGAAACACCTGCAGGAAAGCTGGATTCCTTATCTTTAGTTTAGCCATTATCATGGTTCCTTTCAGGAACAGATTGTGAAACATAAGAAAAATGTGGGTACAGAGACACCCAGAGAAAAACAGCAAGTTTTTTGGTTTTGAAATCTGGGAAATGCCACTTCTGAGAACATACTTGTTGCCATGCCAATGTCTGTAATGGCACAGGCTCTGTTTACATTAGAAAACTTACTGTTAAGCCTCACAAAACCACAGCCCAGTACATTTCATCACACTGTCAGATTAACACAAAAAGGGAGGTATTTCGTCATATATATTAAACTTCTCAAAGCCTCAGTCCTGTGGCAGAGGCTGCACTGAAGGCAAGAAGGTAAGATACCATTCAGGGCAAGGGCTCTTCTCATTCTCCTCAGCAATACCATCTCCTTGGTGGCCCAGGGGCAACAGGCTTGCTCCATGAGATTTCTGCTTGAATAAGGATGCCAAGATTTGTCCCATAGTCCTGGATTCAGCTCACCTAAATTTACCTGGCTTTCATGCATTCATGAGCATTTTTACCTAGGCTCCTTTAACAGCCAGAGAGGAGAAATAGCTGCTACCAGGGCACAATTCATCCTAAAGTAGATATTCATGATAATTTAGACAAAGTGCTTCCTGAAAGTGCCTATTTCTCTCTATTGAGTATAAAAAAAGTCTCAGAGGATTCAGGCAAAGCTGTCTGCATGCAGAAAACACGGTTTGTATATAGAATACGGGCACAGAATAGGTGTTCATAGTGAGAGTGCTCAGCAAAGAGCACTGAAGGTTATTAATTTTAATTTTCCTGAATTAAATATTGAATTTGAAGGAAGTTACCAAGACATCCTATAGGAAGCAGGTTCTAAATATCAGCAAAACTTAATTGTCATAACTGTCTTGTGAATAGTTGTGGTCTGTTTTGTGTTAGAAGAGGGAGATCCACCATTAGGATATTAGTGATGACTGCTTGTAAAAACAGACGTGGAGTCATTTATATCCCACTTTGCATATCCAGCAAAGAGAAATAGCCCATCATTTCAGGCACAGTTTCTTTGTGTTTGTTCAGCATGCAGTGAGATATATTCATTTCTTTGTGTTTGCCGATGCTGATTGATTTTCAGATTGTTTTGCGTGCTTGGGAAGAACCGTTCCCATGCATCTGATGCTTGTGCTGCTGGGCCTCGCTGCCCTCCTGGGTAAGTCTGGCATCTCCCCCTGCTTCACTAAGCCTCTAAGCCAAAGCAGCTTCCCCGGACTGGGAAGTGGAAGAGATGAACACATCTCCTCACCTTCCTGCTCCAAAGTCTAGCCCTGTATGCTGAAGGAGAGGTTGGTTCAACACCAAACTGGTTGTCATTAAATTGTATCTGACAAGAGAGTCCTCAGCTCCTCCTGCGAGTCCTTGCTGGGGTGGGCGCAGACTGGGTCTCGCATCCTGGCACTCATGAGGAAGGACAGAGGTGGCCCCTTGGGGCTCCCATGCCTGTGCCCCACAGCCTGTCCTCCCCACCCACAGCTACAGCAGAGTGCACCTGGGCTGTAGCCTTCTCTGGGCTTTACTTGCACTCATAAAAGCTTTTAACTGCTAAATCTTTCTGCTTAACTTTCTCAGGTACATCTCAGGGCCAGACTGACTGCTACGGTAATGTAAACAGAATTGACACCACTGGGGCTTCATGTAAAACTGCGAAACCAGAGAACTTAAACTACTGCGGTGAGTATCGCTCTTCTGTCTCATGGCTCCATTTCACAGTGAGCACAGTAATCCAAAGTGCTTTTACATTTTCAAAATGCTGAACACACACTGCTGGCTGATCCTTCATAATATCCCTATAGGCTATCATTTAGTTCCTTTAGAAGTGAAGCAAATAAAATTTTGATGTAATTCTGTCTATATTAGAATAATTACACTAGGGCTGATTTTGACTTAGAGAGGTGACAGACAATTCTGAGTCTTGAAAATTATTAAGAAAACATCTTTATTTTTTATTTTAATTACAGGAGTTGCAGCTTCAAGAAAGATTGCTGAACGGGACCTACAAAGTATGAATAGATATAAAACTCTCATTAAGAAAGTGGGCCAAAAACTGTGTGTCGATCCAGCTGTGATTGCTGGCATTATCTCTCGAGAATCTCATGTTGGCAAAGCACTGAAGAATGGCTGGGGTGACAATGGAAATGGATTTGGTTTAATGCAGGTATTTGCTGATACTCCAATAAAACCTGATAAACAAAAATCATATATCATAGCAAATATCATATCATAGCAAACTTCCTAAATACATCATCCATTACGCAGGGAAATGACATTTTGCTTGACATTTCTAGGTTGACAGAAGATCACATAAACCTGTGGGAGAATGGAATGGAGAAAGACATCTTATACAGGGCACAGAAATACTTATCTCAATGATAAAGAAAATACAGAAAAAGTTCCCACGCTGGACAAAGGAACAACAGCTGAAAGGTAGTGTACAGACTATAGATTTTGCCCAGGAGAAAAGAAAAACTTTAGGATAAGAACATACTGAATTATTTTCTGTGTTCCTTAATAACTACATTTCTGATAGACTCTCGCTTAGCTTTTCACCAGTGGTGATGTTTGTCCCCTTTTTTATTTCACAGGCAAAAAACCAAGCTTTATCTATTCTGTGTTGTTTCTGCCTTTCCTTAATCTGAATTTTCAACACTGTGCAGCAAATATATATACACCTGAAATCTACTTCATATTATAGCTGAACTTTCCTTATCTGACCATGAGAAAACTACAACCATTCAAGTCAATAAATAGTTCTGTAGTTTACTTGAATGGAGCCAGCAGTTCCCTCCATATGGCACAGGAGACAGAGACGAGGTGTTTGCAAAATGAACATGCTTCCAGAGAATTGCAAAACTCTGCTGTGCAATGTCAAAAATCTGCCTGCTTCTTAGCAGGTTGCACCTTGCAGCCAGCGTCACCCCACTGGACTGCTGGGGATGCTAAAGTGAGCTTGATTTGCAGCCAGCTCAGAAATCTCTACCTTTCAACACAGCATATGGGGTACCATATACAGGAGCAGATATAAGACAAAGCACATGCAATGTACGATTATGTTTCAACTCTCTTTTAAGAGCAGTAATTTTAAAGGATCAATAAAAAGTTACAAGGATGTTGGATCTTATTTTATATTATGAATAAGCCTGGTGCAAATGAAGGGGTTGTGCTGGGCCAGGTAAATGGTGCAAGTTCATCAAGCTGCTAACATATGTGAACAAAACCCCAGTACCATTCTGACGTTTTGGTGGATTCAGGAATAAATGTAAGCTGTTTGCAGAGTCCCAGTTAACTCAGGGAGGCTCTGATAATGGCACCTATTCCCCTCCCCCTTCAAAAGTCCTGGTAAGTGAAAGCTTTCAAAACAAGTAAAAGCAGGACACATCAGGCTGCAATTTTCACTGTTTTTTTTTTTTTTTAGTCTGTATGACTCCTTTTGATGTTTCATTTCAGGTGGGATTTCTGCCTACAATGCTGGTTCTGGGAATGTCCGAAGCTATGAAAGAATGGATATTGGCACTACCCATGATGACTATGCCAACGATGTGGTTGCACGAGCCCAGTATTATAAGCAACATGGATACTAGACTTGGGAATCTTCTTTACAGAATAACTTCCTTACCATTACTTGCATGACACCCATGAGGGAGACAAAACACAAGGGAAGAAGATGTATCCTGCAAATCCATATTGATGCAAATTTACAGGAATGATTTACTTGAATAAGAACTTGAAGACTAAAGCCTGAAATTTTTAAAACAATATTCAGTAAAACACTGGTCATGTAGTTCCTTTAAAAACAATATGTTTTCGATTTTACAAAAAGAATATTACCAGAATGTTAATAATATTTTGTGCTATCTCTCTGTTTCTCTGAGTTATGAGGACTGTCTTGTTGTGCTATTGATAATTTGCTGCCTTCCAAATCTTAAAACACATTTATGTCAAAATCTGTCATTCTCTTAAGAAATCAAAATGAGAAAAATAGTGCTTTGGGGACTAGCTTAATGATTTGTTTTTCAAAACTGCTGAGTATTTACACTATATTATTGGGTAGTCATTTTTTCTGAATTTTAATTTTTCATATAAATGCATAGAATAGAGATGGATGTTTTCAGTCAGACAGAAATAAGCAAACAGAATTTGAATAAAAGTGTTCTTAGCAAATGAAGCAGGACTCCAATGTACTCATATTTTCATGTGTGTTAGCAAAGTTTGAATAAGGACAATGTTAATTTTAGGTAGATAAACAAACTGAGAAAGGAATGGGATGAAATACATACTTCTGCTTCATAAAATTCTTTCTTTTTTCCCTCAGTTGTCAAAGTCCTTACACTTCTGCCATGTAAAAGAGTGACACTCAGTAAAACATCAATCTTTGTGTTTGGCATATTTGCTTTTCCTATTACTTCTAGACCTGAAACTGAACTCTCTTTTGGGCAGGGGGGTGGGGGGTGGAAAGGCAAGGAAAGGAGAGGGGTGGATGCCAGCAGGACTGAAAAACTGTCATTTTTCAGGGCCAAAGGAACAGTTGGCTTTGATCTGCCAGCAAGCAGTGCAAGCTGTGCCTTTTCCACTGGCATCAACTTGCATGCTGGGGGAATATCCTTTATTCTTGATGTGCAGTTTTTCAGGGAGTGGGAATAACTGTATGTCCAAATACCTAGAAGAATCGCTGACTGCAAGAGTCTTAAAAGAGTATGAAAATGTAATCCAAAGCCATTAGTAGTGCACCAAGTTATGATTCACATTCTCCTAGAAGTGATTAGAGACCATGCTGCAAATATCCAGCATGGATTTACAAAGGGTAAATAGTGCCTGGCCAACCTGTTTGCCTTCTGTGATGAGATGATTGGCTTTATGGAAGAGGGGCAGCAGTGGATGTTGTATACCTTGTCCTAGGAAAGTCTCTCACTCAGCATCCCATAGTATCTTTATGGCCAGATTGGTCAGGCGTGGACTGGAGAGGCAGACAATAAAGTGGGTATAAAATTGGCTGGACTGACGGCCTCAGAGGACCATTATAAAGTCCAGTGGCCAGTTACTAGTGGCATCCCTCAGAGACTGATACTATAGCTGGTCCTGTTTAGTGTCTTCATGAACACCTTGGGCTAGGGACAGAGAGCGCTCCCAGCAAGTCCACAGATGACGGGATGTGGGGGGCATTCAACACCCTGGAGGACAGAACTGCTGTTCGGAGGGACCTGGACAGGTTGGAGAAATGGGTTGATAGTAATACTGTGAAGGTCAACTAAGACAAACACAAAGTCTTGCACCTGGGACAAAATAATCCCATGCCCCAGTAGGGGCTGGAGGACGAATGTCTAGAAAGTAGCTCTGCAGAAAGTGAGATGGGGGTCCTGCTGGACAACAGGAACCAGCAACGTGCCTTTGCAGAGATGAAGACTAAGAGCATCCTGGGCTGCATCAGGAAGAGCATAGCCAGCAGGTTGAGGGAAGTGATCTTTCTGCTCTCTTTGGTGCTTGTGCAACCAGATCTGGAGCACTGTATCCAGTTTGGGCTCCCTGATACAAGAAGGACATGGACATGCTGGAGCAAGCCCAAGGGAGGCCACAAGGTTGGTTGGTGGGGGGAGCACAGGACATACGAGGAGAGGCTGAGGGACCTGGGTTCCTTCAGCCTGGAGACAAAGTGGCTTCGGGAGGACCTTATTGTCAGGGCCCGAACTACTCCAACAGGTTCTGCAGCATCTTCCCCCTCTCCTAGGGGTCTGGCTGCCTGGTTGAAAGTTGACAGCCAGGAAGGGGAAAGGAGTAAACAGTTTGTCATGTCCATGTAGATAGAGAACGAGCAGGTACACACACATAAATGTAGAAATATATAGGTAGTCTCCAATTTTTGGCTTTCATTTTAAGCAGCAATGTATATAATGTACTTAAGTTTTCTAATCATAAGGAGAAAGGCCTTTGCTGTGCTTATGTAAGGTCATGAACAAGACTTCCAAGATACTTGAAAATTTATCTAAAGTCTTAACTCAGTTTTGCAAGACTTGCAGAAATGAACTTATTGCAAAAGATATTGAAATTGTGCAATTTATGTAAGATTCCTGTGTCAGTCCTGTTTGTACTCTCCAGTGGGTCTTTACATCTGCTGATATGAGAAGTAGAACTTCTGCAAAAACTACTGGGGGGATTCAAAACAAAACCAGTAAAAAAACCTTTGAAATGTATGTTTCAACTTGTTCCCTCTTACAGCCACAGCCACTGCTTTCCTTCCTTCAGCACTCTGTTGGATTGACATTATAGGACTCTGTCTATGTGCTTTTGATTTTTTAAATGTTAAGCTATAAAACTGAGCTTTGCTACATTGGTGTCTTAAGTTAATTTCTTAAAGATGAACCGTTACTAGAGGAAATAAATAATTACCAAAGCAGTAGATGAGGTTCGTGTATCATGAATAGTACAGTTTACTGATGGAACTACACTACCCAAAAATTACATGGGAAAAAGGAAAGTGGTTCTACTTGGTCCAAGCCAATTTAATCCCACATCCAATACTGAGAGGTCTAGGATTTTGCCATGCGTACTTTTAAAACAGGAATGCAGCAATGAACCATTTTAAGGGTTACCCGCTCAGAATATTTATCACAATTAGGCTTCTGTGATTCTTTACGAAATATAGAAATGGCCTGAAAAGCACGTTTTATGCTGCTTTATCATTGTTTTGTGTCAGAGTGGTCCTGTTTGACCTCCTTTACCTTTTGGGTCTCTCTCTTTTACTGAGAGAATTTCTATTAAATTTATTTCAAAACTCTCAAATACTGGAGTGGAAAACAGACTTGACTTTTTAAAGGAAGAATTCCTTAACTCAGAACGCTACTAGTTCCTGAAGGTAAAGAAGAGCTAATAGTAATACAAATCACTAGTGCCTCCAGTCATTGTTCAAACATTTCCAGGTGGAGTCACTCAGTTTTTACCCCCTGATGCAGGGAGGGTCACCATTTCACTGTTTCTCTGGTCATCAAAAACTCTGCAAAGCTGGAGAGGACCACACACTTCTAAAAAAACCACAAGCAAATGTAAACCCAGTAGAAAGTCAAGCTGCAGCTCTATGGTTAAAGAACAGCTAAATACAAAACAGTTAAATACAGCTTAAAAATAGCCAAATCCTTGTTCATCTTTGCAGCATGATGCTAAAAACAGCATATTATTTATCGCTTCTTCTTCCTCTGCTTTGTCTTTAATAGAAAATACTCAAGCAGCTCTGTCCAAGGCTGTGTGATATAGCATTAATTTTCTTTCCAATGGGAAACATGGCCATGGCTTAACATGGGCATACTTTGATTGAAGCTTCTGCAGATGAGCCAACGCACACCCCTACACTGAGAAACTACTCTCTGAATTTCTTCCAATTAATACAAAATCTGCTTCTGAAAAATGTCAGGGCCTGGCTCCATGGTTGTTATCTCAGTTCTTGCATCAAATATTTTCAGCTTATAAGCCTTATAAGTCTCTTATATATAAATCTGCTTATAAGTCTCTGTCTGACAAATCTCTCACTCCCGGAAACCATAATTAACTGACTCAGTCTCCTCCTCCTCTTTCTTTTAGTTTTTTCCACTCCTGAAGATGATCAGCAAGACAGACTAGTCCTTTGATACATGTATGTTCCTGCTACCTTCAAACGATGCCCACAGGAACACCTGTGCCAGCCCTTGCCTTTTGCGTGGCTGCACAGAGCAAACGGACCAAATGCCGAACATGTCGCTGGCAATGGAAGGAGCATTGGTGTCCGTGGCGGAGCGCTGGAGGGCTGGCAGGAGCTAACAGCACTCGCTTATCGGTCTCGGTGGTGAAGGCAACACAAGAGACCGAGTATCAGGAAGCATCTGCACATCATTTTCATGGCAGGACCACGTTCTGACAGGCTTTCCGTAGCGTTTCTGAAAGACGAAGGGAAGAAAAATGAAGATGAGCTGAATCTAAAATTGGAGGCTGCCGAACACCTCGTCTATCAGCAAGTAAATGGGGAATTTAGAACATAAACAGTTATTTGGGCACTTTCAAGGCTGCTCAAAGCCAACACCTGCTCCATTCGGACATACCAGCAACGTAGCTTAGGGATTATCTCCTCAGCAACAAGCAAGAGATTGGCATCTTTGCTAGAAAGAGCACTGACAAAAGTTATAACTGGTTCTTCAGCCTTGGCAGCTGGCCTAAAGACTTCAGCCTGCGGCAGCACAAAGCCCTCTCGGCCACATCTAAGCAGCAACCTGTTTAGTGTCACACACGTCTTCTCTTATGCACCATAACGCAGATCTGCCATTCCCTCCTAGCAGTCTGAATGAAGGTTTGGTGCAGATTTCTGCAAAATGTGTGTCATTAAAACTCTAACATCTGTATAGGACTCCAGAAAACATGTGAGGAGAGCTACCTGCCTGCCTCAATTACTGGGGTGCAGAAAAAGTGAACTAGTACGTCCTTTAGCTTTTTCTCTCAGCAATAACGTAGTAGTGGCACAGACACAAACCAGAGATTACTGGTTTATGAATCATCTTCAGTGATATTTTGAACTTTCAATATTTATTTACTTCACTTCTGCATGAACCACTTCTGTTCCATATTACTTCCTGTCAGAGGTACTTCCCTGGGCTTCAGTTGTCTTTAAACTTTTTTGCAATCTTGAACATGAAGCTCCATACAGGGGCTGCTGAGACTTTTTGCAGGTGGTTCTTGATGTGAGGTATCAACAGCATCGGAGAAAATTGCAAATAATTGAATCTTTCAGTGATACAACACAGGATGAATCCCCTGGCTTAAGGGAAAGGGCTGCTCGAAGAGAGAAACGGTGTTTCACCCTCATGAAATTCACCATGGGGGAGATGCATATCAGCATGGACTAGTAGTGACAGGGAGGTCTGCCATCCAGCGCCTTCTTTGCTGACTTCTCAACAGTTCGGTGGTTTTGATCCACACTCCGTAATCATTTGGGTTTGTGCATTCATCCGTGTTGCTGCTGTACAGCAGGGGATAACAACAGGAACCTTGCATATTCTCTGCAAATCCAAACTCTTAGCAGCTGCAGCTCTGTATCATGCTGTTGTTCCCGGGTCTTTGCCTACAAAGCCTTTATTATACCACAAAGCTCAGGTTCCTGTTTCCTCATCACCAGCGCTTCTGTGCTTCCAGCAGCTGATGGGGGTCGGCTGTTCTTCAGGCTCTTCCTAGTTCCGAACTCGTAGCAAAAGTTTTTTAAATTAAATTCGAAGGGCTTTAATTTTTAAAAATGTAACTGTATTCGTGCTGCAGAGTAGAAATCTTGTGAGGTTTGGGTGGATGTAAAATCATGTAAATTCATGTAAAATCAGTGGCATGTAGGAAGTGCACTGAGTCAGTTGCCGCAAAACGCTGCCAGCAGCTAAAACGCCCATTCTTCTCTTTGGGAAGCGCTGAGAGAAGGTGGGGAGACACCCTCCAGCAGGCATGTCAGGTCTGTCACGTTTGTCTAATTCTCCTGTAACTAATTCGCCGCACCAAAGTCTGTCTTCCATCAACTGCTGGGTTAAATTTAGCACTGTTGCTCTCGGTGGCTGTTTGTGTTACTCACCTTTGGCAACAGTGCGCTTAGGCAAGATAAACACAGATAAAATGCGAGTCAGCCAAATTGTGAGTCAGCCAAATTGTGAGTCAGCCAAATTGTAAGTCAGCCAAATTACAAGTCAGATGTTTATAGGATGCTTCTCTCTGATTTTTCCTGATGATGGAAAATCCTATGGAAAAGTCAACTAGAGCCAGTAAGTGTGGCTGGATTTTGGTGCTGATAGTTTTTTATTTTGGAATGGAAAAACTGCCTTTTGGAGGTGCCTTTCTCCAACGCCTGGCTACGTGGGCAGCCCAAGTGACAAGCTTAGATTAGACAGCGAAGCGTTAGGCAGGCTAAAATTGGGGGAGATGAACTGTGTGCCAAGGGCTAGTTCACCCTGCAAATTACACCATGGCTCCGCACTAGCGCAACTGAGATGCGCTGCCTTCAAAAGCAGGCACCACAACTGCATTTGCTAGCACGAACACACACATGAGTATCTGAAAAAATTTTAATGGCATGTGTCACCCACTGCTCTGGCCTGGCATTTCATTGCAAATACTGCTTTTTAGACCCTTCTGAATACTATGGGGAAATAATGAAGGTTGACACGACTGGAACTTCCAAAGAAACCGTGGCACAGGAAGGTCTGAGCTACGGAGGTCAGTATTAATTCACGTGTGCATCTGCCTTACACCCACACGCAGGCTCACACCTATTTCTGATACACGTATTTGATTGTCTCTTGTTGCCAAGTAAGTAGATATTTCCACAACAAACAAAAATCTTACCTGGGTATATAAGATTATGAGTTGCCTTGGAGATGTTCTAAGGAATATTCAAGAAAATCACAGGGAAAATGCAAGGTCTGAGGGCCTGAAGGATATTCAGTCCCTGTCATCAAGCCTGGTTCTCTCTCTCCCTCGAGAGGGTTTCCCTCATGATCTAGGTTTCTGAATGTTTCCCCAGGATAGTCCTAAATTAAAAGGGACTAAATCTTCTGGAACTAATCCATCCAAAGTCTTGGATTTAAAAAAAGCAAACCGTCCTTCAAGTCTGCAGGCGAGGGGACTGCCCTCTGTATTTGGAAAACTGCCTTTTTTTCAGCTGTGTATTGATTTCTAGAGCACTTGCCCTTCGGAAAAATTGGCCAGTTCTGTTTTTGCTTCTAAATAGATTCCAAAGGATTCAAAACAGCTCGCTCCTTATAACTGTTAGAACAATTTGCCTCTGTTTTTAAAAACTAAAAGAAAAGTCATGCATGTTGTGCTGTACGAGTTCCCGCTTCTGAGAAGATTGCTGAAAGAGATTTGAAGAATATGGAGAAATATCAATCTAAGATTACAAAAGCTGGCCAAAGCCTTTGTGTTGATCCCGCTGTGATCGCTGGTATTATCTCTTGAGAGTCCCATGCTGGGACGGTACTGAAGGACGGCTGGGGTGACCATGGAAATGCATTTGGCTTAATGCAGGTATGGTCAATATGCTTAAAAACAGAAACCTCATCCTTTTGAAGCAGAAGGTTAGAGGAGTAACAGGGGCCCCATTTAAAGGTAACGCCCTAAACCTCCTGTCAAAACATCAGGTCCAGCTGAGCAAAAATTTATGTCTCCTCTGAGGCAAGAAGTGAAGAGCGGGGATTTGGCAAGGGAACATCACAACCTGGCCTGTTCTTCACCCCAGCTCCTCACCCCATTTAAAACCTGGAACTACACATTAGCTGGCCGTTATCAGCTAAATTACTTGGGTACAGCAGAAACGGTCTGTCACGCTCCCCTTCTGAAGAAAGGCAATACAGCCCTAAGAGAAAGATGGACAAAAAGTAGAGGAAAGGAAATGCCGTATAAAGCACTGTGCTGCCAGATGTGCAGCTTACTTGGCTCAAACTTTTAAAATTTAAAGTACTTTGTGAAATATATGAGGCCTTGATAGCTTTATGCTCTGGTGGCCCTATAAGCTACAACATCATCCAAAAGGTTTCTTTCCTTTTCCCGACACTTTTCAGAAAACTCTTTGCCAGAATAAAACTGACGCTGGCCTGACTTGCAGCACCAGGGGCAGGATCCTGGTTAGTGTCAGGGCATGAACAGGCCACATGTTACACTACAAACCTATTGCATGGCGTGTTTCCCAGCGCTCTCTTGGGAATGAAGAGATTAATTGCTCCTGTTTCTTACTTTAGATAATAAATCTTGTTTCCAAAAGCATTTTTTAACTAAGTGTAGAGGCCTGGGGGCTACAGCTGCTTGGAGGCAGGTCAATTAGCCTTTACGCACCGAGGGGGCCCTGCTAGTGGGGGCTCTCGCTTCGTTACTCGTGCCCACATTTGTGCCTCACTGTGTGCCAAATTGTGCACTGCCCCAAACAACCGTGCAGCATTTGCTGCACGCAGTCTGACCCACACTTGTAGGACTTGCAGCTCTGACAAACCACACTCAGGCTTGCGTTTCACTGCCCTGCGGTTGCGAGGCAAAGCTGCTCCCGCACTGGGGAAGAGCCGAGCTGAGCCAGAGATCCAGGCGAGGGCCCTAGAGAAAACCACTGCTTTGCCACGCTTGATGCAGCTGGGGAGGACAGGAGCAGTCACCTGTCAAAGCTCAGGCAGCTCTGACACTGCTTTCTGCACCCGATCACCCTTACAGCAGCAGCCACGTTGGCTTTTTAAGGCTCTGAGAGTCACAGGAGGCGGGGCAGCATTGCTGTTCAGCAGCCCTGCGGTCTGCTAGTCATAAATCTGCTGGCTTTGCCTAGACCTGGAGTTGACCTTGCTCCCTCTCTGGTCTCCCCATTACAAAAAAAGGCCAACTGTGCGATGAAAGATCAAAATGAATACAAGCTGCCTGTAAGCAACGAGGAGCTCTAGATAAATAAGGGGGGTTTTGGTGCGTTGATATTCCTGTCTGACTTCCAGGTTGATAAACGGTTCCATAAGATTGTCGGGTCGTGGGACAGCGAAGAGCACATTACACAAGGCACGAAGATTTTATGTGGGATGATAAAGGAAATCCAGAAGAAATTCCCCAAATGGACAAAGGAACAGCAGCTCAAAGGTAGAGCTTTCTCAGCTTTGAAATGGCGGCTTCAAAATACTTCACGCCATGAAAGTCAAGCATGATAATGCTGTAAAGCTGAGCACTTCAGAAAGCTAACCACATCCCAGGCCCCCTATTCATTTTATTGCCTGCGTGGAAGACTGTTTCATGATATTCACTAAAAGAAATAGGGGAATGAGATGTGGTTAGCTTTCTAACAGGCTCTTGGAAAACTTTGCAAATATGACATTTTTCATTTCTGGGCAGTGAGGATTTCTTGTTTTTTTCCTCCTATCTGCACCTATAAAAGCGGCTATCCTGGCAATTCCAGTGAAAGAATATATTAATTCCTAAACTGTATGGTCCTCATTGATAGAGGCATCGTTATTTCCTTGAGCACCGATTACAGTTGGCACCTTTATTAGGGCTGGGGCCCTTTAGCCCAACTACAGTACAGATATGTGCGAGGTTACCAGTGCAGTTAGATATGAAGGAATATACACAAAAGCAAACAGTCGTACTACCGAAGGTGCTACATTAGGATAACACAAGCAAGGGGACAGCGCTTGCCAAGTCTGGATAAAAAGGAGGAAATTACAATTTCCTCACAATGTTAAAACACAAAAGGAACACCTCAGGGACAAAAAGAGCTGGAAATGCCAATATTGTGGCCAAAAATAGTGGGGAAGAAAGAAGGGAGCTACAAAATAAAGGAACACATTTAAGTTGTGAATTTTGTTTGGTCTTTTATTTACTGAAGAAGTATCATCTTTATTTATATGTTTCTTTCATTTTCATTTCAGGTGGGATTTCGGCTTATAACACAGGAGTTAAGAATGTCCAGAGCTATGACAGAATGGATATTGGCACAACAAAGAATGACTATGCCAACGAGGTGGTCGCAAGAGCCCAGTTTTATAAGAGAAATGGATACTGATAAAGATCTGAGTCACTGCTTGGATACTTTGCTTCTAATTAAAAATATCCTGGATTCTCCCCAAAAAATATTGAGATGAGGGGAGGGAATGAAGCCAAAACCAAGCACAAGCTTTCAATGATTTTCTCTGCTGAGACTAACAAATCTCTTTAAAAGTTAGTATCGCTAATAATCCAAACTCTAACTTATCGTTTGTCCTTTATTTTTCATCTCGCTTTGTGAGAAAATCCAAGCAGAGCTATCATTTGTGTTTCAGTTTCAGTTTCTCAAGCAGGAGATTAATGCTGCAAGAGTCGTAACACTGCTTGACAAGACCTGTCTTAGATTCTATCTGTAAATACATGTGTTTAATAGTGGTACAGAATTGTTAACATAATCACTCATTAAGCCTATACTTGCTATTTTGGTAATGTTGAAGTAGCTGGATATTTGCAATAAATACTGTATGAGTTTATTCTACCAAAAAGAGTATATCATATTATATCATTATATACTTTTAGAATAATCACTCTTAGCTCTGGTAATGTAACCCTAAAGTAGCTGTTTCCTGTGACAGGAGACAAAATACTAAATTACCCTTAAAAAAAGTTTTCATGAAAATACTTCATTTTAGTCTTTATGCTTGCAAACCACCCGTCAAACTCAAGCTGTTGTAACAAATACTTTTACTGAAGGTATATATTCATGTAGATTCAAGATCTGGGGTAAGAATATCTACAGTCCATCATGTTTTTAAAAATCACATGAAGTTTATAAAATCTGATGCAAGTTCATGCATAATAAACATTCTTTTAATAAATCACATTTTAAAGCATTTTGGGAGACAGCCTCTGATCCCTTGGGCTGATTCAGCCATTTCAAGCCACAGGGAAGAAAAGTAGGTGGTTTAGAGTAGTCAAAAAAAAAAAAAAAAAAGCCTATCAATATGGTCTAAAGGAGAAGTAAGAAAGAACATGGGTTTTCCAATATGGTGCATTTTGTATCATTAATATTACTATTCTGTACCTGTCAATTAAAAATATCTTGATTCTATCACTAGAACTGTATTAATCTACTTGTGCTACAGCATTAATTACCAAATCTGTAACAGTAAGTGAACCTGCAACAGCAGTAGCTACGGCAGACACACATGGCGAGCGGCTCCTGCAGAACAAGCAAGCTGCACGCAAGCCTGCAGTGGGCCCAGGCAGCAGAACACCAGAGATACCGAGAGTATCCCGGGCTGCACGAAGAGGAGCACAGCCCCATCAAGGGAAGGGATTATCCCCCTCTATGCAGCACTTGTTAGACCACATCTCAGAGTATGGTCCCGTTTTACACTACCCGCCCCCCCCCCCATACAAAAAATACATAAATTAACTACAGCGTGTTCAATGGAAGACCACTGATGGTCGCAGCCGGAGCACTTGACCCCTGAGGGGAGGCTAGGGGACTGGACTTGTTCGACCTGGTGAAGGGATGGTTTGGGGGGCACCAAACAGCCCCTCAGCATCTACAAGGGATCACTGCGAAGATGAAACCAAGCTCCTCACAGCAGGGCATGCCAGGAAGGCGAGACAGGGGCCTATGTTGAAGCAAGAGAAATTCAGGCTGGATACAAGGAAACACTTTTTTTCCCCAGGTGGCAGACAAGCAGTGGGGCAGGCTGCCAAGGAGGCTGAGCAGTCTCCATCCTTGGAGGCTTTCAAAACCTGACTAGATAAAGCCCTGAGCAACCTGGTCAGACCTCAGAGCTGGCCCTGCTTTGAGCAGGAGGTTGCACTAAAGACCCCCTGAGGTGCCTTCCAACCTGAATTACCCTGTGATGTTGAGTCATCCTGTTTGTTCCCTGCACAAAAAGTCTTATCTGTGCTTCATGATTTACATGAGGGACAATGCTCCACTAATTAAATTATGCATACGCACATTATGTTTGTGCACTCTAGTTGGTTCAGGCCTCAGATCTAAGAGCACATCTTTAGTGAATGTATGTTTATGTAGAGAAGATTTGGAAAATACTCATCACAGATTGACTGTAAGACACTCCTGCCAGAGGAGCACATACAAATTCAAAAAAACCCAAGCTTACAAATACATTAAGAATTTTAAGAAAATACAATTTCATTTTTCATGAAAACTGCCAGCTTGTCAATGAAACAGTAGAAGATGTCTCTTGTAGCTAAATCTTACCCAGAAATACAGACACCATCTAAAGCATTTTCCATTCTCTGTACTTAGGAGGCAATAATAGTTTATCACACACATTTTAAATTTTGCATAGTACCAAGCAAGCATCCTCCTAATTTTCTGTTCATTTACTATGCTTTTCAGTTCACACTGCAGTACTTTGGTAGGTTGTGGCATCCACAGGGTGTAAGATCTCTTATTTGTACACGTACTGTGTATGACGGAACTGGCAGCGCTCCCTCTGTTGGAGATTCACCAGGCTGCAGTGACGGGGAGACAAACCCCAAACCTGCTTGGTCAGGCTGAGAGATCCTGACTTTGGCATTGTAGGCAGCTGATCCTGGTACACATCTTGCATTGCTGTCCCTCAGCAACAAGACCCATTTGCCTAATTTCCTCGGTCCTAGTACTTGTGCCATCTCCTCATCTCCTTTAAGCATGCCCAGTACCTTGGATGCACTCCACAATTCTTTCACAAGGGCTGAACCTCCAGATTTACTAAGCAACTCCCACTGAGAACACGGTAAACACCACACAACAGAGACTGCAGAGTTGTAACACACTGCAGTGCAAGACGCTATGCAAATATCTGGGTAGTGGTGGAAAACAACATTCGTCTGCCTCATTTTTTCCATGCTACTCTATATCCTTTGGGCTGGAGGTCAATATCTTCTGTGTCCTTACAACTACAATCTGATGCTTCTTGAGAAATTGAGATTTTTCAGCTGAACTTTGCATTTCTGCCTTTGGCCTGCCTGTAGGACCCACTAAACTCTTCAATGCCAGTACTGTAGCTTATCCTTCTTTTCTCTTCTCCTGCACAAAGTACCTCTAGTATTTATGTCCCTCTACTGATATGTCTATTTCTGTGAACTCCTACAGGTGTTTACTCTTCCCTGCAAGCAAGCAAGCAGACAGGATAAACTTTCATTTTCAGCCACTGCATCCCTCTGATCTTCTCACAACACACAGTAATTAAGATTAACTCCTCTACAGTATCTCTAGTGTGGGAGAGGCTCATGGCTTGGTAAACTACCGACTTTACACTCACTGGAATGAAAGCTACTTTATCATTTGATAACAGCAGCAGCTTTCCAATTTTGACCACAATTCTTAAATTGTAAATAGAGATATTCTTGAAATCACTGCACACTGTACTATTCAAGATCCTTCAGTGAAAGGCAGTACTTTATGAGCTTAGGGCCCATAATTACTAACTTAAAACAAATATGTAACACTTCAGGGTCTCCAGATTTCTGAAGTCTACAATGTAAGCACAGGAAAAGTATTAACTTACACATAGACTAAAGGCTCTTAGGCTATTATTAGAAAACACTCAGAATCAAGAAATATGTATGCAGTAACAGAACATGTTTCCCAAAAGACAATTTATATAACCCACCAAGATTTGAATCACTCCTTCTGTCACTCCCAAACAGAGTTCAGATAGAGCCTCTTAGGCTACAAGGGAGGCCAGATGACAGACTGCTGGCTCCACAACTGCCTCCACAAATGATCCTCCCAGTTGGATGGCCATTCTTTTGGAATTGGTAAACAGAGGGCTCTTCAATACTTTCTTAGGGCAGAAAAGGTGAAATCATGCACCTTCATTTTAAACCTTTACTGTTAACTGGAAAATGCACTAACCAGGAAAGAAAGCCTATCACTCATTTAATATTCTGGGCAAACATTAGCAACACTAAATTTTTTATTTGTATGCAAGTAATTTTTCTACAAGCCTTTTGAGCACAGTTCATACACACAATTCAGGAGTTCTAATTTAGGAGTTAAATTATTTATTTTACAAAATATAAGTCCAGCCAGCACACCTCACGACTGAATTTCTTTCTGTTCCACAGGTTTCAGATGCCGTTTAATTACAAGCTCTCCCTTGCTCGTGAGAAAGGTGTCTGACATTTCCTCTTCAGTTGGCAACCCATGAGGTAGCTTCAGTGGCTGTATTCTGTAGGCAAAAAAGTTTGCTTAGTTTTGTGACAAAAAAGTTATATTCCGTGTTCCGAATTAAACAATCAGTTAACAAACCTTATCAGATGTTTAACAACTTTTAGTTTGGAATTCACAGAAGGGATATTTTTGTGCAGTTTTGGCTGATGTGCCTATTAAAAAAAAAAAAAAAAAGATAGAATAGGTTTTTCAAAAGGTATTTCCAAAAACCAAATGTCTGTTCACTGAACTTGTCACACTAGCAGTAAAAGAATAAAGCATGTATGTAAATGTAAGATTTACAGAAGTAGCAGAATGTATCAAGAACATACCTAAAAATGTGAAATCAAAACTTGATCAAACTCCTGATTCCAATAAAATGCAAATTCTGCTCTATGCCCATTATGTTATGAAAGTACTCAGATTTCTTCCAACCGTTAAAAATAATTGTTAAAAGTATCTCTATTGTAGTAAATAATAAGTAGTAAATATAGTAGTTTAGGGGTGAGACTGCTTAATTAGATCTTAGATTGAATAAGTGCACTATTTTTCTTCATAATATATTGATTAGAAGAATCTTTGTACAAAGTGAATAATGGTTTGCACAAACTCTTACAGTTTGTCCTAAAACTCATCATACCTTTTGAATTTGTAAGCCTTTTCATTAAAAAACAAGGCCTATTTGCTTGCTTGCAATATCCAAATAATATGATCCACAGAGAAAACTGAACTCAAAGTACTTGCAAATCTCTTTTTATTATTTTAGTAGAATTCTCAGGGTAAAGCTCTCTTCATGGAGAAGTGTCATACAGTGATATTCTAAATTCCTACTAAATGGTCATTTGCCATTAACGTTCCTCTTAGCTCCTAAACATATAATCAATTTCTCAGTTATATTTACAGCAGCACTAAAGCAAACCAAGTTTTGTGCTTGCAAAATTGAGGTTAAAAAAAATAAAATCAATTTTGCCCTATGTTTCTACTATACTGATGTACATAAGAAGTATGAACAAAAAAAACCCCCAACATACTTTATCTAGTCCAAGATCACGTATTATCTTCTTTTCCCAATACGGGCGGCCAATTACACTTTTTATTCTAGTAACAATGTGGATTTTGTGTGGCTGCTCAGGGTCACCTCCATACTTTTCATGATCTCCAGGTTGTGGCTGAAATACCTAGATTAAGAATTGCACAAAAACACAGGTTTGTTTTTTAAATAGCTGAATTATTATTATACCTAACAAAATAACTCTCTAAAAAATACTTCAGCTTTGGTAAAGATCTTACATTTCTAATTACCTCTTTTCAGAGGACCAAAGCACTGACAAGTGACCTCAAATTTAACCTTTATAATATCAGAGTCATACATATATTTATAACAGTTTGCAGATGAATACCTTAACTCTGAGGTTAGGCCACACAATTGCATAGAGATACATGAATGATGCTCTATACCAGTGCAGCATTTAACCCACATGCACCTAGTGCAAGCACCTCTGTTTAACCTATGAATGATACTTTTTTTCCACATTCTTTAAGAATTTTAGGAAAAGTCAGTTATAACTAGGCAATAATTTGCAGAAAAATAAGCTAAATTGCACATGTAAGTGAAGCTTCCAGTCGCTTTGGCTTTAGAGAGGTATTTATGGATGTTTCTAGAAAGCTGTCATACCAAAGAAAGCACAGAATTAAGTCTAATACTCATTTTCAGTTTCTCAACTACTGTAGCACATACCGAGTCTGGAATTCTTGACCTGGTAAACAGAGGACGAAACCATACCGCACAAGGTACCCTGTTCAGGCTTTTCCTCAGTATCTACAAAAAAAAAAAAAAAAAAATAGTTGGGGCATCAAGTGCCCAGAATGTACTTTAGAGTTTTTAGTATTTGCAAAGAGATTAGACAAACACTCAAATCAAGACCGGGCGAGTATAAATTCTGTGTTTATTGCACCTTGTGGTGGCTGAAGTAGGGGAAAAAAGTGTGTGTGTGTGTGGGGGGGGTGACACCGGGTGCCCCCAGGCTCCTCGGCCTTTCCAACGGCCGCACTCTCACGCTTCGCTTTCTCCTCAGGAGCGGCCCCCGCCGCCCTGGACGAGGCCCCGGCAGTCCCGGTCCCCCGCCACCACCGCGGGCCACGGCGCCGCCCGCCCGAGGCGGCAAAGCGCGCGGCCGCCTGAAGCTTGACCCCTCACGCAACCCGTAACACCCCCCCCCCCCCCCCGCCATGGCGCCTGCAGGGAGACGGTCGGGGGAGCCACCGGGGCCTCTTTCCCCCAGTGCCGCTTTGTGGTGGCCTCCCGCCGTTGCAGACGGAGCGCGTACGGCGAGAGACACAGCCCAAGGCCGTGTAGCGCTCGAGTCGCAATCCCTAGCCTGAGCTATCGCCTCCCCAGCAGCTACCTGTCCCAGGCCGGCTCGCCCCGACGCCACCGCCATCCTCGGGCGCAGGCTTCCGGCGGGGCGCAAGCGCTGCAGCACTTCAGTTCCGCGCCGGGGGGTGAAGGGAAGGAGAAAGGCGAGGCACCGGGCGGCGCTTCGGTTTCTATTTCCCCCGCAGCGGGTGAGGCAGCGCGCATGCGCGCGCGGGCGGCCGGCCCGCGGCGCCCCCGCGCGGCGCTGGCGCAGCCACTGGCACTGCTGTTGGCGCCGCGGCGCCCATGTCGCGGGCGGGGGGCGATGCCGCCGCCGCCGCGCTGGAGCGCGCCGGGGTGGAGACGGTGAGGCGGGCGGTGGAGCTGGACCTGGCCTCTCGCTTCCAGGAGTCGCTGATGTGCTACCAGGAGGGCATCGACCTGCTGCTGCAGGTGGTGAAAGGTACCGCGCGGGGCAGGGCACCGGCGGGGCGGCTGGTGCTGCCGCCTGCACGGGCGTAAACTGGGGGGAGTTCGTAGCAGTTTAATAAACCTGCGGGGGTAGCTCGTTGTGGACCCCCCCCCCCCCCACACACACACACACGCACGCACCCGAGGGGACAGGGAGCACCTCCCGGGGGTTGTTTTGAGGAGATGGTGCGTGTTCCCAGCGTGGGGCCGCCCCAGCGCCGCCGGGAGCCCCCCCGCGGAGGGACCCCGGCGCCTCAGGGGCCTGCTGGGGGGAGGCAAAACCCGCGGGTTTCACCTGGAGGGTGAACGCTGGGAAGAGCTCAGCTCTCTGTGTTTCTCCCCGAGGAGAGCTTGCCGAAGTGTCTTTGTTTCACAGCTACGAAAGATGAGGTGAAAAAGCAGCATTACCGGCAGAAAATATCTGAGTACATGACCCGAGCTGAAGACATTAAAAAACATATTGAAAAAGAAAAACAAGGTATGGAGCTGTGACTTACCTGTTTAGATTTATATATCTGTCTGTACATAAATGCTTTATGTGCAAGGTGGTTGACATAGGAATTATGTGGTGATGTTTACTGAAAAAGAGACTTCTTTTTTTAGATGGCAAATACCATAAGCAAATTAAGATAGATGAAAATGCAACAGGTTTCAGCTACGAAAAGCTTTTCCAAGAGTACCTTAATGAGATTGTTACTGAAGTTTGGGTGGAGGACCCTTACATTAGGCATGTTCATCAGGCAAGTAGATACATGATGTAACTTACAGATGCAACTGCTAACAAAATTCCAAATTACTGAATAAAATGTGACTTTTACAGTTGTATAACTTCCTACGGTTCTGTGAGATGCTAGTTAAGGGACCCTGCAAAGTGAAAACAATTCACCTCCTCACTTCCTATGATGAAGTAAGTGTCTAGTTTTGTTTTCTATTTTCCCAGGCACAGGAGATGCTGTGCATACATATATATATATACACATACACACACATATGCACGCACATGCATATACACACACACACACACATACAGACTTTTTATATATTTTTAAATTCTTGCGTACTGGTATTTGCTAGACTGAGGCTCTGATGTATTCAGCAGGAAATACAGATTAAGAGAAAAATGAGATAATTGAACATAAATCATTTAATAAATCTAGGTGGTTTTGTGAACTCTAACAGATCCTTTTTAAGAAGGATGCTAAATGGAAAAGATATTTTTGTGAAAGTGTTGCAAAAAACGTCATCAAAACCAACACATCTATTGAAACACATTTATCCTCCCAACAGCTGTATACAGCTGTCACTTTAGAAGCTTTGATGAGCTAAAACTTTTCATACTGTCACTGCATTTATTTCGACTCAAATATTAACCCGTATCTACTTCAAGGGGACTGAGAGTAAGCTCTTCCTCTGCATCCCTTAGTAAGTGTACTTGTAATCTGTCTGCTGTTTATCCTGTCCACAGAAATGTAAATCTACTCTCATCCAAGTGAGTCTTTTGGGGTTTAAATTATTATTAAAAAGGTTTTGTTGGTGAGTTAAGGAAGAGGTGACCACACGTAGTATGTATGGTGAAAGTAGTAGCTTTGGTGAAAAAAATTCATTATTTTTACTTTTAACAGGGCAGTGGAAAGATTCAACAGATAAGTAGTTTGGAAGAAATAAAACAATCATTGAAGAACCATGGAGTAACACTGAATGTCTCTTTTTCATCTTCAATTCATGATCGAGAAATTAGGTGGGTGATAAAAAAATCAGTGCATACCAATTATTTAAAATCAAACTATTTAACTTTGGATGCAATTTATAATCACAGTTGTAGTTTAAAAAGTGGAAGGCGATGGCCCTCACTGAGTAAAGTCAGCCCATCATCGTGTCATGTGTTCTAACTGTGAACATAATATTGAGTGTCTATTTCAGAATAGTGTGTTGCATGTTTCATATAGGTAACAGCTACAATCGGAAGTAATTGTGATTTATACCCAAAGGCAAACAAGCTCCTTGTTTTACTTTTTCTATTTAACATATTTGTGATTTTCAGATTTGTGAAGGTGAGCTAATGTGCATTTTTTTAAATAGATTCAACAGTGGATGGATGATCAAGATTGGAAGGGGACTTGATTACTTTAAGAAACCACAGGTAAGAATGCTTTGACCTTTTTAATTCACTTATACTGTAAAATAGCTCATTCTGTGTTATCTGTGTTAATTCTGTTAATTTCTGTAGGGTCGTTTCAGCATTGGATATTGTGACTTTGACTTGCGACCTTGTCATAAAACAACAGTGGATGTCTTTCATACTAAACATACAAAGAAAACATGATCACTACTTTTAATGAGTGTTTTTAATAGTATAAGATACAAGACTGTAAGGTACTACTTGAATCCAGCTCTCCACCATCAGAAGTAACCCCGTAATACCTACTTAGTCTAGCACTGGCCAGAGAGCTTTTATAATCTGTATTTTTAAGAATATTTGAGCTTTTTCCAGTCTGAGAAATTACACTTGTACAATTCCCAGTGTACGTATTACTTACATAATCATAAGAAATATAATCCATGTCTAAATTAGAGCTTACAGGGAAGGAGTTTTATAACAGACCCTTAATACGGTCTCTCAAAGGCCTTTTTTACTATTATTTCTATTTTTACTATTAATTTTGTTTGACTTATGCAAATTTGGGGGTTTTTATTTCTTCATTTCTTTAACTGACCACCTCATGAACATATGAGGCTGGGCTGTAACTTCAACCCCTCTCTTTAATAAGCAGACTTTTTATTTCCTTTATTTCCTGTATTCTAGTCGTGACTACAGTTCTCCTGTGTTTTGGTTGATCCTGTAATACCGGCTTTCACACACTACCGGGAATCCCAATGCTGACATTCTATTGTCCAAGCTCTTTGCATACAAACATTGTAGTGTTCTGTATACAGGCATTTTAGGGTCTTTTTGTGTGTCTCTGCATGACAAACTTTAGCTGCAAAGAGTGCAAACAATGCACCAGTTGTACTCTTTTTTCCCTCTTGTTCCTATATATTTGTTCCCTGCTGCAATGTCATCTACCTGATTTCCATCCTTCACATTAGTCCTGGAGAGGTTGTTTGATCCTCTCTCAGTCTTTTTCCCTGACTTTCAAGTTTCAGGTTTGTCCTGCTAATCATGCCAGTCTCAACTGCAATAAGCTATTTGCCTGCTACTAAGATAGTCCCCTTAAAAACAAAATTTTAATTAAAAATAAAATAATAATAGTTTTTTTTAATTTTTTGAATCCAGAAGGCAGATACCCTGAAACTTCCTTGTCAACACAGATCCTGAACTATATGTTAATTAAAAAACAAAAAATTTTTCTTGTGTTCTCTTTGTCCTCTGGAAGCAAGAAAGTGTCATCCAAGCTGCCACCTTTCTCACCTAATAAGAGGTTTCTTCATCATTGTCAGCAAGAATCCAGCAAAGTGGCATATTCTGACATGGAAAACGGGTAGTAACACCTCTTCCAGGTCTTTTCAACCTCAGGTCTGATAGGTGCCTTATGCTTTCTCCATCTTGTAATAGCAATATGCCTATCTATTCTAGTAGAAAGCCTCTGTGATGTTGCCCTGTACCAGTACCACGGAGAGGCAGCCCTGGTGTTCCCTCTCTTGCCTGTTCATCACCAGAACTTTTCATGACTCTGCTTCCCTTTCCTGATGGCTGGTGAATTCCATGATCTGTTCCTTTTGGACTTGCTTTATTCTTCCTTCAACTCCTGTAGGCTAATGCTGCTATTCTTTTAGTGTTACTTCTAACACAAATCTATTCCACAGCTATCAAGAAGAAACAGAGCTGGTCTTTGCCTTGCTCTCTGGGGCACAATTTGCCAGTGGTCTGCCATCTTTATCCTTTTTCATAGTAATGTCTCAGTTTTCCAGTGTTATGTCTTTTTCTTTCCTCCTCCATAATATTGTCAGACCTCTGTTTGAAAGCCATAGTTGTTTTCATTTGCATTTTCAGTCCCTTGATCTTTTGTAGAAGTTGTATCAGGCAATGTTTTATTAACATTTTCTACCAGAAATTAGCTGTGCAGAGCCTCTATCTGGCTATTTCCTGTGTTAGTGCCATACTTGGAGTTTTCTTTATTGCTGCTGTATGTTCATTACCCTTACCAAGATAAGGAGGAGAGGGAACAAAAAGAATACCATATGTACCATGGCAGCTGTTTGCTACCAGTCTGTCCCTCTAAACATTCCAGAGAAACTCCTCAGCTTGGTGCTGTGATACTAGTTTTCCGTTCACTGTCATGAGTTTCATTCAGTTGTTTAAAATATATACCTATTTTTTAATGTGAATAAAGGCTATTTTTTATTTGTTGTTTTAGTCATCTGTTTATATACTCTTCTGTGCTACATGGGGCAACATCTAGAAGCTGGGTAATGCATCATAGATCAGCCATTTATGAGAGAAGGTTCATTGTGAATACAGATACAGTAAGCTTGCCAAATGTGAAGCTTTAAAGGTTTTGACTTAGTCCAGCAATTTCAAGCATACAGGGACTAAATAAAAAGCCACCTTAAGTATTTTAGATCAGTTTTAAATTTTAGTACTTAAATGGAAATATTATACTGTAATTCAGTTATGTAGCTAAGGCTACTCATTTCCTTGCAGATCTGGGGGTTATGCAATATCTGTGCATGTGAACAACTAAACCTTCAGTGAGGTACCAGCTGGCGCACTGCACTGCAATTTTTATTTATAAGCCCTTCATCCCTGAACATTCCTTTCATTATCAGTAGGAGCACTGTGTATGAAGAGGAATGGACATCAATGAAAATAAAAACCAATTACTATATTCTGCATTTTATCAGAGCAATCTAAGGGTACAGTTTCATGGTTAGTTTACCAATTTCAGGCCATGTTCTTCTGTGCTGCCACTCACACTTATGTGGTCAGGTTGTCACCTGGAACGTGCAGCCAGGGCTGTGCCTCATAGCACTGTCATGTGTGGAGCTCAGCTTAAACCACCTCCCCAATGAGCCAACTGAGTGTCATTCACTGCCCCATTGACTGATCTGCTTAGCTAAAGGTAAGTCACTTTTACCATATAATTTCCTCCTAGTGGATGCTGGTCAGCTAGCCATCTTTTAAAGATGACTGTGAAATAAATCTTGAGCCCTTCTTTCATAATGTTACTTTATATTAAGCTATTTTTTTTAATCTAACATAAAAACTGTCACTTTCAATTTACTGTTGCCATCCAGTAGCAAATTATCTCCTAGGAGTAACACCAGGAACTTGTTTCTTCTAGGGCTGTATTGTGTATTTGCTAATGCAGAACAGGTATTCCCGCTTTTAGCTTAGATACCAGTACCTACGGCAGCTGCTATGGCAGCTTTGTGCCAGGCACTGCAGGTACAAAGGAGGCACACACGGCCTGCATTCCAGTTGGCCTCTCCTGCCCTCATCATGTAACCCCCACACTGAAACTCCCCATCTTTCCCCTTCTTTTGCACATGCATGGACAAAGCCCTCACCCTGGAGGAACTGCTGCACTGATTCACTACACAGCTGTGAGCAATACTTGTGCAATAGGGGACTGGAGGGAGGGCGACAGGAACACTGCAAGAAAGGACTTCAAACCAGAAACCACCGTCTCTATGCAGTTAATAAAGCCTCATGCCAGGAGCTGAGACAAGGCCTTTGAGCTACCTATCTGCAGGGAGGGGGGAATGTAGGCTAAGAATCCAGTGCAGTAGCACAGTGGCAGCTTTCCCTCTGCCCCATCTTGTCTCCATCAGTCATTTGTGACCTTCTTTGCTATAGAGCCATCTTGGGGTTCCTCCACCCCTTTGCCTGGCTTAAGCAGTGATGATGTGTCTGTCAGGATGGAGTGATACAGGGCTGCAGCCTATAACAATGATTTACACCCTACAGTTTAGGAACCTTGCGTGCAGGCAGCATAAAATCTAATTGTTTACCCTCGCTAGTAGGTAACAGTAAACAAAAGCACTAGATTAAACAACATTAGTGATTGATAAAAGGAGAAGTTCAGATTCCACAAATTAATGTTTTAATTTCATTTTCAATAAATCAACTGAAAAAGCAGAGATTTGACTTACATTTTCAAAGTAAAAGTCACATTAACATCCTCATGTTCTCACATAAAAGATTCCACTTGTTATGCAACTCGTCATCTTGTGGACATGTTCTTAGTAATGTGGTTGCTAGTGTAGTGATTTCATTTGGGCTAAACTTACTGCCGGTAAGGTTCTTCACTAGTTCATTGCACAATGCTGGTGGCAGCCACTGCTCTGGCACATCAATGTTACAGACTTCTATTCTTCCATGCTTTACATCCATATCTACTTTAACATCAAGAACAGAATCTTTATAGACCATGTTAAAATAAGTGCTAATACTAAACTTTGGTGTCTTTCCATACACCCATTCCCAGGTTTGTAGTTCTTGAGTTTTATTATTAATTCCAGGAAGCACAGTCTCATCAGCTGGGTTTATTAAGGTGATGTGATGATCTATTTGGTGTCGCATAGCATATTCTGCAGCAATGGCCTCTAGGAGCATCTCACAAGTTAAAGCAGGATCCTCTTCAAAGAGATTTTTCACTGAGGAAGGCACACTAGGAGTGGCATTGCTTTTTAGCCCTTTATAAGGACTCTTTAGCACAGAAGACAAAACAAACTTATCTGCATTACAGAGTAAGGTACAGTGGTGATAAGCAGTTGTCCTTCCCAGCTTTGCAGCAGTACCTGAAATTTTGTAATGCCTATCTAGCAAGATGTCGTATCTGTCTGAGACATGTACATCTAACTGGGGGCGCAGGGCTTTCAGTGCCTTCACAACTAGTTTCAGATTTTCCATTCGTTCATATTTTTTCCTGGTTGTAAAGAAAGTCAAATTGATATTCCCTAAATCATGGTAAACTGTTCCTCCTCCACTTCTCCTCCGGGCTAGTTTTATACTTTTTTGCCTCATTAGCTTAAGGTTGCATTCCTGCCAGGGGTTCTGATGTCTCCCTATCACCACAGCAGGAGAATTTCTCCAAAGGAAAAGGACCTGCTGGTTCTCTAAGTTCATGTGGTCATGAATCCAGTCTTCCACAGCTAAATTTTGGTAAACATCATTAGAAACAGACTGGAGAATGAGCCCTCCGTTACTTGTGCCTTTGAAGCCAGCTCTTGGAGTCCTGAGAATGCAAGACAACTGAAAGCAGTTCTTTAGCGATGACTGGAGTACCATGTTTTTAATCATAGCACAACAGATGTGAGGGACATTGGGTCTGGTAAAGCTAAATACGGCAAGTGCATGATCTGCTTTTGTGACAGAAATGAATTACTAGTGGCAGTCATGATGCAGGCATGCTCCTCCCGAAGTAGCAATGCTCCTGAACTAAAGTGAGTTACAAGGCGAGTTTCTCCTTTTGAAGCTGCTGCTGCTGCTCCAGCCCTGGCGTGTGCTCAACATAAAAGCTGGGGTTGTCAGATTAGTTTTTCCTTGCAGCCTCCTATCCTTGGTGCCTACAAGACCAAGAGAAGGCAGGGAATAAAACTGTATTTTCCCCTCACACGATATATTTTTGTTACTAAATTTTAACTTACAGGTATTTTTTCATTTTTATTAGCACAGTTTTAGTAATACTTTTTTATTGATCTGATTTAAAAAAACAAACAAAAGGGAACACCAGGCAGGCTGAAGACGTGTTGGTCAGTGAGCAGCCGGGCAGGCCGGGGCTCGCTGCCCCGGAGCCGGCAGCGCGCCCCAGCGCGTGGGCAACGCGCCGCGGGCGGTACCGCGCACGGCGCCGGACGCCACCTCGGTCCCGGCGCCAGGCTCCCGGCAGCTGCGGCGGCTCGGCCCTCAGAGGGCCGGTGCCTCCGGGACTCGCCGCGGCGGCCCCCCCGCCACAGCCCGCCCCCGCGGGGCTGCCCCGCGGCCGTCCCCTCGGCCCGCCCGCCCGGCGCGAACCCTACTCACGCGGGGGCGGGCAGGTCCGTTACAGCCGTTGGCAGCCCCTCAGCGCCGAGTGCGCTCCCGAACGTCTTCCGGGTTGCGAGGTCACCCGCGCGGGCCGGCCGGAAGGAGAAGGGGGGCACCGGCTGCGGCAGGGGCCGCTGCAGCTCGGGGCGGGGAGGAGGCGGTCGGGGCTGCCCGCGGGCTTCCGCGGAGGGGAGCGGGCGGCGCCGCGGGTAGGGGGGTGCCGGGGCGGCCGCCGAGGCTCCCGCGGCTGTACGTGGAATTGTATTGTCTTCAGATTTGTATTGATTTAAGCCATTCATATAGTCTCCCAGACCTTAGCTGCAACTCTTCTTCTTCCAGAGTTGTTGCCTCTATTTAATTTACCCAGGGGGCCTATTCTCAATCCTTCTGATTGAAGTTTTTATCCTTAGTGGTATCCATATGGGCAAATATGTGCTGCACACCTCCAGGTGTGGTTTACGTATTCATAAAGGAGAGATTGCATGCTTTTGTGTCATTCCCTCTCAATGCTAGAGTCCCAAGACATGAAGGAATTTTAGAGGGAAAATGGTTGGGGCACTGGGCCATAAGAATTCACATAGGTGATTCCTCTTGAAGAACAGTTGTAGACAAGTAATCTTTCTTCTTTCTACTTCTAGAAATAGGTGACTTTGACAAAAAGACTAAGCTGATATCCTTGTTCAAATGAAACAGTGATATCATTTGAGGAAGCAATCTGGGCTGGGATATGTAATTGGGTGTTTGTATGGTCATTTTACCAATAAAGAAAACTTTATTATGAGGCCCAAATTGCCTTTACCTTCTAACTGAAGTAACTGTGCTAGAATAGCTGTCTTTGCTGAAAGGTAAAGGAGAAAGAAAGCAAACAAAGGGTGAAAGGCTTCCAAGATTAAAGATCTGAGCTTGAGGTTGTTTTCTGCCAAAGACCTGGATCCTTAAGAGCGAGAACATTCCTTACCGAACTCTTAAAAGAAATGCGTGGGTGTAGTAGGGTACGTAAAAATAAAGAATCCATTATAACATGAGTGCTGCATGGAAAAAGACAGCCAAATGGACCTTTACTGATCCACCGAGAGGTCCAGCTTCAGCCAATAATCTACAATATGGGCAAAGAGGAATAGATCATCTTTCAGAAACCCAGCGCAGAGACTCTAGCTCATTTAGTCACACAGGGTTGCGTGATAAATTCCTTTCCAGTGCTGACTAAAATATTTTTCATGGAGGGGATGGGGGTGGCAAATACATTGTAGATCCAGAAGACATCTAAAATTCACACTCTGACTTGGAGAGTTCACAGTAAGGATATCTAAAACCAAAGGCAACTGTTTTGGTTGTGGGGGATTCTGAAACCAGTTGTGCCTTGGCTGTTTGCATACCTTACTTCTGAAGAAGTAGTCATAACTGAAAGTGTAGAGAAGCACATATCAACCTTGACCACAGGATTAGAAAAGCATCTAACAGCGCCTAGCCTGGAGTAGAAGGATTGGCATTTTCTGTTGAAAGCAGCAGCAAAAGGATATTCCATCTAGAACATTGGTCAGATTCATGCAGTAAAGAGAAGTATTAAATATCCACTGAGAAATCTGGAGTTGCACTAGATGACACAGGGGTGAATGAACCTTCCAAAGCCACACCTGAATGTGTTACATGTACATCCTTGTTTTTGGCATGGCGTAGATGTTCACTTCTGACTCAATGTGGTGAGGCAGACTTACAGAGATGTTGGTCTAATAATTTTACCAGCACTTTTAACAAAGTCACAAAGTTATACTGTAAGAAATATGCTCTAGTCACACGAGGTCCAGTGTAGTATTTATGAACTCAGATTTGGACTAGTTCACTCTAAAGTCCAAAGAGTGTGGAAATCTTATGGATAAAATCTATCAGATCCACAGTGGGTTTCACTGCATTGATACCTCTTCTGGATATGTCCCTTAAAAACAAATGTCAGAGATGAGTAAGTCCCCAAGTTACTCTTCTTCAATTAGAGTATAATTAGGACATACAGCCCCAACCAAAACATGGAAGTAAGCATCATGATGTGAACTTTCTCAGTAGCAAGAGAATCATTAATACTAGAGTTGTTGTTAGGGGCTTGAATTTGTGAATAGAGATGTCCAGTTTAATTTCAGGATGGGTCTTCAGTCCCAGAAAACAATAGTTATAAGGAAGGCTCCAGGGCAGCGAACTGAGGCCAAGAGGTGAACAGCTGCATGTCAGCCTGCCAGGAGGATCATGATGCCTTGCTGTGCCCGTGGTGGTTAGTAGGAGAAACAGGCGCTGAAAGGTGGTTGATCACATGTGGGCCCCAGAACTTGGCACAGTGTATTACATTAAAAAAGAAAAAAAGTTGGTAACTCTTTTAAGCAGTTCACAATGGGCATAACTTGTCACTAAATTAGGCTGGTGACAACTTAACTTTACACTGGGGTAATAATGCGTAGGGCAAAATGCACTTGGACGTTGTTCATAAAAATACCTCCATTTTAGTGTTGCAGATATTGGGAAATCAATATTTGACACAGCTGGCAGAATGCAAAAATGAACCTGGATCCTTTCACGCTATCAAAGGAAGTGAAATACATCTTATGGGACTTCTGATGTTACTAAAAAATAAAATGCTAGAACATTTGTTTACATTTTGGCACTTAACTTTTGGAAATTCGCAATATGTTGTTTTCCATTTTGCCACGAGGTGTCACTAAAAAGCATACTCTCAGCTGTCATATTCCTTGTTTCTCAAGTAGAGAACTGTGGGCTTAACCCAGGGAATTCTTTCACTTAATTAGAATCAGAATTTGCTAAAAATGTAAAGTGTGCAGAATACTAGATGGACAGTTAAAAATGTCCTGGATCTGTTTCTCATATGCTGCAGGATAAAATACACATGCATTAACAAATACTGTTCCTGAAAAGTGGTTATTGTTGAAGACAAACCAGCAAAATGGTTAGCAATAAACAGAAAGCGTAACTTTATGAACAGGAACAGAAAGAGTATAAGGAAGGAAGAAATCTTCATGCTTGAGTTTTTAATCTTTAAGAAGAATATTTTAGTTCAGAATATTATCTGAATACCTTAAAATAAATGATGGGAAGTTAACATAGGATGCTGTAGGAATTTGATGTATGTGGTAATAACATGTTGCTAGAGAACTACATAATAGGAAACCTTTATCAATGTTAAAATTGCATTATAGATTGCCAAATAATAGGTCTTGAAATAGAAAGTCTATTAGATTATATTATTAGCCTTATTAGTTTGGTGCATAAAAAGCAACACAACTGTTTTGCTAACAGCATTAGCCAGCATTAATGTTTACAAGAGCATTCACCGTACATCACTTAGAGAAAAACACAGAAATACCAAAAAAAACCCTAAACATACATAACTTCACTCCTAAAATGAATTTTAATGAGGGAGAGTTTGGGTAAGGTTATGAAAACCTGAAATGCTATCCTTCTTTCAGAGATAAATATTAGATAATGCAGAGTCTTCTCTTGACGATTTCCAGCATACCAAGGGCAGAAAGTAAGACCTGTAAGGAACGCAGGATGGGGAGAGGAAAAGAAGACTGCTTCTGTTGCTCTTTTTCTGGAGGTTCAAATCTTCCAATTTCTTCCCTGTCTTTGGGTGGAGATCATATTTCAAAGGCATTACTAACCCTTATTCTCCAAAAAGGTATGAGCTCTTTCTGTGAATACATCATGATGGCAGCTTGCCTAAAAAGTCGTTTACCAGGCACTGTCTCCAGAATATAAAACATGTGCTAATGCCTAATAGGGAAGGGAGAACATTTTTTCCAGCCTCTCAGCTCAACTTTGACACTATCTAAGGTAGTCTTTTTCAAGGACTCTTATGTTTATATCCATGCCAGACAGGAGCCAGCAATAGGACTCATAGGTTTCAAACAGCCTCCTAAAAACCTTGGTCACTTCACTTTCTTTAAAGGCACCAGAGCTTACTCATTCCTGTCCACACTATTTCAAGAAGAGATGTGCTAGAGGTGTTGTAAAGTAGAACGCCTATCTTGGGGTATAAGAAAACATAAGAAATCATTTCTTTCATAAGATTTTGTTAGTGGAATAAAGAAAAACATAATTAGCCTTGTAATGCCTTAACTTTTCAACTTTTCAATGTTTGTAAACCAGTCTTAGCACCAAGTATCCTGAAAAACAGTAATGAGCTCAGCTGCATAGCTGCAAAGCTAATGCTTGACAACATCATGAAATAGGTGTAAAGTTAAAGATGACAATAGTTTATTCTGGACCATACAACTTGTATATAAATCTTACAAATACATATGTGAATTAGATGGGTTTTGGAGATAAGATTTACTTAAAGGAAGGCTGTTTTCACAAGATTAAAGTCTTTCTTATCTAACACTTTCTGTTCTTCCCAAACCAGAGTGATTGTATGTCAACTGCTAAGTTTTAATCTGTAAAAATGTCTACTTGGATATTGCTAAGGAAAAATATTAAGCACATACCCTATGGTTTTATTGCACAAGTGTGCTATATTTCAAAAAGTGATTTTACTTTCATGTAACTGCTTAAAAAGATAGATCTGATTAGACTAGAGGTATTCAAATGACCTATCTGTGCCTGACAATCACTGTCTTCCTTAGGTGATCACCTGGACAGTTTTAGAGCATCAAGATGTCTTCCCTCAAGGGGGCTGAACTGAAAAGGCATGGCTGCTCGCTTTTATCTTTGAAATCCTCTAATTTGTCAGCTTTGCTTGTGCTGCCTTTCAGTGTCTCTCTTTGAGACTTTTGGATTCATCAGGGGTGAGGACTATGTAGCAGCTGTGCAAATGTGTCCAGGCAGGTTTGAGTTAAAACTAGTTGAGGGTGATTTAAAATGAAAGAATTCCACTCAAACCAACAACATGAAATATTAGGTGTCTGTATATATCAGAACATGCAGATCTGTGATATTCACCCATGTCTCCATCTCCATTCACAAATAACTATGAAGAATGGGACTATTTTTTGAGCAAGTCATTTTCTTGTCTGTGGAGGTCTGTAGTAGAAAAGTTTGGCTTAGCTCCCCCTCTCAGCAAAATAGCTATGCGAAAAGATACAGTAGCAAGCAGTCGCTCAACATTAATTCATCTGTAAAACTGAAAATAAATCTGAGCACTGTTTCTTGAATTTAATAAAGTTTATTTAGGAAATATATCATAAATCAGAAACCTGATTTCTTAAAGTTTGCTTTTGATAGATAAGACTTAAAAACCTGTCAAGATTAAAAAAAGTAGAAAGAAAAATCATTAAAATTTATATGAAGTCATTATTAATAAATATTCATAAATGTTTATATCAGACTTATCAGAGTAAAAACTTGTTTCCATTAATTTCATACAGGATTTTACAGTGCATGTGTTCTTACATTTTTTGGCCTCCGAGTCAGGTTTTTGTACAGTTTTTTTAGTTTCTTATCTCTCATTTAGTTTTGCCTCTAGCATTTCAGTCACACACAACTGTAAGGACAACAGGTATTATGATCATCTTTGAAAGCAAGACTAAAGAGAATAAAAGTACACAGACCGCAGGCTTGCTACACAAAGCTATTTAGATATGCCGCTGTGTTGTGTTTACTATGTCAGAAATTGAGATGTCCATCACAACTGTTTGGCTTCTGTCCTGCAGCAAACCCAGCTCAGGGAAACTGAACAGCCTTAGTGGCAAGTGTAATACAGTGAGAATTTAATGTTATGGATAGCTCTTCCTTCAGGTGGCGAATGCCAGTACAGAGAACTAAGTCAGGGTTTCAAAACCAACCAGACTAGCCCAGGCTTTCACTCTGCTACCTGGAGGAAAACTACGCACCTCTCTCCACAGTTGTGCTCTCTCTGTAGAGAACTTCCTCACTGCTTAGACCGCGGGGAGACAAGGAAACGTCTGCTCGTGCGAAGAGGCCCAGGTTCCTCACACGGAGGAGGGGAGGAGCCTTCAGAGACACAGGGATGCTTCTCCTCCCCTCTCACCCAAAGCATACAGGGTAGCAGGGCAAATTACAGGACCCACAGACGGCTCCGCACTGCTTTTCCCCCTCCCACTATCTTCCATCTTCTGCCCCCTTCCACAGTGTCTTGCCCCTTTTCTGCACGCCCCTTCCCTCCTTCCCACTCTTGTCAACGCTGTGCTCTCCCCGTTACTTTGGGAATGAGCCTGTAGGGGTGGGCCATCGACGCCGCACCCCCGCTTCCCTCGGGGCGGAAAAGGCGGCACCGGCTGCTGCGCCCCGGCCCCCGCCCCAGCCCGGCTCTCGGGGGCGCCGTTAACGGAGCGGGCGGACGGCGGGCGCGCGTGTCGTGGGGGGGGGGCGGTGGCAGAACGCCGGCGCGCGCGGCTGCTGGGGGCGGGCTGCCAGGAGCCGTTGGGCGAGCGCGCGGCAGCCTGCGGCGGGGGACGCGACAGTTGGGGAGCGGCGCCCCTCCCCTGCTCCTCCCCCCCCCTCCCCGCCCGTGGCCGGGAGGGACGAGGGCAGCCTGGGCGCGCGCGGCGGGAGCGGGAGCGGGCGCGGCGGCGGGTGAGTGCCCGGTGCCGGCGGGACAGGGGGGTGGCAGCCTCCATGAGCGCCCGGCGGCCCCCAGGGCGCCGGAGGAGGAGGGCGGAGAGTCGCCGCAAGGTAGAGAGCCGGCGGGGGCGAGGTGGTGCGCTTGGCTCCTCGCGCGGGCGAAAGGCACCACCGCCGGCTTTTACACCAGGAAGGGCCGCAAGCTCGGGACGGAAAGCTCAGCAGGTAGTTTGTAAGGCAGCGAGGTGGGGCCCGTCTGAGAGTCAGAGGATCTTCACTGCCGTGGTGATAGTTTGAACTGCCAAGTAACAGATGAGAGCCCTGGGAGGAGGGTTGTTTTGTTTTCTGTATTTTCTTAGAGATGCAATTAGGTTGGTTTTCAGATGATCACACTTTTTTTTTAGTGTCTGTTTGATATTTAATTGTAGGTATTTCATGTATGTTTGTCTGTGCACACTCAGTGTTGTACTGGTAAAATACATAATTTTCAATGAAAAATCAGAATTCAACAGTCCTGAGTAAAAATTACATGCTTACCATATTGCTGCATATGTTATTTTTAAGTATATTTATACATACACACAGTTTGTTTTTAAAGGAAATAGTATGTTTTTCAATATACAAGCAGCATTCTTTAAGGCGTTGTGAAAACTACTGTTGTTTTTATAAGATCAACCAGGTTCACTTTAAGGTGTTTAATAGTACTCTCAGGAACAAACAGGAGGATTTAGAGGTCAGCGTGCAGTTACAACACTACAGTCTCATTGGGATCACAGAGATGTGGTGGGTTAGCTCACATGACTGGAGGGCTGCAGTGGATGGAAACAGGCTCTTTAGGAAGGGCAGGCTGGGACAGTGAGGAGGAGGAGTTGTCCTTTATGTGAGAGAGCAGCTGGATTGAATGGAGGTCTGCCTAGGGGTGGCTGATGAGCCGGTTGAGAGCTTATTGGTGAGGATTAGCAGGCAGACCAAGATGGATGAGGTTGTGGGTGTTTGCTACAGACCACCTGATCAGGAAGAAGTAGATGAGGCCTTCTTCAGACACTGGAGGAAGCCTTGTGTTCACAGGCTGTGGGCCTCATGGTGGGCTTTCACCACCCTGATATCTGCTGGAGGGACTACACAGCAGGGCACAAGCAATTTAGGAGGTTTCTGGAGTGCATTGATGACAACTCCCTGACACAGGTGATCAAGGAGTCAGTGAAGGGAGGTGCTCTGCTGTACAAACAAGGAAGAACCAGCTGGATATGGAGTTTGGGGGCAGCTTTGGCTGTAGTGACCATAAGATGGTGAAGATCAGGATCCTGAGAGGAGGGAGCAAGGCAAAAAGAATCACAACCCTAGACTTCAGGAGAGAAGACTTTGGCTTATTCAGGGATCTGCTTGGAAGAATTCCATGGCAGACTATCCTGGAGAGAAGTGGAGTCCAGGAGAGCTGGTTGATTTTTGAAGATCTCTTTCTCCAAGCTCAAGATTCATCCATATCAATGAGGAGGAAATCAAGCAAAGGTGGCAGGAGGGCTGCACGGATGAATGAGGAGCTCCTGACAAAACTCAGAGATACAGGAGATGGAAGCAGGATCAGAGGGCCCAGGAGGAATACAGGGACACTGTTCGAGCATGCAGGGATGGTGTTAGGAAAGCCAAAACCCATTTGGAGTTGAGTCTGATGAAGGACACAAAGGGCAACAGGAAAGGCTTCTATGGGTATATCAGCAGCAAAAGGAAGACTAGGGAAAATGTGGGGCCACTGCTGAATGGGGTGGAAGACCTCATGACAAAGGACAGAAAAGCCCGAGGTACTCAATGCCTTCTTTGCCTCAGTTTTTACTGGTAAGTACAAAGGATTCAGGAATCCTTTGTCCCTGAGACCACTGGGAAAGCCTGGAGCAAGGAGGACTTGCCCTTGGAGGAGGATGATCAGGTTAGGGAACATTTAAATAATCTAGATGTTCGCAAGTGCAAGGGACCTGATGGGGTGCACCTGTGAGTGCTGAGGGAGCTGGCCAATGTCATTGCAAGGCCCTTCTTGATTATCTTTGAAAGGTCACACCAGTTGGTGAGGTTCTTAAGAACTGGAAGAAAGCACATATCACCCTGGAGCAAATCCTCCTGGAAACCATTTTGAAATATATTAAGGACAAAAAGGTGTTTGGGAGAAGTCAGCAGGGATTTATGAAGGGGAAATCATGTTTGACCAACCTGATAGTCTTCTATGATAAATTGTCTGGCTTGATGGATGAGGGGAGAGCAGTGGATGTTGTTTACCTTGACTTCAGTAGGACTTTCAACACTGTCTCCTATAACATCCTCACAGACAAATGGATGAAATACAAGCTAGGTAAACGGATAGTGAGGTAGATTGAAAACTAGCTGAACTGCTGGGATTGACTCTGAGGGTTGTGATCCAGCCAGAGGCCAGTCACTAGTGGTGTACTACAGGGGGTCAATACTGGGGCTAGTACTGTTTAACATTTTCATTAATGACATGGTTGATGGGACAAAGTGCACTCTCAGCAAGTTGTCAGATTATACAAAACTGGGAGGAGGGGTTGACACACCAGATGGGTGTGATGCCATTCAGAGGGACCTTGACAGGTATCTCATGGAGTTCAACAAAGCAAAAGGCCAAGTCTTGCACCTGGAGAGGAATAACCCCTTGCACCAATACATGCTGGGGGCAACCAGTTGGAAAACAGCTTTGCGGAGAAGGACTGGGGAGTCCTGGTGGACAAGTTAAACATGAGCCTGCAATGTGCCCTTGTGGCAAAGAAGGCCAACAGCACCTTGGGCTGCACTGGAAAGAGTGTAGACAGTAGTTTGAGGGACATGGTCATTTGCATCTATTTGTCACTGGTGAGACTACATCTGGAGTACTGCTGTCCGGGTCTGGACTCCCCAGTGCAAGAAGGACGTGAACATACAGGAACAAGTCCAGCAAAGGGCCATGAAGATGATTAAGGGACTTGAGTATCTGTCATACAAGGAGAGGCTGAGAGAGCTGGGACTGTTCAGCCTGGAGAAGAGAAGGCTCAGGGGGATCTCATCAATGTGTATAACTATGTGATGGGAGGGTGTCAAGAAGAGTCTTCTCAGTGGTGCCCAGTGACAGGATGAGAGGCAATGGGCACAAACTGAAACATGGGAAGTTCCACTTGAACAGAAGAAAACACTTCTTCACTGGGAGGGTGGTTTAACACTGGAACAGGTTGCCCAGAGAGGTTGTGGAGTCCCCATCCTTGATAACATTCAAAACCCCATTTGACATGGACTTGGCAACCTGCTCTAGCTGACCCTGTGTGAACATGGTATTTCGTGCAAGTGCAGTCCTTCAAGGTGCCTGATAAAAATTCTATTAAATTTGCCTGAGGCAGGATCATACTTATGAAATTAAAATCATTTTCTATGTAGTATTTTAGAGGAAGAGGCTTGGGTGAACCCAACATTTAAAATGAATTTTAAAAATGTTTCACCACATTGTATGTTATGATTGAATGGTATGTACTTTGTCATCTTTTTTTTGGATTCTAGGATCTAACTACATTGTTTGATAGCGTTGATCAGAAGCACAGCAAACATTTCCTGTCCAGGAAGGCCCAAGTTTGCAAATACTTGTATGCATTGAAGCTAAGATTATTAAGTTACAGTATGTCAAAAGCCAAGCACTTCTGTACATTTATAAGATTATCATCACATATATTTAATATGCTGCAATCCACATTCACATAGTTTGGGGCTTTAGTCAACACTCAGTCTTATTTCGCAGTGGTAATACATTTAATTTTTTTTAAATGATTGCTTCATACTCTGAAAGGTTCTGTTTTGAGTGTATTTCTATTTTTTCTTTAGACTAATACTAAGGCAAACATCTGTAGGAGCATATCACTCTTTACTTTCAAAGTGATTCAGTTTATCACCAAACACAAAATTGCCAAAACACTAGAAGTAATTACACTGTTTTTTATTCTTTCAAAAGGTAACAATAAAAGAAGACAATTTGGGTTTAGGAGAGCCAGTTTCTGAAAGTGAGAAATCTTCTAAATTGGAATGCTGGATTAAGAACAAAGACAAAACAATCCATAAACGGGATTTGAAGGTTCTGTTTTACTTTTCTGCTTTAAATTTTTAGTCTGAATTCTGAAAATACTGTGCTTGAATACTGTAAAAGTCTGTGCTCTGCATGATGCATTGGATCCCAATTGCAAAATCAAAAATATCTCTTTATGAATTACTTATATTGAGGAAGATACAGTTGAGATGCTATTGCTGTGCTCACTCTGTCAGAATGGAAGAAGAAGAAAAGGAGTATCTTAAATGATTAATCCCAGAAATACTTAGAACCCCAAAACAGCTGTGGGTACTAAATCAGTCCAAAAAAGTTACTAACTGTTAATTCCTTTGGTCATGCTAAAAAGCCTGCTACAAAGGTCTTCTAGTGCTACATGAAGCTTAGAGTGATCTTAATATAAAGTTTCCTCCTGTTAGGGATGGTTGCAGTACCACAGTTCAGAGAATGGTGGCTAAAGGTGTTAATTGTGGTAGTTAAATCCACTTTATGGCAAGCATAAAAATAGTTGTTTTAGAAAGTATAAATATTATCGTGTCTTTCAAAAAGTTCTGTTTCACAAGATGAGTAAAAATAGTATTTTGAGGGAACAGTTGTCTGTCTGTGAATCTGAGTCCTTAATGCTCAGTAAGATGCTGAAGGTATTAAAAGCTTGCAAGTTCTCTTTGATCTGTTCTGTTCCCTTTCTGGGAAGGCTAGAGAGATGCATATAACTGCAGAAAGTTGTCAGCTCCTCTTTCAAGGATAGTAGAATATTAGGATGGTGTTCACCTCATCTAATTTGATGCGTCAACAGTGATGATGTATATCCTAGAGGTGTCTAGGCTGTCTTTATTGGCAGAGGAAGGAAATAGGTATTTCTATGGCATGATTCATTTTAGGATGTATGTCAAAAATGGATCATGTGAATCACATTCTAGAAATGCTTCTTTGTAGATACCCAAAATTAAGTTGGCTGAATCTTACTCCTAAAGAATGCTATCACATATGTTGGTGCTTAAAAACTCCTTGAGGCTGATAGTCAGACTTAGTGACTGAGATTTGCTTCAGATGAGATTGAATATGGTAGTGATATGACTCAGCAAACCAGCCGCCCTAAATTTCCTTGAAACTTTTGGATCTGAGTGTGGAGAAAAGCTGTTGTGGTCATGCTGGTGATGATAAAGAACTTCTGTTGGTGGATAACTGAATGTTCATATTCTCTTGTTAGATCTGTTGGCTACTGTCTGTACTCTGAGTAGCAGACTGACTCAAGTGTTAAATAGCCCTGTGAACTGTGTAGTAAAAAGCAGTTAAGGCATCCGCGCTTGTATGGTTATAGGGTAGCACTGCTGTACTTAGCGTTCACTCTGTCTCACTTTGGCTCTTTCATTCGTTACTGTGGGATTCACTCCAGTGATCTAATTTTATCATAGTTATTCTTAGAAAGCAGCCACAGAGCACTAAATTTTCTCTTCCTTTTTTATTTCGAAGTGTTTGTGGAGTTGGTGATAACTAGCTTCATATCCCTATCTTAATTCAGCTACTGCTGTTTAACTCCTGTCTGGGGTTTAAATGGAATTTGCACATACAAAAATGTTTCTGGCCTTATTTTCTATTTGAGAGGATGCTGATAGATGGAGATAATTTTGCAAATTATGTCCATGTGTCTTACTGATATATATTTCCTCTATTTTTAGAAATAAATTATGTGCTTTTGAGTCTTCTGCTGCTACTGAGTGATATAGCAAAATGAAAAGGAATGCTGGAAATGGTAGCATTCTCTTTCCGAGTTTATATTGCTGGAACAGGCTGTCATGAGCTAGGACAGAGTGCAAAGACATGACAGGAGCAAAGGTTGTTTGTACTTCATGGTTTTTGTTAGTTATGAATCTTTTTGGATAGTATGGTGTTGGTTTTTGAGGCTATAAAGCCTTAAGTGATTTGTAATTTGTCTGCTTAGACACTGCTTTGATCATATAGCACAATGAGCACAATTGTAATTAGTTAAGATGCTCAAATTAAAATTCCTGTTGGTATGAAGGAGAGTAAATTGCTAAGAGAGTTGCTAAACAGTTCCGTGAAGGACCATTACTTTTTCAATAGTCTAAATATGATAATTCTGAGTATATACCAGAACTTTCTTGCTTATCTGAAAGTGAAGGGGAAAAAATGATACAGCTTGTTTGTATGGAGTCAAAAAACATTTTTGATATTGTCAGTTATTTTAGGCTTGAGGGTGCAGACCTGACTCAGACTTTGATTTTTGTCATTTTAAACGTCGTTTGTGTTTTGTATATTCAGATGCAGATGAAGAGAGGGATTTAGCTTCCCTGCCCTTCATAGCACTCCTCTTCCCACATCATCTACTGCAGGCACCACTATGAACTTCCTCCAGTAACAGCAGAGCTGTATTCTCCCCAGTTTTATAACTTGATGAGGAGTGGAGGAAAAAACCCAAAACATGGCAGTACAGATGCTGTCTCTACTCCTCTTTGTGAATAATTCCTCTATTTTATTAAAACTACTTAGATTATCCATTCAACCACTTCATATTTATCAAGTTTATAACTGTATTTAGTTATTAACTTTGTAGCATTAGCTGAATCAGCTTTGGTGGAAAAAAAATACAATGAGAATTGATTCTTAATTTCTTTCACTGACTCTCTTAATTTATTCGTGTACCTATTGAACAGAAGAAGTGGCAAAATTTAGTACTACAGCATGTCACATGATAGAGCCCACCCAGAAAGGTTTTTTCATGAAGCATCTTTCAGGTCTTCCTGAATAATTCAAAATTTATTTTTGTTCACTGCTAGTAATACCTGAAGAAACACTGATTATTGGAATGAATGAATCTCATGGAATGCAGTATCCAAAGTTACTAAATTCTCATATATTACAATATGCAACACTAATGTGCAAACAATAGGGTTTTACATAACACTATATCCAAATCTTGATTAGGCTGGGATCTTAGAAATCTGAGGACTCAGAAAACTAAAAAGCTGTATCAGGCAGTGATGCTCCTATAAACTGAGATGTTCAAGATAAGTTGATAGTTGACAGAATAGTTAGCAAAAGTTAGCAACTTTTTGTTTTTTTAGAAAAGGCCATATAATATTTTTAAAAACAAATTTGTTTCAGGGAAATTATTAATCTTATACTGATTAACTGGTGAATTAATATTAATTCATCTATTACTTTTCTACTGGCCTTTCTGCATGTGTGAAGGATATGGACCCATGTCATAGAGGATGATGAATGGCACTCCTAACATCTAACAGACCTATAGTGCGTAAGGCCTTGAGAGACATTTGCTCTCCCGCTACTATCACAAAATAACTGTAGTGGCAGCCCAGCTTGAGAAAATGACTGTCAGTCTGCAATATTGAAAATTACATCACACCTGAGTCCAAAAAGGAGCATGCATTGCATGTAGAGAGGACACCCAGGAAAGCTGCTGATCAAAGCCTAAAAAAAAATTATAAGTTACTTAATTTTTTAGCATGAACATTAAGGATCTGATTCTCCAGTGTCTGGATCCCTTCAAAGTTAATCTATCCAAAATGATGCTAGCAGTGTACATGTTTTAATTTGTTAATACTGTATACTGATTTTTTTTCAGTAAGTAAAAAAAAAAGTCTAAATTCCTTTTTGTTATGAAATACTGCCTGCAAATCCCTGAAGATGAAGTAAAATACTTTATTCCTCCTGGTCCCAGTAGATTGAAGATCTGAAGAAGAAAAACCATGATGTAAGGCAATTCGTCATGCAACTGCATGATAGGAAGGAGGTGGCTGAAAGTCAAGTGGATAGTTTGACCTATAAAAATGACCATCTGCGTAAAGAACTTGCTGTAATTGACAAACTCTCTGAGCAGCTGGAAAAAGAAAAAGAACTGCTGTTGAATACCGCTGATAAGGAGCTTGAGGAAGCAAAGGTATCTTAGAATTAATATTGTGCAGTAGACCTTCTGGGCTGAGTTTCTAACATTCATCTCTACTTTCAGGTATGTTTGCTGGGATGAAATAAAAGTAGGTTCTGGCCACTTTTTTTCAAGTATAGAATGGTTGAAAGATGAAAATCACATTTACAGTTGTGAAGAATGTAATTTCAGCACTGGTTACTTTTGATTTAATAGGATAATAGAAAATAGCATTTTATGCACATGCAATTACGTGATTTAATAGTAATATTCAGATAGAAGAAAGGATGTTCTTTGTTTGCCATTAATGTAACTGCATACTTATTTCTTTATCCCCTAGGTGTAGTCAAACTGTCCCCATTTTCAAGTTTCTTGGTAATACAGATCTAGGAAAAGGTATCCCATGCTTCCTTTTTCATTCACTCACCTGAGAGTAACTCACCTTTTACTCTTTTTCCTGAACCTGGACTGTATCTGAAGACAAAAATCAAACTGATTCCACTCTAGATTAAGTTTACTATTGCTAAATAGCATGTTTTCAGCCTAGCCGAACTAGAAAACATGTCCAAAATTTTCCTTCAGACTAGAATAATTAAGCTAAAATGCTGGATTTGCAGTAGTGTTTATGAAAAATGCATCCCTCTCTCAAATTTTTGCTAGATCCAGGTTATTTTAGAAGCAGAAGCTGAAAAAAAGCAAGGGAAGTCACCTTCAAGGCTTGATACCTTTATTAAGACATTGCAAGAGGACAGAGATTACTATAAAAGTGAGGCTGATAATTTGCAGAAGGTACTTAGAAACGCATCTTCAAGTCCTAAGCAGAAGCCTACTTGTGGCAGCATGTCAAAAAGATTTTCAGCCATCCAGGTGAGCTTGGAAAACACTGTGGGACAGAAAGAGTGCATTTCTTTTAAATGCTCGTTTATGTGATGCCACGCTACCACCGCCATAATTACCAGTAAGAAAAACTAATTGATTATGAACAGAAGGTTGCATATGATGGGGAAACAGCAAATAACATGTAGTTAACTGCTGCTTCACTCTGGATGTATGTATATCACTTTAAGTAGTTACTGACAACTGGTTACATTTTAAATATTTCTTAAGATGATTGATAGTACAATCTTGTGATAGCCTTTTGCTGCTCAAAATAAATGTATATTTTAGAAAATGGTATGTATATCTGGTCTCTAGTACTAAGGGAGATGTATGTACAGCCTTGACTGTCTTTAAGTTTTTAGATTGTAGACTTATTAAATCTTCTATAGAAATTTCCAAACCAGAAATATTAAGAAGGCATATCACATTTTGTTTCTCTACTTTAACCTTATGTAACATTATTCTTTAAGGGAGCAAGTTCTGATCCAGAAGTTTTGAAAATATTGAGAGAGTGTGAAGAACATAAGTCAATGCTGGAAAAATATGAGCGCCATGTGGCAGAAATTCAGGGTAACATCAAGGTTTTAACAGCTGAAAGAGACAAAATTGTCATTCTTTATGAACGGGTAATTTTATTTATATTAGTGTGATTAATGAAATAACTTAAGGTGATGGACAAGAAAAAAATCCTATTCTGTTTCTTTTTTTAAAAAAATAGGCTGCAAAGCATTTATTTAAAAAATTTAAAAAAGTTTTGAAAATTCTGTGATTTTAATCTGTCACTTAAATACAATTTTATAAGTTTTGAATAAGAATTCTTTCCTGAATCAAAGAATGTATGTATTTACTTTGTCTTGGTATTGCACAATTTCTGAGATGCTCCGCACTACCAGACGTGCATCTCATTATTAATTCCAGTTATAATATTTCCCCAAACCAGAAGATTTTACAATTTTGAAGTGTAAAACAAAAATATTTCTACCAAGCACCTGAAATGGTTTGATTTGAAAATATTACTAAAGAGTCTCGTGAATACTATAGGTTAAGTTTTTTGCTCTTATTCTCTTCTATAAACCTATTTCATTGCTAAAAACTAAATCTGCCATGATGTGAATTAAAAAGATAATGAACGTTTTCTTCACTGATGATTGCTTTTTGCAAGCTTTTTAGAATGAAAATCCATTTTTTACTGAGCAGTTCTGATGGAAATTCTTTAACCAATCCTATCTGTGGTTTATGTATACAGTAATACACTGTCTACTGCATATTTCCAGTATACTGTTGTTTTTAATAACAGGCACAGGAAGAGATATCCCGGCTTCGTCAGGAAGTTATCAAATGCCCCAAGACTACTAAAAGTACTGTGACAGCTCAAGCTATCCTAAGGCGTGTGGAGACAGAAAGGGATACAGCGCTGTCTGATTTCCGAAGAATGACTACAGAACGTGATAGCCTCAGGGAGCAGTTAAAGGTTTTTTTTCCACTCAAGCTTATTTTAACATGAAAATTGTTTAGCAGTGTAATTAGAATTGCTGAAGATTTCTGTTCTAATATTGAGAGTAAATTGCATTACACGTCTGTGATGAGTTCTGACTTGTTCTGTATGTGATTTTTTTTGTTGTTTGTTGCAGATTTCCCAAGGGACTGCATTTAATGAGAAGGCTCACTTGGAACAGAGAATTGAAGAGCTGGAAACAACAGTTCAGAATGTAAGGGAAAGTAATTATTTATGAAATTGTAAATGTAATACAGGTGATGTTTATGGTTAATCCTGCAGGACCAAACTGATTGCCTTCTGTGATTAAATGACTGGACAAGGGGAGAGCAGTGAATGTCGTTTACCTAGACTTCAGCAAGGCTTTCAACACTTACCCACAATATTTTTGTATCCAAGTTAGGATGTTATGGTCTGGATGAGTGGACAACTAGATGGGGAAAGACTTGGTTGGATGGTCGGGCTCAGAGGGTTAGTGGTATGGATCATATTCTACCTGGAGGCTGGTAAGAGAAGTGATTGTCCCCCTTTTCTCAGTACTCGTTAGACCACACCTAGAATACTGCATTCAGTTTTGCTGCCCCCAGTACAAAAAAGACATTGCCAAATGGGAGTGAATTCAGTGGAGGGCCCCTAACGTGGTAGGGGCTGGAGCCCTTGCCCTGTGAGAAGAAGCTGGGAGAACTGGGCTTGTACAGCCTAGAGAAGAGGTGATTACAGGGGTATCTAAGAGCCACCTGCCAGTACCAGTCTGTCAAGAAGACAGAGGCAAGCTCTTCAGTGGTGCGTGGTGGAGGGATGAGCAACAAGTGGCATAAATTGAAGTAAGAAGGGTTCAAGCTGGATACCAGGAAACACTTTTTCCTCATGCAGCAGACGAGCAATGGAGCAGATTGCCAAGGGAGGCTGAGCAGTCTCCATCCTTGCAGGTTTTCAAGACCCAACTGGATTAAGCCATGAGCAACCGGGTCAGACCTCAGAGCTGGCCCTGCTTTGAGCAGGAGGTTGGACTAGAGACCTCCTGAGGTGCCTTCCAACCTGAATTATTTTATGATCCTGTATTGTTAAGGCCAGATCTGTAATTATACTGCTCTGACAAGTCCTTTTTAAGTTAATATGGTTTAAGTTACTTATAGGTGCAATTTTTGGCTAATATAAGGCCCTCAAATAGAAAATAAAAATATTAATAAAATGTATATAAATCTTAAGTGTATATACAGTCTCTAGAACTTGATTTTAAATAGATAAACAGTGATTTTTGTAGTGTCTCTTTCTCCTAGATCCTGTGGCTATAAATTCTGATCATATTTGTCTTTCCCCTTCAACCTGTTAAATACTACCAAGCTTAAAAAAGTAGTTCCAAGGATTATAATATTAAACTGTCTGCATCCATAATGAAGAATACATTGTAGGCTTAAATAGTTCTGAGTACTCTGAACAGTAAATTAGCTTTAATCACATGCTTCACATATGGTGTGTAGTGTATTTTGGGAATAGTCCTGTTTTAACTACATTGTTTTCTGTCTTCAGTTTATTTGGTATCCTTTGAGGGCAATACTTCAGTATTCAATTTATTGCACTTAATACTGAGAAAGTTACTGCATGTCCAAGGCTTATTGGTTTGCTCTTAAGTGGTCTGACCTTTGATTATAATAACACAGAATTTGGTACAGAAAGAATCAGTAAATAAGCTGAGGGATGAGATGAAACTTTTTTTTAACCTTGGAAGAGCTGATTTGAAAGAGTTATCAAATCAAATGCCGCTTTTTTTTAATCTAAATTTTAATATAGCTTTTCCTGAGTACAAACGAGTTTCTGGAGCAGTTCTTTGTTCTAGGTACAAACTTACAGGCTTTATGGTGGTAATTTGACCATATGGTGCTTTATGTAATTGTTTTACAGTAATTTCTCTATTCAGGTACCAGCATAGCTATATGACTTAGTAGAGGCCTCAATCTATCATTTGTAGTGCTGTATCCTGAACTGTGATTTCTCCCTTCTTACAACCATAATAGTGTCTTCTGTCCTCACTGAAAGCTTTTAATGTTGATGAATGCCAAACTTTTTTGTACTTGGGCATAATTACAAATTTGCATTAATAAACCAAAATATTCCTAGAGATCTGAAAGACAGGCAATTGACTGTACTTGAAGGGAAAGTGGGAACCACATTTCAGTTCTTTGTCAGGTACCTTCATTAGGCTTTGAATCAGGCCCTGAGTAAGGGAGATACCTGGAGATCTCTCCCTCGGTAAAACATTTGTGTTAAAAATAGAGTAGAAGTTGAATTAGTAAGAGAAATGCTTTGTAGAAATCAGCTTTTTGCAACTTTTAATGTTTAATTATATTTATAGCTAGACAGTGAAAGGTTAGAACAAATGTCCAAACTGGCGCTAATGAAAGAGACTGTAGATTCTCTGGAAACGGAGATGAAAACATTGGCAAGAAGAACACTGGACTCTGAAACTGAATTGAGCCGACAGAAAGTTGAATGTGTTTCACTTGGGTAAGTAAAGGTATACAATTACTTTAGTTTAATGAATAACATGAGTTTGTTGGTTTTCATAACTGTTATTTAGGTCAAAGCAAAAGGAATTGGTAATGGTTGTTCTTATAAGCCATCCTACTTTTTCAAATGAACTTGCTTTCCTTATGCTTTATTTACATGTAAAATTTTCTTGGTTTGTTGATATTCAAGGCATGCTGAAAAAAACCTTCAGTGAAAAAGTAAAATTCACTCCAACATAGGTTTAGGAGCTTTCTGTTACAGGTTGTGAAGCTTGATGTTTTTTGATGTAATTGAGTAGACATTGAACTTTTTTTTTAATAAATTGTTTTCAGTATTTTTGTTTGTTTTATAGAAGCAAGCAAACATACATAAACTAATAGGTCACATGTTTAGTTAGTTTCAAACATCCTTTTCTCAGTCTCAGAATTTTTTCAGGAGGAGGAAACTAAATTGAAGCTTCACATAAGGTTTATGGCCTGCTGCTGAGTTGGTGCTCCTAACCATCATTAGGAACACGCAGTAGGACTAGACTCAAGTGAAGCCTTTAGGGAAGAAGGTCAGTGAGTGCAAGATAAACATCAGAATTTACTTAGTGGAGGTGAAGATCAAGCGTTTGTGAAATTTGTGCAGAGAGAAGAGGACTAGGTCACAGAAGCATCTATGGGCTGGAGAGTGACCAGTTTGCAAGAGAAGATCCCGAGGCTTTTTTTCTTTAATTTCCTTAAATATAACTCAAGCAAATATTCTTCTAATCCTCTGTTTCCTTACAAGTGACTGATGTAGTTGTTTCATGGCTGTTGTAGTTTTTTGTTGGACTTTGACTGGCAGGAAAGCTGGATGCTAGAGCATGATATTGTGAATCCTAATGGTGCTGGCCCACAGTGCTTCATTAAAGATGCTATGATTTCTAAAATAACATGAACTCCTTTGAGAAATCCAGTTCTAAGTTATTGCTGCTTTCTAACAAGTTCTTATCTTTATGAACACTGTAAAAATTGTTTTCTTGAGGATAAATTGCTGCTAGTAAAATAACTTTTCTTCTCCCCCAACACCATGTTAATATTTCTCTTCGTTTTCTTAAACGGTTTGAGGAGGCATTAACATTGCTACATGGTTCGAACACACACCTCAGGCATAACTTGAAACAGGTCGAGCATTCCAATGTATGTCCCAAGTAGAGACTTTTTATTTTAATTATTTTTTGATAAGTTTAGAACAGGTGGACCAAAAAACCAAATCTTACTTTTTTTGTGATTCTTTGCAGGAATATTCAAGCTTTAATATGGAGGCATTAAGGTTAAACACTAATATAATATCCCAAATAGTATAAAGTATACTGAAGAATCTTGCTTTTTCTTAACTTTTGCAGTTTTAGTGATATACCAAAAAGTAAAGGCATATGTGAATGGCTCAATTCTGTTTAATACTTTTGCTTTTCCAGTTTATTGAAAGAAAAGACAGAACAGAGTCTTTTGGAGACTCAGCAAAGCCTTGCTAAGAAAAAATATGAATTACAACTTACCCAAGAGAAAATTATGCTTTTGGATGAAAAAATTGGTGAGTGACAGATACAATTGTTTTAATAAAATTCATTAAACTAATTGGTATATTATTGCTTTTTTTCCTTCATTTCTTGTGGGCTGAATAAAAACAGGTTTAATGCAAATATAAATGTTTTTGACAATTTTAACTGTTAAAGGGCAAAACTTCTGTTTTCTTTCAGTATTGGAAGGTTTTTGCATTTTAAAATGACATAATAAATCTCTTATAAATTTTAGTGACCACTCATACTGTCAGCTGAACAATATCTGTTGATACCTATGTGCAGTGTTTGAGCATATCAGTTACATCTATGGTCCACTACGGTGTTGGTAACACCTCTCAGCATACATAAATGATGAGGTTGCAATCAAGAAAGCATCCTTTTGAGTATATATCCTACATCATGTGTTGCAGCTTTTTTATATTAGAGTAAAGGAGGTTGATACTGGAATTATTTGTAGTGTGCTAAGGAATATTTTACCACTTCCAAAAATACAACTTTTCTGTAGATGCAGTCAACATAATTTGTTCCCAAATTGAAATGCAGAAGTGAATTTGTGAAGGGAAAATAAAGCTAACCTGTAACTAGTGAAAACTAATGTTAGAGTTGCCTTATGCTATGAACATACCTTGTTTTCCATTACTTACAACTTTGAAACTTCAGTGATTTGGATTGAAACATTTCATTCAAATGAATAAACACTTCATTCAAAGTGAACTTAATTTTTTTTTAGTGTTTTAGCTAAGGTGTTTAAGCCACTCCTGAGAATGCTAGAGAAAAAGATGTTTTTTCCACATTAAAATGCACATATTTTGTTAAGAAGTCCTAGAACCCCTGTATGGTGAAGTGGGGACTTAATGTTTGATAGGGCATGGTAGTCTCTGTGTTATTGTACACTTTTAATCATTCACAGGAAATGTGTCCAAATTAAGAGTATTTTAAGCCTCAGAAAAATTACAGTTATTGAATGCTGAATTTGGCATCTGAGGTCTCATATCATCTGATTGAAGCATGTTGCAGTCCAGAATTCACAGGATTTTTTATAGTTATGAGACAAGTCCAGGCAAAGAATCTTGAAATTAATGGAGTCTCTCATTCTTGTGCTCTCCCTTGTCCTATCATCACAGGGATAATAGAGGAAGATGTTGATCTGAAGGATAACTGCAACTTAGGTGTGGAGGGAGAGTGTCCTGAGTTAAGAAAGTTGGGAGATTTTAACTGCAGGATTTATAAGGAAAGGATACTGAGATTACAGTTTGGTTGGGGCAGCTTCATCCTGGTGGAGTAGGTAGGAGAAGTGAAATTAATGAAGAGCCAAGGGACAAGTGAAGAACAGGGATGCTGTCTGGAAAAAGAATTGCAAAAAGGAGGATTGTTTGTCCAAGGAAGCTGTAAATACGAAACAGTGAGATTGGGAGTCAGTGAAGACAGAAACAGTATGTGAATGAGGAGCCAGGGAAAGCTGGGACTATGCAAGAAATCAGAGACTGAAAATTAATAAAATGAGGGGAGGGAATGAAAAGGAATTGGAGACATCCAATGAGGAGAGCTAGTGGTTAAAGAGACTGGAAAGATCCTTGAAGTTGGATGACTAGTCCAGAGATGGTGGGTAGGACTTAGAGCCATTGGAAATACACAGTGACTAGAATCTGAGAGCAGCTACACACGCAAAGAATTTAGGACTTGGACAGTAAAGCTGGAAGTAGGAGCAGTAGTAGAAAGATTGCAAGTAAAAGGAGAGACTGAGACAGAAAATGTGAATTAAGAATTTAGGACTGGTAGGGAAAGGCACTGGGATGAGAAACTGTAAGATTTGAGGATGACCAAGCAGAAAGAAAGGATGAGCAGCTATTGGTACTCTTTAGAGAGGCAGAGTTGGAGAAGATGGAAGGAAAGTGTTTGTGCCTGCTAGAGAACCTTTTGCCTTTTGGAGTCTGAAATGGAACTCAGGATTCCCAAGTCTCATCTTATCTTCTCTTGTCAGCAAAAAAATTTAAACTTGGCAAGGTGACTGTTTCCAGGGCTTGTCCACAGAGAGAATGACAGTTTAGTCCTGATGACCATTTGTCTTCTAGGTCAAAGGTGTATGATGGGAATTCAAATCCTGTTTTTTGCTTTTCATGCAAATTAAGTAATTTACCAGAGATAAACACTAAGAAGTAGGGAATTGCCAGACTTCAAGTTGTCTATACTACTTAATAAATAAATAAACCCCTGTGTTTTTTAACTTAAAGTATTGTCTTTAGTTGCACTATCATGGTGTTTTTCTATTGCTGCAACTTTTACATAATCTTGTAGGGAGCAAACCAATCTTGTCTAGTGAAGCAAGCTTGTCTGTAAGATTTTCTCCTTAGCTGAAAGTACAATAAATAAAGCAGGTAATTGCGGAAAGAGAAAGCACACTCACTGTTAAAGTTGTTAAATGTTACTATGCAGTATTTTATACTATTGCTGTATATACTATTGCACTATAGAATTTTTGGATGATGCACAACCAGACTTTTAAGAATTGGTCACTTACTATATATATGACCTATTTTTGGAGTGTCTGCTATAAAACTTTGATTTTTCAGAAATGTTGATCACTTACAGCTGTGGCAGCAATCAATTGTTATTTTTCTTGAACACGTTCTGTATCCTGAAAATTTAGGTCCTTGATTTGGGCATCTAAAATTATCAGATAGTGTTTTGCACTGGTCTTTGTGCCTCTGTTCCTTCTCTGTAAAATTGTGATAACACACCCTTGCTTAGAATTTTCTTTAGAGTAAGGTTTGAACACTCTATTAGCAGATTCTAGAGCCATACATCCAAAAATATGAGCTGGAAGTTTGAGCACCCTTCATCTTGTGCTTTGATATAGGGGGAGGTTCTGTGGAAAAAATAGAACTTGAATATATGCTATATATTATGTCCCTGAACAACAGAGCTATAGGTGATTTTACTTTGAAAGTTTTATCTCCTGGAAGCGAGGACTTAATAAGTATCATTAGATAAGCCTAATTACACTGATGTCTTTACAAATTTTTTAAGTGGTGTTGAATTTTATTAAAAAATCACTTTTATTCACTTTTGCATGAAGTTCAGTTGAATCAAGGACAGTCTCAGGAAAAACAGACAAACATCAGGATATCCGTCTCTAATTCTTCATGTCAATCATTACAGGCTGTAGTCTATACATTGCTTCTGTCTATTGTAAATCTGTTTATTAAACACTTTATTGTTAAAAATAACTTTCTCAGGTGTTAAAATGATCTGAACATTTGCTGTTTAAATAAAGATAGATTTCTTGAGTCAAGTAATTTAAGGCATTGATGAAACAAAGAATGCAGTTCTGTAAATATCAGTAGGATTATTTATACATTTATGAAAAAGTACATGCTTCAGTGTTTTCTTGAAGGGGAGCTTTTGTCATGTTTTCTGTCATCTTCTTTGCTTCAGAAGTATATTAAATAATTTTTATTTCAAATGGGTTGAATTGAGTTAATAAAAATGAGACCTTTCTGATTGTGTCCAGATAACTTTTCAAAACAAAGTCTTATACAAGAAGAGGAAATCTGTGCTTTGAAGAAAACAATTACACAATTTGATAAAGAAAAAGAAACTTTGCAAGACCGTGTCAAAGAAGGAAAAAAGAAGATTGCTACTCTTGAAGAAAGCCTGATGGTTAAAGTATGTTCTAACATGTAAATAACATGTAAACAACATGTAAACAAATTATGGAATCACAAAAGATAAATAGCGAAAGGATCTGTTTGGTTATCCTGCCTGTCTTGGGTTGGTTATCTACAGTAGGGCTCAATGCTGACCTAGTTCTGCTCCAATTTGAAGGCTACAATAAAACTTATTTTAACTTTAACAGCATTAAGTTTGAGCAATGTTGAACATCTCAGTTTGGTGTTTTGTATGGTCCAAGTTCAAATATTTTTCAAGAGAGTAGACTTTCATTATTTTCCTGAAGTCGAGGAAAATAAAGTAGCCAATAAAATCTTTTCTCTTAAAATTCAGCCTAAATTCTTTCTTGGGATCCATTTATGTTAAAGATAAGGAGTGCCAAACAATACTGTCATTGTTGTCATTGAAGATGCATTTGTATGATATTCTTTTCACCTTAAGGACTAGTTTACTTAAGAAAATTGCATCAGTTTATTGCACAGTGTGAATTCAAACTATATAGTAAAGCTGCTTAGTTCATAGTTCTGAGATGTTATCTTTCACTTCAGCTTAAGTCCTCTGGATGTCAGATTAGGCTAAACTAAATATGGTACATTTTACCTGGTATAGTTGTTAAGGGTTTGCACTGATTTTAACAAAGTCACATAAAGAAAGCATCTTGCAGGATGGGCCATAATCATCTTGGCATTAGCATCAAGTTTGCATTTAAAATTGTAAAACGGTGTCCATTTTAGGGAAGAGATAGCTATCTCTAATGTTTCTTTTGTTACCAATGAAAGACATTTCCTCAGCTTGTCTATGCGCCTTTTAATATTTTTATCCAAAGGCAGTGGAGTAACGTGATGCGCTTCTTGCTAGCTTCTTCATGAAAATACAGTGATGGAATTCTTGTTTTATCAGTTAAAAACTACCAGACCCTGGTAGTTTATTCATTGTAGAAAAGCCATAATGCCTTATCTAATAGAAGATATTTATTTTTGGGAGTGTGAGACAAATACATTAGAACTACAAAGGATAAAGAAATTTAATGTTAAAAAAGGTTATATTTTGCAGAAGTTAATAATACTTGTTCCTTTATTTGCCAAAGTAGATTATCAGAATTTTCAACTGTAAACATAATGAAACTTGGAAAAGGAGAATCCTTTTTGCATTAAATAGTTAAATCAAGATGAAAAATAAAACAGTTAACAGAAGGAAAACCTATTTAAATGTTTCTATTTATTAACTGCGGAGAAACAAGATTTTTTTTAAATTATATATTTCTTTTTAAGGAAAAAAACATTTCAGATTTCAAGATTCTGATTTCCGAGTTGGAGCGTTCCACAAAGTAAGGCTAAGATTTCAAGTACATTTTAAAATTTTAATTAATTTATGACATCTGTGAAAGTACTAACTCAAAAATTGAATCATAGAACATGCTAATGAATAGTTTTGGTTTTTTTATTCTAAAAATATTAAAATGTTATAACTTTGTTTTATTTTTTGAAAACTTAACTGCAGGAAAAGCTATCATTTGTATTAGGTTGGGCAATATTGTCATACCTGAAATATTTATTATTTGCTGCTTAGAAAATCTGCTGAAGCTCTCTGTATCTGTGAGAAAGATATCACCAGTTTGCATCAACAGCTAGAAGAAACCAATGATGAACTTACACAGACTAACAAGAGCAGAGAATCATTAGTTCAGGAGAATGACAGGTTACAAGAGCATCTTTCTAATATTAAGCAAGAAAATCAGGTATATCTATATAAAGAACCCTTGCCTAAAAAGGAAAACTATGTATTGTTCAAGTGATGCACAGAACTTGTGGGCTATCATGTGAAAAATAAATCTGCAAACTAGTTTTAATCTCATTTTTCATACTGTGATTTACCCTTATTGGTCAGCTCACGTATATAAAGGGGACCAGCTATTTTTATGTAATGGTACAGATATTTGTCTTGAGGATCAGCTAATTAATCTTTACATAAAAATCACTGTGGCAGTTACAACCATTGCTTTTATGGAAAAATACTATAAAGAGGGAGAGGGTGCTTCTTATATTGTACTGTGCCTAGCCCAGAGCATTTACCAGCTTACAAATTTTAACACAGTATGTATTTATGAAGGCTCAAAAATTTATTAACAGTGTTGTATTTACTTTCCTTTGAAGTGTCTTTTGGATAAAAGAAAAGAAATATTTAATTATAATACAACAACCCATTATATAATATTTATCTAATATTTATCTGTACACAGTTACTAATGACAGTGGTTAAAATGCTTAAACTAAAATGTCACCTCATACACACAGATTGTTCGTCCATCAATGTGTTTTCCAAGCAGCTAGAACTTAAGCATAGGGCCTGCAGTAGGTCATCATTCCACTCAGGAACAGGGGTTTCTCCATATTCTCCATGAGTAGGGGTTTCCTCCATATTTTTTCCTGCATATCGCTTCTTGCAGCTGAGCGTTCTCTTAGTAATTCTGTGAGGGAGAGTTTTTGAAAAGGGCAGTTAAAGCCAGCCTTTCTGCCATTTCCTCCCCCACCGCCACTTCTTGTTCTGTTTCTCAAGCAGTAATTGCCAGAACTTCTGTGTGCCTTCTCCTAATACTTGTGGCTTTGTTTATCCTGATTAGGAGATAACCGCTTGATTAGTTAGTTGAGTTTTCTAGTTGTCTTCTGCTTTCTCAAGTGTGGGTTTTTAAGAGGTTGCAGCATGTAACAAAGAGGGAGCTGATTCTGAGCCCTGCTCCTTGAAGCGGGCAACCACCTAGCTACTAAATAGACGATCCATCTTTTGGGGGGAGTTAACTGTTATATTTTCCAACTTACTTTTTCTTCTTTTTAAGAAGACTTAATATTACTTACAAGTCAGAAAAAGTAAATATTTTTGATAAATGCAAAATTTTGTTTGTAGAAATATACATGGTTTAGATTTCATGTAACCTTTAAAAATCTAGTTAATAAAGCCATAAGCTGTGCACTAATGCACTAATAAGTTATGTATAAGTTATGCACTAATTCTACTTTTTGTAAAGATACAAACTGTGCTTTAACCTTTGAAACAAATCTTTCTTTACAGGTGCTACATAAAAAGCTAGCAAAGTACCAGAATGAGCTTGATGATGTGAAGCTGAAAGCCCAGGATTCAAACAAAGATATTGTCAGGCTGAAGGGTGTGCTGATGTCTAAAGTGAGTATGTAGATTTAATCTGTTAATAAAAACTATCGTTTGAACAAAGATTGAAATTTTAACTATATTTTCATGGAAGATTTTGCTTCTTAGCTGAAACTTTATTTGAGTTCTGCAAGTACAATTGTAATAGTTCGAACACATTTTCTTGGCTGTTTTTGCAACGCACAGATAAGGAAGTATAGTTCACTGAGTTTTTTTTTCTCTGTGCATGTGTGTGTATATGTACTAAACTTAAAAGTTGAGCAAGTGAATAATACAGGGATTTGGGAATCTTTCATCTTTATTACCATATGGTATTAATAGCAAATAAAGTATTTCTGCAATATATTGCTATACCTCACATTTTTTATGTTAATTTAGCCGTTTTTAACAGATGTCTCTTGAGCATCAAAATGTGGCCATCTTGAACAAAACACTGATTCCGGAAGAGTCTCTCAATATTTTGGCTAAATGGCAAAGTTTTCAATAGAGAGAGAGAGAAAATTCAATGCCATCTCATACTTGTAGACCTATGAATGTTCCTATTTAGTGAAGCGTATTGGAAATCATTAAACAAACAAGCTTTATGTTTTAGGAGAGAGAGAACTGCGAGCTTTTGGAGAATTACCACAAAGCCTGTGAAGAAGGAGAAAGCTGGGAAACAAAATGCCATCAAGCAGAAGCAGATTGTAGCTCTGTTAGACTGGCGCTAATCAGTGCAGAGTCTGAGAACCGCAGGTTGAAAGAAAGAATTGCATCCCTTGAAATAGAGATGCAGCAAGTATGTTGAGATCGTTATTTCCATAGGTCACACTAGAAATGGTCTGGTATGTTTTAAGACTGTAACTGTTTAAAATTAGGTAGGCTTAATACCACTTCTACTCCTACTTTAGAGATAGTTGCTAAAATGAATTGTATGTAGTTTATGTTGATAATATAACTAGAATTCCACTAGCCACACTTGGAGGAAAAAAAGAAAACCTTAGAAATAATACCGTACTTCAAAAAAAAATAAATAAACTGCTCTCATATTTGGAATGAGCAAAGATATAACTGCACAGAACTCCACAGCATACCTGAGCATACCTACTGTTTTGTCACATGTTATGTTCCTGTCCCTGCTTTTATTGCTTCCAGTTTTTCAGCCTTCTTTCCAGTGCTTTAGGTGTCCCCAGATCCTTTTCCTACTTGAAAATCTGAAGAAAGAGAAGTGAAATGCACAGCATGGCTTTGAAAATACATTGTAGTTATAAAACTGTATTCTCATGTGATCAAGAACTGAGCTGCTGCTGTTCAGAAAAGGGATGGAAACATAGCAGTAGCAAAGAAGCGCAGGAAGATTTTATTGAAGATTTTGACAGTTTTTGAATCTGCTAGAACTGGTACATAATTCTATTTTGTCCAGCCAGCCTCAAATGGGAAGAGATTTTATCTTCCTAACTCCTTCCCCCATGCCTGATATTGAGTACAGGAACAAAGAGGCCTCTTTGTGAAAACTGTGTCAATAAATTGAGTCAGAAGTCCAAGTGGATAATATCTTTGGGTTCATAGGAGTTACATGTCAGACATGTATCTTGTATGCAAAAGTTCTTATTATATATTTTTGTTTTATATAAAAGTTTTATCTTGATGCAGAATTGGTATTGTACATGCTTAGCACTGCACTGTGTTCTTTGTGCTTTTTTTTTATGGTGTGAGTTTAGTTTCCAAAACTTGAACACTGGCAGCACAGAAAGCTAGAATTAATGAGATGCTCCCCATACAATCATCCCTTTTTGATCTTACTCCTAAGAAATCCTTTAAGGAAGTCACAGTGCTTTATCTCTCTCTTAGCTTTTGTCAGTCTCCCAGACTCATTCTGCCACCAACTGAAAATTAAGAGGTTAGAAGTGACCAGAAATGCAAGTCAGGTGTTGCTGGACAGGTGCTTTTTGAAAAGTTTTTGTTAATGTAAAATACAGAAAAAACTAAATTCCTCTAGTCAGAACTACTGCTGCTAGCTTGTGAATTTCTTTAGTGTGATTTCTGTCATCTCTTAATCATGCCTGATTTTATGCATGACAGCAGTACAAGTATTACTGACAATGTCTTGACATTCGTTGCTCTTCTACATGCAAGAATTTATTTTATTGTTAGAATAAGAGGGTCTATTCTGAAACTAAAAAGGGGGCCAAAGGCGGGAATTTAGAACCTTATTAGCTCTGCAGAGAGAGCAGAATCCTAGGAAGGGAGATGAAAATGTCGGAAGCTGATTTTGCCGTCAGAAGCAAGAATTCTTGTTTTCTAGTTATTTTATATGTGGGAGTTATTTAAAGAAATAATTTTAAAGTTTAATTCAGAATAATTACTGCTGTCTTTTCAAATTCACCACAGATGTATAGAGGTTTTTTTAGGATATTGGAAACAGTTTTATATTTTCTTTGCAGTACAATTTTAATTATCTGGCAATGCTTTATTATAGAATTTAACAACAGAAAAAGCATACAAGTCTCAGATTTCTACCTTAAACAAATCTCTTCTGAAAATGGAAGGAGAGCTTCAAAACTTACAGCGGGAGAAAGTCTCTATACTTGCAGATCTCACATCTACACGAGAACTTTGTATTAAATTGGATACAGGCAAAGAACTATTAAACCAGCAGTTAACTTCCAGAGTGGAGGAAGTAGAAAGGGTATGTGAAATATATTCTAAAAACAATTTTATATTAAAGTTGTACTTAAGGGATCTAAAACTACTTCAGGATCTAAAGTAATCAAAGAAACCCCTATTGATCTATAGTATTTTAATTTTTTTTAAAGTACTTATTCCTCGGAGGGTGGATACTGTATACTATCTGAAGAACTGACTGCTTTGAGAGGTTTCACTTTGAACACTCAAAATTCAGGACTTAAAGTTACTGGTTGTTTTCTTAAAATATGTCATAGTTTTTAGATCCAGTCACTTTTATCAGTAAGAAGAATAGCTGGAGTAGTTTGTTAGCAAAGCTTGACATGCTTGACTGCTGTTGGAAGTAAGTAACAATATGTCCTTAACAGTCTCTCCTTAAGTTCACTTGAAAATCAGTTTCTGTTGACCTTGATATTTATAAAAACTATAAAATTAATGTTTGATAGGCAAACTTCTTAAAAATCAAGGCAGATAAACTTGGAAAAATTTTTCATACTCTGTCAGATTTTTCAGATCTTTTCAGTATGATTCTATCACTGCACTGTTTCTTCTCTGCTTCAGCTCAGATAAGATAATTTTTTATTCCTTTACAAGCTTCTAGCATTCCATTATGCTGTTTTTGTGTGTTATGGATAAACTTGCTGCTTGGCAGTTGGTTGATAGGGAAGATTTGCAGGATATGACATTTGTCTGAAGCTGCCATGAGATCTGATTTGACTGTGAGACTTCCTGGGTCCCTCTGTGAGATCACCAGGGAAGGGGCCTCCTGAGGATGGGGGAGAGAAGCAACAGTTTCAGGAGAGAAAAATACAGAAAATGCAAAGGGAGAGCTTGGAGAAAGTTCTGAAGCTGGGAAATTTTCACTAGTGTTTTCCTACCTTTCGACTGGTAGTCTTTCACCAGCCATGTAAAACCTTCAGTTAGGGCTCTTAGTTTACATATTATGCCATTGCAGAGATCTGCATGACCAGAATTTCTTTTGCAGCATATGCATATTTAGAAGTGGAAATTAAACCTAATGCCAAATAATATTGTTCTTTCAGTATTTCTAGTGCTGTTTGTTTTAACTTATGCTATCTCCAGTTTTCAGTATTCTTTTGTCCTGACGTACAAAATCAGAGTATCAACACTTTCTAGGCCAGGGATGTTTGATTGACAGTTAATGGAAAATGACTAGGGACTAGGGAAATCTTTTGTTTTTTATTTGGTAAAACCAAATAATTGGGAGGCTGCTTTGGAAAGTGAAAGATGCTTTTTCTTCTGCTGGCCTGTGATCTGAGTTCTCAGTGTCTTCCTGTTTTGGACACACAAATGGTTGTTATTCTTTGAATATTCTGAGGAGTGTGCTGGAGACTTGGAGTATTTGTTAAGGTGTCTCAGTTTATAGATTTATCACAATCTTTGGGTAAGCAGTATCATGCTTAATGCAAGCTAGCTTTAGGTAAAATACAAATAAAAGTGTTTGCAATATCCAAAATGACTCGGACACAATAGAATTCATAGGTGAAAAAATGAAGGAAAAAAGGCATATGGTTTACTTAGGCTAAGATTAAATCAGACAGGCTTCTGTTTCTTTGTCCAGTTGACTTGATACAGATTTTCTTGACATGCTGTCTCAGATTCTTTTTCTTTGTTTCTGTACCTTATGTGCATCTATACGAAAGAATCCCTTTTTCAGTGGAACATACTAGGTTTTATACGTATTCTTCTTTTTTAGGTCCCCCAAGAAATATGGTTGTTTAATCTTTTGTTATGGAATGTATTCACTTTTCCTTCTCACTAGATTTTTTTTTTTGATGCTCCTTTAAGTAAAATAAATGTAATATTACCCTGTTGGAGATACAGATATTGGTTTGTTAGATCAGGTGTCATCTCCTCTAAGCAACTGGTTAATCAACAATTTCTTGCATCAACAAAATGTAAAACTTCCCTCTTCCTCTCTGATAATTCCATCTGTGTTTTTCATATAAAGAGTCTGTGTCTATTGATTCTTGTATTTCATAGCAGTTTGTGGCTGCTTGTATTGAGTATGTTTATGGTCATATCTCTATATGACCATATATATGAGAGAGATTAGACAAATTAATAAAGCTGACAGCGGATTTTGCCTGAGGTCAAATATAACAGTGATCAACCATCGTGGAGCGAGAACGAGTTTGGGTCATCGATCCCAGCCTTTTTTTAAAGGTACCATGACAGATGGCTGGTAGGCTTAATAGGCATACATTTAAAAATTTAAAATTTTTGTTTAGCTGCAGAGTGATTGTGAGTCATCACATTCTGAAATAGAGCTCCTCAGGAAACAACTGACAAATGAAAGAGCATCTATGAAAAACCTGGAATCTTTGCTTGTGTCCAGTCGAGAGAAAGAATTGCAATCACAGATAGCAGAGCAAGAAAGAGACTCTGAAATTCAGCTTCTCAAGGAACAGCTTGCTTTAGCAGAAAATGAACTGTGAGTAAATGACCAATAGAATATTGAAGCTTTTTGAGCTGTAGTGGATTTTTTTTCTTTCTTCCAGTATATGTATACACATAGATTGCTTATATCTAGTTGCATTTGCAACTGGCCGGAGTATCTTGGTTACCTTAATAGCAGAAGATGCTGAAAATCTTCTTCTGATTCCTCAACTATACCCTAAAAGGCTTTTCCTTGTAGAGTTATATTTTATCGCACAAAATGCTTTTAACATCATTTGCATGCATGGTATAGCTGCCCTTTTAATTTTGGATAGTTTTGTTTGGTAACATAGTTGGAGGTTTATAATTGCTATCTAATTGAATTATGGACTTTACAGTGCTGTGCAAAGTCGAGATTTTACTCAGCTCAGAAATACAACAGTTCAGCTAGAGTCAGAACTCGATATCACCAAAAGACAGCTGGGAACTGAGCGCTTTGAAAGGCAAGTATATGCTTTTCTATTACGCTTCCTGCATCTAATTTGGATGAAATGCAATATTAGTATTAAGACTTAGACTATTTAAAAGGATAAACGGCAAAATTTGGTTTTGTTCTGTTGCACATCCTCTGTATGCTCGGATGATACTCATTTCACTGAACTTAAGCTGTGTAATCATTATGCACGCTGTCTAAACTAGTTGTCTAGGTTCCCTTTATATAGGGATGAGATAGTGAGATAAACTGCCTTCTGGAAGTGTCTAATTTAGGATGGGTTGAATCACTGTCTGTCTGTCTTCATTGATTTACAGTGAGAGTCTAGGTGACTAGTTGGTTAAACAAGTAATGTATAGATGACTATTTCTGCAATATGAATACTACCCTTCAACTACACCTGTAGTAGTGAACTAAACCAGGTAGAGCACTGGTTTGAGGGGTATGCACTTGTCCGTACAGTTCGTTAGTATACACTCTGGAACAGTTTTAGTCTGTGTCAACCACCATTCTCACGGGTACTGTTTGGGGCACAGTCGGTGCTAGGAATGGTTTCCAGATGGCAGTATGAACAAAGTCACCTTTTTTTTTTTTTTTTGGGGGGGGGGGAGCGGGCAGGGAGTTTAACAATATATACAAGCTGTTTTTATACAATTAGGCCACAGAGCCAGAAAACAGTCCCTGGCCTGCTTTATTAATTAGTTTATCTATGTAGTCTCGGTGTCTTAAATAGTTCCTTAACTGTGAAACAGGAATAACAGGATTTCTCTACCTCGCAGATGTATCAAGGGTAAAAATATTAAAGTGACTGGCATTATATTGGGTATGTAAAAGATGGCTAAAAGAAGCAGGCTGATGTGATTACAGCACAGTTTAGAGAATCAGGAATTCTCTTTAATTGTATTAAATTACTTTGTTGATGCTCTGTTCTCTCATAAGCAAAGATGAAAGTTTTGAAGGGGGACCTCTACACCTGAGGTCAAGCCTTTTAAAGATTAATTCCTTAAATATTACAGTATGTTTTAATTTCAAATGGCGTCCTACTTTACCTTGAAGTCATGGCAAAGCTTGCTAAACTTTTGGGTTAGATTTGCAAGTCAGTTTAAAAGTGACATCATTTGTACTTTTTCAGCTGCATAAAGTAGGCCAGATTATATGCTATAACAAGAGCACCTTTGTTTTGAAAGAAATGTAATCTTCAGGCTGTTGTTTCTCTACTCCTGCTTTGTGAGTACATCCATCTTATGGTGTACAGGTGCTCCTGGGTAGGGACTGTAAATGTTTCTTCTTCAAATGTTCATTGACAAAAAGTTGAAACAGTCCTCATATTTAATCCCTTCGCCTAGTTAGGGATACTTGGTTACTAGTGTGGCTGTTTATAGTTGCAGTAACGTTAATATTTAGTTTACAATCTGTTGGCAAATCAAGTATTAGAGTAAGACTGTACTGGCACACAGACTCATTCTGAGACCAGATCCCCAGTTTTCGTTCCTGAAAAGAATTACTCCTCTCCTTCAAGAGAATTACAAGCATAAGTACCTGAACTGTTTTGGAAAGAACAATGTTAGGTTCTCTTATGCAGTCTCTAAATCAGTTTACAGAATCACAGAATAGTTGAGGTTGGAAGGGACCTCTGGAAATCATCCAGTCCAACCCCCCCCACTCAAGCAGGGTCAGCTAGAGCAGGTTGCCAAGTCCATGTCAAATGGGGTTTTGAATGTTATCAAGGATGGGGACTCCACAACCTCTCTGGGCAACCTGTTCCAGTGTTAAACCACCCTCCCAGTGAAGAAGTGTTTTCTTCTGTTCAAGTGGAACTTCCCATGTTTCAGTTTGTGCCCATTGCCTCTCATCCTGTCACTGGGCACCACTGAGAAGACTCTTCTTGACACCCTCCCATCACATAGTTATACACATTGATGAGATCCCCCTGAGCCTTCTCTTCTCCAGGCTGAACAGTCCCAGCTCTCTCAGCCTCTCCTTGTATGACAGATATTCCAGTCTCTTAATCATCTTTGTGGCCCTTCACACTCACTCCAGTATGTCCATGTCTTTTTTTGTACTGGGGAGCTCAGAAATGGACCCAACACCCCAGCTATGGCCTCATCAAGGCTGAGAGGGGAAGGATCATTTTCCTTGACCTGCTGGCAACACTCTTCCTGATGCAGCCCAGGAAACCATTGGCCTTTGCCATGAGGGTGCATTTTGGCTCTTGATCCACTTGTCCACCAGGACCACCAGGTCCTTCTCTGCAAGGCTGCTTTCCAGCTGATTGGCCCCTAGCATGTACTTGTGCGAGGGGTTCTTCCTCCCCAGGTGCAGGACTTTTCTATTCCCTTTGCTGAACCTCATGAGGTTTCTCTCTGCCCAGTTCTCCAGCTTGTCAAGGTCCTTCTGCATGGCAGCACAGCCCTCTCAGCCACTCCTCCCCATTTTGTAATGTCTGCAATACAGTTGCACAAGCAGTATGCAGAAATCCTAGATAGTGCAGACTGAAATGTACCTCAGATAAAAATCTGACATTAGATTTAGCTGTCTCTGAAAGCCTAAAGATTTGGGTTTGGCTTTTTCATAAAATCAAAACAGTGTCCCCTCAATATCCCACAAGGTTACAAAAAATCTGTTTCTTTTTATTTTTCTTGCTTTACAAGAGCAGGTATAAATCTCTTTTGCTATCATGGAAAGGGAGTAAAGCTCCAAATTGGCTTCTTACAGCCGATCTTTCTTTCTAGTACTGGTAAAGTGAAAACTAGAAAATTAGCCAGAGAGCAGAAAAGTACTATCATTACAGTCAGTATTGTGATAGTATACAATGAAGCAGCAGACATGACTGCTTTTTTGTCTTCAATTTAAAGAAGCATGTAGATGATATCCCTGTCCTAACACTGTCTCCTCTAGCTGTATTGATTTACTGCTGTCTTGGTGCCAAATGGAATAAGACCTGAAATTAGGAAGTGGTGGGTAGCTGCTGGTGCTGTCGGATCTAGAATGAGCACCAACATGGTGATATGAGGATACTTGATCCTTCTGTCCTGGTGCTTCCTTGCCGGTCAGGGAAAGCACCTTCCCATCCCTCCCATCTTCCTGATTGCGGAAGCACATTTGGCGCATGTGGAAACAATGGGTTTGGTGTATTGTCCTGCTCTGGCTGTGGTGACCAAGCACAGGGCTGGCTAACAGGTGCCCCCAGGTAGTCTCGCTCACACAATTTGCCTACCTTATTATTCCCTTTTCTCTTTCTTGACCCTCCTTTCTGTTGTCCTTGTACCTCCCTTTCTCTGCCTCAGTCTCCTCCCAAATAAACAACCTCCCCCTAATCACTTTTCCCTGTTGGGCACAGTTTTGCTACATCCATACATGAATTTGGTATTTCTGATACCGTTACCCCAGTGATACCAGCTTTATGTGGTATTACTGATGCAGTTACCTAGGTACTGCTGGCCTTGTAAGACTCCATGCCCCAAGAGTTCCCTCCAGTTCCCTCTGTGAGATTTGGCCATTTCTTGCCTAACTCTTCCTTAACCACATGTGAAACCCAGCCATCTCTCATGGTGCTGTGACTTTTGTCAGCTTCTCACACTGTTATCTCTCATATACAGCAATTTCTCATGTCGTGTCCAATAGTTTTCTATGTCCTGTTCAGTTAGTTTAACCTCACACCAAGGCCTAGTTGAGGCTCTAATCATTCAGTTGCATCCCTAAAATTCCCCCACTTAAAGATAGTATCAGAAGGAGCTGCACCACTTTGTCTGTGTCCCACAGATCCTGTACAGGCCTCCCGTACTGCACCTTCCTTACTTGGGCTGAACATTTAGGGATGGAAGCCTGACTCTCCTGGGTGTTTCCTGTACAGGGTACAAATAGGTGCAGTCTGACTTCCTGCCATTGCCAGCACCGTCTTGACCATTAAAGACAATACAGCACGTGCACAGTAAGGCTCTTAAGAGCAATAGTGGCCCCTGAGAGTAACAGTCAATGTAGACAAGTCACCTCGCCGGGCACGAGGTTGTGGGATGTTGGTAGCTAGGTGGGAGACTGTTATCCTCTGACTGGTGCTTGCTGCTGGTGCTTGTAGATTCAGATCTCTGAGGTGGTGCTGGATCTGATCCCTGTCCTCCAGGTTTTGTAGTCCACTTCAGTGGCTGACCCCATAGTCAGTCTGTGATAATGGCTAAGTCACCAGAGTCCATTTCAGTTCAATACCATAACCGCAGTCCATGTTATATAGTCATTTGAAAGGTCTTGGGCAGCTGAGAGCCTGATTTTTCCAGCTCAGGTTGATGCTACCCTCCCAACACACCCATTCATTTAGAGTGAACCATTGCTCAGGTTTTACTGGAATTATACACTGAAATTCAGGGGTTGTTGCAGCCAGTCTTCCTAGTAGTTTCCCAGTCCAACCAAACCTACCTTCTCATTTAAACCGTTGGCAGCCAGAAACCAGGATCCAACGTGAGTATGCGCCTCCCAAATTTCCCAGTATATTACCCAGTCCCACATGCTTCCCCTCCTTACACCTAGATGCAGGAGTTATGTTTGGACCAATATTCACCCCCACTCCTTACAGTCAAAATGAGCAGAATCACATTTTACCATGTTCCCATTGGAGAGTCCAGGAGCTCTGGAACATCCATCTGCCTCAGGGTACTTTAGGTAGGCTTTGCTGCTGGCCTCGCTAGCCCAAACTGCATCAGACTACCACAAACAACAACACCTTTACATTAATGTCATTGCTGATTTCCGGGATTTACCTTGCAGATGTATGAATAACCTTAGATGTAGTTTCTTCATCCCTGGATATGTTTGCAATTTCTAGAGCTTAATCTGCAGCCAGCATGGCTAGCTTTCTGTCTTCTAGGGAAAATAGAGATAATGGATACTTAGAGGAAAATCTGGACAGGAGTAATACAGAAAGAGTCACTATAAGCATCCCATCTCTTAAAAATAAAAAATGACCCCAAAAAATGATGATAGTGATTATGAGATCATTTTGATCATTTTTGTAAAATGCTTAGCCTCACACTAAAATAATTTTGATTTAGGGAACGTGCTGTACAGGAGCTTCGACTCCAGAATCTTACAACCTCATATCAGTTAAGCTCCACATTAAGAACATCATCACCTGAACGTTGCCACCATCAATCTCCTGATTGGTCTCTGGACCGGTCCCTAGAAGGGTAAGTAGTTCAACAGTTCAGTTCTTAACACAGAAGAAAAACAGAAGGATGAACTCTGATATTTCCTGTTGAAATGTTGAATGAACGCCATGAAGTTACATTGCTTCAAAAAAGTTAAAAAGATTCAGAACCACAATCTTTTCATGATATTCCTTGTTTTTTATTTTATTCATCTGTATCAGAGTTATGTAGTTAATAGCAACTACGTGCACTGGAACTGCTGTAGCCATAACAGCTTCTAACAATAACTATAATAGTGCCACATAAAATTCCAACTTGACTTACTACCTTTTTGTCCAATTTTAGGTATAAATATTTAGATCACTGCTACAGAAAAAATCATAGCTATCCAGCCTTTCTTCTTATAGTAATTTTCAAAATATTTTTTACTCCAAATATGTGTGTACCTATCAGCATGTTTTTACTGGAAACATAAATGTATTCTATACATCATCAAACACATGTAACCCTGAGGATGAACAAGCCCAACAGTTTTCCTTTTCACAGACAGTGAAATGGAGCCTCTGCAATATGCAACTACTCCCCTGGCAGTTTCAATCTTATCTTGGTTTCATATTAGTTATCTGATGCTTGTTGTGGCTTTTTTTTTTTTTTTTGTAAATTGATGGCAACACACATTAAAAATAATTGCAAGTTGAGAGGGGAAAAAATTCTCAATTCATGACTTCCAGGAAATCTTTCTGCTTATGAGATGATGATGTCTTCCAAGATGAATTTCATTAATACTCTGCTGAGATTTTTACTTTTGGCACTTCATTCATCTTTGTTATCAAAGGCTTCTCTAAGTACGTAGGTCCTATGAGTGCAGCGCAAGTCTCCTTGGGTCAGTAACTGAGACCAGGATGAGAGAGATAAACCAGTGTAAAATAAGTGGCCTGGTAGAATGAGTAAGCGGGAAAATACTGAATGCAAATATTTGATGGGTGTAATCATGAGCAGAACAGCAGAATTACTTAAGGTGGTTCAGAGAGATGTTAGGAGTTAATGAAGCACATTCTAGCTGTAAGTTCCTGTTGGATTTAAAGCAGAATGATATTAGAAATAGACCTCTAGGAGGTGCAATCCCATCTATCAGTTGATTGAAGATAACTTGTTGCATATAACTTGACTGAAGGTAACTTAAGGAAAGATACTGTAAAAATAACTATGTATTCATAGAGAGGCTTCTTCAACAGTTAATGTCTGATTCTGCAGTACATGAAGTACACCAGGAGAGCAGTGCTGGCGTCACCATTGATGCTCTGCCTCCTGTACAGTGTTTTGGTCTTGTTTTACCAGAGGGACCGTGATGGGAGATGAGTCAACAGTTACCTTTTTATTTTATCAAGATTGTGATAATCAGAAATAAATTTGACAGTAACTTTTTCTTATTCTCCCATCTTTCTTTTTGTCTTTACTGCACAAGACTCCATGTTTCACTACAGTGAAAAGCATGTGCCTTGTACTTTGTTTTGCAGACCTGGTAAGAAAGACCTTTTCTATCTGATTTTCATAAGTAATAGTAATCCAGAGGTGGTCTTCCACTTCAAAGAGCATTATAGCACTTTTGTGCAATAAAATCTAATCCTACAAAGCATCTAGACTGACTGTTGAAGTGTCTAGGAAGCCTGCTCAGAGTGCTTTGATAATCAAAACTTTAAATTGTATTTCTGTATTCACTGAATGTGAAACAAATTGAATTTCCTGTTTTTTTTTCCCTAGGGAGTCTTCGTTCAAAGACTTTTAATGTTATATTCATGATGGCCTGTGAAGACTCTACATATCATCTGGAGAGTTAGAGTTCAAATATAATTCTGGGCTTATCATTTTTTCCCTTTTGAATGCTACATTTCGTTAAATATATTTCATGACTTCTTGAACAATTTTTCAGACTCTGCTAATGTTGTTCAGTGGAAAGAAATCTGTCTAGATAACTTTCTCTTCCTCCCAGCCCTGCTCAATCTTGTATTATTGTGGAATATGGCCCATCTCAGTTAACAGGAAAAAAATGCAAGTTCCATCAACTGTACTGATAGTGTGTGACTGTTCCATTATTAAAAATGTATTGATGTAACTGGAATAAAAGAATGGATATAACAATATCAGGGAAAAGAAGTGTCTATATCCAGATGTTACGATCTGAATGTATTTCTGCTGGACTATGTGAGGATTATGCTTGAGAGAAGGTGCATTGCTGTCTCAAGGTAGGCAGGAATTATTTTTTTTTCTTCAAACCTCTCATACTTCTCAATTTGGCCAAAATAGGATACTAAAGCCAGGAGATATCACAGTGTTTTGATATCCATCTGTCGTATGTTATGATATGGTATGTTTTCGTGTGTTTCCAGTATACATATGTTTGAGAGGTATTCAGCTTCTAAGAATTTTATTACAACTTTTTTACAACAATTTATTTTTATTTACAACAATTTTATTACAACTACACTAACTTTCTACTTAAAGGGTTTTTTAATATGAAAGAGTACTATTTGTATGGTGATAAATACTGACATTTTAACTTGCTCGGATTTTCTGCTCTTTAGGTCATAATATTTGTCAATGTTATACATTTTTGCACTTTAAATGCAGGAGAGGATGTAGCATTCTCTCCTGCTGTAAATCATCTGGGAAGTCTCTTCTTCTGTATTTGGAAATAGAGAAATAATTTCTGTTTCATTCAGTACATTATTCACTTTTTTTCTCTTTCCTTTTTTTTTTTTTTTAATAGATTCATTGTTCTTGCTATCTTTGTAAAAACTTTTCCAAAAGATCTCTTAAGTTTGTCTTTGAAGGCAAGGGCAGGTTGGTCATGATAATGGTTTGAACCAACATCTTGCATATGTTGCATACACGTTCTGTTTGTGATAACCTGACTACTAAACATTCAGATTCATATCTCAAATAATGATTGAAGACAGCATAACCTATATGAATGCTCCTTACCTCCTTTTAAAACCCACTGATGTGAGCTATAGATATGATTCTATGTTGCTTTTAGGAACAGGTTGCTTTAAAAAGCCCTTAAAGGTATTTTGATAAATAAGGTCCCCTCCAAAATTATAGCATATAAATGTATACTTGTAACAAATTCTAGGACTAGCCTTCCACAACAACATCATCACTGCAATTTCGCAGTAGTGGCAACCTCACATCTGACCTAATGTGAAGTCAGTAAATGAAGAAAAGATGGAAGAAGAATTAACTGAATTTTCTTCAGTTTGTAAGTAATATATTTCAGTTTAAGAAAAAACTACTTGTTCACATCTTGCCAATGTAGTAATAGCCTAAGAGGATTTGAACAGTGTTTGTTCATTGCGAATTGCACATGTTACTCTCTTAAGAGTGTATTCTAAAAACCTTAAGACCATTGCTGAATATGAAACTTTTCTTCCTCCTTTAAGTAGAAAATAGATAATGAGCCCAAACAGCATATTTATAGTTCTCTATTTCTGATTGGAGGCCCTCTAATTTTTAATAACATACCTTATATTTTTTCCTAAAACAGGAAGTACTATTGAATATGTCCAAATTGAAATGTATTATAGTATTTTGCCATGGTATCTATTTCCTCATAATGTGGGTTACTGGTGGTAGGGTACTTTTTTTGTTGTTGCTTTATTACAGTTTTTTGTTTGGAAATAAACATATACAATCCCCATCATTCATGTTTGCATTTGTGATGCTTATTGACAACTCTAAATAATACTATACTTAGAAACTTGATTTTTATACGTTTTTTAAATTAACTCATATTTATTCACAGTAATATTTGTTATATATCCAAACCTAAAAATGTGACTTGTGATTTTATTGTGAAATAAGAGCATATTAAACTAATTTTCAGCTATTTTGTGATGACCTAAAATGATCTGCTTTGCATAACAAAGAATGCTATAATATTTTAAAAAGCATTCATGCTTTTTTTCAGCAATATTTTTGTAACTTTTAGCCACTGGTTATGGATTTGTTTCAACCGATTCTGCTAACCCAAAGCAGTGGAGACTGTATCACCATTAACCAATAGAAAGTATTTTACTTGAACGTAACTAGTTTACAGGATTTGTAGAAGAACACAGTGCCTCTGGTATCCTCCCTCTTTTTCTTCATCCTAGAAGAAATAGGAGCTACTATTTATATAGAACAATATCTACACTACTGGTGGAGATATAGCTCTACCAATGAGGAAGAATTCATTATGTATTTCTAGGTAAAACTGTTTCAGTGCATTTCTAACGATCTATGCAAGCAGCCTTTCAACAGCATTTGGAACTGTGTATCTGTGCAATTTATCCTGCTGTTTCCACTCAAAAAAACCCTTTTTTTCTTTCAGTCACTAATAAAGCTTGATCTTTAGAAACATATAATCAGTTAAAATTCTGCTGCCAGTGTTAAGGCAAACATTTTTAGCCTCTGACCAGAAAAAATATGCATGCTGTGGGGTGGCTTTGGTAGTGCTAGAGCTGAGATTTTATTTGTTCCTGTTTCTTCTGAGACTGACTAAACCAGTCCAGATATTAATGCAGCAGTGGCTATCACTGTAGAGTTTAGAGTATTAGAAAACCACGTGGCTATCAGCATCAGAGTTGCTTTAGCAGCTTTCTTTTGTATATTTTATCTGACTTTCAGATTACCACATCTGAAATGATAAAATGCATCTAAAGCTAATATATAAGGAATGTTTAACCTATCAGTTCACACTAGTTCCTCTTTCCATACTTCTTAGTGATTTCAGTATGACTGAAGTATATGAATAGTTTTGCACAAGGAATATATGTTGTTTTGCTGATACAGACTGGAACATCGGTGAAGTGTAATCTCTTAATAAGAGAAGCAGGAGTTTGTTCAATGCATCTTGCACTCTTTTTCCGAATAATCTTTCCTCTGATTCACTGGACCTTCACATTCATTTCCAGAAGAGGGAGTGTATGAAATGAAAATGAATGAATTATAGCTGTTGTGGTATTAACATATGTAGTTACCTGAACGTGTGGAAAGATAGAAAGATATTTCACAATTGGTTTTAAGTTTTGGACACGTTCCAAACAAAAGAAAAAAACCTTGATAAGATGGACAAAATGTTTATGCGACTTGGCTTGACTAGATTGAAACATACATCCTCTTTTCATGACAGGGATCAGATTTTTTATTAATAAATTTTGAAGAAAAAGTTTGTTTATAACTGAAACATTATGTATAAGACAGCCTGAAATAATGTTTCCTTCCAGTGGACTTTTTGACCTGACTTTCTAGTGATTTTTCCCAAGGTTCTCCCACACTTTCTCCTCCATTTTACTCTCATTAAAATCCATGAGGCAATTTCATCATTTATTTCAGTAGACACAGAAGTCCAAGCTTACTTTTAAGTTTTCTAACATGTATGTCTCATCTATATTATTTTCAGAGTTTTTTTTTTTTTTTCCTGAGGTGGGGAAAGAACATTTTTTATCTTGAATGCAGCCTACACCCAGGCAATTATGTAGAGTACACAAAGCAAAAGACTTTGTTGCCAGAGCGGCAGTGCAATTTAGCAGCTTCTCAGATTTGCTTTCTGTCTGTTCCTCTGCTGCCAGATGAGTGACAACTGAGATCCACAGAAGGCAGCAAAATAAACAGAACAGAAAACGAATAGAAGCAGTAAGAGTTTTTGGCATCACTGTTATTCTCTATTCTGTGGTAATTTTGTACTTGTTAATTAATTCAGGTTGCACAGGAACAAATCTAACGTTAAGATACTACCATTTTTACATTTTTGTTATAATTACTAGAAAGTAGCCTTTCACTCTTGCCGGGTGCTTGGTATTTTATTATGCTATTTATGGTACTGTTCTTTAATTTTACATTTCCAACCGGCACACTAACTAGGACAAAGGTATAACTTTCCTACACATACATCTTTTTTAAAAATTACCTTTGTCAGAAGAGCATCCACATTTTAAAAACAATGCTACTTAGAAATAAACTCTATAATTTAATTTGTTTTCTGAGCTGTAGTGACTGCTCTAGAAATAATGTTGAAATGATTGTCACATTTTAAGACTGAATGTGCACCTGTTTTTCACTTCTGCTCCCCTTATTGCTGCCATAAGAAATATAAAGCAAGCTCTATGGCGTTGTCCCTTCAAAAACTTAATCTGGTGAAATTTTTTTCTTCTTTCCCTAATTTGGTAAAATTCAAATCCTTTAATTGCTGGACTTCCTTCCTGTCAACTTTTACCTGACAAGTTCAGCAGTTTTTCTAAGTATAAACTAGGTTGTGAGGGCTGGACAAAAATGTTCTGGCCTTCACTAATGCCCCAATGCCCTTTCTTTACTACCGGATTGAAACGAGGTGATGACAGACTATAGGCTTATACAGCATCTGAGCCATCTGAGTTTCCCGTTGGCAGGAGCACTCTGTAACACACTTTTGTGTTTTTTTAATTATTAAATAAATGGCACCCAAGTATCTTCTAAAACTTTTCTGACACAATGAATGTATTGCTTTATACTGCCATGCCAGATTTGTACTTCGAGATCCTTCATCCAAGCAATTCTTAAGGATTCTGGTTGCTGCCAGGAAGGGGAATGAAAGGATATAAATATGTAGTGACTTGAGTTGCAGTCTAGATAACTTTGCATAGCTTAGAGTTAAGGGGAACGTATTCTGTTTTACCTTGAACCTATTAAATTTGATAGGGAAGACACTGAGAGGCAATGTTGTGTGACACGTGTTCTCATTTCAGGCAACACCATGCAAAACTGCTGTCCTTGGAGCCACTGACTGACTTTACACCAGGGAGACCTTTTGTGGGCATAAAAAGCTGCAACAGCCCGCTTACGGCCCCGGCTGCGGGCGCCGCCAGCCCTGCCTCGCCTTTGGCCCCGCGGGGGCGGGCAGGCGGGTCCTGCGCTGCAGGTGGCGGCTGCGCCCGCCGGGCCGGGCCGGGCGGGGAGGGGCGAGGCGAGGCGAGGCGAGGGAGGCAGGCTGCGAGCAGGTGCCTGCAGCGGCGGCGGCTCGGATGGGCCGGTGCCGCCTGACTCACTCGCCGCCGCTCCGCGGGCGCTGCCAGCCGCGGGCAGCGCGCTGCTGCCGGGGCAGCGGGCTGCGCGGCGGCGGAGGGCGCCGGCCTCGCTCCGCGCACGGGCCGCAGGTGAGTGGAGGGAGCGCGGCTTCCCGCGGCGGGACGGCCCCGCCGGGGGGGCGGCCTCCCCCCCCGGCACCGGCGGGAGGCTCGTTACCCTCGGAGGGAGGCGGGGAAACTCGCCGCAAAGTAGCGTCGGCGCCCGAAGAGGGACGCGGCCGGGGGCGGCCGCCCTCCAAGGCGTTTTTCTTCAGGGGCCGGTGTTGGCAGTGGGAGAGGGAGGCAGAGCTGGGGGCTGCGGCTCGGGCGGCAGCGCCGGCCACCTGCGGGGGGCCCCCCTCAGCCCGCCCGCCCGCCGGGGTCCCCCCTCAGCCCGCCCGCCCGCCGGGGTCCCCCGCTCCTGCCCGAGCCCGCTGGGATCCCGCTGGGATCCCGCAGCCCGGCGGCGCGGAGGGCGAGGGCAGCGCCCCACTGCGGCGCCCCGCCGCTTGCGAGCGCCCGGGCCTTGGCGCGAGCTCGCGGCGCGCGGCCGTTGCGGCCGTTGGCGCCGCGCCGGCAGCGCCGTCGCAGCGTGTCCCGCGTCGCCTGCGAGAGGAAGGGCGGTGTGTGTGTGGCCGCGAGGCTCGCGACAGTCCGCACCAGCGTCAGTTCAGTGTGCGAAATGCCAGCTGGCGGGGAAGGAGCTTTTATTTCCTCCTCTCTGTGTGTTTGTGGCCTAAAGGCTTACCTGAACCCGGGTTTTCCAGAGATTACGGTGCAGAGAGATGCTTGCTCTGAATTAAAATAGACGTTTAATCTATGTGTGGAAGAAACATTATTGCGAGACATAGGCACTGTTTTACGCATACGCAAAGGACTTCATAGGAATTTACATTTTGAAGTTTATCAAAGGTGAATATACTTGAGGTTAACTAAGCTTACACTTTCTTCAGCTTAACATAGCTTCAAAATCTAGCATTTAGTTTAATGATGTGTTTTCTTGTACCGAGAGGCTGTGGTTTTCCCTCTCGTGTTTCTCAAACTTTTCATAAGAACTACTTCATACTAACTGATCTTTTAAGATAACTATCTCATGGCCTGAAGTTATCCTTAAACATGGTGATTTCTTCTCTTCAATACATTATGGGCATGAGTTCTGCCATTTCACTAGTCAAATTATTTTTCTCATTATTATATTAGTTTATATAAACAACCTTCCAATGAAGTATGTGTATTGAATTTTAATTGGTCTTTTTATGTTGCTGCTTACAAATCTTAAGTTATTGTATAGGAATCTCCAAAACTTTATAAGAGGGCAATAAAATTTATCTCAATTGTGAATACATCATCCTGCTGGTTTTGCCATAGAACAAACAGAAAAAAATTATTATACATATATTTCATATCAATATAAACACATTAAATACTTGCGTATTTCACACTAATTGTAAGTTACATTTTTTTTCTGTAACTCATTTCATTGTATTTAATTTGCATAGTACCATGAATGTCTTAGGCTTTACATAAATACAAATAATAATAAAATTAAAGCAATATAAATATCAATTAGAAGCATGCAGTGGACTGTATATTACATCATTTGTCCAAAAGTAATTTGTTATTTCAGGTTGACACACACAAGATCTTCCAGAAGTTTTTCCTCTTCTACTATTTTCCATTATAAATCTAACATATCATAATTAACTTTCATAAATATTTCTTCAGCTGGGACTCATGTTCTCTACTCCAGTGCATTGTATTCTCCTGTATTTGTCATCATTAAAAAGCTCATTTGCTTTATCGCTCATGTATCATTGGCCTCCAAAAATAGTAACCATGCATCAAAGCTTGTTTGATTCTGATACAAGGCCATGCGTCGCTTTTGCATTGCAGTAATTTCTCTTCCTTGTATCACCGTGCCAATAACAGTGGGGCACCAGTCCTTCCACATGCAACATGATATGGATTGTTTTTATGTAAATTTTAAGTGGAAGCAAGCTCTCATCAGCAGTTTCTACAGGGCAAAGATTAGATTACAGAAGGAAAAAAATGTGACATTATTACTGGTGCTTGCTTTCAAGCTCTTTAATCATTGAAAGAAGGCAGTTTTGTGATATGAGTTGGTTTATCTTCATAGGAAAGGGAGCAGGTGCATTTAGCTTTATGTGGTGATGAAGCAGGCATTTCTTTGGTTGTAGTGATGGGTAATTAATTTGTTTATAAATAGACATCAGAGTTTATAGACAGTAGACAGTCTTGTTTGTTTTCATAATGACCTTATGAATTTTACTTTTAATGTGTTTTTAATTAAGAATATTTTCTTTAGCATTAAGTATGCTTACAGATATATAGAGTCTGATTCTTCTCTTGAAAAAATGTAACCTCACTGGCTGCAGTAGAGTTACTTATAATTTAATGAACAGAGATATGAGTGCCTCATCTGCCAGTGAGTGCTCCAGAGAAAAGAGGCTCTGCTCACATGCAGCCTATAGCATTATGACACCCCATGCTGTCCCTTCCTGCAGGACATTATCAGCCATGTATTAAGTGTTACTTGGTTGGCAGACACAGTTTTTATAATCGTGGTGGAAGAGTATCAAAGAGGAAAAAAGAAAGAGCTCCGTAATAGCAGAGACTGGGCACTGAACTATTACCAAAGAACTAAAAATATGATTAAATTGTGGAAATGTCTCAGGCAAATGTTTATTGCAGTAACAAAGCTGCATTTCAGATTCAGCAGGACTAGAGTGAATTCATCAATGTCTAACAACACAGACAAATTCTCCCTGTGTTTTTGTGAAGATTTAATAAATGGGCTTTGCCTCATGTGGCATCCAGTTGTTCCATCCTTGGTTTCAGATGTGCTATGCCAGCACAGCCAGTCTCTAAATGGGGCACTATAACCAAACCATGTTGCAGATTGAGACCCTGCAGAGCACTTGCCGTGCAGAAAGCGAAGGTGTCTCCTAAGTCTGTTTTTATTTATGCTCTTTTGTCCAGCGTCCTGTGCAGCTGGAGAGCATCAGTTCTCTTGCCCTCTGAGGCTTCGCCTCTTAACAGCAAGGGCTGGGTTTGACTCATTCAAGGTAATATATATCTGCCAATGCAAAACTCATTTATATTTGTGTTTTCAGATGTCTAGAAGTGCCTTTCTGGGACTATAGGCGCTGATGAATTGAATGTGTTTGTTTTGTATCAAACCAGAGTATTAAAAGGGTGTTATCTGAACATGGAACTCTTTGTTGGAAAGCAGTAGAACAAAGCTTGTACGTTCCAGGATTGTTACACACTTATGTAGAAAAACTACTTCCGTTCACAACTTTGCATACTCTGAAATAGGGTTAACAATCACAGGAGAGAAGAAATTTAATCATAAACCACTAAAATATGGTGTGCCCAAGGTATTAAATATACAGTCTTCTCTTACTGAGAGATTTAAGGTTCTGTATTATTGAAGAGAAAATAGAGGCTATGCAAAGGGGTCAGGGAAGGAGACCATTTAGTTATGCATTTTGTTGTAGTAAAATATCCGTTCAGAGATAAAATTGTCCCTTAAGGAAGATGGCTTTGTTTGTACTCTGACATTTGTGTGGATTGCTACTCACCTCAAGTCAGCAGAACTCCCTTAGAATTATTTTTCTCTTTCCTTTAGCTTTGGGTTTGATAAGGTTGGGTCTTCTCAGTTTACCTTTTTGGATCAGCTGATACTTGCACAACTCCTTCCTCACGCTCCCTAATACCTTCTCAGTGCTGTACTGGAGCCTCTTTCCCACTCCATCACCCCACGTGATGAAGGCTAAGCTACGATTTGCTCATCAAATGAATGTGATATCATACAGTCAGTAATAGATCTCTCAAATTCAGTAGGAAATTTGATTACCATTTTGCAGGTAGATGTTCTGAATTCTCCAACAGTGCAGTGTAGAAGGCTCGGGGGGCCTTGGCTGCTCTGAAATACATTTAAAATGGAAGGTTTTAAAATTAAATATAAAAGTGAATGATGCAATCAGTACAGTAATTCTGGTGTACTTTAGTTCATCAGAATTTTGAGTGTAAAGTGCCTGCGTTAGTTTTATGAATTGTAACCTGGGAAGCTAAAAATCTTAGCAGTTCAAAAAAGAAGCAATTGGGTCTCTTGACACCTGGGGAAATATGGACAGCAGTTTGGGAGCATAACGTAAATGTATTAGATATTTTCTGCTGAAGCAACTAGCAGTGCAGTTTTTAACAAAGCTGAGATTTAAATAATCATTGTTTTGATTTGAAGGGTAATAATTTATTGTGTTCACACCTCTTGCAAGTCTTGCTAAACTTGGTGCCTATACTCTGTATAGCCTCAGCTGAGACCAGTATAGTTCCTCTTGGCCGTAATGGCTTTATCCAGTAGTGCTTGTAGGCATTTAACTAACAGAAATATGTCTTAGAACCCTTTAAACAGCAGGTGGTGTATCTACCTTTGTAGAGCATATTTAAAATGCAACTTGTAAGCAAGTTTCTCGGTATGTATTTGAAGTGGCTTAAATTCTGTCAATTTTTGAAATGATTCAAGAGGAAATTTAAATTGATGACTTGGAGATATATGAATCAAAACAGGTGTAAGAAAGACAGTAGGATTTTTTCAGCTGTTTGTCACCATTAACTCTTAGTGACCTTGAAAGAGTCTTTTAAAGAGTATTTACTTAAGGCATACAGGTTTTTAGCCTATTTGTTGATGTTTAAAGAGAATGAGATAGAACTATTTCTTCGATATTTCTTCCATTCAGCTTGTTTCTCTCAAAATTCTCAAGCTCATGGTTCTCCTTGCTTTCAGCTGGCTTCGAGGAGGCTGTATCAGTCAAGCAGGGGAATATGTGAAGAGAAGGACTGGGCCAGAAGCCCACTTGTGTGTAAGGTGGTAGGTGCTTTTGGTGGTATCCTTTACAAACTAAGCTTTCTGATGATGTCACATCAATATGTACCACCAGCCTTGTCCTCATAGCTTGGCTCATGACTTAATCTAAATGCACTAGGTACACTTTTCCCAACCTCAGTGGGGATTCTTGAAGGATAATTTCTAGGGAAGACAGAAGTAGTCTTTAAAAGAATCCTCCAAGGAATGTATCTTGACTGTACTCAAATAAAATTTTTTCAGTTATGGCTGCACTTATGATTTTTAGGTGATGTGCAAGTCTGAATTAGTAAAGGAAAGACACACTCTGGAGAGTACACACAGTTATAAAAAGTGTTTCAACTCTGCACTGCTAAGCTACAGTCTCCATAAAGAGTTTGTGAAATTCTATGGATAACAATATCTATTCACTCCCCCTTTTTAATCAGCAAAGGAATTTTTTGAAAGTTGATTTGTTTTGAATAGTATTGTTTAATAAAAACTCAGTTTACTTTGTTTTCTGATATGCAACACATGAAGTACTGGGCAGGGAGAAAAAGTTGCAATTTTACCCTTTTGTATCTGCAAGCGATGAAGTAAGATGGAAAGATTACCCAGTTTCTCTTTCTCCATTTCATTCTTTTTTTTATAACATCAGCTTTAGCAACTCTTCTATTTAGAGAAAAATAGATAACAAAAGAACAGCTTCATTTTTTTAATTCATTGTCTAACACGATGCTATTGGCTTCCTCTGTTTTAGAATTATGGCTTTTATTTGATTCTATACGTGACTAGATTTCTTTCCTTCTTAAAAAGAAAAATATTCTAAAACTGAAGAAAGAAGCTATAAATACACTATAGCGTGGAGTTTAAAGAAGGAGTCAGATATGCAGATAAAAGGGCAGTATGTGCCATCAAAAATAGTTCTTAAATCCTGAAATCTTACAGTTGTGACATTCTTTCCTTAATATTGAAATCAGTATTGCTAAGCTCTTTGCAAGGTATTAAGGATTTGGTGGAGCTTTTAAACTCTCTTTTCTAGTTTTGCTGGCCCAGTGGAACTGAAGCTGCCATACTACTGCAGCATGAGCCTGTGTTAGTAGAAAGCAGACTTCATAAAGATGTACCAAGTAATTCTGTTTAGTCTTAAGTAGTAGATAATAGAGAGGTCATGAAGGGAATTAAGTTCAGTGTTTGTAACCTTCAGTGTCTAGGTGCAGCATATGCCTGTAGTCTTTGGCTCCAATGCAACTTTGCAGGGAAATTTAGTCATAAATGCTGCACTACATACATTGAAGTGTGCTGCCCTTTGTTATCTTATTGCTGCTTTTCTGTGAGTAAAACAAATGTGGTTCCTGAAGGAGTCCTGTCCAGTACTGAAGGAGGGCAGAGCAGCCCTGAGACTGCTTCTAAGTAGAAGACTTTCTTAAGAGGGAACAAGCAGAAGCAGGATCCAGTGAGGGCTGCACTGCTTCAGCTGACCATGGCACTGTACGAGAGAGAGAGGTACTGGGACAAATCAGAGGTTAAGGAGGGGCAGACAAACTGTCTGTCCTTTTAACTACTTCCCCTGCTAGAATGAGCTGCCAACTCCTGAAGCTATGGACCTTCTGAGTTGGTATAATGTTTAATGCATGACCCCTGAGCAGACAGCTTCATAGCTAGGAACAGTGTGGGAAATGAAGAGATTCATATGGCTTAAGTCTCTGTGCTTGTAAGACTACAAAATGGCAAAATTATGAATTTACATCAATTTGCTGCTCTGCAACAAAAATATGTACAGTTCTGACCTCACCAAGATTTGGGTTTGTACTTAATGACATGATAGCTTTAAAAAATCATTTTACAGAAAAACACTGGGACATGAAGAGAATTAATGTCATTGCTTAGTGGTACTAATCAGGGTACAGAAACAGGGTACTAACGAAATACAGAAAGCTGCAGTTAGTTGGAAGTCTCCATTTAGCCTCACAGAAACTTTGGATTGTTTCCATCTCTGTCTTCTGCATTGTAGTGTCGAAGCTGTTGATGAAGTAGTATGCTCAGGCATACTTTCGGTTATTTGGAAGTAACCACTCATGCTGGCTTGGTGAGCATTCACTTAAGAATCATCTGGTTCTTCTCAGACCTGCTGATGACAAAGTGTTCCTGAGCCAGAACATCAGAGTGGGCACAACTGGAAAGATCTTTAGGGCTGAAAATCACAGAAGAAAGATGAGAGGAGATTATCCCCCAAACCTTTTATTTCACATTTCTCTTTTGGGGGTGTAGAGTTCTATCAGAGGGTAAGCTATGTCTTTTTATAAATTTAAGTTATTATCTAAACTGTATAGCGGTAGTGTGGTGGTCAGAAAAACTATAGGTGGCAGCATCATAATAAAATAAGAGTTTGTGTAGTTTCTTTAGCCATACAGAGATCAGTTCTTAGTTGCTTCACCGATGTGTCATGAAGAAATATACAAAAGAGTGGGAATCAGAAAGAGCAGATGGGGAAATTGTTGATCACTGATCAAATAAACGGTTAACGTAAGTCAATAATCTCTTAAAACTGTGTGTCCTCAGAATTGCAAGCATGAACGAACATGCAGGCATGCAGAGATCCTGATTCGTGGCATCTTGCTTGTCTGTCCAGGCCAGCTGTGGTAGCTGGATTTTGCTAGTTTGCCATGTAATCCAAGCATGAAAAAGAAAATGGTGTGCTCATCATCAATATTATTCCAGGATTTTTAAGGGGAGCTTTTGAAAAAAGACAGGTTAGAGTATTTGAGTGAACGTAAGTGTTCTGAATTTTCATAAGTGCTAGTGACTTTGGGATACTGAAGCTGGACTGACTCTAAAGAAGCCTGATTTTTTTTCAAAAAGGAGTGCTTAACGCTTTCTGAAAACAGCCTATTTCAGGTATCTTAAATTTGGCTTCCAAAAATTAATTAATCTCAGTTATTTTGGGGAAAAAAAATAGACCTTTTTATATGAATGAGGATCATATTTGTGAATTCCATCCCTCCTATTTACCATGATGGTTTTTGGGAACAGATAACATGGTGTATTGGCTTGTATCAGTATGTGCTCTCATTTTCTCCTTGTGCACTAATAGGTTTATAGCAGAAATGAGAAAATTTTTTCTTTACGCAGGCCAGAGAGACCTTTCAGACCTGTTTGGCAAGGGCACACATTCACTTTCTTTCTTGTCCAGATGTATCCCCAAAAAATCATTCAGTCCCAAATTGTTAAGTGAAGTTAAAGACTGTGTGTGGTTTGTGCATTTCTTGTTCCTCACAAAACTGCTTGATAGGAAGATATTGTCCAATTTGCTGCTCTCGTATATTCACATCAAATATGCACTTATCTCAAAAGTTTTTTGATTCAAAATAATGGGAGCCAATACATACAATTTTTTTTATCTTATAGCTTTGCTCTTTTTCACTTCTTTTTCCAAGTGAGATGAAAGTAGGAAGAAAGTATGCTGCAGACAGTAAAGTCAGCTTAACTAATTGCTGCTGAACATACTTATGATGACTGTTTTGTATTCTAAGAGCTGTGATTCTTTACTCTTAGTTTTTTTAAGAAGATGAGGTAATCACTGTACACTGGTGCTTTAAATTGCTTAGATCGCAGAATTCTGGGTAACACGCGTCAGTAAGGGAATGCTGGAAAAAAGTTGTGCCATTGTAAAAATTAATCTGGTCTTTTTTTATGACTTGGCTTCCCTTTTAATTACTTCCTGAAAAGTCCTTCCACAGAATGTCATATCAGTATGAATTAAACTGCTTAACTACTTCTGTTTGTCTTCTGACTGCCCCGTGCTATCTGTCAATGCTGGAATCGACTTCAGCAACTTCCAAGGAAGTTCTGTGTATTTGCTCACACATAGTCCTGAACCAAGGTCTCTAAGCAGAAATATGCAGGCACTATTATTTATTTACTTGGGAGAAGAGAGAGACAGAGGAAAACACTGGCTTGTAGTATTATTTTCTTATTTCTTTCTTTCGTAAAGCAGCAAAATGGTTTGGAGGCAGTTTACTTGGGTGCCTAGGGATAATAGAAGCATCTGTCTTCAACAGAGGCTTTTAACATTTTCAGGAATATAATTCCAGTCAGTTGCAATGAGATTTAACCTTCTGAAAATCCTACTATACTATATATATATAAGCTATTCCTGTTCATTGCAAGGTGTGTTGACTCCCACGTCCATCCTTAAGCATTTAATGTCTCTGAAAATTTGACTCTAGAGCTATATCTAAACAGTCAAACTTGTTTCACTAAATTTCTGAGCACAGGATGTGCCATGCCTGTATCATAGCTCTGCCTGGACAATATATGTGTTATCTCCACCCTCTTTACCTGTTCACATGCCTTGGCTTTCAAGGGAAGGAAATTTCAGTGTGCAGGCCAAGAGGGAGCTGTAGTGCATCCTGGGCATGTCCCAGATCTGAATGATTTGGGGAACTGGACACGGAAGATATAACTATACTACTCAATGGTGCCAGGGTACGTTCCTGAACTGAATTCCAAGTTCAGATTGGAGCTGGATCATCTACGCTGTTAAATTATTAGAACAGTCCTGAACAAGGTCCTAGAGTTAGACAGGTTAGTGAGTGTTTTCAGCAAGCAGTTTGGGTGCAGTCACTCTTCGTTCTGAAGACGGGGGGAGTTTACTAGCATGGTTTCAAGCCACTGGCCTCAGTGCCACAGAACAGTCCTGAGAACATTCAATTTACTAGAACAGATGTAGCCTGAGGCACAGAGGCTACTAGATATGGGCTAGACTGTATCAATCATACCAGCCAAGCTGATTTTGTTATTACTCTGACAGATGTTGGTAGGTGAGGGGTTTGTTGTATTGGGGGGGAGGGGAAATTGCTTCTTCTGTTGTGATGATGTTTTTTAAGGCACAGTTCTGTCTGAACCAGCCTGCAGTGGGTTTTATTGTAGTGCTGTGTGAGTGATCTGTGTTTGATCCCACAGTAAGAGCGCACTTCTAGTCAGTAGAGCAGGAGAGGTCATTCATGTGTTGCTATGAAAGGCTGTGTGAGCAAATGATGAGCTTCCCACAGTCACAGCTAACACTTCTTAGGTAAAAGTCAGGTCAGTGGGCAGCAGGGTGCTGATAAAGGTAGGAATTCCCTGGAACGAATGAGTCTTGACACAGTTAACACTTATTACTATCTTATTTTTTTTCCCCATTAGATTATAGCCCTAACCCCCAAGATGATCTAGCACAATGTTGTTCTGACAGCTGCTGTGAACAGAAGACACTAGGGTTATAATCAGGCTCTGTACACTGATGACTGATCATATGAATCTGATAAATTCTTATGACAGGATTTGTGGCTTTGAGGTTCATTGTAGAAGCCAGTTTGTGCCTTACTCACTGTTAAGGCTTAATGGAATCACCCATTGATTTCTCTGCAGCCAAGTCCCCCAAGGGATTTATTCATTCAGGGATTAAAATTGTTCCACGGTTGTCTGATTTATTTAAAGCTCATGTTTTACTCTTAACCAGAGACAGTGACCTCAAAAATAACCATAACCTTCCATTATTCTTATGTGGAAGAAAAAGTTATAGAAAAATTAATATTCTACCTATTGTAGACTCTTATACCTCTACTTTTATACCTCACCACTTCTGCTTGTCTTGAATCAAAAATGAGTTGAAATATCTGCCTGGTGAGTTTGTTTGGAGCGGAAGGAAGCCAAGAATTATTTTAACAAATGTTGTAGCTTGACACTGAATATGGAGACTTAGTTTGCCAAGCTGGAAAAGTGAATAAGCAGTTTTTGTGAGGCTCATATAGAGTGTAGGTCATCTTAAATGTCAGTTCCAATCAGTGTTATACATTTGTAGTGGAGCTTATATTGTGAATGAATTGACATTTTCTCCTCTTAAGTTTCATATTTCTCAGATACAACTGAATAAACTTGAGAAACCGTGGCACATATTGCAGTCAGTTGAGAAGTCTAAGGGACTGCAGAAAATCCGCTCTTCTGTCGGCTGGACAGAATCTCGCACATACCTGCTTCTCTTGTATAAATGTCTGAAGGAGTGCTGTGTTGGGTACCGTGATGGGTGATGTGTCTGGTAATCTGGGCTACAGCATGCAAAGAGGAGCATTACTGGCTCCTGTGATAGACGGAGGGACTTCAGCACGGGAGAGGGTGCCTTCTAGCTCAGCTCCTGCGAGTGTAGGATCCCACTAGCTGGCGTGCTGCATAGCTGTCATTCTGTCTGTGGCCTCATGGTTGTAGGCTCACCAGCTCCATTTCTTAATGAAATCAGCTTCATTATTAACTTCCATTCTTGATTAATGTCAAGAGTTAATAATGGCAGAGTTTTGCAGGTCTGCCAGTAGTAACTCCTGCTACAACTGTGAACACAATCAGCAAAACTCAAAAAAACACAAGTGGATCTGCTGCTGCTTCTTCTACTTTTGCACAGGCAGTTGAGAGCATGGAGGAATTAGTGACTGTGTGTGAACAAAACCATACTTGGGCTAGAGAGAACCAGGAACTGCTGCAAGATCAGAATTGTGGCTGTAACCCTGAATTCCTTTGAGTTCAGGCTGTCACAACTTAGTCAAAAATGGGCAATTTTTATTAAGTTTTAGTTAATGTTAATTTCTGGTATCTGATCCAATCCTGATAAAAAAAAAAAAGTCTTTGATTCCATGGATGAATACCATAGGACTCAAATAAGAAGAGGGAGGCTTCTTTGCACATCGCTCCTTACTTTTTTCTGCTGCCAGTGAGGTGATGCTCTCTCAGCAGGCCTTTTTAGGGAAGTTTCCCAGCATCTGTTCTGGTCCTTTCACTGCCTTTCTGTGGCCTTTTCTGCATTTTTTTTTTTTTTCCTGCAGAGTTTATCCTTCCCCCCCCCCCAAAAAAAAAAAAAAAAAAAAAGGTCTCTGCTATACATATATCTGCATTTGTGATAGCAATCTTCAGGGACATCTCTTTTGGCCCACAACATCAGCTGCTTCTTCAGACTTGCCAAGCATGTATAGATGATGGTTCTGTTTCTCTGGTTTTCTGCTTTGATAAAGCAGCTCAGTTGCACTTTACACTTGCTCTGAATTAAAGACACTTCTTCAGTAAAGCTTAACTCAATCACAACAATAAGTTTTCCCTAGTTGTTTTTGAATCTGAAATTTAACAGTGGAAGAAGATAGGAGAAAAAGAGATTTCTTTTCCTAGAAGCGAGTTGAAATCATGGGTGTGTAATAATTTAATACTGCATATCTGATCACCTATTCCAGGATCCCCAAGTGGGCTTCATCCCTTGAAGAGTCAAAGTTCACAGTTTTTATGGGACTGAGGCTTGGTTACTCTCAAAGATATCAGAAAAAAGGACATTTGATGACTTTTCTCTGGCATTTGTAATAGGTCCATAGTATATGGAAGGATAATGCTGGCTGACCTGCTGTTTTAACAAAATTATTCTCTTTCAGCTGGTTACCATCTGTTGTATAACTGAGCACTGCTAGCACAAGCATATGAGGCTTTATATTTGGATTCTGGTGAAGTGCTTTAAGGAAACAAAATTCTGTTTGCTGTAGAGAAGACTTGGTTCCACAACCTTCTCCATGTTGAGAGGACTTCTTAGTAAAAGCTGGCCCTGTGGATCTGATGCTGAATGACTGTCTGAGCAAAGATAGCTGTGAACTGTTTGTCACTTACACAAAAGCTTTCTGGTCTGGTTTCTTCAAACTTTGCATAAACTTTCTCTAGCTTTTCTTAGTCAAAGGAAGAAAAAAAGCCTTACTGATGATTAGCTAGTGACCTTTAGGTCTAATTCTCTAACTCTTATTCATATTGCCTCAACTTTTTGGTTTGATAACCAGCTCAGTTGCATTGCACTCTTACTCTGAATGAAGCCGTGAGTTTTAGCTCAATCACAACAATAATTTGAGTTAGAACAGCAGGCTGTGTGTGTGCAAAAAGATACATCTCAGTGCAAGTCTGCATGTTAGACTCATGGGAACTTTGGATCTGTGGATGATGGTGGGGGTCTGCATCAGCCCCTTCGTTAGGAAGGTGGCCAGCAGTGGGGCTGTGAGGCCTCAAAGCCCTGAGAGAACAAACTTACCACGGAGGCAGGAGCCTCCAGTAGGGGCTTCTGGGCTTCCTGGCTCCATCCCCCACAAAAAGGATCATTTAAATGAACTTGCAAATTCTGATAAAAAGTATTTCATTGTTTTTCCAACCACGTCTGCTCACACAGCAGCATATTTTGTCAGCTGCATTTCCATAGTATAAAGCCTCATTTCCTTTTAGCTTTTCTTATCTGACTAGCCATTATTTTAATTAAGGCCCTATTTCTGAATCATGAGGCAAAATAAAACTGACTAACATACAGATTGGTCAGTTTTCATTGTAATATTTATAAATGACTACACAATTTTATTTTCTCCATCCACTCTTTAGAATGGGATTAGGGTGGAACTTAAAAAACACTGTCATCCTAACTCTGTTTACTTTGTTATCAAATTTGAACCAAAGCTGAGAGTTCATGATAATCTCACCCCAAGAGTCTGTTGTCGTGTCATTAAAATATTTTACTCCACAGTAAGTTTGTACAGCATGTAGGGATCTGGAGACAATAGCTACTTTAACAGGTTAGGGTAAGGAAGCAAAAGTTGTTTGCTAGGGAGGGTGAGAGAGCTACTGGGGATAGGAATATACAACTATTCTAGATACGTTAAAAGACCCTTAATTAAACAAATTTCAAATTGTAACTGGTCTTGCTGATGTTCCTTATTAAATTCTCAGCCACTTTCCTTAGGAACAGCAGATTCTAAAACACCATGGGAACCCATTTTAGTTTTTAAATGTTTTAATGAATTGCGTTGGATTTAGAATGTCTGGTAACATATTGTGTGTCAAATAGGAACATCCTGACAACTTTATGCAAACTGTTTGAAAAGAGCGTTATTTAGGCTGCTGAGTCAAAGCATCAATTTGAGTGTGTCACAATCAAGGTTCATTGTGCACTCTTAATCTACCTCTTGCATGCAGGGTGGGCTTGAATTGCAGCATCACAGGCTATTCACCCTTTTGCCCTCCCACTCAAAGGACCAAAAACTTGTAACACTTCACAAAGTTACCAGCAACTGAATATAATTAAGGAAATTAATACAAGTGTCACTATTATCTCACCTCTAATAAAATATCACTGGCTGATGGTGAAAGCCTGAATGGAAGCTAATCAAGAAATAAAGACACTCCGTGCTGCATAAATCAATGTTGATTTTATATAAAAAGCTATGTAAATAGCTTATGTAAATAGTTTACATAGAACTGTCAATTTCAAGACTTTTAAAACCAACTTAAATAGAGAGAAAAATATACTTTTTCCATGTTTTTATGTCATTGGGGAAATAAAGTATTCAAGCACCATTATGTTAAAGACATGGTAGAACTTAAAAATTTGTTCCAGATTAGCAAATTATTTTGCTCTGATCATCAAAATATATGTTATTTTGTAACAAGACCATGCCTAACTTATTTTAGAACAGATTAATTAAAAGAAATATCCTGCAGATAGTATATCATAGCATTAGAAACAAAGCTACATTTAAAAAGGAGAAAGAGCTTTTCTGATCCATTTTTGATGTTCAGAAAGATCTTTTGGGTATGTTTAGGATTTATCACCTCTGTTTTGTTTCCCTCCCCTTTTCTTTTTGCTGGAGCTGTTTCTTGCCTCTTGTGGAGCTCAGAGAACCTGCACCAGAAATGAGTTGGAGAAATGGATCATATGCAAAGTGCTGTCAGACTCGCAAACAGAGCAAACTGAAATGTGTGGCAGGGGCAGGAGAATAAGAAGAGGAGATTATGAAAAATAACCATATTTATAATAATTTTTCATCCTGGTACTTCAGAGGTTACATACAGCAACAGTGCAGACAATGGCTGTTTCTTTTGCTCTATTTGGCTTCCTGCCTGGTAGCTCAGCACAGAGGTACAGAGCAGCCAGTCTGCACGTGCTTAGCTCAGGCCCTGCCACAGCGTTGCTCTTGCCTGGATGGTAGCTGAAAGGAGAGGGAGGGAGCTAGCAGCTCTGTGAGGGTGGTTTAGCGTACAGAGAGGAGAGAGAACCCAAGGGATTACGCTTTGGGTCATCAGCATAATACAGTGGGCACACATGGGAGGAGACTGGTAGCACTGTTCCCCAGTCATTTCATTGCTTATACAATTGCTCATTCTTTCACTGGACATTGTCCTTCTACAGTAATAGAACTTTTGTGAGTAATTATAATACGGTAAAGTTTGCAGAAGCCTTCCTAGAATGGGTGCGATTGCATCAGCGTAAAGGTATTCAGAATATATTCATATGCACAAAGGGAAAGAAACTATACTGGTACCTTATACCTATATCCTGGCTACCAGTAGCTGCACAGCAGGCCAATGTTCCTTTTTTTTCCAGATTGCGCACCCAGCCAACGCTGTGCATATGTTAATGGTTTCTTGGTAATAGGCTGGTATGTCTGCATCAACTTCAGCCTAGCTGGAACAGGTGACAGTAGTGGTGAACATGCAGAGACATGGACCACAGTGCAAGCTAGACAAGCCCTCTGGGGACTGAGTACGCTGACAAGCCTATATTATTCCTTTTCCTCATTTCTGATGTTATCCATGGGTGAGCACAACCCCAAGCTATATAATATAAAAGCTTTTTAGTCTTAATAAAAAGGGCAAAAGAATAAAGCTCCTTTGTTCCCCATCCCAGCACTCCTTTCCCCAAGAGATCCTCTCTTGTTTACTGCGGATAGGTAGGCTGGTGGTACAGTCATCCTGTCCTTTATTCATTATACTTTCTAACATCTGTACCGGTATAGCTTTCAAATATAGACCTGGCCTGTGCTGTGTCTGACTAGATCTGGTGCTGTTTTACATATTTCTGTGACACATTATTTTTGGCTGGTTATTGTCTTACCTTCTCAAAGCAGATGTAACATTTCATAATTTGTCACTGAATTTTCATCCTTACATTCATGATGATGACAACCAGAAATCTGATTGTTGTTTCTTTTTGAACCACTAACATGAGCATATAAAGCAGCTTGGGAATTTCATGAAATGTGTTTCTCAGCACCACTCCCTTGAATGCTGGGTGTAGGAAGCATCAGGTTACATTAAGACCTGGAGCAGGCGGGTCAGTACAATACAGTTCAGTAGTGAAGGAATTTGCATTGCAAAAGAATTTATGCCTCTTGTTCATCAGTTGCACTCTAGTCTAATTGTGCTTGATTGAGCAATCCCTGATCAGGGAATCCCTAATCCCTAATTAGGGAATCTTTCTTCTGGCTTCAGTGGGTATTGGATCAGAGCTGCTGAGATCAAGGGCATTGAACAGCTGGCACAGGTTGATTAGTTTCATAAATGTGGTTGGAAGTTCCTGGTAAACTAGGGTCAGCTCTGTAGGGTCAGCATTTATCTAAATGTTAAGAGATCTTGATTCTGCATACCTCACACTGTTCCCACTTCCTGAACTATGCGATGCAAACCTTAGAGCAGGCAGGCTATTTGGATGTTCACTGAGCCACCAAAAATACAGGAGAAACAGAAAAAGGCAAGCGTATATGGAAACTTAAGCAGACAGAAAAGCATCAAACTGGGAGTTCTCAAGTTTTTGTTCACTTGGACTGTTTAGATAAACAGTTGGCCTTTTGTGGCATACAAATATGAAATGAAATTAGTATTTTTTCCAGAAATTAATGTTTTTTCTGCCTTAAAAGTACCTTTAAGAGAAGAAGAACAGTAATAATGAGAGAATTGGCAAGTTTATTTGTAAAGCATGTTGCTATGGCTATGGATTGTCCAGAGCCTTGCGAGATCTTCTCAGGTGTGAATAGCACTAAACTTTTACTGTTCTTATTATTTAATTGTATTCTTGTAGCACTCAGAGGACTCAACCAAGACAAGGAGCTATTGTGCTTGGAACTGTGCAAACACATACTCAAGACACAGAATCTGCTCTAAAAATCTCTGAGTTTAAATCAGCAACATAGGTAAAGCATGCACATACAGGCAGCTTAGTAATATCTTGCTGATAGGCATTGAGGTGGGGTAATAGCAAAACTTTTTGGCACCTTTCCCTCCTTCTTCCCTCCCTGCTTCCTCTGTCCTCTTCTTCACACCCTTTCCAGCCACCTGCCACTGCAGTTTTGCAGGCCCCTGTCCTGGTTGCCAGAGCTCTGGACTGATTAGCCGTTATTTGCCATTCCCACTCCCCTGCAAGGGGAACACTTGCTGTGCCCCTTCAGGTCAAGGCATATTCAGTTGTTTCACCTAAGTCTCTATACCTCGCCACTGAAAAGAGGAAGATAGTTCTCAAAGCCTCTGAAAAGCAATCTGAAGGATCTAAGTCAATTTTTTTTCATTTGTATCTCTTGGAAGTGCTTATGCAATTCTCTGCCCTTAGCTACTGTACAATATGGTATCTTTTCTTTGTACAAGGCCACACAATGCCAGTTGCTGGGGCTGCAAATCCTGCTTCATAGTGATAACACTACTGGAGTCCATTCGTCATTGAGACAACATGGTTCAGTTCATCTCAGTACCTATCTTTCACTCTGGCTTTATGCTTTATTCCCTCTCACGACTTTACTCCTACTCCTGGTGTAATAGCTCTTGAAGGCACAAGAAAAGGAAAATTCCTCTTGGTAGAGTGAGCCCCTGCCCAGACCTGCATGTCTGCCTGTCACACTCTTTTGGATGCCAAGTTGACAGCAAGAATGAATCAATACTGTGAGATTGAAAAGCAAGTTTATCATTTAGCTGTTTGGACCAGCAGATGGCAAATTTAGAGGAAAAAAAACAATCTGAGAGCCAGTCCAGGGAATATACGCTAAATAAAGCCATCTGGCAAATGTGTGAGGGGAAAGCAGGAAATGAGACCAAGTTCTGCTTTAAATATCTGCTCACAGCTGAGTTGAAGTTGCTGGGAACTCATGTCATAGGAGGGCAGAATCTGACCCTGTAAGAAGTTCTGTGGAGTGTCAAAACCTTTGGCAGTGTTGAGAAATTAGAAGTAAGACACTAAATTGCCTAAGCAGAGAATGCAAAAGAAGCAACATTTTTGTCATTGTGAGATCCCAGTGATGGTCCATGCGGAACAGTAAATACAGCATTGCTTACCCCACTATGAGATTGAGAAGACCGTATCTAAGAATCTGTTTTGTAGAAAAGGACTAAGAAGAGCAGGGCATAAGCAGAGAGGGTGATCTACCGTATTCCAAATTATGAAAGGCGTTGATAAATCTGTTTTTATTCTAATACCATCACAGTTTGTTACTTTGCTACTTTTATTCACAGGGAAATGTATGTGGTTTTGCATTGGGCTTCTAAATAAAGGTTCTGAAGAGAAGCACAATTCATTGAAAAGGGAAATGGTGTCTTACATAAGTGCTCAGCCTTTCTTTTGGAAACTTGTTTTCAGGGAGGGTGATTTCAGAGCCCAGAAGTCTAGCGGGTACAGGTACAGGTCAGTCCTTTGTTTTTTTTATGATTGGAGACGTGCACACAGCTGCTGGCCTGTCCTTTACGTTGTGACAAAGTCAATTCTGTGCCTTATTCTTAACTCATACATGAGAGAATTTTGTTGTTGGTAAAATGCTGGGACTGTGACACACCTTGAAAATTCAGGTTCTCTAGTAACTGAGAGTTTTATTGGCAGACTGTGTCTTGCTCCTTTTGGGAATAAGAAGAACAGTGGATCATTTTACAATGAATTTTGATCTTAATGTCAAGGCCTGTGGCATTAAGCAGGACAAATAATACCACCACTCGGACTTCAGTTGCAATAAAATAAGATTCAGTATTGTAACCTCAATTTTTAATGCCCTTGTTGCGAATAAGATTTGTGTACATGACATAATAGTTATATTTAGTGTATTAACTAATAGCAGTTTCAGACACTTGCATGGAAAATGGTTGCCAACTCTCACTTAAAGAATTTTTCAAGTAGCCACTTCATTTCCATCTCATCTGTGTTATTACTGTTTAGTTATTGTTGTCAGAAAGCTCTGAGAAAGTCCAGTTGTCTTTATTTTCCCTTAACATCTAATAACCAGACTAACAAAAAGACAGGATTTCTGTCCCTCTGCTCAGATGAATAATTCATTACCCAGCAGTTTTTGTGTTAAGTAAATTTGAACTACTTCTCTTGTAAAATTTATTTATAAGACTCTCATGGACAAAAAGGATTTTTTATGCTGCCTTCAGGCACATTGTTATCTTTTTATTGAGATAACAGTTTATTTCTATTAAATTTGGGTAAAGATTTAGTATATGTAACGTTAGAGTGATGGCATCCTTTAATTAGGGTAGTCCAAGTTTGGCAGATTTTCAGCGCTATTCTCCTGGTGACCAAGAGCTGCTATTCTCCTCAACTCAGATTAACAATAGAGTGGAGCGAAGCTGGCAGTGTTGCTTGGTTACAATTCATCAGCACGAATCAATGCTTCACATGGCCCCTTCTGGATCTGAACAACCAGGAGACTTCTCGGTACTGTATTACTGATGGTGCTGAGATGTGACTGGATTATGTAATATCTCAATTACAGCAAAACTATACCTTTGCAGAGATATCTGGACAGCAGACTTTGATTTTCAGACATTAAAGTCAGGCTATTTTAAAGTGTCTGTTTTACATGGTCTTAAAAACACATATCTGACTAAAGCAAATTTTTAAAATCATATTTTGTTACAAGGTATGTTTGATGAGTTTGGTACTTTATACTCCTTTATTCATCAGTAAGATTAAATTCTTCATTAAGTATCTTCCCCTGGAATAGACACATGCTTTCATGAAACCTGCTGCGTATTGTTTTAAAGGTGGTTTTATGAATGAGGGCAGACTGAGGAACTGCTTCTTTTCTCTTAGAGTTATTCAATATATTTGGGCAGATCTTCAGCTGGCATAAAATGCAGCCAGTGGAGTTATGCCAGTTTACACAAGAGGAAGATCTGACAGGTTATTTTTAACAATATGGAATGGCTTTTCTGTACCCCACCCCAAACCATTTCTACTACTCACCCATGCTTTTTGTTCAAGACAGGAACACAAGAAATGTTAAGAGAGAGGAAAAGTGACCGATCCAGGCTATCACTTGAATCAGCGTTTCCAGCAGCATTGTTCCTGTCTATACCCCTTTGCTAACTCCTATATAAAACTGCTTTATTATCTGGCAGTTCTCATGGTTTTATTGCCTGTTATCACTCTGTTCCATATACTACTCCTACCCCTCTTCTGCCCAGTGGAGAAAAATTTAAAATTTATGAGTCTTCACAGAATTTTGGTTATGCTTGAGATACCTAAAGAATATTAGTGGCCATGCTGTAATCGGCAACTTTGCCAACAGCTTCAATGACAGGTCCCTGACTGAGCTATCTGCTCATCTCTGGCCAGGAGATTACTGGGTCCTGGCACCTACCTGAAGCATTGCCTTCAGCACCAAGTATCTCCCTTGGCTTTCTATCCACATAACAGTCCTGGTAAATGCCCTTCAGTCTGTGCACAGACAAATCAAAAGTATTTTTCCCCTTACTTCACTATCTCTGTCCTTTTTTTTTTTTTTTTTAAATATTCTGCTCAGTTAGCACCTTGTACTCTTGCACATATTTTTACAGTCTGGCCACTGTTGTAATGTCTCTTTCACATCTGAAATTCTTGTCCCTTGAGAGAGCTTCCCTTTCCTTCTCTCTTTCAGGCTCAGCAGTTCTCCATTTCTTCCCACATCTCCCATACCTGTGCCTTTAAATTTTTCTTTGCTTCTACTAATGCCTTTGTTACTGAGTGCTTGTATTGCTGCACCTTTCTCTTTGCCAGGTCTTCCATTTTCTTTAATTTCTGCTATTTATTATCAGCTTGTTGCATTACTGAACATTAAGACCATTTGGGAGAATTTGTATGAAAAAATGCACTGAAGTGATGTCCACTCAATTTCATTTGCAAAAAAGGAATCTGTAGTAAAAAAATGAATCCAGTGCAATCTATACTACAAATATTTCTGAGAGTAGATTCTCTGCATCATTCTGCCTTCCGATTGTGGTATCTTTAGGATGGTCTTTCATAAAAATTGTTTCAGAATACCTATACTACTTAAAATACAGTTGCACTGCACAGAGCTATGATTTCTGACTTACATTCAGTATTCTGTTATGTGATCAGCTCTTCTTTAATAGCAGGTAAGTATATATTTAACATCAAATTTTTGCAGTTTCCTTTCTCCAAATGTTGCTTGGTTATCTGTAATGATTTTTTTTATTGTGACTCTTAAAACCTGGCATAATTCAGTTTTGCTGCTCCCTGGGTCATGATATCCATAACTATTTTGTTTGAAAATTTAAGTGCTGTTGGGATAGAACCAACATTGAGCTGTTCCTGTTTTTACAAGAAGATGAGAGAAGGGGAAAACGAAAGAACTATAATTTTCCTATCAATATTTTGGGGCTTTGGCTCTTCTTCAGAAAGGTATTTTAAGCATTGTAATATTTAACTGCTTCTGGGCTGTTGTAATTACTGCAGGGGTAGACTGATCCCCTGGGTAAATACAGAATTTTATGGGGGAGTGAGAGATTTCAGTCATAGTTAAGAGATTGTTTTCTAACCCTGTGCCTGTGCTGAACACAGTTTTGTTGGGCCACTGAACCGGACTGTATATAACAATGTCTAGGGAGCCATTTTTGGAGTATACCACACACTTTTGCAGTAAATATTAGGTATGCCATTGCACAGTTCAGATGGTCTGGCATTTCTGCAAAGACTCTTGTGTTCGTAGCTCCTCAACTCAAGCTTTCTTGTTGTTGTTTTTAATACATAAAAAGCTATAGTAAGTTGTGGAATAATTCTATTTTAAGGTCATAGCTGGACTTTTGTAGATGTGATATGCTGAGCTTTTCTAGATGTGTTATGCCAGGCAGTCTTCCTATGCCTCAGTTCCCTCTTTAAAAGAGCTTCTGCCCATGCTATGGCTAGATCATATACCTGTTACAAATCTCTTATGAAGAGAATATGCTCTACAGAGGTGATACTGGAACTACAGCCCTCTCTGGGCAGTGGCAGGCCTCTCTGGGCAGATATATCTGGCTGTTGCCTTTCCTTGTCTGGACTGGCAGAGACCTCCTGAGAAAGGAGGGAGCCACTCATGCATGGGAATATAGCCAGATGGGATGGGGAAACATCTGGCTGGAATCAAAGAAATTGCTTCTGCACCAACCCTCCTGCTCCTTTCCCACCCTCTCAGGTCCCTGGGAGGCACCTCCAGCCCTTGGGGGAAATACTGTATCTGGTGTGTTCACCATCGCTTTCTCAGCTTTGCTGCTGAGAGGATGGCCATTCCCCTGTACCCTCTTTATTTTACGTGCCGGTGAATGTAAAACACCCAGCCAGGTGAATGACTCTGGGTTGGGGCTTGGCTGGAAGCCTTAGGGAACACAGTATTCATGTTTGCCCTCCACTGTTTTTTTCCCAAAAGGATGATGATGCATCCTGACGTAAGGGATGGGATTCCTCTCCTGCCTCTGTGCGTATCTACAATGCTGGTCACCACAGGCTCCCTTCAGAGTTAGCAGAAAGCAAATAGGCGTTTTTTCAGATACAGTTCATCTGTTCTGTATGAGACTTTTACATTAGACTGTAATGAGTTGCGCCCAAGAAGTGATTATTTCTCTCCTCCTACTATAAAAGATTATTAGGCTCAGTTATATCCCATCCAAGAGAGCTAGAGATTCTTTAGCTGTTCAGGTCTAATTCAGCTCTTACTTTTCATCTCTTAGAAAATGCATACTGAGGAGGTTACAAGCTAAATACTGTGGTGTAGCAGTAACTTTAAATCTTTAAAAAATCAGAAAATGCAAAGTTCTGTGTTATCATTAACTCACCTGATTTGCTTCTGCTCAGTTTTCTGTTAAGAGTTTGGCTTTTTAGCATATGCAGCAGCGAGGGGTCTTTAAGCCAATTTGTTTAGCTGGGATAACTTTATTGTCTCGATTTCTGTATGTTTAATATTCTGTCATTGCACTTCCTAACGTTCGGGCTGTGACTGGTGGATGGTTTCTTCTATTTTGCATAATGACAAAATTTGATTACTGAAATACAAGGATCTTATTTTAATGTTAAAAAATGTTCTAGCTTTTCTGGCACGCAGAATACGAAATTCATCCTGAATTTTTTGCACATGAGCTTACTGTTTTCATGACAGGTGCCTTTTTGTTGTAAAAGCAGTTTGACCCTTTGTCCTGGCTGGTGCTACGTGGTAGCTTTCAGAAACTTCTTGGTCTGGAGACGCTCTGCATGTCTCCCTCTTTCCAAGAAGAGCCAAAGCTTCCTGAGCAACATCAGGCTCCGCTAAGAATTCAGGTCAGGAACTCCCTGCTTGTTTCCTAGCAACTTGGGGATAGTGGTGCTTTCTCCTGTGACTGACTCATTCCGCATTAGATCTAGGGATCATTTGGTGAAGGGATCAGGGCAGTGTTAATAACTCACACTTTGGGTGTAGTGTGGCGTAGCCCGGTGATGGATAATTGATGAGATGTAGGGTGCGTTATCCAAGTCGAACCGAATCGAGACTTTACAGAAACCTCCATGCAAACTTGAAAGTACCTCTGTTGGTTTTGTTACTGCTTAAATGTTTGGCAAGGTGAGAGATTCCTTTTGAAACACCAGTAGCCTTTGGTATTATATTGAATCTGGCAAAACAGGAACGTACACAGGTAAGCAGCTGAAGAAGGTTCATGTTTGACTTGCTTTAAAGGTTAATTTCCTACAGGTGTAATGTGTTTCTTGGTTACACAGATGCACAACATTCAGTTGTGCAAGTATTGACCTGTCTTTGTACTTATTAAAGTTTCATCAGATGGTAAGTAGAAAAGTTAAGTGGAAAGATGAACTGTCTTCCCTAGTTCCGTGTTGCTTCTGTTTATAAAGTGCTGAAAACAACCTTTAAACTTCTCTAGTTAATTTATTGTATAATTGGCTAATGAAAAATCCTTAAGTGATCAAGAGTTCTTGGTTGCCACGCACTCACTGCAGCTGGCTCCGTGTAGCGTGTTTACAGAATGGAAAGCAGCAAGTTTCTCTAAGTATTGTTTGCAGAGGCTGGCAATCATTGCCTGTGGTTTTTAACACAAAAGGATTTGTTACTGTTTTTTGGTTTTACTTTGACAGATTACAGGTAGAAACCCTTTGACAAATGTAAAAATGAAAGCAATAGGCTGTTCTAAAAAAAATTCAGAACAAAAAAAGTGCTATAGCCTCCTTTCTTTATTCGCAAACAGCAGGGATCATGGTATGTATACCAGAGTATATTCATATGTGTATTCATATGTTTGCACAGAGGTGGCTTGGCAGTTTCTGAAGGATTATTTCCCACAGTAAAAACTGTTTTCGTATTTCAAAAATGTGGAAATGAATGTCTCCAGGTGTGTACAAGCTATTTAACTTGTTTTTTTCAGAAGTCTATAAACAGTATGTTGTAGCTTTTCAGCAGTATGATTTGGCACTGCTCCAATTAACTCCAGCAGATGCCTGCCAGGTGACATCATCTAAAGACCTGGCTGCATATCTTTAGGACAGATACACTGCAAGAGTATTTGTAGAGTTTTTGCGTGGGAGTTTGTAGCGGTGCCTTCTGAACAGAGATGTAAAAGACCAGGAATTTTTTAAGCTGTATTTTTTAATTATCCCTAATATGAAGCTGCTTAATTTGAGTGCTGACTCAAAGGCATTCAGGACCTGATTTCTTCAGAGAGACTGAGTAAGTGCAATTTCAATTGATATTTTCCACTCTTAGTGTTCAGAAAAACAATTCCCAGAGTCTCAAATTGCATACCTGATACAGTGGCTGCTTTTCAAAGCGGGCGTGTTTAATTTGGGATCCCAAGCTTTTTGTCTGTATATGCATATGGGAAAGCTCATACATGTATTCTGAGGACCCACAGTGTATGTGCCCATTTAAGAAGAAAGAAAAAATCTTTACCAGGGAAAGATCTTTCTGCTGGCAGGATATTCTTTATTACAGAAGGATATCCTAAGTGCGTAACTTCACACTGCTGAGCATTTATGTGATGTAGGACAGAGGAGAAGAAATATCTGAGGAGGTGCTTCACATTTCATTTAATTGTTCCTGTCTCAAGGACAACAGCTTTCAGGAGACAGTTAACAGCAAATATCTCTTTAGTCACTTTGATCTACTTGTCTGAGTAAAGCAACACCCTCATAGTGCAGGACCCAAGAGATTAAGTTGTGCAGCTCTCCTTGCTTTCCTTTGTTCACAAAGCCTTGTAGTGTCGTCTTAGTAATAGTCTTCTGTTGCAGCTGGGGACTCTGCTACACATCTCATTCCCTGCACATTGACACGACTCTCAAATACAGTTTAAAATATTTGAAAAAATGTTAAAAAGAAAGAGGCCTCTAGGCAATAGGGTCAGGTGTTCCTCAAGCTTGAGTTAGTACATTTGCCAGCTGCATGTAAAATGCTAAATATTCTCCTGTTACCCCTACGTTGGAGGCATTCTGTAGACATGCAGATGGCCAGATGCTTGAGAGTCCAGCCATGAGAGTGTATGCTGGCCCTTAGGGGTTTAAAAAGAATCTGAATGGGCACTGCAGTCTGATGTCAGCAGCCAACATCAGAAATCTCATGCTTGGACGTGTGAAAGATGCAAGTTTAGGGAGATTTTTGGAACACAGGCCCTGCATGGACTGGTATTTCCCAATAGTAAACAGTCCCCTTCAGAAATATCCTTGGGCTCCAAAATACAGAACAGACTAGATGTGGAAGGTGAATGCTTTCCTCACTGATGCCTTCTACCAATCTTTGCAAGTCTAAGTGGGAATTAGAGAGCTTAAAACTGAAAGTCACCTCTGCATCATATAGCTGTAAAGGCCATCTGGAATACAATGTACAGTTCTGGGCATCTGCCTCCCAGAAAGAATGAGCTCAGAGTGGGACAGTGTGGAGAAGGGGCAGTAAGCTGCTCAGGGGAAGGAGACTTTTTCTGTGGGAGGAAATTAAAGTGCCTTGGCTTGTTTGACTTAGCAGATGAAGGCTGAAATGGGAGATAGCTGTCTTCTCTAAATAAACCTGCAAGAGAGAAAAGCTGCTTCAGCAAAAAGATAGTGTTTACACAAAACTAAATAGGTATAGACTGGCCATTTAATCTGGAAATTTCTAACCATCAGGACTACAAAGTTCTGCAACAGCCTTTCAGTCAAAGGAATAGGGAAAAATTGAATTGTTTTCAAAATAGAGTTTAATTGGCCTGTGAAAAGATTATATGAAGTATTTGTCAGCAACAATAGGGGACTAAGTGGCTCAGGAAGTCCCCTCTGGTGATATGTTCCTAAGTTTTACCCTGATACACATATGTAAAGTGGAAAGATTTAAGTAGACCAAAGCATGCTCTGTTCATGAGAGAACTGAAGAAGGCAAGACGATGCATGGAGCCCCTAGAGCAGAAAGCAGCTGATTAGGTGGGATGCATCTGATAGTGATAGGTCTTGTAAAAACACAGAGCTAAAGTGCATTTGTGGGTAAAACAGTTCATGACTAAAATATGTAAGACACGGGATAGGAGAAAGGAAGCTTCAGTGAACGCTGACCTCATGGTTGTCCTACCCTTCTCTTCTGTGATTTTGGACTTGTAAAAGTAATCAAGAAAAGCCAAGAAATGCTGGGATCCTTCAGAGAGGCTGTGAGATTGGTCATTTTGGAAATGGGCTTTGATTTGTTGTTGTGACTAGGTTTGTACATACAGATGTTTCCCCTGCCGCCCCAAGAGAACAAGTCAAACCCAGCAGCTCTAAATGGGAAGTTCACTAGCCAGGAGTGGCCAGGGCAGGGGGATGTGGTGGCCCTGGAGCACTGTGCAATGCCTGAGATACAGGCTGTCCTTGAATAAGGTACTTAAATGGATTTACTCTGTACTGTGTGAGTTGGTTGGCATCATGGCAGTTATAACAGAAGGTAGGAGCAAAGCCCACAAGCAGCTTCTGCTTGCACAGCTTTGCTCTCTGAGCTTGTATTAGGAAAGCTGCTGTGCTACCCTCTTACCAAATGGTATCTCTTTCACTCTTCATAGGGAGGCTGTGTGCCTCTCTGCTCCTGTGCCTGGGAGAGCATAGATAGTTAGGTTTTCTAGCATCTGAATGCCAATGTCATTTAATTTTTGAGTGCTGTGGTACATCTGGCTGTGCTCATTTAAGTCAGGCAGAGCTCAAGATTGTGTAAAGGTGATGGCAGATGAGAGCTCTTTATGTCATGCTGAATTTCTGCAGCTCACTTACACAACATCTGCCAAACTGGAGGCAGGAAATTTTTGAATTAATGACAAATATTTCCCAACAGTAGTTAGTTAAGTGCCTGCGCGTGTTAAATTAACCATAATAATCTTGTTGTAGTCGTAAATTAATAACCTGCTTCTCATGGGTCTTTGACTATTGGAGTAAAACACTTGTGAAGTGTTCAAAGAAAGGAGCCCAGTGACAACTGGCATAGGTTCCCAGCAGTATCTTTTCCTTTCTGCCTCTTTTCAACATCATTTTTAGGTTTGTGTGTAGCCTTTGGGGCTTACTTGGCACAGGGGGTAAGAGAGAGGAGATGGGAATGCAGAACACCTAACTGTGGGCACTTAGGTGATCCTGGTTCCCTTAATCCTCGGTAGAGAGGCATCTCCTCTGAGGGAGCTGATTCAGACATATTAGTATGAAGTGTCTTCTTTCCTCCATTGCCCAGAGATGCAGCCAAGAACAAATGTGCACTTGGGAGCTTCCTGCCAAAGGGATCTTAAACCAGGGAGGGATTTCACAGGGAAAATACTCTGCAGGGTAGAGGAGGAACGGGGAGAACATCTGCCTCAACAAAAATGGCAGAGATAACAAGAGACTAAGGGCAACCAGGTAATGTGGGGAAAGGGGGTATTGGTCACAGTGTATTCCCCACCCAGTGGTCTGTGGGACCCTCAGAAGGGAGGCCTAGGGAGTTGCACCCATTTGCCTTTGTCTCCTGCTTTCCACTGCGCCATGGGGTGCAGTGGGGAGCTGAACCCTGGACCAGAGGGCACCTCAGACTGCATCAACAGACGAAGACCAAGGGACAGTCCTGGAGCTGAGCACTGCTCCTGTGTGACAAACTCACTCTGGTCCCAGCTCTGTGAGATACTTCTTGGATGACTTCAGGGAAAGCTTTTAATCTCACCATATTTTTGTGCCAATCTGTAAAACAGAAGTAACAGTAATTCTTTTTGCTCTTTGTCTGGAGATGCTTTTAAAGTTGTAGGCTGGTTATGATCCCCACATTATGTATGTACTGACTGGTTCAGCATAAATTCATCATTGTAGGCTTTGTAAAGACACAGATGGAAACAATTGTACCTCTGTAACTTGAAACACTAGGATGTTCTCCAGTGAAGTCCCACATTACTTGAGGTCAGGGATGATTCTGAATCTCAGGTCTTTAAGAAAATATAATTTGGAGTGATGTCGGGTCCAGAACAGTGCATGGAGGGAGCAGGGGAGAGGGAAGCACTGTTCCAAATTTGGCAGGAGCACATGTCACAACAGGGGTGAGGTACGCAGAATGGCTGATCTGGTGTGCCTCTCCATGGTGCAGAGGCTTTCAGCTTGTGCTGATAACTTGTGTTCAGGGAAGACATTGCTCCCACAGAAACAATTTGGACTTTTATAACTGGGAGAGAGAGGGGCTTCAGTGTCCTTTGAGGACTCTGTGAGAGATGGCAGCTGCCTCCTCCATTCTCTTTTCTTCCCTCCTCTGAGTAAAGTCGCAGCATCATGATAAAACAAGAGTTGTTGTTGGGCCAGTAATGTATCCTCCCCACTGCAGTAATATTGCCCCATGCTCTCTCTGCAGGACTTCACTTCTCAGTACCTCCGGTTTCCTCTGATTCTCTGTAATACCTGAGCTGTCCCTGTCCTCTGACAGCCAGCCTAGAGGCAGCACAGGCTGTACCTGAGCTACGGGTGTGCTGGCTGGTCAGCTGGCAAGCACGAGGAACAAGTGACTGCTTCCCTCACACTGTAGGCTTTCCCACAGCGGGAACTCTCCTCTAATCGCCAGTTTTCATGAAACATATAGGAGCTTCATAGCTTTGAGATCTGTCTCGCCATCAAATTCAGCTGAAAAGAACCAACAGCTTCAAAAGTGATTGGTGGGATGAGGGGAGAATGGAGCAGGATACACAGTGCAGTCACGTAAGTCTTCTTTCCTTAGGAAATCCAAAAAGTAGCAGCACTGCATGTTGATGTGTATCACCCATCCTCCTGCACTGATTTAAGATGAAAGCACTGTCAGGGCCAGATCCATCTGTTCTGTGGATGAGAGAGGACGCACAGTCAGCATGGCACTGTGACTGGGAGCACATCTATCTGCTGTTCTGGACAGATAAGGCGCAGGAGCCCTCCTAGTAAATGAAATACGTGCTCTTCAGGACTATCCTTTTTTGTACTTTCTCCAGTCCTCCCTCATCGCCTTGTTCTGCATGTAACATTTTTGTGCATAATCTTGTGGGTATCCTGCAGATGTGTTCACTGCTACTTGCCCTGGACAAATTGGCACATGCAAATGCTTTCTCCTGCTCAGTCCAGTGAAATGAGTGAACTTGTGCAGATGCTGTAGGACACTAGAGACTTGGCTTTGGACGTTTGACAAGGCAGCAGTAAAAACTATTAAGCTGCATTCAGGATATTGACTTACAAAAGTCTGTTATTCTGAAATGGCAGCTGGAGGTGAAACATGCAGAGTAACTTGCTGGATCTCCTGCTTTTGCTGAGCTTATTGCTGCAGGGAGGGAGCAAAGGGGAAAGGGAGGATCTGAGGAGGGCAGAATTACTTCTGTTTGCTTGTGTGAGTTCATATCATTGCTTTGGAGCACAGAGCATAGGCCTGCAGGTATACAGGGATTTAAAAAAAAAAAAAACTACAGAAAAAATGTCACCACTATTTCAAACACAGAATAACAAATATGATCTGAATGGATACTAAGAATGAAAATTTTGCATGTATATGTAATAAGGGAATATTTGACAAAAAATTAGGGCTCTTACATTTGTGAAATTCTGATTATGTTTTTCTTATATATTGGGGAGGAAGGTAAAGATGGAATAACTTGGCAATGCTGCTTATTGTAAGGTGGTCAGGAAGCAGCTTTTCAGCCTGTTCACATAAGAAATTATTTGGTTTTGAGAAGATTTTTCCACCTTAAATAGCCTTCCAGCAGAAGCTCCTGAGGTAGTCATGTGTTGCTGTGACCTTGCATTAAAAAATCTCTTCCTCTAACAGTGATCTGTGAGTTACTCAGGAGGAGGAAAGAGAAGGAGTCTGTGGCTCATCTCTTTCCCATCTTGGCTCAAAAAAATTATTATCAGCTGAAAACAGAGAAGTGACTAGATACAGAATAGTCAAAAAAGACTAAAGATCATTCTCATTTAGAAACCTGCCACAGGTACCTCTTCAGTAAAAGCCTTGTACAACAGTTAAACAAGAGACTGTTCAGCTTTACATGTGGCCTGTGGGATTGCGAAACAAGAACGTGGAATGTGTTTACAAGATAGCAGTTATTGCTGAAATATGTGAGCTCTGTTGCCTGGGGAAATTTCAGAGGATTGAGATTGGGTTGACAGTGGCTGTACTTCCTGGACAGTCTGTGTGGATGTTGGGGAAGATATTAGCCTCCGAGTCTGCAGCCGGAGATCAGTGGAGGGAGTGTGGTGAGGAGCGTGGCAGGGAAGGATGTTCACCTTCCCCACCGCCTCCCAGTGCCTTCCCAACTGGATCTCCCTCCATCCTCACTGCTCCTTGCTGGGATGACCCAGGAGGGGGACTGGTCCTTGGACTGGAGACATGGCTTCTTTTTATCAGTGCATCCGAGGTGACTCCAGGTTAGCGTACAACAGCAGCTGGTTCTGCAGAGCGGTGTGGGCTGAAATGAAGTAAAACAGAGGGAGCACTGAGGACCAAGGGCCCCTAATGGCACCTTTAATAAGCAGCTCCTAGAAAATAAATCTGCTTATATTCTGTCTAGTCTCAGACAATAGGCTGGTATATCTCTGCCTAGAAGGGCACAGACTTCTTTTAGAATATTTAATTCATTGTCTTTGCATTCCCTACTTTCTTTTTCTTCCTCTGCTTTAAATATTTGATATTAAAGTTATTCTGTGCATGGTGCATAGATGATCACAATGATTATTTCATCTTTCCAGTATAGGAATTTCTGAGGAACCGGTAAAGAACATCTTTTTCTCTTTATTTTGTGCACTTCTCCCTTTTATTTTATGTTTGGCCTAAACAGACTCTATTTTTCAGTACATTCTTGGCAAAATATTTGCAAGTAGCCCTGGGATATAGCTATATTCTGTGTTCAGACGAATGTGAGATTTGAAAAGATTTATCATTAACTTTTAAGGAAACTTAATAAAACTGTTGACTACATCACACATTAGGTAGCTGAGAGTAAATACTTAATGCATGATAGATGGGTTCAGAATGGATAAAAATTGGTCCAGATCTGATGTAAACAGTTGCAATTTGCTTCGTAGTCTGGTTGACTTGGCCCACTGAGCTTTGTTTTGAATAGCAGGTAAAGCTAAATGAGGATCTCATTCTGGGTAGTACTAAGCACTTTCTGCAAAATGCCAAACATCTTAAACTCCTGTTAAACTCAGCACTTTACGAGATCATGCTTACATTCACTTAATTGATGGGGCAGCATGTGTGCAATTCATCAGGGCTTGCTATGGTTCCAGGTGAGTCTTATTCTTTCTTTGGCACAAAGCAAGTTTGTCCGTGTAGGTATATGGACAATTTACTATATTCATGGTTCCAAGAAGCAAGGAAGGATCAATGAAAGCCCTGTTATGTTTTCTTGAATTTAAAGCCATTGAGACCCTGCAGCAATGTTGATTTTTCTACTCCTTCTGAATACCAAAAGAGCTCATATGATTATTTTCATGCAAGAGCTTCAGGAATATTCCCAGTGCTGAATTCAAGAATAATTGCAATTGCTACATGTAGAATCAAATATAATTTTGTTATAACTAAAGCAAGACATTTTACTTTCTTCTCTATTGTTTTTAAAGGAGAGGCACAGTGAATTGTTAAGACTTTCCTGACCCTTGGCTCTCAGTGATGTTAGCCTGCTATTGTATCAAAAAAGATGAACTTTCTTCAGAACAACATTCCTAGCCAAAGTACTCTATATGCACACTTGAACTATGTAATGCTTTTTAAGTTTTTTAAGTCTTTTGTATGGCTGTTTTGTTTGCTTTTGCTTTTTGTTTAAGGAAAGGCTAAGGCTTTTCCCTTGAGCAAAATATGACAAGAGGTTAGTTATTGAACTCAACAGTGTGTGTGTATGTTTTCAGGAAGAATAATTCTCTTTACCTTTCTGGGGGATATACTATTCCCTGTACTATGCAGGAGATGAGACGAGGCGGTGACAGCAGTTCCTTCTGGCCTCCTGTGTTGTGTGTTTCATTGCAGTGTGCTCTTTTCACAGCAGGAGAACAAACCCTTGCTCTTCACGAGCTGCTTGGGAGGAAAGTTGAGTTTTATGGAGTATTTCTCTCCTTTCCTTTTGCTTTCCTGCAGAAAGGGTGAGGGGAAGAAGGTCCATCAATTCTTGAAAAACCCAGGCAGAGACAGCAGGGTTTCCTTCCCCATCCTTGGAAATTTGTTGTTTGTAATAGAGACTGGAATGTGCTGTTGGCAGTGGGCACGGCAGACGGTTTGCTGAGGATCGTGCACGAGACCCTGCATATTATTTGGAAATAAATAGTGACAAATGCACCAGAGACGAGCCTGGGCTGGTTAGCTGGGGGGAAATGCATACCGCTACAGAGAAATGAAAGGAGCAAAGGAAGAAAACTCTGTCCAGAGCACCCATTGAAAGGCTTAGGAGGATGCATCTGCTGCCTCTTCCATTTTTCCTGTCCTAGCCTGTGAGGTCTGGCAGGCTGGTCATGGCAGGTCTCACTGTGTTAACACGAAGGCTCAGTGGGGAGCCCGTGCAATGAGCTGTATTCTCTCTGCCCTCTCCCTTCCTCCTTCTAGCAGGATCTTTTATTACTTGAGATCCCTTGATGTCCCTTCAGTCAGTGATCACAGTGTCTAGTGTATTAGATTCTTGCAGACAAACGTTTCAAAGACTATTACTGCCCAGTAGATATCAGACACCACCTCACATTTATACAATATGCAACAGGTGATTTGAGTGACAGATACGAGTAGTGCAAAGGAAAGTGCCGGTGCAGAGTGACAGTGGGGTTTCAGTAGTTAGACTTAGCTGCTCCTTGTGCCAGAGTTTCCTGTTCCTCCACCTCCAGCACTGGAAGAGGTAAAGTGCTGGTGCAAGTAACTTCTGTTTGTCACTTCTGAGGGAAGGAGCAAATCGCTCACAGCCAGCTCTACTCATTTTGACAGTGACTAGGAAGAGGACGGGAAGAGCCTTAAAAACCATGGTTTTTAAGAAAATCATTACCTTTGTGTTCAGGCTGGGGGCTCTCACCTGGATCCTACTCTAGGACCAGTGAGGGAGAGGATGCTCTTAGCAAGGCTGCTCTGAGCGTTAGGAGAGGCAACAGGCTCGCAGCATGCCGTCGCAGTTGTGCCATACATAGATGTATTGCATGCTACAAGGGAAGCAGTAGCTGGAGAAAATGTCAGCCACAAGCAAAGAAAATGAAACTTTTCTTAAACAATAATACAGATGAAAAAAGATGGGGAAGGTGTACCAGGGTCAGTGTGAGACTGATGAAGATGGATAACAAACTGTCATGTTTTAGACAGCAAATCATTTGTGAAAATATCAATGATGATGTCCCCGTGGACATCAGTCAGAGTAAACAGTTAGGCACTAACAGCCTCCTCACTAAATTATTAAAAACAGCAGAGAACACGCGAAGTCAGAGACTTTCCAAAGTAATACTTTTAGTTTACTGATCCAAAACATTGTAGCAAAATGGAAGGAGGTGGTCATCTGCCCAACTTTGAAAACAGAAAGCAAGATTTTATATAAAAAGTATCAGGGTGTCTGTCTTCTTCAATTGGCATAAAGCTTATCTTTGATACTTTATATAGGCAGAGAGGAGGAAACAGTGTAATTTCTCAAAGGCAAGACTTCTTTTGGTAAAATATTTCTAATGCATCACCCGTTTCAAAAGGATGGGAATACAGCTAGAATGTGTATGCATCCTGCAAAGGCACTGACATATAGTAGAAAGGTAGAGGGCGGCCTCTCAGTCCCATTGAGAGTGTCTGGGACTCCTGATAAAGCTACTAGGATGACTGTGTGTGTGCAAGTGCGCACACGTATGCACATGTTCATTTGACTTAAAAATTGGAGGCTGAATAAAAAGTGAGATTTTTACGTCTTTGACATAAATACAGATTTGGAGCAGGAAGATGTATGGCTTTGGAAATGGTGGTAAAGTTATTATCAAACTCTCATGCCCCTTCACACTGAGCTTTTTGGATGTGTTTATACAAGTCCATTTGGTTCCCAGAGATCTGTGCCCCGCTTGTGTCTGTACTCCTAATACCTAGGCTACTATGTGCAGTGCTAGCTCAGGTGTCGCACCTCACTATGCTCTGTAGACTTCTGCTTGCAGTAAAGGGGCCTGGGGTAAAGAGTTTTGAAATAGAGAAGCAGAGGTTTATCTTAATAACATGAGCTTAAGATGATGGACAACTTCTGGAAAGGATTTTCTGTAATAGGGTATGTTTTGAGAGATTTAATTTTGGGTAAGTGGAGGCTTTATGGCTTGGGAGCACTGAAAACTGGTTTGAGAGCTTGAAAGGAGGTAATATTGGGCTCTCTATTAGTAGGAAAAGGTTTGAGCAGAGGGGCATGTTGAATAGGAGGGTTTCTTGTGTTTTGTAAATACTTTCTCAGCATGTGCTCATTATCTTGCTCTCTCTACACACCCTTCTGCCATACCCCACTGTACAATGTCTTCAAAATCCAGTCTTCCCTATCTTCAAGGATAAACCTTTCCTTGGGAGGCAGACAGTCATGGCATACTTTTGAATCTCTCCTGGAGCTGTGTTCAGAGAGTCGTCCCGCTAATCCAGCATGCTGGAGATTCAGAGCATCTCCAGACCTGTGAAAGCTGTGTTGATGCACCTACTGCTGGCAGGGAATCACTGTGGACACCCTGGGCTTGCTGCCCCTCAAGACTTGCCACTGTCCCTTTTCTGGAGGCCATGCTCCAGGAGAAGGGGCTGCACGGCCCATGGATGGTGCCTTCATTTCAGGTCTGAGCCCATGGGGAGAAGGGGTGGGCAAGGAAAAAACGTCTCAGTCATCATCCCTGGTATTTAGGATGTTTTCTGTTGTGGTTGCTACCACTGCTAGAGGAGTCTGTCTGGGTATTTGGGTTTTCTCTGTATCCCCAGAATTCCTGCATTTTCCTCCCCAAATCCACAAGGCTATGTAGTAGAGATAGGCATTCATATCATGATATTTGAAAGAGAAAAGGGCAGGTTTTCCTCTCACTTGAAATGGTTGTTTTAAATTCAGATTTTAAAAATCACTTTAATTGCTTGTTTCTTTGTTTGCTAGAAACAGCATGTTCTTATACAACACAGGAATAAAACGTGTAAATTGCCGTTGTTCAGTTCGGTTGTGATTTTTGGATATATATATCTGGATGTATTGACATTTGGGAGGGATAGGAAAGTGAAGAAACACCTTTTGTTTTGCCATATTTGCTCTGCATCCTCTTCACTTACGTATTCTCTGCTGTATTTCTCGTATCTTAGCTCATTTAGAAAGGGCATGGGAAGGAAGGAGGAGAGGGGAAAAACAGTCTGCTGGCAAAAGTCCAATATAGAAAAAATAGTGTTATAAGCTGGGGTGATATTTAGCAATTTATCATGAGACATTCTGCACTTATAAAATCTCATAATAAATTGATAAACCAGATATCTCTAGCACTCCGCTGTGAAAAGAACTGAACATAAAATGTAAAAGAAAAAAAGAGGAAAAGAGTGCAACTGCCAGTAGTGCGGTAAATCTCTCCCTTGCTAACAGGAAAAGAAGCAGTGCAGACTGCTCCTGTAGGGTAAGAATCCTGCTGAGTCTTCAGATCACGGCATGATTTAACTTAGTGATGGACTTCAGCAAATCCTTGGAGAAACTGGAAATGAGAAAGCTCAGCAGTCTTGCTCCTTAGCAGAGTCTCCAGATCCAAACCTAAAGGCACACTAAATACTACAGGTGCACGTGGGTGAGGATTTTAAGCTGCTAGATTTTTTCAGTTTCCGTAGTCAGTTATTTGAAAAGCATTTTGTTGCACACTTATTAGACTTACAGCCTGTCAAAAATTTGAAGTAAAGCAATGAGGAAGATAAATTTTGCTCTAGAGTAAACAATCAAATCTCTGTTTACGTCAGGGAAGTAACAATCAGTCATAATCATACCAAGATTAAACTTCAGCCTCTTTTTTTTTTTTTAATTCCTCTTAAATACCTTGTTTTAATTGAACCTTTCATATGATGAGTGTATTAATACCAGAGGATTTGTTATAGGCACTAAGGAAAAAGCTTGAAAACTTGAAAATCTGTCTAAAGAAATTGTCAAAATAGCTTATACAAAAGGAAAAAGGTGACATGCAGATAAAACAGCTTTCTGCATTCATGTATTTGGGAAAGAAAACATAATTCTCTGATGTTGGGTGCTGAGTGGGTGAAAAACAGCACTTATCTAATGCTTGTTGCAGCATTCAGCAGAAGAGTTTAGAAGGAAAAACAACTTTCCTCCATGGCAATAAAAATATCACTGTAAATTTTAAAGTAGAAATTAATGTAATCACCTAAAGTTAGGTTCAGTGGGACACTGAGGTGGACAGTCCTCTTCTTGCAGAAAGGTGCCAGAGAGATCTGACAGCTACTGAGAATTCAGCAGTGGTCAGTGTTTCCTATCACTGTCTTGGGATATAGATTCAGTGGAAACTTTCACTTGGGAAAACACTTAAGCATGTGACTGAGTCTCAGTTTAGTATTAAGTATTTAAGTATTTAGTTAAAATTAAGGTGTGCTAAAATGATCTGCTAACTTTTGAAAAACTGGTCACAAATGAGCTATGTTCCAGGACAGGTTGTTGGCCAAACAGGAGTAGACTTCAAGATTGCTAGCTGTATGCTTTACTTGCTAGCCAGAGTGCTGTCATTCACCAGATACGTCACACTTTTCATTTTCAACCCCTGCATGATTTGCTTGAGAACTACTGTCCTCAAGTTAAAGACAAGCATGCCCATTCATCCAATTAAACAAACAAAAATGCTTTGGTCATAGCAGCCGTAAAACTCCTCCCCAAATCTTTGGCACTTGATTGTCACCGTGCAGCCACACCTTGTTGTCCTAGTCACAAAGTGTGTTTTCATAACATAGCAACAGTAGTGAGAGCTCCTAACCTTCTGCTCCACTGGCTGCTGCGTTCTTTTGTGTAAATCAATGTAGGCCTGAGAGAATTAAATCAAAATGCTATCTCTGGATTCAGACTGTAAACTTGCATTTTAAACTAAAACAAAGCCTGAGATATATCCATTTCCAAGCTGTGAGTGTTGAAGGATTAAAGCAAGTCCATGTTCAATGTGATTGCATGCCCAGAATAGTTAACAGCAGTTTTCTAAAGCCTTGAAGTTACCCCACTGTTAAAAAATACTGACTACCTGACCCAAACTTCTAGCATTTCTTTAACATATTTTAAAGCATCCCCATTCCAGAAGCCTGGTGGAGCTCTCCAAATGTCTGTACTAGAGTCACAGCCCGCTGGTGTTGTGCATTTGGGGTTTCCTTCTTTATGAGGAGGTCACTCCAGGCACCTCTCACCCTCAGTTTGGATCACTTTCTGTTTCAGTCCAAGGTTGTGTTTGCCATCTTTCCTTACTGCGTGCAGGCTGAACCTCTTCAGCAGCTCTCCCAGAATAAAACAGCACCAGGTCTTTCCCCCGACAAGACCTGGAAATAGTTTAGGGATTACTCTGACAGTCAGTAAGGATGGGACCGGGCCAAGCCTTGCTCCTTCTACACAGCTCAGTGCCCCAGCACTGCGCCAGCTGGCTTCGTACCTCATGCTGCACCTCGGCAGGAGACATCCTCAGCATCATGCTGTAAAGGCACAAATACAGTAGGCTGCCTTCTCCAGATCTTTGGCACTTTAGAAAGACATGCTGGTTCCTAAAATAACTTCAGAAAACTGGAAAAATGTTGCAGACCTGAAGAATGCCCATGTGAGGTCAGAAGGAGAATGAAGCAATATGCATTGCTTCAAGACCCATGATTGGCAAGAACAGATCTCATCAAGGTTCAGTGTCTTTCCATTTCTCTTGAATGAGAAGATGCATGCCACAATCCTCGTCACATATAACTGTCCCTGCGTGCTTGGTGCACAGAGTGGAAACACACTTCATAACCTCAGATATCACAGATTATTCCCTGATGTTTCGCTATTGTTCACAAATCCTTTCTGACATTCTGATGAAGCTAACCTTTTTTTGATCTTTTGGAAAATTGGCTGCTAAGGAGTGAGGATTGGATAACAACACGTTTCAAGATTGTTGAAAATATATTATCTGCATCGAATTTGCCAAAGCGAATATGTTTACACTTACCTATGTGTTTGAAACTAGCATTTCCATTGTACTGGTATTTCTCACTCAATGGTTCTGCTATTCAGAATTGACAAAGTACAACATATAAACGTTCGGATAAAAAAATAGACTCTCCCCTGACTACAGCTGAATGCAGTGGAGCTATGCCAGTTTGCCACAGCTGGGGTTCTGAATGATGGCATCCATAATTTCTATGGAGACTGTAGGATCCCATCTCTGGACATGTATAGCTTATAGATACTACAGAGTATGCATATAATGGCTGAGGTTATAAAGGTATGGATCTGCACATCTGTCATTGCTATTGCAACATAACAAAGTGAATCTGAAACACCTGGAGCTTGTTTAATAATTGACTAGATATACGTATTTACCCATCACTAACCACTGGCCAGTTATGTTTTAAATATCTATATAATCTGATTCTGTTCTGATCCAGTTACTGACTGCGCCAAGGCGCACTCAAACCCAAAGCAGGCCGACTTTGTCAGCACCCCTGCGGGTGGTGCCAGCCACAGTGCCGGGGTGTCGGGACAGCCGTCCCCTGCCTCGCTGGCCTGCTCCTGAGTGGCAGTGGCAACTCCTGGCCTGGTAGCCTCCGCGACGGGTGGCGACGGGTTTGTTTCACAAGGAACGAGCTCCTCTGGCTGACGTGGGACGAACCCTGAACACGCTGGAGAAAGGGTCGGGGCTGCTCTGCAACAGCAGCGACATTGCAGACATTGCCGCTTCAGGCAATGCCTCCTGTTTTAGACTTGAGTAATGAATGGTTCATTTCCATTTCACTAACTCTTTGAATTTATGGGCCTCCTTACTTCAGACTGCTCTTATTTCAGGGGATCAAAGCAGCCCTTGATGTATTCACTTCCCTATCTAGGTTCCGGCATGAGGGTCTATCACCACTGTGACCCAATGACCTATTCTATGGTATCACGGTCACATCCAGTCAATGGTATCCATGACTTTATACTGACTCTACCATGAAATTGTGGTTTTCCAGATGAAGAAAGAAGAGCACAAACAGACTTCAACTCTGAAAATGTGTTTTATATTACAGATATTTTGTCCTCAAGCTTGAAACTTGTACAGTTTTGGAACCTTATTTAGAAACCAAATTTAGGAACCTTAACGAACAAAGTAATATTTTGCTTGTTTTTAAAAGTTATTATCTTATTTTTATTTGTATTTTTCTGTTGTCTGCATGAACAAAGGAATAAACAGAGTTGTCACCTTTTCACAAATTTGTTAAAAAAGAAGAAAAAAACCTAGAATCCATAGAATACTTCAAGTTGAATATAAATAAATTCAAAATACCTTCCATTCTTTACTAACATTACTTGCAGATGTTAAACAAATGCTGAAATTACCAGAAAGACACTATGCTGTTGGTTAAGGGAACCTGTGTGGTTTGAACAGAAGCAGAAAAGGAGAGCAAGAGAAGTAAACTTTCTCAAACTTCATACTTTTAGAAGCATTGGATAATCTCATTAAATGTACTTTTGAGTCAGGAGAGGTTACCAACAGTGCCCTGGTTAACTTAACTGTAACGTACCATTCTCTTATTAAGTGGAAATATTCTATGGAATTTATTACACCATAGTCTAAGAAACTTTGTCCTATGGGAAATTCTTATTTTTTTATAAATATGTATTTATATATAAATACAGTACATATGTTTATATAAAAATTTCTTTTACACATATAATATTAATATATTTATATATGTATATATTTTAGTATGTTGCCTATATAAATATATATAGTTAAGTAATGTTATTTCTTTGATATGACTGATACTTTTTCCACCTCCCGTAGTGGCTGTCACACAAGTTCCACAAGGATAATGGACCCTAAGGTGCGAGAGAGTGAAAGATTTGGAGAGGAGAATTCAGGTAGAATTGCTGGTTTCCCCAGTGAATGAAGTGTTATGACTTTTTGAGCTTCAGTACCTTAGCTTTATCACAGAAGTGATTCTGTTTGTTTAGAAAATGTGTCCTCCCTTTCTCTCTTTCTGTCTCCAAGGCTGTTCTGTTTTTCACACTGTCAGAGGCTTAATATACGATTTTTGTAGCATCTTGTGACAAAGTTAACTTTTTTAACCCAACAATATTATATTTAATCCAACAGTAACTGAAACACTGACAGAGTTGTCTTGCAGTGCTGTCGTGGCCACTTATTTGGGACAGGCACAAGTTTTTGGGATGTCTTGTCCAAAATGCTGATTTCATTTTATTTTTCTTCTTGGATTGTGGAGCTGTTCCTAATTCAGGTCCTTTCTCACTGAACAGACTAGCATTGCCTTTCAAGATTATTGCTTGATGCCTATTTTAATACTTTGTGATCCATTGAGTCTCATAATTACCATTCAAAATATTCTGGAATGTACAATAAAACTGATATTATAAAAGCATTAGCCTCCTGACACTGCATATTCCACCTAAGTAAGCCATTTCTACATTTAAATTGGTTTTGGTAACAACATTGTCCTTATCTTCACTATTTAGCTTGCTGAACAAAGGCAGTGTTTCCAAGTTGTAATTTCTTCTCTATATCCCAGGCAGTTAATACCAAAGTTTTTCTTCATGGTCTAATTATCTCAAGAGGCAAGTAGAAACTCTATTAGAAAATATCCTACATTGTAGGTTATTTCTTATATGTCATAAACATTGCAATCCGTTCTCCAAGATAATAGTAATTTCATGGTATCAGTGTAGACCTGAAAGACATTAATACAAGAGTGGACTGTGTTGCCTCTTCCAGGAAAAAATCCACTTATGAAGTTATATGGGATTTATTATTGTTCCTAAAGCTTGCAAATGCTGCCAGTAGCATCATCTTTATGTTTCTTTACTTAGGAAAGAAAAAATCGAAGTTCAAATCTTTCAAAAAATTTTTTGGAAAAAAGAAAAGGAAAGAGACATTGTCATCTACTGGGAGCAATAGCAGTCTGAAGCTATTCCAGTCAACAAGTGATGTCACGGTCTCACAAGGCACGCATGTTGGTTACGATTCTGAAGATGAACTTGAGTAAGTCTTTGAACTGCAGCTGATAAACAAATGAAGAACTGTTAGAGTGTTTATAGATTAAGGAGACCCCCAAACTGCCTCTTCCTCTTATGCAGAATGCCACATTCTTGAACAGTTGCCTGCTTAAGGAAAGTACAAATTAGAATGGCTGATGCGAGGCAAATTACAAGTGAGGCGGATGGGGTACAGCAAGAAATAATAATTTAAAAAGCTTTCATTTAAGCATAGATAAACCTTGAGTTATCATTTCAAGAGAATGTAATTCCCCCCTTCAAGTACGGATTAGATACTCAGTTTTCTATCTTACCAGAACAGTGTTATGCCCCTAAAATGCATCTCCTAAAGACTGTTAAAGAAATTCAGATGACTAATGATTTACACATGTTTTTAAAAGCAAGGAGGAGATAACGGCATGAATCCCCCTGAAATCAGCAGGAACCAGAGGTTGTGTAGCCTTTATTTCCTATGTATATGTGGGATTCATCTGACCAAAGGATAGATTCTGCATCCGAGTTAGTCACCACAGTTGTCTTTTATAATCAGCAGAGGAAAATCCATGTTGCTAAGATATGGCTCATACCATTCTTGTGTAATATCTGAAGTAGGTCAGATGAACCATGCCCTGAAAGTGCCTATTTCTCCCCATTGACTGTAAACAGGAGCCCCAGGTGATCAGGTCCAATGTAGATACATATGTTGCAATGTCTGAAGTTAGACAAGAAGAATCCCAGCCTGGGTACCTGAATGCCTCTGAAAATCCCATCTTCATTCAGGCACTTCCAAAAATCTCATCTATTACTTTTCATCTGAAATGTAAGCATGAGAAACGTGGTATAAAGTTCAAATGTTTTCTTGGATAGACAGATGGATTGAAGAGTCCCTTGGCTGCCTAAAAAGAAAGTCCTTGCGTTAATGGACATTGGATCTCTCAAGTACAGGCACCAGTTTCTCAGGCACTAGAAACTAGTCAAGAGATGCTGTTATGTGTAGGGACTGGAAAAGTAACCATCCAGTCCATTTAAAATGACATTATGCAATATGGCCACTAGGCAGCGCCAAACAACCAAAAGAAATCTATTAACAAATTTTTTGTGTGTGTGTTTTGCAGTATTGGCAACAGTAATATTAGGTCCAGCCTGATCATCGCTGCTGCCCTAGAATTTCCTAGTTGGTAGCATCAGGTCTAAGAGTGGGCTGTAGCATTTTTGTTCAACAACATGTTTTTGAGACCTGGATGGTCAGATTAACTCTCCCTCATACACTACTGAACAAGGTCATGTCTGAGTGGGTACAGTCTCTGCCTCTTTTGGCCATGTTCCTATGCCGTTATTGGCAGTCTTATTGCATTATTGTTTCTTAATATTTGTTTAAGCAGACAAAGGCCAGGAAATACTTTGAAAGAAAGGAAAATTACTTAGAGTGCTCATAATCTGAGGAGACATCCAGAGTACCTCCAGTACACTTCTGGGAGATGTATGTCTTTTCTAGAAAGAGAACAGCGAAGGTGTAGCATGCTGGGATAAATGTGCACATGCAACATTGCTTATCTGGCTGCTGTTTCAGTCTTTGTAAAATGTCGGTGCATTGAGCAGCCATAACAGCCCTGACTGGCACTTAGCAAATTGCTATAGATCCCTGTGACCTTGGATGCATTACAGAGATCACATTTTCACTTAGATAAATTGTTCTTCTAATGTCTCTAATGTATTAAACAAAAGCAGCAGTCTTTCCTTCCTTTGCAGCAGGAATACAGATCAACTTTTTCCTCCTATTGTTTTATCAAACATATTTATAGCAGCCATTACAAGGAAAATGTTACTTTCTGCCATGTTTGTTTATGTTTCTGAATGTCCCTATGACAGTACCTCAGATCCAAAAATACAGTTCTCCATTTTTTCTTTTTCTTTTTTTTTTGCCAGATAATCTCTTCAATTAAGTTGATAGTTGCTTGAATCCAAACAATTCGGATTTGCCATTTCATGGCTGTCTTATATAAAACATTTAAGAGAAGGGCATTCTAGAAGAAAGGCCATGTGCACACATTCCCGGTCCCTGCTCAGAGAGGCTATGATCTAAGTGGAGGAAAATGAGCACAACAGATCTCCTAGCAGCTAGTTACTGCCCCTGGATCCTTCCCCTGAAGAAACAAGGTGTTAATCCCGCACATGTAACCTTTTCAAAAGAAGTTACATGATGCAGGTTTCAGAAGTAGGAAACAGACTATGAAAGAAGCTACCCACAAAGCACTCTCCTACTTCCTTTCTCTAGACCGCAAAGAATGTCTGTGAAAAAATGTGTCCCGCAAGCCCATTAGGGAAAAGCCCAATGGTCTTAATACAGGAGGAACTGTAAAGTATTATGTAAATGATTCTATTTGATAACTTTATCCTTCTGGATTATTTTTGTTAATGACCTGTATGGCAGGGATATATTAAACACTGTACCACACAAACAATAAAAGGTATTATTCTTCATAGGGTAATGTTCAGTCATTTGCAAGACATGTTATTGCAGCAGCAAGAAGTTAGCTTTTCTCAGCTACAGGATGGTTTATGTGAACTCACTTCATTTTGCATCTGTGCTTGCCTGTGGCATTGTCACACCACCCAGGTGGTGGCTTCTAGCCAAGGGGCAGTAGCTTTTCATAAAATATAACTCAACTGCTTGGGTTAAGCCATCTCTAACTTTGATTTAGTTTGTTAACACTACAGGTGCAATTTGGCAATTGTTTGCTTAGTTTTTAAGGCACTACATAGACTGGCCTGAATGACTGTATTGTTTTCAGTAAGCAGCTTGGAATTTCAGGTATAATGTGTGTGGTGCGCATTTATCTTCCACCCCATTTTCAAAAGACTGTCTGAGTTAAGAACAAGAGGACTGACAAAAGATGTCTGTATGCTTTCACTAGTTTGTTGTATTATTGTAGGACCCACAAAGGCATTATGGGAAGCAGAGCTTTGTCACATGATAGCATTTTCATCCCTGAGACTGGGCAAGAGCCTGCAAGGCCAGTAAGAGTGTTTTCTCAGGAGAACGTTTCTGATCGAATTAGAGCTTTACAGGTAATTTACACAACATACATTTTTCAAATGCAAGAGATGGGATGTCTTCCTAGGCTTGATTTTTTTTAATAACCTTTGTAGTTGAATGTTTGATTACTAAGTAATTGTCATTTGCAGATTACATTAAATGTTGAATTTGTTAATTAGACAGCAGTATCATATCTTGGTTCTACTTAAATGATAGCTGTGAAATGGATGGGTTGTTTGGCCACCTAAGAAAACCTCTAAAGGGAGATGTCCTGTTCTCAGCATCATTTAATTGTAAAGTTAAAATAAAGGTAACTCATTGACATGAACTAAAAAAATGCAGTGGGGAGACCTCCATCACTTTCACATGCTAATATATTTTATGCCATATTGTAGTTGAAACTACAGCACAACATGAAATTGGGACCTCCACCTCCTTTTGGACTTCATGCAAAGCGCTCAGAGGATGCTGGGACCAGTTCTGAAGACGATGGATTACCCAGGAGTCCTCCAGAAACATCTTTGCTCCATGAAATCCTAAATTCAGGCACAACAAGAGTGAGTAGTTCTGGTATTGACAAAAGTCAGTGTTTAACGACTTATCTCAGCCATGTGTGGGAGGCAGAAAAAATTATTTGGTTTGCTAGATGTATTACTACTTCATCTCTGAACCGTTCAGAAATACTTTATTCAAAGTGGGAAAGTGGTGTCTCTCTGTGTAAACAGCTACTTAGAATCTCTCTATTCCTGTTGAAATATAAAGATCATGCCAGAAAATGCAGAAATAGGAAAGCAAGGGTGTGTTTGTTTGCATAGGGTCAGGGGTGATGTGGGTGTTTAGGGACTACAGATAGCTGCCAGGCATAAAAAAAGGCTGAAAAATCTGTAGTCTCCCTCGAATGTGCTAATTAGAGTCTCTTCCTTAATATTTTTCTATGCTGTCATGGGAAAAAGAAACATATAAGAATCTGAAATTTTTTTTTCTTTTTAAATGATAGTTTTGTTACAGATTATTTCATTTTTTATCTGCATGTCTTATACTTTATGTTTGCAATGTCCTTGCTAATCCTTAAGATTATAGAGAAAAACAGCTTACATTGTCAGTATTGTGTGCACTTTGTGTAGATGGTTTCTGCTGGTACATCCATCTCATTTGTCATCTTTACTGAATCTCTTCCTCATTCCATCCCACAGTTCTCTGACTCTCACAAGCACCTTAGCTCTTTGAGTTTAGCTGGAACAGGCAGTGAAGAAGAAGAACAGGTAACTTCTGCCAAATGTATTAAGGGCCAAGCAATTATGTATATTAATCTTTTAAATGAATGTAAGGCAAAAATATTACTTCATTGTCTGTCTGCTGCAAAAACAACCTTCTGTGTATGTAATTGCATCTCTATCTGTTTTGCTGTTTTAATAGCTATCCTTCTAACTTAAAAAGTTACGATTGTTTATCAACATAATTCTCCAGTACCAAATAATCTCCCGTTAATAATAACTAAGTCCTCTAGTATGTCTCATATCTTTCAGAAAACTTGACCAACATGATTTAATCTTTCAAATCAAACAACCAGATTTAGACACAGAGAGAAGTGGTATCCCTTTTTTAAAGACGAGAAACTACAGTAAAGGGTGGTTAAGTTATGTGCATAGGATGAGGGAGGAAGTTTGCTAAGGAGACACGAACAAAATGTAGATCTTCTGATATCTGCCTGCCCAGACCCTTGCTTTAAGTACAAAATTACCTTGCACTGATATAGAAACAGTTTGCCTGATGATAGTGATTGACATTGCTGCTTAGGAGACTGGGATTCAGCCTTTAGTCAGATTCTGGCCACATGAGCCAGCATGAGCTGTGAATTCTGCTGAAGTGATGTTTTCAGGACTTGAGTACAAGCAAATAGATGGTTTTCTTCAATCAGCAGTCAGACATTGTGGCTGATTAAAGAGTGGTTTTGAAAGGCTCTGAAGAGTCCCTTTTAGCTGTCTGCAGCTGGAGTCATGGTGGAAACAACACAGGGGGTAAAGTGAAAAACATTTTCTAGAAGTAGGAGAAGGGATAGAGGGAAATTGCAGAAAGGAAATAAAGAAGCTGGTCCCAAGCTGACCATTTCTTGGTAATTAATGCATTTTAACGCCAGCTGCAGCAGGGCTCAACAAAAATTTCTGGCCCCACTTGTTAGACTTACACAAAGGTGTTTGAAAAACTGCTTATATACAGTGAAGTCTTAATATGTTTTAAAGAAAAAATGGAACATGTGAAGAAAGTATTTCTTGAAAATTGTTATATGTTCACTGTAAAAATATTTGTCTAGTCCAGATGTATATTCACTAAAGGAGCATTTGTGCCTCCCTGTAGCTCCATTAACATCACTCTGACTCACTCTCTGACTGCAGAGACACTGTGGTGACTATGGTTGCTCAGCTTTTCCACAGGCCCCATAGGTTAGCTCAGAGCTCTGTGCATCCCAGTCCAGTCTGAGAGTATATCCAGAAAGTAGCACCACATGAATGCATTCCTCCCAAAATGCAGAATTCAGCTGGCATTTTGGAGAGACTAGGCCTGCTTCTGGAAGTCAGGAGGAGACGTAATGGCCTGTCTGTAGGCCTGAGGGGTGATACAGTTTTGCACATTACAACTCGGAGGTTTTGGGTGGCAAGAAGACCTTGCAATGTCTTGGAAGCTTTCTTGGATGGAAGAGGGAAGAGAGGGGTCATGACGATCCCATCCTTGCTCCAGGAATGGGGCTCCCTCTTTGCCCCACACCTGGTGATACCCAGTGCAAGCAGCTGAAGGAGAGGGGAGCCATGTGAGCGTGAGGTTTAGGGAAAGGGGCCTGCTGGCCGCCCCCCCCTCCAGCAGGCTTAGCCAGAGCCAGATTTCACAAGCCAGGCAATCTTTACAGCCAGCCCAGATCTGGCATTCTCTCAGCCTGCTGCAATTTAACTGGAGTAGCAAACCAGATTCTTGCTTTTCCAGCGTGATGGCCAACACTGAGCATTGCCAATGAGAAGAAATGCGAGTTCTTAAGGAAAAGCAGAGGCCAAAAAAAAAAAAAAAGGCAGGCAGGTAATGACAAGCTTTTAAAGAGAACATGTGTTGTGTCTTTATCAGGGAGCTGAAATGTCAATGTATTCACTGCTAGGTACTAATGTATAATGCAGCCATGTATCGTTGTTGTACCTTAGTCATGTTTGAGTACTACACTGAAGATATTGTAGAGAAACCCTACTGCAAATTAGTGACAGCATCCATTATTCAGCATGGCCGAGCTGCTTCCTTTTTTGTTTTGTTTTGTTTTTTCGTAATAGAAAGCATAATCGGAAGCTGTGGATCCAGCGTCCACTAAAACCAGTGGGAGTTTTTCCCTGAATGTAGAGGAAGTGGTAGCAGGTCCTAGCTATATTCCAGAATATCTTCTGGCTGCAATGCAGAACTCCACATGCAGAAAATGCTGATGCTTTTTTCCTCCCTAAATAAAATAAACACTATACTGCTCTTCCCTTCTCCCAGCCATACCCCTCAATAAAATATGACTTCCAGAAGCCTTCTGTCCAGCTGAATAGGGCATGACAAAGAAGGAAAACTTCCATAATGAAATGCACTGGAATTTCAAGCCTCCAGAGGACTGTTATCAAGAGTTGGCAGAGGTCATTTTAATATTATGACAAATATCATGGAAATACCATTTTGCCTATTTGCAAAAGTTGAATCAGAAAGAAAGGAAGACCCCTTTTTACAGAGTCATTTTTCACAAAGTTCTCAGTCTCCTTTTTGCATCAGCCCTGGACTTGGGTGGTTTTTGTTGAGGCACACAGGAAAGTTGAATTTCAGCTTCATGAAAGTATTGCATCCTTTTGGGGCATTCAAAAGTTATTTCTGGATGGATTACTGGTCAGGTTGGAAGTTCCAGGCCACTAGTAGGAATCGCCCATCATTTCCTTCCCTAAAATAGTCTGTAAATAAAATGTTATGTTTCAGGGTAAGCTCCCTACTTATTTTGCAAATACAAATAAATGAAGAAAAAATGGAAGGTAACTGAACTGTTAATGCTATTGATGTTTGATTCTTTTTTCTTTAAGAGGATGTTGTAGAGTTGGAGGGGACCTGATAAAATGTAGGAAGCTAGAGATGCCCTGGTCCAGCATGACTGTGGGTAGCAGTCTAGACAGATGCTGGAGGAGAGACCCAGAAATTTACCCATTAGGATTGGTAACTGAGTATTCTTCATAAATGTATTTCCTAAAAACATGCTGACTGTATATTTCTGTGCTTTAGATCTTCTAGTTAAATGTGACTTGTTCTCTCCCACTGGACTATATAACGTGATATTCTCGCTGCTAAAAATGCAAAATTGCTAACACTAGTATTCCATGTCCAACATTAGGAAGTCCAATGTATTTTAAAAAGAAGTCAAAAAGAAACCAAGGCAATCACAAAATGCCAATAAACATGCCCCCTTCTCTGTAGGATTGTTATTTTCATGTCTTGTTTTTTTTGTTTGATTCTCCATTTGGGGATTATTTTTGTTTTAGGTCACACTGAGTCCTTCTAGGCCTCAATCTACAGCCAGCCAGCTGTTCCCTAGGCATGGAAATGCTAAAACTGGAGGTCCCCAGATATCTGACAGCAGCATCTCGCCCACAGCCAATTTTGACACTCCGCCTGAGCTCTCCTCTTGCTTGGATAATTCTGCTGCTAAACATAAACTTTTAATAAAACCCCGGAATCAGAGATCCAGTAAAATGAGAAGATTTTCTCAGGTAATTATGAAAAAAAGCAGTGTCACCATTGAAACAAAAACTGGAACTTCTTACTGGGTTTCATATGCAAACTCAGACTGGTTAAGAAAAGTCAGATGGGCGCACGGATATTTCGTTGGGTTTTAATAGCTTTTATTTAATATGTGTCTGGAGTAGACAGTAAGAACAGAATAAATATTATGAAATTACTTGTTAATTCTCTTGATACAGCAGTTTATGTGAAAATTTCTTCTTAAAGTTACCATGCAGTACAATTTAGTGTCTTGTCCATGATACAGAAGTTGAAGCTGACTGCTTCTTTTCTTACTTTTAAAATTTTATCTTTTCAAAAAATTATGATTAACTTGTGCACTTTTCCTGGCCTGAAAGATCCTGTAAAATCTTGAGTCTTTGAGAGACTATTGATGGAGGAACTTGGGGGGGGGGGGGAGTGTTAACTTCCCAAATATCATTGGGATTATGTTTTCAAAAATCACAGAAATAAGTTGTGACCTGTTACTTGGAACCAAATACTGGACATTAGGACTGTTATGCATTCAGCCCTCTCCCTGTCCCAAATTTGTAGACCCTTTATGTGCACTACAAAGACTTACAAATAAGTCTTCACAGGAAAAAAATGTGTATAACTGTTGTTTTTTAAACAGTCATTTAAAACACCTTTTATCTGGTTCTTTTTTGCATCTTATGATGGAGATTATTTAATATTTCTTCTTTTTCTCCCATTTTAGACCTGAAGTTTACAATTCTTACTACAGCATTTGCACTTTATTATCTGTGGTTTCTTTCAATGTTTTAAACACATTAAAACCATTAAATTGGCTTGTTTAACTTTATCATTCCCCTGTCTACTTTAAACTGCCAGATGATTGAACCCTCCTGGTTTACCATGGAGAATGTTTATACCTTTCGCTATTACAATTTTTAAACATTTGCCTGCCCACTTTTACCTGTGTACTTTGCTTCTGGCTTGCTAACTACCATCTTCTGCTTTTATATTCCTGGGTCCTCACTGGATATGGGCTGTGAATGCAGGTGGCATTGCAGCTTTGTCTTTGCAATTGCATTTGCAAATCTGGAAATTATGTGAGCCCTAAAAGTGTTTTCAGAGGGCAAGTTTTGTGTTCTTAGAATTAGGGCCTACATCCAAAACACATATTTACCCAACAAACTACAGTGATTCAGTCAGCTAACACAGGCACCATATGAAAATGCATATTCAACAGCTTAATAACATGCTTTGAAATAATCCTGTATGTTTAGTCAGGGCTAAGTACATATTTATAGAAGCTTACCTGAAGCTTAATCACAAAGAATTTGCAGATAACTACACATGTATTTATAAACTTTCATCAGGTAGTCTAACTTTTGAAAGCAAAAAAAGACTTCATACAAGGGAGGCAAGGTTCTAATGCTGTATCACTGTGATTAGACAGAAGATTGCCATATGGGGATAGATACTCAGCTGGCATAGTGTGTCATAACCTCAAGGACTTATTCAGTATTTTTTTGCTGTTCTTTCTATGTACACTTGTCTCTTCAACGTCATATTTTAGAAAGAAGGGGTAGTTTTATTTTTAATCATATTATGGAGTAGCAAAATACAAAGGGACAGATTTTTCTCTTTCAAGTGCTGCTTTTTGCCCAAGAGCAACACAACATATCCAGTATGCTCTGGGGCATCAAGTGCCAAGGACAGTCCAATGGCCATTGTTTTGATGAACTTCCCTTCTATAGAGGCATGAAAGCACCAGTTGTGCAGAATGAAGTGTTATTGATTGCTTTTATATTGGTTAAATACATTATACCACAATCTGCTCAGCCAAATAAGCATCCAGTATATAGGTTATGAAAACAGTGTGCTCAGCATTGAAGGCAAGTATTGCTTTTCTCTCTAAGATCTCAGTTGTAAATACAACAATAAAAAAGAAAGAAAAAGTGAATCTGCAGATGGTGATGGGGCTTTCTGAATTTCTTTGTTTCAGAGGACCCAGTCTGAATCTCTGACTGATTTGAGCTGTACACCAGAAGAAGAAGAGGATGATGACAAAGAGATGCAGACAGACTTGCCAGATGCTCTGTTGAAAACCAGTGAGCAAGAACTGCCATGCAGCACAGCTGCAGCGCAGGATGTGGCTTCCTGGCAGAAGCCCAGAATGCCTGAGGACCTTCCCCCTGGTTTGAGACCAGCGATGACTCAGCCCGCTTCTGAGTCTGGTGTTGCACAGGAAGCCCTGCTACCAGAGAATAAACCAGAGGGCTGCCCACCAACGCAGGAGACAGTATGCACAAAGCCTGAATCCTCATTGCTGCTAGAAGGTAAAGACTATGCAACCTCTCCCTCCTCCAGTCTAGACAGAGAAATAAAAAAGCAAAGAGATTCCTCAGAAGCACTGGCTCTGTTGTCTGGGGATGAGTGTGATGTGTCAGTCAATACTTTAAATCAAGAACATGAGGAGCTTCCGACTGTGTCTTCAGTATGTAAAGTACCATTTGAAGAAGATATTTCACTTAATAAGAGTAGTCTTGTTTGTTTGGACAGTTCAGAAGAAAATATACAGGATGATGAGATACGTTTGGAAATGTCCTGCAATAAAGAGGCAAAGAAAGAGGCTGCTGTATTGTCAGAGTCTATTCAGCAGTTTCCCATAGGTTCTTTCCAGCACATGGACTCATTTGTTATCCTTTCCCATGTTCCACATCCTGCTTCTTCAACACAGATGGGATCATCTGCTTCCTGGGCTCTAGAGAAAACAAAGACTACACAAGATGCAACTCCTGATAAGGAGAACTGTCAGTTGCTGGCCCACAAGGAAGAAATTTTGGGGAAGAAAGCAGAAAAAGCAGCCAATGAACTCAATGCCTTGAGAAAGTTTTCTGTGTCCTCTGCACGAGAAAGGCCAAGGACCAGAAGCCTACACTTTCCAGAAAGCTCAGAGTGTGAAAGTCCATTAAATACCAGATTCTTCCTGTCCAAAGCAAAAGTCTCCTTAAGAAATGAGAGGTGGAAAGATGATTTGCAGACAGGATCTGGAGATGGAAAAACTAGCAACAAAAAACAGACTTTGCTGCCAGAGTCCAGCTGTGAGATCACAGGCCAATCTATGGAAATGTTGGCTGGCTGTGTTTCTCAGGCTATTGATGCAGGTCCTGTCCCAAGAGATTCTTCTGTGGTATCTCAGAGTCAGCCAGACTGTGAAGACAAAAGTCCTTTTCAAATAAAACTTAGATCCACCTCACTGTCCTTGAAATATGGAGACTACTCTTCACAAGAATCAAAAGGGATTAAAAGATACAGTGCAGAGTTTAATTTAGAAAATGAGGGATTGACTTCATTTCTAAAAGGTGAAAAGGCACAGATCAAAAAGACAGCCGATATGAATATTGGTGGTTCTTTAAATGATAACATCAAACCCAAAGCAAAGTCCTCTGAACAGCTTAGTGGCAAACCTCCATTGCCTAAGAAGCCTGTCTTGCAAAACATAACTGTTCCAAATACCAATGCAAACAGGGAGAAACAGGACAAAGTTATTCAGTCTCCTGAATCCAGAAATGAAGATAGAGACTTGGAGAAAAAGTCAAGTCCTTGTAAAGTGCCTGGTAAGACTCCTGATGCTTTATAAAGTTATCTTAACTCTTGAGAAATGGCCCTACCTGTGAGAGAGTGTAAGGCAGCCTATTGTGTCAAACACAGAGGTGGTGAGTGTGAGTTGATGGCTCTGCCTTCAGCGATGTTGCTCCCTGATTCTCCCTTGCTGAAAAGACCTATCAAAACAATAGCAGGAAAGAAGTGTCAGCCAGAATAAGATATTTTAACTGGAATTTTTACATTTCAGGGCATTGTTTAAAGGATGTTCAAAGTGACACTTAAAAAATTAATAAAGTACATTAGCTAGTATTGTGAAACAAAAATATCAAGCTACTAAATGTCCCATTAAGAGCTGCTGTATGGCAATTCAGGAGCCAGGAGCACATATTAAGTGTAGTGCTCTGTGTGGGATGAGTGACTCAGACCTCTAGACCTTCTTTTTCCACCATAATAGTGAGGGAGAAGTACTACTAATTGCCCAGCATGCTCAACACTGTTTATTTATCATCTCCCGTGAGCTTTGCTTACTCGTTTATCTATCTTTATCATTACTCACTCCCTGTTTAAAAACAGACAATAGCTACCCTGTAGCTTCATGGAGTTTAAAGCCAGAAGGGACCATAAGATCATGTTTACTGCAGATTGTTAAATTTCACCCAGTTGTCCACATTATAAGCCAAAATATAATTGGGTTAGAGTAAAAACTCCAGTCCTCTGGAGACTAATATATTGTGTGCCACAGACAGAGAACAGAAAAGACCAAAAGTGGCACCAGTATCTGAGGTATTTGCAATGTCAGGAAGCATGTTAGGTAGAGTATACTCAAACAATTCTAGCAGGAGACCTCTGCTCTTCACTTCAAAGAAAGGCCAAAAGGAAGATAAACTCTTTAGGTCTTCTGATCTGTGGGAGAAATTTCTTCCCTGCCCTGAATGCATCTGGTCACGAGTTTGATGCTAAGCATGTGAGAAAGAGATGGCAGCCAAGCAAGTAAAAAGGTTTCTGTGTGCTATCCCAGAACTCCACCCCTTGGTTACTCTCCTCCGGTTGAGGTCAGTCTCTGAGCTTAAGAGGGAAGAGCATAAAATGAGAAGACCTCAGGATATGGTAAGGCAGTTGTCCTGGAGGGTGACAGAAGCCTCTTCCTGGCCCCAGAGGCAACTTTCTGAGGCCCTGAGTGAAAGCTGATTGTACTTGTCACCTGCGTTTGCAGATGTTTTTGCAGGGCTCTCATTTACAACTTCTTGTTCTCCCCGCGGTCAAAGGAGGAGATTCATCAGCTGCCAGACTGCCTGACGGGACTCCCACGGCCATCCAGGCAGGCCCCCCATGCCACCACCACCATGCAGGAGGGGAAGTCTCCCTTTATATAATCCCAGCACTGCTTTAAACACATTTTCCCCACTGCCCTGCCTTGAAGAGTAGTTGATTATTCATAATGACCCTCAAATCTACTCTAATCGATTAAGATAGTCTGTGGTCAGGGCTCTTTCACGCTATTTTTAGGAGTGTCACAGTGAGAATAGATGAGGAGGAGACCTAACACTGTAGGGTCAGTCTGCTAGAAGATGGAGGAATGGGAATATATGGCACTGAGGCGCTGGAGTTACAAGCGTTCCCGTATAGAGTCTTATTTCCCATTTGTCCTGCTGAGTCCCAGGTGCCAGGAGTGAGTCTTGGTGCAGTAAGAGCAGAGGAGATAGTAGGTGTTGGAGGATGGGGAAAGTGAAGAAATGGTGCCAGGGAGCATGTTTCTCTTTTGGCTTCTTCACTGCTTGTGCAGCCCTGGGACTGAGGCTCCTGTCCCCATGTTCAGGGGTGTCCTCTGCAAAACAGAGTCTGAGGGTGAGAGCTTGCCCCAGGCCACTTGGCAGGGGTGCACAAGCCTGGAGCTCAACGTAGGGCTGCTTGTTGAGAACCCTGTTTCAGATGTGTTCCTCACCACCTGACATTATTATAAGAAATTTGTGTGGCCTATGATGGTTGAACATGGCAATTCAGGCTGGTCTGTAATGGTAGTTCATCTTCTTCCTTATTTACTGCCCCACCATTATTACTATAACACCTTAAGCAAAGCTGCTAGTTTTCCACATATTTCCAGCTTGGAATAGCTTTGTAATGGATTCTGATATTTTAGCATGCCAGGACTAAAAAAGTTTGATTCCAAATATGAAGCAGTCTGCTCCCCAGGTTGACCCAAGTTCCTCTTTACCCTACTACAGACCTTTCTCCTTAGATATTTGATCAAATACCTCCTTGTCCTAAGTTATTGCATGAGCCTGAGGTGACTACCATTAAGTTGCAGGTGAATGAGGCGTGCCCATGTCTCTAATTGCCCTGGCACAACACTGATTTTGGCAGGGGTGTTTATACAGCACCACCTGAGGAGAATTACCCTAGGGCGCTGGGAAAGCTCAGAAGCAGTGCACTTCTGCAAGGCATAAGAGAGCCACATGATACAGTGAGGAAAATGATCAATACCCCTGCAAAAATATCATTTTAAGCTCCGTGAAACATATGCCTCAGCCCAATGGCTCAGGAGTGTATCTTTGTTAACTGCAAGCAGCGGTAATCAGAAAAGCATAATCGGCTCTTCTATGGTGTGTGTGCTTTAACGACAGTCTCTGGCCTTCAGATATTCTGGGCCACCCGCTTCTTTTTTTTGTCCACCACTCTTCATGCTGGCACCCAGCCCACTCCTATTCTTTGAGTTCGTTAGCCCTTTCAAAGAGCTGTGGTTGCTGTTGAGAGATACTTGGGTGCTGTCAGGGAGTTTCAGCCTACTGCATGTTAGGAAATTCCTGTGCTGAACAAGAAGACAAGCTGTGAAATCATGATGCAAGGCAGTGCAATTCCCTTTTCATGTACAATCATCTAGAAAAAGTCAGTTCGCTGTGTCATGGGGTGAGCAGGGGCAATTTGGTTCTTTCAGTTCAATCTTTAGCTTTCAGCACTTCTGGAAATCAGTATCAAAGGCAATGTGAAGGCTGTCGGCATGCTGGCTTAACACCAAAAGCGAAACCAGCACTCTTGGGCACTAGAGCTTTCTGCAGAACTAGCAGGGGATTGCTTGGCATCTGTGTGGTTGAAGGGTGAAGTTTTTTATGCGTGTGAGAAAGCAGTCACCCTAGTTGCCATGGAGGAGTAAATTGCAAATTGCTGCAGCTAAAGGCACAAGTCTTTGCAAGAACTAAAAAAGCATACTGTGCTCTTTGGGGCTGATACACTTCTCTATAAATCCTGTACAGAGCAGAACCAAATAACACATCCTAACAGGTTACTACAAGAGCAAAACCATAAGCAGTACCTATGTGAATGTGCATATTAGGACATAAAAAAATCAGTGACTGAGGAGCTGTAGTAGGGTGACATTCTTTTAAAGAGAAAAGGAACTCAGGGAGGGATGGTGAATGTTAATGGTGAATGAAGTGGGTATGTATTGTCTAGCAAATCCAGTCTTTGAAACGTCAAGAAAAATGTTTCTCTACATAAAAGACATTGCTTTAATGCTGTGTATAGGTCAAAAGAAGGCTCTCTCTTTTTCAAAAGAAGTTGTTTTTTAGGCTGTGTCAGGCTATTTTGCAATATGGCTGTTTTCCATCAGTAAATAGACTTTGATGCAAACATAGCAATTTCTTGTGTAAAAAAGACTCTTCACATCAGTGTTATAGATCCAACCAAAAGTCACATCCATTATAGGTCAGCCTAGAGGAGAAAGAAATGTCAGAAATATTTTGCCAAGTATTTTAGAATTGCTCTGTCCGAAGTTAAGGCTTTGGGTGTGTATGCTGAGACAAATGCATATAGTACTTTAATAAACAAAGGCAAATATGTAGGCTAGGATATCCTAAATGCCATATGCATTTTTAAAGCCCTGCTTAAAATAACTGGTGTTTTATAAGTGAGCAAAGATGCAACAATGTGGAATGAAATACATATGCATAAGCAGTGTTATAAAATGATGACACTGGTGTATATAGGGGCTTTTATCTCATAGTGTAAAGTTGTTTGGTTTAGTTCTGAATATGTTTGCTTTTAAAATATGCAGGGAACACATAAGTTAGCTTTGCTTGCTATTAAAGGTGTGACTTTCAAAAGGCTCTAATATTCTGTTTCTGACCTTTTGCCTGCACAGATGTATGGTAAGAGTAACCACTCTTTTCAGCCCTTGTAGGTGTAAGATGTTCATTTTTCAGGTACCAAAAGATTTAAATGTTATAAAATGCCTCTGCTATATTTTGTACGCACAAAGACTTTTTGATTTAAAGGAAACGGGTATGGTATCTGAGGCCATCTCTAAAAAAGCAAGCCCTAAAGCTCAGGGTAACATTTAAGATGCTTTGGCCATGGTTATCCATATATGCTACACATACATACAAGCATACATATATACCCCCTTCTCACTCCCCTACATACAATGGAATACCCTGGGTATATCTGTTTGTCAGTAGACAGAGTTACATATAGATTTCTCTTTCACTTTCTACGCGTGTTTGTATAAACCAATATACAATAATAAGTCAACCTTAGGTCTCCTTTTGTACATAAAAATTATATAAAAATTAATGTTGTATCTTATCGTTCACGCAACTAGTCGGAAACACATTGAAGCATAATATCCCAACATCAAGTATACACACTTATTTCCATGGTCATTAGGCAGAAAAAAATCCACCTTTAGAGGATCAGGCCTCTAGTCTTTGAGAAAAAACAAATTCTGCTTTAATAAGATTTTGAAGGAAACAGATACCTGTGTTTAATATGACTGCAGCAAGACAATTTTCCCCTTAAAGATCAACAAGCTCATGGCCAGTCGTCTCGGCTGTTGTCAGATCCAGCGGAGAAGGGCTTATGTCCTTTTTATCTGAGTGAGGGAATTAAAAAGGTGTGATATAGTTCATTTTGTTTCAGTGGTTATCTTCTGCAGCCAGTGTTGAAGCTGCAGGAAGTGATGAAGAACATAGGGCTAGCTGCTGGCAAACAGTGCAGCTGATTTTGTGTTTGGTGACTGAGTGGTGGAAGAGGTAAAGGAAGGGCTTCAGAAGCCTTTGGGTATGGTTTCAAGCGGCAGCAGCAGACCTTAAATATACAAGAAATGTTATTTTTAATATGTGGTGACATTATGCATGGAACAGTTTGACAAGTTGTAACCTGGTATTTTCCTATTTTCTGTGATTTATTGCCATGCTTCATTCCAAGGGGAAGAAGGGAATCTTCTCTCAAAATGCCTCAGGCCAAATCAGTTTCAAGGAAACAAAGGAAGGATGCAATCATGAGGTTAAAAGTATGAGTGAATGAGAAATAAATCACTGCCAACAATATTCTTTATTATTTTATGAAGTCATTGAGTAATGAGTTGAATAACGTATTGTTTAAAATGTTGTAATAAGAACTAAAGAATATGGCTCAGAATTCAGTTTTAATCAGAAAATCTCAGGACTGTAACAAGCAAGAGGATAGGATCACCCCTGCTCACAGAGCATTAGCATAGTTTGTGGCATGTGCAACTTGAACAACATCTGACAGAGGTTGCCTGTGCCTTGCATTTTGGACCATGTTGTCTGCCTAAAAGTAGACTACACCAGCTGGGAACTGTTGTGCTAGTTGCTATGCATGTGACTTATAAGCAGAAGCAGGAATTAGATTGTGCTTTTGAGTACTTTTGGTTCCACTCTGGCTATTCAGTTCCTTAAATGTTGTGCTTTGACACATGGTGAATCACAAAAGCACACCGACTGCCTCCTAACTGGGTGAGATAAGATAGGGAGGACTCATTCAAGGTGATCAGACAGTCACTGAGTTGAGGAAAAAGATGTGCAAGCAACACTTCTCTTGTGAATAGTCACTTCCTGGGAAAGTTTTTGGCCTCCTAGTGCCCTTCAGGACTCAGAGTTTCATAGAAGAGTCTCAGATAATCTTAAACTGCTGATTTGCTTCACCTTACTAGCTCCTGTGTTACTTCACCACCTTTCATCTTTTGCATGTACTATAAACTGGCTGGAACAATTACACATGTATACTGCCAAACCACCTTCTCTAGTTGGGGGTGGAAGGATGGAAAGGACCTCTGGGCAATGGGAAAAATAATAAAAAGTGAATACACCTCTTCCTCTTCTTACAGTAGTTCTGACTGACAGATGAGGTAGTAAATCCTGCACAGATTGCATCTGATTATTTTGTGCTGAAGAGAACACATTTCTTCTCTTGCTGGCCTGACTTGCTTTCTGTAGCAAAGACTTTCACAAAAACAAGTGTAGAACATAGTAACTTAAAGAAACAAGAAAGCCCCTCCCATAAGGTGAGCAGATCAGCTCTTGATCCTCTGTAGGTGTTATTACTCTGCTGTCCTAAGTCAGGCCTATACAGATGTAAATAAACTCTTTAAAGATGATTATAAAGAGTTTTTTGCTACTATCACAGTAACGTTCTGAAACCATCTCTTGTGTGATGATATTTGGCTCTAAATTAGCTACCTTTTAATTTGTGTGACTAGGATGTCTGGTTTCTCATTCGGGAGAACTGTTGGAAGAACCAAACTGCTTGATGTCTTCCATTGCAATATCTGCCTTATGAAAAGCATTGTTATAATAGTGGCCTCCAATCATACCACTGAGAGATTGGGAACCCTGTTGTGCTAGGAAATACACATCGAAATAACAGAACGATGAATCCTGAATACATGAGGAAAACAGATAAATAAGAGCACAGGTAACAATAAGACTGTTGCATTTAGCGCAGTAAATAGAGCCTGAGCATACCAGTCACTTTGTCAGTATTGCCTTGTGGGAGCTGAGGAAGAACAATGTGTGATTCAGCTGACATGGAGCAACCAAGCTCCCATGGTTGCGACAGGGAAAATGGGAGAAAACACAAAGGGTGATTTTGAATCACGAAGACTAAAAAGTGGCATCACTAGCAGAGTCAAGGCAGAAGCCAGATTTCCAATATCATGGAAAAGCTGGTGGGTGGATCGAACAGGGCCTTCAGGGTAAAGACTTTTGTGTTTGAGAGCGCAAAGATATCAGAGGCAGTGAGGAAGGTCAAAACGTGGTGATGGGTGAGGAAAATGCTCTGTGTAGCGGTACTCTGACAGGATTGATGGGGGCTCTGATAGGGGCTGTTTTAGGTTTGGCATTATTCATTATATTTAAAGACATGGATGAATACAGTGTGTGCTTGTTACATTTACAAATACTACCAAGCTGGAAAGTATGTGGGCACACTAGAGGACAAGAGAGACATGGAGCTACTGGAGCGAGTCCAACAAAGGGCCACTAAGATGATTAAGGGACTGGAGCATTTCTCATATGAGGAAAGGCTGAGAGAGCTGGAACTCTTCAGCCTGGAGAAGAGAAGACTGAGGGGGGATCTTATCAACATGTGTATAAGTATCTGAAGGGAGGGTGTAGAGAGGATAGGGCAAGACTCTTTTTTGTGGTGCCCAGCAATAGGACGAGAAGCAACGGGCACAAACTGAAACACAAGAAGTTCTCACTGAAAAGGGAAAACTTCTTTACTTTAAGAGTGACTGAGCACTGGAACAGGTTACCCAGAGAGGTTGTGGAGTCTCCTTCCTTGAAGACACAATCCTGTGCAACGTGCTGTAGGTGACCCTGCTTGAGGAGAGGGGTTGGACTAGATGATCTCCAGAGGTCCCTTCCAACCTCAACCATTCTGTGATTCTGTGTGACTGAAGGAGGCAACATGGTGTTCACTCAGCCACCTAAAAAAAAAAAAAAAAAAAAAGATGAGATGTAAGATGGTGAGGACTTAGGATGAGAGCTGTAGCTACACAGGCCAAGGAGAAGCCTCGTCTCCTAAGGCATGAACAAGAGGTCTAGACAGGTGGGGACGGGGTATGTTTACGGGATGGAGCTACAGGAAGGGTTCAGCATGGCACAGGGAGAGCTTCAGTGGGAAAAGATCGTAATAATATTGAGCATTACTGATGCATGGACATTCACTGAGGCATGCTAGGAAAATGAGTTGAGTGATTTGGACAGAAAGTAACTTAAAATTATAAGCTTAGGCTACCTTATCTACTGAATGAGGGACCCTCTGAGAAATGCTGGAAACCACCACCATCAGTAGTGGCAATCGATCTGTTTATCAAATGGGGCTGTCTTACGTCTGGCACTATTCATTATATTTAAGGACATGGATGAATACAGTGTGTGCTTGTTACATTTGCAAATACTACCAAGCTGGAAAGTATGCAGGCATACTAGAGTATAAGATCAGAAATCAGAGTTATCTTGAGAAATTGGAAATGTAGTCTGAAAAGAACATTTTCATTACAGACAAGTATGAAGTACTGGTATATGTGAAAAAATAATCAGATGCACAGATATAAATGGGGACTAGGAGAGGGGAAATAACAAGACTTGAAGCTCATAAACAAAGTATGAAACAACAATAACATAATCCTGCAAAAAAAGTTATCATACTGAGTGATGTATACAGGAGACTATCTCCAAGGCACTTGGGGTAATCCTTCCACTTCACCTGATGCTAGTAGCATTTCATCTTGAATACTGTGTCCCAGCTTTGAGCACCATACTTTGAAGAAGATCTGGGCCAAATTAGGACAATTCCTACAAAAGCAAAAGTGATCTAGAGAATGTAACTAATCAGAAAAGGTTAAAGAAATGGGGAGGACATGGTGTAAGTCTTCAAATGCATTAAAGGCTACTGCACAAAGGGTGTGGGTAATTTGTTCATGTCCATAGTGTATAGGAGGAGTTATGGATTTAAATTGAAGGAAAGAAAATTTAGCTTAGCCAGTAGGGAAGAAGATCCCGTAGGAAAGGACAGTCAAGTCCTAGGATAGATAGTCTAGGGAGACTGAGATCTCTGTCTCATCTTTAGAGGTTTTTAAGAACAGATTAGATACCCATTTGTCAGGGAACAGTTTATGTGAAATTGTCTTGCAACTGATATTTCTGTGGAGCTGAAGGATGGACTAGATGACATCTTGAGGTCTTTTCCAGCCTTATTCTCTATCATCCTGTAAAATGAGACAAAAATGAAGCCAGGGCAGACAGTGAATGGGAGAAGGGGAGAAGATTATGAGAGAAACAGGTGTCTTGGCATGAAAAGACAGGGTGTAGTGGGGTGCAGAGCACTGGAGTAAATTCCCATGCAGGATGGAGGTTCTTCCAGTGTCCAGGGGGGCCTGCTTTATCTGGGCTGCATTTGCACAGCTGGACTTTCTGGCTTGTTCCTCTCAGAGGTTTACCTACAAGATCACATCAGTGAGCGTGAGGGGAAATGCAGGCATTAGCTAGCAAAGCATTTTGCTCTGCTATCTTGCTATTCTTGCTTCTTGCTATGCTTGCTTGCATCTTGCTATGCTATCTTGCTAAACGTGTGTTTTCTCTTTTTGTTGTTTTTAGATGATGTAGGCTTTACAGTGTTTTCTTGCTCAAATAACTAGTCTGTTTCTGGTGAGGTACAATAGCGACACGGGAAGATACCTGAGCAAATAAAGTTTATGGGCCCTTCAAAACGTGTGTCACAGATTCCAGCTCAGTGTTCAGACTAATCCTGGCTCAGTCTGTAGTACATGACTTGGGAGAGCAACGTTGCCTTCATCTCCTGTGCCTTTACCACATGTCTTAGACACGCCTTCAGAGACATTTGGCTGCTTTCCTGATCAGGGCCACATTCTGCTAAATTAGGTCATAAGCCCTCCACAAATGTGTCTGTCACCTCCGGGGGGGTCCTGGGCCAGGGTGGCACAGCTCTCCATCAGCCTCTTCCAGGCGCAGCAGCTCGGCCCCAGGGGATGCAGGCTCACTGGTGCCTAGTGCTCTGCCGGGAAGATGGGGCTGCAGTGAACCAGCCAAGCAGAAACAACTGCTTGGAAAAGCCTTGCTCTGGCTTAAAGGAAACACTGGGGTAAGAGAGCTAGGAATGAGATATCTCACATCAGTAGTCCTTCCTGGTTGAGCCTGCCTCATCCCAGGTCCCTGAATAGGATGCTGACTAGGTAACACACTTCTAGGGGCAGGACCATGCATGATTTTAGGATGAGATGCTTAACTTCTGCTCTGAAATAGCCTTCCATTAACTTGGGTACATTAGTGGCCAGAAATCACTGGGAAAGCTTAAATCATTTTCCCCTAAGACCCTGTCATTACTCTAACCATAGTGTTTGGTATTGCTCTTGTTCCTCTTTTAAGCCATGCAGACTCCATGTTAGCTGGAAAACTGAATTTTGGGTGCAGTGTAAGCCCATGAAGAAGTGGGGAACCTACGGGCTGGAGCCAACAGAGGAACTGAGACTCTTCCCTTGGTCCAATTTTGGTCAGCCTATAGACAGGATTTCCCTTCATAGAATATTTGAATATAGGATATTTCATTTCCCTATACCTCTAGATACTGCTTGTCTCTTAACAGCAATTCTAAGAATAGCAGGGTAGCATTTTTGACCCTTTACTCCAGGAAGAGGGTTTTTTTTCTTGTCTCACTGAAATCTCAGTTATGGTAGGGCATGACGAGAATGACTGCCCAGATGAATAGCTCAGTCGGTATCAGCAGGGATAAGTCAAATTAAATATCACATCAAAAGACTGCATTAACCCTGTGGTTTCAGTAGTATTTCTATGTGTTCACACATATGACACAGATTGTTGTGCTTTGTTGCCTACAGTGACCGCAGGCAGTAAGAGGCTGTGTGAGCTCGGCTGCTCCTCGAGGGGTGGATGGAAGACAGGAACCAGACTAAGATATCGGCTGCTGCTGTTCAGGCATGGAAAGAGCAGGGGGTGAAGGCAGTTGCCATGGGGAGGGATTGCTTTTGTACCACTGCAGTCCAGCTGTGTCCGGGTTTCAATCAGCTGTGGCTTGTCTCTAAGAAAAAGGCCATGAAGCAGATGGGAGGAGGGGGCAGAAGTGGAGACCCTGGAAAACTGATAGTTTAATGAAGCTTGATTGATGTTTTTGCACCTCCCTCATGTGGCTCTAGCTGAAGAAAAGATGAGAAATGTTGTTCACCAGTAAAATAGTAACTTAAAGTAGTGAAAATAGGAAGATTGCTTCCTGGAGACCAAACTAAAAAAATTCCTATTTATCCAGGCTTATCACATTTCTTCATGTGACAAATCAGGGTACTGAGCAAGTGAAAGCTGAAGTTAATTACAAGTCTCTTTCAAATAACCATGTATATAAATAATCTGTCAACAGAGCGAAGTGTGCCTTCCCCAGTGATTACTAGAGACTCCAGAAGAGAACCTGACAGTCCCGCAGAGCTGGCCTGGATTACCATAGCAAGACAAAAGCAGAGAGGCACGCAACAGGAGCAGGAACTTAACAGAGAAAAACTTGTGACTCCGGATGTTAAGTCAGATACAGAAAAACACAATAAAGAAAAGGAAGGAACAGAGGTACCTACAGCACAAATTTGTGATGCTTCTGTATCACATTCCTGCAGTATTCTTTGGATCTACCGCTATTATACCTGTCAAATGCTGTAATGATTACAGACGTTTAATAAGTATAATCATAAGTAACAAAGACACTGCTCTTGTAAATGTGGCCCCTGATTATTCAGATAAGTAATTTCATATCTCCAAGAAATCCTGGAACTATTCCAGGTGTGTAAAATTTCTTGGGTGCCCAGTACATGCTTACCAGATCTAGTGTGTATATTATGTACTAAAATAACCAAAATGAGATGCTAATTTTACAATCTCAGATATCTCTCAATACAGAAGAATACAGTCTCTTTGATTCTTTTAAGCACACGTTTCATGGTATCTCCCATACCTTCTGACTGATTTAAGACTGAATGAACAGCTTGGTCCCAGAAGCTCCTAGGTAACAATTTTTAGAGCCTTGAGAAGTGAAATAGGATAAAAATAACTTTTGCGCTTGCAGACACTGCCAAGATAAAAATTCTGGTTCTTTATATACTGATAACTCAGACGCACATGTGGTGACACGGAATACGGACTAACACGGCCTTTTCAAAGATCCCATGAAAAAGACGGTTATACCTGTAGTAAGTGATCTTCCCAGATGACAAAGCTGTACTAGCAGAAGCACTTGGCATTAATACAGAATACTAACAAGGCTTCCCTGTTCCTGGGCTTGCTCATGGAGGCGAGCAGACTGTGAGGACTGCTGTATTGCCTCATGCACAGTAAAAACCCTGTGCCGATGCAGGAACATGTGTGTCCTTTACCAGTAGAGCATTCCCAGTGCAAATGGCCTACTTTCTTACTTAAAACAGTTCTGCTAGAAACCCAGATTACTCTATTATATCTTTGAATAAGAAAAGATCTCTAGATGATGAAAAACAGCAGCAGTTAGATTAACAAGAAATAATACCTAATGAAACGTCTAGGCAAGATTATAAACTGCAATAACACTGAACATTGTCATAGCACTTAAAACACCATGCGTTTAAATGATCCCAAAATACAATTTCTGTGTCAGAGTAGGAAATTCCAGATTTTAGTTGGCAATACTTCCTAAAATTCATGCCATGCATTTCATTTCCCTAGATCAGCTAAGGGATAAATATGCCAAGATGCTTCTGACTGCAGTGTGTGAGGCTTGGTGCCGCTGTACTACTCCCACTTTCTCTCTCTCCCACATGGCACCAGACACTACCACTTCAGAACAGTTTTTGCTAGTGGCAAGAGAACTCATAGGAAAATGTGCTTGATTTCTTTTTTATGGAAATCCATTTACCTTCAACCCTCCCAAGGCCCAATGCCCTAAAACACAAAGTCTGGGAGGTGGAAGGGAAACATATGAGAGAACCAGGCTCTTTCCAAATCCCATCTATGTTAATAGAGAGTGCAAAGGGCCTGGAGTACATTTTGCATTGAAGACAATAATAATCTACTCACAGATACCATTATGAATAAGAGAAGATGCAGAGGGATAGTTTTAATCTGTAAAGTTCAGTATCATGGATGCTAACCTGAAATCACTGGGGCTTTCTGAACAAGTAACGGGTTCAAGTGAGAGGAGTGGAACCAGTGCACAATGAGTGTGCTTGTTTTTTGGATGACGACAGGCATCACGTCCACTCCTTTTGCTCATGTTCTTCCAGAGTGGTTTCATTCTCTCTGCATTACTTGGATTTTCTCCCTCTCTGTACCTAGGGGTCAGTGAAGCAGCACTGGAGCAAACTTTCACACGTGGCACCTAAAACCTCTTCTGAAGAACAGAGGAAAGAGACAAAGTCTGAAATGAAAGAGCCACTGCCGAGAACCAACTCACTGTCTCATTCTGTCCCTGGTAGGAAAGAAAACACTTTAAATACTAATGTAGGCTGTTATCTCGCAACCTTGTCAGAAGACATCATGCCTGACTGTGCTGGAAAAGGACTAGGGTCTAGATACTGATCTCTTCCCCAGTCCAAAATCAACGAGGGCAAATTGTTTTCTCAGCACTCATATCTGGAGTTTTATTTGGTGGAATATTCCTTTTACCACTTCAATTAAAGTAAAAGTCCTGTTATATAAATGTGAATCAAGAATGCAAGGAAATTCCACAGGACTGGGTCCCAAATGCCCTGGTGTAAAAAGTAAAATGAATGCAAAATTAGTTTCAGTAGCATTCAGTTTGAAAGTGGTTTCCTAAGCAAGCAAGAATGATGTGATCACAGACTTTCTGCCTGTTAGTCCTTCACAGTATCCTGAATCTATTTGGTAAATTCAAATTCGAAAGAGGGCAAAAGTCTGAAAGGTAATTAAATGCCTCCAAGTTGAAGGCTGGGTAAAGGGGGAAGTCCCAAATGAAAACCTCACTGAGGAAAAGACCTTCTCTTTTTTGGGCTGGGTGTTACACAGGTGATGGCAAGAAATCCAGATTATCATGTGTTTTGTAGTAAGCTTAGGGGACAAAAGCTATTCATTAGAAAAACAGATTGTGTTCTTTTGTGCATGGAATGGTTAGTTCCTCAATAATGTATTGTTAAAGGAGTTTCTATGTGAAATGTAAAGACTTTATACTGTAGGGCAAGGCACTGGAAGTTTTCAGTGAAAGAGCTAAGGTGTACAGCTGCACAGCAAGCTAACATAAAATATGCATGTATTTTATTCACAGTAGCTCAGTCACCAGCTCTGGTGGATAAGGAGGAAATAAGCCACTTTAAGAAAGCCAGTAATGCTGCTGCAGATCAGCCATCATGGATGGAACTTGCCAAAAAGAAATCACAAGCTTGGAGTGATATGCCACAGATTATAAAATAGAACGGCACAGACAAATAGCATCTTTTTATAATTATGTCAGCTATTCAATTTGAACTTCTACAGACCAGATAATCACAATGAAGAATCTCTGATGCAGGAGAAGGGTTTTATTACACAGCTGTGGAGAAAGCGTGCAATAGGTGCAGTCAAAAAGTTTACCTTAAACTTTGTAGCAATCAGGATTGCAACGGCAATGCATTACTTAAATTATGCTAAGGACATACTTAGACTTTGCAAAATAAAAATTCTGCCTTCTGTATTTCCTTTGTTTTCTGCTTTTAATGACATTTGCATCAAAACAGTATTTCTGCTGAACTTTTGTTGTTGCTATAAATTTCTATTTGTTAATTTTTTCCCTGATTATAAACTATGCACTAACATCATGATTCTGTTAATATGTTTCACTGGAATTGCCTGACACTCTTTTTAGCAAAGTTGTTTGGACGAGAGAGATGTTCACGAATAGCCACTACTGAGTACTCCATTAAAGTGTGTTGCTTGAGCTGAGTGCTTGTCTAGCTGAGTCAAGCTAGCCCAGTTTCTGGTTTTAGGTTACATTTTATGAGGCACAAATATGCACATTTATGCATGATCATGAATAAAAATTCCTTAGCTTTTTCTGTGAGCAAACTTGATTCCACAAAAGTAAAATTGGAATCTCATTAATACAGCCACAGATACTTTTCTCCCCAAATTTCTCTGGTCACTGCTATTTTTCCTTTATGTTGAAATCATCATTCTCATTTAGGAGCATAATATTAGTAGCAACAGACAATTTATGAATTCAGTTAAAAAATAAGAACTGGAAAGTCTTGAGCCAAACTGAAATGTTGGAAAACTGTGAACTTCACCCTTAGGCTGTCAACTCCAAACATCACCCCCTACACAGTCTTAATTATTCTCATTAAAAAATAATGGAAAGCATCACTGTGCTTTACTACATTTATGTAATATTCTCACGCCCATCAGACTGAGTCTCCAGCACCAGTTTGGAACTCCTGCTCTTCTAGGCTCTTCACCTTCACCTGTTTAACACCATTGACAAGAGAAATAATTGTTGCTGATTGACCAAAATCACTCTGAGTATGTTGTAACACCTCCCAGTGAGCTATGCAATTGCAATTACAAAAGCTAGCAACAAACCCTGTTAGGGAATTGCTTTAAAACTAATGCCCCACTGCTAAGACAAACTTCTCACTTTGTGTACGTGTGTGTGCATGTGTGAAGTATTAGCTTAACACTGGGTTCCCGAGGTTCCTTTATGTATACATTTGTGATTTTGTTTTCATGTCGCATTAACATTCTTTTCAGAAAAATATATGGAGATTTTAGGAAATGTAGGATTTCCTAACGTCTGTGTTTGCAGTTTTGAAATCTTGTCTTCTGCAAGGAGGTGGGGAGGAGAACCTAAATTCCCCCAGCAATGACAATTCTGTTTTGTAACGAAAAATGAAACAGGGCATTGGAACATGTGAACACCTGAGACACTGATAATGGCTTTCAGACAGGTCATCTTTCATCACAGAAAATCGGAGGAGGAAAAACGAGTTTTATAGCATTTTTACAAGTCTTTGGAGAAAGTCTTAAGTCTGCATTGGCTGCTGAAGGCCTACTGCAGCTTTTGCACAGACACACTCCCACTCATCACTTTAGTTGTCAATGGTATGGTCTCAGGCTGGTTTTTGCCAGCTGGTCCAGTTTTTTTTTTTTTAATTCAGATCTGTACGATCTATAGTAGAAACAGGCATATTTTTCAGGTACAATAAAAATCATCTTAACTCCCCCTCTCTCCAAAAACCCTTTCTGTAATAAATAATTCATTAGCATAACGTGTTATTTTAAAATATACTATTACGAACTGTAGCAATTTCAAAAAAACGGTTTCTATATTAAAGGAATATACTATATAAAAAAACCCAAGTTTGTATTCTTTTATAGTTATTGTCATGTCCCCCTCTCCCTGTCCCATGCAAAGAGCACAATGTTTTCAGGAAATGTGCTTGAGCTATAGCTGAAGGACCAGCCTATTTCCTTATAATTCTCTCACTGTTTAAAATTATTGCAGTTGTGTTGAATCATGACTGAATTTCTGGAATACAGCCTGTGCAATTACATGGGGAAGACTACAACTCTCTTGGCCTTGCTCCTGTTTTTATAGCCAGATGCTCAGGAATAATGGAGGAGAAAGGTGGAGAAGCATGGCATAACCTGTACTAGCTCAAAAAAAAAAAAAAAAAAAAATCCAGGAGGCCCCCTGCACAGACCTGCCGAAGAGAGGAGGCGGGGGGGGGGGGGGGGGGGGGACTAGCTCCTCACAAGGCTCAGCTCCAGGCCTAAGGTGGTGTTTTGGAGCTGACTTGGGAATTGTGCTGAGGCAGGAAGCCCTGCACTGACGCCAGTGTGCATTTTGCCATTAACTGTGACACATTCTGGATATTGCCACGCTAGCGCTTCCGCTGACTTGACTTTCATGTGCTTTTTACTGCTGACTGGCTATGAACGCCTGCCATGAGCAGGCAGGTGACGGCTAGTTTCTTGGATCCATACAAGGCCACCAGCAACCGTCCCCTCATCTCCCGGGGAAGGGTGCTGTGGCCTTGCACGCCACAGATGAAATGCAGGCCAGCCTTGAAGAATTATGCCGTAATTACAAAGGAATTTAAGTATCTCAAAATAGGACTGGCTTATGCTTCATTTAAGTGGTAACATTATATTTTTCTTTCCACCCAGTGCATAACTGAACTGGAACTGATTGCCATAGGATGTTGTAGGCACCAAAGGTTTAGATAACTTCAAACAGCATTTGAACAAATTAGTGGAAGACAAAATCCATCAAGTGCTGTTCAGCACAAAAGACGGGGCCTCTGCCCCGGGGGTCGTCAGCTGTAGATTGGGAAAGGCCTTGGCAGGCGGTGAAACTGGGTGCTGGTGGTGTTCGTACTCTCCTGCCACAGGCTTCTGCTACTGGCCATTGCCAAAAAAAGAAGATGCTTGGCTAGCTGGATCTTTCAGCTGACCTACAAAGGGAATTTTTATTTTCTTATGGCATCACTCTGTGCTCAGATTTCTTCATTTCAAGGCAAAGGACTGTGTGAGCAACTGCTGAGAGGGCTGCGTTGTCAGCTAACAGGCAGAGAGCAGTTGTAGAGCCGGCATATTTTTCCTTGGCCAAGTGGTGGGTTTGTGGCAATGGAAAGATGCAAATACAAAGAGATTGTCTTCTGTGTATGAACAGTGATTTATGTTTTACATTTTATACCACTGGAAAAGCCTTTCTGATCGGGTCATCTTTCCCAAGGATGTCATTGCACTTCTCCAGCTGAGAAGCAATATCACTGACTCAGACCGATCTGTTTTGCTCAGGCAGCTGAAATTATATATTGTAGATATATAGCATCTAACACTGAAATAAAATTTAAAAATTCACTCTTTGTTTGTGACTCATGCACATAAACTAACATAGTTTGAATTACAGTCAAGGAGCAACAAGAAAATAGACTTGAAAAACAGAACAATTCTTCTCCCAGAAGTGCTGCATGATACATCGTTGGCTTCCTGTTTATGAGCAAGGTGACATTTTGGAAACAGTTGCCCTTCCCAGCAGTAAGGTACTGCACACAATGCAAATGGCATTACGTATCACATGTCTTTCAGTGCAAAAAGTGGAGATTTTGTGGTAAACGCTTTACTATTTTGATTATTAGAACTAGCTACTTCCTAATGTTTAGTAATTTTATGAAAATTACGAAATGACTTTTAATGTGGTATAGCAAAGTGCAATCAATTTTTAAGGCCAAAACATCCCTCTGGCCTTTACTTTGATATGTTTTGCACTGTAATGCTTTTGACAACAAAATTTTTATTAAATCTATTGCATTTTTTTAAAGATGAAGAATATAAAATCTTGTTGTCGGTGAAAATATCCAACAGCAGTTTAGCAAGCAGCTTGCTGTAATTTTGCAATGCCATTAATACCCTCTTAGTCTAGAGGAGTATAATAAACTTGCCAAAATGTTTGCTTTGTATACATGATGAGCACTCTACTGCGGGTAACAAAGGTTTAATTACAGGATTCTGTGTTTGCAATTAGAAGATAACTTTGTACTGTTACAGAGTCAAAAAAAAACCCAAAACCAAACAGCAGTCATCTGAACATTGGGCAAAGTTGTATGTCTCATAAAACCCAAGGGTGAAATGTAACCCTGTGTGATCTAGCGCAGAGTTTCTGCACAGTATTAACTCTCATAAGAGAAGGCACTTCAGTTTGAACTGGGCTTTGGTGTCAGGCTGTCCCTACACCCATGGGTGAACTTCACCTTTGCTTGAATATTCCCAGCGTTCACCCAGCCATTCAGCAATTCACAGGAACTGCTGAGATTTTATTTCAAGGGATCTTTTAATGTCTGACTTCACAAAATAAATGCCATTTGACGATTTTTGTGGATTATTACTCCCAGACAATTCTCTGTATCCTGCTACTCTTTGAAGCTGGATAGTGATGTGACATGCAGTCACCCTATCCATTCAGATCTTCTCCTTTTGCAGTATTTTTCTGCCTTGGCTTCACCTGCACATTCATAGTCTCTATGTACATTGGCTCTATACGCAGGAGAAAACCTTCCTAGCTCACCTAAGGCAGTTTAAATGGAGGTCATTCAGGAAAATGTTGAACTATCTCCTCTCTTCAGGATCCCAAATGTCTCTCTTAAGACTTGTTATGAATACAGACAAGACTATGTAAAATTTCACTAACGCAAAGTGATCATGATAACCATTTTCTTTCCTTCCATCTCACACACCTTTGCATTCTCTACTTTCAGTGTTGATTTCTTTTTAACATCAAAAAGAAATTTTATTTCTTATCTTGCAAAATTCATTTAAGCTTTTAGTTTGTGAGGCTTTATCATTTATTCATTTGAAATAAAACGGTACATGTTGCTGGTTAATAATCCCACTGAATCATATTCTGTCTTCTTCAAAACTGCCGAGCCAGGTACCATGGTATCTGAGTGCCTCCTAATTCACTCTAGTAAGCAGTCCCCCTTCTTCCCCAGATACGGTCTGATTTCTGAAGTTTAGAATTAACAGGTATTAATTAGCCTTTGAAAGTAAGCTCTGAGAAACACTCCAACAAAAGGAAAAGCACCACTACCTGCACAAAGAAAAAGACCATAAATCTCTGATCACTGTCTACTGGAAAAGGCCATTCTGCCCCAACAGGTCCCACGACTATTATCAGCGCGTGACTGCCATGTGGTCATTTATTGCCCATGCTGGCAGCTCCTGGGAGAAGGTGGCGAACAGGCTGCTGGTGCTCCCCTTGGGTCAGCATGGGGAACAGCATGGGCAGATCAGAGACGGAGATGAGGGAGAGGCATACAGCAAGACCCTCCTAATGCCAATGCGTCGCCTTCCTGAACAAGCAGCTGGTATCGGACTGCTCTGAGACGAGGCCACAGTATGTACTGGTGTAGCGACTCCAACTCAAGTCCCAGGACAGTTTGCATGAGTGACCACCCCAAGGTGCTGTAACAATTTTAACACTGTATCGTAAACTGGAAGTCACTGAACTGGAGGTTCAAGTTTGACCCAACTCATGCTCTGGTATTTGTGTCTCCCAAAGAAATCCCATCCCCACTTTCTTTTTATTCCCCTTTTTTCCCCTCTGTTTAATGAGACTATCAGTAAATCCCTCAAAACCATTGCCTACATCAAAGAACCAAATGGAACCATCTGGAAAATGCAGAGAAAAATACCCAGAGTTATGATGAGAGGAGAATTCAGTTAATAGCAGCTCTGGAAAACAAAAGCCACCTTTCTCAGCAGAAATAACAGAAACTCCTTAATAAGTTGTTGGCTCTTCCTCTTTGTGCTCAGCACAGGAGATAATTTTGATGGGCATGTTGCCTGCAGACGAAGTAAAAGAATAAGGCCCTGAGCATGTCCAGACATAACATACATCTCCCCAGTTTGGCCACTCCTTTAACAAAGGGTTGACTTTTTTAACCCTTTTATACTGCTTTGTGTTGTCTTACAATATTTGCCCTAAGTTTGCAAAAGCAACCATTTTTTGCTTCATGAAGCCTTTTGTTTGGTTTGTGTCTTTATTTTGAACGACACGTGTAGACTCCCAAGTAAGAGGAGCCAAGGCACAGCTCCCTAGCAGTGGGCAGGTGTCCCTGGCAATCCCAGAGGACAAAGTATAACCAGCCCGAGAGGACTCTAAGGGAGCACAACGCCTGCTACTGTGCTAGTGTCTGACATGTCGTTCCCTACACGCAGGCCTGTCGGCAATTCAAAACTCACCGTACACTCTTTCAGACCCTCAGGCTTTGTGTGGTTCAACGGTGCAGTAAATCCAGCTTTAGTGTTCCCAGTACCAGCTCAGAAACCCACAGGGCAACTAATGCCACGTCCTGCCTGCGCACTATGAAAGCCAGACGACGCGATGCAGCCTGAGCTGAGGTTGGCAGCCTTGGTGCTGGGCCACGAGTTATCAGGCCTCCTGCGGCCACCATAAAGCTAGCATAAAAGCACAAGGCATAAACTGTCATTTAGCGATGGGTGTGCAACAGTGTGCGGCAAGGTAACCCGGTGCACACGTACACATGCTATGCTGCTGTAATCTCAGAAGGAAGAAAGAAAAGCAACACCAGGAAAGAAGGTACAGCTAGATCTAACGTATCCACCCATCTGGCTCGGCGGGGGAAGCTTAGTGCTGTTTCCTTGCTGCTTCCTCTTCCTCCTCGGTGATTTTGTTTGTTTTCCTGGTGGGCTGATGCCGCCCACCAGGAAAACAGCAGGCAGGCTGCCTGCTGCTGAAGGGTGGCTGCATTTCTTTAAAATCAGATTCAGCTACTGAATCTCCTCCACCAGAGGAGAGCAAGGCACTAACTGCCTGGGGCAGCGGGTTGCAAGTCATTTTTGATGGTGGATCGTGCTGTCAGCTGCTCTCCAGAGAGACACTGAGCTTTTGAATTCCCTTTTCACACCACATTTTCCCTTTAGATGCCTCAATTAACATGAGGATATAATTTCTCTTACCTTGTGATTGTGGACTGGAGATCAGGGTAGGCAGATTTTATTCTGACCTACTTCACCAAGGCAGGAGTAAAGGGAGGGTGTTGTTTTGGCTCAGGAAAATGGCAGTGTTCCCCATTAGAGTTCATTTATGTGGACTTACATTTCGATGTGGCAAAAAGCAGAGGGTGGTTATTCGAAAAGGTGAACTGGTGCTCGTTTTCCCATCTGTTTCTCCCTGTTGCACAGACAGTTTCTCAAATCTGCTTACCCTGACCAGCTCCTACTTGATACAACCACTGACACACTGCTGCAAAATTGTAATGCTCAGACTGACTCTTAGAAGTTACACCAAGGATAGAGGAAGAGATGAGGAGGTTTCTTGGCTGCTCTTATGTAGACTGATGGACAAAAAGGGCATCTCTTAACTATATGCATGTCTCAGAAATTGGCTCGAGTAAGCTGGAATCCTTGTTTGAAAGCACCAGGTAAGTTTTGAAGAGGGTAGAAGGACACAAGATTAATCTCCCGCATAACACTGCTGAAATACAACTAAAGTATAAAGTTGAATTTAAAAGGCCATCTTGCCTAAATAAAATAACCTTCAAATAACCTTTATGCTTCTCTCATATGTAGGTTAAAAAGTTCAATTTATTAAAATATTTGATTTTAGAGTAGGAAGTTTGCTTCCAGCCCATAAGACATTCTTCCTCATAAATTAGTGGGTGATTACTCCTTTAAAAGCTAGCAGTTTCTGGTCCTGTACATAGGTACCCCGGGTACTTCCCTTCAAGGAACTTAGGAAAATTTGGAGCTTCTACACTAGTGCACAGAAACTAATCAGATCAAATCAGAGTATGTTATTTGGCAACCAGTGTCCTTCTCTTCCTCTGCAGCTTGTGAGTTTTACTTGCTCAGCAAAAACTCCAAGTCCTGCCTAGTGCTGAGGACAGCCCTAACACATCTTCAGCCCAGATTCTGACCCTCCATTTCGGTGGAATTTTTCTATTTATACACTGGAATAACTGAGGTCAGAGCTGGCCCTTCAACTGCATCAGCAACCAGTGACACAAGAGTGTTGTGGGTGGAACCTCTTCCCATGTGGTCAAGACAGATATTTTTATTATGCGCCTTTGGCTACTTTTCTAAGTTCCCTTTTTCTTTTTTTCTAGCTTATTAGGCAATTGCATGGTGGAACCCCATGAAGAAGCATCCCTCTTCCCAACTCCCACACAAGCACTGCAAATACGGGTCTGGTATCCCGTGCCTGAGTCACACCAAGATTTGGGTCTCTGCAGCCTTCGACTGGGCAGCATGGCAGAGCTTCAGCTCGCAGACTCCCTCCCTGGGGTGCTGCATCACGCAGAGGCCTTTGGCTGGCCCCGAATTTCACCTTCCTTAACACAGGGCTCACTTCAGCAGACTCTTCAACTGAACTAGACTTTTCAAAATGATACATATTGATTAATGCATGAATTAAGCCATTGAATACTGTCTCCCTGATCTTGCCAAGGTACAGTAGCTAAACTGTTGTATATCTTCAATTCTAGTTTACTCAGTTGCATGTAGGAGTTTATGCTGGTATTTGCCATGCTTGGGGACCTACATTAGAGCAGCATATTTTGATTACTGTAGTTACTTGTTTGCTTCTGACTAATATATTTTATGAATCTTCCCTGCTGTTAATAAATGTAGTGGTGTTTAATTATTGAGACATTTTATAAAAATGTTTTTGAGTGGAAGACAAATTTTTATGTTCTGACTAAATAATTAAACATTATGCAAATGCTAACAAGCCCAGCATTCTGGTTATGTAAAACAATATTTGGATGATGGCTATGTTTGCACACTGAGTTAGTATTGTTGGGCTGTAATCAGCAGCAGATAGAAGTATGGTCCTGATTTAAAAATATAAGCAGGTTTTGATGAAGTAGGGAGAGCACAGGAATGGGGTGAGGTTAAGGGACAGGCTGCAGGTACGCGCTGCATAGGAGAGGACAGGACATTTCCTCTGAAGACCCACTTACCATGCTAGTCCCCACGGGCCAGGGGGAGCAAGGTCAGCGCTGGGCTCACCCTCCTGCAGCTGGTAATCTCTCCTGAACACATCGCAAAGAAGCAGGGCCATGATGTGGCCTGCACCATGGGAGAGGAGGAGATGAAGCAATTGCTTTCCACGCGAGGCCACTCACCTGTGCCCCAGGTGATGCTCTTCACAGCGTCCTTGTGTTTTCCCTCATTCCGCACTGGCACTCAGGGACAAAATCTGGCCCTTGGTAGTTTTAAGGTCTAATTATCCATATGCATGCTTGTCTTGGGATGAGTTGTCCTGCGGCCTGGCTTTGAACATGTTAGTGCACATATGCCATAATTATAACCTAGTGCTAAGGTGTAATCGCCCTAAAAACCAAAGAACTCTGTACAATGTCAGCACTGTAATTTGTTACAGCTTTGTTTCTCTCAGGATAGGAATAACAGTGTGCATGACATAAAATGTATTAGTGATATAGCTATTGTAGTTATCAAACTTGTAATCTCTGGCATGCTACCAACTTCAGAAACAGTTTATTAATTGCTTAGTATGCTCTGGCTGCCAGTAATACTTATGGCTTTGACTGGTGTCTGTTCCTGACCCCTGTCCCGCTTACTCTAATTACCTGTGTGTTCGGTGGGTGGAATTAGCATTTGCCCACACAGTTGTACAGCATGTGGTATCACACTGGGAGCTGTCATTCTGAAAAGTACTTTTTCAGTATAAAATATAATATCAACATATTGCTCTTTAACTGCTGTTTTCCCTTTGCTTGCTAGCAGAGTGATTTGCATGCTATTGAGAGAAAACTGAATACCTAGTTTGCATGTAGAGATGGGAATCTAAAGTTCCTTCTGAATCTGTGGAGAAAGGAATACACTTTATTCAAAATACGCCTCCAGTGTCCTTCATAGGGGATGGGGACGGAGTTGTCTGATTGATAGTGCCAAAGTTCTTAAGTTATTACTGTCATCTTTGTTGCCTGTTGGTGCTGCAGTAGTGCCTAGCTCGTCGCTACTTAGATGTTATTTCATATCTACAGATATACAGGTAGGGTTCCTGTTTGATTGAAGTTCTTTTGTCTTTTTCCTAAAACCTTGGTCTAAGAGTGCTAAACCGCAGAAAATTGCACTCATTATTTTTAAATGCTATGAAGGATGCTCCTGTCCTATCTATGTTTTCCTAGCCATCTACCATCCTCCCACAGCTGCTTGGATAACTACGGGTTTGCTTTGTGGGGAGGAGATGGGATTCTAAACTGGAAGAAAGATATTCTCAGATGAAAGAGACATCACTAAAGCCTTTAAGGGCAGTCAGAATGACTTAACATAGCCTGAATTCCTGCTGTGATAGGGCAAAGAATGAGATCTTTTCCTTACGGCAGAGCAAGAGCTCTGCTAGTTTAAATGGAGAGCGGCTTTGATAATTTTCAGTGCTCCAGAGTTCACATGCATATGGGGATTGTCTTGACACTTGCTGTGCCTCAGGGGGATACGAGTTAAGGTTAATGATATGTACTATAGGTAATTTGAGCAGGAGGGTCTGAAGATACCATCCTCATTCATTTCCTCTTCACTCCCCTGCCCCAAATCAACTATTTCCAAAATCAGTTTGGCACATACTTTGTGCTCAAACGATAGGTCTCATCCTCCCCAAGCTGATTTCAGCTACTCAGGATTTATGTCAGGTTGTCCCTGGCCCTGCTGCAGAGCTGAATGAGAGGCACAGGGAATACGATATTCAGGGTTAAGTTTAGAACAAGCAAGTTCAGGTGGAGTGGTGCAGGGCAGAGACCACAGTCACATGCACATAGGATGCCCAGGGCTTTGTGGAGGCCAGGGAGCTGGCAGGCACCATGCTGTGGGGGAGGCCACGCAGCTCAGGTCAGCAGGCTGCAACTTAACTGAGGCTATGATGGATGCTCATGAGTCTGTGCCTTCCTTTGGTGGCTTCCAAGACTGAGTGTTGCGCTCCTGGGGATTGCCGTAAAATGAAAGGTAGGATTTCATAATGTTCTCAGATCCACTTATGACTTTGCTTTAGAAATGCTGACAAGGAAATTAGTCCTAGACAGATGACACTCCCCCCCCCCAAAAAAAAACCCCACTTACCAATGATTAGGGATGCATTTGGGATTTGAACTCTTTACACATATCTGACAAAATGGGGGATGATGTTTGGCACACTTGTGGAGCAGGATTTTGAAGGCAAAGCAGTCAGGGAAGACAGGAGAGAGGCACAGGATCAGAGCAGGAGGCATTGGGGGCAAGGAAGGTACAAGAGAGAGGGCTCTGTCTCTTCGCCCTTTGAGGCGATGCTCGGACCAAGCGTTCAAAGGCCAGCCAGAGGATGACTGCTGCTAGTGCAAACGCTTGCCCAACCACTGCCTCGAGCATTGGGTTCATCATCTACATTTTTGGCTAGGAATTAAATTTCCAAGACAGAACAGAGGCATGAGTGTAGAGGGTCGTACCACTAGATGGAGAGGTAGCTCTGCCCATCCTTGTAAACTTCCCCATGTCTCAATGTGTGGCTTGTCTGCTATCCCCCCCCATTCATCTTTTATTAGGAGAAGGAATTTTAATCCCCCTGTCCCACCTCCAGCCATAGAAAGATGCACCAGGTTCATTCTTCACCTGATGCTTCTCCCACTACAAAGAAAGAAGAGGTCAGGTCAGCACAAGAAAGCACAGGGAGCTTTCCATCGTTTCCACCCCTCCTCTGTCTGCAGACCCCATGCTGCAGCACAACTTTGCAGGCTATTGACTGCCGTTGCAAACAGAACACAGGGTGAAGGGACACGGCAGTGACTGCTTTATCCCAGTTTGGTCTGCATGGGGACATCCAGATCCGAGCTTCGGTTAGCAAGGGAAGAAAAAGCAGGAAGGGACACCCACTGACCAGACACAAAAGGCACATCTCCTGGGTGACAGGGTGAGCGCAGGAAGGAGGTAGCCCTGTTTTAACCAACAGTTTGGGGTGTGGTTTTGACTCTTAACATCCGGCTGTAACAAAGCAGATTGAAGCATGACCTGCACAACCCTGCCTTGCTGCAGGGAGGAGGACTGATGAAGCAGAGCTGGGCTGGACTTAACAAGAAGAGAGGGGTGAAGCAAAGAAAATAGTGCAGGAGCAAAGGTGCAGCCAGTCCCCTCTGGCAGGGGAGCCTATGTCAGAAGCCTGGAGTATATAGTTTTAGTTTGTGTTTCTTGGCAGTCAGAGGTTTAGATTTGCATCATCTTTGTGGCTTTTACAAATCTTCACATCTTTGGAGAACATGACAGAGTCTTAACTGTGCATTATTCAAGTGCATATTTGGGCATTTGCAGTGGGTGGAGCTAGAAAATGTTTATAGATATTGTAATATTTCTGCCCAAAGTAAGTTAAGAGTTATACATGAGCCAGCATCTCTCAAAGCTTAAGCTACCTATGTGACAATATCATAGATTTTGAGAAACCCTTTTAAAATACCTCATTTTCACCTTTGTAAGTTGATTTAGACTCTTTCCCAGTGCTGTCTGGAATTATGTTCATTTTCACTAGAAAAGAATATCAAACAGTTTCTTGCCACCTTCAGAAATCTATAGTGAGGGCCTGATTCAGACCTCCCTTCAACTGCTGGTTCCTTACTTTCAGTGGATCAATCACCCAGTTATGCCAAGGCCAGAGAACAGAGACTTCTTCTTGGGGTGTTTCGCTTAGGATGGCGTCCAATGCACTAAGTCTAGTTCTCAAGATTTTCCTGAACTGCACTTTCTGTGTTTTCAAATTGGGAAAGAGAGTACCATGATACAGGCACATGGCAAAAGAGTTGGCAATACAAATCCTTTATTCTTGATATGATTTCCTTTCACTTCAACTATTAGAAAATTCTGTTCAATAGAAAATGTATCTTATGGTTCTCAACCCAGGTGTTGGACCTCAGCTACTGTCAGCACTATTGGTACAGTATGAGTATCATGGTTTCCAGGTTTATGTTTATGTAATAGTAGGAACACATCTAAAAGCTTCTTCTTTCAGAAGAAGATGAATAAATGTACATGTGCATCACCTCTGAACATATGGCAGAGGCATTTATGGCTCAGAGAAAACATTACCTCCATCAAGAGTGAAATGATGGTAATAAAGGGGGGTTGGAGTAGAGCAAAAGGAGTTTGGAGATCAAGTTGTATTTCTACCTCCCCAAGAGACTTCTCAGAGAAGTTATTTTATCCCCTCCACCTCAGTTCTCCCAGATTTAAAGTGGACTGATAATTTTCCTGCTGGAAAGGAATCCTGAAGTTTCTTCATGGCACCATCCCACCCGGCTTTTGAATGACATGCAGGTCTGTGGGGAGAAGCAGTATTACAGCACGTAGCAGAAGATTATTTCATCATGTGTTCACAGAAAGTGCAGAATATTGTTTAAATGTGGCAATTTCTTGGTTACTAAGCATTTGTAGCTACAACCATTTTAATGTAATTTTCTACATGCCTTTATTTGTTGAGTATTAGCACTGCAATAGGTGGTACACAAGCCACACATTAATACATAACTGTACATCTAGCAGCTTCATGTATAAAAGAAGATTACTGTACTACAAAACAAAAACTGTCTTTGCAAACTAGCTCAGTTGTTGAAGCATTCATTTGTTTCAGTTTATGTCTATAAAAACATAATGAGATCTGAATTTGAGTGAGCATCAAACCTGTCTGAGAGATGGGAAATCCTTCTGTATTGTTATACAGGCATCAGTTTACCTAGTCATCCTGAGGGGATTTCAAAGCTTCCCTTCCCTTTTCCATCAGCCCCATCTCCTACTCCCCTATTCCAGTGCTACATTAGGGCCTCAAGTCTTTCCAGTATAGCACCTATGATTTTAAGCCTGGTTCCTCAATGCCATACATCAGTTTTAAGAAGCTAGTTGAAAGGGTGGTTGCTTTTTTTCCCTGTTGCTAGCCCTGTGCTGTAGGGACTGCATGTGACTTTACACAGAAGCTAGCCTAGGGCACATATCTGTTGCAGGGGCAGCGTGCAATCATTGCCAATCCTTCCCCAATAAACACTGGGTACATTTGTGCCTCTCTATTTTTACTGTGGATATTGAAATGCAGCAAAGCACCAGCTGAAATACAATTTCATTAAGCAAGGTACTCTATCAGCACATGGCAAAAAAGATTAAGTCATGAAGGGCTTACAGTTGAAAAAGGCACAGCTGGGGTGAAATGGAGGTAGAAGCACTGACAGTCACAATGTGTTTGCTCAGTTAAACTAGGGCAGTGTCAGACTGGGAATAAATCTTTTCTCTGAGACAGGATGCAGTTGTCAGTCAGTAGACAGTCAATTTTCAGATTGTCATTTTTCATCTGAGCAACTGTTAAGACTTTCACTTGCCCCCTGTCAAGGTCTTTAACCTTTTTTGCATCTTTCTTAATGTTCAGGAAAACCAGAGGATTAGCACTGTGAAATGACAACAACAATGATCTTTCATGCTTCTAAATGGGTCAAGAAAAGTGTTTGGATAAAAAAATTCCAAATTCAATGAATGGTGACAACCTTGCAGCCTTGTAATACTGGACTGCCCAGGTGTGCCACAAGCAGTCACTGCAATGTACATGAAAGTATTACAGGATCTTTTACCATTTTGTCTTCATTCTGACATTTAGGTAATACCTTAGCAAAAAGTTCACAGCATGAAATGTTCCCTGTACCAAAATATGATTATACACTTCCCTTCTGCTGGTACAGAACAGCAAGCTCCTTGGTCTTCTTTTCACCAGGCCAAAGCTGGAACACTAAGGGCTTAAGCTTTTCATATTTAGAACCATTTCTTCCCCCAAATCCCTCCCACTATGCCTGCTATAGTATTTACACCTTAACAGTTGCACTTAAACATGAAGCGTTTGGAAGTGCTTAAATTTCTCCAACTAAATTGCAAATTGATACTCCAACACCCATGAGTTCAGGATGAAAGAATAACTAGACAGAAAGAATGTGGAGATCTGCTGGCATTAAATATTGGTCAGGCACAAAGGTGAGCTGTCAACCTCACAAGAAGTAAGCAACATTTCAATGCATCAGCCAAACTGTCCAAACTCCTCTTCTCTGGCAGCTGCACATTTTCCCTCTCCATGCAATTTTTCTATGCATCAAAGAGTGAAATATGCCAAGAGACATCTGATTGTTGAAGTCAGGTGAGGGTAATGTTGAAATTTTTTCAATCCTGAACTTGGCCTTCCTTCTCATGAAACTAATTTCAGGGGAAGAAGTCAGAGGAACTGAGAAATAACCACATTACCACTTTATTGTTTGTAGAAGTTAATAGTTAATTGGATACTGTCAAGGTCCACTTGATAAACCTTCCCAATGCTAGTTTTTAATCACTGAAAGAAGCAGGAAGGATAAGATAGTCATATCTTGAAATAACTGTCATTAAATTCATCTCAGCACATTTGTTTCTTCATCAGACTAATCTCTCCTGACAAAAACACTTTTATGCAAGAATATCTCCAGTAGCTTTTTTTCCCCCCCAAACACAGAAATGCAAAAAAAACACATCCCTAAGCAACACTAATCTATTGAAGGCAAATAATTGTGGCTCTGATGTTCTTAGCTTGTTGGGATCTCTACAGAAGTTCTGTAGAAGGTGACTACATGTGTATGTGCCTACGCCAATTTTTGTTCAAAAGTTATTGTACTGAATTTGTTTTTCAAAAAATCCACTTCATTCAATTTCATTACAAAAAGGAGAACTGAAGCACACACTTGCACAATAAGTTCTCGCCACTCGCTTAAATAAAATTGTAGGACAGTCTGGGTGCCAAGGCCTTGCAAATTTCTCCTGAGCCCATTTTTGTGCTCAGCCTGAGTTGCCACAGGCCCCTTTTCTCAAGCTTTGAGATGGCCTGCAAAGTCACTGAGGGCTGCCCAGCAGTTGCCTGAATATGCAAGAACATTATAATATGTTTAAGCTTTGGTTGGAAAAAAGAAAAAAGAAAACCTATGGAAACTTGTTAAATGTCACTATTAAAACAGAATAATAAAGAAGATTTTAGCACTGTTTATAAAGTTCTTGTGGGGAACTATCCCACTACATCCAAGGTAAGAGCCTTAACTGAGAGCAAAGGCGTCTGCTGTAGACTTTGCCTAAATCAGATGGAGGACAAGGGAAGAAGAGGTGGAAGAGGACTGAACACTGCTAATCAGCACTACACAGCAAGAGCATGGTTCTTGCAAGATAGATAGCCTCTCACCCTAATCCGGAGGCGCTATTTAACTTTAATGGGAGCTTGCAGAACCTGAAAACATGCTGCTCTATGTAACTTTTGGGACACTTCAACCAGTGAAGAGAGGGAACTGCTTATAGAACTGAAACACTGCAATCCTAAATAATGAGCCCATAGAGCAAAGTTGCCACTGACCTCCTTTCACTAGTCATACAGCGCAGCAATAACAACCCTCTGGAGGAAAGCAAGCTCATTTTCACACCTCCAAAGCTGTACCTGTTTAACAGCTCCTTGGGCAGCGTGCATGCCAATGCAACATGAATGCTCTCCCCACAGCCACACTAGTGGATAGTACAAAGGACAGAGGGTTCATTTAACCTGTGTGAAGCAACAAGCTGCTCTCTTAACTCACGCAGTTTGCTCTGGGAGACACTTATCACAGCATGCACCCACAGGTAAAATTCATGAGCCTGGCTGCTTGTCACTGGAGAACAAGCACATCACACAGGGCACAGGCGCATGCTATGTGCTTGGCACAAACAGGCAGTGCAAGAAATGATCTGCTGAGCTCAACTTCCCCTCAAGAGTACAAACACACCCTCACACCCCAGATCAGAAGCCTGGCCCAGAAACGACATGGGAGGACCTTCTGCCGCCGCCACCACCACCACCTTAGAAATGAAGCTCCACCAGCCACTCACTGAGCAATGCATAACCAAGTGCTCAGGCCACTAAACCCTTTTAGGGCTTCCTCCAGAGGAACAAACCCAAAAGCACAGCCTAACAAGCACAGACAGACGGTAGGAAGGAAAAAAAAAAAAAAGGTGCGCAGCGCATTGCCACCACTCTCCTTAACGCCCGCGCCACCGACGCAACGACTAGGAAAGGCCTCGCGAGACTGAGGCTTTTATAGCCGCGGCCGAACAGAGCGACAGGAGGTTCAGCCAGTGAGAGGCGCCTCCCGGCGCGACGCCCCCCCCATTGGCTGCCGGCGGGGACGTCGTTAGGCCGGGGGGCGGGGCTTCCGCGGCGGTGGGGCGGGGCCCCGCGCGGCTCCACGGAGCCGGGCGCGGGGGGCGGTTGCGCGAGCTGAGCGCGTCGCTGATGAGGGAGGGAGCGGTGAGCGCGAGCCCCGGCGCGAGCCGCGACAGTCGCTCGCCGCCGCCTCTGCCCGCGCGCCCCCGCGGTTCCCCCTGCTGGAGCGCAGCGCACAGGTGAGGATGGCCGCGGCGCTGTCCGGCAGCCGGTTCCCCCAGCGGTCCCCGAGCCCCTGGTGCCGGCTTCGGACTCGGCTTGGAGCCGGCGATCGGGTAGCGGTAGCTACGGCAGACCGCTCCCTCCACCCCCCGCTTTGCACCCCGCCCCCGGGTTTTTGGAAGCTGGGACCGGACATGCCTCCTTCTCTGCACCCTTTAGTGGGGGTTTGCAGTGGAGGCGCTTCCCCTTCGCGCGCTGGGGATCCCTGCGGTGTTGCCCGAGGGAGGGAGGGAGGCAGGCAAGGGGCCGTCCTGCTCCCCTATCTGCATGCATGCACCCTTTTGCGCGCACATGCACCTGCGTGGTGGTGTAACGACAGCCTGCGGGTCCTTCGCAGGACTTGCTGCCACCCCTTTCCTCCGCCCAGCGTTGGGGGTGTCCGCGGCCCTTGGCAGAGCATGTGGAGGGCGCCGCCGAGGTCCGGAGCACAGCGGGGATGCTCGCTCTCTTTCTCCGGCTGGGGTGGCGGGGGTGCCCGGGAGAGCGCTGCCGCTGCCCCTTCTCTGTCTTTGCACCCTTCCTCTTTCTCCCTCCCCTCCTGGCGTGCTGGGAGCCTGAAGGGTTTTTAGCAGAGTTTGCAGCTTCCTTTTCCTCTTCCTCCTCCCGCTCCAAAAAAAAAAAGGAAAAAAAATCTCATTCCAGACGCGCAGGTTCCCGGACCCGGCGCTCTCCCCTCCATCGCCGTTAGCTCTCGCCCTCTGCCGCCCGGACGGCCGCCGCGGCCGGCGGGGCTCGCCGCTGCTCCGCGGTCCCTGCCGCCCTCCGCCGCTCCGCACACACAGACTCTCCCCCCACGAGCTGGAGGCGGCCGATGCTCGTCCCCCCCCGCCTGAATTCTCGCTCCCCGAGTAAACACTCACGAGCAGAGAGGGGGGGAAACGGCATGGAAGATCCCGCCTAACTCGGGACGCGCCGCGGCGGCCGCCCCCGTTTCCGCAGCGGTCGGCGGCAGCGCGCCGCCGTCGCCGGACCCTCAGCGGGCTGGAGGGGGGGACTCGGCTGCGAAATGGCAGCGCCGCGGCGGCGGCGAGCCCGGCTGTCAGCGCGCGGAGGGCGGGGGGGAAAGAACGTTAACGGTCGCTAACGGTCGCCGGTGGCGGCGCGCGGCTGCCTGCTCGGCCGCGGGGCTTCGCTGAACTTGCGGCGTCCGGGCGGCCCCGGGAAGGGGCGGGGGGGGGGGGACAGCACCTCCCGCCGGGCGCTCACCTGCGGAGCGGGGTGCCGGTGACCTGCTTGGGCAGAGAGGGAGGAAAACGGGTTTTCATTCGCTGGCGGCCACAGAGGGAGCCGGTGTCGGGAGGGAGGATGGAGCCAGCGGGCTGGGGGAGGGGGCTCAGGCTGGGGCTCTCGGCTCTGGGGATTGGGAAATGTTTCGATTAAAATAAGGTGAAAAAGAGTCTGCCTAGAAATTCTCCCGCCTGCTCTCTTTTTTGTTTTCTTTTAATAACGTACCACTCTTGTATGCCTTACAGAACAACCTTCTAAATACAGTACTGCTGCCATTGTAGGTGCTTTTGCAGAATGGGATCTGGTCTGATCCTCTCAGAAGTCTGGCACCCTTCAGGCTTTGAACCTGCACAGCCAAACCTTTCAGCAAGCGTGTAAGGAACCGAGCTGAGCATTTGCAGGGGCATTGAAGTGTATCAGGTTTTATGGTTTGCAGTTGAAACTATGCTTTGTATGTATTACAGGAGTATCTGGATACATACAGAAACTTCGTAGTTTATTTAAGGCATGATTCAGTAGGGTGCTGCTCAGCTTCTGTGAGATGCCAAGTACCTTCAGTTCTCACTGCCTTCAGCATCTAGCAGGGGCATTCCTGTTTGCAGTGGCAAGGTTTAAGTCATATCAGTGCTGGAAAATTTCACAGGCTTCATGTGTCTAGTTATACCCTGTCATAATGTAGGCTTAAACTGGATTACCCCTCGGTTAAATTAGCTTAGTTTGTGTTGTAAATTATTGAACAAATCTAAAGTGACCACCTGGGGGTTAAATAATTTAAGTGCATCTACATGTGGGTTTTTGCTGGCTTAACTAGATCAATTTTTAAAAGCTGAAATGCTTCTAGTACATGTATTGCCTTCATGTATGCAGTTTAATGTATTGAAATACTTGAATGATCATCTAAGTACTGTAGCTGAGCTGTTGATGCCTGTGTTAAGAGGAGTTGGTGAAGGGGGCAACACCAGAAGACCCCTGGTGTTGTGTGAAGTATACAGAGAATAAGGATAAAAGTAGAACCAGCCCACTCAAAACCATGATAATTCTTAATTTGACACAGTTTTGTGCGTATTCACTGGTAATTTAATCATTTTACTACTGGTTTCTTCCTCTTGCCTCCCCCCCCCATTTTAAAATTCTTTCAGTTGGTGTTTTCCTGTAGCTTTAAATAGCACAGTGAGAGGCCCTGATCACGACCTCTAGATTTTGTGGCAGCAAATGTAAAAATGACGCCCAGACTTTCTGGCAAGGCAGGCGGTTCACTTTCCTTGCATTATCAGATGGTATTTTTACTTTCCTAGTTGCCCTGTCTGGTTGCATGTTGGACCAGCTGTATATTTCCCCTGCTGGGATAATCCACCTAGCTTGTATCCTGGTCCATTGTGTACACTTGAGTTGCTCTGGAGGGATCTGACTGCAGCTAGAATAAATAACAGTTAAGGCAGGCTATAGATTAGGCATCCTTGCTTCAGAGCAACTTTAGCCCTGTTAAACCGTCAGTGTCACTGGCATTGTCAGTGTCCTAGTCACTTATTCTGGTAGTCTGGGAATGACTTGAACTGTTCTTGCAGCCAGGCCATTTGAAACTTTGGGGTTTTGAGATTCTTTTCTATCCTTGTTATTAAAGTTCATCCAGACTTTTGTCTTCTGACCTAATTACTGTTGCCTACCCCTCTGACTTTTATGATGTCCATCTCCTATTCAAAGTGCTTGTGCTGTTGATATTTCCTGGCATGCCGTGCTCTCCATGTTAGTTTTCTTTACATCTCTCAGCTGTCTTTATCTTTCATTGTGTTGAATTCAGGTTTCCTATTTCATAAAGCCTTTCACAGTTTTTTCTGTTCCTGCTCATTATTTTGTTTCTTACTGAATTTTACTATCCACTTTGTCCACTTCCCACATACATGCATTTGTTCTGTACCTCATAGGTGCTATGTGATTTCCAAGTTAATGTTTAAAGTCAAAGTCCTGTCTGTGCATAAAATTCCTCAAAGCCCAAAGCACATTACTAGCATTGTATGTGAAGTATGTGAGGTAATCATAGTCAGAAGGTAACCGCTTTCTGTGGCCTGGAAGTTGTGAGCAAAGTTTGAGCATGTGGTTCTGTAACTTTGTTGATCTCTGCCTTTCTTTTGTTAACCACACCTGCTTGTTCATCCTGTCTTGTTTCCAAGTTCTTTGGTAAAGGTTGTGCGTGCTGCAGTAGCTCAGATTTGACTTGAATGTCTAGGTACCAGTATAATAAAAAAAATATTTTCCCTGTTGTTCTAAATGTACCCAGGGAAAAGATTGACAGAGATTGCTTGTGATGGGAAAATTCAAGGCAGGTCTTTCTTTATTGCTGCATAACATACCTGTATCAGATGGAACTTATTGTGGGGAAAAACTGGCAGTACCCTGAAAGAATGTCAAATGTTTATGCTACTTGAAATGATGATTTGGCTCTTTAAAAACAAATCTCCCCGGCTTTTAAAGCAGGGCATGGGTTAATTTACTTCCATATTTTCTTTGTCCTGCTTGGTTAGGATAGTGTGTTTAGATGCTGGCTGTGTTTGAACAGTTGAGGATTTTCTAGTCAGGATATGGAACCTTCATCTGGGGCAAAACTGAACTGTTGGATAAGCTCTGTGCTGTGTCCTTGTGCATGTGTGGTGGGAATAGAGGAGTGATATGGTCGTAGAGTGGTACTTTCATGTTTTTTGTGCATTGCTGCCTGCTGTTACAGATTGAAGAATCTCTGCATGTGTGACTGTAATCTGTGCTTCAGCTGAAGCTAAACTAGAAAAAAAATGGTTGTGGATGGATCAAATATTTTTTGCACTGAGCAAAGAAAGATAAATGATGTAGACTTATACATGCTGTTTAAAGCCCTGATCTCAGTTCACTGGAGATAGTTCCAGTCCTGCAGTTACACTAGGCCCCACTGATTTCAGAGGGGTTTTGTCAAAGTGAGTACTTACAATTGGGGCCTCAAGTTGTTCTGTTCCTGAGAACCCTCTCATATCTGCCAGTACAACACTTGATCTTGCCTTGAGTTTATGATAGAATTGTCATATAGGTCATATATATGTTTATCCTTTAACAACCAAACACGTGAAATGCGGTTCTTCCAGATACAGGCAGTTCTAATGGAAACGGACAAACTAATGTAACAAGTGCTATTCCCTGAACTGAGACTGAGGCAGTGCATGTAGGCCATAGTAGTGAGCGTATAGTAGCATTTGTCTGCTGTATTTTGGTACATGAGGGTCTCTTGTAAATATTGTTTTGTCTTAAACTGTTAAACTTTTGTTTCCTTTAAACAGGACTAGAAGAATAAAGAGAAGTTAACTTATGAAAACTGATAAGAAAGCTGAACAACAGTTTGGAATGGATTGATTTACGATATGTTTGATATATGAGAGCCACGTTTTGTGTTGCTGTTGGCCAGCTGCTGCTGCTGGTGGACTTTCAGCTGACTTCATTACAGCAAGCCCAACAGATCCTAATCGCTAATAGAACGTAAACAAGTGTGATGCTGAAATGAGATGAGGCTCCGAAATGGAACTGTGGCCACCGTGTTAGTGTTCATCACTACTTTCCTCAGTTTGTCTTGGTATACTGCATGGCAAAATGGGAAAGGTAAGTAAAAGGCTATGAAAACAAATTGACCTCCATGTGAGTGTATGGCACAGGAATGAATAGTACAGCATATGTGTTGCTGCTGTATGTTAGTAATCTGTAAATTGTATGTTGACTACCTCTGCTCCAGAAGGTATTGCCTTGGTGAGAAATAAATACCTGCTAGTAGATTTTGAAAATTAACTTGGAAGGAATCCTTTTGTTTAGGAAAAAAAAAACCTCTGAAGAGAAACAAATACTGCTGTTTGAGGGTTTGGTTCAGACTAAATAGGGTTTTTTATCTGGTTTATGGTTTTTGGAGAAACAGACTTTTCTGGGTGTTTTTTGTTTGTTTTGTTTGTTTGCTTTGTTTTTCTTCCTATAACATATGGCCAATGAACTAGGCTGGAGAGTGTTATTTTTGGTGCTGCTTTCTGTCTTCCCTGATGGTTTGGTGATGGCAATGGCAAACTGCCAATCAACATCATTGAGTGATTTTTATTTCTTGCTGTCTTTGAAGGAAATGTACGATATTTTTTGTCTGAGTATGATTTAATAAATGCAGTAATATGAACAAGTTGACCAAGTAATGGGAAATGCATCTATTATAATAATATGAGCAGTCTCATGAAATAATGAAGAAACTGTCATGTATAATAATTTTTACCTTTTTTATATATGTTTGTTAATCATGTTGCAGTCCATGTGAACCTGGGAAAATTCTGGTGTTCTGATGGTCAGAACTGTTTACTGCGAATAAGATGTTTTGGGTTTGTCCTTCAGGAAAGCGAGCAAACTTGTTCAGTAGTGGTTTCTAGAAGCAGGATATTTGTTTTATAAAGACCTGGTCTCTTGAAAAATAGTAGACTGTGTCCTTCAAAGATAAAATCACTTTAAAACACATTCTGTCTTAAATGAGATTGTTACATGGTTTGGTCTGACTGTTCTGCTGAGAACCTTGTCTTCAGTTGTGCTTTGGGTCCAATAAGAAGAGCAAGCTGAGAATTTCCAGGAATACCGTCTGTTGTAGCACAGCCAATGTGCAACCTTTCTTTAAGTATACAAGAAGAATGAAAAAGATCCTTTGGGAATAAGCAGATGAGTTCTGTGGCATATTGACTGTTTTTCCACTGGGCATTTGTAGGAGAAGCAGATGCCATGTGGTCTGATCTCTGCTGTAGCAGTTGGTCAGTAGGCTAGCCTTGTGAATGCAAGCCTCAGTAAAAATGTCAGGTTCTTGAGGTTGTGGTAATGTACAGATCTTTTAATTGGGCAACAGAAGGGTAAAAGTGCCAAAGACTGACAATAAAGGGTATTTAAATCGCACATAAGTAGCCTTTTTTTTCATTTTGGTTAATACCATACACATTCTCTAATTAAACTTCATGTTACTAATTCTTTCCTTGCTAAAAAAAGGTCACTACTGAGACAGTACTGGTCTGTATGGTACTTGGTGACATTCAGTGCATGTTTAAGTTTCTGGTGGTCAGACAGCTCTGTTTTTGATACTTGTTTTTTTCCATCTGAGTGCTCAGAATAAATACTTCCTTAATGGTAGTATAAAAGTTATGCTTTTTATCTTCCTCCAGATCTTTCTGTTGAACATTAAGATGGTAATTTGTTAAATAAAAGTCAGTGTAACAAGATGTCAGTAATATGTTAAGTAATCATGAATTGCAGTTATGTAACTACAATCTAAGCAATTTGCTCTTAAGGTGTTCCTTCAAGTAAAATTTATACATAGAATAAAATATTAAGTTTTATTTCACTTTCTATCTTAGACAACCCGTGTAAATTAATAAAATACTAAGTGTAAGACTAACAGAGATTTGAGTTCTTTTCAGTACCATGTTTTAAACTAGAGACATTTCCACACCAATGAGAAAAGCTTTGAAACTGACAATATATGTCTGGTTTTTTTTAAGAATTCGTTTTCTAAGCTTGATATCATTTTATGTTTATTTAATAAACCTTATGGGATGGTCTTTTAATTCTTTGATCACTTTTTCGTTTCAAATTATTGTTTGGCTCAATTATAAGCAAATAAGGCACTTGTTTCTATTCATGAGAGGCTCTGAGGTTTCACTACTAGGATCGTTATCTTTTTTTTATTTGTCTACATTTATATGGTATGTGTTAGACTCCTGTAGGCATTTGTCAGTCTTGGATAGCAAAGTAAATCTACACTTAGAAAGCACTCAAAAAGAAAATACTATTACAATTTTTAAAAGAAAAGGCAAACCCCCAAATTGTTAGCTTCTAAGTGGTAACCAAGCAAATTTTGCTTTTTAAAAGCAGAAGCATAGTGCCTTGCTCCAACAACCTTAAACCACTCTTCATATGATTCATTTTAACTGAAGAACTAAGGGATCTCTGCATAAAGACCTTGGATGATTGTCATTTGAAAAGCAGAACTGTTTGCACAATAGTGATAAGTCTGGAATGATGTGGTATTTCTGCAGATCATATCTTTCTCTAATAAATATATGTGGTCCCAGTGTGTGAAAACATACTTGTGCAAGGCAGGGTTTAGACATTTTAAGGTGATACAGACTTTGATACTAGTTTAAAGAGCAAAAATTTATCTCTAGAGATCAGTGCTTTACAAACTGTAAGGATAGGCTGAAAAGTTGTTGGGAGTTAAAGTAAATACTCTGAATCCTGCCTTCCCTGGGAAGAGCATGATTCTAGCTTAGTCTGGTTGCCAGATTATATAAATAACAATGATCTGTACTGTGAAAGGTTATTTGGATGAAGTGGCTAATTACATGTTTTTGTGTTTAAAGTTAACTGTGTTCTAAGAAGGTTGACTGAATTAGCTCTTATCTTTGGAGAGTATCTTCAAAACTAGGGCAAGATCTTTGCCACTTCCTGGACCCCATGCAATATCTAGAAGCGCTGGAGCTGTAAGAAAGCAGTACAAACCCTGCATACACCTGGGGAAGACCTCTCCCTTCTGTGGGAAGCACGAAAAAGAGTTGTAAAACTGCTTTCTGGTGTTTAAAAATATGCTTGGACGTGATTAACTCATAAATGAAATACAGATTTTGGAAATCCAGTCTTATCAAAATGGAGATTACTTTGGAGCATGTAAGAAAGCACTTTTAAAGGATCTGCACTGAGGGGTGCCGTTCTTTTGTCACTTCATATTCACAGTTGGTCAGTACAACTTAAGAGGCCCTTGAATCCCTCCTAGGGCTGGACTCTTATGCAAGTGACAGCTTTATGCTTAACATCATCTGTTGTGACTGGATCATGCTTTCCAGTACTCCTGACCTGCACAGTGTTGCAGGACTTCACCACCTCATTTTTGAAATGCAGTCTTCTTTATCCTAAAGGCACTGCTCTTAAGAAGATCCAGCTAGTACAAGGTATTACTCTGTAGCTATTATACCAATCACAAAAATTACATCAAAGATGTGTGCTATGTAGAGTGTGATCTTGATGTTTTGTCTTCAATGTGACTAGTGGTCTGAGTTTGAGTACGTAATGATCCAGGAGGATTCTGCTAAAGAACTGCTGCTTGGGCCCAGCAAACCTCCTGTCATCCTCATGGAAGTTAGTAAGCAAGGTAAATAACTTACTGAATTAGGGCTGATATGGTAGAATGAACTTCCTTATCAAATATTCATCTACTTCATCATTTGCTTTCCACATGGAAGTTCTACCCTGATCCTGTCATCTTTGGTAAAAACACACAGCAGTCTTTTTGCTTAAAGTATGTATCCTTATTCTTGTTGAAAGACAGTAATTAACAGTGCCTTGTATCACTTATGGAAGGCACTTGACTACTGGAAGTGATAAGAACCTGTACAGAGTATGGATCCTAAAAATCTGAGACAACTTAACCCTTCAGGATTGTCTAAATGATGTGGTTCCCAAAGCAGTGTATGCCATCTTTTTTCCATGCAAAAGATCCTTTTCTCTAATGTAGCTCATGAGATAGTTAACCAGCTTTCTAGGCTTGCTGAATATTCACTCATGCTTAGGCAATGAGTAGGAGCTACTTTATTTAGTAGCAACCGTTGTAGCAAATTTTGGAGTTACTGTTGCCTTCTTGCTGTTAATGATGACCTTTTCTCTCCTTTAGAGAGGTAAGAAAATGGCCTGACCTGTATAATAAAACTGTTGTCTCCTTCCTCTTCTGTCTATTTTCATAAAATTAGAATTACCCTACTGTGGTGCTCAGCCACAATAATTGTAAGTGCTAAATGATATCCAAACTTAACAAACTAAATTAATTTAGGAATAGGAAAACGTAACAGCCTAAAATGAAAGGCATCATTGATGGGAAATTTTGCAGTGAGAATGAGGAATATTACTTCTTGGAGGAGAAAAGTCCTACAGAACCATGGAGGAAATGGGACAGAGAGGAGAGGAAATAATTATTTTTTTTGGCGATGATTATGCTTATTTTTCTTGAAAAATAGAATAAAAATCTGAAAGATGCATCTAAATGCTTTGCAACCATAACTCATCTTAATTTATGCTTTGATCCTAAAAGAAGTTATCTGAGTAAATGCTGGTTACAGTCTTCTGGCTGCCTATTCTAATTGTCAGTGTTATGTGCCAATTTCCCAATGATGTGAGTTAAGACTAATCAACCAAAAAAGTTAAATGGACAACAGATGGAGAGGAGTGGAGTTGGAGTAAGGGAAAAGGAAGGAATGGAATGATAAAGTAGAAAGTGCATATAACAATTCATGTCAGTCAATTTGTTTGAGGAAGGTGAACAAGGTCTATTTTTCTTTTCTTTTGAATAGAAGGGAAGTGTTGGTTTCCTTTAGAAATGCTGTTGCAGATCTTCTAGGAGCTGAATTTAAAGGAAATAGTTTCCTTTTTCTTTTTAACACCAGCACATGAGTATTACTGAAGTTTTAATCTAAAATACACTTCAAGTTTGGTTTCCAAAGTTGACAAATTCATATGTGGCTTACTGATATTAGAAATACAAGTTGAATTTCATGACGGCCAGTCAGGAATGTAGGTTTGGTTTATTGTGAGTCTTTTGCAGTCAATGAAAGTGCAGATGAATCAAGTGGAAGAGGTACATATTTCAGCTGCTCAGGTGGGCAGGCTGCAGTTATCAGTACCATTGTGTCTGTCTCATGCCTGTTGCAACAGAACTTCTCACTGACACCAGTAATTTTGATGAGTTGCACTCAAAAGGATCACAGTGAAAGGGACCTTTTGCAGCACTGCCCCATCCCCTTGTCCTGTGTTTCAATAAAGTGCTAGCTGGATTAGCACAACGTTTTGTGGGATTCTAAACTTGGTTGCTCCTGGAGTATATAATGTGATCAGTCTTGGCTAACAGCTTGAGATACTGCTCTTTGATTGTGGGCCAGCCCTCAGGGTTGGGGAAAGCTGCTGCTTTTGCTCTACGTGGGTTCCTTTAATAGTTGTTCAGCCTGAGTCTTCTATGGTTGCATGACTTCTCCAAAACAGTCTGTTGTCTCATGCAGAGGATATCACATGAGTAACTTAGCCCGGAAAGACAGTTGCTTCTGACACAGCTGCTCATACCATAACAACTCTACTGCAACAACTAAAATGTTTGCCATGGATTGTAAGCCAGCATTTATCTTCTTTCTTTATCTCATACTTTCTTTCTGGAGTAGTTACCAATAGATACACCCTTATGTTTTTACCAGTGAGCAAGAGTGGCTCCTCTGTGATCTATCCTGGGTTTACTGCCGGTTGGTATTTTCATTAGTAAATCTGGGTGATGGAAAGGAGTGAGTGCATATGAAATTTCAGACTGCACCTTGCTGGGAGGAGCAGTAGAGTTAGGCTGAGCGGTCAGCATTCAAAATGTCTTCTGCAAATTTGAGACAGTCAAGAATGGAGGTGAATGGAGGATTGGGACAAATCCCAAGTGCTGTTGAAGGCAGGGGAAAATGCCCCGGACGTCCCTTTCCCATTCAGTATTCTTGACTATTTCTGCCTTACTGCATCATTCAGAGACTGAGTGTTAGGATTCTAATTAGGAACAACAGTTTATTGTAAATCACGTGCTAAACCTGAGTCATCGTGTTATTGCAGAAACAAAAAGGAATCCAACAAAAAAGGGTTTAGTAGTATAAAGTATACCATTCCTGCAAGACGCAGGAAGTGTTCCTTCTGCTCTGCTTGCTACTGTGTCCACTTCCGGATGTTGCACTGCAAAGAAAATACAGATTCATTAGATAGGGTTCAAAAGAGCAATGAGTGACTGAAGATCTAGAAAATGTACACTGTAAGGAAAAAGTCAGTGTACTGGCATTGCATAGCATAAGGGAAAGGTGCGAGAAGAAAGAATGATAATTTTCAAGTGTGTTAAAAGTTCTTGCAAAAAGAAAGGATATGATCTGTTGTTTGTGGCCATAGTGAATAGGACAGGATATAATGGACTGTAACTGAAGCAAGGGAAAGTTAGATTAGACAAGTGGACAAGATATTTCTAATGATGAGTTCAGTTACATACTGGAGTATGTTGTTGGGAGGGATGAGGAATTTCCATTATAGGAATTTTTAAGAGCAGATTAAACCAGTGAAGACAAGTCAAAGTCACCAATACCATGTTTGGTACCAACAGAGATTTGGGCTAACACAGAAAAAGGGAGCTGCACTGGTTTTTTAAAGTCAATTTGACACCAAAAAAGTCAAAAGTAGGGAAGACCTCCAGATGAGAGAAATGATAAAACTTTGAAGTCATCTTGTTAAAGCTAGTTTTGAACGGGAGCCTGGACTAGATGACCTCCGGAAGTCCTTGCTAACCTAAGTTATGCTACGTATTCTTGACTTGGCCAGGTTTGTTTCTACTTGTGCTAAGAGTGACCTGCCAGCGCTTTTCATTAGTAACTAACATTGATGTTTGAGTAAGATATGCAGGAGTTGCCCCTTATTATGGTGACCAGTTGGTCTCTTAAAACACACGAAATGTTTCCTTGTATTTTAGCAGCTTCGCTTAACCTATTATTGTTAATGTTCACAGACCTTTCTATGCACAGAACCATTAAAATATTGTTAGCAGAATTTCAGAAAGTTGCTTGTTTTTATTTTTAAGTGTGATTTTTCCCCACCCCCTCAGTTTAGAGTAGTATCTTATTCAGTAACCCAATACCCCCTGTGCAGTCCAAATTTTATTTGTTGTATGGATAACAAAAAACCTTTTTTTTATTTTTGATACAATCCCTACAATTAGAATCCTGTAAGTTGTTTCTTGTTTGGGCAGAACATTGGTAAACCTATAGTGTAGTTTTGTTTGTTTATAATGAACTGTGTTTTGTTTTCCTGAAAATGGCAGAAAGTGAATAGAAAGTGGTTTCCTTGCTCACAGTGCAAGGCTTTCTTCCAGCTAGTCCCTGTCTAAAAAGCAGTTACTCTAGACAGTCTTTTAGAGCTGTGCTTCCAGCTGCTTTTTGGGTTGTCTCCTTGGCTTTCATGCAGCTTTCTGTCATTTTCTGCTGATGCTTCCCGTAGACATGCCATCTATCCATCAAACAGTAAACAACAGAAACCCTCTTTTTGCTTGTGACAATATATAATTTTAATATTTTATTCTCAAATTTTAAAAAAATTTTTTGCTTATCTCATGGAAATGTTGCTAGTGTGGCCCACAGATTCATCATGACCTTGCATATCAACATCATGAATATGTAGATTTCCTCTGACACCTCAGAGAGGCTGAACTAGATCTTTTTTCCATTACAAATTACTAGTAAAGTAATTTGTAAATAAACAGCCCTCATATTTAGGTGTGCAGCCCCTAGAGACAAACTGTAGAGGTACTATTGGAGAGAGATTTGAATGTAACCAATCTGATGGGGTCAGGTTATGACTTGTGGGATTGTTGTTAATTTGCAACCATGCAGGAGCACGGCAAAACTTTGATTCTGGGTTGTTTGTAAAGTGGACAAGTTAGAAAGAATCTGTACTTGGAAACTGAGCTTGTTCAACACACAGTCATTGAGGCACAAATCATCAAGGAACATCAGCAACCCCTAACCACCAGCAGGGGTGGAATTAATAATCAAACTTCTATGGCGCTTCAATTTTGCTTCCAAAACTGTAAGAAGATTCAAAAGTTTCAGCTCTTAGAATAGTGTTGTAATTGTGAGGTGGTAGCACGTCTTCTGACCGCTGTTGTCTTTGGTTAGCTGAATTTTCTCCTAGTGTATTAGAATGTTGAACAAGGGAATATTTGGCCATGCATCTGCCATTACTAATCTCATTTTAATTTAGAAAACGAGTTTTTCTTGTTGTAGTTCCTGGTTTGTACGCGTATGTTTTGTTGGCTTCAGAGGGGAGGGAAAGGAATGGTTTAACTCCCAGAACAGAGTTATTGACAGTTCTATAGTAGAAGTAAATCATATTAAAGTTTTCAGAAGCTTTCAGGCTATCAAAACTGAATGGTTGCTTTTTCATTCTGAGTCATGCTTTTTATTTCCCTGTATGCCATTTCCTGTGCCACATTGATCTGTTGCTGAGTTAATCCATCCGAGAACATGCAGCATCTTAACTTTCAAAATCTGAAGCCTGAATGTTCAAACAATGTGTGAACATAAATATGAATGGTGGTTCTTGAAGATGGGTTGGGGGTACCATACATCTGGGTTTTCCTGGACATAACGTCTTTCTCTTCATGGAAATCTGGCCTGGGCAGAAATCCCTCAAATGCAAAGTTTGTTAGCCCCAGATGGATGGTGCTGCACAGGCATGCTATTGCTGCCTGCATTACCAGAAATCCCAATTTTGATCACATCATGTGTAGACAGTGACTGTTTAGGTAACACCTTTGGGAAGTTTTATGCAAGTGTGTATTTGGTAAGTAACTGAGCAATTAATTGCACAATAGTCCCCATGCTTTTGGGATGCCTCAGGGGGATCAACTGCTCAGCTATTGCCCAGTGGGTTGGCCTGTGTGCTGCGAGTCACATGGCTCCATGCCTTTTGGGAGAATGTACAGATGTGCATGAGTTGTAGAGTTTGACAGTGGAATAACTGTGCTCTCTTCTGATGTAAATAGGACATATGCATTCATAGGCAGAGATGACCTTTATTAGGTCGGGGCTCGTTTTCCCATGTTCTCCTCCTCTGCATGGCTTTACTGAGGAGGCAGTTGTATATGAAAAATGTGCATTTTTATAGCATCCTGAGAAACTGGAAAAGAGACTAAAGCTTTGCACTATATTTACTGTACATTGCTTTAAGTCTAACTATATTTAACTTAGTTTGACATTTTTTGACTAGGAGCGAGCTAAAATGGGATGCAAGACTTTACTCTTTCTCTTGTACTTTGGAGAGCCAAAGATGAGCTGCATCCAGTTTTGTGGTGTTTTAGCTATGTGTAGATTGCGATGATCAAAAGTTTGAATTGGGTGAAGTGAGAGTTTATCCTCATGTAGAAAGATCAATTGAAACTAGAACATTCATCAAATGCGCTACATTCAGTGTTTTGTTATGAGTAGTACCAGTGTCTTTTCATTGTTCCCTAGGAGAGTCATAACGATAAACTATTGACTTGGGCAGATATGGAAAGTAAGATGGCTGTGGTTAACCTTTTTCAAAAGTTAAAATGTCATTGCAGTTTTTTTCTGTCTTAAGGCCTGCCTCTTTAGTCCTTTTTTTTTTCCTTCTGTCACTCCTTCATAATAATTTTTTTAATCTGTCCTGCTCACTTAGGTCAAATTTGGTGTTCTCAATAATACTGTGTTCCTGTAAGTTTTGAAGAAACAGGCCATTAGGAAGAGGACAGTCCCTGCTTGGCCCACGGGGAGGGAAGGGCCAGACCTGAGCAGCTGTGTTGGTTTTTGCTGGTTGGCTGGCTAGTGCTCGTGTTCCCGCTGGCCACGCAGCAGGTGCAGAGCTCTCCATCTGCTGCAGCACTGCTATCTTTTGCCTAGCTAGTGGTTAAAGGCAGATGCTATTACTGTGTGATGTCTTCAGGGAAGTGGGTAGATAAGAGATGGAAGTGTTATGGGGAAGTCTGGAAGAAGCAAATGTATGGGGAGAGAAGCAGGGGATGACATGAGGGCTCGGGTGGTGATGCAGAGGCAAGGGCAGAATGCCGGTTCTGCACGGCTGGGGTTATAGTGGTGGAGGAAGCGAGGATCCTGGGGTGGGAAAGGGAGTGTCAAGGGAGAGCCGGGGCCACTGGGATGTAAGTCCCACAAGTGAGAAGTTAGAGGCAGCTGTAGGAAAACAGATCTAGGGAGCTTGTGCGGATGTAGTATCTCTGTTTGGTTTGGGATGTTTCCCCCACCCCATCACCCCACCCAGTCTTAGCTCTCACTAGTCGCACAAAATTGCCAGAGTGCAGGGTGAGAAAGAGAGAGGTATTTTATTTAAAATTCAGGTAGACGTTTTCATATAAATTATGCATATTGGCTTTGAAACTTGGACCTGATTGTTCATGATACTGTTGATTTAATGCTACTTAGAAGTGTAGGACAAACTGCTTATGATTGTGTTCATGAGTGTATTTTTGTATTTGGTCATCTTTTAAATTAGTGGAGAATAGCCTTCTGATTCTGGCAACAATCTGTACTTGAGCTGCTTGCTTTTATCTGCATTTAGTCTTGTGGTATATCTTACTTGGTATTTGTGCATATATTTATTGTTGTTGTTAAATGCACCATACAAGAGAAAAGCATTCATGGCTGCTTTGCTATGTTATTTATTGAGAGGTTAATTTCCTTTTTTAAAAATGAAACTATAAATGTAGCAAGCTGTTCGTTAAGCTTTTTCAGATAAAGTGGGTGTTGCCATTTTTATCATAAGTTGTATATAAATGAAACTGTAGAGTTGATGGCTGATACAATTTACTGATCATTCTCACTGATTAAAAAGTTGTACATATATTGCAATAATGGGTTAAAAGTAATGGGACACTTAAAAATAAAAGCTTTTACCCCATGGCAGTATTGTTCACATCTTTCAAAAGTAGACGTGGACTTTTACATCCACAATTTTTTATGATGCAAAATAGGGGTTTTGAACAAAACTTTAGTAAAAAAAAAGTCTTATAGAGGAAAAATCAAAAAATATTTTATTTCCATTCTCCATATTAAAATGCAGTTTATAGGTGCATAATGCTTCTTGCATCTCTGCTTCTGTGGGAGTAATTCCTATGCTGGGCTAAATCTTCCACAAACTCTTCACTTCTTGGTTATTGAAAGGGCCAGTGCAAAAGTTACAGTTCTGCTTGGAAGCCTTAGCCCATTTGAAATACAAACCTATTTGAACTACGTTTCCATGTGGCATTGTAGCATCACAAACTAATGTGGAATAATGTTGATGAAGAGTAGTGTAATGTAATGGCAAAAATAATTAAAAATATGTAATTAAAATGTTGATTTGGGAAAGTTAAAATGTCAGTTTTTTCACGTTGAATATTTTGGAGGCTTTTTTAGTGAAATGTACGATATTTCAGCTTCTCATTCCATGCGACGCATTCCAATGGCTTCAGTCAAGTCTAGCTGGAAACCCAGGAGTGGCTTCTCTAACCTTGTGAAAGCATGTTCACTGCTGCTTCTGCAACATTCTTTTTCTGTTTACAACCTCATGTTTGCCACGATTGAAATTCTGATCCCTTGAAGGGTCTTATTTGACATAAAAACAGACATCATTTTTAACCTTGTTCTCATGTTGTTGTTTATTTATATGAAAGCTAAGGCTGTGAAATGCTAACAAAACAAATACAATGGATTGAGTCCATGTCAGAGTTGAGATTAAACTAGTTTCAGGTGTCCAGCTATGGGTGAATTTTTGATTGTTCCAATGCCAGAATTATAGGCCTGAGTGTGATCACCAGTGATCATGACTGCATATTAGCATGATGATCGCTTCTAAACCTGAGTACCTGATTTTGTTTTCCAAATACAGCTCTATTTGTCTGTATTATAGTGACCCTCAGAATACTGATGACAGACAAGCTCTAGTAATTGCTTGACATGGATGCTTTCAGAACAAAAGGACTATGATCTTTGACTTTATCCTTTGAAACAGGAAGTCCATCAACACTAGGCATCTTGGGAGGCAGTGGCTGGCTTTGGTTGCAGCTGTATAGTTAACATTGTGTAATGTTAGCAGCACAACAATTTAATTGTGTGATAGCTGAAGAAGGGAAAGAAGTGAGCTGATATCATATCAGTTGGTTTTCTGAATTTTCTAATGTGTATTGTGGTATGAATACAAGGAATAATCTGTGCAACCTTTGACTAAAACTTTAGCTATTTAATTTTAAAATCTAATTATAATTGTAGCTGTTAAAGCAGGAAGTAGATGCGGGGGCATCAGATATGCAAAAGATTTTGAAAAACTGTAAAATGCAGATTCAGTTAACGACTGGCTGTTCTCAAGATGTGACTGACAGGATTAGAGGAAGTTTGAGTGATTGCCAAATTGATTTGGAAAAATGGTTTGCTTTTTGTACACCCTGCATTTGGATAATAAACATTTTCAACAAAAATGTTCTTATTATGATCTTCTATAGAGACTTCTTTTTCTCTTTTGGATCCCTTTTGCAATTTTAATTTACTTATCAAGTCTATAACAAGCAAAATCAAAGACCCAACTTTTACTTTCAAGAGTTTTGTTATAGCAGAGAGCACGATTTTAGTACATTGAATTAGAAGTTTATTAGCTTATAAAGAGGTGATATACAGAGAAATATTTCTTAATTAAAAAAACAGGCATTTGAGATGACCAGGACAACATGTATATTTTGTTTTGATACCTTAAGATGAGTACGCGTAGTTGTTTTTAGAAAGTAGCTGAAAATATTGGCTGGTCAAGGTCTGAAGAGAAACATGAGACGTCACAGGTGGTTTCTTCTACTCAAACTGATGATAAGGAGTTGAATTACCTAAAGGGTAATTACATTTGTTTACACTGTCAGCAAATCTTCTGTAGGTATTTCAGGTGAAAGGGTTGTCTCTCTTGTTCCCTTATAGCAGATATGAAAGAATAGTGCTTTACCAGGGTTAGTTTTTGTTATTATATTTAATGTTAAAGTTATGATAGCACACAGAGCTAGCTATTCATCACTATAAAGCCACACTACTAGGATCTGCATAAGCAGTTGCAGTCTCTGTCATAGATCTTGTTGGAACTGAACGTAATTAGCTGTTATGTATAGTTTTAAGAAGATATTTTTGGTTACTGATAGCAATAACATATATATGAACTAAATGAGACAAAAGTTTAGAGATGGGAGCAAACATAATAAATGGGTACAACATGTATGCTTAGTACAGATCTTTCCATGGAAATGTAGAATGGATTGTTTGGTTTTTATATATAAGAAAAGCATTTCCGTTGCATTTTTGTAAGTTAGGTACTTTAGTTCTTCACTGTTACCAAAAATGCAGTCTAGATTTCAACCTATCCCATATCTTGAAAGTAGAGTATGTTTCAGTACTATGATTGTAACATTTACCCAACTGGAACTTCATGCTTGCTTAAGCAGTAGTTCTTTTGCATAAGATTTTTATTCAGAGTTGTAGCACAGCTTTTTAACTGGTAGTTTATTTAAAAACAATCGTGACATAATGATCTTTGTAAAACCTGTCACTGGAAATCATATTCCTGTTTTTAACACTGTGACATTACTATTGGACATTTCCTAGTTTCTTTTGTGCTGTTGTACCTTTAATCTGAGCCTTGTGCAAGAGAGAAATATTAAAGTGAAGGTTTTTGCCAAAGGTTGTTTGAAGGTAATGATTTTCTGACATTGCAAAGAGTTAATATCTAAATTATACAAATTCAATGGATTGCATGTTCTGCTAAGCGCTTCCTTTATTATAATTTCTTAGATGGAACTCTTTGTGCTGTCTATTCCTTTGAGGTGAACGATTCTGTGTGGAAGATGCTATAAATTTAAAGTAGCTGAAAACATCTCAAATACTGAGAGAAAAACAGATAGGTATAAAGCTCTCAGTGTTTTGATTCATTACTGAACTATGATATAAAATACCGAAATTGCCTGGTTCAGAAGTTTAGTTGGGGAAAAAAAAAAACAAAATCCTCACCGATTTTATTCTAGAACTGTTGTTTGTAACAAAGTGTATTTTACAAGCATTGCTAGTCTTTTTGGTCTCTTGATTGTGTTTTAATAAAATGAAGCATGTTTCCTCAAAACTGAAATCTTTCTTCATTCTAATGAACTGGATACAACTTGTTTTAAGATATTAGAAAAAGCCCCAAAGATATAGTAAATTGCATATGATATTGCAAATCTAGTATGACATCTGATTTTTGTAGTATTACATGAGCTGATTTCCCTTATGCAGGGGGATTGTTATATTATCTTTATAAACTCTATATAGATGCATTATGAGGGGGAAAAGTTAGAACTGTTTTTTTTTTTTTGAAATGCTTGGCTTTTTGTGAATACAATTTATGAAGCTTGTATTTATTCAGGGCTAGAGATGTGTTAAATGCTGATTGCTTATTGTGGGACTGATTTAGCCTATGATTCAAGTGACCTTTTTATACCACTTTCCCTTTAAAGAAGAATTGCTCTAACAGTTGACAGTGCTTCTTGGCACTGGGAATAGAATAAAAACCAAATAGCTGGAACCTAAAAAGCCTGAGGATTGAATTAATCAGTAGTCCTGGGCAGTGTCATTTGCTAGGCAAAGAAGTAAAAACACTAGTTAAGTTAACAGTCAAATCAAGACAAAGAAATTGTAAATGTGAGATTTCTTTATTTTTTCCCTCACTGTAGCTTGTTGGGGTTTGTTTTAAAAGAAGACTATCAGCTCAGATGCTGCCAATAACTCTTCCCAAACAAATCATATGTTTCATTATCCTTATTGTCTGAAGCCAATGCACAGACAGAACACCATATGCTTCTTCTGACTTGACCTCCTTAGCCGTGGGTGTGTGGATTTTCTGATGCATTATTCTTTTTATTCCTCTTGTCCAAAGTAATGTTCAGACCCTCTGTCAGCTCTCGTTGGTTGAGGTTTGAGAATGGTGTCATAGTGGGATTTTTATAGCGTTATAGAAAATTTTCTAAATTGTGACCTTTCCGTATTGTACAATTTGTATAGAGAGGCAAAGGTGATCACTTGCAGGGGGAAACATTTAAAACTGTTGCTGGCTGCTCTATCCAGCTATCGAAGTACCCCTTGGAAAAATCATTCATCAGTTGTCACAGTTCTAGTTGGGCTTCACTGGCCTTCTGATTGGTTAGGAATAGCTTACTGTCAGGGTTTGAATTTGCCAGTCTGTAAATTCAAAAACAAATTTATTTTAAGGAAGTATTTTACATACATTTAAGTTCAGTGATCCTTCTGAGACCCACATGTATACTGAGGAAGTAGAAACTAGGCAGAAACACTTTTATTGTTACAGAAGCAAATGAGGATGACAACTTTATTTGCATTGATGCTTGTTACAGTTTTGACTACCTGTCTGGGCACAGCCAATACAAATGTTTTCCTCCTTGCTTCAGGAGGATTTGTTGCTAACAGCTGTTGTTTGGTGGTGATTCAGGTAACTAGTGAATGTAAGCTTTAGTGTTCATGTATTCAGGCCCATCAGCCAGGATTTATGGTTTGAGAAGGTCCATTAAGTTTAACTCCTCAAGTTAAGGAGAATAATAAAATAAGCCATTGTCCAGCTTAAAAAATAGAGCAGAAATGTTACATAGCTGTTTATTGTCTCTATTTGGCAGCTAAATACAAACTCTTCACCTTACAAACTCTCCTTGATTAAAAACATATTTGAAATCTGTTGTGGGCTAATCTTCATTTGAATTGGAAGTGAATGTGCATATGTAGCCTGCTAACCCAAAAAGGTGAAATCTCTTACTGAGGAAAGAGGAAGGTTTGGAGCATCCTTTCTACTGCATCAAGGAATTGCTTAAAAATGAGGACAGAAGTGGAGAAAGGTTTGGGTGGCTATCTGCTATACACTTCTGAATTTTCTGCCAGTGCTGTGGGCAAGTCATAGAGGACAAACTACTCTTGGAATTAATTGGTTGTGATGCAAACTCATGTGTGTCCTGCAGTTCCTCTGTCATATTATTCTTTTGCAAGTCATGTGAATCTGCCTCTTTGGTGTAAGGTGCACTACCAGTGGAAGATGAAGCTGCTGATACTCTATTTTGCTTGAATAACTTGGGATTCATAGAAGGACAGTTTAATGTGATAATCTGATATTAATATTGTAAAGGGAGTCTATTTGCCTTTTTTTTTTTTTTTAATTTAAAATAGCCTTGGTTTATATCATGAAATCTTTTGAAAATTTCATCCGGAAGTAGCTGAAAAACAATAAGGAAAGGTTACATTTTTTCAAACTTGTATGAGTTCTGTTTAAATTTATACATTTTACGTGGTGTTAACTCTTTTTGCAGCTTTTACATTTTGAATTAACAACTTCATTTCTTGAAAAAGAATTTTGCAATATATGAGCCTCTTAAAACTTCGGACTGTTGAAACACTAATCAGGATATGAGGTTCCTTGTTACCTTGCCATGCAGTAGCTTTCAGTGAGACATTGTTCACTGCTTCAACAAAGTTTGTATATTTAAATTTACTTTGTCCTCTATGAAGATGTTTTATTCTGTAACTGTTACGATTGCTAAGTTACTTTTAGTACATTTTTATTAAAGATACCATGGCAAATGGGGGAAAGCAGGTTGTAGGAATCTCATCTGTTTTGTACTGCTTCTGTTTTTCTGCTTTTGTATAGTGGAATCTGTGTTAAAGCAGAGTTTTCTACTTTTTTAAAAGCATGGTCACAAGTAGATCGATTCTGAAATTTACATTTCAAAATAGAAAGGTTTTACCAGTAGATATTATAAAAGATCACATTCAGATTACTTTAAAAGTTTTAGTGAAAACAACTTCAGCTCCTGCTGCAAAGGAATGTTTAAACAAAAATATCTGGACCTTGATTGGATCAGGCCCTGAAATTTTCAAAGCAAACACTTCAGACTTGTGCTAGTGTGTTAGAATCAGTGAGAGAACAAAAAACATTTTTTGTTTATACTGATTTTGAAGTGCAAAATGTGAACAAATTGCAATGGAAAATTAAATAATTAAATTTATTTGGTTATTTTTTAAAATTTAAGTAAGGAAAAGCTTTGGAAAGTTCACTCAAAAAGAATAGCTGTCCTTCACAGCAAATGCTACTAGAAATAAGCATTTTTTTATAATGCTTCTAATTCTAATAAATAAATTTCTATGTGGAAGATAAGGGCAATAAACAATAATTCTGCCAGATTGTTTTGGTAGAATGAAATACCAGATTGCTGAAAACTCCTGACAATTTGAATCACAAGATTAGGATAAAAGAATGATTTGTGCTCTTGTTTTCCTAAATACTTTTTTTTTTACTGTTTTGTGAAGCAAGAAAATTTTTTTGTGATTAGTAGGATGTATTTTTATGTAAATTATTTACCTTACTTTACTGCCTTTAATTCCATAAAATAGTAAATTTGCAAAACTGCATGTTGTCTAATTCTTTCAAAATAATAATATAACTTTATGAATAGCCATAGCTGCAAAGTTTGTAACTAAAAAGGCCCATAGAATAAAGTGTTCAAGTAGGACTGACACAACTTGACCTTGAGCAGTTTCCTTAACAGCTTTTATTTATAGCATGTCTGTTGTTAGCATTTACAGTATATTGCCTTATTCTATATTTGCATGGTTGATTACTTTTCTGCTTCAGATTTTATAACTCATCATAACTTGCTTGTAAAAGGTTTTCATTTCACTAAAGAGCTAATTAGCGTATGAGGAGTAGTCATCCATGTTAATATATTGTAACACTTCAAGGACACTATATATCCACTTTTAGGCTGTTTCAAGACAGAAGATCAAAGCCTGATTTGTAAACACCATTGAAACTTAATTTTTTTTGGCCAAATTATTTGAGACCCTCTGACTTCACTTAGTTTGACATTGTTGGGTGTAAGTATGACTTGTGCCTGTACACAATAGGTTTGATGTCTCATAACACTGTTTTGCCATTCTTGTAAGTCTATATGGCACAGTTGGTTTCTGGAACCTCCCTAATATCTCTTTGATACAGACAGAACTTTTTGGCCATGCCTGTGTAATTGTTTTGATGATTCCTCTCCCTTAGCTCCCCACATTTGGGCATTGCAGAGCTCATTGCTTCATTGTGCCTCATGAATATCCTCTGAACCCTGGAGCCACCTCTAAAGCGCAGTGAAAGCAATGGCCAAATTGCCTCAGTAAATGCTGCTATGTGTCTCCTGTCTGTGCATCTGTACTTGAATGCTCGATGGTTGTATTGTATCAATGAGAGCAGGAGTTTGTACCACAGTATTGGGTAATTGTATTTACAGTTAAGTTTTGCAGAAACCTGCCAAAATTGGACGTCTAGCCTTTGTCAAAAAAAGCTTCAATTTTAAGATGATGCTGAAAATGATTTAAGTGCTAGTATAGTAAGAAGAGTTTTGTTTGATTTACTAGAGGAATTCAGTCTCTTTTCCCCTTGATTGACACTGAAAATAATTTAGTCTGCTATGTATTAGCATAGCAAGATTTTAATTAAAAAGAATATCAGGGTGTAAGGCAGAAAGAAGGCTACTAGGTCAGATGATACTCGCATGTCATAGCTTGGAAGGTACCTGGATATTACAGATCAAGCACTGTCTAAACAAATACATGTTTTGTACATCCCTGTGGGAATGAAGTGCAGATCAGTGCAGGCATTGTCATTACTTACTTGGATACTGCTTTACTTCATAACGTGATTTGATGCATCACCTAAAGGATCTGAAATGATCATAGAGGCAATGCAGAACTTATTTTTACACCTTATGTAAGAAAAATAAAGAAACCTTCTTGTAATAGAAGTGCCAGATTGAATTGACTGACACATTGACAACTTCCTAACTCTCTGGGGAGTAATGTGCTCTTCCTATGCCTACTGACTCTATATAAATCTCAGTGTGGAAGCTCTCTGTCCATTAAGCCCTCTATTTCATATCAACTGGTAAGTTGATTAACATTCTTGATGCAACTGTAACTGGAATTAATACATGAAGCTTGTTACTATCTCTGACACATGATATCATGGTAATCAGTGTAGTTTTTTTTATAATGGGAGTAAAAGTTTTTGAGCACCTGATCACATAAGTGACTGAATTAGCACTTACTGTAGTATATTCTTACAGATTCAAACATTTATTTAATTGCATTTTAATAACTTTTCAACAAGGTACGTATGAAAAAATGAGCCATTTGCTGTGGAACCTTTACTTTGTAGCACAGATGCTTCAGCTGAAACCTTTTTTATTGTTTTGTTTTTTGTTGTTTTATTTTGTTAGAAGGTGCATGCTGTGTAGGTTTTTGGTGGGGACTAAGGAGGAGGAACCCTAGGGATGGAAGAACAACACTGAAATGGTTATCACTGGTATGGACCATAAACTTAGCTGTTACAAACACATTAGTGAATTTAGTACTGTTGCCAGTGAGACATTCCTCATTTGAATAAGGATTTGAATATCCACCTCTTGGATAGAGGGCAGCTCCTGCTGCATCGGGCATCTGTTCTGGCTCTTACCATTTTCCTAATCGAATATTTGTGTGTGATGTGTTGTTGCCAACCAAAGCCTTAGGTCTATGTGTCAGAAGGCAGTCATTCTTCCTGTTCTCATCTGATGAACAAAGAGGGCGAGAGATTTCAAAAATGCACTTTGGTAAAGGCAGGAAGTATAAATCAGGCCTATAATGTGGCAAAACCCTGCGCCTTCTCTACCTGCCTTGCTGTCTTTCATGAGTGCCAAGTCTGTGGCTGGTTATCTTTTCTTTCTCTGTGGGGCAGATTCATTACTATGAGTGTTTAGCTGATTTGCAGTTTGAGGGAAGGCTCAAATGTCTGCTGTTGATATGGAAAGGTCAGAAAGCTTTTTCTGATTTTGTTGTCTGATGCATCTGCCTTTAGAGACAACCAGCTGTACCACCTCGAGTAAATTACAGCTTGCTTTTTTAAATACAGTCACCTTAGTTCAATATGTCCTATTTCCAGTTGTGGAAATGGCCTGTGATTTAATACATTTGTCAGCCTGCTTGATTGGTAAGACAAATAATGTCTCGCTGTGCTTTCATACTGCTTTTTATGTTGGAAGGAGTGCTTCTTTTAGCAGTCAGTAAAGGGCTTTCCTTGAGGGAGAACAGCAATATTAACTGAGAATTCCTTTGTCTGAAGCACTCTTGGGCTGCTGTTCAGTTTGTAAGGGTCTTCATGCAATTCTGCTCCCCTTCTCCTCACCCCACCCCCCCTCCAAAAAAAAAAAGAGGGGGGCATATTACACAACAGACACAGAATTTTTTCTTTTCTTCTTCTTTTAGAGAGTGGCAGGTTTTTTTTACTAGAGTCACAAACTATCATAACACGCTCAATAGCAAGTAGCGTCAGGCTACATGCAGTCAGAAACTGCAGAGATCATCAGGAGTGCAAACTCACTTCTTTAGGTAGGGTCTGGTTCTTTTCCTTTGACAGCCATTCAGTTCCTTTCAGCAAAGAGACACCTCCAGCGGGTCACGAAAAGTCGCCTTTGATATTATAGTGCCTGTACCCCCTTTTCCCAGTGCAACATTAATGAAGGTGGATGTACATGCGTATCATCTAAATAGGTACTCCTCTGGGCTCATCTGCTGCTGCTGCCCAAACGTATGTAAATAAAATCTTCTGAATTCCCATATCAGCGTATGTGCAGCTTTGGTCAAGACTGCATTGTGTTTAGATGCTCTCAACAATATTAAATTGCATCTGCAGCCTGGTTGGTGGCTCTTAAATAGTTCTTTAAACTTGTAAACAACAAATTGGGTATTTTCAGTGATTTGTTGCTGTGATAATACCAGTATCTTGACCAGGAATCCTACTCAACTGGCGCACACACACGCGCGCACACACACACACGTATATATGGGTTTCAAATGCGCATTCTGATTAAAGGTTTGGTGGCTGAGGTACCTCTTTCAATATTGATCCATCTGTTTTCTTTTTGAGTGGTTTATGGTGAAATTTATGATAGCCAAAGATGGCAGAACATTGCTGATTCTAGAAAGGTCCGCTTTTCTACTCTACCTCATCTACCTTTTCAGCAAAATGAGTTTTTTTTCAATAAGAAAACTAACATGAACAAAAAACCTAAGAGCTGTTGACAGTTTTAAGAACACTGAAGCTGAATATCCATAGAATGGCATAGGTTGTGTTTTCAGAATATTTTAGTCATGTTGTTGTTCGGAATACTTTTCTTCTTGAATTATAATATACTGAGCTTTCTGCCAGTACAAGTAATTAACCTGCAATTTGGGCTTCTTTTGCTATGTCAGTCAAGCTGAGATAATCTGCAAAATACTTTCATAAATGGACACTACAGCATGTTTTCTTGTTCCTTTACTTTGATGTCCCATTTTTTTATTCTAAGGGAAAACTCTCTTTGCTGTTAAAATCATGGATTGAAGTACATTAACAGATTAGACCAGACGTACAAAACCCAAAACTTAGAAACCAGATGTATACTTACTAAGATGTTCAGAAACTCCTTGCTGAGTTTAGAAAATTGGGATCTGGTTTAAAACTTGTCTTATGAACCGTCTAAGTTTGGAGCAAAAATCAAATGATGTAATCAAGAATGTCTGTGGCTAAGAGGAGAATGGACTGAGTTTGTAACTTAGGCTAATGTCTTTTTGTGATGACATTTTTTTACGGTAGTTTAACAGGACAACCATGAATCTTCCAGAGGAAGAAGAGTAGGCTGCAAAAATGAAATTCCATCTCTGGTCAAAAACTTGCAAACTTTCACAGTTTGGTTTGAATTTTTAATTTTCAAAATACGGTGTCAACTCTCAAGTGAACTTGTCTAAATTCTAGGCTCTGCATATGTAGGAGAACAGCTTGCAACAAGAAAAAAAAAGAAGTTGAGAAAACAAACTACTGAATGAGTTGACATAGTGTTAATTTTCCAAGAAGTGCAGAGCATCAAGCCAGCTAAAATATTTAGGTTTTAGCTTCTGGGATTTTGCTGAATCTACTAGAGTTTAAATGAAAATGACAAAGAATTGATGCTTTCAGTTCTCAAATAATTTCTTAACAAGAATGTTTTTATATGAAGTATGAGGGCTAGTTATTTTTATTTGATCTTCTTGGCTTCCAGAGCAAAGTATGGAAATGAATCACCTTCTCACTTTAATATAAAATGGTGTATCATTCTTAAATAAAAATATGTGCTGAAACTATCAGAGACCAAATGTGTTTGATGTTTGCTACCACTGCTGTTAAAGAGGGTTGTTTTATTTGTCAGAGGACAGATATATTCTGGGGTTCTTCCATCAGCTATGTAAGGCCAATAATGTGCTGTCTGAATTCCTTCCTCTGTTTTGTTAAATTACGCTAGGTTTCAACATAAGAAAAAAGAGACACTCATAATGCTTTGAGTATTATTACTTATTACTTATATTAGAAAAGAATATTTTTTTCATGACAGAAATCACTGCTCTCTGTGACTTTCTTTCATGTTGTTAGGTCAGTGTTTTTCTTTTTATCATAACGATGGAAAAAGTGATTTGATGCTTTTTCATAAGGAATCTATTCCATTTCTTTAGGTTTTAGAGAAACCTTTGAACAGTAAAACATTAAATGGTTAAATATGTTTGAAAATATTGGCTACACGGTTGACTTTTTTTTTTTTTAAATACATGAGGTCTATTAGTCAGTTTCTCATACTAAACATTTCAGAAAGGCTGCCTTGAATTTCGGGAGACTGCTTCCACAGTCATTTGCAATTTTTGATCCTCTCCTCCTTGTGAGGAAAGAAATATATTTTAGAATATAAATGGGACTTCTATATACTATAGGTTCCTTCTCCTTGCAAAATCCTATTTTTGATGAAAAGGTTTTACTAATATTTACATAAACAGAAGTGAAGAAAAAAGCCTTCAAATAGCTTCAGAGTTTGGGTGTGGGGGAGAAGGAAATATCAAACTGGAGCTAAGTCAAAACTTAAATAAAAATAGATCCTTAAAGTTAGTCTTGTAGGCTCGTGCCTAAGTACTTAAGAATGTAATTTGATTTTTCAGAGTTCTTGAATATTTATAAACTCCTGGTGCCTTCACGGACATTTGCGCTTCTAAAGTTGGGGCATGTGGGTGGCAACTACTGGTGGTGCTACAAGGACCTAAGAAGTTTTCTCTCCTTCAGAAGTGCATTTCAGTTTGAGATGAACTTTGCTGCTCCTGTTTTTTGGTTTTAAGCAATAAGTACCTGAGCAGTTGATCAGTGCTTTGAAATGCTGCCTGTGTCAAAGACACAACTCCTTTAAAAAAAAAAAAAAAAAAAAAGCTAAATACTGTTAGGAATGTTTAATTTATTTTAAACTACAGGCAGTTATAAAACTGGTCCTTAAAGACCAAAATACACATTAATCTCCAAATACCTCTCTAATACTACTAGAACTAGCACTTTTCCTGTAAATGTTCTAAAAGACTTCAGTTCTTACAAAGAATTATTTTTACTTCATTTTGCTTAAATAACTAGAAAAAATCTATTAGGGCAGTGGATTTAAAATATGATTATGTTTTTACTGGTCTGAATAATATTTTGACCTAACAAAAAATCAGTAGTATGTTTTTAAAGGATGGGTTTCAGGAATTCAGATATCTTTTAGAACAGTCTCTTTAACCCAGATATGTCTGGTTGAAGTAATTGTGAGAAGCTGACTACTTTGGATCAACCAACTAGTATTCCTTAAAGGAATTCATGCTTTTGAGGTCTCAAATAACATAAATTTAATACCAGTACCCATTCTCTGGAAGTTGGAAAACTGAACTACTTTATGATACTTATATCGGGAAACAATTTCACTGTGCCACAGGTGGGACCCTATATTTTGAATGTTCTTTGTTCAAGAGCTGCTGTGATAAGTTATGAAAATAAAAGTCTATTTCCATACATATCATTTAAAGTTTCTTAATAAATTAATGAATTACATTTTTTATTTTTGCGGTATTATATTAATTGTAAATTAAAGATGTTGTAACAGCCACCTCCTCAGAAAGTATCATCTCCTCGGTAAGTGATTTTTATTAGTAATTCTTAACACAAAATTACAGTTTTTATTCCTTCAAAGTATAAAACTGCCATTTCAGCTGGCCTCTAAATTTCTTGTGGTTTTACGACTGAGAGTTTTAATTTACTGTGGAATTACAAGAGTCCTGTAAATTTCTATTTTCTTACTACCTACCTAGATTAGGTAGACAGAAAATTCTTAATGGTAGACAGAAAAATTTTAATCTCTGCCTATAAGCTGGGTTTAGTAAAATTGTATTTGTGATTTTTTTGCATTATAGAGTTTGCTAGGTGGAGATGGCATGGAAGTGTTGTGCTTCTCCTGTTTGACTTATTCCGAAGTAGATTGTTCCCTCCAGGACTCTGCTGTTCCTTCCAGCACCAAAATCATGAGAGCACTGTGTGTGATGAGTATTTTGTGGTAAATATAGGAAGAGAAATGTTCTCTGCCAAGAATCAGAGTTTTTTAAGTAGGGGGAGGAAGACCTGAGTTCATCCTACCCGAGTGGCTTGAGTCCAAACTGTAGGTGCCATGGGTTCTCTCTGTATTTCCTGGAGAAATACAGGCTCTGCCAGAGAGAAGTTTAGCTTTTTTGAACAAGTAGGAAAGACAGAGAGAAATGCTAAAGTTTCTACTCCCTGCCTTTTAGCACAAATGCAGACAGGAAGGGAGGCCTGATGCTGCAGCCTGGCTCTGAGGCTATCCATTGCTATAGAAGGTCTCAGTAAAACCTTGCATGTCCTTCTGTGGCTCGCCTGTCCTCTCCTGTTTAGACTAAACTTAACAGAGATCTGTATAACCTGCCATCACCCATTCCTTTTGGGGAGGGAATGGGCCTTTGGGAATACCATTTGCATACTTGAGAGTGTGGCATCTACACTAATACAATTTCATATTTGTTTAGCTGTTAATATGTTTTGTAGCCTTAATGTAAGTGGTTTGATTTCTTTGAGTTGTCATTGCCAAGTAAGAATGTCCTTCATGCCAGAAACTCCAGAAATCTTTCCTGGCTATCTCAATATTGCTGACTAAAGCAACAAGTCTTGTTTCAAGTAGCTGTCTGATTCAGTTGTTAGTGTGCTGTGCCTAGCGTTGTATTGCAGGCCAGCATCTGTGTTCTGGGTTTGTTGGCACAAAAGCAATAACCATTTGGTTTTAGTGAAAAAAGGAAAAGAAGGTTGGCAAGGGAAATGTTTTTGAGAGGTAGTGAACTATGTTTTTATTTTTCTGTCTTCTAAACACAGGGCATTTTAGCTAATTATGTTTTCAAAACATAATTAGAACAGTACGTCCCCACTACAAAAAAAGAAAATAAATGTAAATTGAAAGAACTTGGAGGAAATGCAGCATAATCAACACAGGGAAGCTGACTGTAATTACTTCTTTATTCCATGCACTACTGTATTGTATTCGTAACAACAGGAAGAGATACAAATTGCTTGTAGAAAGTCTGCTCGCTTAACTTTGCAGTACTAAGAGCTAAGGATGGAGAGGTAGCTAACAGAAAAGATATGTCTATGGATGTGACTGTGAGGTTGGGGTATGGATTACAAAATATTATATCACTTAAGACACTCCAGTCAATATCTGTAGACTGGCTAAAAGAGAGTGATGATGATGAGCAGGAGATTTGGGGAAATGATCAGTAGGAAAAAGGAAAGATGCACAAATTAGAGATGCTTAGTTTGCTGGATGGTGAGGCCAGATATCAACAAACAGGTTTTAGTGTTTCCTTCTACCCTTTAGTCTCCTTTTGAAGAGTGTGTGTGCATGTATCTACACAAACAGGATTTTGATCAAAATTTTGGTCTTGCAGGCATTGACAATATCCTTAAATTAAAACTTAGGTTTGAAATTGATGTGTTTGATATATTGTCAAATTCCACTTTTTCTTAAAAAGTATTCAGAGAGGGTTTTAAAAAGACATACCTGTCCTTTTGCAAGTTGCCACTCCTTTCCTGCTTTCTAGAAGAAAGGGTTTGTGGGCATCTGTTCCAAGAAAGGATTCAAAACCACCTTGTAGTGCTGAGCAATGGGGATTCAAAGGTCGCTCCTGTCCATGGCTGCTGCAAGCTGCATACCCACTCAGTGCCCACCTTGCATTCCTCTCTGGTGTGGCTCACTCTTCCCCTGGTGCACTGGGTAGATCCTGAAGTGCCTGCTCAGGGGCCAGTGTGCTAGACCGTGCCCTCATAGGCTGAGTTGCAGGTGCTGCACAGCTGAGCATTTCCTGTGCCTTGTTGGATCATGCCGTAGGTGTTTGCTTCCAAAAATAACCCAGATCATCTTTTTTCTCTCTAGAAAAGTTGATTGCATATCAACGAGAATTTCACGCTTTGAAGGAACGTCTTCGTATAGCTGAGCATCGGACTCTGCAACGCTCTTCTGAGCTGAATGCTATCTTGGAGCAGTTCAGGCGTGCAGTAGCAGAAACGAATGGGAGTAAGAATGCACTGAATAATTTTTCAGGTACAAACTGTGATTGAGCTTTTTTTTTTTTTAATAACTCTGGACTAAGAAATTGGTATCAAGGAAGCTGAATGAAACTGTTCAGCGGTGCAAATAGCTCAGTTATGTGAAACATCTCTTTTACTCTTTTCCTTTTCTTTTTTTCTTCATTTTCTATTCCTAATGATCCACCCACTCTTCATTCTTATGTCTTTAGGGACTGAATACTTATTCTGTGCCTAGCTGCAAAAGTTTGGAACTTCTGGTTGCTTATTTAACATACTGCAGATATTTTGACAGTAATTTACATCACTTTTTTTAATTGGCTTTGAGGAGGAAAATGAACAAGGAGTGTTTAGGAAAGTGATGAACTTGAAGCAATTAAAGTATGTTCAAAAGTCAGCTGGAAGATACAAAAACATATAGGCTATATAAAGCATTGGTTATGATTTGCAAAATGTAAAGGTAACACTCTTTTTAATGACTAGTGATTAAATGTTAACATGATTTTTGTAACCCATTTTTGAGGCTGAAACTCAAGTTTAGTAGAAGCTGTGTGTGGCAATATTAGAGAATGCCTTAGCACTACTCATCAGATTGTTGCAGTTACCATTTTAATTCAGTCCCACTACTTTAGTCACTGTTGATTTTTTTTCTAGGTGGAAAATCAACAACAATATATATAAACTTTCTGGCCAGAGGTCTGATTTGGTAGTTTGTAGAAACATCGGTGTACTGGCCTAATGAGAAAAATAGCTAAAGATTTAAAAAATCTGTTGTCTGGTTGCATTTGTGCTATGGATGTCTGTATATTTTTGACCTTCTATAGAAAAAAATCTTTCCTGAGGGTTATAATTATAGGCCCTCCATGCTGATATTAATAATGAATTGCTCTGACTGACATCAATGGTCTATCCATGTTGATCTGTACTAGTCCTCTGGATTTCCAGGAGTGGTATGGATAAAAGTTACATTTAAGATACTCTGTGACTCTTTTCTTTCTCTTCTGTGTGTATGTTTCTGCTGTTAAAGCAAACAACAGTATACCAAGGCATGGAAATTTGATACTGAATTTACGATTAAGCTATTGCCACATTTATTTCTAAAGATACGTTAGCTTGCTTATGTACAATATATAGTCATAGGGAATTACTCTCTTCTAATGCACTTGAAGGTTCTGATTCACATTTTTAACATTCTACCCAGTCTGGATCCCATCTGCCTATGGGGCATTCTCTTTTTTTCCATTTCGAGGCATGATGGGAAGTGTGCTGAAGTCAGCTCATGGACATCACTTCATGTGAATAAATGGCCGCAACTCTGTCATTTTCTTTGCTTTTTAACCTCATGGAATTCGAATTTGTACAGGTACCTTTTGGGCTTCAAGGATGTCTGGTACAGCATATTTTTAGTTTGATGGTTTGGGGATCAGATCCTTCTAATTTTATTAATGCTGTTTCAGTAATCTTGAATTAATTTAACTGAATTGCTTTCATGCTTGGAATTTACTGTTAGGTAGATTTTACTATGTTCAATGTATTTAAATATACAGAATACTATGTAGTATTTGCAATCTTTAAATCTGGAAGAAACCCAGATTGTTTTACATAAGTCATTATTCATTCATACAAAGAGCTGTCACATTTTGAGAGGATTTTAGCCTGGCTTTTGCATTGGAAGCTAAAGGAAATGTTGGCAGAAAAAGTAAAACTGCCCATGATGGAATCTATCGGAATTAGTATCTCCACTTATGGCATATATTTACAAAGTGTTTTTCAAGATCCTAAGTGGTTGGGAACTTTGTTTCATCTGCAAATAGAAAAGAAAAGTCTATCTTTGAAGAAGTTATCTTCAGAATCTGCAATGAGACATATCTATGGAATTACTTTCCTCACTTCTGCAGAACTCAGATTTTTCTTGGGAACCTTGAGTCTACTTTCTGACCTAAACCTGATGTTGTTAGGCTCATAAGTTCTCAAAGGTCCATGTGCTGTAGTGTTTTTCATGTCTGAAAAAAGAGCTGTTTTGCACTTGATGTAAGAAAATTGACATACATGGCAGAGGAATTTAAAAATTATTATTTGTGACTTTATGAGGGCCACCTGGACATCCTCAGAGATGGTATACTCTAATAAACAGCAAGGAATGTTTTAAATATTCTAAATGGATTAAATTAAATTTATGCTAGTGTCTATTTTATTGGAGAAATACTCAAAACCTTAATATATTGTATACTTAATGCTATTTGTGTTTTGTTTCTGATGTTAAATGTATTCTAATATGTAGTTGTAGTTATTAAGTTATTTATTTGCTATTTAAATTGCTACATGGTGATGAGCTCTTTAAGTGTAAGTACAAAATAATCTGGATATAAGCCTCCCATTTTTATCCATTGGAAAATAAGTAAATGGAGCATTCTTTACTTCTGTGATTACACAATGTAAGTCATATGTGATCAGGCAAACATTAACTGTATCTGCAGCAAAGTTAATGGGCGGAAAGCAATTTCAGCCATAGTTTATTTTAAAAATTAAAACCAGAAAAGACTTTTGTTGTACACAAAACTTGACGTGTCATTAAAATGCATCATTTGTTCTGTTCTTCAGTTAGGATCAAGCTTGGATTGGTGCATGAGTTATCACTCCATAAAACTTACTCTTTGCATTTTCTACATTACTGATTTCATGTACGTTTGCAGATGAGACGCTGAAATTGTTAAAAGAGCTAACAAGCAGAAAATCTCTTCAAGTGCCAAATATCTATTACCATTTGCCTCATTTGTTGAAAAATGAAGGAAGCCTTCAACCTTCTGTGCAGGTTGGCCTTGGAAGGACAGGAGGTATGCCGATATGATGTTTATTTTATGTTTTGTATCTGGAGGACTTCTTAATTTTTGTTATGTAATTTACTGCATTACTTGTTAGATCAAGGACATCTCATTTTACTTGTGTGATATTGATATCTCTTAGAATTTGCACTGAATCCAAGATGAAAGGGGTTTGGCTTCAGTTTTGCTCTTTTCTGCATAATCTCGATCACACCCCACCCTGTGTTAAGGTACACATTAAGAAGCATTTAGTTTGGGTGAATTTTTGTAATTAAGTAAAAGGGAACAAAGCACAGAAATATTACAGATTCTGAACTGCCTATCGGACATATCCCTTTGGCTTTTCAGATGTGTGGGACAACCATGCGTGGATGTAGTTATCTTAGAGTGGGTGTTTATGGTGTTTTGAACAATATATTTCAGTGTATAACTTAGAGTTGGGAGCACAAGGATAATCAGATGTAATTGCATCAATAAAATGGGGACATTGGAGAAAAATCAAAAAATTCAGTATCGTGCTGCAGTACTGTTGATCCCTTTTCTTTTTAATCCTCACAAATTCTGAATTTTTGTCATTAGGATAGCTCCACTGAATCCCACTCTTGGAGCTCTAGCAAAAAGATAGGGTAAAGCTCAACCAAGCTCGTGTACCTCAAAGCGTGTGTATGTGTGTGTCTCTAGGCGTGAAGGTTCCACATATGAATCCTTGTTTCTCCATGTGCCATCTGATTTGAACGGCTCATGTTCTTGTCATTTAGACCTCCTTTCTTTTTTCTTTTTTCTTTTTTCTCCTCCTTGCTTTTGAAAGAAGCATTAGTTATTCCTAGCTTGTATGTTTTTTCTTTACTGCAGTAAATTTGGTTCCTCCTTGCTTTAATGTAAGGCATGCCTGTGTGTCAAATGTGGACTTAGGCCACAGGGCTACCTTTCTGACTACAAACACTGTTTATTTCAATGTTGTTAATCAGGAAGGAAAAGGCTCATAGTCCTTTCTTGTTTTAAACAAATCCTGTATTATATCACACTGGAAATATATGCCAGAAGTTTAAAATTACAAAATAGAAATTGGAATCAGGTTTATTTAAATTAAAAAAAAAGGAAATTCTGAGTTAAAGTTGCTCTGCTCTCTTCCCCTTCCTGGTCATTGTGCTTTTTGGGTAAGTATTTGTTTTAAAAATTCAGAACTCGTTACGTGAAGTTGCTAGGTGAAGCAGGTTCTATAAGGACTGCTCACCAAAATTGTCAACACTTGTTTGATTTTTATATATTTATGATGTGGTAAATCATTTCACGCAGATGACTTAGCGCACTGAGGCTGACCTCCCTTACTGCTTTGTGCAGTCTGGTTCATCCTTTTATTGCCCATCTGCCATGTTCCTTGTAGGTAGCCAGCCCTGGGTGCAGGTGGGGTGCAAGGGAGGGAAGACTTAGAGCAAGTTAAGGAACATGAGAACTGAATGGTTGTGCGAATGATAGAGTTAGCAGTACTGTAGTTGGAGCCAGAGTGCTTTGCATTGGAGATACTTTTACTGGGGATAAGAGCTTTCAGTGAGGGGTTTTAGGGCTATCCTGATGACCTAGACTTCTGTGTATTCAGAAGAACTCAAATCACATGCAAGGGAAGTAAAGGAGTTTTTCAGCCATGTCACTTTCAAATGCTTCTTCTGAGAACTTAAAAATACACACTTGCATGGAAAACTGAGTTTTAGAGAATGGTTATGGCTTTCTGAAAATAAAACTAAGTAAGGGAGGCTAATGAGTCTATAAGTCGTGGTGCAACCTTACCTGATTAATTAATATCATGGTTGTTGATTGTTACCTATGCAATAGTCTGACATATCTAGGATTGCTTCCCCCCCGTGTTTGCTCCAAGCATTGGTGATGATTAACAATCATGTTCCTGATGATACTGGTATATTTTTAAACTAATTTTAATTACTGTGTTATCTCAGTCTTTTAACTCTTTGTGTTTCTGAAGCAATACTACATTATGAGGCAAGACTTTTTTTTTTCTATCTTGTGCATTAAATTACTGAAAGTATGTTTCTGGTTTTGTTTAATTTCAGTTTCCATTGTAATGGGAATTCCTACAGTGAAAAGAAAAGTCAAGTCTTACCTTACAGAAACTCTCCACTCCCTTATTGATAAGCTGTCCCCTGAAGAGAAACTGGATTGTGTTATGGTTGTCTTTATAGGAGAGGTAATTGCTTTAATATTTTTATTCTGTTTCTATCCTGCCTTTAATCAGAAGTACTATTCCTTTGGGGAACTGATTGGGTCTTTTTCTTCAACATGTAGAAAAATGACTGTCTTTTCCTTCTGTGGAGAGGAGACAGTGTCATAGTCTGGTATTTTTGAGATAAATACTCCTGAAGAGCCCAGCCCTTTCTATTTATCAGAGGAATAGGGGACACAGATTCAGTGGATTGGTTATTTTGCAGATCTTCTGATGCTTCTACCTAGTGACTGAGAGATGTGCTAATCATCTTGTTCCTTCAAAAGCAAAATAATGTCCAAGGAACTCCGTGGTCTTGTGGGGATGAGTCTTCCTGTTTGCGTCATGCTAATGCTTAGTCCTGATGCATCAGATGGATGATGCAGCTGGAGGTGTTTGGCACAGATTTTTGTGTTTTTTTTTTTTCTTTTTTCTGGACAGTCTGGACATTTTGAAAGTCTGGACAGTTTTGTTTTGTAAGTCTAGTCTTTTTGGGTAGATTAACTCAAAGAGTGTTCAGTTGGACAGTGTGGTCAATTTGGTTCTGATTTAGCTGAACTCTTAAGGAAAATTTCTTTCAGAGATAACTTTTTTGGCTGCTGGGAACTGCGTATACTTGTTTTGGTCTGTATGCACACACTCAAGTGTGTGACTTGGAATGTGGGAACTTTTTATAAATGTTTGACTTTCTTTTGTATAAGCAAATGGTGCTCTATTGAAACAGTATTTTATGAGTCCCACAGATGAAAATGTAGATTCTCTGGTTATGTATAACTGTGAAAGCCATTTTAGTCATGTGAGCCAGTGTTTGTTCAGGAATGGCTAAGTACAGATAGGCATGCTGATACTTTTATTATTAGCACATTTTAAAGCTTTCTTTTAAAAGTTTGAATGATTTTTAGCTGTACATGAAGAACTGACTCTAGTGGTCTTCTAATATATATTGCATTGTTTTCTTTTTCCTGCCAGTCAACCAAAACCTGTGTGTCTGAATAGATACTGTTTTCTACAGAAAATGTTCTTAAAACATCTGCTGGTTGAGAATATCAAGAGATAACGTATTTTTACCATATTTTATATTTTCTTAAGTTCAGTATCTTATAGTTTGTTTTGTATTATGCTACACGAAACTCTTTCAATGAATAAAGTGGCACAGTAAATACTTTGTCCTGTTCTATACTGTGATTTTTCTGAGTTACGTTGTGCTTTTCAGTTTTCTTCTGTATGTTGAAACATGTAGGTTTATTGAGCATTTTCTCTGGCTATTTGAAGGAAAGCCTATGGCCTTGGTATACCTCTCCTTGTTCTTAAAGCAAAAGTCCTTCCCTTTGTTTAAAATAGCTTGGACTGCTGGGGCTTCTTAGCCTAAAATGTGCTAGACTATTGCTATCATGAACATGTACATTAATGAAGGCTTAATAAAAAATATATTAGAACTCTGATCATCTACACCTGTATTAAAATAGCAGCAAAATTTTCTGAAAAGTGGTAATGGTCTCCGCTAAACAACTGTGCAGTTAAAATACAGAAACAAATGGTCAAAGTGTGAGGTTATGTAATTTTGCCAATAAGCTTTAAACTACTATCTGCACTTTGTCTGTAGCCTGTACCAACGAAAAGAATAGCAAGACTTTACAAAAATATTTTTTACAAGGGAATTATATAGAAAGTGGTATTTTGAAAGGCTCATGCTAGCATTTTCTTACTGAGTCTATTTGAGAAATCAAGTTGACAGTGTTTCAGAAGCATTGCTAGGAGCCACAGTCATGGATTATAATCTCTTTGTGCTAAGCACCCTACAAAACTTTTTTAATCCTTTTTTTTTTTCCCCAGCAGTTCAATCCCACTCCTTCTTTGTAAATTTGACTTTTTTTATGGAAAAGAAGTTGAAAATTAAGGCTAATGACCTATGCAAATGGTATGAATAGTGTAAACAGATGAGCTAGTAAATACAGATGCATTATAGTTGCTGAAGAGATTTGCATATTCATTTACTGTATGAATATTTCTCAGAAATGTAATTATACACAGTAAATTTCCATACTGGAATTTCAAGGAATTCTAAAATATCTGGATTGATGTGATATCTAATCACCAATTTAAATAATTAGTAGAATTGCTTGACAGTATACTGTGCAATTGTGCCAGTAACTGACATTTGTCTGTTCTCCAATTTGTTAAAAATAATTTCATTGCAGAATAATTTGCAGGTATTCATTAGAGTGACTAATAAATAGGCATGATTCATTATACTTCTATACTAAAATCTTTTTACTCCCTTTCACTGTGTAGCTAGTTCGTGTGCTCATCAGATGATTTGAACCAATGATTCAGATCTCACAAATCTACTTTATATGGGAAGTTACTTTCGGAATAAACTATAAGCTATGGGTTTCAGTAACTGTGAACTCCAGATTAAAATGACTGTCTAGTATTTTTATTTAATAGAGATTGTAATTAATATGGGAAACATGGTCTTGAAATACTTTACAACATCACAGTTGAACAACAGATAAAATATAGAAGAAATGTGTACTACTGAATATGAGAGAAATTAAAATACTTTCTGGTATCTAAACAAGATTTCTCCCTGTGGAGAGATCTTAGTTCCCATGAAGAAAATTGACTTATTCTAGAGATATTTCTATCACAAATAATTGTCTGTCCACTTCATTAATCAGCAGCTGCTCTTAGCATAGTTTTTTATACAAGTAGTAATCAATGTATACTGCAACACTATGAGCCCTTGATTTGACCAAAAATATGAGAAAGGCAAATCATTTCAGAAAGAATCAGAAGATACTTCAGCTATGCAAAATCATTTTGTTAATACCATACGCTACTGATTACATCTGATTAGGCAATAATTTAACAACCATTTGTTCTTGGAGCGCTAGTCCATGCATTATACTTCCTTGCATATTGCTTATTCAAATCTTACTCTGTTGGTTCACGTACATACCGTTCAGCTAGGCTAGAAACCTGTGAGCCTTGAATATCTTTTACTACTATCTTATCAGCTCTTTCTGTAAATAGTGGCTGCTTAATTAAAAGATGTTAATCTTCAATAATGTTTTCTCTGTCCTCCTTTTGTGGAGAGTAGTTTTTTTCTTATTACTTTGGTGGAAAAGTTTCTGTACTGGTTGGGTCGCAGTGTGACACAAGCACCCAACAAGATCTCACTCTGTGCACTGATATGAACAAAACATTAATAAATTAATCATTTAGTGCACATACTGGATCAAACCCTGCTGAACCTGATTTGGAAGTATTAACATTGGAGTACAGTATGGAAAATTACTTCAGCAAAATAAACAAGCCTGGATTTTTCACCTCTCCTTACTCTGGGCCTGAATTATAGATCTCTTTGATCAGCAGACCTCTTGATAGAAAACAAAGGAGTATTTTGTCTCTCTTGCTCTCAACCCAGATATATTTCTATCATCTGGCTACAGAGGACATTCCATTCTTTCTGCTATTCACCAAAGACTTGAGAGCTGCCCCATCGGATGCCTAGGAAGTGTGTTCTAAGTCCCCAGATGACCTGACTGCACATCATGAGTTGGAGAAAGACTGATAGATCTTAGCATACTTTTTTTTTTTTTTTTTTTTTAATCAAAGCTAGAAAAGGCTGTTGTGCTAAACTATGCATCATCTTCACCAGGAACTTTTAAAGGCCTACACAGATGATAGCCTTTGTTTTGCACATCTCATTCAAAGCTGATCAAGATGAAAAAACACAGCTTCTAGATATACTGCCAACTTTTATATCTGGAGGGGTGGCTTGGGCTGTCAGTGAGAATTTGAGAGGTTTATTTAAGCTGCTGTTGGAATCTCAGCTTCTATGGCACCCAAACTGAATGAAGAGTGTAGATGGCTGTTACTGGGCATCATCATAGGATTCTGCACTCATCTTTTCATGTCAGTGGCTAGCAAAGTTTTAAATGGGATTAATACCAGCAATACAGTCTTTCTTAGATCTCATGGGAGGTTCCTGACAGGAGTTTGAAACTTGCCATGGGCCTGAGACAAATTTGATAACTTCAGCAGAAAGATAAAATTCAGGACTGTGCCCTTGTCTCAAGCCCTACGTTTGCATGACTGAAAAGCTTCTCTTTATAAAATTCCTTTTGAGATGCATCTGGGCAATGATATCTGATGTTTATGGTAAGGGAACATTGCTGGTAATAGGCAGAATTGTGTTTTGTCTCTCTGGTAACATCCAGAATATCTGTGAGATTGAAAGTAAAACTAATAACCTATTTCAGAAGCTTTGTAGCAGGTGATTTCATATCCAGATGCTTGACTGAATTTGCACTGTGTTAATCAGCGAGTTTTGGACAGCATTATCAAATTTTGCTGCTGTGGTCTGCCTTGGCCTGAAGATACATGTATTCTTCTTCCTTGCAGATGCTGCAAACCAGGCTTCATTGGTACACACAAAACTAGTCGAAGGCTGTAGGTCGCTAACATAAATTCCATTTGGGTGTGCTGATTTGCTTTGTTCATTGATTTTTGTTCTGGCTGGTTCACAGCACAATCCCTGAAAACTTATGCCTTGATGATTGAAGGGTTGGCATGCAGGGCATGCAGGTGCAAATGAGAGTGGGGCGAGACAATCTAGTGTGCTTGGATTTCTGACACTGCTACTGAAGACTTTGCGTTGCGCAGCTTTGTCCTGACCTTAACTGGTTAATCACCGAAACGGCTGAGGAGAGAATGGCAACTGTTACCTGTGCAGCAGGGTCCCGCCTTGCAGTAGGGGAGAGGTAAAGGCATTAGCCGGTGCAGGATGCAGAGGCTACTTTTTGCCTATGTAACTTTGCTTATGGAGGGTTGCTTTATGATAGTGCTCTGCATTCTAGTTTCTTACTTTGAATCTTGTTCTTGTGTTTCCTGTATTTAGCTTGAAATTGCTGCTTCAAATCTAAGGGAAGACCTTATATGCCTGAAAATTGTTTTTTTTTTTTTCCAGCTGTAGTTGTTGAACTCTAACAGAAATTTTTACCTTTTTCCCACAAGTTTTGTTTACACCATTGCAACCACTGGAAACCACTGCTGCAGCTTTATTCTTTAGCACTTTTTTTCTTTTTTTTCCTCACAGCACAAATGTCCAAAAGTATCTTACCTTCTCTAAATACCATTTTAGTAGCTTCTTTTTCCTATCTGAATTTTAAGGCTTTGTGTATATAGGTAATTATATTCATTAGTATTTTCACCATTTCAAGCCAAACATATGTTTGCTTTGCCTTTTCTGGAGGCTGTCAATTTTGCATTGTTAATTATTATTTAAAATACTCTGTACAATTATTCTACCCTTATTCTATAGGGATGATGAGAGATCAAATAAAATTGCAAAAATTAGTCAGCAATGAAATGACCAAGTATTGCAGATTCAAATGATTGTTTCCCAGAGTTCTTTTTTTTTTCTTTTTCTTAAAGATGCCCTTGAATAAGTTGAGATTTATTTATAGTAGGTTTCATTTAAGAAATAAGATTTGGGTGTTCTGACAGTCCAGATAAACTGCATTGTTTAGAATGTCCTGTACAGATAATGTCTAAATTCTTTCCTTCTTTGCCTGTGGCTTCCCTTTCTGGTCTTGGAGTATTTTGATATCTGCAGCTTAATTTCCTTTCCTAGTGGCTTGTGAAAACACTCCTTGGGATTTTAGTGCTGTCCTTCCTTCTATTTGAATTGCTGTTCCTAAAATCAACTCTTATTGACAACTGAAATAGAAATTTAATTCTGACAGATGTTTGGCCTCATCAAGCAAGATCTGAGATTCACAGAATCATTGAGGTTGGAAGGGACCTCTGGAGATAATCTAGTCCAATCCCCCTGCTCAAAGCAGGATCAACTGTTTTAACTTTGTGCATTTTGCAGAGTATTTCAATGTGCATCTTGAAAATATTAGTGTTAAAAAAAGGTTAAGGTTGGTAAGTCAGACTCCCAGAACAAGAAAATGCTAGGATTGCATTGCCTGTGCATTATATCCTGGCATTCCCTCATGTTTTACATGCTCTTCTACCACCATCGCCTACTACTCCCCCCCATTTGGAGAACCTAATGCTAAAATGAAATGTCTACTAGCCAGGTGGCTGCACTGATGCTTACAGCTTAATTTTTTCAGAGCAGCTACAATTTTGTAGCACTTTATATTGCCAAGTCCAGTGTTCAGCACTTCTGATCACATCTGATGGGAGAATCACAGGAAATTAGGGTAAGGATAGTGCTTAGTGGCAAAGTATGGAAAATGTATATCTATCCAATATCACTAGCGAACCTTTTGCAGGAGGGGTGGGACAGGAAATAAAAGGGGGGGACAGGAATCCCCCACTGTACAGTGGAATGTGGATGTCTGAACTTCAAGGCTAATTTTATTTCTTCTGGCAGTACTATGTCTTGTTCACTGACAAAGTAACCGCATGGTCCGATGCAAACAATATGTGCACTTACTCCGCCTGTATGCCAAGCCAGTTCCAGTCCTATTTGGACCCACTGTTGTGCTCATTCAGATTTTACATATGTGGACTAGACCCGATTGTCAGTTTGACATGATGACAAAGATGCAATCTGGATGACCCACTGGATGAAATTAAGAAGCAAAATCTAAAACAAAGAAAATATTTTTTCACTAAGCACATAACTAAATTGTGGACCCTGTTGCAACAGGATATTGTGGAATATAAGTGAGTAAGTTGGTTCTGAAAGGAATTGAGCAAATTTACTGTGAACAGATCCAGTAGGAGCTATTGAATTTAATGATATGGATACAACTTGGGCCTAGGGAATTGTAAACTGTTGATTACTGAGAACTGGGAGGTGCATGAGGGAAAGGCTCATTCTATATGTACCCTGTTTATTCCATCTTTTTTCTGAGCATCTGCTACTGGTGAAGGTAGCAGATGAACTTTTGGTCTGGATAGTACTTTTGGTGTAAATTGCCATGTTTCTTCTTACATTTTGAGAAGCAGTCCACTTTCCGTCGTTCTTGGAGGCATGAATTAGATAAGATTTAACAGTACAAAAGAGTTGTTGGTTCTTAAAACTAGAAATCTTGGTTTTGGCTTCCAGTTGTCTAGCCATTAATTGAAACTTCCTAACCTCTTGTTTTGCCTGCTAGCGAATACGTTCCCTACTACTTTGTTATGCACACGCTCTCTCATAAACATCAATAAAAACGATTGGAGAGTTCATTACTGCTCTGGTTCTTTGTGCATTTGTTATGAATAACAATGTTGCTTGAGACAAACCTTAGAATAATTGTGGATTTGAAATATAGCCTCACATAAACTAGAGAAGGTTCCTTAGGGGATTGTAGGGCAGCATTTTACAAAGACTGAGGGAAGTTAAACTTATTTCACTAACACTCTGACACTTTAGTTTATTCCACAGCAACTGACTCCCAGTTTTCTTTTAGAGAGATTCATCAAAGCACTGTGTGTGTCAATCATCAAAACTGCTGAGGCAAGGAGTTAAATCTTAGATGTTGCCTTATTCATAGGCAAACTCCATAGGTTTCATAAGCTAAAATCTCCTTTTCTGCTGAAAGTTTACATGGGCTCAAGGGATACTGGGGAAGTGCATGGAAGAGAAGTCAAGTGAGGAGTATTAAATACAAAATCATGGCTGGCTCAGGAAGTTTCCTGAGTTGAAGGTAGTTGGAGCATGGATAGCATCAGGAGGAAGTATTGTTTATACTTGTTCTGTTCTTACTCTTCCCTGTGCATCCTTTCATGGCGTCACTGTTGGAAGCAAGATGCTGGGCTAGACGGATCTTTGGTCTGATCTGGTATGAATGAAAAATAGAGGGTGTTTCACTTGAAGTTTTGTGCTTGCTCTCAGAGATCAGTAATTTCATATGATTGGGAGGAAAGAACAGTCAGGAAAGATTTGAACTGCTGATATTGAAATAACCACCCTTGTTTATGCTTTTCATTTGCTTCCAGAGATCCACCTAACAAGACAGACTTGTTTGTGAGGCTCTGAGCGATTCATTGATAAGATGCTTCTCTGTGGCTGGCATCATTAACTCCTTGGTTGTGGCCTGTCACAACTTTTTATTTAATCACTTTAAAGGGATTAGTTCTTTAAGTGTTCATTTTTGCTTCCCTTCTCAGATCCCCAAATCTTAGGGATTATTTCATGTTCAACCCTAAGAGTTTTTAATAAAACTTCCATCTTTGTCATTTTCTCCTGATTTGGTAGACAAAAGAATTCATTGCTGTCGTCTTAAAGGTTGTGCTGCTTTGACTGGAATCACCAATGATGTTTCTTTTCAAGAGATGCAAGCAGCACTGATACCATGAGCCAGAACTTATGTTCTTCACAGCTACTTCAAGGTCAACCTGCTGTCCACCAGATGATTTTAACTGTTCTTCAGACTTCCAGTGAAGCTTTCTTTCGTGGATGATTTCCTTTTGACTAAACTGGATTTGTCTTGTCCTGTTTAAGGATCCTGGAGAAGACAAGGGTTTTACTCCCTCATATTAGGTCATGTTTCTTTTCAGCAGTCTAATCCTGCAGGTTGATTAAAAAGGACCTTAGGTCTTATTTTGTTAAGGCAGTGGCCTTTTGAGCACCTTCTTCCTCAAAAATGGGCAATAGATTTTGGTCAATAATAGATCTCTCATCACTTTTTAGTTGTTAGCTGAATTTATTGACACTGGTTGAAAGACCTTTATGATAGAGCAGTTATCTGACTATTCCCAGTTCCCTTCAGTTGTTCCCCTGCAAAGTCTCCTGTGTGGTTAACCCTTCCCTTGGGTGTGGTCACAGCTTGACAGAATTCATTGCATATTCTCATACTTCATTATACCAGGTTGTGTGAAATCACTTACGGATGCCACCTTCCTGGGACTTGTTCACAGCTGAAGGGTGTTGGCGAAGATCCCTCTTAGTCTTAGGTTGGGTGATGAGAGGAGTTTGTTGCCTCTGGAAGTTCTGATGTGGAAAGACAGCAGTCAGCCTGCTATCCTGAGGGGAGGAATTTGGTGTTGAAATCCTAGCTCTGAATCTCAAACACTACTTGTTAGTAGATAAAAGTATAACTACTTATTTTGAAATAATGGCAGGATATCCGTTTTTAATGCACTTGCTCTTATGAAAAATGACACTGACTTTTTTTAATCTTGATGTTCTTTTTCATTCTAAAAGTGGCACCTCCTTTTGCACTATGCTGATGCAGTGATTAAGTGTTGATTTGGAAAGAAGATTACCTATTGAACCAGCATTAGTATTTGCTTTATCTGGTGTTCAGTGCATCTAGGCCAGACGATCTTGAATTGGTTTGACAGCAGAACAGATTGCAATATGAGGTTGTAAGTCTGCAGGCTACAACTCTTTAACGTGAAGCTATGGTGATAGCAGCTCCCCATGGGAAACTGCCAACCTTTTGCATGAGAGACACAGACAGGGGGAAATAGGTAGAGAATTACTATTGCAGCTTTTCTTTTTTCTGATTGCAGTGCCTTCTGTATAAGCATGTCATTTTACAAGCATTAGCAAGGCCTCATGGTGTATCTGTAAAATAGGTCAAAATTATGTTCATTTCAAGGAAGGCTAAGCTAAGGCATGGGTTTGTGGGCCAAATATGCTTTCATTTATGATCAAGCTGGGCATTTAGTTTAATCTCTGAGATGTTTACAGGGAACTTGATGTGTTTCTGGTGTATATATGAATTTTTTTCTTGCATTCTTCCATATGTGGAAATTATAGTGTGTATTGTTTAACAGGTATTTGAGTTATTAATATTAGACTGGATAATCACAGAGCTTGGCATGTCAGTTAGAAATTCAAATCGTTTTTCTTTTTCTATGCCTACTAGACAACAATTTCTACTTTTTATAAAGTTTAAAAGGAAAAGGCATGAAAGGAAATGTTTCAGTGAAAGAGGGACGTACTGATTGTTGAACTATTTGTAGGTAATGATTAGGTCATTGATTTGAAAGTATTGAAAACAGAAAAATGTTATGTCTTGGATTCCATTCCTGTAATAAACTGCGTATGCAAAATCCCTATGTATATTTAAAAACTTGAAGTGATGTATCAGGTTCACATTGGCTTGTGGGTCTGCTTGTGTGGAACTCATTGCATGATGAGTTTTAAATTGCCAAGACCTTAAAAGAGAAACTCCTTATTAGAACTTCTGTCCTGTAAAGCAGTAGGAGTAGTGCTTATGAAGAGAATATTTATGAAAAAAATATGGCAAATGCTTTTTACTCACATTGTCTTATACAATTTCAAACCTGCTTTTGGAAGAAAATTACTCTTGTCCTTTTTAGAGAAACGTGTTACTGCCATTATGTTGGAGTTTATAAAAAGAAATCTTTAAAAATAGGAATGGTGATTTTTAAGATCAAAGGGTAAGAACCTTTATCAAACAAGATTAGTAGTTCTATAGAAAAGCTTGGAAGGGATTTATTCTCTGTGTGTATAATCCGTTAATAATAATCTGCATTACAAGTTCATCAGAAAAAGTATGAACTGTGCCTTTATTTCCATCATTTCAAAAGCAGCTGTTGCTGTAGAATCCTTGCAAGCCCCTGAAATCTGGCTTGATTTATAGACCTTAAATTATTTCCTTTGAAAACTGACAAATAGTATGTCAAATTATTAGATTAGTAAGTATAACAAAGATTAGGGGTTTTTTTAGTCTGATTTCAGAAACTCTCCTCTCCTGTTATGCAGATGTATGACCAAGTGAATAGGTTGCATAATTGGCCAGTTCTGGCACATTAGGAGATCTGTATACCTATCCAGAATGTCAGGATTTATTTTTTAACCAACAAGTAATTTTGGGAATTTGTACAGTTTTAAAAACCAGGTGACTGATAGGAATATGATAGGAAGCTTAGTCACTGATGCAAAAAAGCAGTCCTAGTCAGGAAAACATAGAAATAGCATGTTCATTGCTGTCTAAGGTTGGGGCATCAACGCTGTAAGTGCAAAGTTTATCAGATGTATTTCTGAAAAAAGAACGTGTGTCTACAGCCCTGTTCTCCAGAAAACTTTCTTTGGTAATATTTTTGTATAATTATTATTGTATAACATTAATATAAACTTCTTCCTCTACAAATACTCAGTGATCATTTTATCATTAAGAGCATGAGAGGTTGCAAGAAAATACCAACAGTTGGATTAGCATTGTTTATTAAAAGCAGATCTAAGGCAAATATTATTCCTGTGTGTTTATGCAAAAGAATTGTTCCTTCTTCCATTAGACAAAGGACATAGTTACACGAGTGATATGTTCGTATATTGTTCAGATATCTTACATGCTGTAATTGATGTTCAAAAACAGCTACTTCAAATGTTTGTGTTATTGGTTCTTTGAAAGTGTAGCTCTGAAACTATTGTGTATTTCATTTCATTTCTTTTTTTTTTTTTCCAGACTGATCTTGATTATGTAAACAGTGTTGTAGCAAGCCTGGAAAAAGAGTAAGTTACAGCTTTAATGGAGGACTTCTTAATTTATTGGTGCTTTTTGTTATGCTTTTTGCTTTTCCTGAATTAAGCTGTGATATGTAATAAAAGTTATTTTAGAAATACGAGGTTATGCTTTTTTGTCTCTTGTGGGTTTGGGCTTTTGAAGAAATAAGTAAAAGATGATAAATTAAGGGGAAGTGATTCAGTAAAATTGTAAAACAGCTATTAACATAATATTATGCTATTAACATAATTTAAGAATGTCATTCTGTTAGACAGAAATCCAGTTTGCCATGAAAATTAGGAGAATGCTTTGTACAGGTAACCTAATCATTTGGAACATATGCATAACAAGTGTGTGTTATATTAGACATAATAATGGCATCGAAAGTAAGCAAGCAAGCAAGCGTGAAGTCTCTAGCACTCAAAATATCCCATGTGCCTTTTGGCATGTTTCTGTTGACAGATTTTCTACAGAGATCAGTTCTGGCTTGGTAGAAGTAATAGCCCCTCCTGCAACTTACTATCCTGACTTGACAAACCTGAAAGAGACATTTGGAGACTCAAAAGAGAGAGTCAGGTTAGTTTATTCCCCCAGATTTTCCCTTGTCTTCTCCCACATCCACACTTTTCTTGTTTATGAAATGGCAAGTGGGATGTGAATTCTTGAAATGTTTTCTTACTGTAATTCTTGAAAGTGTGGGGATGCAAAAAGAGCTCTGTGAATCAGTCTTGGTTCTATTTGCATGCTGTTCTGTGCAGGATCAGAGCTTAATGTTAATCTTGGCTGAAGTCCTTTAGTGTTAAATTCTGGGAAGAGAATTGGGAATTTATATGCTTTTTCTTTTTCTTTTTTCTTTTTGTTGATGTTGCATGAATGTATATACACTTTTTTGTTTACTGTTTTTATTCTGAAAAACAGTGTAAAACAAAAGAGTTTCTGCTAATTTACCACTTAAAATGCATATGTATTTTTAGTGAAATGTCAGGTTGTTTTCTTAAGATTGGATTCAAATTAATCCAGTTTTCTGTCTGTATTAAAGCATAAGGGGAAAGTTTTGTTCCATTTTTTCAGACAGCGGATTTCCTGAGGGAGACGTGCCAAAAGCAATTGTCCTAGCATTTCAGTAATATGCATCATCCTTCATAGTGTGATTTACTTTGCATTGCCAGTGTTGAAATAACTTTTTTCTTAATCCTTAAGTTTTTAATTGAATTTCAGATGGAGAACAAAACAAAACTTGGATTACTGTTTTCTTATGATGTACGCCCAGAAAAAGGGGGTTTATTACATTCAGGTAAATTTCTGTTCTTTATTTTGAGACAAGTTTTCAAGTGAGTCTCCAGAAATTGTGCTGTTGGGCACATCAGAAAGACGTATACAGAACAGAGAGACTGTGATTCCATAGTTGCAGGAGGGCTGTACTTCTGATGGTTATGTTGATGGTTATTAGTGTTTTTGAAGCACACGGTCTGAATGAGAAACCAGCTTGTCCTGCGTGGTTTATTTTATATTAAGATGTTTAGCAAAAAAGAAGTGAAGGAATGCAGACTGTTTAATTGCTGTTTTTCCTTGTCCCCAAAAGGGCTTGACTCTCTTAGGTATAGAATCGGTGGCATAGGTGGAAGTCAAGCTAAAATCCATTTTTACTTTCTTTTGAGGGCATTTGCAGTGTCACTTTAATATGGTTCTGTATCATGTATAGATACATTTTGAATGGATCACTAGACTTGTTTTCTTAAAAAAAGAAAAGAAAAAAGCTTTTGAGAAGAGACTTAAGCAATTCATTTTACATTTAATTTAGCTCAGAATTGTTCCTATCTTGCTTTCCTGCTTTGAAGTAGAAGTCATACCTACAGGTATCTCAGATCTAGTGTGTAACTATGCTTATGGCCTTTATTTAGTTTTTGGACTGTATCCTTTTGGTATAAAGCTCCATCCATCTCATTTTATCTGGTTTTTACAAAGTGACCCATGCTGACTGCTCCTTGGGAGCTGTTGAAGACTCATCTCTCCTGGAAGCTGTGCAACCAATGTCATATGACACTCTTTTTGAAACAAGACAGTCACACAAACACTAGTGCCAGTACAAGGGCGAGAGCATGCATGCACAGGGAGATGAGGTAGGAGAAGCAGGATACTTAGAGCAGCAGCCTGCATTTACCTTGAATTGCAGGGATTGTAGGACTGCATGTTGAGGAATTCTGCCAGCTGAACTGTAAATGATTAGCTTGGACTATGCACCTGTTCCTTTTTTCTTTGTTTGTTTGTTTCTGAAAGATAAAGTCAGGTGGAAAAAAAACCCCACCTGTGTAGAGAACACATCTTTTAGCTTCTTGTCTCAAAGGAGAAATTAATTCTTTTAGTGCTAGTAGGTGAGTGAGTAAGCAGTCACATTTTGTCTTATAAATAATGCAGAATTTCTACTTGTTCTTCATATAGTGCATTGATAGTGTCACAAAGTCTAACAAATTGTTTTTTGGATGATTCTTCTCTGAAAAGAGAAGCTGGAAAAGTAAGGTGATCTTACTACCTAGTTCACAGCTCCATGTTCTGAAGTAATTTGTTGAGATATATTTGTAGATTTTTGTTATAAAAAGATTTGGGGTTAGTTTTCCACAAATAAACTGTGATCCCTGCTTCTATAATAGTTATTCTTGTTTTTACTGTCTAGATTTTATAGCGGTGCTTACGTTAGAAATACATGGAATGTGTTGGCAATATATTATAAATCAGTTTTTCCTAGCTGTACTTTTTCCTATTGCTTTGCTGTTTTGATTTATGTTGATATCACTGCTACCTTCCTCTAGCTTGAAGATGACATTGTTGTCAAGCAGAATTATTTCAGCACAATAAAAAATTTTGCGCTTCAGCTTGCTTCTGAAGATTGGATGATTCTAGAATTTTCTCAGCTGGGTTTCATTGGTAAGAAAATGTGCATTTTAACATTTTGAAAAAAAATGCATTTATCTTCAGAATCTCTGATTAATAGTGATCTGACCTCAAAGCTATCTTCTTTGTACTGGAAATAGACCAAGAAATAGGAATTCAATGGTTCTTTTAGGGGTTCTGTGGTTTAACTCTCTTTTTTTTCTTTTTTTTTCTTTTTTCTTTTTTTTTTTTAATAATTGTTTCATCTTCTTGTATATGATTGAGACAAACTCAAACTGTTGGAAATCAGGGCATTTTATAAGCAAAAGTTATTTAATTTAGAAAAATATTAACAATCTAACTGCAAGGAATGATTTATTTTGAATTTAGCTATAGTGAAAACTGAAATGTCATTAAAACATGACTCAACGTGTGAAGTAAAAGGAGAAAGCATGAAACCTAACTCAGCCTAAAACAACCTTGTTGGCATTTGTACCAGAATTTCCCAGAATCAGCAGACATGAATTTGTCTTGTTAGCAAAACTGTTCTATCCTCACCTTTCTACTCCATCAAGAAGATGTCATGACAGTCTGCTCCTTCTTGGAGATAGTTTGAGTCTGTCTGTCATTTGCAGTGATGGGAACAACACTGAGAGAAGCTAATGCAGTGCCTTGGGTTGTCATGGGTTGACTACCAGAATGTTGCTGAAATTGCTATATGGTTATTTGTTCTCTCTTAGACTGATATGTTTTTACTGAGAGGTCCTAAACTAACAGAAGAGCAATGAAAGGGAAGTTTGAAAGGGATCTGACAAATTGAAAACATATTCCATTACTGCAGTGGCTTGTCATGATCTAAATAAAAGCACTAAACTGGAGATGTGCAAGGAAAATTTGAAAACTGAGTCAGACCATGGAGCTTTCCATATTTAGTCAGCACAGACGATTCCAAAACAAAGGTTGTGAGTTGAGCTCAGAAGAGGAAGCGAGTCGGATGTGTAGCAGAGGAAGCGTTGTCCTGAGTTCTGTCATTCTCCTGGAAATTCTTGGTGTTCTCTTGTTTTTATTTTGGATCTACTTTTCCAGAGAAAGGCTTCGTTTTAGCTCTGTGATCCTTAATCTTAGAAAACAATGGATATATGTTTAGATTGGTGAACTGAGAACTTGGCACTTGTGTGAATGGCAAGCACCCCCCCTTTCCAGCTCAGCGTCAGGTGCGCTGCTGAGGAGATGGTTCCCTGACTTCAGGGGCCTCGGAGGTTCCCTGAGTTGAAGGGAAAGCAGCAACCATCTCCTGACGTACTACGTCAGTGTACAGAATGGTAATTTGTACATTTACCTGTCAGTCTGGCCTGCAGAGATGATGGAGAGATGGACGAGAGGAGGTGGGCAGAGGGAAGTCTCCTAGCCCTTGTCTGGCTACCACATAACTAACTTGCTTGGTTGCCTTTGGCTACCAGCAGAATTACTATTTCAGCTACAGTGTATCTGATTAGCTTTATGGCCTGAAGTGGAAGGAAGAAACAGGAAAAGGAGCCTTCTATAATGGAGAAATAAGCATTTAAATCATTAAATTACTGGAGCTTTTGCCCTAAATAGATTTGTCTCTTTTGTTGGGGGACCCACTGTCAACTCTTAGACTTCTGTGATTATGTGGTTGGAGAGACCGGTTGAATACTAGAATCTGATTAAATGTCATTAAGTTAAACTTTAATTGTGGACTTAGTTGGGGTTAGAATTTTAGCTTCAGTGCTAATTGTTCTTTGAATATAGATTCTGTATGAAGTTCCTGGGCTATAGAAGTAATTTACATTCATTTTACATTTACTTAATTAGCATGGTACAGATGGAGTAGTAGAGTGTATTCATTTGCAAATTGCAGTTTTGTAAGACGGAGATGTCAAAATGGGCATAGAATCAACTTACAGTTTAGGATGTGCCCTGTCTGCTCCACAGAAATATGTTTCAGATCGCTTTTGTGTATGTCACCTTTCACATGCCTTTCTGTTCTCAGTGCTGCTTTAGAGGGAACAGCATGCAAGCTAAAAGGGGTAACGAGGTAATTTTTTTAATGCTAAGATTTGGCTTAATCATGAGTAAAATTGTTTTAAAATATTTTTAAGGTTTTTTTTCTAGATTGCCTATATACTGACTTTTCTCAGTATAGGTTCTGAAAATAACTGTAGTTAAATTTAGTTGTTACGTCCTCTGGTTGCTTCCCTGTTCCTTACATCATATTTGCTTGCTTCCTTTTAATTGGATGCTATCATTGGTAGACTTTCGTATGGATTTAGCTATGGCTACACATCTTAGTGTTGCTTTTTCACCTAGAAAATCTGAAATTTGATTCTCCCACTTTAGCTACGTACTCTGCTTTTAAGTTTTGAGAGGAAAAATTAGTATTCGTGAAAGTGACTAATACTTCTGTCTTTGAGGCGCATTGGTGTGTTGTAACCATATACTGCATAGAATTTTTATGCAAGTTCTTCCTGATGTAGATTTGCCTCATCTCTACTGTCCCTGTATGGTTTTGATGCAGGCTCATACTATGATAATTTGGCAATGTGGAAAGCTATGGAGAACTGCAAAAGTAGTTGTTTGTAACTTTTCATGGGATTTATGTGTCTAAGACAAAGTAGAACACTGAATTGCCTAGATGCTAGTGATTTAGAAATAATAACTGCAATAGAGAGGTGTGGTTGATTGGCTGTAAGCTTTTGGAAACCTTGATCAGCTTGCAAGTTCTGCTAAGAAAAAAATGTTTTTTGTCTTAGCTGTTGATTTCTGAGCTGAAAATCTAATTCATGCATAGGTATAATCTATGTGCTTTATAGGTGAAAAAAATATTAGATGAAGAAGTGGCAAACACAGCTGTTTAATGAAGTGTTAAGGCTGACAGCGGGATTATGGAATTCTGTCACCTCTACCGTAGAGCAGAAGTTGCTTTCTTTTGCTTTTTGATGCTGAAAGTGTAGCCCTAAGTGCTGTCAAGTATCTAATAAATAACAGGTGAGATGTAGGCTGTTTCCCTAAGAAGCTCTGGGGAGGGAGAAGCATCTTTCTCTCTTCTGGATTCCGATCTGCACTACAATCCCTGGTGTAATGACATGGCAAAATCCTAGTGGCTTTTATGGGAAGTATCAACTTGTCTTCCAACTGCCTGTGAGCTGAAGTGTTTTACAGAGCATCTGTAGTACTCTGTGCCGTAGCCATAATATCAGTTGGTGCAAACTTCTAATGGAGTGATCTGAAATCAGCCTCTTACACAGTTGCCCTGAATCTTACTGTGCCTTGATGTCTTAAAGACTGTTGTTCAGATTGTTGTAAGCTGTTACGATTTCAGTATTGCTCAAATTGTCTACATAGTTGAAATTTGAGGAAGAATAGATCAAGGCATATATTTGAGACTAAATAACTCTAAAGAGATGCTGATTTTAATGTCAGCAAACTGTGTATCATAAATAGGGAAAATACTAAAAGGCTTCAACTATAGTTAAAATAGGTTCTTGCAAGTATAAAGTTATTGTTGGTATAGACTGAATACAGCTAACATGATGCTTCTACAGAAGATTGTAAATGAATAATCCAGAGCTCTGCAGTGCAGAGAACTGTAGAAAACAAAGTTTTTCATTTTGTATGTATGTTGTACTTGCCAACAAAATACTGTGAGGTCAAAGCAGTTCACTAATGATAGCATTTATATGGACTGAAAATCAGATTAAAATCTTGGCAAGACACCATAAATAGCAGAAAATGTCCCATTATATATATTTTTCTCAATCCTGGCCCTCACATTTATCTATATAAATAAAACAATAATATGGAGAAAATCTTCCACATTTTATAAATTCCTATGGTTTTACAGAACATGGTATTACGTTTAAGTCTTACTCTTTTGTATTTTGAAGTTTCTTTCCAAGCATAGGTTGTGAGTGCGTGCAGCACCTGAAACCCTGAAATTTTGCCGGTAGTGTCCTCTCGATGTGTGTCTGTTCTCACACACTGTACCAAGTGCAGAAAATGGAGCAGGACTAGCCATTGCTTCAATTCTTTCACGTTGTCTTCCGTCTGAGGCAGTGCATGCTGACTGCAGGTTTTGCTTAGGTCTCTTTGGCTTGATGATTTTTTTCTGCATATTGGAGATGGCTAGTGGGCAATCTGTTAGGCCAGGTTTGGACGATATCTTACTGGCTCCGTGGCTCATGGCATGTCTGTCGTCTACAGCTGCCTGAGAGCCACAGGACAGCATGGCCTGGGCTGTGGCCCAGGGAAGCCAGGCTGCTGCTGGTACCCTCACTAGGGAGGTGCTAGGCAGGGAGCTGGTGGAGTAGGGCTCGGAGGGGCTGGGGCGTCAGCTCCACAGAGCAGGAGGTGCACTGGGCTGCTTCCTATCGCTAGGAGTGGCTGTGCGTGGCTGGGTCCAGAGCTTTGAAGACTTGTGTTTCGCCAGCGGCTTCACTCCCGAGGCCTGTTTTTGTGCTGGTGCAGGAAGGGCGCTCTGAGCAAGCCTCCACGAGGGCAGTGCCGTGCTATGCAGGTGGTGCCCTGGGATAGGAGTGACGGAGTGACAGATGGGGGGAGGCCGTGCTATAGAACAAAGGGGAAAAGCTGTGCGAAGCTGGGTGCTGAGGGCGGTGACAGCATTTCAGCAAGCAGCGTGTATGTCTGTCTTCAGTTAGAGGCAATATTACTGGAGGGAGACAAGGGTTTGTGCTAAACTTGAGGAGCAGGACATTTGTAAAGTCTCCTGTTAGTCTTTGCTCCAGTACTCATTATGAATTAGAGAGAGAGGCTTTTTCGGCACTGATGAACCCTTCCAGGATGCTGGGGAGTATAATGGAGAGAGGTCAGTTGAGTCTGAAGGAGCTAGTGCAAGTACAGCCGGCTTGTGCTTACCTAGTGTGTCCTGATTTGTTGCAGCTGGATGTGTCTGCATTCCGGGGTTGTTTTTGTTGCATCCTGTAACATCACCATATTGCCTAGATTCTTCCCTGAACCGTGGAGGGTTGATTGCATAGCTTGCAGTAGCATGCTGATCTAGGCCTAGAGGAGAGTGCCTCTGGGCCTATATGTTTGCTATGTGAAAGTAAATTTCTGTTTAATACCCTTTTTCTGTTTTAGATAAAATTAAGATAACTTAAATTAGGAAAAAGAGTAAATTTCTCCTTTTAGGGAAGTCACATTGTATTTTACATTGAATAATGGTAGTGGGGTATATTGCAGAGTTCTCCTTTGAATAGGTGTCTGTTTCAATTACTTCTGTATAGCTGAACGGTATGAACCTTTTAACAGTGTCTGAGATTTCAAGTTGTTCATCACTAACATATCTTGTCTTGGCACAAACACGCCATCTCTTGTCTCACTGATTTCAAAAGACAGTGTTATCTTTAATCTAAAATAATGACAGTTATTTTTAATGTCATCACAGGTAAAATGTTCCAGTCTCCAGATATCACTCTTATTGTAGAGTTCATATTTATGTTTTATAAGGAGAAACCTATTGATTGGCTACTGGACCATATCCTCTGGGTGAAAGTCTGTAATCCTGAGAAAGATGCCGTAAGTTTGTTTTCATTATGAAGCTTCTAAAATGTTTTTGTGATAGTGAATTGTTTTTTGTGGGTTGGAGGCTAGTATACTATGTATCATGGTTACTGTGTATGCCAGTTTTGCTTCTCACCAAAATCTTAATTTCAAGTAAAGCTTTGGCCACATAGTTCTTAGAGGCATTATAATTGTTATTATTGCTCCAGGTTTGGGAGATGGATGCAATAGCTGGGGAAAGCAAAAATCTGGTTAGTTTCTGTACCTAATGGTCCTAAAATAATCTCATTTTCATGCCCCTCCACTGAGGCAATGCAGAGTACTACTGCTTGGAATAGCGGTCTTAGAGAAGGTTCCCAATGGGGAATAAATTTTGGTCCTTCATTTTTTAGGTAGCTCCTTTGCACAGAACCTGTTTATTCAGTCTTTTAGCAATAAGAGAGAGATGTCTCTTTCTCCTTATTGAATAGTTTTGTATGTGCACAGCAATCTTGCTAGATTTCTGGAAAAAGACAAAAATTGGGTAAATAGGTCCAGGTTCTTGTTGTTTCTTTTCCTGGTTCATGTACATACTTTTAGTAAATCTCAGCAACTGTTTGTTGGATTTACTAATGTGATTTTTTTCCACTTGCTTCAGAAACATTGTGATCGACAGAAATCTAACCTACGGATACGCTTCAGGCCTTCTCTTTTCCAGCATGTTGGCCTTCACTCCTCCTTAGCAGGGAAGATCCAGAAACTCACAGTTAGTAGCTAAAATTCTCCTTTCTTTCCACAGCAGGCTAATTTGATGAAAAACTTGTTAGCACTTGAGAAAACAAACATTTTCTTGTTGTCAAGCATTTTCAAGAATATTATGTATTGCTCTAGTTGGAATGAAATCTGATTTAAGCTGGTTACTATCAAGTATAAGAAGTGCCAATCTCAGTTTATTTTTGTGGATATATGTTAGTGGATGTTTTTTTTCTAACTTTCTGCCTTTAATGGCATGATCATCTTATTAATCAACACAAGATCTGATATATCCAACAATGAGTAATACATTCATTTGCTATTTGTTTCCAAGTATTTGTTTGAAGTGTACCCACTTGGGAGAAGACCATAATGGGTTGCCTGACCAATCTGATGTTTGTCTGTCTTTCAATTAGGATAAAGACTTCCTGAAGCCGTTACTGCATAAAATCCATGTGAATCCACCTGCAGAGATTTCCACATCTTTAAAAGTCTACCAAGGGCATACACTAGAAAAAACTTATGTAGGGGAAGATTTTTTCTGGGCTGTCACACCAGTTGCTGGGGATTATATTCTATTTAAATTTGACAAGCCAGTCAATGTAGAAAGGTTAGTAATTATTTGCCTTTGGTCTTGTATCTAAAGCTGCTTGCTCACCCAGAATCCTTCAAAATAGTATTGGCGCTGCCATGATTAAACTAAAGTGTAACAAAAAGGTTGCACGTAGAAATGGGTCTTTGCTGTTCAGTTGAAACTGTGCTCATCAGTGTCTTTCCCTCTAATTGCTTTACTACTTTAAATTTTATTTGTCTTGCATTATTATAATTATTTTTTTTAATCTGGAGCTTTCTTGATAAATGCAATTCAAAACCAGTGCTTCTCCAGCAATTCCTAATAGGATTCAAAAGCAGCCAATTTGATTCTGTTTGTGTTTGGTTGGTCTGCTTCTGATTACAGAGCAGTTATGCAGCATGGTGTATGGTACAGTATGTTGTGCCCTGCAGCCTTGATCCCTTGGTTGTCCAGACCAGAGATTTTTCTGGAGCATATTGCAGTGTCCCCGAACCTGAGAACTGCAAACCCTGAACAGCAGTGTGGCTTAAGTGTAGCTTTAGGATTTGAAAAGAGTCACAGTGTTAATACTCCAAGTAAACCTATTTAAAAACAACAACAGCAACAAAAACTAGGGTTTAGAATACAAATATCTGTGGTTCGTTAGAGGACTAAAGGTGACTTTTTTTAGTTACTATTCGGATTAAATAAGGATAACGAAGTTTTTGTTTTAGAGTTTGAGTCTTACTCTAGATTTACTGAGACTTGTTTCCTTCTTTGCTTTTCACTGTGTTGCCAACACACTAGTCCAAGACTTACAAAATAAATTCTTTATTTAGCATCCGTTTGCAGTTGCTATGTTAGTGGATTCCTTTCTCCTTTCTTCATGTATCTTCTGTGCTCTTTTGAGGTCAATACCTATAGTCTGGTCGAATTAAATTTCTTTGGATTAATTGGATTGGATTTTTTTTTGTGAGGCAGCTCTTTTTGCTGTCATGAACTGGATCCAATTAGTCAACTTCTTCCATGCCTTGGTACCTAATCAAAGACTAAGTCTTCACCTTGGCTTAGCACAGCAGTGAGGATCAGTAGTTCCTTGTTACTGTGTTGTTCCAAAACTAGTGTGATCTATGATCACTGTGAGGGTGACAGAGCACTGGAACAGGTTGCCCCGAGAGGTGGTGGAGTCTCCTTCTCTGGAGATATTCAAAAGCCGCCTGGATGCAATCCTGTGCAATGTGCTCTAGGTGACCCTGCTTGAGCAGGGGGGTTGGACTAGATGATCTCCAGAGGTCCCTTCCAACCTCAGTGATTCTGTGATTCTGTGATTCTATGAAACTCAGTTTGTTAGGCGATATTTCAAATTACTCTTTCAGTTGATTACTATGCTTTAAAAAAGACATTTCTGGTTAGCTTTCCAAGAAATATGTTTTAAGGAGTATGTTTGCCACACCTCCTCGGATTAAAAGCAGAATCATTTTTACCCTCTGCCAGTAATATAAGAAATGTGTATTTTTCAACTCAAGTGTAGGAATTCATTTTTTTTGATCAAAATTTCAAAGTTATGAAATGAACATTGTCCAATTCGTATTTATTTTCTGTTTTTTTTAAGTAGTATATGCCTCTTTAGGTTATGAATAGAGTAATTGTAAGCAGCAAATGTTGATTTTGGGTGAAATGTTGTTTCATTAGGATGAGTCAAATGCACACTACACTGGCAGTTTTGGAAAGCATTGCTAGCAAGTGTTACAGTTGAGCGCTGTGGTTCAAAAATCAGCATGCATAAGTCTGAAAAAAGTTTTTGATGTCTGTTACCTTGATGGTGAGGGAATTGGAAGAAAGAATAAGTAGTAATTATCTGTGCAAAAAATGGGAAGATTTGTGTTCATTATTATTCTCTGCAAAATTGTTGCTATGCCTAAGGTAGTTATGCCTACCTGCTGTGTTAAAATCAGTTCCCGTAGTTGAGGATTATATGATTTTACTTGTTTCTATTTATTGAAGGAAGTGACTTTAGTTTTAGAAGAAACTTAATATTTTGTATTCCCTTGCCTTCCTTGAAGGAAGTCCACCAATTAGAATTATATTACATATTCACACTTAAAAAGTTTAACCTTGTTTGAGCTATCATTACAGGCTGTTTCAATATTTATTATGACCTGAGCTTCTGTTGCCACAGGGTCCTCAAATGTGCATTATTTTACTTTTCTGAAGGCTGTGCGTGATTAGGGCTACAGTGATGTCATTTGATTTTTTTTATTTTTTTTTTTTGTGGTGGTGGTGCACTTAACTTCATCAGCAGTCAGTTTTGGTAGGTGAAGGTTAGGTGGAGAAATAACATTTCCTGGTATCTCAAGGGTGCTTACTGAGGCAGTCAGAAATAAAACTGTGAGTAGTGGGATGAAAGACAGCAAAGGGGAAATGGACTGAGTGTAAGGAAAACTTACCCAATGAGAAGAAATAACTGATTGTGGGAAAAATGTCTGTGAGATTAAGAGCAGGAAAAGTGCTTTTGAAAGCCATCTTGTGCTTATGAAGGGACACAGAACAGTTTTTTTTTCTTTTTTCCTTTTAAACCAATAGAAAAGCTCTTTGAACTTGCACAAAATTTTGTATGCCCAGTCATTTTGAGGTGTAGCTGCTTAATAGCTCCAGTAATAAATTCTTGATAAACAAGCTTTTTAATGGAAATATTGACCACGGGTTTAACAGAATGAATGGCGAGTCTGTTACAGTGTGACAGAGCACTAACTTGTTCCTGTAGTTTATTTTTCCATGCCAAACTTTTTGCTGAACTGAATTTACATTTTCTCTTGTAGTATAGCAATTCCAGCAGTTTTCAGTAAGTCTTTAAATATTTCATTTTTGAGACCTGGGACAATCGTCGGGGATAACAGTGGCAAGGATCTCTTAATAATCTAAAGTGAGCAGATCTCACTTTAAATGAGCAGGAAATAACACTTGTGGCTATTTTGTGAAAGACTAAGTTAACAAATCCCCACTTAACCTTTAACAGTCAAATAGGTGTTACTTGTTCTAAATCATGCTTGGAAAATAGGTGTGTGTGAACGGAAATCTTTTGAAATTCTGTTTTAGTGACAGCTCTTGTGCTGCATCTTTTTAGTTCCCCTCCCCCCCTCCAACCTAAAGTTCTTCAGCCAGGACACTGATATCTCTTACTGGTAAGCTGGAATCATGTTTTCGTTTTTGCAATAATATGAAGATGCACACCTCTGTCTTTCAGTAGCATAACCTTGAGAATGAAAGTGGTTTCACTGGCTTTCTTCTTGAAAACAAACTGCACACCAGTGCATTGTGTAAGATTTTGGATTTTTTTGTTTGGCTTTATTTTTTCATAAATGGATGGACTGTTTTCTGAATGCTCAAAACAATCCACATTTTAAAGATAAGAAACATCCTGAATTTCTGTTGCTTTAGATTGTTATATGATTACTGAAATTCACTTTGCTATTTTGATATATACCCTGCTGCCCCAAGCACACATTTAAATTGTTAAAACTGACAGCCATATTTAAGAGTTATTTTATAAATTTTCCATTATTACTGTAATGTTAGTTAGAATGTAAATTTATTTTGAAAGCTGTAGATAACAGATTCAAGATAGCTCCTTTCTTGACTAGTTACCCTTTTTCTTCAGAGCCGTTAGTGAGGAATGTTGCACCCCAGCAGCTCATTGTAAAGACTGACTTTGGACATTGCTTTGTTTGAGATAGTTTTTTTGTTTGTAGGAATCTCTGACATATTTGTGGATGAGTAGTGAACCTTGAAGAGAAAAGAGGTAATAAATGTTGAATGTGATCCTGCTTTAAAAAAATACATCCCGCACAGGCATTGCATTGCAACACTTCCTAAATGATGCTGCTGTTCAGCATCATCATATCCATATCTTTTTGGACTGCCTAAGCTGCAGAGCCCACCCTGTAGACTTGACTGACACAAACTGGATAATGCAGATGTTCTTTGAAAGCAGTAATTAGCACCAAGGGAGCCCTTGGAACTGCATAAACTATGGCCATTTTGATTTGATTATTTTTACACTTGTCAGCTTTTTTGCAATAGGAATTTAGAATGAATGTTCAGGAGAGTGTTTTGTTTTTGTTTTTTTTATTATAAGCGGCTTTCAAATGCTGATCTTTATTAAAAAAAAAAAAAAAAAAAGCTGTGAAAAATGCCAAGGATGTATTTTATGCTGTGTGAAGGAAAAAACCCGCTTTGCTAGTTTACATGTGAACTTGCTTAATTGTTAAAGAAAATCAGGCTCATCCTTTCTTGTGTGTGACTGCTTGGGAGCATTACTTTGAATATCTTCAGAAGGATTTCTAGGCTTTGTTGTTGTTGTTTGTTCATTTTTCCCCATAGCACTGTTTCTAAATCAGTTGTCCCAAAAGTTGTGTTCTTGTTTTTAACAAGCTATTGGGTACCCATCCTAATGTGCCATTGATTCTTAATAAAGTGATTTTTATGAGATAGTACTTGCTTTCTGGAATTTCTGCTTTAAAATGACATCTTTTAATATTTTGGCAAATCAGCTAGTAGATTACACTTACCTCTTTGTGTTCTGATACTGGCATGTATACTTGATGTACGATATTGCAGACTACTTGCCTAATTTTCCCTGCTGTTGACACTGGAATCCCAGGGGAGATGTAATGTTAACTTTGCATATGTTTCCTGTGGCATCTTCACACAACATAGAATTTCCTCTCATGCAAGAAACATATATTTATTAGACTATTTAAACTAGAAATACAGTGTATGGAGTGTGAAGAGTATCTTGTCTAACTCCTGGTAACTAAACATATACATTACCTTGTCCGCATTAGGCTTGTCACTTGTCTGTGATAGTGTTGAAAATTACCTGCATAAAAAGTGAGGGGTGCTTGTCTGCTATTACTGCCACTTCAGTGTGAAGGAAGATATGCCTAGCTTTTAAAACATATTCTCTAGCTGTGAAAATTTAAAAGAAATATCTTTTTTTTTCTTAAGTAGAACAAAGTTATTTACAATATGTATCATCTATGTATGTATCTCAAACATAGCTAAGTATCCTTCTTATTGGATGCAAGTCCTCCTGTGGAAAGAAAGATCCACAGAATCAAATACATTACAGAGAGAAAGTGATATTTTAACAGCTTTCTAAAATCGTCAATGAAGCAGAACTTCCGCATTGTTTGCTCTTGCAGTAAGAACCACTTAAAACCTAGAGAGCCGCAGTATCTTTGCTTTTTGGACTAATGCAGCAGTAACCTGACTGATGTATATAAGTTGTTCTTTGTTCATAATCACTGTTTGGTGTAGAAACTCTCCATTAGCACAGTGCAATACCTTCCACCTTTCTTGGGCAATTTTAACTGAAGCTACTTACACCCCCCTCCACCCCCAACCCCCCCACAGTACCAATTAGAAATAATCTTTGCTCTGATCCCTAAGTATATAATTAAACTATAAGCTATTAAAGTTTAACAATATTTGTATTTTATTAGGCTTAAATGGTGGTATCAGTTGACAGCAAATACTTGAAAGGCTCGAATAATTTTTTTATTTTGAACATTTCTGGCATTAGTGTATTTCAGGTGGGTTAATGTTTGCAGCATGTACACAAAAAGAGAGAATTTGAGGACTTGTGTTCTGTGTTTGCATAAGCTTCGGCACTAGTGACTAGAACATCCTCACATGGCTCCACTGGCAGCAGGGCTTTGGCAGGCTTGCTCCCAGCCACCGGGGCTGTTTGCTCCCGGCGCGGAGCTCTGGCTGCGACAGTCGGGCAGGATCTTCATGTGAAAAGCAAAAAAACCGTGGCTCAGAGACAGAAGAAAAGAGCTGTCTGAGCCAAGGACATGCTGCTTCCTCTTTAATGGCACTAATATTCCAGATTTGTGTATTTGGCAGTGTTCCTGGATTTATAGTTATTAATCAGAAATGTTAGAGGCTTAATGCAGTTGCCTTAATGTTAGGTTATGTTAATGCCACTAGAGATTCACCTGATTTCCAGAAGGGCATGAGTCTCCGATATGTCAGAATTACATCTGCCAGCCTTGTGAGGATGCCTCTGATACCCACGTGCATCTCAAATGGCAGTAGAGGCCTATGTTTAAGACAGCTGAACTGAGCCCTTGGTGTCTGTGCTTCTGGGGAAATTAATTTGAAATATGAAAAAACTTTCTACATTTCAGTGGATTAAAAATTCAACAGAATTAATCTTGCAGAAGAGCATAAGGACCTTTTAATTAATATCAATCTGGTTGAAAAATAATAAAATTCCTAAAAGACAAGAGTGGAGATTTCATGAGCAAGGAAAAACAACCCCTCCCTCAAAAGAACCTGACACCCTCCAAGATCAAAAGGAAACTGAAGAGCAGTTAAAATGAATTTAATTCCAAATCCTTTCTGTTACAGTTGACCTGTATATATTCCAGAGAGTGCACTACATGTTTAGAAAGCTGCTCTCGTAGCCTTCGTTGGGAAACCTAGAAGCCAAGAACGGGCTTGGGATGAGAAGGGCTTACCCAGCTAAATGGCTTCTACGTGCGTGGTTCAGCTGGGGAAAGTTGGGAAGCTGGAAAGGAGAGACTCAGACCACCCCAGCCCCCCAACTCCCCCATCCCCTGTTTGTTCAGGCTACTTTGTGGACCTGAGATAAATGTGAGCAAGTTCTCTGCTCTCAGCTTCCCACTTCTGCAAAAATGGGGAATTCACTCCTTACAGCTATCAAACATGATGCCTGTTTTATATCTGGATGCTTAGACTGGCTGGTTTTAGCAGAGGAAATAACAGCTTACCAGGGATTTGGCATAAAATTAATGGGGTAAATGCTCCTTTTTCAAGTGTTTTCAAGCCAGTAACTTTATAATAACAAGATGGAAAAGCTCTCATTAGATTGCTTAGCTATTATGAGTACTTGATATATAGAGAGAGACTTTAGGATTTAAGCTTTTCTTGGTAAGTATGAGCAATTTTCAGAAAGAAAGGAGTGGATCAGAGGCATAAAGGTTAGGAAAAGAAACTGAGCTTGAGAAATGGAAAGGAAGTTATTCATCTTCCATTTGTATTTTACAGCAGGAAAGCTTAGAAAATAATGTATGGCTAATACCTGTTTCCAGTTACGTATGGTAATATTTTCTAACAAGTATTCTGGGAAAATGACAGAGAGGAGGTAGATTAGTTTTCTTTTACTAAATTGTATCCAGTGATCAAAAATACTGGATGGAACCGATGAATAATAACTCTTGCAGTTGGTTACAGCGTCTGTAGCGAGACATAAATTTGCTGACTGAATTCTGCCTTTCGAAGAAGTCCCTTTGTGCAAAATTTAAAAACTGTTATGCTGCATGTTGTTAGCTGATGATTTGCTCAAATGTGGAAGGAAATATTTCCTTTCCATCTTCCTATCTCTTTTCCTTTCCTGAAAATGGGATATACTAAAATATTTCAGATAGCTAAAAAAGAGATGTAAGGAGGATATATAAAGAAAAAGATTTGGTTCCTGATGTTTACATGGGAGGAAGGCCTGTGTTCATAAATAGATTCTTAGAACATTTGTGCTTAGCATTGACTGGGATAAGTTTTTTGTTTCCTTCAAGACAAAAACAAATATATTGATAGTGAATTGTGCTTTTTCAGAATTTTTATGTATTATTTCCTTTTATAAAGCTGCCATAATTTACTGGTGAAGTTCCCATGTGTTCTATTTTAATCTCTTCATTTTGGTTGCTCAGTAAAATAAAAGATGCATAGAATCACACTTTCCATGTAAAAAATAAGAATCATTGCCATTTTTATATTTTTTTAAACAAATTATAAAATACAGTAAGACAGACTTATTAATACCTAAAAGCCAACAAATCAGTTAATGGAAAAAGTAACAGAATTTTCTGAGCCTAAATATGCTTTGATGAGGGAGAAAAGTTTTATAAGATACACTCCCTTTGTATGCAGAATCAGAGAAGGATAAAGAGGTGTGCATAGTTATCATTTGTGTTGAATTTTTGCCAAAAGTACATGTGATAAATTAGTATTGACAGATGGAAAAATTTAGCTATTCAAAAAAGAATATGAAAGCTATCAGTGTAGATTAGTAGTATTGATATGAATTTATATGCATCTTTTCGTTATAAAGAAAACTGGGAATGCTACAAAGATGAGACTGTTTCTAAGTGCTCAGTACTGGGAAAGTTCTGAATCTGAGTGTAGCCTTTTAAAATATCGGTAATAGTTAGCTGCATTGGCAAGCTAATGGTCTTTAGACAGTTTATTAATGAGACTGATGCTTCCCCCTTCCCCTCCCTTTGCACGTTAGGACGTGCACGGATGCTCCTTTCAGCACGTTGCTTTTCTCTTCCAGTAGACTTGATTTTAGAGCTGTGTTGAGTTGCATGGAAAGAGGTCAGACCCTCAGCTTGAAAATTCAAGTCACTAAATATAAAAACTGAAGTTTTCTTTGTGACTTTAACTTTTTTTTTTTTAAGCCTTCAATGCTCTTTACATCTTATTGTGTAACTTCTTATGCCATGTGAACTGTTAGTATCTAGCATCTTCCTTTACTCTCTTACTGCACTGAGGTTGCCAACAGAAGGTATACAAGTTAGTTCATGCAGGATGTATTTATTAACTTTGGGTGGGAAGCAGGCAGGAGGAAGTTATTTTCATTTTTGAATGTCTCTGGTAGCCAGTTATTATCTTTGACCTAAGTTTCTTTAAAAAGAGACTGTCAGAGAAAGAGCTCTCTCCAAGATTCAGATACATAAATATTTTCTTAGTTACTTTTCGCTGATGGCTTTCATCAAGAATGTCAGAACATGTGCATATTTGTATTTTATAATAAAATAACTGTGAAGTAATATTCTAAAAGGTAATAGTAGTGTTTAACTTCGGGTGCTTTTTCTTTTTGTGTGTGTGTTGTTACATTTAGAGGTCTATGGCTTTCAGAACTTTAATTTGAAAGAATGGTTCAGAAAGTATTATGTTTAAACAGCAGGAAGACAATATCTAGTGATTCAGTCTTAAGAAAAATGTGAGTCAACTAGGAAAAATAACAAAACAAAACATGTTTTTAGTGTTTCCATGGACTGTCACCTATAAACCCCAGGACAGATGTCAGACTAACTTACAAACCAAAGCTACCTCTGTGTCATTCAATTTCTGTATCCAGGAAAATCTTTCATAGCCTGAAAACCTTGAAAGTTTGTGATTTATCAACATGTCAGGGAGGTGAGCTTTATAAAAGAACAGATAAATGACACTTCTTTGAGGAACTGGAGAATATCAATTTTATTCGTAAATTTTATTTGTAAGCAAAAGGTTGATACGAACTGACTGTGTGTGTGTATTCATACTTCTATTTTTAAACCCGGTGCAACTTTTACTGTCTTAGTAGGTGTTATCCATTAAGTGTTCAAGAAAGGCTCAGATATAAAAATATTTAAAATTATGTTTATAGTGGAAGGGATAAGATGTGTGCCATGCATATTACATATGTATGTGTATATATGTAGAGAGATAGATGTATAAAACATACTAAAAGGGTGTTTTTGATTACATGGAAATCCAGAAATCAGTTTTTATTAGTTGCTTCCGTGAATTGTTTTAACATTATGGCAACTTTTGAGTGTGTTGCCCTAATGGAGTGACAACCGGTGAGGGGCGAGAAAACTCATACCTTGATTTCAGAAGTTGATAGCACGGTAGGAGAAATGGTTGGCTGTGGTCGCAAAACTGTTTAATCACTCCCCCCTCCGCCCCCACTACAAACCCACTGTCTTTTACTGAGAGCCCAGTGATCATAGAGGAATTTTCTGGTGGCTTTTTAGGTGTCTCTTCTCAGAAATAAGATTTGTGAACTAAAAAGCACCGAAGAAAAGCGTTGCATCTGTGGTTTAGGTAGGAGCGTTTGATGATTTCCATCTTAGGTGGCAGTGTTCATTCACTTGCATTTTTAAAAAGTCTCCTTAGCACTTCCAGTGTTTTCATAAGGAAAATTCTCAGTAACGATGAGGATATTTGACAGACCAAAGGATAGCAAGCTCGGTCTGCTAGGTCAGAAGAGAGCAGAATATACTTTTATTTCTCTTCTGGTCAGCTTTGCCAAGAATTTTATTTTGCTTATTATTGAAACATACAGTAAAGGCATCCTCTTACAAAGGAAAAGGTTGGGTTTTTTATACATATCACGAATGTTTAAAAAAGAGGTCACAAGATTTTTCTTTGAAGAACAGTGCATGTAATAATATGTACATTAGAATTGACTAACCATTATATTAAACTACTGTGAAAAAACATTTTTTCTGTAAGTGCATACAACACTGAAGCTACTGAATCGTTTTGTTTTATCTTTTGAGCTATGCAGTTCTACTGAAATCGGAGCAATTGAAATCACTGTAGCTTTCATATATCTGAGTATGTGATTTTACTCCTGTTATTTTAGGATCACAGAGATTTTTAAGTCAGGGTGAGAGAGCTCTGTTTTCTTGTACTTCTTGTCTTGTTAGATATAGAGTATGCATTAATGGCAAATACTTACCCAGCTTCAGACATACTGGATGAAGACAAACTGGAAATTACATCTCCAATTATGTCTTAATAAATTGCAAATTGAGCTAATTTTTGTAATTTTAATCAAGTGATAACTCCTGAACTAATTTTGCCCCTGGCTGGTGATGTATTCAGTGTGGAAGGTGGTGCCTACTGCTTATTGCTCTAAGTTCCAATTGAAGAAAGGTATGAAATGTGTTGATAGATTTTTTTACATATTCATTTAAACATATTAAAAGTAAAATATGCTTGTTAAAAGTGACATCTGAGTAGGCGTAATTTACAAGTAGTTTCCAGACAGTAATCTAAATAAACTCCTCTGTGTTCTACTCGAATAAATAATAAGAAATGAACAAATTTTCAAGCATTGATACCACCTAGTGGTAAAAAGAATACTGTTACTTGTTTACATAGTATGCCTGTATATGCAGGGTCAAAAGAATACCAAGTTTGTGTTTTATATAAAGAAAAGGAAATTATACTATATCTTCTGTAACTGATTATCTGAACATGTATAGTACTACGAAAACTGAGAGTGGATAGTTACTTTAAGACTTGTACTTAACTGCTTGTTATATGTAGGGATGGTTTTGATACAGTTTTAAGCCACACTTGTTCTGCCACATTAAAAAAGAGAAGGTTCATTAAATGCATACCTGAGAGTAACAAGGACTTTTTACAGATATAAAAACATGGTTCCACTCTATCTGTGTATACATGTCAAGAACATATATATGCTTTTGTAAAAAACAAAAAAAAAAAGAAAAAGAAAAAGAAAAAGACTGTTTTTTGAATAGGAGATTGAATTCAGATAACATTAGGATATGTGTATGGGTTGCAAATTCCTGGCACAGTCATTGATGAGACTGTTCAGTGAACCAGAGTGGAGAGCTGGGCTAGTGAAAACGAGCCTGGCAAAAAAGTTGACTCGGGTAAGTTCCCTGGATTGGTTCAGAACATGTCTGCAGAGTTCATTCTGCTGGCGCAAGGAGGGGGTGGTCTGTGCTGGCAAATAGCGGGGAGAGGTTGGGGGAAGGCAGGACCACTACACTGGAAGTGATTCCAGTGCGTGCCAGGCAATAGTGACTATGAAACTACGGTGTTGATCACTTGACATAGTGCAGTGCAGCAAGATCAGATGCATGGTAAAATATTGCCCAGTCATTCTTTGTAAAACCAAAACTTTAAAATAGCCCTTTCAATTACAGTAGTATGCGAAACCATCTTTTATTTCTTATCTGCTGATGTGGGTCCAGTATAAAAGTTATACTTACCATTGTAACATCTGTAATGTGATTATTAACACATAAGATAGTAACTTAGCTAATTCTGGCTGACGTATACATACCACTTACTTCTCCCTTTTCATTTATAGATACTTGTTTCACAGTGGCAATCCAGAGCATCCAGGAGACATACTTCTAAACACAACTGTGGAAGTTTTGCCTTTTCAGGTATGAACGTATTGATTTTTCTGTCCTCCATTAGAAGATAAAAGCAAAACCTCCCAATTTTATTTTATTTTTTTTTAAACTGGATGAGGGAAACATGATCACCTCTTTTTAAACTGTAGGATCTCGATGCCCTTTTTAGAGGGGGGGGAAACTATTCTGAGAAAACATGTTCATTGAGAGTGCAGCCTGCTATAAGAGCTGTTGGCAATTTGGAGGTGAACAAGCATTCGGCTCATTCTCTTCCACTTCGCTGTTGCTATTTAAAACCAAAAATAACCAAACAATCCTCCCTCCTGTGTGTATTTTGGAACATAAGAAAGCTAAGCGAATCTGCTGTTCAACTCGCTAAAAGTCTTGGTCCAGGAACTGACACATATCCAAACCCTACCAGATATTTACGTACCTAAATTCTCAAACTGCATCTGTTCCTTTCTCTTGATGACTGATTTTTTTCTTCCATAAATCAGTCTGAATTTTATCTCAGGAGGGCATTATACTGTCTCAAGTATATTCTTGCCTGAAGCCTGTTGATACAGATTCTTTTTCTTCAACTAGGTATTATACCTAACAGTTTGTATCACAAAACTGTGTGTGAGGATTAAGATATTACTTCAGACAAATTTATTTTATTTAGTATTGAAATAGTAACTTATTTCTGTCTTCCCCCATACATCTGATTCAGGTATCTTGAAATCTGTGACTAAATCACCATATTGAATCTCTTAAATAATGTACAGTTAGTGGTCATGGGGATGTTCGCTTTTCCATTCTTGCAGTCTACCATCCAGGTAGCAAATAAAGGAATTTCTGAACCTTTCCCCCCTCTGCCTCTGCCAAAGATTGTCAGTTTGATTCTACTTTTACAATGTAGCACCTGGGATATCATATCAAGCTTATAAGGCTTATGGGTTTTGTTTCTCAAGACCTTTGGAAATATGTTCAATCACAAAAGCAGTGGCAGCCCTTACTTTATCTGGTCCCAGGATATCATAAGAATGCACAATAAGATGATCAGACAAAATGTGCGTCAAACATATCTCCCTTTTGGCTACACCTGGCTGTGAGAAGTTCCCCAAACTGGAGCATTCCCTAAGGAAATAATGCTGCCAAGCTTCCCTTGCTATTGCCACCACATTTGGAAAGGTAAACAGGAAATTTTGCATCTGGTCCATTCCCAAGCCATTGGTGTCAGCAGGAAAACTCACCAGTATGGAAACCGCAGCTAAAGAATGGTAGGTGCTGTTTTGAGGGAAGGATTTCTGCACCATGGACTTGAGTAGAGTTGAGACCCCATTCAGGTACTTCTAGCCTGATCCCTCTTGAGCAGAAATCAGGAAAAAATAGTCACTAGAACCCAGAGTGCCTCCAGACTGGATTTGTCTGGGACTTAAGCAACGCGTTCCAAAAAGCTTTTTTCAGCAGTCTTCCTTAAAAGTCAAAATTAAAAGAAAAAAAACTGGTGGACTTAATCTTCTGTGTGTGTCAAGCATTTTTAATTGATTCCTAAGAAATTCTTACAGTAGGTCTTCTAGTATTGACTCATGTGATTCTGATTGTAATCTTCAGGCTGCTTTTTGAAGCTCTGGTCTCCAATTTCATTTTTCTGTGCATGCTAAAGAAGCTTATTTATATCCCCCTTTTTTATATCCACCCCATTTTAGTAAGGCAGTGGATAATTGAAATGCTTCCTTCAGTGGTCTAACAGCTTTTCATCCCACCCAAATTCTTACATTAAAAAGTAAGTTAAATTTTATTTGCCCTGAGAGAATCTCCAGTTCAACCACAGGAAAAGAAGGCAAGATTTTGCCTTTGATATTCTACTGCTATTTATGCCAGTATCTGCTATACATTCTCTTCATGTGGCAGTTAACATGTGAATTACTTGGGGCACTTCAAAAAGTACTACTTTTTTCTACCTTGAAGCCAAATACAGCTCAGTTCTGGAACACTGCTGCTTTTCTTTTTTGTGTTTATTTGTCTAAAGCTATAAATAACTATCCCAGGCTGATTCATAATCAATTAGGAAAGATGGATTCTGTGTATGTAACAAGAGCGTGCATACATTTGGCTTTCCCTGATGAAGTAGTATGTGAAAATAAATGATCTCATTGATGCTTTTTTTGTTTTATTCTAGAATGAAGAATTGGTATTAAGCAAAGAAACCAAAGACAAACGCTTAGAGGATGGTTACTTCAGGATAGGTATGCCATGGGCAGCAATGGTTTTCTGTTATACATACAGAAAGAAATGTATTTAGTCTCTATTGCAACATTAAAGGCATTTTTATTAAAAACAAAGCAATCCTAAAAGTGAAGTTTTGTTCACTCATTTTGGGTGAGTGACCTTTTAGGCTTTACTTAATATTACTTTCATTATTTCTTCTTTGAGACTGATGTACTAAACAAAGATCTATTGTGACTCTTAGTTATGGTGCAGTTACCTCCGACTTCTGTGTCAGGACAGATTGCCTAGCTTATTGTAGAGGCATTTCCAAGTTATATAAAATCACGTCTGCTGTCCTGTGGCTTCACGAGTGCCTCTGTGTGAGCTGTTGTGCTTGCATGCATGCTGTCAGGGTCCTGGACCTGAACCCTCCCTACAAACAGATATTCACCTGTCTTGTCAGGGGATGAGACTGGCATTTCCATAACCAAGGGGCTGTTGGGGAAGATGGCAGGAGACCTGTTGTCAAGGAAGAGAAATTTTACTGGTGGGCTGTATTTAGCTTGTTGGCCATAGGCTGACCATCACTGTTGTAATGAAAGCAAGTTTTTTCATCTTTGTGAACTGTAGTTGAAATGTGTACGTTTTAAGTGTGATATCTAACTAGCCTTTTAAATTGGATTCTTGTTCATCTTAATACACCCGAAGATTCTTCAGATTGGAATACACTAAACACGAATGATATCCCTTGTGTGTAATGCTCTCTGAAAACACACAGACCAAGGGTTCTGTGTTTAGTTCCATGATACTACATGAAAATCTATACCAAAATCTTCCCAAATTTTCAGAGGTAGTCATACCCATAAGTACAGACAATTCAGAAGTTTTTATTCTGTAATGTACTACTCTTGTCAGATCTGTGTGCGCTGATGGTATGCCCCATCTGCTTTGCTGCTGCACAGCTGAATCCAATGTCAAGAATCACTGGCTGCTTTGAAAGCGTTTTGCTTTAGGAATTGATACCAGTCAACCTTACATCCAGTCGTAGGTTTAAGCTGTGAATTGTGGTACTATAGATGTGTTTTTCTGGACTCAGATTTTGTATTTCACTTTGTTGAACTGGAGTTAATTGAGGATATGTTTTTACTTCTTTTGCAGGGAAATTTGAAAATGGTGTAGCTGAAGGAACGGTTGACCCAAGCCTAAACCCTATTTCATCATTTCGGCTTTCAGTAATACAAAATTCGGCAGTTTGGGCAATTCTGAATGAGGTGAGGTGCTATAACCTTTTAAAAATAAAACCAGAAAATGTGAGATTTCTTCATTTTGTTGATGTTTTTGAAGCTCAAAATTTTGGCTAATGCTGAAAGTTAGCTGTTATTACTGAGAACTGTAATGTCCTAAAATGACTTTTCTTTTTTTTTGACTCTGTATTTCAGATTCATATTAAAAAGATTACAAACTGATCATCAAAATTTGCTTTAGAGGAAAAAGAAAGAATCCTTGAAAACTTTTCTTATAAAATCCGACATCCTTAACAAGTCACAAATTGAAAATACTGAGCATGCACCTTATTCCAAATTTCTTTCATTTTTCACTTGAACACTACCTCTTGTGAAATCTACTGTAGATGAGAAGATTGTACTTACCCCTTCTTATCTGATCCATCGAGAAACTGATGCTTCACACTGATAACATTCATCTGAGGTCTAAGTTGTCTTTCACTTTAAGGTGACTTTACCATCTTATGGTTGTAGAATCCTGCTATTCTTAACCTGTACTATTTTGATAGTATAGTAATATAGAGAAGTTGTACATATTGTTACATTCCTTGAAGAAGAAGAAAATATAATTATTGTTAAATACGTTTTATGAAGGGGGTACTTTCGGAGTTCCATTTATTTTCTATAACAAGAACCCTCTTTTATAGATTGTCAGGGATATATATTAAAAATGTTAGGGATATTTAATTTATTAAAATAATTTGAAAGTACATATTTTTATGCAGTAAAATTTTAAATTGATATAGTTTTTTTTTATGGATTATCTAGTTTAAGTTATCTTTCTACATTTTTCTTTGGAGATGCAAACATAAATTAATACCATATTTCAAATATACTGCCGTGTTTAAAATAACTAGATTGAGTTTCTAAATTATGTAGTTTTGTACACAGAATTTGAATGATGTTCAGAGGCATTAACAGAGTTCTGAAGAACATTATTCTTTGGGGCTATAAAATTCCACTATGTACAGTTTGTAGCCACATAAAAACATGTTGAAATGTCTTGGTATTTCATATTATGTACTAAATCTGTAGTGATTTTACATTTTATCCATTGCATTTTAGGAGAATTTTTCAATTCCAAACTGTTCTTTCTAAAAATCTTTGTAGACATTTCCTAGTCTGAACAAATTCATTTTCTGTATTGAAAAATCATTCCCCAGCTTTGCTTTGGAGTGACAAGAGTTACCTTTTATCAAAAAAATTAGTCATGAGATACATGTGATCTGTAGAGTTCTCCTTTTAAAAATTTCTGTTACTGCAGTGTTTATGTTGGATACATTACAGTGATTATTTATGGTTTATTTTTATTGTGTTTTGTTGTTCGAGGACAAGGAGGTTTCAGTCCAGCTCTTTTATTGATCAACGTGATTATTCCCACTGATTGGAACTGAATTGGGCCTCAAGTTAGTACCCTGCCTTTTGTGCTTTAAGGATGTTTAATGAGTCAGAAGCCCAGTCAGGAAAGGAAAGCGCTTTGGGTTAAATCCACAGGAGATTGTTGCAGTGCTAATGTTGCCACTGTCCTTAAGAGTCCTTCCGCTTCCATGCTGCTGCATAAGGATGCAGGCATGGGAAGAGTTAAATTATCCTGTCAGAAGTAGTCAGGAGGAGGAGAGGCAGAAACTCCCCTCTTTAATAGGAGCGAGGTGCCTAATTAAGGTTGGAGGGAGGCATCTGCCCTGGTCTGGGGTTCTCAGCTGTGCTGCGAGCCTCCTGCCTGGAGCTGCCACCTGGAAAGCAGGCCCCCACAGCTCTGGGCTCAGGGCTCTGGGTATGGGCAAAACCCATTGTGGAGCCCCTGATTTAGAGTGGGGATCTTGAATTCATGTCTGCAGCATGAAAATTCTTCTGAAACATTTGGTCCGTTTTTCATGAGGTATCAATAGAAGCAGGGGCTGACTCTCCAGCTTTGCAAGCTGAAAGCCATTGCCACTGGGATATAGTCGACCTGTCTTGTCTTCTGCTTTGCTGGCAAATTGTGTTGTAGCTAAAACAACATTCACATTTAAGAGCTTAAATACTTTTAAAGACCATAGTCATTTTGTTTTAGCTGTGTTATCTGAGGACAAAGGGAAGACAAGATTTGTACACAGAGGTAAGATCTTTTATTTAGACTGACTGGTGTAAGTTGAAAAAAGTAGATGACCTACCAGGCAGGACTTGTTTGCTTTTTTTGGATTATGCCAGCTGGTGTAAATAAGATGTTACATATAAAGTTTGTCTTGCCCATGGAGACGGTAGGTGTAAGTTAAGCACCAGCCTTGTAAGTGGAGTTTGTTCTTGGACTTAGGAATGTGGATTTATGCGCTCAGAAATCCAAAGTGAATCTAGCCTATTGTGGTGCCACAGCACAATCTGTAATGTATAATCCCATTCAGTCAAGGTATTACCAAGTAATGGTTTTTCATTGCATATTAGCTAGCAAAAGTCTAAGAAATTATTTGGACCTCATGTTAATTATTCTCTTCTCAGTTGTGCCTGTGAATGAATGATGCAGGTAATTTGAACTATAGCTGTTTACTACAATTTAGATTGCAGAAATAAATGTTAGATGTTTCTAACATTTTCTTAATGTAAGTACTTTTGTTGACAGTAACTTTCATCTTTTTCCATGAAACAAAAACAGTTTATAAGTTAATTGGCACCATTTATTAAGAACGCTGAGTGCTTATTCTTAAAGCATCACTGTTCCTAATGTTTGATAATAGTTAAGACGTATCACTGATGATAAATCTAAATGTATAGAAACCTTACCAAACTGATTGCAGTATTCTGGTGTTACCAGTATATTTATTTCTCAAATGTTGAGATGAAATTTATCAAAAAACACAAATTAACTTATGCTTGATAAAGTATATTCGTTTTTCTAAAGATTATTGCATTTTTATTACATTGTACTAGCAGGAGTTGGAAATGCTCTGGGCTGCTTTAACATTTAAAATGTTCTTGAGACCGTGTACTTCTAAATAAATGTGCCAGATTAGTACAGATTAATTTATAATGAATCATTTGGGAGGAAAAATGTGTTTTATAGATTCAGGTAAATTCAGACCTGGTGTTATTGAATAGTTCTACAAATTTCCTTGGAAACTTTGCCGGTAAGAAGAGAGAGGGGAAAATATTTTCTGTCTGATCAGCTCTACAGACAGCTATTTTGGGCTTTCAAACTTTGAAATTCCAATCCCCAAGTCAGTCTAAAGTGGTCCGAAGCCTCCTTTCTGGAATTACAGCAAAATAAGAATGCTTCAACTATTTGGCCCAATAGTCATTAGCTTGGCCATTGTTCATGACTGGGTGTATTCCGGATAGATTTGTGTGTCTGTCTCAGTTGTAAGTTACAGTATTTAACACAAGTTCATCTGAGTGTCTGCAACCAATTACCTGATTTTTTGGGGAGTCTTTTCCTACATTTATTTAACCTCAAATTGTTTTTAACTTGGCCTTTAAAATCTCCTGTAGGTCAATAAAACTTACAGTAACCAAATAATGGAAAGTGTTTCAAAACAAACTATATCATCAGCTCCTTCTGATGTTGTTAAAGCTTCAGAAAAGATGAAGCTTTTCTGAAATCAAATGCATTGCGATAAACCTTCATTTTCTGGGCAAATTATTTTTAACTGCTTATCTTGGATGCCAAACAGACCAGCTTGATTATAGCACTGGCTTTTCTGAGCAGATCATGATTGCTTTGGACCACAGAAAGATTAAGACTGTCAGTATAGAATTAATCTTGCTTTGCTCATTCAGTGGGTGGGCCTGCTGAAAACTCTGTAAATAATGTGATCAGGACGTGATCACAAATTAGCACTTTTTTATTAGCAGTATTTCAGAAGCACTGTTTCAGGCTTTGTGCTCTTGCAGGCATCTCAAACATTTATTTACATTAATAGAAAATACTCAGATGCATTTATTTCTTCTTAACTGAAAGGTGGCTTAGAAAAATTAAAATATATTTAATTAATAGACCAATAAAAGACTGGACTCTTCCATCATATCACTGCTTTTTGAGCTCTTTCAAAAGCAATTCTAAATTATATCTAGATTCAGTTTAGAGTAAAGCAATTTATAGTTTTCCCATGTGAAATATGATTCCTTGGATATGCTGGAGTGTGATTAGTCCTTGGCAAGATCAGATGATTTTGCAATATTTTTCCTCATTTTTTGCAAGTATACATTATTTCAGTAATCTTTGGGTTTTGTTAGAAATATTTGGTCCAAATGAAGTATTGTAGTAATTTGTAGTTTGTTTCTAATGTGCAAAATATTACTTTAATCTTGGGAGGGGAGGGGGAAATTCTTTTCAAACCTTTCTCCCCTGAAACAAATTGAACCTGAGTTTAAGTCTTATATTTGCTCTTATTAGGAAAGATATATTCTGAAAAACCTAAAGTAAACAGTAGTAGTAGAAAGGGGAAAAAAAAGCATACAGTTTAAATCATCTTTACAATCACCAGCTTAGTGCTGAAAGGCTGTTACATGATTATTGTTTTCAGAACGGCATTGATTGCTGATTTAAACAACAAAAAAAGCTAACCACACACTGACACAATGACCTAGTCTCTAAGAGCGTAGCTTTTTGACCTCAGTGTTCCCTGAATGTTTTTCTGATTTCTACTGTAAACAGTGAGCTAGAATTCCACAGAGCTTAATTTTGAGAACTATGAAGCCTTGTTTTAAGGGGACAAACTTTGATATCTCTAAATGAAAGGTACACAGGCCCTGAGTCCTCCATTGATTTCAATGGTATAGCCACAGGGCGCTACATATGAAGTATTTTTACTGTTGAGCTTAAGCAGATGATCACTGGTGCTAGGGTTCCTATTTAGTAAAGTTGTACAGTTTTGCTTGTAGCTGCCTGCAGGACAGGAGCTCGTGCTGTTACACCAGGGTTGAAGCAGGTTGTAACCGGAATTCTTAGCCTTCTTTGGATCAAAGGTTCAGTGCTTTACTTGTTAACGGGGAACTTTGCTCAGTGCCCGCTGAGGGGGAAACACAATTCTCTTCAAGCCTTAACAATGGCTGATACACAGTACTGTAAGACGCACTGCCAGCATATTTGGTATTTTAAGCTAAATGTAGTTTTTCCTTAGCGAACAAATTCTAGTATTGAGGTATTAAGTCTTACTGTAACTGGTTTACTGTTGCATTGTTTTTGAAATTGAATCCTAGTGCTCCAATTTTAGACTGAATGTGATGCTTTAGAAAGTTGTCACCCTCGTTTTTCAGAAGGTATTGTTTGTGATGGTCAGTTTGTACTCCTGCCTTGTGGACTTGACAGCTCTAGGCATTGCAATGGGCCTTTGTAGCCAAACTTAATTTGTACTTTCCCTCCATTTTCATTAACAAGCCACTCACAACAGTGGATGTAATAATACCCACCAGACTTCTATAGATTGGGTTTAAAAACTTGCTGCTATATTTGGAAACCTGTTATGAGTCATATTAATTGTGCCTTTCATCAATGTTTCTTCTGTGTGCCACAGCTGTCCATGTATATTTGAAATAAAGACATGAAAATAAATCTGTTCTAAAGTTCTTATATAAAAGGAAAGGATAGTTCTGTATGTAGAGGCAATTGTTGCTTTACCATTGCAACACTTTTAAAATCCTACTTTCACACAGTCCAGAGGCAAGGTATTCCAGTAGTAGTCTTATATGAAACTGCTTTTCAGTGTCACTTAAAAAAAACCAAACTTGTAATGTTGAGCTTATGCCAGTATGTGCAAAATATCTACAGTAAGAATTATGCTAAATAGACTTGTTGCAGCTAAATTTAAGCTACAAAGATGTACAAGTAATTTGTTTTTAGGAATGTACTGCAAAAGTATTCAAACAAAATTGCTAACATGTTTACTGTTGTAAATATTTTAATAAAAAATGACACTTCAAGCTTTTTTTTTTTACACAATTATCTACAATAAAGAGAAATTTACAACCATTTACAAAAAAGCTCTTAACTGTTTTTCTTTACTGTCAGACAGCTAAGATTAAACCAAACTAAACATTAGATACATGAAGTCCTGTTTTTATTTCACTCTGTATTTATAAAAAGAACAAAGCATCTTGGTGAAGTTCCAGCCGAATGCTAATGAGATCAAGTAGAGCATGATGAGAAGTGCAAAGGGGTACAAAAGAATAGCTGTGTTCTTCAAAAATGGCAATGCTGAAAGAGAGGCAACAATCAGTGAAGCAAGTATAAAATATTGCTCTCTCAAAAAAGGTATGGTAACTGCTGTAGCTAGAATGGCCTTGGGGAAAGATGGCAACAAAAAAGGTACTTCTATGCCGTCTTTGTTAGAATGGCAAGTTTGTCACCTCTGCCATATTAGTCCTACTGTTATCACAGATTTCAGAGTACTTGAGTTAATTGGTATAGCTAAGCTTCTGGGAAACAGTTCTACCTAAAACTATATTCTTAAACTCATTATACCATTTCTATCTAATGCAAATATTTTGTTGAAGTGGGTTTGGAGAAGAACAAGAAAAACTGAACTTAAGTTGCCATAGGTCTAAGGGAACAAAAGAAGCTGATATGGTAAAGAATGTTAAAAAAAAAAAAATTTTGGTTAAGATATCCACACAGCTGAAAACAGGGGTTGGATAAATTTATAACAAATTTCCTTTACAGTGAAGGAAGAATGCCTTCACCCCCAATATGAGCCTATGCTTTACAAGTCAACAGACTAAAATAATGCTCTTGCTTTTTAGTCAGTCATCTTCTGAATAATAATAAAAAATATTACCATTACTTACCACTGTATCCTAGGAATGTCACATAGATGTAATAGCCAATTGCAATCAGCCATAGTGTATTCCCAACAAAATACCCAATGACTGAATCAGATATGATGACATCTGAAAAAGACAACTGCTCTCAGCTGTTTTGATAGGGCATAATTTTAAAGCAGAGAGCACATAAAATAGTCTACTTACAATTGATGAAAAACAGTTGGATAAAATGCAAAATGACTAGAAGTGGATAGAAAGCATTCAGATGAACATCAAAGGCATATCCCCACTCCACATCATAGTCTCTGTTCTGCTGCTTTACCAAGTACTTATTAGAAATGAACCTACATGAAAAGATATTGAGAAGGTCGTTAATGTGAATATATAAAGCTGACTGACATAACACTGGTTTGAGATAGTGAGCCATACAATATCCTAACTTAGTGCTGTGACAAAGCAGTTTCTACAATTTGGGAGAAAAATATGCAAGAAGTACACAGACCAGACTATTGTTAAACCATTTCATGTTACAAGTATAATCACATTTTTTTGCATTCAACATGCAGCTGAAATACCTTGCAGGTAACAAGCACCAGCTTTTTTTTTTTTTTTTTTTTTTTAAAGTGGAAGAGTGCTACAGTTTATCAATGCAGTTACAAGTTATCAAGCACTGTTGCCACCCCTGTACCAGACAATTTCAGAAAAGTGCTTGCACATTACCTCACATTATAGACATGTTTTATTTCATTTCTATAGAAATGGCATCCTTTAGAGACAGAAAGAGGGCAGATTAACACTCTCGTTACAAGCAGGTGCTAATCAAATGAGCACTGCCTTGTATTTTAGACTATGGAACAGACCTTAAGACCTTATGTTTTCTTCAGCCAAAGTTCTGCTGACATCAGGAAGTTTGTCTCATTTAGAACTGGATCAAGAAGTCAATATATGTGCAGAAGTAAATAGTTAAAAGACCAGAACTTTCATTGTAGTATTCTCTGAAGTACTCTTAGTCCCATGGGCAGGGTCAGAAAGAGGCAGAGCCTGGATGCAAGGGGAAGCTACTGAAAAAGGGGGAGCCTGCAGTGGAGGAAGGGTCTTTATCTTACCAACATGGAGCCAGGTGACAGGTATTTAGGCCTGTAGGAAGCTGACTAAAGAATGGAGGAAAACCAACAGATGCTGAAGTCTTTTTGGATCAGGATAGTACATCCTTAAGCTTCAGAATGTTTGACCCACAAACTGCTGGAGAATGAGAGGGACTATTACTTAGGTAAGTATTACAATATGCTCTTCCCCAAGCATGTTATGGGCTGCTCTCCCAGACAGGACACTAGGCTAGATGGGTCCTTCATTTATCAGCTACAGTTCTTACACATATTTGATCCTGAATTTTGCAATTACAAATGGGTATTTCCAATGTCACTGTTTGAAAGGAATCCATCCCTTTTCTGATCAGCATCACTACAAGATGCCTGTGAAGTGCTCCTGATTCCTTGCAAATTTTCTTTTTCCACCACTACCACAAAGAGTTTTTGGTAGAGAAAATTCTTTCTTCTGTGCTCTCACCTTGTCCCAGTGCAAGTGACTTCCTGTTGTTCCATGGTTCCCTTGCTGACCTGGCACACGTCTATAATATGCTGAGGCCTGGGTTATGAACTCACTTGCTACTGTCTCTCCCCTTCTATAAGCCAAACGGAGGGCAAAAAGTGACAAAAGCAGAGGAGCCACATGGAGGCAGACCTCTGCCACGCTTCCATAAGTCTATTGCTTTTTCTTCTTCAGTAAGCCACAAAAGAGAGACAAAAAGTGACAGGGCTGTTTTTGCTTCTGCCCTTATTTCCTGGTTTCAGTGCATGTGATTACAAGTGACAGCTGTTACCTCTGTGTAAGGAAGGAAGAAAATTAGCTGCCTTTACCACAGCATCCTGGAGAACAGGAAAAGCAACACCTAAGACAAGAAGCTGTTTTGCTGTTTCTACACAGCTGGTAATTTTCTTCTTTCTGGGCCAGAGAGTGAGCCTGCTCATGAAGGTTAGTGTGCGCCTCTGGGCGTTACAGGATAAAACTGACAGCGATTACCACCATTGGAACAAAGCTGATATGTATGAAATAGTCAGAACCGACACTGATTGTAGTAGAAACAGGTAAAATGCTTCTGCAAGAAACATGGGTCAGTTTTATACTTTCCCACTTAAATATTATCATCATTAGGCTTACGTTATTTAAGCTATTTACTCAACCAAACTAGGGAATGAAGGATTTTTCTGATCACCATCTTTGGAATTACTGCTGAAGTCCAACCAGCTCAGAAAGAAAGAAAACAAACCGAAACACTGATCATAATACAAACTTTCTAAACATCAGTCTTCTTCTGCAAGAAATAGTAAAGAAAAATATGTCTTTTTTTTAAACCAAAGATTGAAGGAATACCCACAGCAGCACAAAAACCTATAGTCATATTTACTTTGTAATTTTGCCCAAAACAGAAGAATAACCATCTTGCAAACAGGACTATTGATGACTTGACAGCAATACTGAATTCTGTTTCAGACATTACTACTTACCACATTAAAGTTGCTATCAGAAGGCCAACACCTACACAGTCTATGAATACAACCCAAAGTAGGAGCTTTATTGTTTCAAAAAATCCCATGTCCAGCACAAATCCAAATCCCACAGTAGACACTGAAAAGAGAAAAAGAGATTATTAAAATTAGCTGTAGAGAAAAGAGAGAGAGATCTTAAATTGGTATGTTTTTAAGTGTGCTGTTATGAAACTTCCAGAGTTTCATTTTTATTTTCCTCCTGGAGATTTTCAGTCCAACAGCCTGTTTTTTTCCTCATCAAATACTAGGTATGGTGCAATTTGTCATAATGTAATTCCTTTCACAGGTTGGAGAACATTCATCTGCACTTTGGCTTAACAATATAATAGCAAACTGCCTTGCCCCCAACTATTTTTAAGAATTGACCAGAATGCTACACAGAATGTTTGTTTTATAAAAGCTAATTGTTAACACAAAACATGCATTTGGTGATACACACTTTTATTCCAGAGCTAAAAGCTTTGCTGTTACTATCAGCAATGTGCTGTATTACAGAAGACTAGGATAATACTTTCCTTATTGCATTTTAAGTTCAGTCTGAAAACTACATGTGAGAGACTTTGATTGCTGATAGCTTAATTTCGCAATATAAAGAAACTCACTGGGGCCTTTATTGTAAAAACAGTGTGTTATCTGTAATGGCTTACATCCTTGCATCTGCTAAACCAAGGGTTCACCTTTTTTCTTCTTAACTAAATCACTGCTAAGTGCCATAGGTTTTTTATTATTGGCTTTAAAGTTAAAGGGAAGCACATAATTTGGAATGTAATAAAAAATGAGTTACAATAAAGGGATTTATTCAAGACAACTACATAACATCTGCAGTTACACATCCTGTGTTTTCTAATTTCTACCTTAACTTCCAACAGGTTAGGCCATCATCTTTTATTGCATTTTGATTAAAAAGTAATCCATACATACTAGTCTTTTTTTTCTGTGGCTAGAAGGGCTACAAACGTTCATCCCTGAACTTTAAAGAACCATCTTTTCCTCCCTCTCATTTATGCACTCTCTTCCTGGGCACTTACCACACAGCCAGATACTGAGAAGTACTAAGAAAGCAGGATCATCTCTTGCCCACTGGTCCTTTGTTTGTTTTCTATAGTGAAAGTTCCTATAAACCCTCTGCGGTGAAGTAAATAGGTAGAGCATCTGCCACAGAGCAAACTCAAAATCCATTTGTCGGAAATGGAAGAGCCTCCGCAGGTACTTGTAGCGCTTCGCTCCAGCCGTATGCCTTGCAGCATCTCTGGAGTTCAGTGCACCATTGCCCTGGTTCCGAGAATTAACTGAAGTAGTCGGCAGCATTTTGCTAGAGAAGAAATTTCAGAAAATGCATTTATCTTTGCATGCGATAAGATTAAAAAATTCATGCCCCACATGCTGCATTTGTAATACTGTAGTCATAAAAACATAACTATGCAGGTACAAACTACAATGTTTACATGCGAGTTGGATAGGTACGGTGGTCAGGCAGTCACTTAACTGACTGCTACTCCCTGCTAGGAATGGAAAATTAAGAGCAGGCTATTTTGCTTCCAGTATTGTTTGTCAAATAAGTCAAGCTAGAAAACACTAGAAAACACTCCACTGAAGTGCACCATCCCACTGGCCTGTCTACCTGCTACGAAGCTGTCCTCCCCTGCCTTTCCAGGCTAGAAGGGGTGCACGATGGCACTCACCTTCCTGCTGCCCGAGGGGCTGGGACAATGCCGTACGCCTACAGATTTGAAGGCGAGATCTCTCCGAGTACTGTACATGCATACAGTCACACGAGTAATTTCAGACAATAACAACAGACCTGTTTTCCCAGAACTGTTAGGAGAGAATATGCAGAGTGACAAACGGGGTGAAGGGGTGAGGTTCCCCAATTCCCAGGCCTGGGGCGGAGCCCAGTGCAGCCCGGCACCGCCCGAAGCGGCCTCTGCCCGGGGAGCAGCCCCTGAACCCCAAACCCCATTTGGGGACCCCCGCGCCCGCTCTGCCAGGCCCGCCGGCCGCGGGCAGCGCCGCCGGGCCGCAGCAGCCATCCCGTCAGGGGGACCCGGGCAGCTCGGCCAAAACGCCCGGCTTCCCCGGCCCCGCCGAGCCGGGGCCGGACAGCGCGGAGCGGCGCCGGGGAGGGAGCGGGCAGGCACCGAGCCCCCCCTCCCCCGCCCAAAGGCCGCGGCCCCGCAAACGGCCGAGCTCGCGCCGCGCCCGCGGGGAGCCGCGGCGTCCGTTGGGGCTCGGCTCGCGCCCGCGGGCCGGGGGGAGGGGGGAAAAGGGGGGGAGGGGTCCCACCTGCGCCTCCGGGCCGCGCCGCGCCGCGAGCCCCCGCCTCGCCCCGCGCGTGCGCGCGCACGACGCCACAGCGGCTTCCAGCAACGTCGCACGGCGCGCGCGAGTGACCGAGCCCGCAATCACGTGATGCCGAAGCACGCTGGGCGCGGCCCCAGCAGGGCGTTCCTCCCCGGGGGCCGCCCCGCCCCGCCCCTTCCTCCTCCCGCCGGAAGCGGGGAGAGGGGGGCGGACGGCAAGATGGCGGCGACCTGGGCTCCCGCGGGAGGGGGCGGCGAGGGTGCGCTGTAGCGAAGCGCGGTGCTACGCCTGCCGCGATGCCCAAGTACTACGAGGAGAAGGAGGAGGACGGGCGGGCGTGTGGGGGAGTCAGGGAGGATCTGCGGCAGTGCCTGCTGGAGAGCCCCTGCGTCCTGGAGGTGAGCGCGGCGCCCCCACCCCGCAATGTAACTTAGGAAGAAAACATAAGTTATTGTACCGTCGCAAGGTTCTGGCTAAATCTTCTCTGAGGTGTTTTGATGGTTTTTTTGTGCTGCAGAAATTCATTAAATTTTTTTAATACCCCGCTTTTCGTCCGACAGGAAAACAAAACCCCTAGACAATGCTTGAAAGAGGGATGCTGCAGAAGTTTGCAAATTACTTTTTTTGCATGCAAAAGATCGATGGTAAGTGTTTGTGTTGTGCTTTCTTGGGCTAGTGGCCTGGTTGCTTTCTCTCCCTTTCCCTGTTTTCTGCAGGAAAACACACTTAAATTCAGTGAAGCTGATATCATTAAGTAGAATAACTCTTTTTTTTTTTTCCAATTCCCTTTAAAATATGAATGTTGTACACCATTTTCATTAATCAAAATAAAGTTTTATAGATTATGACTGATTTAAAAGATGCATATTTAAATTGAAGTAGGCTTAGAATGTGACAGGTAAGACAAATGAATTAGATATTTTTACTATTTTGAATAAAGCTTTGGTTTAAACACAGTAATATCAATAGACAAGGTAATTGTAAGGTATGGGCTTCAGAGGCTAATTTTTGTCTGTGAGGTCATTGGTAGAAACACATACAGAGGGTATTTAAGTTAAAAGGATGTCTTACTGAGACTGTCACTGTCAAAGCAGGCCGTTGGATTTGAAGATATGCAATCATTAATTTATTTGTGTTATTTAAATTTATGCTGAAAACCAGTCTATTTTTCTAGGGAGTTAGTTATCAAGTATGGTATTGAGAAGCTTATTATAAAAATATAATTGTATATAGTTTCCCCATTTTTGATTGGAGTTCCTTGTGTGGAAATGTCTTGCTTGTACTGCCATAATATTAAAAATAGTTAAGATGTGGCAAAAATCATTAGGATTTTTGCTTTTTTTTTTTTGTCAGAGAATATACTCTCTTGTTGGAGGAGTAAACTTTAGTACAGTGTATGTACTTAAATAGGAGCAAGATTTAAAGTGGAAGCTGCTTGGTGACTGGACAAGCTGTACCATCTAATCCTGTGTTTTAGCTCTTTAATTTTATCACAGTTCTGAATTCCAAGAGTTAGTTAATGGAGATAAAAGATACCTCTTCTTCACTGAAGTGCAATCAGTAACTGCAATCTAAATTCAGAACTGTTCCAAGATCAAATTAAATTTTCTACTGCACTGGGAAAGAACTTGCAATTTACTTTAAGTGCTGCACAGTAGCTTTATTTTAGTTTTACTTCCATTTTTTGCCTTCCATTAAATGCCCCCCCCCCTTTTTTTTTAACTTCCCAGAATAAACTCAGTTTTTACAAGTTGACTATTATGTCATTTTTTTACTGATGTTTTCAGACACTCTTATTTATTCCTGTCCACACAGAGAGTTGCAATGACTCCCCCTTCAACCCAATCTGAATTTTCATCCTTCAGTTTATTGGTTAAGTTCGGAAAAACAGATCTAAGCAGATTTACACTGCATATTTTCCATATTTTCCCTGCCAGCCCATTATGCTGTTCGGTCATCTGTGTTATTACCCTTTTATTTATTTCAGAATGTTACCTGTGTGTGAAATTTAAGGTAATAGAATGTGTGTTTCACTGGAAAAATTCTATGACCTGTTGGCTACATCACCAATTTTCTTTATAGTGACTTCTATTCTGTGCTTTTCTCTGTTTTTGTAAAGTGCCAAAATAGCACAAACTCTCTGAAGTATTTCTTTTGCAAAGTGTAGTATGCTATTAATATATTGACTTCAATCTTCAGTTGGATACCAGAGCAAGATTCAGAGGAAGGAAGGGATACTGAAGTACTCGTGAGGAGAACCAGCCGTGGGAAATCGGAGTTTGTCAGCATTTTAAGCAAAACAGAGACTAAAGTAAGAAGATGCATCTGCTGCATCCCTGCATGCAGTGTTTTTATGGAAGGTATCTACTTCTGAGGATTCTGATAGATTGAGCTGGATGTGCATTTTAAATGTTAAAAAGAAAGCAGATGCAACACTGCGAGTTCTGGCCAAAATAGGTACCTTTCATGCACTTGTAATAAAATACATAAAATCCAAAATAAGCCGCAGCAGTTATCTTTGTGTTTTGAAGTGAAGCTGTCTTTTGTAGTTATGTTATTTCTGATAATGTTTTGCTATTGCAAATAATGCAAAATTATGGAAGTTGTGAGTTCACTCAACTAGTATCTCATAGGATACCTCAGGACAGAGCTGTTGTTTCCAGACATGATGGGCTGACCAAGGCTGTGAAATATATGTGCTAGCTGCTTCCTTCCCAATAGGTCTATTAGTCAATAAACCTGCACTAATAGGTAAGAGTGGTGATGTTTATGCAGTCCCACATACGCAAGGATGGCATTTCTTTCATCTTGCTGCAAATTTCTTTTAATATGAGGATTGATGCACATGTTTATTTTTGCAGTCTAGTCTCACTGAACAGCTAGATTAAAATTTGGTTTCTCTAAAGAAAAGGGTGTCTGATGTATAGTAATCTGTCTCTTCATTGTATCAACACAGGTACAGGAGAACTATAGCATTATTCTGTTCAATAGTTTGAGAGCTGTATGCCAGGATTGCCTGTATGCTAATTATATTTCTTTGGATGGGGAGGGGAGGAGGGGTCCCTCACATGCAAACAGTTAAGGAGACCATGGTTGCTTTTGCTGTATTCTAGAAGTATCTGTAAGAGTATTTAAGTTCCTCTGAGATGACTCTGGACCATCTTTTTGCCTTATTTTCCAAGGAAGTATGTAAATACTAATCCAAACACATGCACAGACTAGGGATGATCGTTTAGACTCTGTTGTGTTTATTGGAAATTGAATTCCACAAATTTACTTTGTAACTTGTGAGCATTTTTCTTATTTTTACTTTGTCACTCCTCTGTGAATTCTTTGGTTTGTATATGTGGGTGTAAAATGTTCAAATTGCCGTTCATATTCATTAGATTATAACTTACATCTATTATATACTTTTAAAAATGTGCTCTTCCTTTAGATTTTTTTTTTACTTAAATTTGCCTACATTATAAAACAGCTGCATTGAAAAAGCAAACAAATGAATGGAGGAAGACATTGTGTTGCTTTCCTTTGATCAAGGATGACTCTGGCAGATCTGTCTGCAATATGACAGTGTTCTTTGAGACGCAGATAGCTATATCAGTTAGTCTCTCTTGGCCCACCTTGGTAAGAAACCAAGATGTACATTGATAACTAACATTAAATACAACATAAAGTGTATCTGTAGCCAAAACTTAGTGATTTTATTTAAGAACTTGCTTCAGAAGAACACTCCTTTTTCCTTTGTGAGCGTCCCTGCCTTGTTCCATGCCTTTTGGCGGGGGGGGGGAGGTAATGCAACTCCTGTATGTGAAAACTCAAATAATTTCAGACAAGCTGATCAGAAGCAAGTTTAGGAAATAATGAGAGGAGAGAGATTCATAGTAACTTCTTTTTTTGCTAAAATCTATATCAAAGTAGCTTGTTTACACTTAGTCTAGGCAGATGCATACAACACTTAGAGTATATGTGAAACCAATGACTTCAGTGAAAGAGTGCAAGTTGATTGTGTGATTCTGTCTCTCTCAAGCAGCTGTTCTGTGATAAGCCCAAGTATGATTATATTCCTTTTTGTATGTATAATTAATACATTCATTTTAAACTCAAAGATGGGCATTGGAATTTGCATAATTTTTTTGCAGTGATAAATCAACACTGATTTCACATTTTTAATGTTTTGTTGATCATGCAGAAACTAGTTTTGTCCAAGTGCTGTCAACATACTAAGTTTTCCATGATCTAGTTACCTTATTATCTGTTTATATAAACTTAACTGATAAACTGATATGACGTCTGCAAGTTGTCTTAACCTAGCCCTGTATTTCAAAGTATTACTCAGACGCTTTCTCTCCGGTGGGGAAGGGAAGATGAGGGGAAAAATAGAATTTGTAGCTACTTTTGAAGATAATTAGATGTCACAGAGAGCAGAGGGAATGGTATGTGGTTTGGAAGACAAGGAGCCTTCTGTGCTGCCTCACAACAGGGGCCTATAGGTTTGATATGCAGGTGATCACTTCCTTTCTCTCAGTCCTAATCACAGAGCTTCAGTGGTGCCACAGAAGCTCCTTTGGAAAGGAACAGGCTAACAGATAACTAAAGTTATTTTTATTCATTGGCTTGATCCAATGGAGATCAAGCGTTAAAATCAAATGAAGTGTTTGTTATTAGATGCTTCAGAATTTCATAACTAATCTACCAAATGACTTTTATTATTTAATCTCATAGAACCTCTTAATGGGAATATTTCCTAATCTGGGACCAAAATAGTTCACTAGACTACCTAGGACAGTATAAAATATATATATATCTAAATACTGACTTGCTCAAGAGACCACAGTTGTTCCATTCCAACATTGTATAACATAATATTCTGTCTAAAAAAGACTAGTTATATAATTGCCTTGGGACTTTGAGTGCTGTCCTGCCTGAGAGCTCTTAATGTTTCCTGTGTGACTTTTAAAAACACTTAACCTGTTTTATTAATTGAAAGCACTAAGTACTATAAATTTCTGCATATGACTCCAGCTTTTCTTCCTAATGCACAAAATGTTTTCCTTTGAATATGCTGATATTTTAAGTCCCCTGAATTGTGCTCTACTACAGGTTTTTATTAAAATATAGAGATTTTTAATCTATGGTGGATCTTGCAAGATTGAAAACTTAATATGTTGGAACCTATGAAATTTGAGCATCAAGGATAAAAGGTTGAAATGGTGCCAAAAGGCTCTTGCTTGGTTTTAGAATCACTTCTATATGCAGTGCTAATCATTGCTATCCAATAAGTACAGGATGCAGTTTACAAAAAGCTTTCATTGTTGCATTAATTTCACCCTTGTTTTACATGGTGGCAGAGTAAAAAGACGCTGAATGCTTCCGACTATCACATCACAAACTGTGGCTCAGTCAGCGTTAAGTACATTTCTGTGTTATTACATCTAGTTTTACTAACTAGCATGTACTGTTTGTGGTCCAGTCCTGCAAACACATTTGTACTTATATAGCTGTAAACGTGAATAATTTTGCGATATGTAAGTGCTTATTATAGTTAAAAAGAGGCCAGAGTCACATTCTCTGATTTGAAAATTCTTCAGGACGTGAGCTATATTCTCTAAAGCTTGTATGAAGTGATGAGCCCCTTGTTTAAGCAGAATTTGTTTAATGAAGGCCCATGTATATTTAGTGAAAAGCAAGAGAAAGGGGTTGGGGTTTAACAAGTATGCATTAGCTAATGTATTTTTTAAGCCACAACTATTAAAAGGAAAGACAAACCTTTTTTTTTTTTTTTTTTTTTTTTTTACTGCTTTTGAAAGCTGCTCTGCTTCCAGAATGCATGTATTTGTTACAAACAGCTTCGTTATTCACATGCTGGTGAGCATAAGAAATTGGTTGCCTGTTCTTTCTTTAAGTTTCTGGGGATTAGCAGGTTGTATGATGGTAGTCTTAAGTTTCTAAAAGATACTTTTTAAAAATATATATACTTTTCTTTTAAATAACATTTTTATTTTGGTGCAAATCCAGAACAAACTAGACCGCTATCTCCTTTTCATAAGACAAGCACTTGGTGAAATCATCCAGTTCTAAAAATGCAGCTGCAGAGCATAGGCGATAAGCAGTATCTGTTTAAACTTTTTCTTGGAAAACTTGGAAATACAGAACTGCAGCAGTTTTGCTGATGTGATGAATTTACGTAAGTACTAGTGCTGTCTTAGCAGTTGATATGGGGCCATTTAGAATAAGTATACTTATTCTAAATATATATATGAATGAATAAAATATTCGTTGTGTACAGCTTAACAGCATGAGAGAGTTTAATTTTCATTATAATCTGCAATTGACAGATTAGTGACCAGAAACCTCATGTTCCTTTCTCCGTTTCCTTTTTTTCCAAATGTGTATGCCAATTTCTGTTTTATCTGTCTCAAGCATAGGTTTGCTGGAGGCATCCTCAGAAATGTATCAGGCAAATTTATCTGTAAGTAGCCCACTCCAGGATGACTTGGTTGACTATCTATAGGGAGAAAATACTGTAAACGTGGAGAGCATCTTCTTGAGATTCACTATGCTTTATTTTCACGAGTAGGTTGATTAATAACATTCTTAAACACTGAAGGGAGAAGAAACAAAAAGATGAGCATTTCAGTAACTGCTTAATGATGTCAGGAACAGGTGATGTATTTCAAACGTTAATGTATTAAAGTAAGCACTGAAGTTATTTTTTACACTAAGCTGAGATTTTTTGATAAAAGCTTACACGTGCTATGTTCTTTCTTTGCATATAGGTAATAATGGGCTGCAGTGACATGAAAGGATATAATTTCTTAAAGGTTTTTAGTAACAGAGGAAATGATATAAGTGAATCTCCATGGCTTAGTGCAACAAGGTATCTAAAATGATTTTTGCAATATAGCTACTTTCTTTTACTTTAAAAGGAGTGAAGGAGAAGACAGTAAATAAATAACAAAATTGGGGGTGAGGAGTTAAATATATACCTGATCTTTAATCATGACTTTAGAAATTAGTTTATAATTCATAAATTCTGAAGAATAAGCTGTACCATTGTAAAATTAAATTATTTTGTTCTTCATTGTTATGAAGGATGAGGAATAGATAATTTTTCTGTGAATCTATGGCAGGGATTTTGAGGGGGATGTGTGAGTTTTGTTTTTTTTTGCCTGGGGAGGGTCTGAAGCCTTTCTGGTATGTAGATCAAAGAGGTCTAATATTTGTTAGATACTGCTTGTCTCTGAGGTTTTTGATTCTATATCAGCCATACCTCTTTAATGGCTATAGCAGAATGGCTTTTGGAAATCTGGATTGAGAAAATCAGTTACAGGTCATCTGGTCACTGGCAAGCTGAGGAAGATGAGGCTATAGATAAAGTATTCAGAAGGGATTGATCATCAGTTATCTAAAATATTGTGTTGCTCATTATAAGTACAGAGATTATATAAAGGCCTTTATCAGCTGAGACGGGACTGGACTGGGCAGCCAGTGGCGTGCCCCTTTCTTCTTGCTTTGTATTAGGAGTTAAGGTAAGAGAGTTTAACACCCTTCCTCTAGTCTAACCTCTGATGTAGATCCTTACCTTTTTATGCTAGAGAAGAGCATTCTCTTGAAAATGACATAAGATATAACCTATGACCAATTTTGATAACATATTTCAAAAGTTAGTAATTTCTCTGTGAGAAATGTTTGCCTTACTTGTGATTAGAATTTATTTGGCTTCAGCTTCCACTTATAAATGGAGATGGTTTCTGCAAAAGAGGTCAACAGAATGTTGTATTTTCTTGCTGGGAATGCATTTAAAACTAAAAAATAGTCTCTCAGTATTCTTTTTGATTGACTTCCTAAAATCTCATGCTGTCGTTATTTTTGTTAGTCCACTCCCAACTCCTCAATGTCCTTTTAAGGAGTACTCTGCTATGGGGTTTACCCATGATCTATATATGGGGGAAATCCCCTGCCTCTTCTTTCTGTATACATTATTGATTGTCCATTAGGACCCTGATGCCCTGTTCAGAGTCAGTTTTTCAGTCCATTGTTTTCCCAGTGTTCAAAGTATGGTTTTGTATTCTTTTCTTGAACGTATAACCTGAGATTTAGTTATTTAAAAAAAAAAAAGAATCTTGTGAACAGTACACTTTATCAGGTGTTCCTAGATCTCTTACGTGACCGCCCAGTCATTTTAGTTCACCATACTGACAGCTTTTGTTTTGTCTAGAAATAAAGTCAGCAGTGAGTTTATACATGCTTCCAAATCTTTGAGGAAAATGTTGAATAAGCTCAAGCCAAGCTGAGTAACAGTCCCAGGGCAGCTGTCTGGAAGTACCTAGCTCAAACAAAACTCCCCTCTGACAGGTAGTTTTTGAGGTTTGTTAGTTTGGTATTCTTAATCTAACAAATCTGTGATCTTACAAAAAATGAAAGTAAATCAAAAACCTATGTTCCTACCATATCAGCTTTTCTGTTATTTTGCCCTGGATAAGCAAGTCATCCTGTGTGTCCTCCTCCAACAGTGGTGCAACATGAGTTCCCTTCCAGACTCTTGGGATTTAGCGATGTTTCAGCTCACTGATTATAAGTGGACATGGGTCATAAACCCTGTTCTTCTAGGACTCTTGGGTGGGAATTATTCAAGCCTGATGTTTTTAGAAGGTCCTCTTTTGGTTGATTATGATGAACATTGTCATCAGCTACTGATAAACTAATGTTTTGTGCTTTCTACCACTGTCAAATTATTAAAATTTAAGGATGCTAGTGACACTGCATACTCGCTTTCTAGCCTGTTCTGGCAAAGTTCTTGTTGCTGATGGTGTGGAGACTATGCAAGCCTTTAATGTTTTTATGAGAGGATGGCTTTAAGGCTTTATGGTAAGTAGAGACCTCCATTTTCTGTCTCCTTTTTGTTTAAAATTGCATTTAAAAACATGGTGTTGTTCATTAGCCTGGTTCTAAACTATGACCAAAGATGTACGTTAAAAAACACACACATTTGACTAGGCATTGAAAATAAGCTCTCCTCTGTAAATTCTTTCTCTGACTTTGAAACAGAAATGTTTGTGGATTAATCCTGCCATCCAGCTAAAAATGGAGTTCCACCATTGACTGAGGTGGAAAGAAAAAAGGAATTAAAAACTCAAGTTGCATCTCCTCGCTTCTCCATCCAAATTCAGATTATATTGAGGGCTTGAGCCAACAGCTTCCAGCACCAACGAATGGCAGCAGGCAAATTGAATCCTTATACTAGAGTTGTGTTGGGACTGACTCAACCTGTAGCTGGCAGCAGCCCTCTGTGGATCGTGCCTCGTTGGCTGGAGGTATCCAGTCAAATGTGCCTCACTAGTTCCCCACGTCGTCACGGTTCCTGCATGCAGGAGCCCATAGCACACCTCCCGGGAGCTCCCCCAAAGATGCCTTGTGGGCGGCGTGTGGTCCCCTTTGCGTTCGTGCACAGTGTAAAAGCAATGGCAAGAGATGGAAGCAATCTGTGATCCTGTATGTTCTTGCAGATTGTATTTAGCCCTGTGAGAACGGGTTAAGTCCCGCGCTGGCCTACAGCGGCTTCAATAGCTGCACCATTAACAAATGGCGCCAGGGCTCCTCATCCGTAGCCATTTCAACACCTGCAGCTGGTTGGTGTTGCTCAATAGCTGGTTCAAGCGGGGACATTAGGTGAGAGAGAACGGAGGAAATAGGCTGGTGTTGAAAACAGCAAAACAGCCCCCTTTTCCCCCAAGAGGTCTGGATGACCTCAAAATTGGGAGGTTTTTTTTCACCTCCCCTCAGACTTCAATTCTGTGACGTTTTATTTCTTGAACACCCCAGTTTCTGGCTGCAAGTGGTAGTACAGGGATATATATATATATATGGATACACACAGACAGACAGACAGTAGAGCAGCGGGCGTTTCGGGCGCGGCCCCGGCCCTGCCCGCTCCCTGCCGGCCGGGGGCGGCGGCGCCCGCAGGGGGCGGCGGCGCCCGCAGGGGGCGGCGGCGCCCGCAGGGGCCGGGCCGGGCCCGGCGGCGGGAGGGGAAAGGCGGGGCCGCCTCGCCGGTGCCGTCACCAGCGGGCGGCCGCTAAGGGGGCGGCGCCGGGGCCGGCGGCTGCCGCGGGGCGCGGCGCGGCGAGCCGGGGCTGCGGAGGTAAGGGGCGCCTGGCCGCCTCGCTGCGCCTTCCTTCTCCTCCTCCTCCTCCTCCTCCGGGGGCCCCGAGGAGGGGACGCGGGGGGTGGGGGACAAGGTGCGCCTCCGGGGCGAGCGTCCGCCGTTGTGGGGGCGGCCGGCCGGGCGCGGGGCCGGCCGGGGCGCCGCGGGCGGGGGGGGCGCCGCGGGGGGCGGTTGGCTGTTGAGGCGACCGTTGGGCCGGGGGGGGGGGGCGGCGGGGAGCGCCGCCTCTGTGCCTCGTCCTCTGCGCGGTGCGTGCACCCGCCGCCCTCCCCGGATTGACGCCCGCGGAGGGGTTGGGGTAACCCCCCATTTTGGGGTTGCAGCACCCGGTGTTTACTTCCTATGGCATCACCGGGGCCGTCGCAGCTCGTCATCCCCAGCGCCCGCCACTTGGTCTGGACGCGTCGCTGGGATTGGCATTATGCGTTGAGCCTCTGCTGAGGTTTATCCTGAGCATCTGCGTGACCTTACGTGAGGCGCGCCGAGCTGTCCTGTATAAATAAGTGCATATAAACAGCTGTGTTGGAAAAAGACAACGACAGCAAAAAAAGGATAATGGCTGTTCGCATGTTTCTTTGCATTCCTGTTTCCAGATGTTTGTGTTACAAGACCCGTGCTTTTCAGCGTTAGCCTAGACACCTGTATTTGCTGGTTTGTGTGATGCTGTTGGTCTGTAGAACAGCAGACCAATGGGCTCCCTGTCCCTGGGAGGTTTGCAGTGCAACTTGCTTGTAGTTGCGGTAGTGCTGTGACCCCAGCACGAAGCGATGTGGTCAGGGTGGTAGGTAGCACTGTGGCCTCCACACCTGCATGCATTTGCACGCCAGACCTGCCGTATATGGAAACATGTCCGTTTGCAGGATGCTCTTTCCTGAGGTGGGATTGTCCGGTGTTACCGGGAGGAGTTTGAAAAACTGAAGATCAGAGTCTTTGCTCGTAATTGTTTTCTGATTGTATGCAGTGCACCCATGGTCTTCTGTGGGTTTCGTTTTTTTCTGCAGCAGTGCTATCGCTCAGGGAACAGGAACTGAAGAGCAAAACTTAGTGTGCAGAGTTTGCATGGAAACTGCTAAGATATTTAAGAACATTTAACCTCTATTAATTTATTCCAGACAGTTTTTATGATTCCTTTCCCATGTAGAAAAGCCTTAAAAGGAAGAAGGTTCTGTGTTTAGTTTGGTGCATATTTTAGATTTTTGTCTATTCATTATGTTAGAATATGGTTCTGGAATATAGTAGGAGTGTTTTACTGCATATGCAGTACTGATGCACCCTTATCCGTTTCACATGACTTTGACGGAACACTATAGGAATGAAGTTGTAGCTTTGTCCCAATAGTATACATTTTTCCCCCATAGAGTGAACAAAATCAATTTATGCTAGTCAAAGCTCAGCGTAAACTGCATATACAGAATAACTGCATATACAATAGAGGGGCTTTCTGCCTGTGCAGTCAAGTACTTACGTGTTGACTGTAGCTCTCCATCTCTGCAGGCCAATATAATTCTGTCTGCAGAAGTCCGTAGTGTTGAGCTTGTCTATATTAGCAGTAGAGGTAGCCAGTAAGATTTCACTGTTTTGTTTTTTAAGTGACAGAACCAGAGGCTCTTGTATGTTTGCATGCCCTCAAACTCTAATGCAAGTGAGATGAGCTTGCAAAACCCTGTTGTCCTGGAAACCAGATTATCTATTTCCCCTTGAGAAACCACTGTATGCTAATGCTTGTTTCAAAAGCTCTTGTTTTAGAAACTCATTATCAAGGTTTTCTGTGCTTGTGAAGTTTTATTTCAATGGTATGCCTTGTTTCTAGCAATTCGAAGGGTCCTCGGAGGGAATGCCACATCTTGCTGATTCTTTCTGAAGTCTCTCTGACAGTACTGGTGTTAGGAGGGAGCAGATAGTGGTGGAGAAACATAATAAACCCTTTGCAAGAATTTGAAATCCGGTATTCTTAAATTTAAGTGTCTGGCACTTTCTAAGCTTTGGGATGGACATGACCTCTTTGATTCACCATTCTCTATTGACAGTACCAAGTTGTTAGCAAATTATGATTTCAGTGCTTTGCTTTCAGGTATCCGTATCTAGGCTGTATGCGTTTTTCTCAACACATTAGAGCTTTGCCTGTGACTTAAGTTATTTGTAATGAGCTAATTTTAACTTAATCCATAGTGGATGCTAGGCTGTAGGGACACATGAAGGAAAAAAACCCCCCACCAAAATGTGGCAAGGAGCCGCATGATCTTCAGAGGGAGTTTGGCTCTGTTACTGAAGACAGTAATGAACCCACCTGAAAAACTTCTCTACTTTTGTCCCACTTGCTGTCAGCTGAGACGGAAGGCATCAGCTCTCTCTCTATGCTTGTTTTAAATGTTCCTTGAGCTTTTGAGAGAGTAAGTACCAACTAGGATAGTAGAATTTTTGGTCTGAAGGCCTCAGATATATTGAAGGTTTGACAACCTCACCCATCTCTTAAACCTGGTCAAGTCCAGTCTTGTTGTACAGATATTGCATTAAATGGAAAAAGTTTACCCTGTGGAGTGAAATGAATGCTAGGAGAAATGGGTGCTTCAGTTGCAATGCATTCTGGCCTCTTAATCTTCATATTATTGTACTGGAACTGGGAAGGAATTAGAAAGGTCAAGGGTCCCTTTTCAGTTTGTTTCCTTGTTAGAGTGAATTCAGACTTCTAGTGATGTGCTTTGTTACAGCAAATTTAAACAGTCTAATCAGTATTACATAAGATGCACTTTTAAAATTTAAGCATACTTCTTGGACCCTTTTGTAGATTCCTTCAGTGGAAAGGCTTCCTCACTTCTTGCCTGGATGTTGCTTCTACCTATAGTCCTTAGAGAGGAGACTGAATAAGGTTGTAGAAAGCCCAGTTCAGAGCTTTATCTCATGTGCTCTTTGCTTCTGCCTCTCACTTCCCTTCCTGTTTCTTTTCTGACAAGCTGAACTTTTTCCCTATTGTAGGATTATCTACCTAACTCTTAAATGAACATCCTTTGCAAAAATGTTGTTAGAAAATATTGGCCTTGTAAGAAGAAAGATTTGGGGTTTATCTACCTCATCCACGTCAGTCAAGCAGATAGATGTAACCTGAAATATGTTTAAATCAGATGTATTGCTGTTTACCTAATATGATTAGCTCTTTACTGTAGACTACTCTTTACCGTAGATTCCTTTTGGTCTTCAGATACAAGGCAAAATTTTCCATCAGAATTGTTTTTTCTTAACCTTTTCTGCTCCACAGCCATTTCCTGCTGCCACTGTGCTCTCTCCTTCACTTCCAGTGTTCTTCTCTTTGTAGTCATCTACTTACTGTAAGGAAACTGCGGTCACAGATTGGCAGCAACTTGTTGTGCGGGGCAAAAACAAAGAACAACTGGGAGCAACGCAGGTTGAGAATGAAGCATGGTCCACGTGAAGTAAGGAAGATAAAAGAGGCATTTGTAAATAAAAGAAGTCCCTGAGAGAAGGGTGTGTGCCTGGGCTGCACTGGGGAGTGGTAGAGTCGCAGCTGGCTTTTGTGGTTTGTCTGGCACATGGTGAGGGAAGTGTGCATGAGATAACAGAAGGCAAACTCCTCAAGTACTTACCTGGCGGTTATCGGGGCTCTTTCCTTGTTTCAGAAGCTAGGGTTAATTACATTGCATCAGCCAGCACAGATGCACACAGTGCTTCTGTTCAGTTCCATGGACCCAGCCACTTTACTGTCTCTCGCAGAGCAAAGGTGGTGCCAGTTCTGCAGAAATATGTTAGCACTCCTTGAAAAGAACATTTGAAGCTACAGTAGAGTAAAAGTATGTTCAGTTTGGGAAGATGTTGTCCCCGGTCCTTTATACTTGCACCAAGTGTGAATTTCTTGAATTTATGATGTTTTTACCAAATACACAATAAATAACAAGTAGGAATGTTAGAGTACAAAGTACATCCTAACTTAGAACAACGTTGATGATGCATAAGTGTAACATAGTTTTCCTCCTAATCTTTGGGCAAGTTGAGATCTTGATTTTAGGTGAAGGAGATTTCCTTTTAAAATTTTTGGTGTGGCTTGTGAATACATCGCACAGGATTTCTCTGCGGCTGAGTCTTGTGAATACATGTCTGTGTTCACTAGAAGTACTCATTTCATACAGCAGTGAGATACTGTTAAGACCCTGTATGGAATCAGCAGCATGTATTAAAGAAGACATTGATACTCTTGACCTGTTGACCTGTATGCAAGGTCCACGCATGAGAATATGTCCCCTTTGACTTTCCTGTATTTCTCAGGAAGGCCTGCATCTTGTTCATGCCTTACTGCTCTGTCATGCTAACAGAGAGGCGTGTTGTGTGAGAGGTGACGTTCTCTAAATACAGCCCTGTTCTTCCAGTTTATTGCAGACAGAACAGATTTTGTGGAGGAGACAACTGAGCAGGGTGAAAGGGAGTAGCATGGGAGAGCGGGGATCTAAGTATAGAGGGGGAAAGCGAAGGAAGAAGAGAGAAAAGGATATGAGAGTAGATGGTCTGTACAGGAAGGAGGAGAGAATGTGACAGAAGAATGTGTCCAGTGTTTTCCTGGCCTGTGTTGTGCAGTGTTTCCCTGCGGAGCGCTTTGAAGTTGTAGTTGCTGCCAGCAGAGAAGGAGTTCTGCACCTGTAGCTGCAGCTGGGCTCTCCAACTCTGGCCAGCAGGGCTGACCTTGGAGAGAGCACAAAAGCAGGGACCAGGCTTTAGCACTGGTCTTCTCTGGCAGATGGGTCTTGAATATGGGAAGTAAGTGGGGCTGTGCCACTGTGAACGCGAATGTGGGGACAGAGGCCTGATACAGGGTTTGTACGTTGCGAACTCACACTGCTAGATGAGATGCCTTAGAACAGCTGGAGAGCGTCATCTGCTCTCACAAACACAGCTTTTTTCTTCTTTGCTGAAGAAAATAATACATTTTGTATTATTTCATCACCTACGTAAACACTTACAAGAATAATTATTCTTTCTACTGGTTTGTGTTGATATGACTAATTATGGGAAGTGCATCTGCAAAGACATTGCAAATCTTTGGAAACAGCACATCTCAGTTACATGGGGCTGAGCTACCCTACCTGCAGGGCAGTAAACTCTTACAGAGTTCTGCAAATAAGAACGGTGCTTTCTATGCACTCGCAGATGGCTCTGCCTGTGTTCAGTTCCTTTCTTTTCTGCAGGGCAAAGAAGTCCATACTAACTTTATGCTTGAATAGCTGTTTTGCCTGTTTGCGCCTTGCCCTGTCAGTGAGTTTCCTGTAACTTTTTTCTAGTTACAGGAGCATGTATAAGCAAAATAAAATGTGCTTAGAAAGAATGTGATGCCTGGGATTTCTCCTTGCGATGAGCAAGAGAAGTCTCTAAGATAGAATGTAGGAATTATGGCCAGTGGTGGAGGCACAGAGGATAGCAGGTTTGCTGAGAATTTGTTCTTCCACTCTTTCTTTGTTGTTAAATCTTTTTGCAATGGGGAAAGTACAATGCTTGCTTACTGCGCGGTTAGGTATTATGTCTTTCTGTAATTCAGATTTGTATTTATTTCAAGCGTTAACCCTTGGCAGTCTGAAGTTTGCATTCAGGCTTTAGCAGTGTTTTCTTGAGAACTGTCCAGTCTTTGAGAGTTATAACAAGACTTCAGAATCAAAAAATGGCTTTGTATTAGGTGTCTCAGAATTACTTGTCTGCATTGGAGCCCTCTCTGTTCTTCTTCTGTCTTTCTCTACATTTTCTCAGTGATGATCTGTATTAAAGGAATAATCTTAGTTTGCTAAGCCTCCAATTTTTCATAGTATTCTTTCAAAAACAAATGAAAACCAGTGATATTTTTTCAGTGATGCTCAAAATAAAGTAGCTAATGACAGGACTCTGAAGATTTTTTTTTTCCCTTACCTTCCTGAATTTCTCTGTGCATCTTGCTGCCCATGTATCTTGTCTTGACACTGACAGTTCTTTTGATCCCATAGCTACTTTTTATATTCATTAAGCTGGAAATTACTGCCTCCCACAGCCAAGCAGGTGGAACAAAACATGTGCCTGCGCTTCAGCAACTTCAGTGCAAAGTTCAGCAGCTTAATTTAAACTGGTGGCTTGACATTTCTGAAGAGTGTTCATGTGATCTGGTCCATTGACTTTGCTTGGGAGGCAGTAAACTTTAGCAACAGAGTGGTAATATGTTAAATCACCAGAGCTGCTTGCCAAGCTCTATGTGCCATTTTTCTGTTATATTTTTACCACTGAGTGATAAGTATTAGTGCAGTTAGTTCTGCTAGCAGTTCTCAGAATATCAGGATTTATTTAACACTACAGCATTTGTTTAAAAAAAAAAAAAGGCTTCTGTATATTCCTGTGGAAAATGCTATGTATAAAATATAAAATCTGGGATGGGTCTTCCTGTCCAAGTCCAGAAGTCTCTAGAGCATCTCTCAGGTGCTTTCTGTGTATGGATGTCATCTGCACAAGAGAATTATATCATGGATATTTTATCCCTTTCCATTTGTGTGGGTCACTTTACGTTCACAGTTATACAGTATCATATGGGCAGATATAGCCACAACTAATATAATAAAAAAGCAGTCATATCAATAGAAAAGTCATGTTTGTCTAGCCATGTTTAAGAGTCAACGTTGCAACTGGAAACCAGGAATTAGTGTCGTGTGATACAACTCCTTGTGGACTTGCAAATTTGTTCTGCTCTCCAATCATGTATTTCTAGAAACATTGAATATGGTCCTGGAGATTTTCTGGTGATCATAAGGAGAGAGTGTTGCTTTTGATCCCAAAGTGTGGGTAGACTATCTATCATAATTTCTGGGATCAGGTGATTGTATTCAACATTGCTGGTTTCGTGCTGCAGGGAAGGCGATGCTGCACCACACAAACAAGACAGTAGAGACGTGAAGACAACATTTTAAACCCCAGACGACCTATGCTGCTTGCAAAATGGCTGTATTAAAAGAACAATCCATCTGATCACAATTTGACCTTGTGGACTTCAGTTATGCTAACTCTTTAGTTAGATGATCTGCTTTTCTTTGTTGTGTTTAGTGCACAAGAATGGCCTAATCTGGGGGTAAACTGAAGTCCTGCTGTAAAGGACATTGTTGAGCTCAACAGCTTTATTTGTTGTAGAAATTGTAAAATGTGCAGTGAGCGAGACAGGTGATTGAAGGAAGAGGAGAAGATGGTCTTGTGATAGAGAGCTTCAGAGGTCTGGGATGTACCCCTACCACCTGCCACAGTTCCCATGTGGTGCAGGGCAAGTCTTTTAAAACTGTCCTTTTGCCATTGGTCAGTACAATGTTTCTCGATTCTGGGGTGCCCAATTTAAGATCTTTTTTTATTTTTGATTTTACAAAGTGCTAAGCCCTCACAGCTGTTTGTGCGTGTATTATGGAAAGTACTGTGTACTTCAAAAGTTGGACACCCCGAGTTAGTTGATACTTTATTCCCTCTGCCCAACGAGTCCAGTTCTCCCTTCAATTTCATGTCCAGTGTCTCTCCCATTCCCTCAGCTGGCTCCCGGGCTCCTTTCCCAACCTTAGGTTGCCCCTCTCAGCTCCCTCGATGCTCCTTGCCAGTCTCTTTGCCCAGCCAATATCTGTCTGTTCCCCAACTCTTTATTGCAGTGCTTTCTCCCAGCCAAGTAATTCCTGACCTTATTTCTAGCCCCAGACCTCAGTCATGGTCTTCAGCCACCTTCACGTTTTTAACCCAACTTTGCCAATATTGCTCTTCAAATCTATTACTCCTTTCCCTACTCCTTTGGTCTGGCCATTTTCTCCTTGCTTTTGAATTTGATGTCCTGCTCTTCCTTCTGTAGGCTTGTCCTAGAAATGCAGTTTGCCTTGGCCCTGTCCAGTGCATATGCAGTTTGGTCAGCTCTGGAGTGCTCAAAGTAATTGTTTGGCATCTTTGGAGATTTTAGTTGTTAGCAAATCTCTGCTGAATCTGTGTTAGCTGTGACTTTTAAAGGTTTAGGATAGAAAGGAAGGATTGCCAGATTTCTTTTTCTTTGATTTATGCAAAACATATTTTCCTTTAGCCTTTATTCTTGGCAGTAGTTGAACTGTTTTAGCTGAAATTAATGGTTATGTTTTTAAAACCAGCCTGAGGCAAACACTCAGCATGAAAAGTGTTTGGGCACATGCTTTGGGAAAAACTAGCAACTGAAAACAGCAGTCTTTTAAGAGGTGGTGTTGAGCAGCCCTAGTTACAGGTGGTGGTTACAAGTGGTTACCAGTCTCACCTCCTGATATCTCCTCTTTTGCTGAAGGGTTAAGGAAGTGCTTTGCAAACTCTTCATTCTCTTCATACAAACCAGTATATCTCAGCTATTGTGCAGTAATACAGCAGCATAATATTGGCATGTAATGGCATATAAATGATTTTTAAAACAACACTGGCCTAGTGATGGCGTGTAAATGACTTGTCCAGAAGAAAGCAAGGTAAATTTATGTAGCAAGGAACTGTTTCCAGTGCAAACAAAGACTTTCCTACTGCTCCCCTTTTGATAAGAATGATGGAAATGTCAAAGTGCATCTTTGCTTTGCCGCATACCAAAACTCTTCCCACAGTTTCTCCCCCTCAAGCAATGCAGTGTTCCCAAACAACTATGAAGAAGGATTTGTTAAGCACTAACTCAAAATGTATGGGTGCTGCCCTATAAGCTGTCTGCAATACTCAGTCCTTCTCTCATCAAATAATGAACAGACTTCATCTTACCAAGTTTGTGAGACTTGAGAGGACTACATACGTTCTGATTTCATGGTGAGTTCAGATTAAATCTCTCCTACACTACATTTCTTCTGGCAATAAGATATCAGCCAAGAATGGTTATTTTGTCAGTTAGTTTGATCCAATATAGCCATCTGTATTTTAGTAAAATTATCACTTTCCAAGAAATATCAAAGAACTGTATTTCTGCTAACATGACAAATGGTTGCTGTAGCAGTGCCCCAGACACAAGCTTCCAGTAGGAGGTTTAAGTTTACTGCTTCACTTGTGTTAATTCTCCATCAGGTTGTCACGTAGCTTTCTATCTTTGTTTGTGACTTCTGTGTCATGGTGTCCGAAATGTTCTGTACTTAATATATCATTGGTAGGTTACAACTATGGGTTCCCAAGAGGCTTTCCAGCTGGGAGCAAGCAATCTGTTATGACCAGAAGGATGTGTCTTGTTTATATGCTCTATAAAAAGACAGCGCAGCAAAATACAGTCAGTGAAGAAATAGACATGAAAGCTCCTGTAGCAAATGAGTGTGCAGTGAGAATTTTGGATGTTTGTGCTGCAGTGAACGTGGAGAATATTTCAGATTGAATATGTAATTAATATATTGAATGAGTATGCCTCCATAAAATATTTGCTGTTCTGTTGTATAGCATAAGTAGCCCAGTTACCGTAAAGATATACGTGTCCAGGTGCTGTCAGAATTAGAAACTTTAGCACCCTGCAGGCTTGGATGTGAAATGAGCAATTATATTAAATCTGCTGAATAAAATGAGCATGCTACTAAAAATAAGCTGGTAGGATGTAAATAAAGCCATTAGAAGGCATCACGGGCTCCGTGTTGGCTTTCTGCACAAGTAGGGAATTGTGCTGCTTTTCAGTGGGTTCACAACACCTGCTACCTCCCAGCAGGATGATATTGTCCTGGGAGAAGAGCTGCTGGTGGAGTGGAGGTTTCTGCTCTGCCGTGTAGGAGCTGTTCAGCAATTAAACTAGCTGCAAGGTACAGGGAGCCTTTGAGAGCAGCTCTGAAAGCGTGGCTCTCCAGTCCTAGCAGAAAGCAGGTGCCTGGGGGGACAAGCAGTGGGGGACTAGCTGAGAGGCTTTGATTGTGGATCAGCATTCTTCTAGTGAGGTTTCTCTTCCTGCAAACAGCAATGAAAACTTCTAGTGTTTTGTTACGTAAATGTCGTGTCCCACGTAGTCAGGGGCATTAGATGTCTCAGGGGCTAAAAACCTGGCATATGAATACAAATTCTTTACTTCTGTGCCTTTCTGTTTCCCTCCTGTTGATGTGAAGTGACATAAGCATGGTTTTCCCCAGCTCCCCTTGCCTCAGAGTTAACATACATACTGCTACTCAGAAAGTAACGTTAGTTCTTGGTCTTGAAACAGCAGGGCGCTGTCGTGTTGCCGTCTTTCTTTAGCTGTCCTGAGTTACTCTGAACATTTTGCATCTAGCTTTGAAGTGTTTAAAATCCCTAGAACATGTTTGCTTCTGGGGTATCTGCTGTTGGGTGAAAAAGGCAAGAAACAAAACAGTCCCCTCTGCCAAGATGTGTGTGACAAGGATAGTTCACCCCAGAAGGAGTTAACATTAGAACCTCTCTTCCTTTCCATGCTGCATCTGACAGGTAGGGACTGGAGAGAGAAATAATGAATCTCTTTTCTGATACAGTAGAGCTTCTGCAAGGATGCTCCTGGGAGCTTTCAGTCTGAGTGTGGAAATGCATTTTGCCGTATGCGAACCCTTTTCCTCTCCCATTTCTTACTTCTTGCTCTGGAAATTTGCATTTGGGACAGGCATCCAGGATGAGTTTTAAGTGAAAGGGTGATAGAAGCGGGAAGGGAAACAGCTCTGTGAAACTGTCTGGAGAGTCCTGTGAAAGGTTCTTTTAGGAGGAAGCATGGTCCTCTTGTCCCAAGTAAAGTAAGGTCATGAATAATTCTCTCTTGTAAAAGTCAGGCCTTACAACCTCCTTTTTTCATGCAGCAGTTGAAGAAGTTTCAGGGAATGTATGTGGCAGTAATACTATCAATGTTAGTTATTTGAAAATCACAGGAAGCCTTCAAAATCATGAGGGTTTTAGAAATAATCCTTGTTGTGTACTTTCATAATTGTATTCTAGTTTTGAGTGGGCCCCAGTCTTGATGGCCTGAGCACAGCAATATTGAGTAAAATAGCATTCTGCATCTCATACTTTGCTCTTCCTAAAAACCCTCATAGCTTTTCTGTGACTGAGTGTGGTTTTGAAGAAATAACATGTATCTTGCAGGCTTTACAAGTTGACTTGAAGTCACGTTTCCAAACTCTACATTGTGCCTTCACAATGGTTACAAGGATGGGTGAAAACTGCCTTTATTTGGGCTCCTAAATACATGCGGATTTGCATAATTGTATATAGTTCATTGTCTTAGGGATTCACCGTGCAAAATTATGCACAGGATGTGAATTTGAACTCTGATGCTGACAGCAGCGTCTGTCTGTATTGCATCTACCTGGGACTTTTAGAAAGTGAAGAATGAGTGAAGTACAAACAAGTTGAAGCTTGATGGTATTTCTGCAGCAGAGCAATATAAGGAACTAGAGAGTCTCTGCACTGAATGTTTTGAGCCTCATGCTTCATGGGAAGCATTAAAATTTGGGCTGCTCCTGCAGGCAGCTCTGTGCTCCTCGTTGTCATGACAAGGGCATTCTGAGAGGAACGTGGCCAGAGCATGATGTACCCTGGAAATTTCCAGCTGGGACCTGCTACTGAGGTTGATAAATTAGAGCTCTCAAACGGCTGGTCTAACTTAAACTGTGAGGTTTAAAGTTTGGAGGAATCATGAAGTGGTAAAAATCGATCTTTGTCCTTTTCTGGGTTTGTTGTTTACCAGCTGGGTTGGGGAAGGAGGAGCCCATGAAGGCTTATGTCTTGAGAGAGAGTAATGTTTAGTGGCTCTGGAAGGGGGAGAGCTTTTGGTTTTTCTCAAAAGTGCCAAGCAATTTGGGTACAAAAGAGAAAATATAAGTGCTAACCCCCATTTCCTTCTACTTCTGGAGATTTTTTTTTCATGACCCCTTTCTCCTGAATGCTGCAGTTATTCTTACAGATTAGGAATGGTCTAGAATGGGTCCATTTGAAACAATAAAGCCATGCAGGTGGAAGGAGAAACATCTGAAGAGAAGGGTGTTCTCAGAGCACAAGTTGAGAGGTCTGAGCTCTCTGTGAAGTATGAGTGGGTTAGGAAAAGGAAAGCCATGCATATGAGTTCTACACAAACAGACTTAAAAAGATCTTGAAATTAAATTGTGGAGCAGATAGGGCAATATCATTTATCTGTCCTTATTTTTAGGATGTTGTAGGTGGGAAGGAGCTAATGAAAGATCCTCTTAGAAATTATGATGCTAAGATCATGAGAGCATAACTCGCAGAACTGCAAGAAGCAATGCATTAAAAACAGAAAAAAGGAAAGAAAAAACAAGGAAGTGGAACTGTGAACTCAGAGGGTAGTTTGGTAGTACTGGATTAACAGAATTAGCAATCAGAAAGTGAAAGCATCCAGATGTCTAAAAATTGGGAGATTTACATTTCTCAGAACAAAAATGAAAGGAGAAGCAGCTCTCAGCACAATAAATTTTTGAAATACTACACTGGAGCTTGAAGGGAGTACCTTCAAGGCACTGTGTGAACTGGTACAGTACAGAGGCAGTGTAAAATTTCTAAGTGGTAAGAATTTGCTTTACTTTCAGAATCAGCCTCCTAAAGCATAACAGGAAAAAAGAAAACCCCAAAGCAAAACATGAGGTTACCACACTGATTTCTGCAGACACCCAAATCAGAGGAAACTATTAGTTGCTCTTAATACATTTAGAAATAATATTTCACTCTGCAAAGCTGTCCTAAAATATTCTCTCGACTGCGTTGTTTTTAGTATGATAATTACTAATAGAAAAACTTCTTTAATGGTTACCCTGTGGGCAAAGACAAATATGAAAATTTAATTAATTTCCAGAGAAGAAGAAATATGCCTTAAAAATAAAACCATGGTTACTTAAGTGACTATTTCTTCAACAAGCCATTAAAACCAAGGAAATCGGTAGTTAACCTGTCATTGGTAACCTGCAATCATGATTTCATCTTTCCCATTTCCACGAGCCCTGAGATATATACCTATTTCTTCTGTCTCCATCCAAATGAACAGCTTTTTATTTCTGAGCAGATATTTGGTAAGGATATTTTCTAAGGTGAGACTCTTGTGGCTGTTCTGCATTGGAGTAGGAAATTCAATGCATTACTAAAATGTTGGCGGGTACTTCTGTCAAGTAGCTCTGAATGCCACAGCACATTGGATGTAAAGAGGTTTTTTTGTATCCTACTGAATCTAAAGAATGGGCTAACATCCCACTGGTAAGAAACAACTCTGTCCTCCTCCAAACTAAACACCATGACACTTGGTTCCTGCTGTAGGAACAGCCTCTTGTCTCCAAAGCACTGCTCTCTGTCCTTCCTAAGTGTGAGTCTTTTGAGCCTGTGAATTGTAAGTCAGCCCCTTCCCATCCAGTCACCTGCATCCATGTTAACTTTTGAACAGCCATTGCACCCTTTCACCTGGTGAATGGATGCGTGTTAAGGAAGCATTCTGTTACAGTGTTTAAATGCATTACGCAGATGAGTAAGTATAGGGAAAACATTTTTTTTAAGTGGGGTTGCTTTGTAAGAGAGTTTATTTGTGTGAGGTTATTGTCTGCAGTGCAGGAATGAGATGATATACTGATGCAGGATTCCTGCTGCAGTACGTGTGGTGGTTTCCTGTTGCAATACCTGTGGTTGGAAGTAATCTGGATGTAAGACCTGTTTTTCTCCTAGTTAGGTGACATTTTGCACAGGGCTGAAAGCAGGAGCTGTGAGCAAGGCAATGGAGAGATGTATGAGGGCTTTGTAGCTGAAATTTGAAAAGGAAGAAGATAAAGCTGCATGTTTCCTTTGTATGGTTGGGTAGTTTTGTTGTTTTTACATATTTTGGGGTATCCATTTGAATAATATCAAGTAGCATTTAGTGAAGATTTCTGGGAGAAAGAGCGCAAGAGAAAGACCATGCCTGTATGTGTATATGGCGTGTACCCATATTTGCCAGAAGAGCAGCACGGATGATAACCTGTGTCTTCTCTCAGCAGCCCAACCAACACCATTTTCCATGTCACCTTTCAGTCCCGTGTCCTGCTCTTCTCCTTCAGATCCTACACAAAACCCCTCTACCTTCCGTGTGCTGTTCAGACCTCATATTCCCACTCAGTGTGCTTTGGATGCTCGAAAGCCCTTTCCCGGTGACCCCCATTTCTGTCACATTCAAATTTGAAAGTGATGTTTCAGCGCTGCCGCATGTGCATGGCGATGCACATATTGATACTTCATTCTTCTGCAGCATTTGTTTTTTTATGCCAGAAGGGGTGGAAGTGAAGGAAGGATTTAAACCCAGAAAGTCATGGAGAAGTGTCACTGGCGGAGTGACGGGCAGTGTGGAAATCCTTGAAATGACGCAGATGATGAGCAAAGTTTGTAAGATGAGTAGTAAGGGAGTGTGCTCCTCTCTAGCAAACAGGAGGAGCTTGAAGCTGGAGTGGGAGGTGTGTGATGTCTCCACGACAATGATTTTTACTGGAAAACATGGGGGGTAGGGGGTGAAGAGAGAAACATGCAACACTTCGGAAGGCTTTGGAAATGTGCTGCTGTCATTTGTTCTCGCTGTCAGGCTGACTGGCCTACTTCCCTCTGAAAAGCATTTGCTAACAAAACTGGGTTGCAAATCCTCCAACTGAAGGCACAGCTTCATATAGCAGCAGTCGACCCCACATGTCAGAGTTGGATTTTCTCTTTTCTCTCTGCCTGAATCTGAAATCTGTGGTTGGCAGTGGTTCAACTTCCCAGGCTTTAACTGAATTTCCATATTCAGAGCACTAGATGTTTGCTTTTGGATAGAAATGGAGACAAGTTCTCAAGTAAGGAGTCAAAGAAAATCAGCTGCTGTCTGCTCCTTCACTTTGCTGATACCACAGCACTCTTAATTAACTTTAGAGCTTGCTTCCATTGCTTGTTGCCAGAAAAACGGTGTGAAGCAATGTAAGCTTACTCCTGTTATTGGAGTGCTGATTGTGGGCAAAGTTGAAATGAAAGAGGAAGTTGGGGGGGAAACATTGTTGCAGTTTGATAACACATTTAAATAATTATTTTTTTTAAGATGTGGAATGTATCGAAATCAGTTACCTGTATTTTTAATGTCTTGTGTTTTAATTTGTTGTTAGCATAAAAATATTAAGGTGTTTATAAAATGTGTATGCAGCACTTGAGACAGCATTGCACAAAGTTTGTGTTTTTAATGCTGGAGCTTTAGCCTTTCTAGAAAAGGATATTTGCCTAATGATACTCTGTTGGATCTAACCTTCTCCTTTACCCACCCCATTTTTCATCCACAGTTCAAATGGCTGGCTGAAGATAGGTTCTTTGGATACATCAGCATGAAATTTTGCAGATGGTCACCAGTCTTAATACATGTGAAGCTGTGATCACAGTTTTCTAAACAGTGCCAGAGATGCTGGATTATGTTTTTGGTATTGCCAAATCTCTTAACTTAGTCTTGACTGACAAATGATGGCGTGAGGCCCAGATTAGTGATGGTGCATCAGTGAGTCATTTGCAGTGATGGTCTAGATCTGATTGTAACAGATATTTTTTACAGACACAAAAGGGCCAGTGCAGGACAGAATGGGAGCTATCCTGGCATATTTTAGGTAGAGCTGTCTTTAGGTTCTTGTGCATGTACCAGAAGAAACTTCTCACCTAATTTTCTCCCTGCAGCATGTTTGTGGCTAGGATCTAGAACAGCATGCTCTCTGCTGCAACAGGAATTTACAGCTCGGTACTAGATCCAAGTGCCATTTTTCTCCTGGTGCATTGGCAGTTTGAGAGTTGCAGGACTGGAGCTGAGTGGAGAAATGTGGTCTTCCCTGACATCCAAGTGGGATGCCCCTAACACCAGCTGAATAAGGCAGCCCGGGTCCCCAGGAGAGCATGCAGCGGGCCTGGGCAGTGGGCACACGTATGTCTTAGTTGTACGGATCAGTACTGGGGTCCTCGGGGCTCCCCGGTTTCCCTCCCTGCTGGGAGCAGGAGGGGAAGGGGAAGGGAGGGCGCAGCTAGTGTGTTGAGACAATCCAGGAATCCAGAACACTGTGCGCTCTCTTTGCCTGGGGAGACCCAATCAAAACAATCATTTGGAATGATTTTGTTTATTTATTTTTTTAACTAAATGTGTATGGGAATTGTCCCTTGTAGAAGGCTTTCCTGGCACCTCTGCCGCAAGCCAGCTCTCCCCTTGACAGCCCTAAAGTATTTGTGAATGTCATTTTTTTGGGCTGAAGCTTTGAACTGCTAGAGGTCGTGCTTTGGCAGCTCTGAAGAATTAAGTCTTAAACAAATAGTGTGTGAAGTTTGAGCAACAGCAGTGTATTTTCCTTCACCCTGCAGGTCTTGAACTGGAAGGCCTGTTTTTAATGAAAAAAGACGCCTACAGAGCAAAAGATCTCTTTGTTTAGATCACCTTGGTTTCATACAAACATTGAAAAGATCATTTTCAAAGCTCCTGTCCAGAAATGTTTCTTTAACTTACAAGCTCAACTGAGCAAAGTGGTTTTACTTTTTTCCTTAATTCAGACCAGCAGGTTGCTTGAAAGAACATGAAGCGCTTGTCTTCTACTTGGATTTAATGTTTCTGCTTTTAAAGGAGTCTCTTTCTGCTCAACACATAAACAAGAAACAGGAAACTGAAACGTAGTGCAGTGTTTAATCCCATTTGAAAACATTTACATGAAAAAGGTCTGTATATTTTTCTGGGCATGTGTTCTAGCTGTAAGGAAAAGGAGATAATAAGCTTTACTTTTTAGTGGGAATGCACATAACTAATTCTCCTTGCATTTTGTCAGGAAACCTTGCATAGTGATCACTTTTATATATGCAGACAGATATATTTTCTAGGATTTTTCTTTAATATTTCATTCTGCAAATAGCTAACAAACTTATTAGAAACAGAGTTTTACATTTATATGCCAGAGTTTCAGTATCTGTAACTGTGATACCATACACTTCCTAAATTCTTTAGAAATCATACATTCCAGATTTTGGAGAAAACTTTTCTCAACTAAAATTACAGTAAAGCTTGAACACTAATTGGTGACATAGGTATTAACAATTCTATTTTCTAAATGAGCACATACCACCAATAAATGAAAATTCAGCATTATTTTGCCTATGCTGGAGTAGTAAAAGTCACCTATTTAGTGAAACTCTGTAAAATCACTTCTCATTAAATCATAATGTCATGGACAATAGAAATACTTAAAGATCTTGAGATAGAAAGAATTTTTTCCTTCTCTCCAGGGCCTTTTTCCCAACACAGATGTAGTAAGCTTTGTATGTTGGTTTCCACTTCTCTCAATTTATAGCTTTAAAATAAACCAAACGAAAACATCTAGCAGCCTTTAACAACATAGCATGATTGAAATAGACTTTCTCACTAGTGATGACCAATGAAGTAAATAAGGGAGGATGCTTATTTCTATTTTGTGAAGAAAATACTTGTTTAGAGAGATTTCTTTTCATGATTTAAGCTATCACTTTCACCAATGTTTTTAGAACTTTATTTGTTTTTTCAGTGTCTGTGGTTGCAGATTTTCTTTGACTTTAAAGTTAGTGAAAAACAAAATATTCAAGAGAAACGGTAGGTTTGAGGAAGAATGTATTTCTTGAGTTCATATAAAAATACATTTCGGCAACATATATTTGAGTTTGGGATGTTTTCTTGATGTAAAGCAAACTGTTAGAGGTCAAGCATGGGACAACAGCCTCTGTAGGCTGCTCAAATTCCTTGTTGTTTTCTTCTGCTTGACTGTGGATTAAATAGAAGGAGACAAAGAGAAGGCCTATGGCTAATTAACAGATACCAGTGTCTGTTGCAGCTAATGATGGTGTTTACCAAAAGGTAATGTACGTTCTGTTGTTCTCTGGGTTTGACACAGTTCTGTATTTTTGTGTGTTTTTGTTTTGGTCTACTGTAAAACTCCTGACCTTGTTTCAGATGGAAAATTGGTGCCGATCATTCTCTTTTTTCCCCCAGATACTTCTAAATTAAATGTATTGCACTATCTATCTTTTTTTTTTTTCCTCCTTCCCTCCCTTTTTAAGTAAAGAAAACAAATCCCACAAAACTCATTTGATATTTTTGGTTTCCCACATCTATTTTTGGCTGCTTGCATCATGGGGGGAAAAATGAGACGTGGCTCATAGTACACTGACATAGTAGGCTATATATGTCTGTTGACTGGTGAGAGACATACTTGTTTTTGAACGTCTCAAGTGGAAGTATATGCTCAGACATCATAGTAGTTGTTCAGGCTTCAGGGTGTTTTTGTTGATTTGTTGGTACAAGTCATCACCTGCGCTTGAATTTGCAGGTTTTCCTCTCCTTTCCTGCCTCGGGTTTTGTCCAGGGGCAGGACGAGAGGCAGCGGGCACAAACTGAAGCACAGGCAGTTCTGTCTGAGCGTGAGGAAAAACTTATTCACTGTGAGGGTGGCTGAGCACTGGAACAGGTTGCCCAGAGAGGTTGTGAAGCCTCCATCCTTGGAGATACTCAAAAGCCATCTGTACAGGGTCCTGGGCAACCTGCCTAGGTGACCCCGCTTGAGCCAGGGAGGTTGAAGTAGATGATCTCCAGAGTTGCCTTCCAACCTCAACTGTTCTGTGATTCTGAGGTGGCCACCGGCAGCCGGGGCAAGTGGCTGTGGATGAGCAGAGCTTGCTCTGCTGCCACCGCCCTTCTGAGCTGAGCATTTGGCCTTCTCGTTAGTTCTGGTTTGTAACTCAGCTCCTGCTGTCTAAGGACGATGGGTCTCCTAGGTTGTCGTGCTGGACATGTTTGGTTAACAGTCAGGAATGCCTCTGGTCTGGACAGTTGAATGAGCTGAAAGTTGGGGTCCTAAATATGGTTTGTATATTTGCAATGGAAGGTTGGTTTTTCACAGGGATATGAGGTCTGTGGCAGTTACAGAGAGATACAGTGTGATCAAAAATGATTTTGCATTGGGAAAAGGATGTGTTTTCTGCCATATGATTTTCCCTTGCAATGTGAATGTAAGCTTTAATACAGAGAATTGTTTTAATGTGTGAGAAATTGAAATGAGAGCTTTTTATTGCTTAAGGGAAATGAAGGAGACAACTCATGACAGTAAATTATGATGATCGTTTATCTGTTGGACAGAATTGTTGCTACCCTTGAGATTGGCTTTTAATTTCAGTGAAACTGAAAACGGTTGGTAGCTCTCTCTTGTACAGTATGTTATTCAGGAGCTCTCTACAAATAATGAGAAGGCCTATCAAAATATTATGTTTTCTTTCTTTTGACCTGTTGCCTGCTTTCCTTTTTGAACTTGACCTGATAATGACAAATTTTCTTCAGAAAAATTCTGAAAACCCACATAGATTATTTTGTAGCTGAAACCACAGAGAAAACAAATAAATAAGGACATCTGTGGATGGGATTCGGCTCAGAAATAGGTGTATACACAGCTCTGGGGGATAAACATTCACAAATATGTGAACTAACATCTACGCATAACTTGCATATACACACAAACTCCTAAATTCAGCTGCAGGGCTGTAAGGAGCGCGTATTCAGGTAGTAGGGAGAGCAGACTGGAAAAATTTGTAGGTAAGAGAAGACAGGATGAAGTGATGCAATTAATTTTTTCTGTCTTTTTCGAAGTAATCTTTTTTTAAAGAAGAATTTCAAGTTCTGTTTTGTTGCAGGCGCATAAATAGGTCACAGTGTGTGAACAGAGTGAATGATGCTGAGTACACAGAGAACTAAGACTGCACTAAAATCAGCCTCGTCTTTGCTTATATCTGCCAAGTCTCAAGCTCAAGAGTCTTTGTTCTCTGCTCCTGCTCATGTCATTACAGATCGCTAAAGCCAGACACTAAACTGGTCAGAACAGACCTTTTACAACCAGGATATTTTCCTCTTCTGTTGTCTTATTTGTCTCTTCCTCTGACTTCAGTGAGTTTTGAATCAAACCCTTATTTCTGTGAAAATCTTAGAGACTGGGGATGGAAAAAGTACCTTTAAATGTTTGTTGTGGGAAAAATGTAAGTAATTTAGGCAGGAAGGAGTTTCTGTTTTTTAAAACATCCTCATAATTTTGTATTTGTAACAATTGCCTCATTCGTTTTAAGTTCATTAACTCACTTCCTGCTGTGGTTTGTACTGGCTAGGATTATTGTTACAGGCAATTAAACCTGAAAGTCACATGATAAACACTCGCAGTTAGTTTTAGGCAGAGACAGATGTCATCTGTTTTACAGGAAAAGGTCACCTTCTTGCATTATCAAGTTTCAATCCAACAGACTTAGATTTCTGCCTCTAAAACGTGCAATCTAAAGAAAATACATAGCAAACATCTGACCCCTGTAGTGGTGTTTAGGCATCCACAGCTGTAAATGGTGCAAAGTCATATTACTTTCTAATACACATTTTGCTGTTTAAGTACAGTGAGATACTTTATGCAGGATTTATATTTTAACTGAGTGTCTCATCTTAATGATTTTAACATGTAATGACTGTTCCTGCGAAGGCAGAACTTCAGAGCAAAATGGATTGAGAAGGAGGGAAATAGTTGGTAATTCATCATGTGAACAGACAGAGGATATATCGTTCATCATTATAAAAATGTGTGTATTTGTCTTTTGTGGTGTACATAAAAGGAAAAAAACTTCCATTGGACCACTGAAAGCAACTGTTAACTGAGCTGTTGTTGTGCCCTGCTGGAATGTAAAACCTCAGGAAGTTTGAAATAGGGCAAGCAAACATGAGGAAAGATAACAAGCAATGTACAGAAAACAAAAATACTACTAGGACTTTCAGCTCTTTGGTTTTAGAAGGAAAAAAAATAATTTATTTTAAACCAAAATGGCATCATATTCTGGTTCACCGACAAAATCTGAAGGGTTTAGCGCTTGCAGGTGGGTGTTGAGCTGGCTGCATGTAGTTTCTTTGGGAAACAGGAAAGCTCTGCTTAAGCTTCGGTGTCTCCTGTCTACTTGCAGACCTTTGGAAGTAGGAAGTGGTTAATTGGAAGGCAAAATACAAGGCTGGTAGTTAAACATGGCTTAAACAAAGTTAAGAGGTTATTTATTATAACTGTTGGAAACCAGCTGAAACAGGATATGCTTGCTTGCATTGGCATTACCGTTTTTATAGAGGATGTCTAGGTACTCGTGTTTGTGTGGACTCTAACCCAGTCGTTCGTGCTCTGCCTGTAAGTGGCATGAGCCTGGTGAGGGAGTGGGGTGGGAGCGAGGAACCAGCTCAGGTTGCTCCTTCCACATGTCTTGCTGATGTGACCGGTGCCAATCGGGCTTGAACCAGCTTGCTTAGGCCTGTACGGTTGTCATGTTAGAAAGTCTTGTAACAAAGAGGTGAAAAATTGCGTGAGATGACTAGTGGGCATGAAGTCTTTCTGCTGAAGGGTTCTGGGGATACCTGGTGCAAGGCAGACACAAGCTGAGGTCTAAAGCACCCACAGATTTCAGCCTGAACTTGGGCGTAACTCTCTGAAAGCAACAGATGTAGTCAGAGGAGCCTGAGGTCTCCGCAGAGTTAAATAATTTTTGTTCTCTTAATGCTTTTAATTCCCACCACTGGAATATTTAGAATGGCTTTGCTGTATTAAGCACGAAGCAAGGAAGTAGTTGTTAAGAATGTTAGATGTGTTAGGCTTTGCTAGGCCCCCCTTCTGGCGTACCTTGGGTCCCCACGGATTCTCTGGCACGCTTTTTTTTTTTTTTTTAATCCATTGCTAAATGTAGTACTTCGGCCATACAAGGTGAAGCGATTCAGAGCTATGTGTATTTATTCAGTAGTATTTCCTGTCTGACTTCTAAAGGGGACATATTTGCACAAGACTGTTGACACACTTATATGCTTATTGAGGATGCATATTGGATTCCTCTTTTGACTTTGGCAGTTGTCCTCAGAGATCCGCAGGCACAGCTGGGAATTGGGAATTTGGAAATTGGGTGCTCCAGCCAATCCTAAATAATGGGAACCACTTAAGTCAAATGTTGGTGCTTTTCTTCTGTTGCTGTTGCATCCTATTACATCAGTGAAGTTACCTGGAGAACAAGAAGTTGTCTGACTGAAGTCAGGGCTTAAAATCACTTCCCATGAAGAAATTACCTACAGCCACAGGGAAGGCTAGTTTATCCCTGAGCTTTTTTCAAGGGCAAATTGGAAAGTGTTACTGGAGGGAGATGTGAAGGCCGCTTTGTTTCTGGGTGTATGGCTGTGAAGTCTGAGATGAGGAGTCGGAGGGCAGAAGTATTAGACAGGGATTACCCTGTGATGCAGCAATGCAGAGGTGGTGCCTGATATCACTGTGTTTTAGGGGAAAGTCTCACAGTGGTGTTGTCCTGCTTCTGAGAAAAAGGGACTATTATTTTATGAAGGTAACTAGTTCACTTTTTCTGTGGTTGTTGGGGGGGGGGAAAGGTGAAAGTTCATCATCAAGAACCAAAAAAACATTACTAGAACTGCTGACATACAGAAAATTTAGGGTGCTGTTGGGTATAGACTGTCTAAAATAATGTTAAAAGATTAAGCGCAGTACTCGCTCTTATTTTTATTATGCTGAAAATTTGTAAATATCATAGGAAATTTGTCCCAGGAAGTTTCTTTAATATAACCACTTGAAAGTCCAGTGTATCACTGATTTGTCTGCAGAACTATTAATGGGAAAACCTCTGCCTTATTTTGCAGCTGTCATCTTGAAATCTCTCTGATCTTGGTGATAGTAGTGGATTAACGGAGCTGAACAACAATCTCGATTTTTAAAGGAAAGACCTCTGAGTGGTAAGTCCCAATTTTATCCTTGATTCACTTGTCTCCTAACTCGCTTCTTTGCATGTGTTACTGTTATGTTCACCAAGCAACACTCTCTCCCAGGGATAGTCTGATAGGTCAAAATATGGTATTCCTTCATGGCTTTAGCAGCGCTTGATCTGTGAACTCTGTGTCTTATAAAAGATGCATTTGGGCTGTTTCATCTATTCAGGTCAGTTATTTGAGGACTGGGCTCCTTATCCTGTTACTGCTGTTTAACAGGCCAGCGTATAGTCTCTGAGCTGTAGTAATCTTAGGCAGGCATATTCTTACCTTGCTGCAAGTGTAGGGTAATTTATTTCTGTTTAGTTCACAGTGGTGTGAGGTTAAGCTAAGGGACTTTGCTTTGTGTTTGCTGTGGTTCAGTTGATGCGTTGTAACTTGTTAAACTTCAGTACCTTGATCTTCAGCTTTTATCTTTGTAGTCATAAATGCAGCATATCTGATCTTCTTGACAGGCAGGTCTTCTGAGCCCAAGAATGGCATTCCTGTCTGTTGCATCAGTGCTTTGCTTGTGTCTAAGACCTTTTTATGCTATTTTGATTCTAAGCACTATTCCTAATATATATATATTCTGTTCTAAAAGTGCTGTTTTTATGGAATTATATTTGGGTTAAGTAGTAGGTATTAGCTGTATCTGTTCTGTGATATCTGTCATTCTTGACCAGTCCCCTAATCATATCAGTCTTTTAAAGGACATCATGTATTACAGGAAAAATAAGCTTCAATTCATTCTGCCCCATGCACATGTTAATACTGCAGTGTTACTACACTGAATTCAGCCTTACTTTTGTATGGTTGCTGGATAAAAAAAGGAAAACATATGCCTGTGGGTAGGACATACTCTCACATACTGTAGGTGTGTGTCTTTATGTGCCTGCTTTAATTATTATGCACATTTTCATGTGAAAAGCAGGCGACTGCAGCGTTAGGAATTCTTCACTTGCTCATGTCTCAAGATACAAGCTTGTTTCAGACGTGGCTGGCCTTGCCGAAGGGGTTTTCTACAGACGAGCAGAGGTGGTGGTCTTTTGCTGGACTAGCTGGTTCTTCTGGTCCTGTGGCTGTTATGCTGTGGCTGCAGGTTCCCAAGGCCTCCTACCAGTCTGTAAGAGAAACCCCGGCAGCTTCTCTGTGGCTGCTCTTCCCTCTTGCCCGTCCTCCTCCCTTCAAAATGAACAGACTGTTGGTTTGTAACAGCCTGGACTCCTCTTCTTTTCTGCTGCTGAACTTGGGCCAAATACTTCTGCAATACTCCAGTCCAAGAAACTGGAAGCTGGGTTGGGTGCAGCTGCAATGTGGCCAACGGTCAAAACTCACTACTCAGGCTCGTTAAATAACCATGTGGGTTTACACATTGGTGAGGCTCTAAATAATCCTAAATTGGTGGTTCTTTTAATTGAGTTGCAGCACTTGAACCTTTGTGATCCATGTCTTCAGACTTCGTTTTGATAAATCATGAAAGAACAGATATTTGCAATGTTGGTTACTTAACTTTAGAAGTAAGATCTGAGACTTTCTTCTAGTCTCACAGTGTTAGAAACTGAGCCTCTAAGGAAAACATTGAATATCACAAGGTTTGTAATTCCTGGTGTGGTGTATAGGTTCACAGCTGCTTTAAAACTTTTGACACTGCTCCAGCCTCAAAACAACACAATGACTGAGCAGTATACCCTGTCAACATGGTGTTCCTCCTTGTGGCTCCATCCTAACGTGTTTTTCTCCCTTAACTTTCTTTGCATATGTACCTATCTTTGGTCTGATTTTTCCATCTCCCGGTGCAGCATTAAGCTATTTGTGGATGAGTATGGACCTATGCAGTAAGATGGGTAGGTCTGTACCTCTGTGCTCTCAACTTAAATATATGTTCACTGTATTTGCCAAACTTAAATTAAAATGATGCTAGCTTTGTCGTCTGCATAGCTTCCTGTTCTAAACGATATTTTTTCAAGAAATCCATTAAAGGATTTTTTGTAAATACAAGAATTACTTCCTTGGCATAAAGTTTACATTATTTAAAAGTTGCCAGGGGAAGATTCAGTTCCTGCCTTTACTTTTAAACATGACACCTGCTTATAGGCATATTTTTCAGGTAGGTAATCAGCTCTGCATGATTTTGTGAGAGCTCTATTTTAATCATTTGAAAGGTAACAAAGCAGAGAGACTTGGCAAATTAGAGCAAACTGACTAAAAAACTTTTTATTTATTTTGTGTTTTCACTTGCAAATAAGGATAAGGGCTTGACTGTAGGACATAAGTGAGACAACTCTTAATCAACCCAAACCTACAAGTCTCTCAAACCCTTCTTTAGCACCCATGTCTCAAGCTGTACGCTGTAAAAAAGTGGATTATATTTTGTTTGTTCAAACTGACCACGATACATATTTTCCAGAAGATTGAATACGCTTTGAATGTTTCACTGCATAATCTCTGTCTAAAATAAGACATACCGATTTAATACTTACATGAATTTTTTTTTTTCTTTTTAGGAGTGTTAACTCTTAGGCTTGAGAGATTGAGGGGAGAGAAGAGGGAATAACACTCTTCTCCTTAATTGGCTCGCTCTTGTGCATGTAGATGATGATAGGAGCCCACTGGGACTTGATATCAATTTAGTGATTAGCTTAGAGATATCCTGCTCAGCACCAGCTGCTCTCAGCGTTGTCCCAAATTGAATAGGAAGGATGTTATCCTGTGACTTGTGTCTTGCTAGAATTAATTTCAGGCTATTTTGAAAAACTAGGACTGGTCAGCTTTGGTGCACAAATTGGAGCATGCTGAGAGTCGTGTGAGCTAAAGACAAATTTTCCTTGACTTATGCTTTATTCTCCACAATGCTGTGCCTAAAACAGATTTTTCTTGTACTTCAGTTGTTACTGCCATTAGTTTTTTAGAAATTAGACAGCCAGTGTTTGAGACTGGAATACCGTATTCCTGCTTATTTGTCTACTTGTCTACCTTTTCCTCATGTTCCTCCACTGTTCTTTGAACTGTGGGCAAACTGAAGATTTTGAGACTTCTGAGGAAAAGGGAGCATGAGAGGCCCAAAAGCCTTCCAGGATGGAAAGAAGCAGCCCTGTTACTTATCCCTTCCTCCCGTTTTTGTCATCCATCTCCTCAAGAAGGCTCCATACCTAGAAGTTCGTTCTGGCAGTGCTCAGCTGAAAGAGAGCATAACAAAAATCAATCAGGAAGAGGACCCTGGCAGGAGAGCAGCGACTATATGCATTGTGCTTCTTGAAATAAGCTGAGTTCCACCCAGATTTCCAGGCAGAATTTGTCTGGCTTTTGCCCTGTGAAATTTAGTCCTTACTGTATAAAAAAGAGTGTGTGGACTTGAAGAGGACAACAAATAGCAACTGTTTCAGGCAGCTATGTAACAAATTTCAGAGTTTTGACGATAGAGTGTCATAAAAGGCCTAAGCTTTGTGGTACTGTTTTTTTCCTTTTTCTATGTATGTGCGTTCTGCAGTATTAGAGGCCAAGCCATTCTGCCACAGCACCTTTCCAGGCCCACAGCCTGTACTCTAAAATACCCTGTGGAAGCTCTGTAAAGCAGTTCTTCCAGAGCTATTGAAATCTTTTTTCTCTTTTTGTTGGCTTTTCTCTCAGTGCCTCACAATTCTGAAAAATTGCGCTAGAGCCAAACACCAGTGTTACGCTTTGAGAAAACTGTAATGGCTGTAAAGCAGTATTTCTGTCATGAACCAAAGGCCCAGTAGTTTCAGGAACGTGACCCAAAACTACGTCCAAGCTCGATGTGTCATGTGTTTTCTGTAGCTGAACTAGAGCGTGTTCAGGGATCATTGGAGATTTGCTTATCTCCTGTTTTGCAGCTTTAGTAGCCAAACATTTGGGCATTGCTTAATGGCAGGCCTGGAGTTTTTGATCTGCAGTCCATGAAGTGGTGGAAGGTTGCATGGTACTGTTTTCCCTTCTATTCAGTTGTGTTAAAGAGGCCAAGCAGACCTTAAATACTTAATGTTATGTAGCACTTGCTTTGGAAGAATTTTTTTGCACGATGATCGTTAGGTGAGGAGGCTGAACCTGGTTGCCCGATGGGGCAAAGCTGCTGCAGCTCCATGACCCCAGGTCCAACCAGTAGCAAGGCTGAGAATGTATTCCCAGTAGGCACCCACACACACATATACAGCATACATGTGTGTGTGTGTATGTGTATGTATATATACACTTACATACATACACACATATACATGGCTGGCAACACAAATCAACATGGACAGACACACTCGGCACTCACACAAGCAGCACCAATGGCCTCATCCTGTTCCCTTCTCTGGTTTATCAGAAGGAAGCTCCATTAGCGGGACATATATATACATACGGACAGTGTGGATCCCTCCAGTAGCTGGTCTTAGACACTCAATCCATCCAGCAACTGCCCCTGGATCCCCGGGCTTCTCAGTTGCTGACACCTGGGCATGCAAGCCCCCCAGGCCCACAGCTCCACTGCAGTTGTTGGTAGACGCACACACACACACGCGTGCGTGCGCCCACCCATACCCACACACCCCAGGCACGTATGCACAAATGGGTCTCAGTTGATGCCCAGACTCCACAGTCTCCCTGGCACTTGCCTGGGACTCCCCTGGTCTCCCTGGTAGCCAGCTTCCCTGTGGTCTTGCCCTTAGAAAAACCCGCATGTGCAAGCACACACATGCATACACGTGCACACACCCCCCCTCAGGTCTCACAGTTGAACCCCAGACCTTATGGTTTCCCTGTCAGTCAGCCAGGACTCCCCAGTTTTCCCTCAGTAGCTAGCTGCCTCTGTGGTCTCGCTTTTGAAGACATACATGCATGCACGCACACACACTAGCAGGTCTCCCACTCAACCCCAGACCCCATGGTCTCTGGCAGCTGGCCAGGACTCCCCAGTCTCCCCCCAGTAGCCAACTGCCCTGTGGTCTCACTCTTAGAGGTGCATGCACACAGCTGGTTCCCTGGTCACCTGACCTACTCACCAGCTAGCTTGGCTTGATGTTCGCTTTTGATTACACCCTTACTTGCATGCCCTCACTCGCTCCTTTTGCTGGCACCCAGGCACACGGGCCCTCTCACCCATGGTTTGAACCTGGTTGCTGGCACTCAGACCTCCACACACATGCATACAGAATAGAGTCCCACACTCAGGAAAACAGTGAGGAAGGAATTTAATAAGACAGGACAGACTACGCTGATGAGGTGCAGGGCACGGCCAAGCAAGTGTACTGACCAGCCCTGTTTGTGTACAGCTGGATCCTTTTTATCCCCATATCCCTTTATTTTCCCATGCTTCTTCCTCCCCAAATCACCTAGATCTCTCCCTTTCTCTGTCTTTGGTTCCTCCCTTAAACATCCCATAATAAGTCTTGCACATTCCCCAGATGCTCTTCCCCTGTATCCCACAACGCGTCCCACACTGCCAGGCAGTGACACCCTCAGTCTGAGAGATGATGGGGATTGCTGCTCCCGTTGACTCACTGTGAGGGGTTTCCCACCCGGACCATGGGGCTGACGCTCTCCTGGGCAGCGCTGGCAGGGCCCAGACATGGTGTCTGCTCCTCCGAGCAGGTAATTTGGGTTCCCCACCTGCCCTTGTGCCTCTGGGCTTTGCTGTGCTTGCAGAGATGCGCCCCTGATGGGATGATGGCTCTGCTGTGATGGGCCTGGGAGTAGCCAGGGCAGGGTATTTCTCAGGTCCCCCCACCTGCCATTGACCCTCTGTGGCCCTTTGTGCTTGTGGAGACAAGCTTTTTGCCACATAACCTAATGATGATAAGTGGTCCATCCACTGGGATGAGGGAGGCTTCATCCGCTTCAGGGAATGAATTTTGAAACCTCTGATGTAGAGTTGTGTGATTTATTTTCTCACTCACTTTCCTGCGAGTCAGACTCAAACTTTTAAGGACTGGTAGGTTCACATGTGAAAAATGTCAACGTCAGGATGTGATTGGAACCTTTTTCCAAACGGAAACCTGCAGCTCTTTGGTCATCTTTGTCAGTGAGGGAGTTCTTACACTTTGAATGAGCACAGTTAAGTCTTAACAGCCTTGAAACTAAAGTCAGGATGAGGAAACAGAGCTGAAAAAGTATTTTTTCTGGAGACTTGGCAAACATTGCTTTTCTTGTCAAATCAATACTTTTTGTAAAGCTTTTCTGATTGTCTCTTCCCAGATCCTCTTGGCTCTTTTTTCTCTCTCCCTTTACCACTGCAGAGCTTCCCCAAGCATCTTGTTTTCTTGTATTTGCTTTTTTACCAGACTGTCGGCCAGTCAGCTTGCTCATGCAGCTTACAAATGTGGGTCAGGTGTCTCTTCCAATTACTTATCTCCTGAATCTACCTCCTTGGATCTTTATCCATCGTACTGTTAGCCCTGCTGTTCAACTTGCCTGGACACACTTACACCTAAGAGACTTGCAGTGCAGTTTTGTCATCTCTTCTCCATTCCCTGCCCCTAAATTACTTTGCCTTCTACCTCTCCAGCTCCCTCGCACAGCCATTAGAAAGCCACCACAGTGCCATTAACTTCTCTTTCGAGACCAGACGCTAGGAACTGCTCTCAGGTTGGTATAACTGGAAGTCACATTGCTTACTCTTTCCCCTTGACAGTAACATCGATCATCATTGCCTTGCTGAGAGTCTTGATTCCCCAGCTCTGACATTTCCTGTTTCTGTCTGTCACCTTCTAAAAACATCTCATACCTCGCAGCCAAATCCTTCCTCCCATCTGTATTCTATTTTGAGCTCTGCTTTTACCGGATGGTCTCCCTATTTAACTTTAGCACTTAAGCTGCTGCAGCATTTATGTACATCTTCTGTGGATTTTGTATTTTTTGCTAAGCCTAACTGGGACATATTAGCACCGCCTAACTTCAGCCCCTCTGCAGTTAATGGGGGGAAGTGAACGCTTCCAGAGTGGTGATTCCTGGCACCTAAGTTAGCTCCTGCTTAGCTTAAGTGCTCCGAATTAGGCTCTTCCTGTCTTGTGTCTAAGTGGAGAATTCAGTGCATTTTCTGACTCTCTCAGGCATTCTTCAATGCCCAAATTGCATATAATAGGTATGTATGGATTGTAGTAATTTTTACCCTATTAAAAAGCTCAGAGGCACTACAGAACTTGAAAATATGACTTTTTATTTATGTTTCTATTCTTTTATTCCCCATTGTGGGTTGCATCTGTAGGAGGAATAGATATATTTGTTGTTTTGACTTGATTTTTGTGGTTCCCACTTTTTATAGGAGAATTTGCATGAAAAATTTAAGCCTACAGACTATATGTTTCCTCTTTTTAGTAGCTAGATTACAGGTTGTTAGTCCTTAGCGATATGGAACATCAGAGCAATAGAGCTGAAAAGGCTTCTCTCTGAAACAAAACAAATCAGAGATCACACATGAAATACCCAAAATCTGTTACTTTCTTGTGTGGAAAGCTTTTTATGTGGGCTAAAAAATGATTATTTCCTTCTCACTCTCTTAAAAAAGCTATAATTGCTAACAATTTCATTCAGGCAAAGTTTATTATTATTTTTAAAAGACTCAGTCAGGTCTCCACAATATTTTTTTTGAACCTGCAATCAGTTATTTTTTGGGAGGAGGGAGCAAGAGGTAAAAAGTGGGTAGAAATAATGTGCGATCAACAACAAAAAAAAGGGCTTGTACTGATAGCAGCTCTCTAAATTATAGTCCATAAAAATAAACACTAAGCTCATTTATGTGATAGATGACAAAATGTCAGGTCCTTTTAAAATAGTTTGAACAGTATTTGCATGGTTTCAGCCTATTAGGTTGATTCCTAAAAAGGCAGGCTATTTAAGAACACTGCATAATAGGCACTGCTTGTATCTTATCCCTTTTTAGACCTACTGTAAAAAGAAAAGTACTCACGCTTTTGGAAATGGCTTAATGTGAAGATAGCTTTTATTAGTCTTCCCTTAATTTTAATGTGTCGGTTCCCTTTTCCATCTTAACTACAGCTTTTAAACTGAATTACAGCCTGTGTATTTTAAGATTCCTTCCATAGTTATGGGTGTGGATCACATCATTTCCATACTCTGCTGTGCATGGGTAGGAGTAAAGGAAACTTCAGTTTGATGCTGGTATTTGGCCTTACTTGTGATTTCCTCACTGAAATAGTGCTGTGAAGCAATTAACTGAGCTGGAGGTAGTTTGGTGGTTCTCAAGCAAAATGGATGGTTCTGGATCTATAAATGACTATTCTTGGTATTAGATACACAATTTCTTACTGAGAACGTGTTGAAGACCTGATCCTTTTCCTTCAGTTTGGTGTCTCTATTCAATCTTGATATAATTGGCAAGGAAGAGTATAATGTATTCTATTTCAGAAGCCCTTTCATGAAGGGTGGTTAGAATTATTTTTTCCCAAGAGAAATTAATGGAGCACTAATGCTATTTTGGATTATAGCAATCAATAAAATATTTTTACATTACTTGGCTTTGTGGGTCTTGCTGGCTTACATTTGTAACCGTCATCTTGTGCTCATAGTGGGCTTTTTTCAGTAGGTCTTTTTTATTTCCAAACTGATTTCGTGAGCCTTTATGAAATCCTCACTTTGCAAAAGTGAATGTACTTTGGAGCACACCTTTATAAGAATGTGACTGTCATTTATTCTTCAGGTTTAGAGCCTTAGCTTGGAAGTTGTCATCTAATGATTCATAAGGAAATTGAGTAATCACAAAGGCATTCTGTAAAGGAAAGATCATGGTGACATTCTGACCACTGTCAGAAATATTGTGATATTCTGGTTGGGTAAGGTTTTTTTGTTTTTTTTTTGTTTTGTTTTGTTTTTTTTTGGTTTGTTTTTTGTTCCTTAAATAGTTCTACATTGATTAAACCAGCTTTACAAGCATTGGGTGATGGATAAACAGATTTCTTCCTTCCAAAACTGAGAATTGTACAAAAGTTATTCAATAATACCTCACAAGAAAGTTTGTCCAATGTTTAGTGTACTAATCAAAGCTTAAGATTCAATTGCCAAGACTCCTTTGGTAATATTATGCAAGTAATCAATAAAATCATTAAAAGTTAAGTGCCGGAATATGAGGTAGGCCCTAGACTGAGCCTCAGACTCTATCTGCTTCAGTTGTCTATTTGTAAAAAAGGAGATGAAACCTTCTTCTGTTTTGGGTTAAAAATCGTGAGGTGATCTGGATAGAAGGTAAGTGGGATAATGTGACCTGGGTGTTTCCTAGATCTCTGGGTGTATGCCTGGGTTATATCCTGACTGTCTCAGTGCAAGATCCATGCCAACACACCCAGGCTTCTTCCCACACTAATTTCCCTGTCAAGGAAACTATGGGTTTGTGGCCCAGGTGAGTTTGGGAATGGCTGCTGCCGCTCCACGGTGGCACAGGTTGGAAGAACCAGTGGTCTGTGACCACTGTGAACCTCAACAGACAAGTGTAGAAGTAGCCATCAGTGCCGGATAGCTAAAGTGCATCATAGACGGAATTAAAAGAAGGTGGAATTAGGGGAGTAGAGTAATAGAAAATGTATATTTTACTGCCTTTAATATAAAAGGATGATGTAAATGATCTTATTAGTTTAGGCTGGTGGAACTGTGCTATACAGACAAGAGATTGTATTTAGAGCTATGCCCATCATTTTTCTGTATAGCTGGAATTGTTTGGTGACTTAGATGAATCTAGTCAATAATTGACTGAATGTATGACATACATTTGATGGGAACCCAAGTGGATGAAGACCTTGTAGAATCACAGGATATAGATGTCAAAAAACTACACTTAAGTAGCAGTTACTAATGTTTTCCATTTAGTCATGCTTCCTTACCAAGCACGGAAGCATTGATGGAACAGGTCTAATAAAACATTAAACCTGATAATCAGATCATGCAGCATGTCCAACTATTGTCTGACCAATCTAATTCCCCTTAAATTCAAAGACTCTGAGTTCTGTTCTTTTCCTAAAAAAAGCTATACAGAACAAATCTGGAAGCATCTGTAATTTCAGGTTTCCCCTTACTCCCTTTTCCTGTCTCATTGACAATATCCCATGCAATGAGACCTTTTAACATAAAACGAAGTAAAAATAATAAATAAATATATAAATAGCAATACTTCTGGATTACACATAAACAAATGAAACTGATTTTAAAAAAAAGCACAGCTCAGATATGTCACCTAATCTTTCAGTATGTACATGGAAAAAAGGTGTCATATCTTTTGGAAGTGTCAGTGAATGGTGCAAAATGGTCCATTTGGGGCAATCTGTCAGTGTGTTTATGTACCTGAGGAAAAAGAACATGGTTTATTTAATAAGGAGACTCTAAATTGATTTTTAAGCATGCTTATTTTTCGTTTTTTTTTCTTTTTTCTCTTATTATATATATAAATTGGCTTACATAGATCTGTGGCTGACTGTTCTTAGAATAAAACATATAGCCTTTGGTATTAAGATGTTTTGAAACCACATTAAAAATGCTGAGGTGCTACTTTTTGTGAGCTTTTCCATGGCCTAGTTTTGGGGAAAATCCCAAATGATCTGAAGTCAATTAAGTTCTGAATGTCAAAATTTAGATTAATCGTGAAAGAAATAGTTTTCCATTATCAACAATTTTAATAAGCTTTGCCCACCTCAGGCTCCTGCTGGTCCGGATTCCGACACACTGTCCAACATGTGCCATAATCTTTGAATGGTTCCAGTGATATTTGGTGACACTGATCTGGGGAATAGTTTGTAGTTCATCACACATAAAGGTTGGATTCACACTTAGTGACTTAAAATTTGTGAGCTTGCAGGTAACCCCTTCCGATTGAATTGTTACATAATCTGTTTTGAAAGGAGAAATAATGAACTTTGAGAGAAGGAAAAATGGTTGTTCTTTTAACTTTGGCTTTTGAGTTTATTAGATCTGCTACTGGCCAACATACATGTGAGCCCTTTTCAGTGCTCTCTCTGTGTAGTGCTGTATGATACTAACAACAGGACTAATCTGCCTGGTAAGGGCAAAGGGTCCCGAGAGGAGGAATAACAGAACTAGGTCCTTAAATCTGTCTAGGGAGGCAGTTCCTTTTCATGACCTTGCTAATGAGGAATAGATGAGGAGAGGATTTCTCTGTTTAAAGCAGGGGCTGGATAACTGGCAAAAGATGAGTTGAGAAAACAAAGACAACACATTAGAAGTCTGTTGTGTAAACACAGCAATCTTGCATTATAGCTCTTCTTTCCTGATGCAAATGAAGAGAAGTAAATTTTATAAGAAATGATGAGGAATAGTCAACAAAATTATTCAGCTTCACATTTGGTTTTGTTGTTTTTTGGTTTAGTTTACCCAGTGCAGCAGATGGCCTTGAGAAAACAATGCGTCTTTACATCCACTTTCTCCAGCATTGACAATTGCTCTTTCTGAGGCATTTGAAGAACCTACCAGTGATAGGTCACAAAGACTGGTATGAGATTTACAACGTCTTGCGTTGTGAGGACAACAGGAAAAACTTCACTCATAAAATGTATGGAGTGTATTGAATGAGCAAAATAAGTAGATGTAGACAATTCCCGCAAGAGTGTAACATTTTGTTCGACAGTGCAAGGAGCTGTAATGTTTAAGCCATACAGTGACATATGGTGGCCTCAAAATGAATCTACGCCTGGGTTTGGGTGTCTCTTTTGTTAGGATTCACAGATTAATATTCAACTGAAATTATTGTATAAGTGCAGAAAATGTGGCACGCTGGTTTGAAACAGAGAGGTAGTTACTCATTGTAGAGAAAAATAAAGATCGTTTGGAATCAGAATATTGTAAATATGTTGATAGAACAGATTACAATATATTTAATTGTTGGAAGCCTGGGGAGGCCAAGTGTTTTCTGAAGAGCTTTCTCAGACATCCAAAATGATCTATAAGGACTGTACGTAAGACTTGAGATAACAGATGCTTCCAGACTTGCTCTGTATAGTTTTTTAGGAAAAAGACAGAACCTTGAATTTAAGGGGCATTAGGTTGGGCAGACAATAATTGGAAATGGTGCATCATTTAATTATCAGGTTTAATGTATTATTATGGTCTTCTTGACCTTCTCTATCAATGCAAAACATAGACAGATGTTGGTATTAAAGAGAAAAAGAGAACAGAAGTGGATAGATGTGAACAGGCCAGGTGCCAAAAGATCAGCTGACACTGCTGACATCAAGTGCAGTCTGGGGAGCCCTCCTTACCCGGTCAAGCCTTTGCATGAAGCAAATGTATCAGTGCCTGTATATGCAGAAACCACGGCAGTGTCCATCAGTTGGTTTCTTGTCTGGTCAGTATGTCTTTTTTGCTATGAGATATGCTTTGCTTGCCCTTTTTTAGCTGATTTCTCTGATCTTCATCTGTCAGAGTCTCAGAATTAAATTCTTGTTTCATCTCTGGGAACAGAGCTTAAAGAGAAAATGGGCATTTAGGTCATCTTGGGCATTTTCACCAGATGCGCAGAAGTACATCCCTCTCAGATCTGTGTGCAGTATGTTACAGGCTTCTTGTAAATTTGTGGTTTCTTTCCAGTGCAGGATATTTAGCTTTGAATATTATGAGAGCAATAAAAAATACATTGGAAATGGGTCATAGCTACAGCAGTAACTTGAGAAGGTGTTCTCTCTCAAGAGATGTACTTGTGTGGTATGGTGGAAATGGTTTCCCACAGCCTCTTTCAGGTTGCTTTGCTAACTACTTTTGTAGAGGTGGGTGCAAGAGGCTGCTGAGACATTGGTGGTTGATGCAGTGACAGCAAAAAGCAACCACTACAGTGCCTGTAGTCGTTCATCTTCAGCAGCCCTGAGATAAATATGACAACTAAGTGCATCCCCTTGCCTCCTCCCCCACCCAATCTCTAATGCTCTGCAATGGTCCATGTGTGGCTTCTGCTGTTCATTGTCGGCACAGGATGAAGGTTGTGGTGCTGATGCTGTTCCCAGCAGGAGTTTTAATTTTCCAGAGAAGCAAACAGTGCTTTTGTCATAGCACATCACAATACCTGCAAAAGATAATTAACTAGAAGAAATGAACCTGTTACTAAGATGCACTGAGCTGGAAGTCTAATAGTCTAGCGGCACTGCTACTGAAAAACCGAAATCGAGTTTCTGATGTTGTCTGTGCTGTGCACGTGTGAAGTGATCTTGGTTAATCCTTGTGGTCACAAAGCTGTGCTTTGTGAAATGATGCAACAATATTTTCCTTCTCAACTCTTTGCCTATGTCTCTCTTCAAAATAGGTGCTCCTTCTGGGGTGGGTCTCTTACTGTGTGTGTGTGCATGGTGCCTAGCTCCATATATCACCACCCTCTGGAGAGGGCCTTTGGAAAGTATTGCAGTGCCCATAACAACAGTAAAGGCAGTCTGAGCCTGTTCAGAAGAGGCGCTCTGCTTTCTTCTTGGAAACATTTGTCCTTGCTTCTCAAGAATTTGCATCTGTGGACTCTCACCTTTTCATAGGGTTCAGAAAACCAAGGCTGCTAAACACTAGGATGCAGCTGAGTGTGCAGATGATGGAAGGGTGACTGGAAGGCTGCAAGGTGGGCAGTGTGAAGGAGGAGGTGAGGCATCACTGCGGATACTGCCAGTGGTCCTCAGTCTGCTTCTGTTCCTGTATTGCATTGGGACCCAGCTCCAGCCTCAAAGAAGAAGAAAGCATTTTTATTTTGGGACAGTATATCCAAGGAGAAAAAAGGTTGAAGAAGTAGAGGTAAGTGTTCTCAGTAAGGGGAATTTGAGTGTAGACTGAGCTTTCATGAGAAAGCAAGTGGAATCTGATATGGAGTCTGACAATCTGAAAGACGGTGTGGGAAACCAGTTCAACCATCATTGCCATAGTGATGACTTGAGGAAAAAAAAAATTCCCAGAGATGAGGAGGTGAGGAGAACAGGCTTCTTTTGTTCAGTATGTTCTGGAGTATTGTGTTGATAGTTCCTATAGAAAAGCCTTTGTTTGTTTGTTCCCTAAAAGAGAAAAAGAAAAAAATACTATCTGTAGTTCTTAAAGAGCGTGTAATAGTCTACAGTGCCTTTAATGCAAAATCTCTTGCAGCAGTGTCCATCTTAGCAGGCTGGCTATGCTGATTCCTGCTCAAGGTTTCATCCACATCAGTGTCAGTTTTTGGGCTTTTACCTCTTCTGGGGTGAAATTCTTCAGGTTTTTCCACTTATAGAGTCAAGATCCAAGCCCTTTCTACCGCAGAAGGTCCAGCTGAGGAAGCGGATGAATTGGGCAATGCAGAGCTGCTCCCTGCAGCAGCTAGGTCACTTCCAATTCTTACATGAGGTCATTTGTAGCCAAGTCAAGCGCGTGCATGTTACAGTGACTTGCATGCTGACGCTTGCTGTGTTTTATCTCTCTAATGTCCTTAACAGCTCTTTTCTTTGAGTCGTCTTTGACCCAAATCTATGCTCTTAGATGGGCAGCAGTACAAAATTGAATATAGAGAGAAAAAAAACAACCTTCAAGTACCTTCCTGTTTTGTCTTCCTCTGTTACAGGATGTTACCTGTGTTACATATGTCATTTGCAATGTGGTCTTTCTAATCTTCAGTTTAAAAAGACTGGGTGGGGGTTTTTTTGTTTTTTGTTTTTTGTTTTTTTTTTCCAGCCATGCTGTGGATTTTAGCATTCTTTTGCCTATATGACCATTTAAAACATGAAAATAAAGCCTTGAAAGCTTGACTGGAGTAAAGGTTCACTGCTGTTATTAAATCTGGGGAAAGGGTGGGATTTAACAGCTCCTGAAGATATTCCAAGGGATAGATTTTTAGTGGTAAGAGTGTAGTTTAAGTGATTTTTTCGTAGACACCAGCTATTCTTTATCCCCCTTGTTTATGTTAGCTCCATGGCCATGCTTCAAGGGGTGTTTTGCTCAGCTTGATTCCTCATCATCTCTTGATCCCTGCCAAGCCAGTGATCTTGGCTGCTTTGAGATGCATGGAGAGGGTAAACATTCACCATCAATAGTACGAAGTTTGTTCAGCTGCTCTAATAACAACCAGATGCAATAGCGAACAGTACAGTGCATGTACTTGGGTTGTATGGGTGGGCTTGCCTTTAATTTGATTGGGCTTTGCAGAAGAAGGGTTTGGTTAAAATTAAGAAACTCACAAAACCCTAAAAGTCATTCTTCGATATTAGCTTTTCCATGAGAAATCTCACTACAAATCTGTTTATCTGTGTGATAGCCAGCTGGACTGCTGAGTTTGAGGAGAGATATTTGGCTATAAATGCTTTGATGTAAACCAAGGGCCTTTTCTCAGACTACCTGGGATGTTTATAAGAACGGCTGATAGACAGGTCTGCACGTTTCCATGGCAGTGTTCCTTGAGCCAGTGGCTTCTTTTGACAATACTCTTCTGAATTGTCCCACTGAGATTTGTTTCTGTGTTGTTGACCTGCTGGGTCAATAGTAGAGAGGTTCATCTGCCTTTCTTGATCATTGGATTTCTCAACACTGTAACTACTCTGTATAATATGCCATTCAGAAGTAAAGTGCAATCAGTTCAGCATTGCAGGGCCATATTCACAGTGTCTAGTATTAAGTGCCTAACTTTGACCCAAATGCAGTCCCCTGCAGCTCTGCTCTTTTCCCGTAAGCACTTCGCCCTGCAGAACATAGGATTTCGCACACGTGCATTCCTCATCCTTCCTACCGTTGTCCTCTCTCGCTGCACTCAAAGCTAAATTTGTCTTCCCCAAAGTACTCTAATGAGGTCAAAGCACTTTGTTAGAAACTTGTGATGAACAAATGGATATTGCCCTAACTCAGGTTTTCTGTTTCAGAATCTTTCTTGGGGTGTTTGAGTCCTGCCCTTAGTCTTGGTGACAGGCCTGGGCTCACAGATATGCTTGGACAAGACACCTGATATTCATAGCAATGCAGCACATGGCAGACCACAGTACTGACCTGGCTTGCAGAGCAAGCTTTGGCCTTCAGGGTGAAAATATTTACAGTGAAGGCACAACCAGAATTACCATCCTGAAAATAACAAGCAAGATTCCACAAAGAATAAACTCAAACTTGCTGCTGCAGGAAAGAGCCGTGGCGGTCTGCAGGCATACACAAACGCACAGACGCACGGGCGGCGCGTGCGCGTGCGCCCGTGTGACACAGAGCCAGGGAGCCAGAGAAAGAGAAAGCAAGCCCTGAAACTTAAACTCCTCCTGCAGCTCTGCATCTGCTCTGAGTCACGGTATGACTCACGCTGGCAGTGCTCACGTTAGCTAGCGTTCAGATGGAGCAGCTCTGGCAGCAGCAGAAGCAGGTTATATTATTGATTACCTGCTGCAGTCGATACTTGCGCCAAGGTTTTTTTTTACGAGCACAGCTGAAACACAGGAGGCTCTACTGAGCACCGTTGTTATTATCGTTTCCTTAAGGTAAGGCTGCCTGTTATTTGCTAGAGAAAGATGTGAAAGGGAATTCAGAGCTTGTGAAGGTTGAGCGTCTTTCTGCCGCTGCTTATTCTCGGAGGATGCTGGTCTTTGCAGCCCTGTTATTGCAAAGCTTTGTCTCGGCTGCTTGCAGTGCCATATGGAGAATCATAGGGTTAATGGGCGGTGCACGACCTAGGAAACAAAATAACTATATTCTCATTCATTGATGTTATGTAAGACATGGCAGCCATGTTAAGGACAGAAAACCTCTTTCGAAGAAACAGTGCTGCTAGACATTAGGGCAGGGAAAACAACTAGTTTTTCGGCAGCCTCCTGCTTGTTCTTTGGAGAGCACTGCCGTTCCAGAGTTCTTGCTTAAAACTGCGTTTGCTGCCTTCTGAGTTTCTGTGTTAATAAAATAAAAAAGTAGCATTAGCAATGGCTGAATAATAGTTGTTCACCCTTAAAACCACAGTGGTTTTTTTGCCTTTAGCATTCGGGCTGGGAGTGTGTGTGCACTGTGATCTGTGCATTGCCTGGATGTACATCTTGTTCGAATAAAGTGAGCTGCTTCAAATAGTTGAAACAATGCCTTCAGATGCTTTTCTTTTTCATTTTGTGCCACTAAAAGCCCATATGTGATGTCTTGCTCTGGCAATTGATTATATGCAGAAAGTGGACATATTCTAGTTAGAGTTGACATATGCAAAGTGACAAACAATTTTTTGTAGTGGCTGTAGTGTTATTTTATTTACTCTGGTGCTATAATTTTAATGTAGTCTAGACTGGTACTGCTCATTATCCTCACATGGAATCCACTGAGTCTTGAGTCTTTGCTGTACTCCCCATAACAGATTTTTTTAAATTAGGGTAATCCTTTTTTTTTATTATTTTTTTTGAGTTGCAGCAATGGATTTATCTTAATTTCATTCTTTTGGCAATTTGTCATGGGGGAAAAAAAAAAAGTGTCCTTTAAGGTACATCTTACAGTGAGGTTGGCAGCTCTCTTAATAACAAGGGAGCCTAGTCACTTTTGTGTATTATTTTCAGGATGGGAGAAAGAGGATGTTTTAGAGAACTGATCATTCATTTACTAGCTTACTTTCAACTACCTGAAAGTGCCACTAATTTCCTTGTAAAATTTACCTGGAAATGACCACTATCTCCTTTCAAGGAAATATTACAGCATACTTTAGGTTCTTTTTTAAATCTACTATTTGCTAATTTGAAGCATTCACTGATGCACTGTGTTTTGTTCTCATTACTATGAATTAACTAGATTTGCCATTATTTCCTTTTTTAAAATGATTAGGTTTCTTAATAAAATGAAGAGAAAAGTTTATTAGTGCATTTGTAGTATCTTTAGACTTCTTGTGATGTCCAACCTAGCTCTAGTATGAGAGAAGCTTTCGAAACAACGTCATTCTTGAACCCCCATCTCCCAAAGCAAAATCACTGATTAGTAGTTTAATGATTTATGTTTCTGGTAAAAAAAAAATATATATATATATTTCTTACGTTACAGCGTAATAAATGCAAGCTAGTTTATCCAATAGTAGGATTGGTTTTAAGACTTCTCAGTATTGGAGTCTTGGCACGTGGCAGTCTCCTCCCTTCCCCCTCGTTCCCCCCCAATCTAAACAGATCCAAATAAAACACTCTTTACAGTCCTAATTTTTCCACTGCTTTGAATATGAATTAATGTTTTCTGAGACTGTGTATCAGGATTCTGTTTGCCATCAGGTTCGTTTTTAAGCTTGTATGCTTTTAGACTACGTATTCTGTATTATGTCAAATTAGAACAAATAATTTATGATAATAAATCTTAATTATCTTCAATTGAGTTTACATAATTTCTTTATTAAAGCGGATGCATTAATAAAGATTGTGGATGCAGTTAAATAATTAACAGCATTTTGAAAAGAAGTTGCATGGGTATGTTTAAAAGATAGGATGATAGTTACACCTGAGTTAACGTAACTTTGAACACAGGCTCTCCGTCCTCCCTGTCCACAAACTGTTTGTGCGAGTTGTGCCCACCAGAGAGAGCTCCCTCCGATTACTCCGGTTGTTGCGTTATTGCTGGGTCCGTGCCCCTTATTTGGTGGAATAGCACCAAATGTAAAAGAGCATCGGCTGAAAAAGAACAAAAAGCCCAGCCTGGCAGGATAGATGGGCTGTCTGCATAATGCGAGTAGGACGGCTTCTAGGAGGAAGAATTAAAGCATTTTTTAGTGTTGATTTGTTACAGTTTTGTCTTGGTGATTACCAGCCGCCTTTGAGAGACAGAGACAACTGGTAACTAAAATGTAAACTGCCAAGGTAGAAAAGGTTTGTGCAACAAAGTGACCTTAACTTTTTTTTAAGTGCAAAGGAAGCAGTTGGGTTTGATCCTTCTGTGGCAGGGATTTTGAAAAGAGCCTGCCCACTGATTGCTTTGCCCGCTCCTTTTTATTGCTTTAAGTCGGCTTTGCATCAGGCTGTAAAGGCAACGTAGGGCAGAAGCTGTTAGGACCATTTCACCTATTTTTTTGACAGGATTTAAAGTGCGAGAGTTCCTGGTCTCCCTGGCCTTTCTTTTCTGTAGTAAGTGTTCAGGTAACCCCCATGAGTCCAAGCAGAAGATCCCAGCTCGCTCTTCTCCCCTCCTGTTTCTAATCTACTGCATGTCAGCCCAGCTTGCAGCTGGTTTCTCATCTCTGCATTACTCCGGAGCCTGTGTTTTGTTATCCCTGCCCTTGCTGAAGCTTTTGCGGACTTTCTGGTGAAATTTCAGCTCCTTTTTCGCACTCTCACTTCAGCTGCTCTGGCGAAGCAGAGCTGTTCAATGATTCTCTCCCCTTGGTTGGTTTCCCACCTAGGCAGGCCACAAATGTTCATTTTCTGAAAACTCTGTACTCTCTTGCAAGCTGCAGAGCTCACGTAATTCAGTTCTTCTCTTTTGATCCTGTGTGGCTTCTGCGGCTAACTCCAGGAGTGGTGTTGGGCTGTCCTTTTTCTTTCAGTTTCTTTTGGTTTTTTGATTCTTCCTTCATCCAACCCGCTTCTTTTTTCCGTGCCTTCCTCTGTTTGTGGCTCTCCTCTATGCGTGTTATTTTGAGCCGTCCGCCTGCCTTCCTGGTACATGCTGAAGAGTCCTGCAGGGTCATCTCCGATCTCCAGCGTGCTCTGCTTGCCCAGCCCTCGAGCAAAAGTTTTGACTTGGGTGGTGGCATCGCCCTTGTGCTGGCGGCTCTGCCTCCCCTCCGGTGACAAGGGGAAATGACTGCGCGCTAACTGCTGCTCTTGCCTTGGGTAGCAAGTGGAGAAGCGAGGGGCGCTCGCTAGGAGGAAAACAAAGCCTCTCCCCAAAATGGTTGCCGCTTTGAGACCTTCGGCTGGAGGAAGCACCTGCTCTCCTATTGTATACAAAACCCATGTCAGCAATGATTTATAGCCAGCCTTGGTAAATGGCTGAGGAAGATCTTAGGGGAGTTCCAGTTTCATTATTGTGATGGATTAATGCGAATCATTTTATTATGGGTGGTTTGGGGATGCTATTATGGTTTTATCTAATGATCAACCAAGAATGGAGCACTGCTGTACCTGATACTGAGTTTACACAGAGTAGAAGATGCTCCCTGCACTGAATGATGGTTTTGTCACATTGTTCTTAATGCAAAAAATGACTGTCCTATTTTATAAGGTGATTTGCTATTTATATTAGACTTTATGAAACAGAACTCTTTTCAGTATACTAAATAAAAGCAGAATATTGGTGTTTATTTAATCTTTCATTCTCATGTGTGAAAACAGCCAAGCATTTTTATTTTCAACTCAGAATTTGAGGAGGAGGGAGGGGAAAAGTTTGAGTTGGTCTGGGTACAAGCTTTTTGTTTCTTTTTTTTCTCTCCATTACAAGTAACCCCCGAGAAACTGGGGTTTATACTAGAATGAAATCATTGCACGTGAGCGGTATGAATAGCGTTGTTTTCAAAACTTGTTTGTCAGGGAACTCTTCTTTTTGTTTGAGTAGTTTTTTAAAATTACAACTTTTACAATCAGTTGTTTTCTTGGAGATGGGAGGGCATCTGCTTTGTTCCTGTAGTTTTTCCTGTTTCCTGAATAAATCTGCCCGTTTGGATTAGATTTATTCCCTAGGTTTAAAGAGGAGGAGGAAAAAACTGTTAAATCTTTGTTTCTATTGTGTCCTTAAAAGCTCTTCACTCTGTCCTGGGGTAGTGTAAGCAGGGGCCACAGAGGGAGGTGGTGGATGTGTCAGCTTGTTCCGGAAGGTCCAAATTGTCAGAGAGGTGCTGTCCCACCTCTGTACATCGCACAGTGTTTTGTATCATGCAGGAAAAGTCGCAGTTTCAGTTTTTGCCCACTGGTACCTTTATGTACTCTCGAGCATACACAAGTTTAAATGAAGAGTGAAGGGTGCAGCTGACTACCATGAATAAAGCAACGATGGACCTTTCATTTGCCTTCAGTCTCTGAGTCTCCCTTGGCTTAGTCCGTCATGCCTGCAGCCCCTCTGCCCTATTCTGCAATCAGAGCCAGCGGGAGGGTGAGTCTAGTTCATTATGCTCTGGTTAGATAAGATTATGGACTGGATTATTATGCCATGGTATTTCTGTGCTGATTTCCCCTTACAGTTTATATGGATGCAGAAATCTGGGATTAGCTCAGTTTTCATTTCAGTTTGGTGCTTCATCTTCTAAAGCAGCAGAGTACCTCTGCGTTTGCAGTGCTGGCTAAACCAGATGATAGTGAATTGGTAGATATGATGTCTCTCATGACTCTGATGTGACCTTATGTGTTCAGGTAAAACACAGTTTAAAAGAAATGGGTTCATGATCTGTAATTCAGATTTACTTTTTCAGTAAATCCTTGCTAGTGCCAGATGGTAGAGCTGCTACAGGCAAGGGTAACTAAGCAGTATGCCCACTTCTGCAGGATACTCGGGCAGGGTAAGAAAAGACACTTCAGTATTCTAAGTAGCACTGAAAAGCTAGTACCTTCAGCAAGTTTTCAGCATGCAGTAAGTGTATTTTAACCCTCAGATTCTGGAAATACAGCCTGCTCTAAAAGACTTCTTCTGTCTCACTTCAGAAATAGACACTAGCAGTTTGACTTTAAAACAAAAGATTTATTTTTCCCTGGCATCCTTGTTATTTCTATTGGGCAACTGGAGGGCTTCTGCTGAGGACATGAACCAGCATGGTAAAGTGTTGATGCTTTTGGTGTACATTGAGACATGAAATAATAATACCATGCTGCCGGTTTCTTCCATTGCTTCAGGAAACTTTGGACAGAAGAGCTCTTTTGAGCTCTGTGTGTCAGTAAAAAGGATTCCTATGAAAAGGATCACATTCTGAACATTACTATCAGTAAATATCAGTATTGTGGGTGGGAATGTGAGACGTAAAAATGCATACAGCTGAGCTGGCTGAATGAGGTTTTTCTTTTTTAAACTTTCTCTCAAATGTGGGCATTTGGGAAAAGTTTGTTATATTAGTCTCTGATCCTGAGATAAGTGGATGACTTTCAGACATATTTTGGTAAACAAGAGTTGGTGAATAAAAGAAAGAATGTGCCCTTTGTGATTTTTGCCTACATAGGAAAGATTTCTAAATGTCATCCTATGCCTATGTAGATTCATTGGTGGAGAACATGATATTGAAAGCACTGATACTTCTACAGGGTGGTCATTTTACACAGAAAAGTTCTGTGAAAAAATGACTACAGTTTTCTTAGTACATGTGCAGTGAGATTAGACTTGCAAACTAGTCCATCAGAAATGGCTTTGGAAAGGCAAGTTCATTTTCTTGGCTCCCCTCCTGCAAAGTCTGCTATTCAACCAAGGGAATTGAAAGGAACCCAGGACAAAACTGGTCTCAAATTTATGAAGTTGAGGGCAGTTGTTCTCGTTTTATCTCAGAAAGTAAGTGGAGAGTGCCTGTGTTTGCAAATTGTCCATTTTTAGAATTTATAGCACAGAGTGAGTAAGCTTGTGTGCTGTCATATAATTTGCTGCTTTCCTAAGCTAGGCATTGCTTGTTACTGTGCAGAAGCAAATTAAATGAAGTTTTAGTCCCAAGTTTGTACTGAAGTGACTTGGTGTCTTACAGAGGATCCTGTGAGAGAATCTGCAAGGCTGGCAACCTGTACTCATTGCTTATGGAGGGTTTGTGCAATCCACGTATCTATAGCACTTTCACTAAATACATGGTGAAGGGAAGTAGCTTCCTAAGGTTGTGATAATGCTATCGCTTAAAACAAGAAATGGGGAGTTGAATTGAAGGGAACTCTGTTCGATGGCGTGTCATCCACGCTCTGAGGATCCAGATCTGTGCTCTCTGCGAGGAAGCTACCCAGCACCACTACTGAAGGTGTTCAAGAGGATTATTTTGGTGGGCTCTGGGAAGCCCTGGCTGGAGGGACCTGAATGAAAAATAGTGAGAATTGTCTCCCATCCCACCACCTTAATTTGGCACATTTACTGCCATATGGTGAAATTACATCCTTTATTGTGGTCTCCCTTTTACTAGCATCTTTTGCACATGAGTATTTTTGTCCTTTCAACTAATATGGCCTGAGAGAGACCAAGTCAGTTGTGTGAGGGCTCCTTCTTTGTGAAACAGCGAATGGTGCCCAGCAGTGAGCTCCTGTGGGCCGGCGTGGGCAGCGCAAGACCTGGCTTTGTGGCCCATGGAGCAGGCGGGTTCATGGAGGGCAGAGACGCCTGCGGACAGGAGGGACCCACAACAGCTTGGGTTGCCAGCCGGGTGCTCTGTGCCCTGAAGAGGCAGATGGAACTGCTGGCCGTTTGCATAGGGCATTTTTTTCCTTGACAAAGAGCTCTTTTACATGATCCTTTTGAAGACACCATGTCACTTCAATGCATGCAGGTAGTGGAAATGGCTGAGCATGTTCAGGTTACAGAGAGGGGGGAGAGAGGGACCCTTGCTGGGCCGGGGAAAGGATAATGTTCTGTTTGTGCAGTGAGCACTTGAAGGAAGTGGCTTCTTCTGTATGTGAAAGCGATGGGAGGCTGCCTGTGTGTGCCTGAGGAAGGGAGGGCGTTAGCTCCCACACCCATCGCAGCTGAGATTTGGCCGCTCTCTAAAGCTTTGCCTTTTTTGTGGGATGGGTGTATTTGCTAATAGCTCAAGAAGAACCGAATGTTCATTTCTATGCCCCTTAGTAGGATTTATGTTGCAAATATGAAAACATCCCTGCAATCTTCACTTTCCTGGGAAATCCAAAGATGTCACAAGGGGCCAATGGTAAGATTTTATTGAGGGCTAGAAATACTTTGGCACATATAACAATTGTCTTTTTAAACATGGGGGATGTCTTTTAAATACCAATTTTATGTAAAACTTGGTAAAAAGGTAAACAGAGGGCAGAAGAGAGTCACTTACCAGTCTGAAGATATGTTTAGCTGATGTTAGATCTGTGATAAGCAGCAGACAAGAACTCATTACTAATTCCACTCTCAATTTGTTTGAAGATTTGATACCCCTTTCTGTCGTGAGCAAGGCACCCAGGTTAAATGGGAAGAGTAATTCCTTCCTAGCACGCTGCCTACATGTCACCAACATTTGCAAACTTCTGAAAGGCTTCTAAGAGAAAGAAGGGAGGTCATAACCAGGCATTTGGGAGGACTGCGGTAGCTGATGGAGAGGGGAATACTTGGTAGCATTTTTTTTTGAAAGCATTAAATCACTTCCCCAACTTTCCTGCAACTTGCTGGTTTTTTTCCATTCTTCTGTGGTCTGTGTTTCTGGCACCTCAGAAAACAATGTCTTCACAATAAACATGTGACTGTTTATGTGCAGAAGCTAATAAGGCAGCCTCGAGCTCCCCATATCATGCTGCCCATTTCCTGGCAGGAGAGCCTGATGTTCCAGTTTGCATCAGTCCTCAGATTGCCTTTGGGGGTCTGTCAGGTATGACTGCACAACAGGTCAGCGTGATGGGCTGGTTTCCTCAAGGAAAACCGGTTGTAATGTTATCATCTGTGATTTTTCGCAAAACCAAACACCCTCAGGAAATTATTGTTTGGTTACACTGCACAAAGATAACGTCCACCAACTACTGCTTGGATATTTAGTGTTAAAATAAAATATGACTTAGCCTGAAAGCATGGCCTCCTGTGGTTAAAAACAAACAAAAAAAACACGGACAGATATGTGGGCATTCAGTAGCTAAGAAAAATGTGTCTTACAATGACAGTGATAAAATAAATAAAGGACCGGTGTGGGATTTTTAGCTACTGGACACCATTCATTTTACTGTCAACAAAATAACAAAAATGTTCAAATTTATTCACTGCTTTCTTGGGTGTTCTTCATACACCTCATCTCTTTGGCACAAGCACTTAGTAAATTGTCATGCTTGTAATAGCAAACCAGAGCCTCTCCTTAATATCTGAAATGGAATATGAAGTGCAGAATCCACTCATGTAAACTAGTTTGATCTTGAGACTGTATTGTGTAATCTCTTTTTTCCTCACTTCCTATTTTGTAGGACAGCGCTGCGCACTTGTTAGGTAGACTGACTTGTGGAGGTGTGTGTGTCTCTTCTCTGAGGAACAGATTTCATGTCTGGGATGTGCTGTGGGTTCTGGCCCCCGGTTTGTTTGGACTGGGGAGGTATTGGTACATCCTGTGATTTTCTTTCCGTGCAAGTCAGCTGCGGAGTGGGGTGAGTTGTGGCTCTGTCTCTGCCCAACACGGAGCTGCGACCCCCTCAGGACACACAGCCAAGCTTAGGAATGCTAAAGGGCTACTGCATCCGGTAATACAGCTATAGTCATAGATGTGTGTTTTATTTCCTCTCAAAAGAGAGCTGAAAATAGCTGAAGCTTTAGTGTTGTGAAAGTACAGGTTGGATATATAATGCAAGCAAACCTGAAATAATTCTGGAGAAGTCAGATGAAGACAAAGTTTCCTCTTTTTCTGCAAGGCAGATTTTGATGTAATGGCATAAATTACATCTTAATACTTCATATATAATATTAATACTTCAGAAAAAGTTGCCACATTGATCACAAAAATAATATTTCAGGAAGGAAGAGTTTTTGTTTTCTTTAAAATCCCAAAGACCAGTGTTTTAGAGTGGAATATGAAGGAAGACTCAAGGAAATCATAGATTGTTAGTTTGTAAAAGACTTTAAGGAAGCTTGTCTTTTACTGCTTATGTTAAAAATGGGCTCAGATTGCTCCATAAGGCAGAGAACAAGGTCAGGCAGAGCACAGTGGAGTGTGCTGTATATTCTGCCTCTGTCCAATTGAGGGTTGTGGCCCTGATCGTATCTATCTTGACCTAGAAAAGGAATGCATTGCTCAGGTTTGTAGACCGATTACTGGAAACTTGAGTCTTTAAAATATGTTTACAGGAAATGTCTTCTGGGCTACGCTGAATCTGACAACCTGCTTCGAATGAGCATTTGTTTGCAGCTCCTCTGTCATGTGGTACATCCTCATCTGATTGTCCTCTGCAGAGGTTCCTGTTCCTCAGATTTGCTGGCATAAACAACAAATATAGTTGTTCCCCAGCTTGGTTTTGTTAGTGTGATCCAGTTTAAATTGTACCTTTTGCAGACTGTTCTGTTTACTTTTTTTCTATCCAAGTAGTACAGTTTAAAAAAATAGTTTAGGTGGTACCAACATGTACGGTTATGCTGACAGATGTGAGATGGGGAAAAATGAGGACAAACAGCAAGAGGCAGAAGCTTAGACTGGCTCAACTCCCATGGGAATAGTGTGTTTGTTGGACTGTGCCAGGGTAAAGGCTATAAAAGCTAGTGTCCTGTCAAAGTAGCTTTATTTTTCCCTGCTTAACTAATGGACAAAATCACACCTGGTGTCATGGGTTACTGTGACGCTTCAGAGATGTTGGCAGCACATTTAATTGCGAAGAAAAATGGTTAGTTATTTGTTCCTCCCTGGAATGACTTAGCTGCTCTCTAGTGGGTGAGAAAAAGGGAAGAAGCATAGGGAGGAGGAGAAAGTGGGGAATTTCCAATAGAAGCATGTGTGTTCCCAGCCAGTTTCATGTTTGTTGTGTATCTGTCTTTCAGGAGGTTTCTCAATGGTGCTGTATGCTTCACTTGCTGCAGTATTTAGGAATAATGGTACGGCAGATTTAACTGAGAACTGGTGTTCTCATCAGTTTGCAAGTCTGGCTACAAGTCTGCAGGGACTGGGGAAAAAATATCTCGATGTATATAATTTGCTTATAGCGAAGGATCTGAATGGCTTTTAAAATCTGGCAGCAAGCACTAAAATTTGAACTGCCATTATCAGTCATTTGCAAAACAGTTTCCATATAGTTTTAATTAAGCAAAAACATACTGCAGGGCAAAAGGATTTGAAGAACCTTTTCTTTGTCATTATCATTTTTTAATGCAGAAAGCCACAGGCAGAACGTGCCAAGAAGCTGGTGCTCCAGCGTGGTCTGCTGTTGGGCATTACCACACTCTGCCGTGGTCTCGTTGCTACTGCATGGCAATGTAGTTTAAAAACTATACAACATAGTGTAGAAGAGAGGGATTTAACTCCATGCCATGTTGGATTCTCTCGTATACAAGTGACATTGGACTGTCTGGCCTTGCTATCTGGGCACGTACTACTGATGCTCAATTTAGCTGGTGTGGCTAAAGCAAGCACTTCACTGGTTCTCAGTCAGGTGCTAAACCACAGTGGAACTGGGATGCAATTAAAAAGGTCAGTAAAATTGTGTCAGAAAAGAGAACTCATGGGCAGACTCTTAAAAAATGTAGTTTAATAACCAAAGTTCCTTTTAGTATGCAGTTCAGAGCAGGAGGACACCTGCAGGAGATCAGAACTAACGAGGGCATTGGCCGGCGTGACTTGCCTTCTCTGTGCAAGTTTCCGTATTTTTCTGCAAATCTTGTTGACAGACTAATTTTAAAACATGTCACTCTGAATGTGTGACTTCCAATGTTGCTCTGCAAAACAGGTGCGACTTCCTGATGTTAGCGAACAAGGTACAAATATAATTCGCCTATAGAAAGTCTCTGTGTAGTTACTAAATGGCATTGTCTCTGTTCTGCTGATGCGCAAATTAAGCCACAGAGATGAGGGGCCTTGCCTGTGGCCACAGAACTAGCCACTTTTATCATGGTTAGGATTGTAAATAGGATTTTTAGATTCATTGATCTTCTCTGCCATTTTCATTTTTTCATTTTAAGTGAAATGAGAAAATGATTTGTCCGGTTTAGGTATTTGTATTAAATGCCCTGAAGGTAAATGGTGGTACAATATGTTACCGGGTTATATGGTAGCAGGTCCATTATATCAGTTCCCAATCTTGTGACTGTGGCTGGCTGTGACTTGCAGTCTCTTCTTTGTGAGTGGCTTCTGTGGTGTTCAGCAGCTTTCGTAGTCCAGGCCCTGCTTTTAGAATGGAAAAAGAGAAATAAATATACTAAATACATACAGCTAAAGTTATAAAAGATACCAAATTGGAGCTCTGTGTGCCCGCACTGAATTTACTAAAATAAAAATGATTTAAAATAGTAAGCGACTGTGCCAAAAATTACTGTATGTCACACTTAAGCCTGAACAAAGCTCCTCAACACGTCATACACCTCTGTCCTTGTGGAGGAACTCTCCAAAAGCTAGGGTAAGTAAAATGCTCTGTAACTTCTGCAACTGTCAGTTCAGATGAGAAGTGAACCTCAGGTTTGTTCTGCCTTCACCTTGGACAGGCAAGAGAGAAGAAAACTTGCGTCTTCCTGTTGGCCACTTGCTACAGAGAGGTATAATTTTGTAAGCAATTTTAGATGCCTTGCTGATGAGTGCGTAGAAGCATAGGCCTGGATGGAGTTTCCAGAGCTGTTAAGTGTTTTCTTTTGTACAGAAACCAAACTCTGCCTTGAGTGAATTAGCTTTTTTGGTTGCTGTTACTCCAGTTAGGTTGGTTACTTTACTAACATCATATTTATCTTAACATATTTATTTATTTATCATTTACCTCTTCTTGGCTGGTGCTTATCCCTTGTCATGTGTTTCTAGAGAGCAAACTGCAGCTCCTCTTGGCCTCCTTTTGGCCAGGCTTAACCATGTGAGCTCTCTGAGCCTGCCCTTGTAAGGCTGCCTCTCCCTTCTCCTGGTGGCAGGCTCTTCTCCGCTCTGCGCTGGTAAGGATGCGTTGGCTGGTACGCCCTAACACAGTGCCCACCCTTTTTGTGGTTGGATTATCTGACCTTGAGGTCTTCCTTCTTGGTCGTTCTCAACTGATAAAATCCCAATTTACAGCGGAAGTTCTTCTTGTTAGTTCCTGACTGTATGGTTTTGTCTTAGTGCTTTTTAACTACTTCTTGTTTCTGTTACTTCAGTCATGGTTCTTTGATAGTTTGATTCTCCTAATGTTTACAAACAGCACTGTAAACTGATGAATGCAACTTAATTACTGTGTCACAAATATGAACACTGCTTTATGTCTGACTCTTGCCTGAATTTAACGTTTTTTAGGAATATATTGCTTATGACTGGTTGATGTATTTTTCTGTGAACCAAAGTTTTAGCTTTTTTAATCCCCCTGTATATGTGTATATATTTCTCCCACCTATATATTTTACTAGAGAAGGGCCTTCTCCACCTAGGAACCTATTGCCTTGACACAGTTTTGTGGAAAACACAGTCAAGGATTTCTAACATGCATTGTTGTAGCAGAACGGCAGATATTGCAGGTTGAAAATCATACTTGTCACTGTTCTGGAGACCGTACTGCTTGAAGAGTTTTCGTTTTGTCCTTAAGGTAACGTGTTTGATCCCTAAAGTTATTTGCTAGCTCCTAGATGTACAGTTAATGCCTTTGTGATATAATTCTGGGTGTAGATACACTGGGGAAGATGTGAAACTGGAACAGCAATTTGTGCAATGCATCAGTTGTGCAGTAAGGAATTGCTTATACATTTTTTTTTTGTTCTCTGAAGCTTTTGGAAATGTGAGATAATTGTGCTACTGGTCCTAACAGAGAGTCCAGCAGTGGAACAGGTTGCCAAGGAGGCCGAGCAGTCTCCATCCTTGGAGGTTTTCAAGACCCAACCGGCGCAGCCTGGTCTGGCCCTGCTTTGGGCAGGTGTTTGGATTAGAGACCTCCTGAGGTCCCTTCCGGCCTGAATTATCCAATATAGTCAGATTCCACTATGTCTTGTAGTAGGTGGTTGATTTACAGGATACACTTAAAAGATATGTTAGGAAATGTTTTGATCATACTGCAGGGAAAAAAAAGCCCTTAAGTTGCCTATTGCTGAGGTGCGGTGAGTGATCTTGGCATGGCCAAGGACAGTACGCTCTTTGGCACGATGGGTTTCGGCAACAAGAAATTAAACTTTTTAACCTGTCAATGACGTCCGAATTCAGCCTGAGGCTGTAGGGAGTGAAACCTGCTTGGAGGCCTCAGCCGAACGGGGCAAGGGCTCGGTTCAGTTGCTGTCATTGCCGTTTCACACGCCTCCCTCAGGGTGGGGAATGTTCTTGGGGGAGGACTCGCGGTGCCGTGCACCCACCCCACACTGCTGCTGTGGGAAGCAGCCGCGACAGGGTGGCTGCCTTGGGAAGCTGCCCTGGGAGGCCTGCGTTGTTGCTGGTGGCCTGAAGTAGCTGCCGTATAAAGCTCCATACGCTCTAACTGCATGGAGCCTTTTGAGAACTTACCAGCAAAGTTACTTTAGTTAAATGCGTTATTTTTTCGTTGATGTGGTAGAAGGGAGATATAAATCTTAGTCCCCTGGCATAAATTGTTACAATAACAATGCCTGATTCTGAAATTTCTCCTTCCACTTTATTCTTAAGTCCTCAGAATTAATCCGCAGTCCAGATTCTGTTTCAAATGATGGAGGTACTACATTATAAAATGTTAAAACTCTGCGTTTTGCATGAGATTTTCAGCAATTTTTTTTACTTGTTTACTTGTAATATTTATTACTTTCCAAAGTTTTTTTTTTCCCCTGTAATTTTCTGTTAATTTGGATCCATCCAGTCAGAAACTCTTTCTCCTTATTATCTTTCAGGCTTTATTTAGAAAGGACTAGATGCACATGCCAAATTTTAGCTGTGAAAGATGAAGTAAGGCGATACAACTCTAGGGATTACTACTATAATGTGTGACAATCTGTGGGCACTGAATGCGAAGGTTCAAAGATGAAATAAATTAGAGGCAGACAAAGCACAAGGAACTTGAGCCTTGGAAACAAGGTGCCGACAAGATCCTGCCCTCTGGTGTCAGTGGCGGCCTTATGCTGTTTTTAGTAGCGCGGGTGACTCATGATGTTGGGCAGAGGTTTTCTATTCTCCTTGCGTGCAGCGTCCGCTTTGGAGCCACAGGAGCTCAGGTAGGCCATTAACTAGCGATAGCGTGATTTGTTTATCTTTGAACAAGCGATGTGTCTGGGGGAATTTGTGAGGCTTAAAGTACAGCCTGCTCTAAAAGGCCAACTTTTGTAATCGGTTTCCACCAGAAGAACAGCCTTCGCTGCGAGGCAGTACAAAGCAGGTGCCCAGTCAAAAGAAATCTCCTGGTAGAGGCCAGAGGCTTTGCTGCTCTGGGAGTCGGGGCAGAAAGAGGTGACACGTCATGCTTGGGGTCACGCAATTCGTCACGTGCAGAAATCGGAGGGGAACACTCAGTTTCCTCATTGCTGATGGAGTTGCAGAGGCGGCCCTTTTTACAGAGTTCAGCAAAGAGTGAACGTTGGGTTTGACAGTAATGACTTCTCTGACCCCTTTTTTTCCCAACTACTGCTAAGGGGGAACAAGCTCATTTGTAAGATAAAGCAGACGGAGTCAGTGAATGTGCTTTCTCCTGTAGTAATTGCTTTGCTTCTGTCAGATGTGTCTTAATGCAGACTGAGGATCTGTTACTGGAAAGTCTAGAGAGATGTATTACCATGGTTGTGCTTAAATCTGGAATTTAAAAAATCAGTAGATGCTGTGGGCTAGGTTATTTAACTGGGACAGAATAGAGTGCAGTACTCAACCGGCTGCTTGAAGGGCTTATGTGTAATTTTTTCCTTGCACCATCTTGAACAGTTTAGTGAAGAATAACCTGGGCATCAGGCTTGCTTGCATTTACAGATCTTTCTGGATTCGGGGAAGGCAGGGATGAAACTGCCAACAGCAAATTATCACTGCCAGACCCTGGAGCTAGCCTTACTGTGACTTAAAAGGAATTGCAGTAATACAGGTCATTCAGTTCATCTGTCTTTCTTCTAGTAATCATTGTCTACATTGGAAAAGATATGCCTGGAGCAATCCTGCCTCTCCATCCAGTTCAGGGCTGCTTCTTACTGAGGAGATTAAAAAAGAATTGTCTTTCTCCCCCAAGACCGCCATGTCTTCTCCCCTGTGGGGTCTGTCTCCCCACTCTCAAAGAAATCCATAACAATAGAGCAAAAACAGCATTTGAGACCCCCCTAGAGGGACAGCATATCATCCTAATTGTTTCTTTCAACTACAGCCCTGGCTGTGCAATCAACTCCATACAGAGAGAGCCCACTACGCATGTGAAGCTTTCTGATAGATGAGGTCTGAAGACAAATATGGAAGAAATGAAAGAGAATGCTGTCCACTTCCTCTATTTGCCTGCTTGTTAGTTACTTTGGAGCATGTTTTCCTTTAACTGATTGGGATTTAGTGGCTTCCTCATTAAGAGTGAAGCTCACAATGTTGCATACATCAGGCTCCACTTGGTTTTGGCTGCTTAATATGAAACAGCATTTATACTGGTGGCACCCGTGTTAAGGAGCAATCCTTGCCTTCTCTTCAGTCAGTTATCTGAGTGACATCCCCTACACGTCTGCTCTGCTAAAGGACATACTGGTGCAGGTGACTGACAGAGAAGCTGTGTGAGTGACCCACGGAGGAGAGAGCGTTGTAAATAGCACAGCAAGCTTCTTTATGGTTGTTATTGGGATTTACTGTGTGTTTACTCTCTGCTTTTAGTGTGTTTTGATTTTGTTTTTGTTTTTTTACAAAAAACATCATTCATTAGTTTGTTCCTTGCCCTCTTTCTTTTCCTTCTATTACATCTCCTTGTCAGTTTATAAAGCATATTAAAATGCAAAGCAGACCATGTGGGAATACATTGTGGTGTTATATATGCAATGACAATGTTTCTTAGGCCCTCATGTTCATCATCCCCTTGTCAGTGCTAGACCAGTAGTATACACCATGCCTGATTGGTATGTATAATTGCAATAACCACATGTGCGATTATTGCATAATGTGAGACACTTGGCCTTTTAATAAGATTATATATTGCATTAAGTGTTTTTTTTTCTATTTAACTGCTGATTCTAGTCTGCAGAGTTAACCAGGTCTTTAGCAGCAAAGGGAGAGATGAAGGGCTGAGTTTGAATAATATCTTGAATGAAAGCAACAGTCAGATTGAGTAGAGCCTGAATATGGGGAAAGGGACAGAAAAGAGGGTCAGGGAACATGATGGTACATAGCTAATGAGAATGACTGTAGAGGGCAGGGAGTTAGGGAGAAAAAAGAAGCAGAATTTCAGATGTTTTAAGTGTCTGGAGAATAAAATAATCTCTGGGTTATTACTTTGTTTCTTTACCATGCTGACTTTTGTCTCTTTTTAGAAGTACTTAACCTACATTATGTTCTGTGCAAGCACAAAAATAAATTAGGGATTTTCTGGAATTAAATGCTACTCTTATATCAAGGTATTAAAAGAGTTTGGAACATTATCCTGTCCTAGTTTAAATTCAGTTCAATGAAGTATTCATATTCTGTGTTGCATTTTAATTATAAAGCTGTTACAATATTTAAATTAAAAAATTTCCAGTACCTAATTGTTAATAATCTCTACATAATGCATGGGAGATATACAGACAAATTACCACAGAATCACTGTGAGCATTTCAGGAATAATTGTTTCACTAAAACATATTGAGAGGATTAACACTTAATCCAAACCATCTCAAACTACCTTCAAAATCAGCTGCCTACAAACTGCTTTAGTTTTTGGAAACTTTGTATATGGAGCATTTCCTACTTTTATCGTGGAGCTTGTCTGCAGCGGTATTTTCCATATAGCCAGGAAGGTGAGAGTAGAAGTGACCGTGTGGGTCCTCAAGTCTTGATCTTCATACATTGCAAGGCCTGGACTGTGCAATATAGACACTTTCCAGCACTTTGCATGATCTCTAAGGCAAGGCACAACATGATAGCTTGAAGCACCATAATGAAAAACAAAACCCCACAGCAGCAGTATGCCTCAGATCAAGGGCATTGCCAACACATTAGTCTCTGCAGAATAAATAGCAGAAAAGGTTTCTAGTAATTTTTAGTTTTAGTGCATGATTTCTCATAAATTTTGGGGGGCAAGACAGATAAGCTTTAAATACCTGAGTTCAAATTTTCAAATATGAATTTAATCTGAGCTCGGACATCTCAATAAAAGTCTGTTGCAGACACTGACCGCCTGCAGGCCTCGGTGAAGTCAGGAGCAGTTGTCAGTGACCAGGGTCTCCTAGGAAATCAGAGCAGTCTTAAAGTTCAGATCGGGAGAAATCTTAATTTTTCTGTTGGTTTCAGTAGGATTGAAAAGCATATGCTCATGTGCTGTTCCTATGCTGAGATGCCTTGCTGAACCTGCATTTTTTAGGTGCCTCATAAATGTAGATTTAGGCAAAACCCAAGCTGAAAATTTTAACCATGATTTTCAGAAGGGATCTTCCCCAGCGGTCTGTTCTGAACACTGTGTGACAGTATAGACAGCTGCACACCTCCTTTTCAAGCACCAGGATGCACAACTCAGTTTTACTGTTTGAAGAATGAATCCATAAGTATTTCTGTGTGCAGAGTTGTCTGCACAGCTAAGTTCCCTTTAAAAATCAGGCCCAAGCTGTCTGAAGGAGGCAGCAAACTCAGATGTCACATTTTGACAAGATGATTGCTCTCAGCTCAAGTCATAAAAATGCCAGTTTGGATCAAGGAGAGCACTTAAAATCATAGACTAAGGGGATGTTTTGTGTCCATTTAAGGTATTTTTGCAAATCTTTTGCAGCAATAAAGTGCTGAAAGAATAAGAAGTCTTGTAGTAGAAAAAAAATCTTACGTCCTATTGAACAGTTTTCTTGAACTGGATAATTTATCTTTTAAAGAAACTTCTAAATTTTATTAGGAAAATCATGCTTCAGCACAATAACTTACTCAGATGTAGTATACTTGAATGACCCAACAAATCAGAAAGTCTGCATGAACATGTTTAACAGTTAGTGAATACGAGAAAGTGTTCTGAGTGGTGGAAGTTTAAGGTACTGTGTAGCTCTTAAAAGAGGCTTGTATAACAGATTGCAGAAGCATCTCACAGATTTACACAGGGAATTCCCTTAGCAAGTTAAACAAAGCCTTAGCTATTTCTTGCTATATGTCTTCTCATTTGGGGTCTCAGTAGCTTTCAAGAGATCTTGGGTATTTTACTCATAATTTCACATAGCTTTTTTTAATCTCAGAAGAGGCATCTAGTTTTTGAATCTCATATATTTTAAAAGCAGTCATACTTTCTGGCTGTCAGGGTGACTTTTTAAGTTGCCGTATGATTGGGATTTCTTAAAGGTACCTGTTTTTTGATGTCTAATTAAAACATACCTCTCTTCCTAAGCATTTTTAAGGATTTTTATAGCTAGAAACTGTTGAATGTAATATGTATCTCTAAGGAAATGAAGATATGATCTAGGCAAACTTCAGGTTTGTTAATTTGACCTTGATAACCTTAGGAAAAATTTTGAAGGAAAGAATAATTAAAGACATGGGAGGTGAGTGGAAGGAGGATGAGACACAATCTATTTTACTAAGGTAGGTCATGTCAGATTGACCTATTATCTTTTTTTACTAAGAAAATAGATATTCTAGAAGAAGAAAAATGTGCTAGCTCTGGTCTCTCTGGATTCCTCTGAAGTATTTAATATGGTGCTATGGAAATTACTGTTTAAGGTGGAAGAAGATTAGATTAGTATAAGAACGGTAAAGTCAAACAAAGAACTGGCACAAGGGGAGACAACAGGAGGTGGACATGTAAGGTGAATTACTCTCTGGGAGCTAGTTGACTTGGATAGTTTTCTGAAGGCTTGGGTTTATGGGGTTTTTTTTGAGTTGATAGTGTTACAATGTTGTATGAAAGTAGGCTGTTGAAACTTGCTGATGGAAGAAAGGCATCTCCAGTACACTGGTTTAGATAAAATGACTGTACAGGAACAATTAGTGTGATGTCAGGCAATACGAAGGGGATGAAATTCAACACAGCAAAATGTCAGGCCAAATGCTGGGAGGAATTCGCTTATGAGTTAACCTTGGTGTCAAAATTAGCAGTCTAAGCTCTTACATGATCAGTGGAAAGAGACAGACTTTTAATCGGGCACCAGACTCCTGCCTTTCTCTGTTGACTGCTAGCAAAGCCTTGGCACCTGGCTCAGGCATATGTGCTAAGTGCTTGAAATTGGACGGTGCTACTATCTGTGTTTAGGAACTAAGTTCAAGAATTTTTCCTATGAACAGCAAGTTCAGCACTGGAAAACTTCAAAGAAGAAAGGCCTAAATGAGGGTAAGTGGGTTGAAGTTTATCTCTGGTCGGCCAATGTGACGCCATCGTGAAAATGATAGGTGGGATCTAAGGAAGGGTCAGGAGAGGCATTTCAGGCTGAGGGAGGGCACCTCAGCCACACTCATCTGGGCTGGGACCTCATCTGCAGTACGAGTTTACAAAACTTCCTACAGTCTCCAAGAAACTTCAGTTCAGTATGTAACATGCAGAGAAAGACTACGGGAGTGACCAAAGCAATGGAGAGACGGTGTTACAAGAGGAGCTGTGTTGGATACGTCAAGAAGGCCTGCAAAACGGGAAATCTCGTTGTAGCAGCAATGCAGCTGGAGTAATGGGGAACCTGGGAAATGTGTCTGATGGCCATTAGGTAATAACTAACCAGCAGGATGTCTGTAGTCTGTCAGAGGACTAATGCAATTCTGCGTGTAACAGTGTGGTATGGTAGGAAGGCGGTGATTGAGAAACAGAACTGTCCAGATACATAATTCAGAGATGCTTTGAAGTGAATACATAGGGCTACTAATAGTGGCAGTTTGCATACATGCCCAGCATATAGATAAAATATTTAACCAATGCAGAAACGTAGAAGTGCGTATTGATAATCCCATGGTATCAGGCAGTAGTCAATAGGAGAATAGTTGAAGTATATTTAAGGAACAGCTTAAACATTTATGAAGGAGGGTGATTGCTTGGACTCTTCGGATTAGGCTGTTGGACAGCTTGTGCTTTCTGGTTGCCAGTGCACAGTGTGATGCTTGCTGTCTGCTGTACTGCCCTGCACAGAAAAGTGCATGTGATAAATCAAGCATCAAGTAAAATCAAAATCAAGCAATTTGCAGGGCTGGGCAAAGGTGTGTAAGTTTAGCCTGTGACGAAAATAGATTTAGGAGGAGGTTGTTGGGCAGCGAACTTGCAGTCAGTGAGTGAAAAGGTGTGCTCTGGAGTGAAAATTGTGGCTGAAGGACTCTGATGTGCCTGGAGTGGCAAATGACGGGTGCAGTAGTTACAGTTGGTGACAGTCCCTGCCCCAGATACCTTCTTAGTTGGAAAAAAATGCTTAAACTTGTAACTGTCTGTTGGTGAAGAACTGCTCTTTGCCTAGACACTACTTTGTCCTAGCACCAGGCTCGAAAGGGAGCTGAATTCCTTGAGCAAGGGTGAGTAACACGCTTTCTGCTCCGTTGCAAATAGTGAGTTATTCTAAGTGGCTTTATCAGCTATTAAAACAGTGATCAGGTCATTCTTTAGCAGAAGTATCTGTAATATAACAGGAGGAAAATGCCACAGCAAGAAACCTTTCATATGTGCTTCTGGCAACACTGCATTTAGTTCTCCAGTTATTTGTTTATTAATAAGTGCTTAGCCTGTGGTTTTGATGTTTTTAAGTGCCTGGAAAAAAAACTCAGGAGAGAATAGTACAGCTACTCTTTTTTCTGCTTGCTAATTAATTTTTACATAGAGGTACTAAATAGTTATTGTTCTGAGGTAAAAACAATTGTGTGATGACCTCACAGCCCTAACTTGGAAAGCTGCCACAGTACAGAAAAAACACTGTTTATGGACTGAATTGTCAGGAGTTTGGAAGGGGAACGTTCTGTTGAAAGCCCAGTGCTCTGAATGACAGAGAGGATGAACAGCAAGGGAGAGGACTGAGAAGGCAAACATAAAAATGTGTGAGTAATGTTTCAGGTTTACTATTTTTTAAAGAATCATGGTCCATTCCTTGTTTCTGTTATAAGTAAAATATACTTAGAATTTATCCCAGTTTGCTTTTTGCCTTGTTTTCCTATACTCTGGGGTTATTTAACTCCGAAATACGTTTTTCTGGTTAGGAAACATCTTGGGGTTTTAATTTGAAAACCTGCCTAAGCCTTATCTTACTAGCCCACACTCAGAGCATCTCAGATCTGCCTGGTTGCCACCTATAGCATGCCCCAAAAAACTGGAAGAGCATCATTTGAGGAGGTTTCTGGAGAAAAAAAAGATGATCAGGTCTGAGGAACTTCCCCCTTTGGGTTTCAGGAAAAAGGTGTCTCATGCTTCTGTTTGAGAAGGAGGGAAAAATAGAGGAAATTACAGCAAACCTTTCCTTCCCATTGCAATTCCTTTGGTGGGACGGAGGAAACAAATGCAAAACAAAGAGACAAACAGAAGCATCATCAGGTTTGGAATACTTTCCTGGTCTGTCCAAAAACTAATGTAGATCGCTATTTAACATGAGATGTTGAGAAACCAATTTAATCCCATTTCATACTCTCTTAAGGATAGCTATTTATAAAAGTTGGGAAGAATTACCTTCTGAAGGTTCCTGACCCTTTCCGTTCAGGTCTAACTAGTTGCCTGTTTTGCCTGACTTCACTCCAGTTCGGTAATGTGAATCCCATCCAAAGAGTAGAGCTTGCTTAAGCTTTTTAGAAGGTGTTGTTTAGTCATGGTAAGCACTGCCCACATGATTTGCTCACATGGGTTCTTAAACTGTAATGAAAAGATGGAATATTTTCATATTATTAAATAGGGCCTACATGAACTGCATCTCTCTTCAAAAATGCGTGCAATACAAAAGAGAAGGTTTTTCCAACCTATTTGGATCTTTCTGTCGTGGTATTTTAAATAGTATGTTTTCTGTTTGGATAGATTATATGATATAAAAACTAAAAATAAAATGTGCCAAGGTATTTTGGGAATTTGTAGGCAAGCATGACAGATGGAGAGAATGTTAATTTCTTCTTCAAATGCGTTTATGCTAATTTTGCTTTGAAACAAAAATATATCCATTTGGGAATAATTATATTCAAGATTGTTCTCTGATTTCCATATAAAAAAATCTTATTGCAATTCTTGCTAAACTTTAACCCCTGAAATGCCTAAACCACAAAGATGAGATGGTCTAAAAGGTGTATCATGGCTCAAGCCTTGGTGAGAGCTCGGTTCTCCTTGAAAGCAGTTTAAAAATATTCTGGCTGAAATCGTATTTTATTGTTGACTTTGCTTCATGCTCACATGGGCAAACAAAGAAAAGGCATAAAGACGTACTGCTCAGCTGTTAATGCTGAGCTATTTTTAGTGGACTGTTCGAACACTGATCTAGTGTTTCTGAAAGGAGGCTTTTTCAGTGTGCTTGTACACGTTCGCTTTGGTGACTGTCCTTTAGTCAGATCTGCTGTGACTTTGATAAGGTGATTTTTGGAGCTGTCCCAGGCTGTTGCCCAATACTCTCAAACATCCAAAGCAGAGGTGGATAAAACTGTTTTTTTGGAGAAAGCCCCAGCCGTGTAAAGATTCAGATATGGTATACCGTCCTGTAAACGTCTTGGATAGCGGGGCTTCCCCCACTGCGCTTGGGAGCTTCATTCCAGAAACTTGGAGACTTCTGCCTCGAGGTGCTTTTCTTGCTATTCAGCCGACACTCTTACCTTTCTTAATCTCGTCCTCCGAGGTTGCGCAGGCTCTGTTTAACAAGCGTGCCTGTTAATACAGGTAGATACGTTAGTCTTCAGTGAAGGCTGTCAGCGCTAAGTGAGCAAGGCCTGGCTGTAGAGGCTAAACCCATTTGAACTGAGGCACCACTTATCCTTTTGTGGCTGTGGGAGGGGAAGCAGCCACCATGAGCCACCTTGTGCTGATTTTCTGGTTTTTATGGTCTTCACTGTGCTGTCAGGTGTGGATTAAAGGTTTTATCTTCAGTCTAGGAAGGGCGAGCTTAAATCTCTGTGGCAGTTTAGCTGGAGAAAAAGAAAAACACACCTGAAATATTTTTCTGCACCTTTGTTCCTTAAATAAGTAAAAACCAGGATTCACTGTATTCTTTTCTTTTAATACACAAGCTCAAGTTAATATGGGAACTCTTTGATTTTGCTGTAAAGATGATGAATATACTTTAGAAAAGGGAAAAAAAAACACACCTTCCTTACATAAATAACATAACAGCTTGGGGAAAAAAAGGCTGGTAAAACCAAGTTAAAAATCATGTCTAATTAGTGATTTAAATACAGTGATAAGAACCTGTTTGTAATAGGAATACAGGAAAGATGGTAAACAACCAGATTCTATTCTGTTTGCCTCAATACTGTATTCTACAGCAACAGCCAATTTTTAATATTGTGTCCACTGTTACTCACTGGGAGAGGAATTTCTTGCTTTCTAGTTATGTATGTACTGTATATAAATAGTTTAGTTTGGTTCTCGTTGTAATTTTTTCTTGCTGCTTTTTGAACATTTTAGCAGAAGGACTATGAGTGTTTTCATATCCCAGTCTTGTAAGGAGGGTTTAAGCTTGGCACAGGTTTGCAGTCATCACCAATATGAGTGACTTCTGATGTTTTCGTTATTAGCATTAAAAAAATACCACTGCTGCTTTTGTTTATTCTCCTTCCATAGTTCACAGGCTAAACAAGTAAGAACTGAGGAAAAAGACAAAATTAGAGTTTTAGGCATATTTTTAATCTCTTGACCAATAAGGAAGTAATGCAAAATATTCTAGATCAACTGATGCACACTCAAACAGCTGAGTTTGTTGCTAGTTCGAGGGTGAGATCCTCAACAGTATGTTTAAATGGCTGTTGAAGAGAAATTCTGAAAAGTGTCTTTTGTAAACATTTCTGACATGTACAGCACTTAGCAATAGCTTGAAAAGTAGCATTTCATTACTGAATTGCAAACATCAACATTTTATGGTTTATTTACATCCCTGAGAATTTTCTATGAATCAACTTTGAAATCCATATGATATAACAGAAGAAAAGCCTTTTCTCTTTTGGATCCATAAATATGACAGCGAGCATTATTTTGTATTGTGTCCATTGGTACAGTTTATCCTCAAACAAGGGGGTATATGTGTCACTTCATTTGCTTTGATGGGTTAAGCAATAGGTATAAAGTCAAATAAAATTGCCAGTTAGTCTTTTCACTGGAGAAAGAAAGGTAGAAAAGAGATACTTTCAGATAGTATTTGATGTAGAAGGAGGGAAAACGGCAGGCAAAAACTGCTGCGGCGTGATTTTCAGGCAGGCGCTGCTGGGAACCAGAGGTGGATCCCATGGGCTGAGCAGCGACCTAGAGCGCTGGGAGTGAGTGGTCTCAAGTGATGGATCATGTTTTACCATTTGAGATTGTTGGTACTTTTTCATCTTCATGGAGAAATGTAGTCAGTGGTACTCCAGATTGCCTGTAACTGAAAGCTTTGGTATCTTGCTATCCAGTGAAGGGGAAGACGAGCATAGACGAGTTTTCTGGTGATTTTTCTTTGAGTCTTAATGTAAAAGAGGCTCATAACTTCCCCAGTGCAGCTCAAGCCATCTGGAGCTGCTTTTCTGGGTCTTGTTTAAAAACGGTGCTTTTTCCCCTTCCTCAACTGCTTGGAATCCATTACTAGACATCTTTTGTTCTGTATTTTAAATATACTGAAATAGGAACATGACAAGATAGGAAGGGTTTTTTCTATGACCAGCTGCATCCTTTGCAAGGGAGACAGCACTGGCATATTGTAATTTAATAGCTTTTGGCTTTGCAGTTATATGGCAGAAAAGGAGTAAGATCTCTTCTGTCTTGATCAGTTTCCATATCAATGACCGAAAAGGAAAAACTGAATGTGAGAGCTGAAAAGGCTGTGGTTTTAAAGGTGCCCGAAAACCAGACACAGTCACAGCTTTCCCAGAACTGAGAAGGAAATCCTAGTAGATTTTAGACTACTGACTCCTGCAGTCTGCTTTGTAATCTTGGCAGATTAAAGAGTGCTTTTGTAATATGCCAGATTAAGTTGGGAAAATCCATTTAGATAAATCCATGCACGCTGCTCTCACCTACTATGGAAGTGACTTTTGGGAGTCTCTGGGAAGGAAAACAGAATTTGTTTTAACACTAGCTAGCTACACACCACCATTGTCCACTCCCAGACAGCGTAATTTTATATATTTAGGTAATTTTTCTACAGTCATAAAGGGCAGATGTAGCTGCAGTTTTATGACACTTGCTGTTATGCCAGTTTAACTGGAAGCGGAACTATGTGTTTGTGCAGTGGTCATAGTATTTGAAAGATGGAAAAGTTAATCTAAAACGTTAATGTTGCATCTTCTACTTGGCTGCACAGCCAAACTTCTGTACCTTCTCACCGGCTTTAGACCTCTGAAAACACTGATTCATTTGTAGGATTTGGGTTTCTTGTACCACTCTTTTAAATTAGCTAAACTACTTGTGGAGCTTAGTTCGTATAAAAGCTTGCAGTACAGCAGATGTTTTGCCACAGAGCTTTTCAGAATGGAAGAGTTAACAAAGTGCTTTTTGCATGCACACTAATACCAATGTTTCTGCATCATCTTTTAGCAACCTGAATTTTCATAGGGATTTGGCATTGTTACTGCTTCGTTATTAAAAGATCTTCTGGTTTTGGGTCAAGTGGTAGTCTCATGCATTTTAACCAGATGTCCCTGGCTTCATTCCCCATAGATAATGATGGACGCAGATTTTTGTTTAATTCATTTAATGCTGTTAGCAAATTCCTTGTCTGTTTGTTTGTTTTTATAAGTGTGTGCCTCATAAAGAACTACTTGCATTGCTGGGTTTCAGTTACAGCTTGTTTTTATTTTCTTTGTTGAAAAAGCATGACCTTTTTCTTTTAATTGGATAAAGAGTTATTATTAGACTTTCCCTTTTCAGAACTGGAGAATGCCCAGAAGGGCTTTTGCTCACAGTTTCCAAATACAAATTTACGTCTAGATTGAGACCAAACATGGAAAAAATGAGAATGGTAGGTGAATATTTTGTGAAGTTCTGAGCAGACGGAAACAATGCAAAATGAAAAAAAATTGCAACCTTGATGACAATGATCGGTTCTTACAGTGTTTAAGGCAGTGGTTTTAAATTGTCCATGAACTATGCAAATAAATTCATGACAGGTGACTGAGGAAAGCAAGCCTGTTATCAGTAGCTTCAATTAACTTATGCTGAAGATTTCCCTTCCACTGGAAAATTTTTAGGGGGTTTTCAAATTGAAAAAATTGAATGCCATTGATGTGGGAATTTAATAATGCCCCATTTCATTTTGTCATAGTTCTGGGTTGATTCACTTCTCAGAAGTGTTCTCACAGAATTTAACCTTTTCTTTAAAAAAAAAAATTTTGGCTGTTTAAAAGAATGACGCTTTCCACATTTTTTTTTAAATCAGGCAATAACATACAGTTAAAAAGTTATAGTTTTATGACATATACTGAAAAAAATTCTTTTTTGCAGTGATGCATTATAATTCACAGTGAGATCACTGTGAGCAGACAATCATTTTGTGTTTTCAGTGGAAGCAATATATTGCGCTTGGAACACAGACATTATCCCAGTGATGACACTGTCCTGGCAATGTTATGTCTAGCTCTCATTCTTGTATCTTCAGTCCATGAGGACGTGCTAAGTGATCTACATCTGTAGGGATGAGTTCTGCATGTCCTTAAAAAGCTGGAAACAGCAACGTTAGTGCTCCTAACTGTTCAAAATTTGCTCTCCTAAAAGACAGGAGGACAGCAGCCAGCTGCTGGGTCTGCATTTCTTTAACTGGCTGTTGGAGAGTTGTTTATAGCCGTAGGGTCTCCAGTGCCAGCCTGTGCCCCATCTCTTATCAAGGCATTATGTTAGCCTTATACAGCCTAACCTGTATAGGCTGCCTGCTATACAGGCAGCCATGCCATGCCTGTACTCCTCTGCCGCATCCTGCGTCTCCACTTCTCAAGGCCTCTGCTGTCGTACCAGGCCTGTATGTCTCTGTGCTGCATCATTATGCTGGAGTTTTAAACACCTGGTGGTACCATACAAAGATAAACAAAAGTAAAAACAAATTAGTCACAGACATCTGGGCAATTAGAAAAATTGCCATAACAGTTAAACCCAATTAAAACAATGTTTCAGGCGGGTCAAGGAGAGTTCAGACAAAGCAAGCCTGAAAAGCCTCAGTTCTCAGGCCTTGCAAACTCAGTGCAAAGCTTATAGCTGGTCACTAGGACGGGCAATACTGTATTACAGGGCGACAAGGTAACGGCACTGCCAGTGCAGATGATGAATGCTGGTAATGCATTAGCCATCGTCCTACCACTGACTGCCAAACATGGGGGTCTGGGTGTGAACAGCTCGTGGCCCCGAAAGTCCCCAGGCTGCTTGGCGTCTGAGTCTGGGAGCACAAACCAGGAGACGCCTCACAAAATACCAGGACTGTTCGTTACACTGTTTTTCTCAGTCTCGGTGACTGCCCACACTCAGAGGGGACTCCAGGCTTGATTAACCTTTTGCTTCGACGCAGTCCTTATATTCAGCTTTTCATCCTGCCTTTTTGCCAGAAGGTACTGCCTTTCTAGCAGAGCCAGCAGATGTAGGAATGTGTGCCCACACTGAGTTTGCAGCTCAATATCTTAGTTTAACCTGTTGCTGAAAGTGGCTTTGATTAGATGGTGGACTATGGCCTAGAGTGGCTGAAATGCAGGTGCCTGTTGCCATCTGGGCTAGAAGAGCAAGGTGGGCAGCTGTGGGCAGAAACATCATAAGCTCGAGGGAACCTTTTTGCCTCAGTTTTTATGGCAAAAGGTCTTAGCCATAATGTAGTCCTCCTCATGTGAACGTAGCTAGACGTCACACCGACAGGTTCTCCTTTCGTCCCTGTTGCCTTGCTTTGGTGGCGATTTGACTACTGAGGCTGGCAGGTTGCTTATGAATTTCTGAGAAGGTGCGGTGAGGGGAAGGCAAATTCTGAGGCTTCACAAGTGAGTAGGAGAAGCAGACTCCACTGTTGCTAGCCTTCAGCATCAAAAATGGAGAACTGGATGCATCAGTCATGAGAGCAAGTTACTCTTGAACTTTAAAAATGGAAAATAATTTGGGATGCTTTCCTCATCTTACCTATCTCTACTGCATCCATGAGAAACTTGCTTTAAAAAAAGTATGATTTGGATAAACTTGGCCTGTAAAAACATACCAGTTTTATAAGGCATGTTAGTGCTTGGAGAATTGACAATACTATGATATTTAAGCTCATGTTTTTGAGCACTGAGTGCTGCAGTGAACTCAGCACTAATATTTGCCCTTTGACCTTGCATAGCATTTGTATCTTTTTGTGGTTGTTGCTACCATCCCTGCTGCAGTTGGTTGGGTTTTTTTTGTTTATTTTTAAACAAACTTTTGAAACCCACTAAATTACATCAGTTCTAAAGACTAATCAGAAGCTGTTGCTGAAAACAAACCAGTAGATTTAGGCTACAGTTGTTTGAAAATTGTGGTAAAAAGCTCTGGACTCCAGAAATGTGAAGTCCATGGCCATTGCCTATAGGAGTCTTAAATTTCTCTGAACTTTAGACTGAAATGTTTGTTACATTTGGTCTGTTTGTGGATGAGAATGAAGGAAAAGAATGTTAGAGCAGAATAAAAAGAAAGTTTTGCCCAACATGCACTGCAGCTACACAAGCAGATGCTACCTGCTCGTTTTGAACAACCCGCCTTAGTCTGTAAAATGTCAAAGTGAGGAGAGATGAAATTCTAAAGAAATAATACCTACAACAATTATATTCCTCTACAAAGATTCATATGTTTGATGATTTTACAGGTTAAACTGATTGGAGTAGTAGAAATACTTTTAGTTACTCTTTTCAAAATGTACCTTATTTTTTTCATTTTAGAGCTAGCATCATAATATCCACTACAGGACATTTATTTTCTATAATAAGTCCTTTGTTTAATCGCACCTCAGCACAAAATATAGTATTTCAGTATGACTGATACTCAAAGCTTAAAATCTCATGGAAATTTTCATCAGGGGGGACAACTGTTGAAATATAATATTCTAATAGAAATTTGTTGATTATGTTGTGTTGGAGACTTACTTGTAATCAAATTCATAGAAATATTTCAGTGATGTTTGGTCTGATTTCATCTTAAGAGGTCACTGCAAAGACATGCGAGCCACGTATCTTATTTCTTGCTGTATTTTTGTGGGTCAGGTACTTAGGCTTATTTATTCCAATTTTGTCTTACAGGTTTAGGCTTTTTTATTTTGGCAACCAAACAAGGAGAGTTTCAATATACTCCAGATATTCTTCCAGTACATTTTGAATTTCCTGTGTCTGTGAATACGTGTGCTTTTTTCCATAATATTGTGTTTCAGTAGCTCAGCAGTAAGTTAACAATTCGTTTAGGAAATGATAGTGCCGGGTCCTGGCAGCAGCAGTTCAATTTATACTCGCAATGGACTTTGCATTTTGTAAATCTGGTGAAATGTCCTTTCTCTTAAAATCCATTTGTAGTTATTCTGTGTTAAAAATATATCAGCAAATACCTTAGTCATCAAATTTGTTATGTAAAATTACAGCTGGTTAAAATTCTAGCTTTCTGTGAGCTATCTCACTAGGCCCTGCTTACATCTTGCAATTTTTTCTTCTTACCCGAAATCATATAAAATCTAGTCATATTGTCTACTGCTGGTAATTCTGATTAACACATTCCCTGAAATGGAACTGCTGTTGCCCCAGTCGAAGTGCAGAGATGTCCGTTGCTCTGAAGTTACAGTCCTAACCTGATTTTCTGAAGAGCGTCAGTAATGTCCTTGTTTGTGACCTGGAGCGTGTAGATGGCGACATTCGGAGAGCTCTGAAAAATTGCTTCTTAATATCTTGCGGCTTGGCCGGGAAGTGAAATTGTGGCTTTTCTCTGAAAGGGAGATAGATGCCTGTAGCAGTTCCTTGCCTGTAGCGGAAAAACTCGGGCTGATTAGCGTGTCTCAGACCCATCAGCTCCTTTCCCACTTCCCCTTCTTGTTGGCCTCGAGAATACAGCTGGCTCTAACCACGTTGTGAAGGGCAGGCAGATGCGCGGGTTTGGGTGTGCGCATGGGCCGGGGGTCCCGGACACAGAAGGAACTGTCCTGGCACATTTGAATCGTCTGATCTGGGGTGCCCCTCCTGCATCAGGCAGTGCCAACAGGACAACAGGGTCCTTTTAGTCATCTCCTGTCCTCCTCCTGCTCCTTCCTAGTGCACACGAACCTGAATCAGAACATTTTTGAATATATAGAGGCTGTGTCTAGCTCAAGACCCACTCAGAAGTAGGCTTATTTCTTCTTTCAGAGTCTTTCCTGAGGCATAGCTAACGCTGACAGGTGATGAGCTGGGATCTTTTGCGCCATTTAGCCCCAAGTCCCACCAGTTCTTGAGAAGCAGCTGAGCTCTCCGTCCCTCCTTACACCTACAAGACCTCCTCCTTTTGGCTGCCATCTCCTCAGCTCACATCTGTGCCTTTACCCAGCCGGTGGAAAACCTTGTGGTTTTCCTAGCTCCGAAAGTACTTCTACTTGTTCCAGGCACCTGGGCACTAGCGCACTTCCCAGGCTAATATGGGATGCCAGTGCTTTCTGATTGCTTTCTGGAGGCCCCAAAAGCTTGTAACTCACACTGGAGCAGGATCAGAGGAGTATGGTGGGGGCTTCCCCATTTCCACTCATGGTTTTGTAAGACAGGTAATGCACTGCTTTGTCTCTGCAGTAGTTGTTTTTTTCCTTCAGTTGTTTCTTCTCTTTTCTACAGTCTTGCTCCTCTTCCTCTCCAGTCTCCTGGAAAGGTAAATGACTGGGAGAGCGACTCTGTTCCTTCCATGTCCTTTAATCTCCCAGCAGTCAGGGGTCTGTTCAGATTTCCTCTTGGAGCATAGCTCCTCTCAGCAGAAGCGGAAGCAGGATTTCTGGCTGCCTTCTCCCTAGTCTCTCCGCAAAACCTTGGCAAGAAAGCAAACCAACCCTGGGGGGGTCTTTGGCCCAGATCCTAGAAATCTGGCCAGGCTTTTTTGGATGAATTTGAAGTGTTTGACAATGCCAGCAAAGTGGGGTCTCTGTATGCTGTCTAAATAGGTTTTCAAGGAAAATATTTTCAGAAACTGGCAAGACACTGAGACAGCAATTGCACCCCAAGCCTTTATACCTTACAGGGTGATCTCACTGTTGACCCACAGGCTGGATTTGGCCCAAAAAAGGCTTGGTTTCCCTGCAACAGCTGCCCTACCAAAGCATTGAAATGGGAGCAGTGGTGGGAAGCGCAGACTGTTGTTGGAGTGTGTGAGGACCAGTAGCTGCTAAATGTCTTTTAGCGTGTCCAGATACTTATTCATGCAAACTGCCAACATCCCACCACTTGGGAAGGAGGAGTTGTTTACATGACTACGGAAAGGAATCCAGGAAAGAGCCTTGCAGTCAGAGTCTTGGCTCACAACTAGCATCTGTCCCACCGATACAGTAAGATGGGGGCAAACAAACAAATCATTTCATTTTCCAGGAAGCATAAATGAAAGCAGCACAGAGAAAGCAGATATCTGGAAAGAAAAAAATATATATATTCCATTAGAAAAGTCATCCTGCTTTGTCACTATTAGGCATAATCTATGCACGCACTATATAAGAAAAAAAGATAATTTATGTATCATAAATACACAAAACACAAATTAGAAGTGCAAAACATGTTTATGGAGAAATATGTATCAACATATTTGTATTAGTAGCATAAATCTCCAGTTTTGTTATGCTGCATAAGTCTGGTTAATAACCTTTGTGGAATATTACTCCCACAGTAACATTTATTTTAGTTTCTAAATGTGTGACACTAGTTGTTTTGTTTCCTGAGTCAATCAGTTATGTCATATTGAAAACACATATGTTAGAGAAAGAATTCACATATTTCTGTTTTGCCCTCTGACACGGTTACGTGTTTTTAATTTACACAGACATTTTAAACAGTAAGCATAGGAATCACAGCAAGTCAGAGGAGTGCCATGTAAAAATGAAGAGTGCTTGGGAGATTTTTCATGATACCTGTGACCTGATGGAGCAGTCTTTCCATTTGGGAAAATGTAGTGTCAGGAAAATAAACCCTAACATGGAGTCTGTGACCCCAGAGGAGAGTTGGAGCAGAATGCAAGAGCCACACCAACACGTGGAGGTCAGCGTTAACACATAGCGGGTGGTGGGATTCCCGGAGAGTTTTGGTCAGCAGAGTCTGGCTTCAATTCATGCTACATTAGTCTGTGAAGTAGGTAAGTATTATAGACAGGTAGATCCCTAGACTTTTTGCTGTAATCAAAGTTTGGCCAAAACTTCTGATTACAGATCTAGTTTCAGTGCTTTTATTTGCTCTGTGTTTTCTGCTCTCTCGTTGCCTGTATATTGGAGAATATTTTACTGCTCTCCGCTACTTCAGGGAAGAGAGCCTTCCTTCTGCAATCAACAGCAGTAGTGAAATCTTCAGCAGATTTTAAGGTGTGTCTAGTTCATCTCCCATTTCATGTTAAAAACTGTTCATGTTGGGATTTTTCTGTTTTTCTTGCTGTTCTCCCCGCTCCTCCCCTACCCTGCAGCAAGAGGAGCGTAGAGAAAGGGTTAAGCCGTTTGGGTATTGTGGTTAGAACAATGCTGTTTGTCCTGTTTTTGTTTTGGGGAGCAGTGGCGAAAGCAAGCGTTGTGAACATGGTGGTTTTGATGAAGGATGATTTAAGGAAAGGCAGGCTTTAGGAGCATGTCCAAAGGACAATCAAATTCGGAAATGTGCCCCCACTTTGAACTCCTCAATGGAGCTTACGTCATTCCGCGCCCTTGTGGACTTTTCCCCTGCCTGTGTGAGCAGTCTGAGACCCGCAGGTCGCGAGTTGGAGAGAAGTCATCCTATGAGCTGGAGACTTCACCAGAACGTCACCTGCATGTTTCCTGAGAAGAGGGTAAAGGTTAATCTAGAGACAAGATCATCTGTAGGCTGTTTCAGTTTTTGTTGGTACAACGGTGGAGGAGGCTGGGAGGGTTGAACTTCAAACCGTTCTGTAGCACGCCTATGGCTCTGTGCTGTTGTTCTTTGCTCTACTTGATGAAGGCTCTTTGCAAAATGAAACAGCCGTGCTTTTTCCTTTTTAGTTCCTGTATGCAAACCTATGTGTTACGAATGCTCGCTTTCACATGTGGGCGTGCATATTTTTGTGCTCACAGAGGGAGTACTAAAGAAATAGAAATGTTGTGATCACAAGTGAAATTAAAACATTATCTCATTAAGTTAAGAATAATGCTAATTGTATTTCAGTTGTGCAAATTAAGACTATTTGTCTATAGTCACAAAGAATTAAGTGGCCTAAATTGCAATTTTCTATTAAAAGTATCCAAATATATTAAGGAGATAGAATTAGGTTTTTAGATTGATTGTGTTTTCTGAAGCCTCTAATAGCTGCATGGGGGGAAAGTGATCAAGAAGGAAAAGAGAATGATTTACGGGTTTGTGTGTAAGTGGGAGAGGGTGGAAGAGGAGGCAAAGAAAGCCATTTCCTGCTGCTAAAATGGCATTTTATCTAAATGCCACTGACAGGCTGTATTTGGGGATTTCCATGCTGCATTAATGCGTTCATTGTATCTTGCAGTAGTTTATTTCTTGCTCTCTTGGAAGACTTTTACCTGTTCTTGCTGAGGCTGCCCACCTAGTCAGAATCCTTAGGAGGGCTTTAGCGAGTGGCAAGAAAGACTGCTCAGGGCAAACCTTTTTTTTTTTTTTTTTTTTTTCGTGGTAGTCATGATTCTGGTCAGTGGAAGATGGGAGCATTGAATCAGCTTGTGAGGGGAACCTAGTTTTAAGGAGCAGATTGAGAGGAGGGAATACAGCCTCTTAGTGGAGCTGAAGGACTAGTACCTGCTGAGCATGTTCTTGGTGGGGAAGCAATTTCAGTGGGAAGCAAAGGGCCATACTGGATGCTAGCACCACTTGGTTTCTTTCAATCCTTGGGGGCATGGTAAGGGGGATGTGGTAGGTCATGGAGGGAGTGAAGGATGGTGGAACTCCATTGCCAACTCTTGGATCTGCGACTGGAATTGAAACAACTTATTATGTGGTCACCGGCCGTGACCGGACTGTTTGTAGCTCAGGGGAGAACAAATGACCCATAACAAATCTTATGGCTGCATCTATGTTAGCATTTTAGTTCACATTAGGAACTCTTTTCTGAAGTGAATCCTGCAGTCATCTGCAGTTACTTTGTTTTGGTTCATGTCTTGGAGCACATGAACAGGATGCCTTTTGGCTGTAGCTGAGTAGGACAGTGCACTCTGGTAGCATGCTCAGCACTCTCCAGCCACAAATGCATGTTCAGTCCACAGGGCCAAACTAGTGCTAGAATGAAGAAAAACCCCTGAGAGCGTATTGTGTGGATATCAGGTTTTTGGCACCATCTGTTCATTCTACAGATCTGGTCTTGTTGGGATAGCCTACTTGCTAATGTAGACATAGCCTGTGTTGCTGACCCCGCAAGTTTGACTGGAAAAAAAGAATGTGGCCCATGGTGTCACACTCGTGGCCCTGACTTTTCCTGTGGTTGAGAACTGTCTCAGATTCAGGACATCCAGCACATCATTAAATGAGACAGAAGAACTAAGTGCTCATGAGACTGTAGAAAATAGCTCTTAATCAGTGTCAGTCTTAGAAGGGTGTTGTTGGGAGCTACTGTCCTTGAGCTGATGCCCAGTTCTTGGGCTGCCTCTGCAGCCGTGAGTGATAGAGAGTGATCCAGACCTTTACCTCAGACCCTGATGCAGGGCAAATGGAGTTCCTTGCACCTTCTTTTGCAACAGCTGTGAGAGATGGGATGCTGGACTTGCTGGAAGATTGGTCTTGTGCCAGCATGGCAAATCATGTGTTTCACTGCCATAGTTCTCAATGGTTTGAGGTTAAAAAGAAAAAAATCTAGCAGGTATCTTAAAGGTGAGACCCTTGCATGGAAGGCAACATAGTCATAACTGAGGAGAGCCTGGTATTTCATCCTTTCCATGATTTTGTCCACAGTGATACAGTTAATGAGATATTGGAAGCTTGGCCAAACTGTGGATACGAAATACATACTGTTTCAGACTGTATTCATTTTCACTTTTTTGGTCACTCTGTATATTGCTGAAGCGTTCTAACCCTGAATATAAGAAAGCTTCTCCTAAAATGTTATCTGTAGAATCCAATTGCCTGAAGGTGCCCTTTTGATGTTTCGAAACAGACTGTACTGCAGCCGCAGCCTTAATCTGGCTCAGTACTGTGAAAGCAAAGGTGCTTAAGAAGTCCGGAGAGTTGTAAAACTAACTGCAGTTCAGCCAGTTCCCCACAATTGCTTCTTTACTTCCTCTTGGAGATGATGGTAAACTTTTAGCAGGATTGCATCATTAGACATTTTTTCAGAGCATTAAATAAGCTATGAGACTCTCTCTTTCTCTATTATTTTCTTCATAGAGATGTACCAGTAACAATTAGCATTCCACTGCTCTTCCATTTTCTACTTCAGCATGCCTCTGTACCAGACCAAATACCCTAAGCCCAGAATGATATGGCCATAGAAAAGTAGAGTCTCAAAGTGGATTTTGGTTTTGATGATAGTTGGAGTGGCTTCTTTCTCCTGCCTCTTGATGTATGATTTGGGAAAACTCGTTTCCCACAGTTTTATAATGATTGTCAGAAAACAGGTGTTAGGGTGGAGGAAGGTTTGATCTCAGCTGACATACTTTTGTTTCCAAGGGTAGTTTGGTAGGAGATTTTTTTACGAAGAAGGGAACAGACCAAACACTGCCAAAATGGTAGTGAAGAAAAGGGGAATATTAGATTCTGCTTGTAAAGGGATCATTTTGGGGCCCAGAGATAATAATCATTTTTGCTTGAGCTCTTTCAGGCAACCAGAGTGAGACCAAATGTCTGAAAGTTTCAAGCACACAGGATGTGGGGCCGTGCAGCTGAGCAAGTGGTATTCGCTTCCCACGGCCAATAGCCAGTACTGAAGGTAGCTGGCCAGAAATGGCATCTGATGAAGATCATTTCTTTGGTGCCCTATGCATTTCCGCTAATAGTTAGAGCAGCAAATAAATGTTCACATAACAGGCCAGAGGCTTGGTGACAAGCTTTTCTGTATGATGGAGATGACAAGTTATTGGTATTGGGGTCAACAGCAGCTTTTGACATTTCTGCTGGAGCCACAGTTAAAACCTGTGCTTGCACCGAAAGTACATGAGGTGCAAAGCTGCATGTATTGTCAGCATCCACTATCTGCAGTATTAGTAAGGACAAAGCTGAAGGCTACAAGTAAGTGCACTATGGTGTATTCAAGATTGGGTTTGCCTGAACAAGATGACTAAATTACATCAGCCTTTGAGCTTGCTGACTCCAGCAATGATACTTGTTTAGGTGCCGTCTAAGGAAACTGGTGTGTTTGTACTACCTTCAATTTGGAAGGAATCGTACCTCCATTGATTTCTGTGAAAAACATGGTTATAAAATTATAACAGACATGCCTTGTTTCTTCATTTGAATTGTAGGCCATATTCTGCTCGCCTACTTGAGGCGTAACTTAAACATTGTGAAAAAAGCCTTTCAATTCAAGAGAATGATCAGAGCACCTATCATTTGGGTCTGTCAAGCAGACTGCGGTGAATGGAGGGAAGCCATCACTGCCCGAGGATCACAGCTGTGGGAGGGATTCATTTTGCGCAGCTCCGGCATCTGGCCTAAGCTAGTCATCTAAATTCTTTCTATAGGAAGAGAAAAAGGGGTATCTTCATGGGGTGATTCATCCCACCCACCTTAGAAAAGGGTGATTCATTCTCTGGAGGTGCTTGTGTCTCGCCATTGACTATAGAGAGAAGCTGGGCAATGAGCTGAGACCGTATACCTGCCTCCTACACAGTTTGAGTTAGGTGAGATGAACGCCTTTCTCTAAGCGATAAGGACCTCAGCAATCTTGGGTAATTGATAGGGCAGGCGATGAAATCGAAAAGTCTAGATTGGACATCTCCATCTCTTTCATTGTAGCATGCCATACATAGGATGTCTTAAAAGGCACGTCCTGTGAATGTAAACATACTTGATTTAGATGGTACCACTAACAAATACAAACCTGCAGTTATCCTGCAGTATATTGATAAATAATTTACTCTTCTTCCGTTATACTTACTGCTAGCTGTTAGTAAAAGCCTACCTGGCCTAGTAATTTCACCCAGTGGAGAAACAGCCCTAGATCCTGATCTTCTGGATTTATGTGTTTTGACTACTCTGCATGTTCTTTTCTCCTGACAGCAGCAGCTATAACTCTTCTAAACAGCAAAACTGTGAAATTGTAGCTTGGATTCCAGGCTTAGCTGTAGGAAAGCAAGCGTAGTAACGAATGCTATCTAACTCTCAACATACCATATACATTCCCTTAATAGTGCCAAGCCTTTCTGTAAACATTTTAGCATATGTTTCTTACTGCCATTCCACCCACTCACCAAATGCTGACCTGAAACCAGTCCTCTTCAGCATAAGCTTATTTCTTTGTGTTCCTGCTCTGACTGGCTATTGCAAGGACTAGTGCTGGGCAGGGTCCACCTGGATATCATACTCTCCTCTGTTTGCCAGCGTTGTTGCTCTTAATTTTCAGTGAACTTTTAATACGAGAGCCAGTAATCGCAAGTGAAATTTACAGCTAATCTGAGAATATGGTACCTTTAGAAGAGACTTCCTGAATATGCCAATTAAGCTGTATAAAAGATCGATTTTTCATACTGATTATTTTGTTCATTTTTAGATGTGGACTTAACTGATGTTATGAAATGCAAAATCCATCCACGCAAGGGGAGAAGAGCCCTCTGTAAGTACAATCAGTGTCAAGGAAATTGAAAATGTATCATTAGGTGAGAATAATAATAATGCGATTTAAATGAATAGCTGAGGATACAAGGAGTCTTTGAAAATTATTACACTCAGTAACATTTAAATAGGAGTAGTTTCAAAACCAAATGTCTATCCCCATTTTAGCTTCTCAAGGATTGATCCTTTTAAGGGTGTCAACAGCTACAGAAATTTTGGCTGGAAAACAAGCAGACTCTTTCACCTAACTGCTTTCTGACCTGTAGCTATGAGAACATGTTAGTCATTCTCTGGTAGGTTGTTTGTACGATCAGGGAGGGGAACATTCTGCCTAAATCTCTACAAGCACATTTTTTAACAGTTCTGTTTCATTAGAACACTCAAACTTAATGGACTTAGAAATCATTAAGCATCACATTACATAATGAAGCAACCAAGTAAAACCTATTGCTCAAAGAAGGAAAAAAAGTTCAGGAGAATGGAAGGACTTGGAAACTGGCAAAGAGTTTCAATGGAAGTTTTATTTAACCAAATCTTAAGAGATTCAGTACTCTTCCAGACAGACTGGTGGTTCACTAACCAGTTACCCACTTAAACAGAAAAAATGTTATTGTGAGAGTTGGCAAACGCTGGAGCAACCAGGTTGGCCAGAGAGGTTGTGGAGTCTCCATCCTCAGAGATATTCAAAGCCCGACTGCACATGGCCTTGAGCAACTTGCTCTAGCTGACCCTGCTTGCAGCAGGAAGGTTGAACTAGATGATCCCCAGAGGTGCCTTCCAGTCTCAACTATTCTGTGATTCTGTATGAATTAGAAAACTGCCTGCTTTAATTATTGGTTGTCATGATATATTACACCTGTAAGCAGAGTGTCATGGTGCATACTGTCACTGAATCTCAGAACTTTTGGTAATGAGGATGTTCAGGGTTCTCAGTTTCTGCTGCTTCCATTCAAGAAGCAGAAACTGCTTGGAATTAGTTTATGGCATTCTGCCAGTGATTTATTACTATATAAACCTGAGTCACAGAGGGAAATTACTTTTTCTGAGTGGCAATAGCCTGGCCCACCTGCTGGACAGGGCCCACATCCTTCCTTCCTCCCTAGCATGAGCTCCATGTTTAAAATTCCACTCCTAAGCTCATGTAGATGGCCAGGGTTATGTTCAATCCATTCATTTATCTTTGAGGCTTAAGGTGCACCTAATTTTAGATATCCAGTGAAGCAGTCCTGTTTTAGAAGGTGCTCGAGTTCCCTGTAGAGTCACTGGAGAGAGGTAGGTTCTTTTCAAATCCTCCAGAGGGAGGTACTGACCAGTTAAATTTAGAGGCTTGAGTTAGGTAGATCAGATGCTCCTCTGGAAGCGTTCAGTCATATCTAAAATTTCTGCCTAAAACGTAAGTAAAAGTTAGGTGCTGTATTTAAGCAGAATGCCTCTTGCTCATTGTGAGGTGTCTCAGCCTAAGAAGGAAAAAAGAGATGTTCTCATTATGTGGAGTGGTTGAGATGTTTTGTAATTTGAATGAGGGGCTGCTGTGGAGGCACTGGTCACTGTAATACAACTTTTCAATTTTTTATATTTTGCTCCTGTCACTTCCTAAATGAATGGACACTATGAAATGAATACAAAAGTTTTATAACTGCAGTGTTAATATGCCAGATGGATGGAACATTCAAATTTATCAGCCAAACCAAGTACACCGCATTTAACCACATTTAGCAATGAAATGACATGTTCTATAGGCTGCGTGTTTGTTTTCTAGCGTAACGTTTGACATTATAGGCACCTTGAGGGGAAGAAAATCCTTTGTGCATGTGCATACGCCAATAACGCGTAGGGCAAAGGAAAAGCGCAAACGCTGCTCTGTGCGCCACGTGAGCAGTCATCCCCTAACTTTTTTTTCTTTACATAGCTATCCCAGAATTTCAGCCTCACTCTGGCCCAACAGGTTTTATTTATAGTTTTCATATCCCTTTCTAATGGCAGTAGAGCCTAGAAAGACAGTTTGCTGACGCTAACAACATTTCCTGCCCTTTTGTTCTACATTCCGCCGCCCCGTTGTCCCTTTGTCCTTTATCTGTTGGCCTACCTCGGCACAACAGAGGCCCCATCTGACGAATTTACTTATGCTCCCCAAGGATTACGAAAACCAGAAAACTTCATTACGGATGATTTAATAACTTAGACAAAGGGGGAAGAAAGCAGCTGCTCTGTTAATGAGTCTCTCTCAGCCCCCATTCTCTGACAGAAAAGCCTTTCTTGCATGTAGCACAGTCTTCACCAATTTGCAGTAAAACGCTACAGATGCACTGTTCATGCCAATTGAGTTACCGGGCATTAGATCTGCCTTGAGCACTTTATTTGAATGGCCCGAGGCAATTTTATGGCTGTAGATTTGCTGCTGTTAAGAACAGCAGTAGCTGATAGTGGCCTAAAACTCTGGTGCATGTTTTTGCTCTCATTATTGCCTCCCGTGGTAATGTTAGAGGAATAGCAATTGGAGACAACCTGCTGCGCTCTGATCCTCTGCAAGACAAACATCACTAAAGCCCAGCAGCACGAAAGGAGGGGTTCTTCATGACAAAATGACAGCAAGAGAACACAGTCCCCGCCATGGTGCAAAATCCCGCACTGTGCAACGGGCCTCCACCATTGACGTCACCTCTGACATGCTAGGCCTTTCTTTAGCAGGTATGTACCTTCGTGTCAGCTGTTGCTCCACTGCTCCTTTCAGCGTCTCCTTTATACTTCCAGTAGTTTTTTCTTTCCATTGCTAGAAAGTTTAGATGCATCTGGTTATCTGGAGGGAATGGGATAAAAGAATTACCCTGAAATTATAAAAAAAAGTCTTAAAATTGCCAATTTTTAAATAGACTAAACACTAAAATTGGGGAGGGAAGAAAAAGAAGAGGTTAAACTAGATTTGGGGCATTTTTGTTTATCAGTCAAGAATAAGCAATAGGAGGAAAAACAACAAGAATGTCAAGGTTGTTAAGGAAGGATCTTGGCAACCTCCTCATATGACATTGGGTAAAATTTTTAAGAGAGTTGGGAAGCTGAGATTACTTTCCCTCATCTTTACTGGTGAGTAAATTAGGATTATAACCAGTGGAGGCTTTCTCTAATTAGTGAGCAAGACAAATACTTTCAAACTTCTCCCTATTCACTGATCACAGAGGAAACATATTTGATTTAATAATAGTGGAGCTAATAGTGGCTCAGACACTAAATAGTTTTAATCCTGTTGTTTTCTGCTGAGATTTGGGATTCCATATTCCTATAGTCCATATAATTTTGCCTAGTTTTGCATATTTTAGTGGTTGTCCCAAGATGTTTTATAAAATGAGATTGTCAGGTTTTTCAGGTCATTTTTTAGGTACCGAAGATTAGCTAATAAATATTTTAAATATTATTCATGGTTCATTGAATTAAAATATTAATATTTTCTGTAAAATATAATTTTTCCTCTGTATGACTGTAACTGCAGGGAAAGATTTGTATGACAGCAGTGGTTGGTAATCTTGTGTTAATTTTCTGATTTACAGGAAACATTCAGGATCCAGATGAGCCAATTTTAGAGTTCAGTTTAGGTAGGTTTAGAGGTTTTTATGATTATTTAGAACTATGCTAATTTTGATGGTATGTGCTATGGAGTATATGTGTCTATTTTTTATTGTTGATATTGAAATATCTTGCATATAGTAAGGATTGAAACTTTGATTTTTATGGAAATACGGTACAGCAGCTTTCTTGCTGCCTCTAAAAGTATATTTTAATACAGTATCTTTTAATAAACAGCAGTTTGATTTTGTGATACTTCTAAAAGTCTTTATTTAAAATATTTGTCCTATAAAATTTAAAATGTTTATTACATGAATGTTATATTTAAACGTTTATTATGTTTATTTGAAGGCACAATGAAACTGTGTCTTCAATCTCAGTGTATCAACAGTTCAGATCTTCAAGCAAAGTGAAGATTTACTGGAAACACCATTTTAGGATAGAATATTTTCTAAGAGTTAACAAATATTACATGTACCTTCTTTTATTTGGTCTTTGCTGTCAAGTGATTAATGTGGGATGCAGAAGTGTCCTAATTTCTGGGATGGTTAAATATGGACAAGAAGCTTGTGTACTGAATCACCACACTTGAAGAATAAGTGAAAAACATTTTCCCAATGAAAACTCAGTCCATGTTTTCAACTGCAGCATGGTTTTCTTGGCTAAATAGCAGGCTAATATTTGGGAATTTATGCTCTGATAGTATGTTTGAAATGAAAATTAGAAATTTGTCTCAGATGTACGTAAATTGTGTTATGAGTAATAATTTTAACTGGAACTCCTCAGAGCTGAATAAGTAATTTTAAATACCTTCAGATAAACTAAAAAACACACACATGGAACTGCAGAGCTGTTCAGTGTACATTTAAACATTTTGTTTGCCCAGCTAAAGCAAACTTGGAGCACAGTAGCTGTAGTTACCTGTATCTAACTAGATAAAATTTAGCTCTGAAATGCAGTGTAATTATATAGAATCACTCACTGGAATTTTTGATAGTTGTTTCCTACTCGCTGAATTCCCTTCCCAGCACTTAAAGTCATAGTAACATTTTAGAGGAAATAAATTAGTGCCCTTTTGCAATTACAAACTAGTTCTCCTCGGAGCAGTGCTGCTTGATCAACTTTCAAGCAATTCTGTTGGTTCTCCATGGCAAAATACCATTGGCTTAATACAGTGGGCTTAATGGAGTGTGACTTCAGATCAAATGCAGCCATGCTCATGGGATTCCCAGTGGAAAAGCTGTGCATGGACACTGTTATAATGAGCTGTGCCTGAGGGATGGATAGGCAGGTGGTGGAAGAGAACAATTTAGATTACACCCATACAGCTTGGAGCAAGACTATCTAATTACACACGTTTACTGTTCGCGTGGAGAAAGGTGAAGGATTTCCACTTTTGTGTTGTGGCAATAGAGTGAATATTAGGCCTTTCATGGCATTATTGCTCAGGGTATGTAATAAGCTTTTACAAAAATTGTTGAGTTTTACAGCAGTATTAAAAAGACCGTGAATCTAAATTTATTTATCTATTCCATACCTAAAGCTTGCAGCGAGCTGCTAACTCCATCACTAGATCGAAAACCAAATAGTTTTGTAGCAGTGAGTGTAACTACACCTCCTCAGGCATTCTGGACAAAGCATGCACAGACAGAAATTATTGAGGTAAGTGGTCAGATACTGACAGATTAGATTTTAAAACTGAAGCTAATGCAAGAAGCATTCCTTCCTAACAAATATCACATTGCATTAATTTTTACCTTTTTTTGTTTATGATTATAGGGAACAAGTAATCCTATCTTTCTAAGCAGCATTGCCTTTTTCCAAGACTCTCTTATCAATCACATGACGCAAATCAAACTCTCCGTGTATGATGTGAAAGATAGATCTCAGGGAACAGTAAGTATTTTTCATTCTGTTGCCTCCCCAGGCACTGTGGGCTTTTCGCCACAATACTGATTGAGGCCCCAAGTGCCTGCTTTCTCATGACTTCTTCAGGGACAGCAGGGTTGTCCCTGCCTGTAGAGTGCTTCATGGGGAGACTCAGGGGGAAAAAGGAATACATCCTGAGGAGGTGCGTTCTTCACAAGGAGCCAAGTTTGGGTCAGGGAGTGAAAATGAAGCATTCACCTAGGCAGTCTGAGTCCCATTCTGTTACTGCTCTCACTGTTCCTGTGTCAGTGGGCTTTAGCTTGTGTATTTTGAGAGGTGTCTTCCCTTCAGTCCTAGAGAAAGAGAAGGGCTTATTGCCCTCGAGTAGAAAGGGATTTCTGAGAAATTATTAAATTTATTAAATTTAGAAGGATTTTAATTAGTTATGTATGGGCATATGCACTTATATTTTTGTTCTTGTATTTTTGTGCATAATAATTGTATTTTAGACTTCTGTGCTGTGGACAAAGGCTTTGTGCATTGCAAAGGTAAAAATTACAGTTCTGGTACTCATCTTCTTTCCAGATGTATTTATTGGGTTCTGGGACGTTCACTGTAAAAGAACTCCTTCAGGAGAGGAATCACAGGTTGCACTTAACACTAAGGTTTGTAATGTTCTTCTGTTCCATTTAGGAATTAAGAAATCTTAGTTCCTGAAAGCGTGCTTAAAATGCGATGAAAGTTGTCCATGAGATGTGATAAAACCCTTTTTCTTTTTTTTCATTTTTAAGTTCCAGGCCACTATTAAAGGAAAACAGATTTTGTATTATATGGTAATTAAAACATGTAGAACAAAACCTTTTTCAACATGGTGATAGACTTTCAGACCCAAAACATGAAAGTCTCTTAGCATTTGTTAGATATTGGTTCTAGTTCTACATGTCACGAAAGTATTGGCAAGACCAATTTCATTTTTGTTCACTTGTCCTGTCAGTGTATGTGTCTGTGGAGAGTGGCAAAATACTGTATTTTTAACTAAGCTGAGACATAAATAGCCTGTGAGAGAGAGACTGAAACCCCTCAAAGCAGAGGCTTGGCTATGTGGGATACCTTGACTAGATAGAGAAATCTAGGTTCTGTTTACAATTTCAACACCTGCACATTGCTAAATGTATTTATTAATATAATGCACTAGGAATAAGAGGAGTTGTCTTGTAGCAGCATTGACTGATGTAATTTTCTAATCTAATTCATATTGGAAACTTTAGTGGAAAGAGTATGACTCAGGAAGAAATGAGAAAGGGAGGATGTGAGTCTGGTATCCATCCTGAAGGTAATAGTTCTGGTCATAGGGATCACACATGAAATCCAGTGTTGGACAAAGTTAGGCTCAGGGTTGGAGAAGAGTGAAGAAAGCAAAGTGAGATTAAGCAAAGGGAGCTCTGATGTGTAAATGCACATTGTAGTAATGTGTAGGACAGGAATCCTCATCACAGAAGGGAAGGGGAAATCAGCTGAAGGGGAGAAGCATAATCGGAGAGACTGGAGAAGATGGTGTTTGTAGTACCAGAGGAATCAGCACTCAGAACAGTGACTGCGAGAGACACGCAGGAATCTGTTAACCCAGGCACAGCTAACCAAAGCACAGACAAAGCTTTTGATGCTAAGAGGAGAGACGGATGAAGTTTTGGGCTTTTTCCTAATGTGTTGTAAAGAAAGAATTAACAGGTTTTAACAGTGGGGAGCCAATGAGGGAAATGAGTTAGGAAAGACACCAGAAGTTTGACAATGATGATGGGTAAAATAGCCTTAATTACTCATAGCTGTGAAGAAGAGGAGAGGTTTTTTGAGGGAGATGAGAAAGAAGAGGAATGTGTTGGCAGGACTTCCCTGGTCCTGTGTTAGACATGATTATTCTGTTAGATGTTGTTCTTTCATGACTAAATTGAAAATGGGCTTTAATAAAGTCATTGTTCTGCTATCAAGTATGTCTGATTATTAGAGCAAAGTGCCTGAATACGTGCACATCTTTTCTTTGTTACATTACCCATCAAATACAGGAACAGATGTGAAGCAATGTCTTATTTATTAAGTCTTAACGTCTTATACATACTTCATACCTTTGATATTTAGACCTTTTTTGTAGTCTTGTGTGCTTACTTCTTTTGCCTCTCCAGTATTGTCTGTTCCACGGATTTACTTATGTTTGCCTGAGTTCTCCCTACATTTTTTTTAATGTAGACAACAATCTTAAAATGCCATTTAAAACCTCTCTTAAAATAAGAACATAAAGTCTTTGCCAAAGTTAGGCTGTGTCATGGGTGAGACAGAATAAGCAATAACATGCGGTGGATCTGGATACACAGGTTTATTTAAGAACCAACAGGATGAGAGCTTTTATGCTACTTAATTCTCTCATACACACACTCCCTCGGTCGGTCCCCCCGCAGCACTACGTTCACTAGGTTGTGACTTCCCTTCCCAGCAGGGAGATTGCTGCTGCTCTGGGAGGGTCGGGCAGAAAGTCGTGTCACCTCTTGCTGTGCAACTGCTCCCAGTTACCAGACTTGGGCGTCAGCAGCAAAGGTCCCTGGGCATCCCCCGGCATTTGTCTCCACGAATCTCCCTGATCTCCACTTCCTTCCCCCACTTCCAGGATCTCACCTCCAGCCAGGATCTTCACCCTCTTCTTTCCAAGACTATGTCTTTTTGAGAACCCTTCTTTTTGGCAGCAGCTATCCTTTCTGAAACCCCAACTCCCTGATTTTCCCAATCTAAATAGTCTGCAGGAGCACAAGGTGTGATCAGCCTCCTATTTGGTGCTTCTGTCTCGTGTCTCAACTATTGACTGGAGGAGTCAGAACATGCCACTTCTGTTTAGTCCAGGCGTTAGCAGAACTTATAACCAGCATGTGCTGGTTGCAGCTAGCAAGTAGCAGCTTCTGCTAGAGAGTTAAAAAGTTCAGTTTTGAGCATTCCCCCCACACAAGTACATCCAGGTATATGCCGCCTGTTAACGTTCACAGTGTAAGCTGGTTTTGCCTACAACAGGCTGACTGCAAAATCTGAACTCTCTACAGTATTACAGAAGTATTGAAACACGCACATGGTTTTAGGTTACCTGCAATTAGGAGGTCTGTATGGTATGTTTGAAAAATGAGGGGAGTGTTTTTCTACTGTTATAAGAATATGTAAAAGTAGGTTGAAAAGCGTCCTATTTAAAATGTTCATTAAGTGCACAGATTAAAAAGCCTTTTATAAGTGTTCCCTTGTTGATAAACAGGTCCACCTCCAAAAAAATTTCAACGCAGAGTGTTTGTTGCAGGTCTGCTGAAAGTGACCGTGTAGGTAACATTACAGTTATTGGATGGCAAATGGAGGAAAAAACTGACCAAAGGCCTCCAGTGACAAGGTCGCCTGATACCATTAACGGAAGGGTGAGTTGGACCATCGTATCCGCTTCAGAAAGACACAACTTTATTGACAGCAACAAAATAAACTAAGTTAAGATCTGCTGTCAAGTTCCTGTCCATCTTAACATTTATTAATTGTACTTAGTGTCTATGGTGCTTTACAACTTCAAAAAACTATAAAGAGCAGCCTACTGATGGTGCAGCAGTTCTGTATTTTGCAGAGGTGCTCGTGTTTGGGGTTAAAAGTCTGGGAGAAAATTCTCACTTACAGTGCTTAAGCTTTAGATTCAGTTGCTTATGTCTTCATCAGAAATGGGCTTGCAGTACTGTACATTGGTGTACCTGGTGCATCTATAAAGCAATAATCAGTTTCTCAAAGATGCGGTACTGCACCCCTATGAATTGGAAGGAAACATCAAGCAAAACTGTGATGGGGATGATCAGGGAATGTAGAGTGGAATTTCCAGAATTTCGGTAGGCGATTTTTAAAGAGGACATACCTTAAAAGATTTTAATAAAACTGAACATGTTATTTGAATACTGACTTTTTTTTGTGATGGCAAAATATTTTTCTGAGAGCAGATATTTATAATCCTTGGTCAACCTAGACATATGTTTAATTCTGTAAACCTTGTATTCTGAATATATTTGTGATAATTGCAACCATATCCTTGTGTCACAGTTACAGTGTGGGTTAGTATCACTTTGTATCAGGCCAGAGCTATAGCTGGCATACACTGGTGCAGTGGCTTTGAGGTCTTTGGAGCTGTGCTAACTTAAAGTAGCTGAAGAGCTGGGTGATAATTTTTACAGTATTTAGAATTGTGCAGTAGTAACAAATAATAATCTTTATATTGGAAAGTTTGAGTGGATTTATTATTTCGGTCTGTAGTAGTTTTTGTCCACAGTAAGCATATTTGGAATGTTTATTTTAAACCTGCCTTCTGTTGAATATTCCCTTCATGTTTGTATAATAGGGTCATCACTGCGTGGTTGTTTTTCTTTTTTTTAGATGGTATTGCCAGTTGATGAAAGTTTAACAGAATCTTTAGGAATCAGGTCCAAATATGCTTCCTTGCGGAAAGATGCACTGCTGAAATCTGGTAAGATGCTATGGACTGTAAGTAGAATGCTTTCAGCATCAGTAAAAGCCAATGTCTTGCTGTCTGTGTGTGGCCCCAGGATATTTAAACAGATGTTTCATTTGAATTGGAACAGGCTGCTGATTGAGCAGCCCTTTGTAGGAGGATCATACAAGAATAAATTATTTTATCATCTGCACTATGGTTTTGGATAGTAAAAATAGCAGAAGCAAGCTTTTTTCATTCATTAGACTGGTGGAAAAAACTCCGTGCAATCTGCAAGTCTATTCCTAAGCAATCATTAGGGGGGAAAAATCAGAGGAAAGTAGTTGCATTAAATTTTTTTTAAAGACAGGTTAGTTTTCCAGCAAGGTAGTGCATGAGGGGAAAATGTACAGTATGTAAATAAATTAAAATGTAGAATCTGTATTTTATTTCCTTACCAGAGCTTTAAAACATTTGGAGTTTTTTTTCTATGAACATTGGAAGAATGGTCATTGCAGAATGTCCGTGCTTGGAAAAGCTAGACTGGTACCTTGCTAAACTAGATGCAGCATGTTAATGAATCTAAGCCACTTACTTTACTCAGTTAAAACCCTATACTTAAATAACATGGTTTTAATACTTCAGTGTTTGGTGGTGCCATTTGCCGAATGTATCGCTTCCCCACGACGGACGGAAACCACCTGAGAATCCTGGAGCAAATGGCCGAGAGCGTACTGTCGCTGCACATCCCCAGGCAGTTCGTGAAGCTTCTTCTAGAAGAAGATGCTGCAAGGTGAGCAAGAGCAGGCTTGCGTGTGCTGTAATACAGCAGTGATATGGCAGTTGCTGAGTTACCAAGGAATGCATTTGTGTTAATGCACGGAGAGACTGAAGCAAAAATAGCCACAGGAGCAACTTACTGACTGTGCTGTTGCAGTAAACAAGGTTTCATGTCAGTACTTTTGCTTCTGTTCTTTAGATATTAGCTTCATTCTAGGCCAGATCCTTCTCAATAGGTGTAAATCAGCATGACTGTACTGACCTCAGGTGTGGCACATGACCGTTTACACCAGGCAGGACTCTGATCCTTTGCTTTATAGTAGATTTACCTAGAAGTTACACAACAGGAAGGCAAGGCCGTGAGTCATATATTGATCTAGTCATTCTCAGTGCAGCTACTACATTATTCAACGGGAAATGTACAGTTCTATAAAAAACAAGTTTTCAGGTACCCGAAGTAAATTTTTAATGATTCTCAGTTACATGTTGGAGCCCCAAGTGTTATTTTGCCCAGCTGAACTCTTAAAGGGCTGCGGGATGGAGGTGTTTGCATTCTTAATTCATGTGTGTCTGATGGGACAATTGTTCCTAAAGCCTTTGTACTACAGTGATGAGCAAGGATACAAATCCTTACTTTTTGGGTACGATGGGGTGGGGGTGGCAGGGAGACTCAGTGCTACTGCATGGTTTGCATCAAGAGAAACTTTAACTTCTGGATAAAACAGCCTTGGGATGCTGCCACTGGGAGTTGCTGAACATGGAATATCATCTCCTCCAGATGCCAGTCCTTTTCAGCTGCTTGAGGAACATAGAATGGCCCCTGAAACAGTTACTGCATCATTGGCATATGGCATTTCTGCTGTCCTTGGTAGAGACATTAATACCTGTTCTTTTTATAGTGTTAAAGATTCCACAAAAGTAATGTGAAAGAGGAGAAGGATATGCACATTCTTGGGCATGGCTAACTGGTGCAAATGATTGCATCTGTATTGTCTCTTGCCTTGCCTGAAAATCAGCTGCACCGTGTGGCTTGAGCTGTTTGCCACTGCAGTCATAGCAGTAGGATTTGTGTTGGAGGCTGCTCTATGCCTTGGTCTCCCTACATGGCCCAGTAGGCTTTTTCTTGATTAGAGCCTCTGTGTGAATCAGCGTGTGAGCTGCATAACGTTTGGGCTTGATTGTATGCTGGTGTGAGAGTACAGAGGTGCTGGTGGTGAGAAGATTGGTGGTGGACTGAAGAATTAGGACGATACTGCAGATAGGGGTTATCTATTCCTCTCACAAATTACTGATAAACCCACAGATTATATTACTCCATAATAGTGTGACTGTGTTAGGACCAGTGCATTGGAATATGTCATTTTTTTATATATAGTATCATTTATATGCTTCAGCATATGTTTTTTTTTTTTAAACAAAGTTTATCACTAATATAAAGAAAAACAAAGCTGAATTCAAAATTAAATGTATCTCAATGTTTCATGGAGGGAGGGAATCTGGATAGGTGAGACAGCATAAATGAAAGAGTAGTAACTCCAGCTGCTGAAAATGTTGAGAAAAAGACAGAGACAACACTGAAACCAGCTGAGTGGAATGAATAATTAGAGCAGCAGACAGAGAAGAAAAGTCAGAACTGCCTTGAAGGTGAACTCTGAAAAAGCTGAGTGACTTCCATGCTATGAAAAGCAAGCAGAGGTAGATCACAAGAGCACTGACTCCTCTCAGTGTGTTGAGAGATGGCTTTGAAAGTCAGAAGAGTAGTTTTGAGTGGAAATCAAGCATACAGAATAAAACCAAGTAAAAATGAGATACCATAGGGCAGTAATGACCTGTTCTCATTTTAGGAGGTGGGAGGGAGAAGGGAATCTCTTAAGCATTTTGTAGGTGTACTCTGAATTTGCTTCTTTTGAAGCAATTAACTCTCTTGTAGGTAACATGCCCATTTATGAGTCTTACTTTCCTGCATTTGTAGATTGTGGTTTGCAAACATAATAGTTTATGTGTTCTATATAAAAGCCAGGTTTTCCGTGGAGATGATAAAATAATTTTAGCTATATTACTGAGTGCCGGCTTTTTATTTTGGGTATATTTGAATCTACTCCTAGAGGCCTAATTAAGTCTGACTTTAATTAAACGTAAAACTATCTTGTGCTCTAAGCATCCTGTATTAATACATTTCAGCTCCTTTGGGATAATTTGAAAGAAAATGATGTGTTAATCCATATGAGCAGGAGTAGTCTACAGTGTGTGCATGTATTTTGATATTTTGCAGAAATGATGACTTCCCACAAGAAGATTGCAGTTAATTTTTTTTTTTGAATGTATGGAAAAAGCTTACTCGTGACACGACTGGCTGAGTTTTTGAAATTCACACTGTGAATTTTTGCTGCTGTTCTGCCTTGTTTTTAAGGGAGGTGCACTGAGTAGAAGTGGTCTGTTGTGTTAAGGTCATCAAGCTCTTAAACTCCAGAGAGCAAATGCTGCATCCTGCATTGCCATCCTGCTGCGACCTTGATGGCGGGGAATTGGGGATATGCTTGCACACACTGGGCATGACTTGTCCATTATTCAGTGTATCTCTGGTTCTCTATAACTTTCCTCACTGTACATTTAAAAGCACCTATTAATTATGAGGTGCAGCCATGATAATATAAAGAGTTGGAAAGCTTCTCCGTAAGATGCCCTCTGTAAGGGACATGGTTTAACAACCTGAAGATAACGAGAGGAGAATTTAAGGTGAATGGGAAACGATGTGGCTTCCTGGTAGACTGTGGATAATGAAGTTCCTTAAAGCCTTAGCCTTGAAATGTGGCTGCTCAGAGGCTCTTGCTAAGAATGGGTGGAGATCTGCAGATGTGTATTGCATACAGTTCTGGGTTAATAACAAGGCAGGTGACTGCTAATAGAGCGTTGTATCCTCTGTGAGCCATGCAATTCACACAGTTACGCTTTGTGAGTAATTAGTGAGAGTTAGTGGCCCATCTCCCTTTATTCAGTTGAGGGGACACTCAATGAGGTGCAGAATTCTTCTTTTTTGCCAGTACTATTATGTTTCTAATGAATTTATTTTAAGATGGGTTTCTGTTACATATATTTGAATTAGTGCCCTATTTTGTGTTCTCGTTACAGCGTGGAAATTAGCACAGTCACAGTTTATGTTCATAGGATATCTCAGATTTGACCAAGTGCTCTTTTCTCCACCATCTGTACTGTAGCCCAGAGGAATGCTAGGCAGCTACACCAGCACAGCTGCTACTGTCTTAACATCAGGGTGACAGTTAAAGTGTCCTTGGATAATGACAACTGCTGTCTCTTACATAAAGCCTCTCTGGCCCAGAGCTCTTTGAAAGGAAACAACTAGCCAGGGGGATATTTGACTACCTAACATTTATGTCATGCACATCCCCTGGTATCTCAGGGCCTCATGGGACCAACAAGTAAAGGATATGATAGCTTCTGTATCACTTGAAGTTTTAAGCCATCAATTTGCTGCAGGAAGGCCTGGGCTCAACTGCATGACTTGTTTTGTGCAGGGAGCTTGACAAGGTGATCATAATAGCATCTTACAGATAAGCAGTTTACAAGACGGAAGTGAAAACATCTTTTTTCAAGTCACTGGTGAATACAGTTTACACTGTATTTGCCTGTTGGCAAATCAGTCTGATGGTTTCTTGGAAACTTGCCTCCTTTTGATGATATCCTAAATACTGTAGAGTAGGAATTACTCCGTCAAATGCTGTCTCAAATTGTATACAGATAATTGATTAAAGCTATGGGTAATGGATATTGAGAGAATTGCAAAAAGAACTGCTGAATCCTTTTGACAAATGATAGTTCTGCCTCCTCTATGGTAATGTGCTGTTGAGTTCTCTTCAGTGTTGGCTTGTTTACTTTTTCCCTTCTTCCTTTATTCCAAGTAATATGTTTAGTCCAACAAGATAGTAATCACAAGCATTACATGAAACACACCGCATGTTTTTCAGCAGCACTATTGAGGAGCAATATGTAACACAGGATTGCCATGTGTGATTGAAAATCTAGCAGTTGGAGTATGACAGGGAAGCCAAGGTTTTTTGCTGTTCATATCTGGGGCTTTCCAGTTGTCCTGTATTCCACCTAAAGTGAAACTTGAGTGCCTAAAGACCAGAATCGCAGAAGAAAGTTTTGTTGGCTCATCTCCTGTCTCTCCAAATGCTTATAAATGCCAGGCTTTTGGGGTCTTCCCTGTCTGGCCTTGGAAACTGTTGTGTAGATACCTGACATGAGGCACAAGGAGTGTCTGTGGTGGCCAGATAGATGCTAATCTCCCACCTAAACCCGTCACAATTTGGATTTAACCTGAGAGCGACCTAAATTCTGTTAAACATCCTAGAAAAGTCATCCCTGTCCCAAGTCACCTGACATGATGACAGGGCCCGTCATCTGCAAATCAGTCAAGTAGTTTGAGGGCTTCTGCTGAAAGGTGGGAAGCTTTGATTCAAGGTCCTTTTGACCCCAACCCCAGGGGAGCATGGTGTATTTGGCCTGCAAAGACTCTGTATACCTTGGGGTAGAGCTTGACAACTGTGCTTTGGGGCATAGATTTGGGGGCATTCCTGGGTGACTAGGTTAATCTGCAGTGAATTCAGAATGTGTCAGCTGAGGATGGTCCTCTGTTGCAATAATGTGAAATGCCTGTTCTTGCTGAAGTGAACAACTGAGCTAAACACCTCTCTTTTTTTCCTTCCTTTTCTAGGGTTTGTGAACTAGAAGAGCTAGGAGAGCTGTCTCCCTGTTGGGAAAGCCTTCGTCGACAAATAGTCACTCAGTACCAAACAATTATATTAACTTATCAAGAAAATCTAACAGACCTGCATCAGTATAAAGGTCAGCAAGATCTATTTTCTGTATTAAAACAATGCACCTCAATTGTGCTTGTTAGTGTTCCTCTTAAGTTGGGAACCTAGAATGTTTTAGTTTTAGTTTGATGAGTAAAAATATTATTTTTAGGTAGTTTTTCTTTATTAACATTTATTGTGAATTTGCTGATGATCTGAGAATATTTGTCTGCTTCTTTCTCTTATTTCACCCTGAAAGTACAGAACAATTATGAGCAATAACAGAAAGGCTGATCTTCATGTATATTTTTCTCCCTTCTTTACTTTCAGCACATAGCAAATGCTGAACAAAGCCCCTTGAGTATTTAAGCTTAGGCAGAAGCAGAGGATTTTTAAAGTTCAGATGCAGAATAATTATTTTTCTCCTGCATTTCCCAGGTCCTTCATTTAAAGCCAGTAGCTTGAAAGCTGATAAAAAATTGGAATTCGTTCCCACGAATTTACATATACAGAGAATGAGAGTCCAGGATGATGCAGGATCAGGTATATCTTTTATTTTTCTCTTTCTCCATTTTATTCTATTTCTTTTTTCTCCATTTTGGATTTCTGTCCTCAACCCCATAGCCAAGTTTCCCCATACTGTTACTCTGTAGTAGTAATACTACTTGACATTTTTATAGCACCTTCCATCCTTGGATTCCAAATTTCTTTGCAAAAGAAGAGGTGTAAGTATAATTGTCCCTGTTTTACAGGTGGCAAAACTAAGTTCTGGAGTTAACTGTGCCCAGGGTGACACAAGTGAGCCTTGATGCTGGGGAATCCATTGGCTTAAGCTGCTGTGCCCCTTCCAGTCTGTTTGGATCTTATCAGGGTAGCAAAGGTTCTGACTGTTGTTTATTGTTAAGTTTGTGTGCCTTTATTTTCTCTAGAGCCATCAAATAACATCACATCAGTTCATTCGCAACAAGCTTGTTTCTTCATAAATAACCTAGTTTTTCCCCTTCTTTTAATGCTAATGGACACACACTTGTACTATATCCATGTAAGGGATCCCTGTAATGGCAGGTTTAGTGTAAAGGCTAATACTCAAGGCATCTTTTTCACTGTGAATCTTCTAGATCAAGAAACAGAGGACCTGCATTCAGTATGTTTTTTTTCACTTCAAAAGTACTTGATGGATTTCCAGGGTCTCTAAAACAATTCAAGTTTTCTGTGTCCTTCGAAACACTGGTACGAGGCTTTACAAAATTACTTTCAGAGTAGCTTTTAAATTTCCCACAGCTGTTTGTCCACAGTAGAGATGACAAGCTTTCATTTGTAAGTCCTTTTTGTCCATCCCAGATCAGAACTACGACATAGTCACCATAGGAGCACCAGCAGCTCATTGTCAAGGCTTTAAATCAGGTGGCTTGCGGAAAAAGCTGCATAAATTTGAAGAGGCAAAGAAACAGTAAGTAGAAATATTTTTGTGTCAGCTGATCTCATGCCTTTTCCTAGTGGTTCATGCTCAGTGGTTTGGAATATCATTACATTCCATGTTTTTGTTGCACCTCATTCAATAGTTCTACTATACAATAGGAAGATTAGTTCATATTTTTCCAAAGAATAAGAAAAATAGTTTCCCCTTTATTTTACCATATTTGTTTGTTTACTGATAGGCCCTTTGTAGAGGTCTTTTTAGCGAAATCTTTCCAGAACACTTATTGGATTATTTAGTTTAGCTATTTTAAGTGTTGGGTTTGAGTTCTGCCTAATTTTAGGTTAGAAAATTTGTCTGTAGAACCTCCTTAGTTGCACCACATCACACTTTCAACCCATTATTTTCAGGAGACTTCCACCCCTCTCATAGCTTCAAGGAGTTCAGGTTGCTGAACTCTCCCTAGTATAAAACAGCTGTGCTTGATAGGCAAATTTCTTGTTGACAGCTTGGCCTGAGTTCTGGGAATATTGCGGGAGGTTTTTCTGTACTGCCTCGAGGTTTATGCAGACTATGTGCAGATTAGGCTTCCGAACCTGGCCTCACTCTGCCCTACAGGCAGGATGCTTCACCTCCACAGTCCCTGTCTTCAGGGACTGTCTAGTGACCTCTCTGGAATTGCAGCCATAGGTACTAGAGAAAAAGGCAGAAACTGGGAAGGTCACCTATGCTAAAGGGGCAGACCTGCATGGTGTCCACTCTGACTCCCAAGGAAAAGATGATACCACCTGGGTCTGCATTACCTTTGCTGCAGTACAGAGAATTTGAAGAACAATGAGAGCAGCACTGCAGGGAGTTGCTGTAGCCAGGGAAAGGAGACCTTGGCAGTGCTGTTTTGAAGAAGGGATTGATGGTTTGGAGCTGATGTGGGAAATGAGTGCCCTGGGAGTCAGGCTCTGCCAACTGCAGAATCAGTTTTGACAGTGGATAAGTAAATAGCAGCATCCTGTGAACAACAGTCAGATGTATTAAAAGATCAGTACAAAAATCTGCCCGGTGTAATTGTTCCTGACTTACAGAGTGGGCTAGGATGGGACTACAGGAAACTGTAAACCTGGAAGCACTGGTATGCTAGGCTCATCCTCCCTGGTCTTTTGACACCACTGTTGCTTTCTGAAATACCCTCCTTCTGTCACCTTAGATGGGTCTCTCTCTTGCAATATCCAAGGTCCTGTGTGGTTTTTATTCTCCCACATTAACTAAGCTGATCAGAGAGCTTAATTTCTGTCCAGTGCTTTTTCTCTAAGCATTACAGAACTCTTCTTTCTGAGTCCAGGAAAACTGCAGGTTCCACATTTGAAGAATAACTTTTCTGTGGTAGTACTTTCAGCAGGAGACGGCACAGGTTGTGGGCCCTTTGTTACACTGTAGAATTATTTTGGGGAATTTTCCTGTTCCAGCATTCACTTAGAAGACAGCACTTTTGTAGTAATTTATTCCAGGTCAAGTAAAAGCAAACAGGGACAAATAACATGTCCATACAGAGAATCATAATAGGTTTTTAACACAGAAGATTAGAAAATCAAGTATTAATTATCAGGTATTTCATCCAGACTGTTTAAGCAGGTGTTTCTGTTCTAGAGCATTTATTACACTCATTTTTTGGAACTGTAGAAAGCCAAAAAGAATTGAAATATTCTGTGGTTTGAGATTTAACAAAATGCATTTTGAAAGACCTCGTGCTATGTAATCAAGACCTCCTGTCATGTGCTTAAAGTGTAAAACCAGCACTGTGGGCCACAGCCACCAGAAATTCAACAGTTTCAAAGGATGAACTTGAAATACTGTGGCGTCAACTGAGTCAATAACAAAGAGTCCCTTCTAGTTTGGTATGTGTTAAAAAAATTCAATAACAACAACAATCTGCAGGTAGAGGCAGTGCCTGCCAGCCACACTGCAACCAGGAATGGGTCATGTCCTCCATCTTCTGATGTCTTCAGTGCAGATGTAAACACCTGAGCTCGGTATCCTGGCGGATACCTGTGGAGGATGTGCCAGATACCCTGTAGGTATCTGCAATAGGTGAGGTTTCCCGTTTCTCTCCATGGACCGTACAAGCAGTATAGGAAGACTAGCTCGTTGTATCCAATCCTTCATTTCTGTTGTTGGTGTTAATTTTAGGGCCTATGTTATCAAAAAGTTAGGGCTCGGGATTGCAGTGGCCCTTGCTAGCCTAAAACACATCAAGAGTACGATCCTGCCTGGGATTATTGATAAACATATCATGTTACATTATGTATCCCATGTCTTGATAGCTGACTAAAATATGTTGTAAATCTAATTGATATATGTACTGATCTGGTGGTATGAATTTCAACTTAGCTATTAATGTAAAATACAATTTTAGGATCTTCCTAGTAAGATGGCCTTTTTAAGTACTTCTTTGTTATCATACAAACGTGTATAGTAGAACCGAGTTCCATCTCTTTGATTTCACTGTTATGTAGCTATTGTTCAGTTCTTTTACCTTTCACTGTCAAAATCGCTCTTTGCGAACCCACAGCATTTCCCTCAGACAAATGGTCATCTGGCAATCTGTGTTTTTTGCTTACAAGTTTAATCGTATGTACCTGCCTTGTTGAAAACATGACACAAGTATGTTATTTCCCCAAGCATCCTTTGCTTTGTTTTCTGCTTTTGGTATTTGCTAACAATCTGCTAATTTTATTTTGGTTTTTTGTTTTTTTTAGCAGTTATGAGGAGTGTTGGTGAGTTTTCTGTTTCTGAGTGTTCTGTAGAGAGGGTTTCTGTTCCTTGGGTTTGTTTGTTTTTCCTTTTTCTTTTCTTTGTCAAAGATCTAGCGTGTTTTAAAACGTGCAGGGCTTTTTAATGTCATGCATCATGGCACCCCTCATTGTGCTCTGAATGACTGTAGTTACTCTGTAGAACATGATGTGTGAATGAATTTCATTTCATCTGCAATGTTTGTTTGTAATGAACAGCTAGCTTCCCAGCTCTCTCTGATCCTAAAGTCAGAAAGCTGCAGATCAGAAAAAAAGAATTTGTATCTCTTCCTCTGTTATTTCTGGTGAAAACATGTAACCATTTAGACAGAGAGAGAGAAACCTTCTGTGAGAAGTAGAAGATAATGAAGATAATGCTACATATTTTTTAACCTTTATGGTGACATATTGGGCATGGTTTATATTTTTGTAATCCATGTCTTCACTGAAACATTTTCACCTAACCTTTGTGTATTTTTCTTCATGTCGTGGTATTCAGTGCTATAAAAAGGGAACATTACTTGATGGTTGAACAGTGCAGAAGTTCTGCTCTAAATTACTTACATTTGGGGTTGAATCCCTAATCCACTGAGAGCTTTAAGCCTGTTATAGCTTACTTATGTAGTCCAATGAGAGCTGTTCATTTGAAAAAGCAATTGCAGGTTGGAAAGATTATATATGTGAACCTTACACCATAGAATTTCCTCCAATCATCCCAGCAAATGGTTGTGATTAAAAAAGTAATAATTCTAAGTTAGATCTCAATATGCTGCATGGCCTTTCCTGTCAAGTACTTCATCTTTATGCATGTTAACCACACTGTAGTGGAAAGAAATTGCTCAGAGGAATTGTTACTACAATCACCGGTCAGTATAGAGCCTGAGTCACGTACAGTGCAAGTCCTAAAAGCTGAGATTTGTTTTCTCTATGGCTTAGCAGTACTGGGAAGTGGTCTCCGCTCAGGTGGTTGACCAGAGGGAGGCAAATAGGGAAACTCTTTCAAGAATCAGTTCTGCGCCATGTCCTTTGAAAATGAATCCCCCACCTTTTAACAGAAACGCTGACAGATAAATGATCAAGCTCCCCTCTTGCCTTAATATCTATTAAGGGGCAAGAAGCCTCCCAGTTGGCACCCGTGGCCAATGTTTCAAAGCGGGCCCAGACGGCTCTCTGGTGTTACCTCACAGACACCCTGCAGAGGTGGCTAGCACTGCTCCGGGACTAGCAGCAGCATACGCTTCTGGGCGGTGGGCACGGGAGGCAGCCGTGCCCCCACCCTCCCTGCTGCTTTCTGCATCAGCTCGCAGCACAGAGGTGTGCGTTGGTGCTGAGCCTGGTGCTGGCAGTAGACGCTTCTGTGCTGTGACTGTGCTGAAACCATTTATCACTGGAAGAAATGAATATAATTAAGATAATATAAAATAGATAGCACCTCTTGATGCCGTGGCATGAATGGGATGTGACACTTGTCATAAGTGGAGCTGAAATAATGGCCTGATATTTGTACAGCTTTCATACCGGGGGAGAAAAAAACAACATATTATGTGTCAAAGGGTGAGATGGTGGGTTGGTTCCAAATAATTATGCTCTTACGTAACTTCAGCTATCTGAAAGTTAATTTTTTTCCCTTCCACCCCCAAGTAGACAGCCTCAGTGGAGCCACAGTATACCAATATAAAGATATGTTTATTGACATAGTTTGTTTCCTTTCCTATTTGGAAAAGGCTAGTTTGGTATAGCTCGTACTGTTATGGTTGATTCTACGATAGGGAGAGTTGTACCATGTCCCTCGTTCAGTCTGGTTGTTAGAGTGTTTGCTGCAGAAGCTGCACCAAAGCTAGACTCCCTGAATTGGCCTGGAGATATGAGAAAAGATTGCTTTTACTGGTATAACTTGGATCAGGCCTGCAACAGAGAAAAGCACATAATAGCAGAAGGCGTTTTTAGCAATACAGCAGTATCTGCATTAGGGATCTAGGTGGCATTTCTCTGTTGGAAAGAGTGCAGATTTTCTTTTCACAGTGCTAATAGGTAGTTTGTAAACCCGGCCTCAGTGAGTGTCTGTGTTGTAAGGAGAGGGAGAGAGGGGCAAACTGCCCATGAAAGCAATGTTTCTGTCTCTGGTGGAAAATCTGTCACACACATTCTCCTCAGCAAAATTGACCCTCTAGTATAGGAGCTCGGCCGCAGTCACTTGACATAAGGGATTAGTAAATTTGCATCTGAATGCTTCCAGTAAAGGCAGAGAGGCTCTAGGGTCATGTTCCTGCTGTGCAATTGCCCACTGGCCTTTCACTGTCGATCGCTAGCTTAGGTGAATTTTTGTTGTCTGCCATTAATTCCCCAGCATGCCACTGCAGTGTGTGTACTTCCAGATCAATTTTCCCCCTAAAATCATTCTTTCTTTTTCAGCACTTCAACAAGTTCCCAGTCTATAATCTACATCCCACAGGACATCGTTAGAGCGAAGGAAATCATTGCACAGATCAACACCCTGAAAACTCAAGTCAGTTACTATGCAGAAAGGCTCTCAAGAGCTGCCAAGGATAGATCAGCTAATGGCCTTGAAAGAACACTTGCCATCCTGGCAGACAAGGTAGGAAAATAATATATCCCCAAAGTACAGCATATTCTGAAGCACGCTGTGGTTTTTTTATCTCTCTTTCTCTAGTAAGTTTTCTTGAAACATTTATTTTAGCATGTACAGTAATTTATTGTACCATGTACAGTCCTAAAAAAGGGAAAATCAGACCAGTCATTTGAATTCACTGCATTTTACTGGGGTTTTCTCCTACCCTTCACACTCATCTGCCTCCACCTTCTCTTGAGAGTGCAGTGGAGAGCTAAGAGCGTAAAGCAGTGTCCTCTGGTACCCTCTATTGAGTCACCATATTCCAGAAATGAGCATTCTCTATTTTCTTTTATAACCTTTTCTTCATAACCATAACTTTTTCTTCTTTTTTTTAATGTCCCTCTTAGGCATCTGACAAGCAGCAAGAAGTGGACAAAACTTAAGTAACTTAAGCTCTTTTGTAGTGTCCCACTGATGAAATAAGTAATAATGGTGACATAGCCTTTGCCTGAATTACAGTGATACGATTCAGTTATTTCTCGATGGCTGTTAACAGAAATCAGACTGGACCCACAGCTGAACACAATCTTATTTACAGGGACAAAAAACAAATACATGACCTCTTAGGTCCCTGAAGGAGACCTAAAGGTTCTAAATAGCAGTAATGGCAGCGACGAGTGCTCCATCAGCTTGCCATAAATTGTCCAAGTTGAGGGGATATGTATTCAGCTTCCTGGAGCACAAAAAATGTGATCACGTATAGATGTATTAGTTATTATAATATTAATTCTAAATTAATACAGCATGTATAATTAATCTGTACAAGTAACAGCTGGACAATAGTAGAACTTAGTGTGGGCTTATTTGTTTTTTTTAACAGACATATAGATCAAACTGTGTTCTTAATCACATAATTTATAGAAATCCTTTAGTACATAACACCACTAAATACGACAGGGAACACATTGCGTTAATTAGGGGGTTATGTCTTTAGCCCTCCTCTTGAGACTTACTTGCTATTGAGACAGGGTGGTGGAGGTTAAACATTTGTGTCTCTGCTGTGGCAACTTCTGGGTATTGTAAAAAATGTCTCCACATTGTTTTAACCTTTCATCAAATGGAGAGTGAAGTGCTAATAAACATGTTGAGAATTGCAAATTTATTAGTGAAGTTTTCAACAAGTGCAAGGCTAAAACAGTAGTATGGACTTTGGAAATGTACCCTTTGTATTTTGACATCCTGTATATCTTTTTAAAGCTATGCTATAAAATGATTTTAAAGGCACCTCAGAGACTGCTTAATGATGGTTTTTTCTTTTACAAAATATTAGTTATATTATTTTCTTTTGCAGAAAGAAAAAAGAAGAAATTGCATACAGAATAATGAAAATATTTTAAATTCGGGGGGGGGGCGGTTATTGTTTTTTAGACCCGGCAACTTGTCACAGTCTGTGACTGCAAGCTGTTGGCAAATTCAATACATGGACTGAATGCTGCAAGGCCAGATTATATAGCTTCAAAGGCATCTCCAACCTCTGGAGAAGGGGAACAAGTGATGCTGAGGAATGACCAAGATACGCTTGTGGCCAGATGGACAGGGAGAAATAGCCGATCTTCTCTGCAGGTGGATTGGCATGAAGAGGAATGGGTACGTTTGCTCAGGGGACTGATGAATATTTTCCTTTTAGTTTTTATCTGCTGTATTCTTTAGTTTGTAAGCTCTGTAACTGCTCATCAGAGAGCCAAACGATAAGTATTTTGGAGCACATTATTATGTATCTTAGTCATCTACTAGAGATACTGGTAAACTAGCAAAAACAAGCCTTAATAAATAATTCTGTGTCTCCTGAATAGCAGAGATCATTACTTTGGTGCAAGGCTTTTGCGAAGTCAGTTCCAAGGGAAAGTAAACAGTTTTTAAAGTAAACAACTGAGGATCATACTACAAGGCGCTCTTAGACTTTACCAAAATAAAACACGTTTTGTGTGTGTTAGCTATACAGTGCAACCTTGCAAAGTTTTCTCTTGTTTTGTTTCCTGATCTAAATATTTAGAACTTGCCATCCATCTCTATTTTGGTTATGAACAGCTTTTAAAAACTGTTTGCACTAAGGATTTAAATGGTTTTCCATTCAACTCTGCCAATTTAAATTAAAATTGGCCAGTGTTAAGTACTGTCATTTGTAATAAAAACAGAAGTGAACTGAGTTTCAAAAATAGTCCAGATTAATTAAAACAATTATTAATATTAGGAAATATCAAAATAGAAGTGAGATCCGATTCACTTGAAAAATAGATCCCGAACAGTCTCATTGACTTACAGTCAGACTCACTGTAATGAGATACTCATAAAGCCAATTCAGTTAATTAGATACTAATATTGCCATACAGTACTTTCATCTGTTACTCACAGGGTTATATAGGAAAAAAAGATGTGTGGTTGTAAGCAATTATTATGTAAATTTTTTTCATCTACAGATAGTGCTTTCTCTGTAGCACAGTGGAGTTAATTTTTCTGCAATACAGGCTTGATTCATAGATCATTCCAAATCTTGATCATTATTCCAGAAATGTTCCAGATAGTTTTAATTAACATTTGTATGTATTATATTTTTTTATCCCTTCATCTCAGTTCCTTTGCCTGCTGCTACAAAAGCAGCATTTACATTTACAGAAATAGCCACTTTTAAATATTGACCAAAGAGACCAGCTCTGTATAAGTTAAAGTGGGCACTGCCTTCTCCCCTCATACTTCTAAAATTATCTAAAACTTCTCTGCATTTCACTTGCTTTTGGGCCCATCCATGCTTAGAAGGGAATGCTAAGTCATCTTCTCCATTCCTAGCCTTGAAAGGAATGGGAGACATCCGCTTCTACGAGCATTTTGAGGGGAGAAAAGGCTGTCGCTGAATTCTAATCTCTCTGGGCCTTAAGAAAATACATCTTTAAAGGAGAAAAGTAAACGATTGTCAGCAGACGTGAGGAAATGTTTCCCGGTCAAACATAAGTTTCAAGAATGAAAAATGGTGCCTGTTGGAAACCGGAATAACAAATCGTGGGTAGAAGAGGCATGTAGAATTGTTCAGCAAATTTAATTTTAATGTAGCTCTGCAGTTTACCACATGTGACACCTCTACATGTTGTTGATATGATTTATTTATATATACAAAGTTTGTGTGTGCACAAATGAAATCATAATAGCCCAGAAGAAACTTTGCCTAGAATCACACCAGGAAATGTATGAGTCAAGGGATTTGTTACACACCGTCTCTTTGTTTTTTAAATTGAGAAGGGAATGTTTTTCTTTCAAGGAGAAAGTTTGGTTGAATGTTGACAAAAGTCTGGAGTGTATTATACAGAGAGTGGACAAACTTCTCCAGAAAGAGCGCTTGCAAAGCGACAGCTGTGAAGACGTTTTCCAATGCGACATCAGCTCTACTAGTAAGAAAGGTAATCGGGACACTCGCGCCTACTGGATAAATCCAGAAGATTTAAATGAGACCTCATCTTCACCTTCATCTTCCTCACCACCACCTTCATCATCCTCACCACCACCTTCATCCACACCATCCTGTGCATGCCATTCTCTCAGAAACACAAGTGCGTATGCCAGCCCCCGCTTCTCACTGCTGCTCTCTTGCTGTGCATTGGCCTCCTTCCTAAGCCTCTGCTGCATCCGTCCATGGGTCTCTAGCTCAGTGGTGCTGCTGAGCACTGGTGCCAGGCAGAGAGGGCTGGTGGTGTGCTGGGGGCCGCGAAGCCCATAGCTTGGGTAGGAATCCTGATCCCACTGAAATCGCTCCTATTGATTACGCTGGCATTGGGATTTCGCACTGGGTGTTTTGAAGCTTGTAAAACAGGCGTGGGGGTTAGCTGTGTCAAACACCTCTGCTGGCTTTCCTGGTGGCTTCAAAGCTCCTGTCAAACAACACCTCTGGTGGCTCCTGTTGCAATCAAAGCTTATTACAGTGAACCTCTATAAAAGATTAAATAAGACATGAGAGACATGCAGGCACTACTGCGGCAGTAATGGTCCCATCTGGGCTGCCAAAGTGTAGGACGATTGCCAAGCAGACCCATTAGACTGAGCTAAACTTGGATGAACTTACTGGAGTTTAAAGCAGATATCAACCCAAACTGCCAAAACTGTGGTGCTAAAGCACTTGATTAGTTAGATTTCATATAACTGGAAGGTAGAAATTGGCAGTGCAAGCTCTCAGTGGAGTAATCCTGTCAAAATCTGAGGTCGTGAGGGTACTGGGTAGAATCCAGTTGCATAATGCCATGAGCATGTGAATGAGAGGGATCCTTACCAGTTTAGTTTGACAGTTTTCCAGCCTTGCATTAAATTTCAAAATTATTTCATTTACATATATACACATTTGGGTTATTCTCCCATTCTTTACTTTAAAAATTGTCATGGTCACTATCATTTTTCCATTTAATAGAACAGGTATGCCAAGTTTAGCTCTAGGAAGACAGAATTATGTTTTCATTTCCTTTTTCCTGCTCTGTCTTATTCGTCTGATGGCTCTTCCTCCCTTGCGTATGTCTGTGACTTCACGTCCATTCCATCATTAGCACTGCAGTAAAGTTGGAAGGCAGTACCTTAAGGTAAAAAAAAAAAAAAAAAAAAGAAGCAAGAAGGAGGTTAAAATAAATGTTTAGATACTGTTTTGTATAGCTCTGTACCTCTGTTGCATCTGATTTGCTTAGTATCCTAAATGACTGTGGTTTCCAAGATTAGACGGACATTTTGGGGTATTATAAAGGAATAGGAGAGATGACTCTTGTTTCAGAATGTGTTCTCTATTAATCTTTATGGCTAGGTTGTGTTTTACCAGTTTGACAGCTTTAAATGTTTTTATTTGCTAGCTAGTTTTATGAAGTTTTATGTAGATTTACATGAAAGTTTTATCAGTAAACCTCAATGCACCTTCATATCAACAATAACAAGTTTTGATTTTTTAATATTAAAAAGAATATGAAAAATCTGTGGTGAGTGGTATCAGAAGCTTTTCCCAAGACAACTCCATGCTAAAAAAAGCATCTTAGAACAATCATTTTCTTTCAAAATTTACCCAGAATTTTCAATCAAACTTTTACCTCTACTCTGGATCTCACTTATGTCATACCAAAGAGGAATTAGCTACATTTACCTACCAAAAGTTTTGTCTGTGCCAAAAGTTTCTGTAGTCTTTCCCTCCTGTGCCTCTGAAACAGGAAAAAAAATCCCATTTAATCCACAGAACTTGACAAATTAAATCAAGAAGTGTAGCAAGCTTTAAAGTTGAGGGGCTGCCACTTCCCAGTACTACCTAAGTTTAAGGACTAGATTTGAAGTCTTAAGGACTGTCAACCAAAGTTGTGTCTGAACCTATCTTAAAAATCCTGACGAGGGAATCCTGTTTCTTAGGTATCTGATGCAAGACATTTTTCATAGGTCTTCACAAGCAGTTTGAATTGCACTTAGGAGATGTACTGGAACCCAGGGCAAACTTGAGTTCTTGATCATTCTCATCAAATTTAGTTGCTAATTAAAGTTCAGGGTTTTTTGACAGAGGAACAGATTCAATGTTATAAGAAAACCTGATCTCATTGAAATCAATTGGAATTTTTCCATAAAATTCATTTCCTTGTCTCCACACCAAACCTGCTATCACTCTCCACAATTGATCTTGGAAATAACTGAGAGACAAAGAGGGTCCATTCTCTGGGTTTAGACCCTAACGTTTTAAAGTTTTTCTTGTCATATATTCAAAGAAGTAGCACGTTTTATTTTAATAATTCTGAGATTTGAATAATCGACATTTTGTCAGATGAACAAATGAACAGATGAGCAGCCAGAACTTAGTAGGAATGCAGTGTTAAAAAAACAAACAAAATAAAACGTAACCCTATATACTTCCAGAATTGGTAGGAGAGATGCAGTAAAATGCTATTGAAGGACTTTAAAGGGTCTCTTTAGAGGTGAATGTTTCAAAAGAAGATACTGCCTGAAATAGTAGAGGGGAGACTTAAGATTTTTTCTTTTAATTTTTATTTTCTTTAAAGACTTAGATATTCATTATGAAATTGCATTGGGGCATATAGTTTCTTTAATGAATGCTATGAGATTTAACTTAACTGAGAGGTTTTTATCTCAGACTCTTAAGCTTTGATGATTGTCCATAAGCTTATAATTGATATTTTCTGCTGTTATTTTGAAATTTGTAATTCATTGACTAGTGAATCTACGTGTGAATACAACAGAAGTTTAAATCTGTTAGTTTAATAAACTGCTGTTCATTAATGCAAGACTTGTTGTAGCAAGGTGTATTATCCTTCTACTGTTTGCATTGCACTGTAGCTATTTTCATCTGACAAACTGTTTCTACCACTGAAGTGAGTGTAAAACTGTCACAAGCTTCGCTGGGGCGGTTTGAGCCTTTAACACACGATCCAGTGCTGGTGTTAACTGTCTCAGAAATTATATAGCACAAATTTGTCTAAAATAGCAAAATACTGATTCTCTTGCAGTGTGGGTGCATTAATGTCATTTTCAGTTAAGTGCGCGAGCACGTTGAACTTACTGCTAGTCTTTTGCTATTCTGTTTAGCTGCCTTACTGCCAGCTTATTTTATAATTGCACTAAGCCAGTGGTTCTCAAATGGTGCCTTGTGGATCGCTGGGAACTGGCAGCGCCCCCAGGGCAATCCCTCGGGAGCCGCAGAGCTCAAGGGAGCTGCCTTCCCTCCGTGGCCCCATTCTGGTGTCCCCCTGCTCAGGAATGGTGGCATGGAGGAGACAGCCGGTGCCCCGGGGCCAGGGACTAGCTCTGCTAAGCCGCGGTTTGCTCTGAGATCCCTGGCACTGAACATTTGAGTTGCTTATGTTTAGGCTGTGTTGCCGCTCCTTAATCATGCATGTTGCCCCTCCATTTCTGTGCAGATTGCAGCCCCGCTCCGGAAGAATCCAGCCCAGGTATGTGCGTTCATGGCTTCCGCTTCTTCTGAAAACTGCAGGTTTTTGTTTATATTTAACAACCGAACAAGTGCCTTGCTGATAAGACTTACCATTATTGAACGGTAATACTCTGCAGTATCATGTGGTTTACCGAGACGTGTTGAGAAGTTGTTACTTCCTAAATAATAGTGCCCGAGGTTGTCCGGTAAGCACTGGTAACTGAATTTGCATGTCCGGATATGGGAGAGCATTTTTTGAGGTTCTCTTTGGTCTCTCCATTTGATACATTTGAGTAAACTAATGTGGGAGGCAATGGTTTGGGGCTTGTTTCCAGCATCACTGAAGCCTGTGGGAGCCTGAGTTTAATGAGTTTTCAGACATACCCTTTCATATGTGCTGGCAAAGTTGCCTTTCTGCATGAGCACTAGAACACGGAGCAGTCAGCAAGGCTGATGGAAACCCACCGTGGCATGGGCACACACCAGGCAGCGTAGGGCACTTCAAGCCTCATGTTTCCGAATACTAAATTAAGACTTTCACCATACTGTTCACCTTCTTCCCTCTCTCCCTGTAGTTGCTCACACTGTTACTATATTTACAAGGTCTGAATAACGTGCCTTAGTAACACCACTCATTCCCAGATAGATGGCTGTAATTTTTCCAATCTGGGATTAGTTTAATCTGAGCTCAGTGGAGGTTGAATTTGTGAACTGTTACAGCATGGGCTCCTGGGTTTAGCAAAGCCAATGGGAAATAAAGCCCTCCACACAGGTAGAATTTTCAATTTTCATCTCCACAAAATCCACAGAGTATATTAGCATTCTTCTCAGCTGTCCACTCTGGCTGCAGTCACCCCGTTTGCTTCTATCACTGAGGAGGTGCTTTTAGTCTATAAAAAGCTGCATACGTTTTTAATTCTTGGAGCATCCCTTTAGTTTTTGCAACATCTGAATGTGATACGTAAATTAATGCTATTTATTTATTTTTAAGATGGGAGTAATTAAAAGCAAAGAGGTTACCTCAGCTGGGCATCCAAATGTGCCCCAAACTGGATCTTAAATTTAATTAATTGAGGCTGCAGTGTAGCAAAGCACTTAATGCTTGATTCCCTCTGAAGTCAAATGTGTCTTGACTATGTGCTTAGAAGGGTTGTCAGTTATACTTTGCTGGATCAGACCTAAGCATCTGTTTCACCAGTTACTTAAATCTCTCTTTTTCAGAGATCATGAGTACTTGCAACCCTGACCTAAACACAACGACAACTGCAGGTGCCCAGTACTTTGATTTATGGACATTAGGGTCTCTTTTTCTTCTTCTTCTTCTTCTCCTTCTTCTTCTTCTTCTTTTCTTTTTTTTTCCCCTTGCAACATATTCCCTGAAAGACTCAAGATACCTTGTCAAGGCTCTGGAGGCCAGTTATTATGGATCTGGAGAAGAAAGACTCTTACCAAAAATAAAACACCTTTTCCCATCTATATGATAAAATCTTTGATTATACAGAGAGGCTCCACTATGTGACTTTATAGGCCTTCCCAGCACTTTTTTTTTTTTAACATGCCACATCTCAAAGTGTGCCTTAAGATATGGCTTTGGTCAGCACTGCTCATAAGAAAAGTAGCCAAGACTTGCGGAGCCAAATCTGGCCCTTATTTACCAGACAGAATTCAATTGAAGCTGTCTGAATGGAGCCTGCAGGATTTGTCTCTTGCCATGCAATGTGTTTCTATAAAACACACAAAGCAAATGACAGACTTCCAGCTGGTTTGTACCATGCCAGTTTTTAAATGTGGAATAACTTTTAACATGAACTAGAGATCTCCAGCTGTTGTAAATCTATAACAACTCCTTCCATCCCCATTGATCTGAGACCCTATACCAAATTATTCTATCTATGGATTTGCCCAGTGGAGTCAATAATAGATTTAAAATATTCTGGTCATCTCATAAAACATAAGAACAGAGCTCAGAATAGATTTCTCATTAGAATTAGAGTGCTCATGGTGTTTGAAAGTGCCATTGATTAATTTTATAGAATGTATATTTTCAAAAATAAAGGTCTCTTAGGGACATTCATGAGGCAAAGACAGAAGAAAGAAGGGAGAACCCAAGTGAAAGTGAATACTGAGAGTCCTTTCAAATAAATTTATTTAAAAGCTGTTAGTGGAATGTTCCACCCTGATTTGAGCCTGGGAGTGATTTCTTTTATTCCTGTTTACTGTTAATGGCAGCTACCATTGACTAAAAAATTAAAAGGACCATGTGACACTCCTATGAAACAGGAAGTGAAAAGTGATTCAAATTCTGTAGACTGGCAAAGGTTTTCCTTCTTCTGTGGTCAGTATTTTAAACCAAGAGAATACACAGCACAGAGGAGTTTTACTCATTATCTCAAATGAGCTATCGTACTGCATGTGAATCTTGAGAGAAAAAAAATCTGAGGATTGTATTATCCTCAGGCATTCTGGTGTACCACCAGTATACTGTATACCAGTGTGTGTATATATATGTAGTTCCAAATGAACATAAGAAGAAACTTCTTTACTGTGAGGGTAACAGAGCACTGGAACAGGTTGCCCAGAGAGGTTGTGGAGTCTCCTTCTCTGGAGATATTCAAAAGCCGACTGGACATGAGCAGGGCAACGTGCTTTAGGTGACCCTGTTTGAGCAGGGGGTTTGGACTAGATGATCTCCAGAGGTCACTTCTAACCTCAACCCTTCTGTGATTCTGTGATACTTCATGATTACCATACCTTTTAAAAAAAGCACTGCCAAGCACCCTATAATTTTAAATCTTCATGGAGTTACTTAACTATATACATATAGGTATATCCAAGCAAAGGAATGATGATGTGCCAGATCTCTTCAATTTTTTGTCATTCTCATTCCTGCATAGCAAAGCTCTTAAATGCAGTAAGAGAAACACTTCATTAGTATCATCTGTATTTTGCTTTCTGAGTGTTCACAGGTCCATGTTATGACATCTGTTTTATTTTGAGAGGGAAATATTTAATAGAATATAAAAGACAAGCTGTGATTCTTTGTTCTTTTGATGTTTCCTGCTCTCTTAAAGTAAGGGGATGGAACAGAGCCAAATAACTTCCCCTTTGTCTAGTTTATTAGATTGTCTATCTACTGCATAGAACAAAAGCAAAAAGGATGGTACTGTTAATCTTGTCAGTTATGTTTCTGTTAGCAGACTTCCAAAGTTCCCCTCTTTGGATGGTTATCAAAGAAACTTATATTATTACTGGCTCTTAGCCCTGTCTTTCAGTTGAAATCATGAACAGCTTCCTCTCACAGGCTTGAAATGACCCCATTCTCATAGGTTCAGCTCTGTGCACATGGCCTTGTTGGTACAGCCATCCAGACTAGGGATGGTGTATCTCCTGTTTGTGGGCTCTGGTGCTTTTAAAAAATAAAACACATTGTCCTTCCCTTTAAAAAGAGGAAGTGTCCTGTTTTAGCCTTACATTAAAGAGGGCAAAACCAAAACACTGTTCTATCCTCTCCTTGTATTGCAGAGAAAATGGGTTTTGGTATACTGTCTGAAAAAGATTCAAAGGCAGAAGTATCTGGGAGAAATCTCATTGACAGAAGTGGCCAAAAAGATGTTCACTATATCCATTATATGATGGACTCTGTGCTCTGTCCATGTATATGCACTGTGAAAGGGTGTGTTTGAACATGCACACACATTTATATACACTTGTGTATATAGATACTCATCTTCCTGTTGTGCTTTCCAAATCAGCTATTGTATGGTCTGTTCTGTGGGGGCAAATCTGGGAGCTATTACATGGCTGGGAAAGTCTTAACAGCCTTCTAGAGTAGAATTCTCCATATTTTCCTCCTTTGATAACCACTATGTAAGGTTACATTAGCTTAATAACAAGCAGGGAGTAACCAGACAGTTAGAATAAAACAAACATTAAATGCGGATCATTTTGCTTTAACTTGCAACAGAAGGTTTCTTCTTAACGTGTGTATGTTTCAAATGAAGTACTTACAGTGCCATTAATTTTATTTTTTTTAACCAGGTGAATGGAGCGAGGCTCTTTACCCTTTGCTGACAACACTCACAGACTGCGTAGCCATGATGAGTGACAAGGCAAAGAAAGCCATGGTCTTTTTATTAATGCAGGACAGTGCACCAACAATAGGACTGTGCCTGAGCCTTCAATATCGCAGGGATGTTGTCTTCTGTCAAACTGTAAGCAAGGAAGTTTGCATGGTTTGATTACACCTAGACTTGTGGTGGGATTTTATGAAGTATGACAGATGACTGCAGAATTTTTCTGATCTATTTTTACCCTCAGGTTGAACACTATGATCTCCTCTCACAGATTGTGCTGTCCTGTTATTACTGTTCACTTGCATGTGTTTGGAAATATAAAACTTATATCTTCCCTGGGACATATATTCCCAATTTAAAAAAACTATGCCAGAACCAGTGAGAATAATGCTGTGTACAGAAACAGTCTTTGCCTCCTGATGCCACTGATCCAAAACCAGAAGTAAGATGTGAAAGAGAGAGGAGGAAAAAAATAAAAAAAGAAAGCCCATAAGCAGAAAGTGTACTCCCACACTTCTATTTGGTTGGTTTTTTGCATCAAGAAAACCAATAGGACCTTTAGTACCTAAGGAGAGAAGTCCAGCCCCAAGGAAAGGAATGGGTGCTGGGATTTTATAAAAGTTCTGTTTCTGGACCTGCTGGGGTCTCTTTCATGTCAGCCATTCACTAAGGGATGTCTGGGGGCACCTTCCATGCCTTTTCTGCCCACTACACTTCTTCAGCTTGTCTGCTGTCCTGTGGAAACATTTCACATAATAAGAATCAGTCTTTTTTATTTATTGCAAACAGCTCGTCTCTTGTACATTGGTTGGTAGAGCAGTTGTCCCAAAATGTAATTTCTCATAGAGATAAATGCAGACAATTTTTTTCATACAAAACCCACTTTATATCACAGATAATTTTGTTTAACTCTGTGCTTTGATTATGTTTACCCATCATAAAGATCAGAAAGACCAAATTAAGACTTAATCTCAGTATCACGGTCTTGTCCTGAATGTCTCATAACACTACAGAGTTTGAATCTTTATGTCATGCAAGCAGGCATTGCCTTTTTAAAGTGTTCTTAAAATGCCATTTTAAAAACAATAATTTAATCATACTATCAAAATTGTTGGCTTGGAACTAGTTGTGTTGCTTTCTCATCTGTAACTGAAACAATTCTCCAAGGAGACTCTTTTGGAATTCACCAGTTGTAGATTCTAGTACAAGTGATCATGTCAAGAAAACAAGTATATGTGAGATCAACAGCAATCCCACCTTGGGAGAGTTTGCAACTTCAAGCCAGTATGCCCTAAATCAGATTTTAAGAGTGTTTTGATTCTTGTTGGTTGGTTTTCTCACTTCAACTGCAAGGAGAAAGAAGAGTACCATTTAAAGGAAAAGAGCATCAGTCTGACAGATTTTTATGGCATCTCTTACATACAGGGTTGTTTCCATTTGGGGCTGAAGAGCTTTTTTGTCTTACATTATTTCACTCTTGTCTATCTTCTCTCCCACAGCTGACAGCTCTTATTTGTGGTTTCATTATCAAGCTGAGGAACTGCCTACATGATGATGGATTTTTGAGACAACTCTATACCATTGGCTTGCTGGCACAGTTTGAGAGCCTGCTGAGCACTTATGGTAAAGACACAGAGCAAGTGGGTGATAGCAGCTGTGAGTCACCAAATTCTGTTTAAAATTGGCTACAGCAGAAGATGAGTGTATGGGATAATGTGCAGCTCAGCTACAAAATGATTTTGAAAACTGAAATGTAAAACCCAGTAATATCTGGAGTAGCTAATTAGCTAGCAAAAAGCAATTCAGAATTTCTTCTGATTTAGTTGAATTTAAAAAAAAAAGTAAATAAAATAAATAAATAAATACTTGCCTTGTAATGTAATAAGGCCAAGGGTTTAAAAAAAAAAGTATCCATCATTTTTTCAGAAAAGAAAGGGAATAAAATTCCAGTAAGTTGGGAGGACCTCCATCCAAAAAATGCTTTTTGCATTTCCTTGACCTTCATTAATCCTACAGTAGAAAGAGAGACTGAAGAGGTCATAGAAAAAGAAAACATATTTCACTCCTGTGTCAGAATAGATATTTGGGTACCAATTAGGGAATGCTTTCCTGAATAAATCCAGAGTCCACTGTAAGATACTGCAATACAGTGTGACAGAACACTTTCTAACACAGAGGACATCATGGATATGACAGTGCCAAGGAGTGTTTACTAGTATTGTCTAAACTGGAAAGTCAGCACAATCTACTTGAAAGACAGTAGGCTGGGTAGGCTAAATAATTGGTGTTTTCTATCCTTGCTAAAGTCACAAAGTGAATCAGGACCTTGTCTGCAGTCAGGCAGATGCAGATCAAGGTAGATGACTGGGCTCCCTACCCTCCTCACCCACAGAACTTCTTTAGGAGAGCAGTGGCCTGCGGTCATAGCAAATGGCTAAGGGGAAGTTGTTTGTAATAATTATGATTGACTTTTTCCTCCTTGATTTAGGTGAGGAGCTGGCAATGCTGGAGGACATGAGTTTGGGAATAATGGACTTGAGGAATGTAACCTTCAAAGTAACTCAGGCCACATCAAATACATCTACTGACATGTTGCCAGTCATCACTGGAAATCGGTAAAAGAAGAAAGAGGGGGCAGAATGGAGGGGGGAAGGGTGGGGCTGGAGAAGGGAGAAGCAGTGATACTGTACTTGAAACTCAGGTGAATAATGTACTTTTGTATTGTGCTATTTTTTTCTCAGAACTTTAGAGAGACATTTTGGAGCTGACTCTCATTTTTACCAGTGTTTCATTTTACAGGGAGCTAAACTGAAAAGGGATATATGGCAAAGCTCTAACTATGACAGTATTGTTTTATGAGTAGGTATAATCTTGACCTAGCCTCCCATAATCATAAGCCAGTAGTCGTCAATCTGTTCTTAGGCACTTGTGCTGTTTTTAAATTTCAGACTGACTCTTGAGCCTGATCTCATATATGAGAGATTCACTGATGTTGATCAGTTGATCAGTGCTTTACTGTATGTCATTGACGAATGGGTTGTCATTAGCACTACAGGACACGGAGCATATTAGTTGATATTGAGGCGAGGCCTATTTAGCATCAGTTTCTAAACTGTTGGGGCTGAACTGTGGATTTAGCTTGTGGATGCTTGTGAACCACTGAGCTGCTTCTCATTTTGGCCACCTCTCTATAGAGAGGTATTTTCAAGTCTGAGTTTAAAAGCAAGCTTTTTTTTTTTTTAAGTCTGTTTGAAGTGTCGAACATTCATGAGGCCTCACATGAAGTAGAGTGGGAGCAATCTGTTACAGCTTTATTGTGGTGGGAAGCTTTTGCAACAGATGGAGTAGTGCTTCCACGCAAACACCTCAGCCTGCTGATCAGCTGGTTTCTGGCATAATGCTGACAGGCCCCTGCGAGAGACTTCTGCCCCAAGGGAGCTAGTTCACAGAGTGGCAGGAAGCTGTGGGATGACAGGGACCTCAGAGAAGTGAATGTTTTAAATGTTTCTGTGTTTCAAAGAGTCTTCAGAACCTTTTAGTTTTGAATCTGATTTCTTGAGGAAACAAGGCTTATAGAATTGCAGTGTGCTGCACCAAGCTCCACTGAAGCTCTTCCCAGTTTCGTCCACATCTTGAAAAAGAGCTAGAATTCTCAAAGATAAATACATTTGGAGGAACTTAATTAAGTTCAGGTTCAGCTGCAATGGAAAGTGCCCTGGCTGAAGGAGAACTGCAATGTGATCATACACATTGCAGAAATTGCTGAGACCTTCTGAGAGCTGACAGAAAATGCCTTTCAAAGAAAAGCTTTAGTTAAGTAGTTGCAAGTTGACTTGCAGGCAACTACAGGACACAAATCAGTAGAAAACCAGGCTTCATTAGTTTCAGGTCTCATAGTGCTGCTTATTACTTTGCTGTCTAGATTTTACTCTAGTAAGGGAAGAAAAATCATACTTATTTATTTTGGTGTAAACTATTGGAGGCTTTACATTTAGAGGTGAAAACAAGTTTTTGCTTTCAGACATAACACAGGATATGTACTGCTATATTTTTCCCTCTGTCCAATGTAAATGGGTCACAGACCAATTTTGATTGTATTGTTATATGACTCTCAGAGCTCATGTAATACTTGAGGGATTTTTTAAGTGCCTTGTGAGCAGAAAAATGATCAAAGGAAAGTTGCATTGTAAGGACTGCAATGTAACACCAAGGTACTGCTGCTGATAGATTAATGCAGAGCACGCAAACCACAATAACTTATGTTTGGGCAATCCCTCAGCCTGTAGTAAGGTAGTATGATTTACCTTAGTCTGCAGTGATGTTATGGGTTAAGGTAAGTTGCATTACTTCACATTGGCCGTGAGATAAAACATGTACATCTTTGCTGTAGCTCAGCTGGCCCATGGTAACCTGTTGGGCTGCAGGAACAGGTTTGTAGGTCTGAGCCATAAGGTTCCATCTCAGCACTTTTGTTGGCTCCCTCTTCAATTTATGCTTGGGTCACACCTATCATTGCCTCTACCCTTCAGCTCAGAAGTATCAGGACTACTCATTGTATCCAAAAATGCTTCCTTTCTGGCATGTGCATCATCACCCATGATAAAAGCTTTTAAATCTACTTTTCTCTTTTAAATCTTTCTAATCTTAATCTTTTTTATTTTAATCTTTTTTAATCTTAATCTTTTAAATCTTTTATTCTCTTTTAAATCTACTCTTCTACTTTTGATGAGATGGGGACATAGCAAAATCCAGCTTTTTCTCATCACATTGTAGAGAGCTAGAGTATTAATGGGGAAAGCAAATTCAGCTTTTCTCAGGAAATTGGCAGATCTGATTGAAATACCCATGAGGACATAAAATGAACATTACAGGCTGTTGCTTGTTTGTTTTTAAACTAGTATAGCTTTTCTGACAAGGATCAAGTTCTGGTGGTACTTTAAAGTCTTGGATTTTGACTGATACTTGTTTTTTTATAATTGGATTATATTTTATATTTATATTTATATTATATATTTTAACATAAATAGCACATTCTCATAATGTTTCTTTTTGTACTGTATGTCTAATAGTTGTTTGTTTATTTGCAGTGATGGATTTAATGTGAGGATCCCTTTGCCAAGCGCCTTGTTTGACTTGCTGCCGCGAGAGATTCAGAGTGGCATGTTACTGAGGGTTCAGCCTGTTCTTTTCAATGTGGGAATCAATGAGCAGCAAACCCTAGCAGAGAAGTATGTATTCAATCGTGTAAGCTCAACCTTAATGGCAGTTCAGCAATCTCCTGTTCTGATGGAAGTATGTCTCTGTGAAATTGCACTGTTGCATTACTAAAAGTGATTCATTTTTCCTTCCAATACAAAAACAAGGGTCCATCAAATGAAGCTGGCAAGTTCCAAACAAACAAAAGGAGGTACTTCTTCACACAGCATATAGCTATGGAGCTCTTTACCTCATAGCTTTGTGTGAAGTAAAGGTTTACGTGGTTCAAAAGTGGCTTTATGGAAGAGGAAATCTTTCATGGGCTACTTAACACAGAGGTGCTGCTTTTGACTCGAGAACTCAGAGTGGCAGGTCGCCAGAGGCTGGGGGAGCGTTCTGAGGATCACTGTGTATTTGCCCTCTCGGTTTTGTACTCTTCCCTAGACTCCCTCTTTGGCCACTGGCAGAATCTGCTGGGCTAAATGGACCTTCCTTCAATTTAACCCGCTGTTGCAGTACTGATGTAATGCGACTGGGCTCTTATAAAGCTGAAAAATGTAATTATACAATTATATTTGTTAGCGAAGCTGTTCAGTTCTGGGAGAGCTACCAGAGCTTTCCTCTGCTGTGGCCTTTTCCTGTAAGGAATACATTGGCAGCCTGCAGCTCTCATGGAGAACTCCAGTGAAGTCAGGCACATAGATGTTGTGGCACCAGCCTTGCTACCTGGGTGGAGCGTGCAGTCTGATGGTAGACATCTAAAATAAGTCAAACAAGGGCATTCCAGGAGTTCCTGTTTTCCTCTATTGCCTGTAAGAGACTGAGATGAATCAGTGTTGCTGACGGTATTTGTTACGTTTACATTTTATCCCTCCTAGATCCATATTTCTCATTCACGCGTCAAAGTTCTTGATCCTGCCTACTGGTGTCATGGTTATTATTAGCTAACAAACTGAGCCAGCAATTCCATTATTTAAAGTCTGAATTTTTGCAAAAAGATCTACCAAATAGATGGGTATTTAATATTGATAGATACAGAAACCAAAGTACTTTAAATACTAATTTTTGTAAGATTTTCCTTTCTGCCTTCCATTCCACTGTTCCTGCACTCATGTATTTTCTTTTTCTGGAATGAATCACTACAACTCTTTTCTGTTACACTTTCTTCTGCATTTGAATGTTTAGGAATTTCATGGGATGAATCTTTAAACTGTGTTCTGGTAGTCATATTGCCAAGTGAAGTTGTTTCTAAGAAAAGAGAAAAGATTACCTTGGGCTTAACTGTTCCCTTTTTCACCTTTTAAAGGTTTGGAGACACCTCACTGCAAGAAGTAATTAACATGGAAAGCTTAGTCCGGTTGAATTCATATTTTGAGCAGTTCAAAGAAGTTTTGCCTGATGATTGTAAGTATTTGGTAACTAATGGCAAATTTGGTTGAAGAGCAATGCAGGCTGAATTTTTTTTGTTTGTTTGCTTCAAGCGAATTGCTTAAATGTTGATGATATGCCAGTATAGTAACCTCCAAGAAATGATGCAGCTCTATTTTAGCACATTAGCACTAAGTAGAGCAGGTTCAAGTGGTTTCTGATTAACTTCCTTTTTTTAATTTACTTTTACATCTTTTTCTAAGAGGCACTACATAGTGTATAAACAGGCAGCTATGCAGTCAGATTACCATAAGGGAAGGCATAAAAGTGCCTAGTCATAACAACAGCCCTTTCACCTCCAGTTTTTGGTGATGTTCTCTGTGCTTGTCGTGACCTGTACAGAGAACAAATGCCATTTTGTAGGAACTTATTTCTTCTGCTTTTCTTTTGAAGCTTCTGTCAAATTGTAGCATTTGCAGTCAGCAACAGAGAAGACTAGTACCTGGAAGAGATACAAAAGCTACAAGTTTGAATTTTACTGGTTTTATGGGAAATTTTTCATTCGTTCTTGTTTCCTCTGGAAGCAATAGCATAAAGGCATTATTTACATGTGACCACAAAAAGTGTTTAGAATTCATTAATTCATTATTAGTAGTATCAACCTCTTCTTGTTAGCTAAATTCATGGGTCCCAAAATTGCAGTTTTATTGCAGAAATACAAACGCAGCAACATGCAATGGGACTATGCTATCAGACAGAATGCTCTCTGTGGCCCTTTGGGAAGGTTTGTTGTTACACTTCCAGTTACCCTGGACTTTTTTGATGCAACTGAGAGCAGAACCTGTCTCCCTCTTACGAGGCTTTCACAATCCACAATTCCTTGTCTGAAATTTTAGCTACAAAAATTAAACTGTTTTTTATTACATAGTAGTCTAGCATCCGACTTTCTTGCAAACTTCAAAAGTTAATCAGTTTACGGTGATTTTTTTTCATTCTGCTGTTCTCACCATTCCTTCACTGTCTCTTTGTCCCTGTAGTCTTACATAATATTTCTCATTTAGTTCCTTTTTTATTTTCCCATCTATGGCTTTGCTTCTTTTGTTTACTTTCAGTCTCTTCCCTCAACTCTGAACCTCTTATTTTTATAATATTATTTTATTTTGGCTTTTTCCTTAAACCTTTTTTTTTTATCCTGCAGTCTGTTTTCTCTCCTGTCACTTGTTTCTTCTGTCTTCATGGCTTTTTTGAACTCTGTTTTAACTTTATAGTTGTCCTCCTCTATTTTTAAAGAGCACTGCTGCCACTACTTTGAGCTTTTCCTTTGCCAGTATCACTTACTCCTTATACCAGAGGCTTATCTTCAAGTAACTTGAAGTTCTGCATAAGGTCAGCGTGCAGAGTTGGACAGGTGACGCTACCATGTGCTTTGATGGTAAAACAAAACAAGAGAGTCTTGTGTCCACCTTGCCCTTTCCCCCTTGTTTCCAGTTACTTTCCATTACATTGAGCTGCCTGCCACCTGAGATGAATGCCATAAACAGGCAAGATCAATCCTCTGCCAAAACTTCTTTCTGCTTTGCTGTTTGTCCTGGGTAAATGCAGACATGTTCTACCTGGTTTTGCAATACAGCTTGGACAACTGGTTTGTGGTTATAAACATTAACCAAAAATTTTTGATAAGCAGTATGGAAAAAATGATATTGCAGGTGTCCCAGCAGACATGTTTGAGATGTTCTGTGAAAAGCTAGCTCTGTCTGGACAAACCTGGGAGTGTGCGTACCATAAGGAAGGTCTGAGGGTACATTTTATATCTCCTCTGTGGTGATTTTTAAGGAGTACAAAGTGAAACATTTTCCGTGAAAAGATAGAATAACATTTTATTTAGCTATAAAGGTGGTTAGTATGACCAGCCAGAGGTGTAGTCCATGGTAAGTACAGACAAAAGGAGTTTATGTGCTTTTAGTTTGGGATATACTTGGCCTGAAAAAACAAATAGGTCACTCTAAGCAACAGGAGGCCAGTGAGGTATTGACTGGCAGCTCGTAGAAAATGTGCCCTCCATGAAAAAGACACAAGGAAAGTTGATCTCTGACCTACTGTCCTTTCTCTGAAAAAGTTGTGCTCTTAATTCTCAGCACTGCAGAATTTCAAAGTGAGTTACTACCTTTCATTGAAGAGAAGATATAATGTTCCATTTTATCTGCTTGTCTTTAGAGATATTTGAGATGATGGTCTGTTGCCCTCTTTTTGTTTCAGGCATTACTTTTTTTCTAGGTATAAAATTCAAGTAGAGCCAACTAGGATAGGCACAATTTTGCTTGCATATTATTTGCTGTGAGAAGAGATGAAGTCCAAAAATAAAACCCTGTAAATCACACATGGTTTTTTTGTCACACAGCCATTTTTTAACAGTGCATACCACCTTATTTATCCACTCACAGCTTTAGGTCGTGTCCTCTGTAGTTAGCCCCTTTAAAACAAAAAAAACAAAAACCAAAAAAACCTATTCAGTACTCGTTACTGAGTACTTTGGTGTTTGTGTAAGAGATGCCATGTAACACTTTGAACACATGAGTGCAAGATGACTACTGAGGGCTTTTGAAAAAAGCCTTTTAAATTCCATCAGATAATTTCTTTCTGCTTAAAGAAATATTAATGAAGAGATACCAGCAGTGTGGAGTCCTGTTGGAGAGAGTGCTTCTTGTAGCTGAAAACTGGCCAGCTTGCAAATTCAAAGTTGAAAATGTGAGCAGAATGTAAAATGATATCTTCAGAGTTTCTGTGGAGACATGTATGATGTCCTGTCACCTGTGAGGGGAGATAATATAGACATTTACTTGTTTATATAAAGTTCCAAAGTGTGTGAATGCAAGTATGTCTGTGACACACAAAACAAAATATTAAACCAGTCTTGCTCCCTTTACTCCCTCTGTTATTATAGTGCTATCAGATTCTGAGCCCCTGAAGGTTTAAGTACCCTGGATGTATATTTCCAGTTGAGTTTAATTAAACTTGAATTTGGTTTGCTGGTGTACTAAGTAGTTCAGAATTGAATTAGCTGTTGTAAGCTTTGATAGTTTCGAGAAAACATGATTGTTTCCAACTAGCAGATAGGAACACTTCTTGTAACTTATTTTTATGAAAGTGTTGAATACAAATAAATAAATGGAGTTGGTTTTGTTTGTTTTTATAGGTCTACCTCGATCTCGTAGTCAGACATGCCTGCCTGAACTGTTAAGATTTCTGGGACAAAATGTACATGCAAGGAAAAATAAGAATGTTGATATCCTTTGGCAAGCTGCTGAGGTATTTATTAATCTAAGCACTTCTGCATAGTTCAGTCAGTCTTCTATATGTGTAAATACACTGTTTTCCCCTGGTTTTAGTACTCATATTTTCAGATTTCTTCATTTTCTTGCATACAGCTTGGAAATACTGCCAGGTTAAACCTCCTCCAGGGTGAGACATGCAAAAAGAGTATTACCTCCTAAATACTGTAAATGCTTTTAGTTTGGTCTTATTGGTTGGGAAAATAAAATTAAAGAAAATGCATTTTTCAAATCAGCATTTTCTCCACAACCCCTGCAATGAAGTACTGCTATCCCAAAGATGACAACTTTTGACATCAGAGTCCTACACAACATTTGTATCTCTCCGGGGAAGAGAAATACAGGTGTGTTCTCTGCCAGGAGGTTATGCGTGAGGAAGGAATGATGAATTGTATATCCCATTTCCAGATATGTCGCAGATTAAATGGTGTTCGCTTTACAAGCTGTAAAAGTGCCAAGGATAGGACAGCCATGTCGGTCACCCTAGAGCAATGTTTGATCCTACAGCATGAACATGGAATGGCTCCCCAGGTCTTCACCCAGGCTCTGGAGTGTATGAGGAGGTAAGAGTTTGACTGCAGATCCTAAAATCAAGAACCATGCAAACTGCAGATGAGTAGTGGTCTCTGTTTCTGTTCCAAAAAAAAAAAAATAAATAAAGCCAGAAAACTGCAAAACTGACTGCTAGGCTTCATCCCTCATAATATAAAACTTACTAATGCATGCAAGTAAAGCTGACTGTTGCCAGATTTGCATGAGATGGGCTTCGGTTTTCAAGAGTGAAGCGGATGTTTTCAGAGGAGCATGTAAAAATACATTTTCAATTGGACTGTTAGTGCTGAGCTTACAGAACAGGAAACTGGTGCTCCTTTGAAAGTTGTCTAATGATGAACTTACATTGACTGTCAGAGCACTGGGTTTCTTAGTTTTAGGTCAGGCAGATTTCTGCACCTGCAGTTTGCACTGGTTTGCCACGTGTATTCTTTAGCAGTGAAACACTTTGCTCACTGGGCAAATTGTCAGTATGAGTGTTTCACGATACAGCAACCAAATCCCATCACAATGTGTCAGTGTGCTGTTGTCGTATCAATATAATGATGTTCTGTATTCTGAAGCAGCAGACTTGTTTGCAGAATTAAATACTGTACTAAAAAATCTGTTTACTGTTGTTCAATGCCTTGTTTCAAGCACTGCTGGAAAACTCCGTAACTCACATACCAAAAGAAAGGATAAGAAATCTAGCTTTAGTCTTTATCAATGTAGTTCAACAATGCTGTTCAGTCCTGTTTTTCAACATTCACTCTTACTGAATGTACTGTACTGTGTGTCTTCTCACTAAATTCTCTAGAGTGTTCAATTCTCTTATCCTTTCTGTATGTTTTTGCTGTTTGACCCTTTCTTACTCTTCAGTTACCTAGAAGGAAAATGTCTCATACAATAGCACTAGCAGTTTCTTACACTAATAATTTGTTTTCCACTTCTACATCTAATTGAATGTCATTAGACTTTTTTATTTTCACCTTTTTGCTGCACTTTCTGCTGCATTGTTACACAGTAAGTACAGTATATGAAAACTCTGTATTCAAAGAGCAGTTAAACCTTGATATTAGAAATTAAGAGACCTTGAAGCAGCTTTGTGAGGGAGAAGATATTAACTTAAAAATGGAGCTGAGTGGCTCTCAAATATCTCGTTATTTAAATTACGTGAGTTACTTCTCCACTTAGACATCTGAAAGAAAGAAGCTCTGTTGCACAATTTTAGTAAGTGATTTCTTTAATAAGAAGAGAAACTGAGCAAGTATAATAATAATAAATCTCACTAGTTCTTTAAATTAGTTACTGAGTTACTAATTTTTCAATTCTGTCATGGTCACAGTAGAGACAGAAGTTAATAATAACAACATTGTTTTGGACCTTCCACCCATCAATTTAATACAGCACAATATCAGATCAAATGTTTACACAAGAAACACATTGCTTTATGTTGACCTACATCAGGATATTGAAAGAGGACCATTTTTAATCAATACCTCTAGTTAGTGTGTTCCAGCAACAGCAGGGACTTGCTATAATAGGTGAAAGACATGATGTTCTCCTCTTCTGTCATATCTTTGACAGAGAGATCATGCAGAACTGCCTAGTCTTGAGGGAATACTAAGACTAGGTGGGTTTTATTCAAACTCGCCAGTTTATTTCTTCCTCAGATTTCTTTGCTCTTTGGAGTAGATTAGTGTTTTGGGTTTTTTTTAATATTCTCCAATTCTGTTCATGAACAATGGCACAGAATTAACAAAGCTTAAGGAGAGAGATAGGATTACTGAACAAATATGTAGAAGCCCAACTTCACCCAAAGCCATTTTAACATGGACAGAATGACCTAACCTAAATGGCAGACATAGGAAAGGAAAGAGTTGCAAATGAATTTTTGGTCATTAGAAAAACTGGAATTGTTTATTTGTTTGTTTTTACTTGGATCTTTGATTTGTGTAGTTGCACAAGAAAAGGAAGACTTGGCTCAATCTTGAAGCCTTCTGAAGTCTTTTGGGCAGTTGGAAGGGCAAGGAAGTAGTGGAAGTATTTCATCTCTTCTCTACTTTCCAGTAAAGGAAAGCATTTTTGTTTACAGTGTTCTTGAAGAATGAAGGAAGCACTCTCTTCTTTCATGTAATCTTCATTTTCAGAGGGATTAGTTCCACTTACTCTGCCTCAGGAACATCCTTTCCCTCCTAGTCTTGTGATAATTACACATCTGTTGAGTGAGCATGGACATTAGTGAGAGAACATTGAGTCCCACTTGTAGATTCTTGTAGAAATTCGCAGATACAAGTTTACAGCTTTCATCTTAGAAACAAGTATTCTATTGGAATAAACTCACTTTTCTGCAAACCAGTCACAGCTTTTCCAGTCCCCAGTCAAATATATGGTAACTCACAGCCTACAAACAGTGAAAACATGACAGTATGTCTGGAAGTTCAAGCTATACCAGAAATGACTATCTGGCTAATAAAACCAGGCATTTCAATAGTCATAGTCCAACTGGGTCACACATCCTTTTCCATCTGCAGCCGTGCCAACACTCCCCCCTAGAACCATCACTCCCTGCCTTCCCTTCTTCTACCAGATTACTGTCCTGTGAGATTTGCCAGTGGAGCTGTTTGTGTGAATGTACCCTAATCCACTTTCAGTCAAAATCAGCCTGAGTACCAAAACCATTTGCTTTACACGTTTAAAGTAGCCCAGCTCATTTTCATGAAACCAATTAGGAAGTGGTCACACAAGCAATTCAGCCAACCGAGGAGGGAAGCCGTCTCTGACCGGGCTCTTGAAAAGCACCTGTGAAGGGCCTGAAGGCGGTAATTTCTTTTAGCTGCTGTGGTGCTAACTGAAAAGCCCTGGCAGTCATGTTTTGGTATGGCCACTCACTGAAGTAAAACAGCCATGATGGAAAGCTTGCTTGGATTTCTGATCTGCCTTGAGAATAACATTTAGGGAAATGGATCAGGATTTGTTTTCTGTTTTTAATAAATGCACTTTTTTAATAAATGCACTTTTGAGTTTGGCCAAGATGGAGAACGCTTCTTGAACCCTGGGGAGTAAAACAAAGCACTGCTGCTTTTTTGTTCTTTAAGTAAACTTACAGTTCATCCAATACATAAAGTTTTCCCTGCCATTCTGTGAACTTAGAGGACCTGTCTATCCCTTCTTGTACTCCATGTGCATTGCCAATAAGAAAATATGAATGGTAACTACATGCATATTTTACTGCTGTGCACAGGATATAAAAACAAGCAGTGTTAGAATCAGTGACTGCATATTCAGTTGTTTGTTAGATTGTTAATTTGCTCTTAGATTTTAGTTTCATCTTCTTTAACATTCCTTTCTGTGTTTAAATATTAACATGCACAGCACTGGCACTACAACATTAATTTGTGAGCAAAGTCACATTTTGTGCCTAGTTCATTTTGACTTTTTGCTGTACAATACCTAAAAATTATCTATCTCAAATATATGTTTAATATACAGTACATTTTTACATGCTCAAAGATTCCTCACTTGTTTTCCTATGTCTGTCTGTTTCTGGTCCGTACTTTGTAGTTGCTTGAACTTTAGGCAAAAGCCATGTGACTTTTTACATATTTTTTTCATTAGTAGGGCAGGAAGAATAATATTTAAAATCTTCAGTAAACAAAAGATGCTTGGCAAACTTACATATTTATTTTAAATGTTTAAAGAATATTTTTCTGCTTATAGGATGAAAATTCTTTTCAGTTACTTGAGGTACTGTGAGCTTAATGACAGCATTATTGCTGCACTGTTCAAGCACACAGTTCTTGCAGCTACATTCTTTCTAGATATAAGGCAGTGTATAATTTAACACCTTTGGAAGGCATTGGGTTTCTTTGACTTTTGTCCAGTGATCAAATTCCAGCATTAATTCACACGCATAAGCTGGATTAGCAAGGAATTTGATTTGTCTCTTTACCACGGTCCTTCTCTAGAGATAGTCTGCCTATGAATGTTTCATTTGAGAAAGTGTGTGCACTTTGGTATATTTGGTATTTCCAGATTTCCATTTCTTTTTCCTGTGTGGAAGCATCTGCATGGGCCAACAGTGACAGGGAAAACCCCTTCCAGCTCTTGTGAATGTCTCCATCCACACTGTATGTATGTCTGGGTGTATGTCTTTGTGCAACTGAATATTTTGATACTAATTTTTAATGGTAGAGATGTGACATGTCGTCTCCTCTGTTTTTCTTAGTCTGCACTTTTCTATTCTCTCCATAATGTCTTCCTGTCATTTTCAGCCTCTTTTCTTCCTTTTTATCCTCCCTCCGTGTTTTACTTCCTTATTTATATCCTAAAACACTTTTCTTCCTCCATACTATTCTATTGTGCCTTTCTCCACCATTTCCCAGTCAACACTAGTTTTCCAGTTATTGCTTCTCCTGTTCATGCTCCAGCTCATTTAATATTCCTTTATCATCTCCTTCAGTGCTCTCTCTATATTGTGAATACTTTTCAGCGCGTATTTATGCCCAGCCACTTGTCAGCAAATATGTTTGCTTTTTCTTATGCGTACCTGCCAGATACGTTCCTGTGTATGCTGACATTATTCACCAATATCAGCCAAGCAGGAAGGAGAGTACTTCCCTTCCAAATACATGGGAGACTGTATCTGTGCTGCCTTCAAAGTCCAGTCCTCAGTTCAGCCTTGAGCTCAGATGCTCCTTATATCCAGATTAGGTGGACATCAGGTGCCAGCTGAAGGAGAACACTGAAGCCCACACTTCCAATCAGTACAGCCTCAAGTCCACCCCCAGATGAGAATGGGGATGAGCCACCTCCGGATATTGCTGTGTATCCTACTTGTTCTTCCCGCTAAGCTATGCGATGGTGAGCAGAAATGCAGCAGTTTAGTTCCCTGCCCACCTTATTCCATTTGATTTGAAGTGTTGCCAGCATCCGGAGACTATTTTTCTCTTTCACCACCTCCAGGACATCTCTGATGGCTTCCGGGACACCATCTGCTTGTTACCTAACCTTTGCTAGATAACCATTGAAGTTTCCTAGTACCTTCTATGAATGGAGTGAGTGCAATTGTTCTCACAGGATCAGGCTCACAGGTTGCGTCTATTCGTTGCTTTGTAAACTTAAAATAGGACTGAACAGGGCAGAGGAGTGATCCAAAATGAAATGCTCACTAAAAAGCCTCAGGTTAGCTGAAGAGGTGTTCCTACTATAGGGTGTCTGTGCTCAAGACCATGTAGGAAGCAGGGCTACAATGAGATGTGCTATGTGGCATGTCTTATCTTCACATGCACAAATTAAAGTACTCAGAAACACATATTTTGGAAAGCATATTGATACACACTTGAATGCATTTTGAAGGACTTTCGGGGGGGGGGTTTGCTTACATTTGAAGGAGATAGTTAAGAGGTTAAATTGTTTCATTGCAGTTTGCATTGAAAGATGTTTGAAAGGGTCAAATACTACAATGGTTATTCATGTTCAGCTTGCTTTTCAGAGCTCAATTTCTTTGCAGCATGCAGAAGCATGGCAGAGCAGCATGGGATATTGCTTGGTAATCTGAAAGAATGAACATGGAAAACCATTTATGTTCAACCTACATGTGTTTATTTTCAGTAGACTACAGTACTTCTTTCTTATTTTTCTCTTTTATTCTCTTTCCCTCTCCTTGTATCTGTAATTGTGCTGATATATATTTTTGAGACGTTTTTCCATTCCTTCTTTACTTCATATTCTGGTTTTGTTGTGGCTTCTTCCATGTTTTCTCATTTTCTTGACTACCTTGTGTTGCTATCTCTTTTTATACATTCATTTGCATGTCCATCTTCCCTTCTGCTTTTTTTTCCCTCCTCCCAAACTTCTTCCTTTTCACAGCATTGGAACACGGGAGATAGTCACCCAGAAGAACTTGAGTGGCTTGGTGCCCATCCGAGATTTCAGACTAGATCCCAGCCTCCTCTACTCCATTCCTTTACTAGCTCTCAGCCCCAATTTACTGATTGTGTGGCTGTTTTTGAGCATAGCATACCTGGTGGCCAGATTACGTTGCAAATGAAGATAATGTTTTTTAAAAAAAAAAAAGTGCTTGAATGTGTATTGCCACTTGGTACCTGCTGGACAAAGGAATGTGTCATAGCATTGTCTGCCAAGAATTATTATTATGCCTTACAATTTTACGTTTCTATTGTACTAAACTGTAAATATACATCAAATTATTTTATCAAAAAGAATTGTATTGGAACTTTAAATTATTGTTCTGCTTTCAGTGCTTGTAACATAGTCTGACATTGACCTGTTACCTCGTTACTTTAGCCGGCCTGAAGATCTCTTACCAAATATAGTTTTGTGTTACTTGTTTCATGTATTCCAGAGAAAGGAACTCTGTCTGAAAAGAATTTGTATCTTTTTGTATATTTAAGTGTATGCTAATCTTGCCTTTCATTTTTACAAGGTACGAAGAGAAAAATAAAAACATGGGTGGGGTTTATAAGAAATTATAAGAAATTTATTTAAACAAATTAACAAATTTCTACTTCATTTCAAAGCATAATCTCCAAATTACAGTCATAAACAGTTTGTAGAACCATAGGGTTGTTCCTTTCTCATGATTAAGTATGTTTCAGTAGAAGAGTGTACCACTCAAAAAACAACTTGTGGTGCGCTGCATGCAGAATTACTTCATTATATTTGTAGATCTGCATTTTATAATGTATTAAAGACATGAAGAGAATGACTCCTGGTTAGGAAGAGTATGTTATTAGTATAGACTGCTAATGATCCGTTATCCATTTCAGGTGCTCTGTTATATAACTTACTCTGAAACAGGATAATTACTATCCTGGAAGTTAAAGATACTCATCTTTAATATTTCAGGGAAGAAAAAGGATGTATCGGCTCCATTAGTAGCTGGGTTTGAGGTTTTCCATTGGGCTTTGGGTTAATGACACCCAACTAAATATTATTGTTATTTCCATTTTAAAATGTTGGATAGCTTTAATAAATTTGTATGTTGAGCAACAGTGACTTAGAGATAGACAAATGAATGATGGTAAGTTAATATTTAAGTAGTGAGACTAAAGAAGCTTACCTTGTTTAGTCATGCAAAATAACTGCGGAAGAAATTTGATTGTCATTTATATATAACATCAAACTGGGAAAGGCCTATTTAAGCTGAAGTAGTGGCTCTGGAAAAGCTTGTCAATAGCTGATCAAAAAAACTAACTTCATTTAATATAGTTTGCTAAATTCATGAAGGGATTTACTTGGCTTGGTGCTGAGATGACAAAAGATTTGGCTTGGCAACTGAGGAGGACTCTTCTAGTCCTGTGATTTTTAATTTGTACCATTATTAAGGTAAATGGCTCAAAAAACATAGGTATCTATAGTTTTTATTATCAACTTTAATGGATTTTGAAAGCTTCTGAGAGGTAAGCTTAAAAAAGGAAAAAAGTGCACTTAGAATAAAAATTAGAATAAAATACTAAATTTGGTGAATATTTCATTTCCTCTTCTAACTGAATAAAAAAGTACATGATTAAATGTTTTTCTTTGCCAAATCCAATTGTACAGTACACTATCTCCTGGTATTTTTCTCAGCATTCTTCCAGCTTTTCTTTTTTTTTAAAGCCCACTAAAACCAATATATGTATTTTAGCATATATGCTGTTTATTTTTAGATGGAATGAATTTAGGTAAGGCCTTAACTGCTGATGAGATTTAAAATCATGGTATGACAGTATTGGACATACTCATGTCCTGTGCTGGTATCTAGTACCACTGTGTCTCTATCCAAATCATCATTCTTCCTGATGTGAACACTGGTTCATTTGCTGTGGGTACCAAAATCCACCTTTTTGCTATACCAAGGAATGTGAGGTTGGCCTTTGGCCTTGTTCTTGCCATGTGTTGAGTGTGGTGGGTTCATACTAACAAGATGTAAAAGTTACTTTAGTAGGAGTTTTTCTACAGAACTCCCTGAGATTATTAATCTGTTTTAAATAAAGTGTGAGGGCTTTGCTGGATTGAGGCAACATGATTATCATTAGGCAAGATTAAGCCTGCAGTAAGAAGCCTCTTAAATTCATGTAGAATGAAAGTCTAGGTATTTTGAAAGCAATGGCTTCCCCCCACCCCCCATCCCCCCTTTTTAACTTTAGTGGGGACGAGGTTTCATCCTTTTTTAGCTTGGTCTATGCTTTCATGACGCATTCAAATTTGAAATGCTGTAGTGTATACTGCTCATGTGCCTCTGCCTGAGGAAATTTATTCTTTGAAAAAACTGTTCTGTTAGACTCAGGGTGAACTCTTAAAGTGACTCATCAGACTTCCAATAAAGTTAGCAATGAAATCAGTTATGGTTGGGAATGTAAAGTGCTTCCAAGGAGTGGTCAATGCCTTACAAGGAACCGAACCTTTCCTCAGGAAACTGTTATGAGGAGATTGCTGGTATATCATAGCAATGATAGTGTAATAAACACAGAAGCTGTGAGCTGACACAGCTGTGTTCAGCAGCACAAGATACCAGTTCTTAAGCCTTTGAAAAATCTCTGGTAACTTTGTGAGAATGTATAATGTTTTACGTGTGTAATTCAGCTGAATAATTTTGGGGTAGGAATTTCTACATTCATTTAATTGAATATTGATAAGTACTAAAAACAACCTTTGCTGTATACTTAGCATTCAATTATATTTTAATTAAGGTAAAGATCAGCTTTTATATTAAAAAAATTATGGTTGTGTGTTGATGACTGGTTGTGTATCGGTGTATTTAGATTATATTAAAGACTGGATTAAAATCTCTAGAATGAAGGAAGCTTCAGTCCATTTGACACCACATGGTATTACCAGGACATCCTTATTATATGCCGGTTATCCTAGTGGTCAAGAAGGGATTTATGAGGTTAATGAGAAGGATCATCATTCCCAGTCTAAAACTAGACTTCCAAAGAGTGGGTCACATGTTCACTGGCTGTAAATTGACACAGGGCCAGTGGAGCTGATGGGCTCCAGCTGATTCACAGTGGTGAAAGACATGGCACATGAAGTAGTGTGTGAAATACATCTTTCCTACCATCTCGATGGCCCACCTGGACATGTGCAATAACCAGATACAGTGGAATGAATTATGAGCAGAATGATTCACTTCGGATTGAATATGCACACTCGGCATCACATATTTGTTATTTAAACTTAATGTTTCTATTACTATTCTTAAATATAATTTGTGCAATTTTGTGATGAATCTATTTGACTGCAACAGCATTTGGGAGGGTGTTTCTGTAAAACAGAACTATGTCATAAAAATAGTGAATAAGGTAGGATCCATTCTATAAAAGAGTCACAGAACATGTTGCAGAGACAAATTTCAAACTTAACCTGTTTTTAGAACAAAAAGTTACAATGTTTTATGAAGCTAAGCTAGGTGGTACATACATAACAGTTCCAGTAAGTTTAATTAACCAAAAATTAAAAAACAGTGAGTATCAATAGGAGCAGAAAGCTTTCAAACTAAACTGGAATTCAAACCCTTCTTTTGAATCAGATTACCACAGTTTACCTATGATACATGCTGCAGACATCTCCAAGACAGAAATAACACGACATTTCCACCATAAGATGGTGTACTGTACATTTTGCCATCAAGTAATAGTATTAAATTATTGTCTAGGTTTCAGTTCTCTATCAGAGAAAAAAAGAAGGCATTCTCATGCAAGCCCAAATTCATTTATGATCTATTTAAAATATAGTGCTTCCTCTTTGTATGTCTGTTTTTGGATGTAATCAAAGGAACTTTGACGTAGATTTAAAACTATAAAGAAGCCTTATAACCAGAGTAGTTTTTAATCGTAGCATAGAACCTCTATGTAATTGCCAAAATAGTCAGAAAAAATTAAACTCTAAATTCTGCACAGCTTTGTTTTCTTGGGGTGATGACTGCCAATGCAGCCAATCTGTATTTTCACCCACACAAAGCGATTATTTCACGATTAAGATTTTTTTCAGAGTATGTTTGCTTTCAAGTCAATCTATACATGCAAAGATACCTGGAAAGTCGTTATTTTGGTATCAGCTCTAATCTTCAAGTCTGATCTTAAATCTGATTGATACTCACATACAGGGAACAATAAAATTATTTTAAGGCTCTTATTAAGAGATCAGCAGTTTTTCTTTTTAATTTAATATACTAACAAATTAGCAGAACTGCTTTTAAGTGATCTCTTGGGATCCCTTGTGCAGCGAAGCAGCATGTGAAGTCAACAGCAATGTACCCTGAAATACATGAAACCCTTGTAAAAGAACTTTTTCACTAGATGCACTGCTGCTTTTTAGAAATGCAAAACTAGCAATCAAACATAGCATGTGTCCATTCTGTGTGCTTCTTACTAGCATTGTATGATGAGTCATCATTTTTAATATTTGCACTGGCAAATTGATTAAATGCTCATTAAATATAACCAACTTTTTTTTAATGCTATGAAATAACCAGTTCATTTCATCTTAGTTTAAGTCTTTTATTTTTTTTCCTTTTTACTGCTGTCATTTTTTGTGCTTGTTTTTTTTCCCCAGTGAGGGTTGTCGACGAGAAAATACAATGAAGAATGTTGGATGTCGCAAGTATGCATTTAATTCCCTGCAACTGAAGGCTTTCCCAAAGTATTACAGGCCTCCAGAAGGAACTTATGGAAAAGTTGAAACATAAGCATACTATGTCCTTTAATTGCTGTTCCATTAAAACATGTGGATACACTCTAGATTAATATATGATTTGTCATCCAGAACAGATAAATAACTTTTTTGTACGTTTCGCTAGATTATTCGGAGCATGTTACTTAAAGAATTGGAATCTATAGTAACAATTATTCTGACACCTTAGCTTGAGAATAGTGATGACTGCCCATTTAAATAGCCTTCAGTGTATGTAAAATGAACAGATATTTTACCATTTAATAATTACCTATATGCAAAGAGCTAGGTACCTCCTGGACGGCAAGGACTTTATGAATGGCATTTAGGCAGCTGTTTTACATAACATCTTTTATACCGAGTTGACTTGAGATTGAGCTTTTCATAAACTTTTGAAAACTGAGAGCAAAACTCAAAAGTTGTAAATAAAAGGGGATTGGATCCTAGACAGCCTAATAACTGTAGAATGCATTGTTATAATCAAGAAACAGATGTTTAACTTGAAAAAAAAAAAGTCAGCATAGTAAAAGCCAGGAGTTCAAAATGTTTTGCTATATATAGGATACCATCTTCATATATGAACTTAATACATATAAGGCCAGGCATATGAGGTCTAGTTTTGTCTAAATAAAAGACAAAATCCCATTGTTTTCAGCAGCAAAAGACTTGGGCACACATCTTAACTGTTTTTAAGAAATGTTTCAAACACATGACACTTTCTAAACCATTAATGCCAGCAAGAGTTCCCTCTGCCCTTCCCAACCATAATTAAAGTGCAACAAGCAAGTTGCTGATGTTGCATGCGAAATGTTCAGTATGTTTCATGGTATCATATAATAATTAACACATTTTTACCCATGGTATTTTATATCACTTCTTTATTGTAAGCATTAATATCTTGGGGATTTATGTTTTTTTGATTGGCGTTTTAAAATTTTTTCAATATCTGGCAATACAAAAATTTTTGAAGTGCCCAACACATACCAGTTACTCCGTAACAAAAAAATTTTCCTCTTTAGCTTTGCATTTTACCTTGCTAGACTCTGTTCAGAATCATGTATAGGAAATATGACTATTTTCAGAATATTTCTGAGGAAGGTAGAAATGGCCTATTTTGATACAAAGTAACTGCTAATGTGTTACTGCTAATGTGTGAGAACCTCAGCTGTGTTCAAGCTCCTGACTAAGGTGACTAGTTGAGCATTTGACAAAAAACGTTCAACAGACCTCCTTGAAAATAATCTCCCAAAGAATGCCTTTGAAGATCAAATTTCTTTTTAAGACACAGATAAACATTAATTTCCAAATTTTAAAGGTTTAAATCATCTCTAGCTAGTTTAATTCAGCCCATTGTGCTCTTTCCTTCTTCATTTCTAAGGATATAAGCTTTAGAATAGAAAAATCTGGTTATTTATTGTTGTGAGAGTAGCAACAGCCAGGTAAGTATATGGCTGTTTTCTGATTTCTTTCTCCCTCTCACTGATGTTTGTCTGTGCTGTCACTGCTCTATCAGTCATGTTCATTCTGCTCCCATATAGGTTTGGGGGTTTTAAGTACAGCGGTTTTTGCATTTTGCTTTTGCAGTTTAACACTGAGCAGCATGTCACTAAGCCAGTTAAGAGAGTTCTGCTGAACTAGGTTGTTACCATTATTTCAGTCTTTATAGGAGAACAAGCCAATTTCTGTGCAAAATCAATATATTTCTAGTACCTATACCAGTTCTGAACAAATAATCTATAGTAGAACAGTCCCTTGGAAACTTAGGAACTCTGCTTTGCAGTTAATAAACTACTGTATTGATTTTTTTTTTAACCAATATGTAAAACAAATGTATGGTGAAAAATGTTTTTAAAAGATTTCTTCAGACATGTTACTCCATGAGTTCTGCTCAACCTTCGGTCCCTGGTGCATTATTAAATGCTACATTTATTTTTGTATAAACTATACTCTTTATATCCCTTAGTTTTTATGAGTTGATAATTTTATTTTGTATATTTCAAACAGATAGTTAATTATATATTTTAAATCTTATATTGTTACACTAAAAATCTTCTTCCAATGTTCACCTTCAGAAGAAAATAAAATGAGGTCTGTTGTAACAATTAGCAGAGCCACTCTCTAATATTGTGGCCAATAATCATTAGATCCGCTCTAGAGCTTAGTGATCCTTTATTTATTTTGTATACCCATCCAATCAGAAAAAGTTCTCAAACTTTGTATGTGCATGGTATTTGCTCACCTTTTTAAAGAGGTGGAATATCAGTCTCAAGTACTGCATTACTTTGTTTAAACTATTCTGATTTCAGTATACTTATGTGTAAAGCATCATTGTTCAGCTAACATTTTATATATTCAACATGGTCAGTACATGCACATCAATGGGCTTGTTTAAAGGGTGTAATGAACAGTAAGATCTTGAGCAGTTCATCAAAAAAGAAAAACTGTGAAACTTTAAATCCATATAGGAAACTTCACAAGGTGAAGTAAGCTTTACTGTTGCACAGGAGAGGCAAATTTAAGGATTACTGTAAAATGAAGTTCTGTCTAATGTTCTTTTTGAGTACATTTTTTAAATTATAAAACATACAAAGGTAAAAAAAGAAAACTGTTGCCAAGTATGTTCTGTGTATGTTCTGTGAAAGTACCTACAGCACAGTTGCCTTTTGTTTCATTTATACTTGTAAAATGATTGTATAATACAACACTGTTTTGTCCCAACACAATTGTATTTGCCAAGCTTTGTGCATTGAAATATTTTTATTTATTTGGTTTTGGGCAGTATTAATATATCATAAACATATGGCTACTGTTTTATATATTCCTAGTTCATCCACTCCATGTATGCTGTAAATGTGCTAGTCTTTAGGATGAAAACCAATAAAGAACTGACAAGAATACCAAAATGGTGTCTTACTTTTGATGCATTTGTGGTAAATAAAATCTACTCTTTCAGGTTCCTTGACTTACATGATACGTTTTATCTGTTGGAGAATATATTACATCTTGTATGGAAACATTTTACACAGCTATGCAAGTCAGGAAGTAGTTTCTCACTTCTTAAACCCTGCTAAAATACAGCTGTTAACAATTTTCTGTAGTTAAGTTAGGCACCGATTTGTCCATATGCTATACATTCTGCAGCAACAGCTAAATAAAGAAGCCATGTGAGATACTTTTTTTTAATGTCATCAAGACCTTATATTCTTTCTCCGCTAACCTTCTATAACACCTTCGCAAGTTTCATTTTCTGTTCTTTTGTTCGTTCGTTTGTTTTCTTTTCTTTTCCGTCCATTAATAGAATTCCTTCTGTGGTCCTGCTTCCCCTTCAGCTAGCTCATCGCTGCAACAGCTTTAGTAGTTCTGCTACATTTCAGTAGGGATAAGTTGTCATTGTTGATTCTCATTTTGATTTCAGATTAAATAAATTTTACATGGTAGTATAATAGACCATAATCTGAAACAGTCCATGATTTCTGTAAAATATAAAGAAAAGAACAAAAAAAAGTAATACTTCTGTCGCTGAATGTTTGAGACTGGCCAAATAATACAATTTTATTTGTGTGAAAGATGGCTGAGGGCCACAGGTTGGGAGTTGGCTCTATGAATTAGTTTTTCTTGTTACATGGAAAGAAAAACAGTACAAGGAAAAAGACCCCATTGATTTCATCCAAAAACCAGAAAGAAAATATGCTTGACAGGTAAGCACTCCTAAATGGTGAGTGCAATATATATGTACATGTGTATATATCTGTCTTTCTAAACCTGCTAAACTGATATCAAAATAGTATCTGCCTGTGGTCTTTTTAATAAATAATTTAAATTTTGAAAAAATACCATTTTGGATTTTGATGTAGTACTCACAGAAATGGGGATTTGTGAGTCTTCAGAATTGAACTGTAATTCTCCTGTTGTCATGAGTTCTGTTAAGTGGTGCTTTTAACTCAAGTGGTATTGATTAATGTTTGACTTACCATAAAGTGTCAGGTATATATATACAGTTACTCCATGTTGCTAATGCAACTACTATGATTACAAAGTGAGATCTTCGGATGTTTAGCATAAATTGCAAAGTAACTCCTAAGAATAATAAGGGTTAGTTATACATGAAAAAGCAACTTTGTTTCTCTTTTGGGGATAAAGACATCTTTAATATTTGTACTGGAATTCTGCATCTAGTCTCTTCTTACAAGTATATCCAATGCACATATAAATACTAAAAAGCCACAAGAGCTGCGTATTTTGTACAAATGTAGTTCAATCTCAAGTAGCTGGTCAACAAGAGATTAAGGCCCTAAGGGCTTTAACTCATGTTCAATGACCAAAGAGATGTAATGTTTTAAGATTTTACTTCCTTTCCAGCCAATTTTTAATACCCTACTGGCAATCTAGCAAAGAGAATGTGTTCCTGTGCCTCTCTCCTTTTTTAATGTAAAAATTTTGCTAGGTAATTCCTCCTGTGAGGTGTTTAAAAGGTGGCGGAAAGCTTAGCATCTGAGCTATTAGAGAAATTGTTTGAGCCCAGTGTTGCTTGTTTGAAGCTGATATATACATCTCTCTGTAAAGATTATAACGATCAAAAACCAATACTGTGATGAACAAGAGTAGCCTGTGGATCTGTGGCTACATGAAGAGCATATACACTTCCTAGGGTATAAATAACGCTGTGAAGAACTGCTGAGAGCAGCAGTAAGTGCATGCTTTGGTGAGGAACCAGAACTGGTTCCATCTCTTTGCCATGACTTTTGCACAGCCTTGAAGCTGTACTACAGCCTTCCATGTAGCGAGTACTAACTGCACTCAGAAAGGCTTGCCTGATGTTGCAAACATAACTTTTGAAAGTTTAAAACATGTATTTTGACAAAAGAGAGGAGATTTTAATAGGTGCCACACAAAACGGATGTGATGATAGAAACAAAAGTTGAAGAGAAACAGCAAGTCACTTGTTTAAATAAGGGGGAAAAAAAGAGAGTCCTCATCAGAAGACTTTGTAGCTAATTTGATGACCAAGAGTAAGTTTTTTCAGTTCATGCATTCCTGAACATTTCTAAGACCCACCTTAGAAATTTCGTATTCATAGACCATTGTAGAATGCATATGAACTTGTTTAAAACTACTCTCCTAATGAATGTGTTACACACAAATTTCAAGCTGTGAATGGCAGAGCTTAGTTCAACTATACCCTCTTTTTTCTCAAATTATTTTAAATGTCAGGCAAACTTCCTGCTCCCAAATATATCACATCCCTCATGTAAGCAACTCTGGCAGCATGACAGTGATCTGCAGAACTGTGGCCTACTTCATTTAGTAGTGTCCAATATGACCAGTGGATGGCATGAAAATACAGTTTTTAAGAGACTAGTGGCCCTGGTGATCATCCATTTTTTTCTTTTGTTACATCATGCCAATATTAAATTTTACACTGTTTGCCATTCTGGCCTTATGGTTTCTGAAGTTTGCTGTATTCTGCACAGCCTCCAGCATCAAGAAGTTTTAATTTTTGTGGTAACTATTATATTTGTCTGTATGACACCCTCCTGAATGTAAAGTTCTGCAAATCTGTATCTTTTTCTAGTGTACATTCCTTAATATAAATCTTTGTAAAGTTTGGTCCTTGCAAAAAAAAAATCTGAGATAATGTGCTGTTTATTACTTATGCGTATCATTTAAGTACCTAACTCCATTGACTGTTCTTGAGGGAGCAAAGGGGTGGGGGGGGAGCCTTCCCAATGCCTGCAATGGACTTGTTCCACTTACATATGTAATAGCATTTGGCAAAGGGATCTCTTCTTCAGGCTCCCATAACCCCAAACAAATGGGACAGATCACTTGGAGTGGAGTTGGTCACTGCCCGTTCAGCTCATTAAGTGTTTAATTATTCATAAAGTTGAAAAGTTCAAAGAAGAGAGATTGAGAAGACCCATCATAAGATAGCGAATGGTAAACGAATTATCTGGGATGTGAATGAATTACACTGTAGCTGAAGTAAGCATGGATATGTTTTGTTTGCTCAGTGCCTCCAACAGGAGCATTGGAAACCTTTTCTGCTGGAACTATACGTAGATTACTGCCAAAAATCTTTGTTTAGAGAAATTAAGTACTTGCCAGTTGGAGGGTGGAGGAGAAAGGGAAGAAGTTTTAGGAAATCCTCAATTTTCTCTAAAAGAGAATTTAAATTTTTAATGATAAGGAATATGGAACTGGAATTTAAAGCAGTTACTTATCCACATGCTAAACCACTCAAGAGAAAACAACAGATCAAGATGTGTGAAGACGAGGACGTCTCAAGCCTAACTTTCCACATTTATCTCCCTAGCAGTCTATGACCTCCAGCTTAAACCTGGTATGGTAACTAGGATGTGTGCTTATCATCTGCTCCACTTTGCTACTTCACACAGGCTTCTAAAGCTTCTTCAGTGTGCACATCAAGGCATCAATAAAAATTTTACTGCTATCTAGGCCCTGCGTGAGTTTCTTTCCGTTTTCAGAACTGTGCTTACTTACCACTATGACATAGAAAAAGAACTGCTCAACTCACATGATTTAAATCAAATCAAGATGGAAGCAGTTTATTGAGTTATTCACAACATGTAATTAACCAGCAATCAGCGAGTAACACATTCAGAATCCATATCAGCAATACAACAGATAAACGACAATCTCATACACTTGCAAAATAATTAACACCTACCAATCTCTAAACACCCTTGTATAGTTAATTCCCAAAAGTTCTAATCACACAAAAACACACAGAGCTGTATGCACACATGCACCCTCATAGCCATGTGGGTTACAAGAGTACACCCCTTCTGGGCATAGGGGTTCCCCTGTTTATGCCCTTCCCACAGGAGATGTGGCTGCTGCAGCTTATGTGACCCCACGCTGGGGGAAAGCCCCTGCTGGCCACAGGCACTCCCAAGGTGTGGGTGCTTCCATGCTATAGCTGCACCACCCCCCAGTTGGTGTTGGCTGCGTGTGGCACCCCACAGCCCACGGAGAGGCGGGTTACAATGCCATAGGGCGACTGCCAGCACTGCCAAATCTGGGGTTCACTGCTGCTCTGCTCACACTTCTCTCTTCCCCTACCAAAAGTTTTCATGTCTCTTTTTCATGCTGACTCTTCCTTTTCTCTAAAATCTCTTTGTAATGCCCTGGTTGTTCTTTAATCCTGGTTGACAGTCTTTTTAAGCAAACTTTCCTCCTTAGTCTCACCAGTTTGGGGGCAAATACCCTCTCAGACAATTCTGGGCACTCTGTATACACATGCTGTTACACACTCACATTCCTGTCTTACCAGCTGTTTTTCCTCAAGCCTCGTTACCAACAGTGGGTCATGCAGATTCCTGCACACCAGTAAAATGAAAGGCTTCTTAAAAAAGAAAGCCTGGAAAACATTAAGTAGAAATTAGCCTCAAAAAGAGCATGTGGTTGATGCTTTTTAATTGTATGTAAATATTTGGTCCTAATGCTATTTTAAAAAGCAGTATGACACAATTCTACTAGCTGTTAAGACAGTACTGGCTTTGAAAAATCCTTCTCAGCATATGACTGTTGGAAACCCTTGTTAAATCATGAAGAATTGTAGTCTATTGCTGATTACTCATATGAAGATATGACCTGTCACCTTCTGCAATTTAACTGAAGTGCTAATTGCAAAATCATAACCCATTTTTCTACCTCTTTATTTTTATTTTCTTCTGCTTTCTTGTCTCATCTAGATTTTATTAGAGAATATTAATTAACCAATTATCTTTTAAAGGGGTACCTTGATATACTGTTATTTTCTGCCCCTAATTCTATCATAAATACTAATTTAAATCTTCATCACTTGGGAAGAGAATGTGGGGAATTCTCCTCTTAAAGTATCCATAAATAGTTTAAAATTTCTAAGACCATCAGGTTACAAGTGAAACCAAGATACCTGAAAAATACAGACTCTGACATCTCTAAAGAGTTCATAGTTACAGTGGGTTACAGTGTAAATACCAAAGTCCAGATAAAAAGGTGCTAATAAATAAAAGAGGGCAGAGTTGTCTCAAACAAGATCTCCTTTCTATTCTAGGTTTTGCTGTGTTAATCCCGGTGTTGACTGTAATGCACTTCTGTGTGCCTGGTTCTTCTGCCCTTTTTATCTATTCATAGGTTTTATACCTCTTAGAGTGCTGATTAATTTGTTGTAGTTGCGGTTGTGGTTACTGACAGGAAAGAAGTGAGCTTCTCCTGAGAATTGTTCCTATATACCCTGAATGGCATCTCCCTAATTTGGTGGTCTGAACACAACTCATAGAACAACATAAAACAATAACCAGTAGGTGCAAAATTAGGTTCCAAAGCTGTGAAAGAAATCCAGAAAAGGGCAAGATTTATTTAACATACACTTTGACAATACAAGAAGTGAGTCTAAGGAAAGGCTGAACTAAGCTTTAGAAATAAATACAATGAACCTACCTTGCATGGTAATATCAAATGCTTTAAGCAATGAATACCAAGTTCAGGTACAGACTTACATATGCACAGGTGATTATTTTTAAAGGGAGCCAGTATTAGTTAGCTATCAGTTGACTAGGAAACTATTAGTTCCCTCTAAGTCAAATTTTACCACAGCTGGAAACCATTAAGTGTAGGTTAAGTTAATTCTAAAGCATCACAGTACAAAGTTATAGAAAATAATCTATGACAGGATGTTGCTTGTTTTATTAGAGAAAAATAAAGCATCAAGGGTGGAGTATTATTGGTTTGACTAATTTACTCACAAATTTTGATGGCACTGGAAAAAAAAAAAAATCTCTTTTGTAAGGTGCCCCAGCAAGGTGTATCATCAGGCTTGTGCAACACAAGTAACAAGAACAAAATAATTTTCCAGGAGCAAAGACCTTTAAAACCGTACCTCGGCAGTTTCTGCAGCAGGCCAGCCTGCCAGGTGCACACACCCGAAGTCAAGCGCGACCCTCGTGCTTTTTAGCTGCTGGGAAGCTCAACGGAGCGGCCGTTTAGAACGGCGGGGCGCGAGGCTGCGCGCCTCACGGCCACTCCCTAACGGCCGCTGCCCAACGGCCGCGCGGGCGGGCGGGGCGCTGCCTCGCGAGCCGCAGCGGGGCGAGCTGCGACAGAAGGCAGCGGCTCTGCGCCCAGGGGACCTTTCTCCCGAAATCAGCGGGGCCGTTTGCGGGCTGCCGGCCGGGGACGCTGAGACGGGGCGGCAGCAGGGCTCGGGGAGGCGGTCACTGCAGGTGGGGCTGGCAGCGGGAGAGGAGTAACGGGCGGGGGCGGCCCCGGCCGGGCGGGGCGCCGCTGGAAAAGGCCACGGAGGAGGGTAGGGGCCAGCTGAGCGGGGGGAGCAGCGAGGGTGGGAAGGGGCTTCAGCAGTGGCAGGGGGTGATAAATATCCCACCTATCGGGGCAGTTGTTAGGTCCAGTGAAGAACCTGCAGTGGGGACTGCCGTCGTTTTTCGGTGAGGAAAGCTGTGAGGGAGGCAGCGATTAATGTTGCAACTTGTCTCTATGTGCTGATCCCTTCGGTCAGGTGTTGTAGAGGCCCTCCCCCCCTCAGATACGTGTACTCCTTATTTTCCAGATTATAGTTTGTCATAAGCAAGGAGCGCATGTCAGCGTTGACTTTCCCTTCCCATGGGTTTAAGGCAGCTTTTTAATAAATGTGTTAGTACTGTCATATGTTTTAATCCAGTCTGAATGAAAATCCTGGGTATGTCATAGTATTTCACAGAATCACAGAATCACAGAATCACTGAGGTTGGAAGGGACCTCTGGAGATCATCTAGTCCAACCCCCCTGCTCAAGCAGGGTCACCTAGAGCATATTGCACAGGATTGCATCCAGGCGCATTTTGAATATCTCCAGAGAAGGAGACTCCACCACCTCTCGGGGCAACCTGTTCCAGTGCTCTGTCACCCTCACAGTGAAAAAGTTTTTCCTCATGTTAAGATGGAAGTGTCTGTGTTTCAGTTTGTGCCCATTGCCTCGCGTCCTGTCGCTCGGCACCACTGAAAAGAGTCTGGCTCCATCCTCTTGACACCCTCCCTTCAGATACTTGTACACATTGATAAGATCTCCTCTCAGCCTTCTCTTCTCCAAGCTAAACAGGCCAAGCTCTCTCAGCCTTTCCTCATAAGAGAGATGCTCCAGTCCCCTAATCATCTTTGTGGCCCTTCGCTGGACTTGCTCCAGTAGTGCCACATCCCTCTTGTACTGGGGAGCCCAGAACTGGACACAGTACTCCAGATGGGGCCTCACCAGGGCTGAGTAGAGGGGGAGAATCACCTCCCTCGACCTGCTGGCAACACTCTTTCTGATGCAGCCCAGGATACCATTGGCCTTCTTGGCCACAAGGGCACATTGCTGCCTCATGCTTAACTTGGTGTCCACCAGCACTCCCAGGTCCTTCTCAGCAGAGCTGCTTTCCAGCAGGTCAACCCCCAACCTGTACTGCTGCATGGGGTTATTCCTCCCCAGGTGCAGGACCCTGCACTTCCCTTTGTTGAATTTCATGAGGTTCCTCTCTGCCCACCTCTCCAGCCTGTCCAAGTCTCTTTGAATGGCAGCACAGCCCTCTGGCGTATCGGCCACTCCTCCCAGTTTTGTATCGTCAGCAAACTTGCTGAGGGTGCACTCTGTGCCTTCATCCAGGTCACTGATGAAGAAGTTGAACAAGACTGGACCCAGGACTGACCCCTGGGGGACACCGCTAGCTACAGGCCTTCAACTAGACTCTGTGCCACTGAGCACAACTCTCTGAGCTCTGCCATTCAGCCAGTTCTCAATCCACCTCACTGTCCACTCATCTAACCCACACTTCCTGAGCTTGTCTATGAGGATGCTATGGGAGACAGTGTCAAAAGCCTTGCTGAAGTCTAGGTAGACAACATCCACTGCTCTCCCCTCATCTACCCAGCCAGTCATTCCATCATAGAAGGCTATCAGATTGGTTAGGCATGATTTCCCCTTGGTGAAGCCATGCTGACTACTCCTGATCACCTTCTTTTCCTCCACATGCGTGGAGATGGCTTCCAGGATGAGCTGCTCCATCACCTTTCCAGGGATGGAGGTGAGGCTGACTGGCCTGTAGTTCCCTGGGTCCTCCTTCTTGCCCTTTTTAAAGACTGGGGTGACATTGGCTTTCTTCCAGTCCTCGGGCACCTCTCCTGTTCTCCATGACCTTTCAAAGATGATGGAGAGTGGCTTAGCAATAATGTCCGCCAGCTCCCTCAGCACTCGTGGGTGCATCCCATCAGGGCCCATGGATTTGTGGGTGTCAAGTTTGCTTAAATGATCTCTAACCCACTCCTCCTCCACCAAGGGAAAGTCTTCCTCTCTCCAGACTTTCTCTCTTGCCTCCACGGTCTGGGGTTCCTGAGGGCTGGCCTGACCAGTAAAGACTGAAGCAAAGAAGGCATTCAGTAACTCTGCCTTCTCTGCATCCTTCGTCACCAGGGCACCCACCCCATTCAGCAAAGGGCCCACATTTTCCCTAGTCTTCCTCTTGCTGCTGATGTATTTGAAGAAGCCCTTCTTGTTGTCCTTGACATCTCTAGCCAGATTTAATTCCAAACGGGCCTTAGCCTTCCTCGTCGCATCCCTGCATACTCTGACAACATTCCTATATTCCTCCCAAGTGGCCTGTCCCCCTTTCCACTTTCTGTAGACTTCCTTCTTCTGGTTGAGTTTTGCCAGGAGCTCCTTGCTCATCCATGCAGGTCTCCTACCTCCTTTGCTTGACTTCCTACTCATAGGGATGCACCGCTCTTGAGCCTGGAGGAAGTGGTGTTTGAATATTAACCAACTCTCTTGAACACTCCTTCCTTCCAGGGCCCTCACCCATGGGATTCCTCCAAGTAGGTCCCTGAAGAGGCCAAAGTTTGCTCTCCTGAAGTCCAGGGTTGCGATCCTACTTGGTGCCCTGCTGCCTCCTCGCAGGATCCTGAACTCCACCATCTCATGGTCACTGCAGCCAAGGCAGCCCCCAACCTTCACATCTTCCACCAGTCCTTCTTTGTTTGTTAGTACGAGGTCCAGCAGCACACCTCTCCTTGTTGGCTCCTCCACCACCTGGGTCAAGAAGTTGTCACCAATGCTCTGCAGGAATCTCCAGGACTGTTTGTGCACTTATATGAAACTTCCTAAAACTCGTAGTGCATTAACTGCTAACTTTTTAGATTTCCGTTGACATGTAGTATTGGTGATTCTTGGAATTTCCATTTTGAAACAGAGGCAAGCTGATCTTTAGAGCTCATAAATGTTATAGCATAGGCATCTGTAAAGCAATAAAGAACACATTTGTATGAAAGAAAAATAGCTAAGTGCTCTTGGTGTTTGACTACAAATTGCTTACACTTTAGCCATGTGTTAAAATACTGCTGTTCACAAATGGTACAGATATTTCAATCTTGTTTTTTGAGGTTTTTCTCATAACTTACATTTACACTTATTAAATTGCCCCGATTGATGTGGATATTGAGATCGATAATGCTGAAGCCATGATGGTGTATCTGGCATCTAACATTGAAATTCTGGGGATTACTTGCTGTTATAGAAATGCTCTGTTGGAAAATATCTATAAAAATGCCTTTCATGTTACAGGTTTGTAAACAAGCATGAGGCAGTCTACCCTAGATGTGTGAGAGACATCTGTCAGGTCTTGAATAGCATCTGTTAACTCCAGTAGGGTACGGTCATCCTATTTTTTTCTTCCATAATGAGAAGATTTTCTGATTCAGGGTTCCTTCTGCCTCATTTTGTCTTACCCTGTTGATTCCTGGAACAGAAGACTCCTGGAGTGATGTCTACATATATGTTTAGTGGTATATGAGCTTGCTGTTTCATCCCTCTTCTGGTTTTCGGGGGGGGGGGGTTGTTTTCATTTTTTTTTTTAATGATAGCACATCACATATTAAAGTTTTGGGATCCTTTGTCTTAGACTTTTTTAAAAATAATCCTCTTTCTTCACAGATGTGACACTTACTCTGTTGAGTTCCTTTTTTTTACTTAGGTGGCGCACAGCTTCTTGTGATGTATATATGATCATCACTAATGTTACTAGGTCAGTTCCATAGCATACGCTAGTTATGTGGTGAACCAGACTGGGGAGTTGATCTGAATAGAGACAATTTTGTGTGTCTGCCTTGCTGAATTCATTTTCATTTGGGTCCGTTCTCTGATCTGGCCCACTATGCAGCCTCATGATCACCAGTGCAAGCATAAAGCATGGAATAAAAGTATCTATCTGTCAGAGCAAAGGCGTCCTGTTTGGCAGCCTGCTCTTAGATTGTCATAAAGTGATGGTCAAACTGCTGTCTGTGCATTAAAAGATTTTTGTCTGATAGCTGCAGGTGTGCCATCGGCACATTGCACAGCCAGAAGGTAGTGAACAGGGCAAAACAAGTTTTTCCCTCCCGAGGAAGTCAGCCTGCGGGTCAGGGTTGGGGCCTGGCCAGGGGTCGGCCCTGGCCGAGGGCTCCCTGCAGCGCAGCCCAGTCTGTGAGTGCCCTGTCTGGGGTCACCAAAAGAAGGGGGCAGCCAAACCCCAAGGATGGTGGAGACTCTCGGGGCCCCTGCAGTGGAATCCTTCATTTTCCACGTTGTCTGCACACTCTGCTGGTAGGTTTCTAGGTTAAAGACATCTCAGTCCACACATTTTCCACTGAGCAAAAAAAACCTCTCCGAATTAATGGAGAAGTCTTCAACCTATTTCTTACAACATATGGCCTGTATTTATATCATCAAGGCTTGTGCAGTAAATTAACTTGCTAGCTGTAGCAGTAGGATTAATTGCAATGTTGAAATTAATAAGCAAGAGTGGATGTGCATCCATTATGTGTTTATTCTGTTTTTAACTCGCCACTTGTTTTTGATTCCTATTTAAGAAGGTGCCTTATTACTTGTGGTCATGTGCAAACTGATTTCTTTTATGGCAGAGATGATATGGCTGATGTTCCTGCTTTAGATGCTGTGGAATTAGACCATTTACAGAAAGATGATGTTGTAATTGTATTATTATTTATTGGTCAATTGAGGACATGTTTTTAGTGTCAGTTACTTACATAGCGAGGCAGGGGGACTTCTCCCTTCACTTCTTATGTGTAGTCTGTGTACACCGAGAGACTACCACCCAGCTTCCAATTTGTAGCTCTTCGTGAGAAACCAGGTTACTTGTGTTCAGATAATACTCCATATAGAAATATTTACTCCTTCTAATTGATGCTCCTTGAAAGCAAAGTGTGTGTGTGTGTGTATATATATTTTTTTTGATTCTTTTCCTCATCACCACAAAAAGTAATAAACTCCTGTATGTTATCTGCTTACTACAAAAACGCTTCATGTCTCTTTGATTGGCCTGTATGTGTATTTTGTGGTAAGATTCCGCTGCTGTCTTCTCCAAAAACATACTGTGTGGCCACAGAGGAAGTATTAAATGGAGAAATAGGTAAATTTTTAAAGCTAACTTTAACCTAGAATGACTAGGAGCAGCCTAGGGAGACTGGACTATGAAGAGAAAGAGGCCCCTCTGAACTGCCTACTAACGAAGGTTTTTCTCTGTTTCTTAGAGGAGAGTCCAAGGTATATACAAAGTTTGGTTAATGTTACTTTAGGAGATTAAGATGTAGACACCCTTAATCTAACAATTCTCTTGCTTTTGTTGTTGTTGTTCCTCTAGTGTGTAAATACATCAAAAGCTTAAGCCAAAATTCCAGTTAAGATCTGAGAGACTGGACATAGTTTTTATGACTATTGTAGCAGTACAGAAAAAGTAAAAAGAAAGAAAGAAAAGGCCTTGTCCATTCTAGAACTTCCCCTTCAGGGAAGGTTCTTTCCCCTGGATGAGACTTGAGCTGTAGGGTTTTAGAAGGTAATGTCCGTGAATAGGTAGAGCAATGAGCAGATTGATTTTGAGTGAGAATGTATCACAACATAATAGCATGACAACAACATGTAATAGCTAATCACTTTTGGATTCTAGATCATCCTGAGACAACTGGCTTTGAAGAGAGAGAAACAGAAATCCAGGATAATAGTGGTATCAAAATTAGCAAAGCGCCACCATGCCTTTTTCAGTTAATTGCTAGATATTAAGGAAATGGGAGGATTGCTTTGAGTTCATGAGGAGTGCTTTGAGTTCTGATACTGAAGAAGGTGTTACGTTTTCCTTACATTAAGTGGCAAAGATAACTAAAACTGCCTTGTGTTCACTGTGAGATGTTATTGCATGCTGGCCGTGTTGTGTTTTGATCAAACTTGAAGTTTGATAGGGCTTTCAGTGGACTGTGCATCCAGTTAAATTTGCAATCAACTTTAGTTTAAGTAAGTTATTTAAGAGCGTAGATATTTCTTTAAATTCTTTGGAAATATCCACAACTTCATGGTCTTTAGGCAAATAGCTGTAGACAATATCTTCAACTTTCCTCAATTCCCTGTTAGTTTTCAAATAGTTCCATGAATCTTCTAGATATTCTTAAAAAAAAACCAAAAAACTTTCTGTATAAAAAATAAGGCTTTATAATACCTATGTGGGAACAATCTCTTGAGGTGGACAGCTCTATAACAACACTATGATACATTGCTAAAACTTAGCAAGAAATTAAACGTATTTATTTCAGCCATTCTTTTCTCACTGGTGGAAGTGCTGAATTACTGATGTGAAGCATAGTAGTGCCAATTAAAATTCATTTGGCTTATTTTCCTCTGTTCCAACCCTTTTTTTCTAAAAAGGCTTATCAATTCAGTGGTAATTAAGAGAATGCAGATGTACTCCCTCATCTAACTGCATCTGTTTACAAAATGGTATTTGGCAGGGGGAAGTGGTCCCGTGCTCTGCCAGGATTGCTTTTGCTGGACTTGTGACTGCTGCTCTCCTCTGAGGCCAGAGTCGGAGACGCTGCAGTTGCCCAGACCGAGGGGCGAAGGAGCCCATTGGTTCCTAAGGGCGCTCCGGAGCTGATACCACCAGATGTGTCCTGCCGTGTGCTGAGGCAGCGTGGCCCACAGCACCCAGGGAGGGCAGCGTGCAGTGGGGGCTCGTGGCAGTAGGGAAAGCAGCGAGGTGTCACCGACTGGCAGTCAGTTCTAGAGGCATTGGTTCAATTCTTTTCCCCCAGCGACTGTGCAAAGCAACATCACCCAATGCCACAAAGTCGTAATCGTCTTTTTTCGTGGCAGCAGTGTTGGGGTTGCCTTCAAAGCTGATTGGATCCTCTTCCTCAGGAGCTGATGCAGAAAGAAGGTTTGGGGGTTGTTTTCCCCTCGGTATTGGACTAGTGTGCTTTAGCTCTAGTGTGTTTGTGCCTCTTCATTTAAGAACACTTGCCTTAAGATGCCTGCAAAGCACCGGGAAATGAGAGCTCTTTAATGATATGACTGTGAAGAGAAAAACACATCAAAGGAGGAAGGAAGATTTGCTTGTCGTGCCTTGCCTCACGAGCGAAAATGGACAATGTTCCATCATTTTTCCCCCTGTGTGAATCTAAATCTGGTTCAGTACCATAATGTCAGCTGAATCAAAATGTATAATTCAACTTTCAGCCTTGGCTGTGTGCTCTAATTCTGCAGTGAATTACAGTTTACAATTTCTGGCTCTGCTGCTACCATCAGCATAACTTTGGAAAAGCTGCTGGGAGCCAAATCTCAAAGGACACTTGTCACTGCAGCTTCTAGCTCACAGGTATCTTTGTTGCTTGATGGCATTTTCAGTCTTTATTTTAGCTTTGCTGTATCAGGGATTCCTCATGAGTAAGACTTTATTAGTGAGTCTCACCTCAGCATAGGCTCTCTTCTCCCACCCCAGAGACAGGACAGTGCTTTGTACTTCTAGCCCTGCAAATGCAGCCACAGCCTTAGCTATATTAATGCGCCCAGTTAAATAACTGAGCTTGTGGATAAGATCCTCATTTGCTGCCTATATCCTCTGCTCTTTCATTACTTTCTAGCCCCGGGGAGCCTGGTCACCAGGGTGCACCACTCTTCCCCTTTGGATTCTTGCTGCAATCTGCTACACTAGCTTGTTGCATAGGACAGCAGGAGCGGTGCTTTTCTTCTTTTTCTCTTCTTCATCTCTCTCCCTTTCTCCCAATAATCCTAGGAAGAGGACTTGGAAATCACCAGACTCTTTTGTCGGTGCTATCAGTGAGTATCACGTCAGTAGAGTGGATTTTGTCATCGGACAATAATCCAATGAGACCCTTTCCAAAGAGGTTGTGAAGTGCTGCTGTATAATGTAATGGAAACTTGGTGGGGATTTCACTGCATGGAGACCTGGGAAAAGAGGTTTCTAACCTGGCTGGGAGGGACTGTTACTAAGGTGCGCAGGCCCAGTGCCACCGGGGATTTCCAGCTGTGAACTGTTTCCTGGAATGAATTTAACCTGGGTGAGACACTTAGTTTTTGGAGTGAAAGAGGAAAGAAGCCTTGTTTATAATTTGAGAGCTCGGATGTTCCCTGAGATACAGGGTTCTTGCTGTTAGTGCTGTGTTTTGTGAGCAGTGCAGGCCTGCAGGTGTACCAGGTGCTTTAGGAGCATTCATAGTGGTGCAGTTCCCCAGGGGCCAGAAGAACATGTATTTTCTGAGTCCTGCTTGATCATGGACAGACCCAGAAGTTGTTCTAGGCATCTAGAGAATTATTTAATTAAACAGACAGTTGATGATAGGTAAGTTTAGGCAGCCAGTTAGACTGGGACTGAAAAACCTAACAAACATCCATATTTTGTCCTGTCTGTGACAGCGGCTACTAAGTTATGCCTGTGCAAGTGTGGAATAAACATAGAGTATTCAATTCTTAATTCCTTTTTTGGCTCTCATCCTTTGAGTCCTCAGAAAATGAGGATTATAGGGTTTATACAGTTCATGCATAGAGTACCAGAATTAACCAATAATATGAGTTTGTCTTTATGGTAGAGAGACTTAACTAAAAAGCTGATGACTTGCGATCCATAATTGTAGCTGGGCTTTTTGTGTTTTGCTGGTACCTTCCTGTCTACTGTCAGACTATGGATCTAGGCAGATATTAATCTCATTATTATTCTCATTTTCATGTTGCAAAACAGGAGTGATTGATAGTTATTTAAAGAATATAGGGCTGTTAAACAGTGCTATTAAAATGTGGAAAGCTTTTACAAAGAGAAATATTTTGAACTCATAGTATTCTCATAAGACCGAGAGAAGAGGAGTCAACTGCTGTTCTGGCACCACTGCTTATTATACTAACCTGATGAAAGATTCAAAGTCTATACTGATAGGACAAAGATTGGGAAATATCATGCAAGGGCATACAGAGGCTGTTCAGGGTCACCCACAGTGTCAGTATGTGAGTGCCGCCTAAATATCTCGCAGGGGCAGGGTACTGCATTAATGCCCTGAGCTGGTTGGTTGTTGAAGTAGGGAGTCAGGGCTAAAACAGAGCTAAGAAGCGTCTGTGCTTACTTAGAAGGGTGGAAGCTTTGAAGGCACTTAGACCAAGGATGTTTTTTGCTTTAAAACATTGGCTCTTTTTTCCTTTTTAATCAATATGTACTCCATCATCAATCTTGATATATCGGTGACCTGGAAGAGAGCAGAGCTGGGTAGCATGTTGTGATTTTACATTTGAAGACAAGTAAAAGTCTGCTATAACTGACAGAGTGCCTTGATTTGTGGACTTTCACCATTGAAATGTAAGCGCTTCCCAGTTCCTTTTGGCTTGGGATTTTTCCTTTACAGTTATTTTTGGCTGTTTTTTGCTGTTGGAAAATGATAGCTGTATAGACTGAGGATGGGTGGGAAAAGTAATGATAATTTTCCCCATGTATTGACTTGTTAAAGCAAAATGCTGTTACTATAGCTGAGATTTTTTTCATATTTTGAGTAAAAATCAGAGAGGAACTGCTGCAAGCTCCTCAATACTACATTTAGCCACAGAGGGGTGCTGTTTATCCAAGTATTAGGGCTCCAAGTCTTCACTGTGCAGAGAAAGTGAATTGCTCAAATTTATTGAGTTAGTTAGGGAAAGTGTTTCCCAGTTTGCTGATTTATTCAGAATTGGGGAAAGCCTACAGGGGTTTTGCCTGTGGGTTTATGTTGCAGAAGAGACCAAATCAGAATTTTCGCAAGGAGGCTCCAGTTTAAAAAAAACCAAGCAAGTGCAGTTCAGTCCATTTTCTGAAGCTCTCTGGCCCCCCAGCCTGCTGACTTCAGCTTTATTCAATTTTAATTGTTCTAACAATTGCATTATATTGATTTTTGCATGCATTTAATCAATACAATGGTACTAACTCAGCGTACGGTGGGCCTCATTTTCATTCCAAGTAATGGGAACCACAGGTTAACACTCATGGCCAGTGCTTAGGTCCCAGATCTGCACATCTGAATTTAAGTTCTGTCTAACAGTGGGGCCTCTTCCTGTGTGCTGCTTGCTGTAGCACAAACTTTTGCTTCACGTTTGAGCTGCGGTGAGTTACCCTTCTGGTGCCTTCCTCTAGACCATTGGGTTCATCTGCTTTGAAGAAAAGAGCCCTCCTTTATCCCTCTTTTCATCCCTTCCTCACACATGCATAAAGTCTGAATTTGTCATTAGCTTTCTGAACAACTATGCTATTTTAAATGTAGCTGCAGTGTTTTATTTTCTTGAATCTTTTTTTTCTGCTCATGGTATTACAAAGTACCAAGATGTTCCAGTCTGCTATGACTTTTGGTTAGTTTAGCTGAAGCATTAAGGTATTATTCTACTGATGATATTTTCTTAAGATCTGTTGATCTTTTTTTTCCCTAGAATTGGAGACTGAGACTTCTCCACAAAATAGGATTTGACAGGCAGTTAAATGCGAGCTGGTGGTTAGACTGACTTTAGAAGCTCACATGAAGGAATTTCCACGTTGCTGGTTTAGAATGAGACACAAGTGAATATTCCTTGAAATAATTACTGTTGTCCTAGTAGAGTCCTAGTTTATACAGCAGAACAGCAATTTCCCTGCAGTCCCATAAACTGAGTCGTACCCGTTTTATGCAGAACGTTGCGTGGTTTTTAGGGATTGTTTTTCTTCATTCTTCATTGCTGAAATTGTTAATGATGTTAGCAGATTTTTTTGCTGGTACCTTGACTGCTAAAGGACAGGATATACCAGGTGGATGGGCTACACAGAGCTGAAGGTACTGTAAGTCCTTTCACCTTCCAGAAATCCAACAAAGAGCCATGAAAGCAGAACACCAAAGAGCATTTTGGTCTCATCTGATTCCAGCTTCTGTGCATGCCCTTCTTAAAAGGCAGTGAGCCATCCTCCCTAGCTTCTGTCTTCCTGCCATCAAACAGATTGGTGTCCTCTGCCCACTGAATATTGTCTTCCATGAAAAGTAACTAACTCCAGAAAGGGCCAGTGAATGATACCGTGTTAGACAGAAACTGCTGCAGGATACTCCTGTCCCTGGGGGGGCACTTGCTTCCCAGCCATTTCCTTCTCATGAAGCCAAAATGCCACAAGTGACTTCATTCTGCCACAGACTCATACCAGAAAAGCCCAAGAAACTGTCCAGAATATCTAATACTTTTTTTGTCCCTCGGGGAATACTTTATTAGACCCAGAACTATAAAATGGACAGCCTGTACCTCTTCCCTAGAGGTATTTCTGGGGTAGGGGAGGAGGTTACACCCCCCTGCTTCCCTGGGCCAATGTCTTTGGGCTTTTTGTTTAGGACACCAGAAATATCCCCTTTCTGCCTTGCTTAGGGCAAGTAAATGAACTATTTATTTCCCATAGCTTGCAAGAGTCTTACTCAGACTCCAGGACAGACTCTTTCACCTCCTATAAATACTCTGTGGCAAGCAGGCCACATGGCTCCCTTTACCACAGTGCTATATAGAAATCCCACTCACTTCCCTCTGTCACACAAAGAATACGTGACTACTGTGTGCTTACAGCTTCAGGAGGAGAGACTGAGGGTGCCCCCTTGATACCATATTATCCAGTGTTACTGGTGCTCTGCTGGCAGCTGGGGCTCCTGACTCAAACATTTGTGCCACCATAGGCAGTTTTCCCCAGTTTGTTAATTCTCTTGTATGGCAGTGGCCAAGCTCCGGTACGTAGCGCTGCTAACCAACCTGCACAGCGAGGGCTCCATCCAGACCTGCTTATTGTTACATTGGCTTAATCCAGGTTTCCATAGTCATGAAATAAACCCTAACGGTGCTTTGACTGGGTGGAACTTTATATCCTGTTCTGATATCATCTCATGCTTTGTTTAACCAAAAATCTCTAAGTTTTGTTGAAGTAGAGCTAGTGCAAAGTAAACTAATTTTGTATGACACATTTCTCCACTTTAGGCATTTACTTTTTAAAACAGGCCAGAAACTTTTCAGGCTTTTAAAGTCTATTTATTAGAGTTGGCAGAATGGAATTGTACATTTGGAGCACCAAAATAATTAGCAAAATTAATGGTAATTATTTCTCTTCCTTGTTTTTATTTTGTATTCCCAGTATCTTCCAGGTCTGGAAGAATTGAGTTGATGCACAGTAGTCATGCCCTGATGCTCTAAAAAAAAGAAAAAAAATTTTTTAATTACCAGCTATGAGCTCCCTGTTTTCCAGGGTAGCCCTTCTTCAGAGGATTTTAAGCTACATTTTTGATTTCTCTGGGCTTTTTATTCAAAATGGACCTTCCCTAATGGTCTAGGCCTCAGTCTTCTTTTCAAGCTGCTATTGAAAAGCTTTAGAGCTTGAGACCTTACTATGCCTTGTGTTCTTCATTTATCCTACAAAGCTGTCCTTCCAGCAGGCTGTAATATTTTCAACCCTATCTAGAACTTTCATGTAACATTTCACATAAATTTTGCCAAAACTTTTTTTAAATTTTATTTTAACCTTATAATAAGAAGAAGTCTGTCATCTCTATTATTCTGACTCATCACAGCTGCTTGTGCCTCCCTAACTTTTCAACAGTCCTACAGGCTTGGGACATCGTGTAAAATCATTCAAGGGTAAGCAAAGTACAATTAAAAATTGTATCTTAAGACTTAAAGGTAGCCATGTCAGAGTCCTCAGCCAGTGTTTTCAATGCCTGTGAAAAGTGTGACTACACTGTAAAGTTGGCAAGTAGACATCTCAAGGAGAAAGCAGCAAAACTGTGCTCTACATGTACTTACCAGATACAGAAATTTCATTAGAAATAGGTAACTTTTGTCAAGATTTTGTTTGAACTAAATTTTGTAAATTACAGTTAGAACTGGTTTTTTTAAAGAAGCTCTTTTACTCTCTTTTAAAGTCATTGGGCCTAGGATTTCTTTTCCCTTCTCCTTGGGGAGAACCACTTTCTTCCTCTCTTAGAAAACTGAAAATTGTATGTCATAAAGCCCACAATAGCTTGTATTGTTTTGCCTCTGGAGCTTAAATTTTAACATTTAATTGGTGTTTGAGAGCAAACTTTTCACAAGCAAAAACTGAGAATATTCTAAAGAAGGCAGAGGTTATCTGAAATAAAGCAAGGGAATGGCTCACATTTTGGAAGCAAAAGTCTAAGCTACATAGGTGTTGCCTTGTGTTGTTCAAAGGGAAATATTTTTAAAGCAGAAATCTTTTCTGTCCTCACAGACACTTAAACCACTGATGATGATTAGTATCTCAGATTAAATTTCTGCTTATATCCTCAAAGGAATCAATTTTAATATAAAGACCTACTGGGGGGGGGAAGGCAGTATGAAAACTTAATGGTTACTGCTAGTTATCTTCCTAAGTTTTTATCTTAGGGAGAAACAGGTCCTGGCATGTCAGTAGCTTAACCGCTAACTTTATTTTGCATGCAAAGAGACTTGTTTGCCTGGTTACTCAGAAGGAAATTGCATATAAGCAAAAGCTGAACATTTCATTGTCTTGCATGGCTCTAAAAGTACCTGAATTTTAAGAACAAAGGAAATAATTGAGAAAGCTCCTCTCTTCAAGACCCCTATCTTTAGCTTCTGCTGGTGGCAGCAAAAACCCAGCAATCTGACAGCAGTAGAGACATTGTTTACAGAATGCTAGCTGCAAAAGTGGTCACTTAGTCTAAATTGCTTATTTAACCCTTATCTTTTGTTGCATACAATATTCCTTGTAGCATAAGTGTTTTAATTATAATATACAACTCTTTATTCTTTTAAATGGATTCTGATAAAAATCTGCTGCTGTAAATTGGGAGCAGTGCTACTGAGTCATGCAAGTGGATTTGCTTTGTTAGGTAGCATCTATTAATGTTTTCTTGTAACTGAAGGGTTCATTTTTACCTAGCTTTAGCTCAGATGAATATACTGAGTCACTCAGGCTCGCCTTACTGTTAATAGAGAGAAATGCACTTTAAGGAATCTACATCTAAAAACAGTGAAGTTCTTGTTTGGGCCTATACAGAACAGCATTACAAAGGTATGGGTGTAGTATAAACAGCAGCAGCTGCTACTACATCCGATTATTTCCAAACTGAAACAGTATAGACATTTTTCCAGCATTTTGCTATCCAGCAAAACTTCCAGTGGTGACATCTCAATACTTTGTGCAACTGTGAACACAAGCTCTAGGTCTTAAATGCTATAACACCACACACTGTTGAGGAGCCATGTTTCATTTGCAGTGAAGTTTCCATTAATACAGGCCCTATGCACAGTAGATTTTGGCCTGAAGGCTGCCACTGCAAAGTGGATTCATGCATGCGCAAGTTCAGAAAATGCCTGGAGACAAACAGAATTACAGTAGACAGATCTTGAAAAAAAGCAGTATTTATTTTAAGTACAACCCAAAGTTGTATCCGTAAGAAATGCACAAGGTATCTTGTTTCTTCCACAAGTCTTGGCTGTGTGCATTTCAGTTCAACTTAAAAATGCATTCAGGTTTACAAATGTACAAACAGCACAGAAAGTGTATTACAGTCTTAACAGAATGCTCTTACATTCAGCCATTTTGCTCTTAAGGTTTTGTGGGTTTTTTTTGTTTTTTTTTTAAACATTCTTAGAACCTGTGTTAACAAAGACAGCCTTATTTTAAAAAAATACTCTGCATTTTAGCACAAAGTGCTTTATTTGTTTTAAAATTAGATCTTGGAGCATAATACTGGAAAAAATTTAAAAACCAAAACCGGTACTTTGATAAAAGTATTGCATGCCAGGACCATTTTATAGTTCAAATTGTTTCCTAAATAAAAAGTGGCAGATGGTAAAATATGAAACCAGTGAAATTGTTCAGATTTACAGGCTTCAGCTGTAGTTTGATTTGTGACCAGACCCAGACTTTTTCAAGCTTATCTGCAATCTCACACTACCATATTGCAAGATAGACTTTAAAAGGAGCAAGTGATGAAAGCATGACTGGGGCGGGGGGGAAGCAATGACCAGCAACAGCCTGAAAATGATGTTTCAAAAATTAGCATTCAGAATTGTATCATGACCTGGATAAAAGTTCTTTCCTTTTGCTTAATTTCAGTTTTCATGAGGGTAGTGTGAATTAGACCAAGGATCCGAGCTTCTTCTTCCAATTGTGGGGCTCCAAATTCTCCAAGGATTGTAGGTCTGTCCCATGTCTTCAGCAGGATTGGCAACAGTGGCAGCAGTCGATGGAGGAGGCGGCGGAGGCGGTGGCGGCGAGGAGTTTTCACTGCCCATGAGATCAATCCCTGACAATGCATTTGCTGGAGTGGCGAAGGGGAGGGCACTGTTGAGATTACTTGACCAAATGGAACTGCTGAATGGAGTGGTGGACCACAGGCCACTTGGGTTGCCAAGGATCGACTGCAGTAAAGACAGAGAGCTGCATAAGTAGCAGTTGAAGTAACCTGTATTTTCACCTTGTTGTTTACAGCCTCCAGCAATCTGTAAGAAGTACTGAATGTTTGGTATCTAAGCAAAAGCCAGCCCACTGTGGAACCCCTTCCATCTTCATTGCAGCATACGTATTTGAGCTTCCTTTAGAGCTTGCCCAGAGGAACCACACTACTATTGAACACCAGATGTGTGCGGTAACTGAATCAGCTGCAGAGAGTGTACATTACAGGCTTTTAGGCTGTTTTCATTTGAGCTTATACATTTCCATACCATTACTAATTTAGGCACTACTGTTATTCAAGCTTCAACACATATGGGCCAACAAGCTCAAGCTTAATTAAGCTAGCTAGAATGAGGCAGATAAACATGGATCATGTCTGGATAAAGACAACAAAACTCAAGTTGTAATGGAAGGTGGCAAGTGAAGTCCCCTTGATCCTTTTTTGGCAGTTTGCAATTGTCTCCTTACATTCAGACATATCTGTTACAAAGCTGTACATTTTGGATGAACCTACCTGTGTTCAGCCCCACTCTATCTCCACATATTCCCAACACTTTTTTCCTACCCAAAAGTTCTCCAGATGAAGGGGGAGGGGATAGGAGAACTAGCTATTTGTCATGGATTTCCAGTAAGTCTGCCTTGGCTCTCAAGACATCCAGAAGTCTCTGACAAATGGCCATGGTGCAGATGCAGGTGTACTGCAACACACATCACAAATGCATTTGGGATGCACAGGACAGTTACAGCAAACCTAGGGAATGCATGCAGAAATGAACAGGGCCCAGTTTCCATAAACCGTTTTATTAAAGCCCAAACAGTGGCAAGCAGCAAGTGATCAGAGGAATCTAATAAACTGTGCTGTGGGAAGCGATACCCAGAAGCAGCCAAAGATCGGGATGAGGAAGGTTAGCATAACTTTCATGCTAACATTAGCAGAGAACCTGGTACATGTAGGCTTAACACACTACGTACCTCAGGGCCAATAGTTTCAATGCACATATGCTGTAAATTCAATTTATAAATACACAGTAAACTTGATACATCCAAAAGGCAAAGGACTGGCTAAGCATGTGCTGCAAGGTATGCACATCCTTATGTTTGGTTTTACTGGGTGGAGCTAGAGGATCCCTTCCCAAGATCTCAGCCCTCAGATAATACACACTAACTAGTAACAGGTTAACCAGTATCAGCGTACTCTGCATCTGAAAATTAAAGTAAAAATCTCTTTGGAAAAGAGGGTGAATTCTGAAAATGTCTTAATTTCAGGTTAATAATTTTTTTTTTTTTTCCTGGAATGAAGATGTGTTCAACCTAGTCATATCTGAAGCTGGTTGAACACTTAACAAAAGGTCCTCGTAGGATTTGATATAGAGGGTTAGATGGAAATTTTGATCATACTAAAGGGTTACCAAGGCCACATCATTAGGTCTCTCCAATGTCACTATGATGTTGAATTAAACTAGGGTTACAGTTTATAATTGGGTAATATAACTAAATGGTTACATTTAAGCTATGCAAGCATTAGACTACTGAGCCTACAGCAGGAAACACTCATTTTGCTGCTCAGGCACCAACCCTAGAACACTAAATCCACTTTATTCCCTACTACTCGCAAAAGAGCCAGGAACTATTCCTGCATGCCCCAAAAGCATTTTGGAGGATCCGGCAGAAAGGCAATTGCTCATACAGTAGAAGCAGCAGCCAGGAAAGGAGAGGCAGAGAAAAGGACCTTAGATTAGACAGCTCCTCCTTTTCAAGGCTGGTGGAGAGAGGTACAAGTAGACCTGCAGGCAGCACGACATGCAGGGATACGGAGGAAAGAGGAGTAAGGGATTACGGTTAGAAAGAAACTTGAGAAGAAGTAGTACCAATGCAGAAAGGGCTTAAGGGGAGACAGAACCCAGAAGTTAAATGATACTTAGTGCAGAAGCAGAGAGCTTTGCAGATAAAATGGGAAAGCAAGAGGAGTAAGGATGATGATTGAAATTAACTCCCCAGAAACCTTCCTATAAGAGAGTGCAATACAGAAGCCACTACGTAACCGCTGTTTGCAAGAACAGCTTCAGCTCTTTTGCCAACAAGTGAGGGAAAGTACAGGGCCCAGCCTGGTACCTGCTCTCTTATCTAGTATCTTTATGTAGTAAAGAGGTTCAATGGCAGAAACAGCAAAGTTTTCCTGATCACCATAAGCACTTGAAAAATCACTGCCTTAAAAAAGCTTTGAACATTTTAGTCTTCCTTTGCTGCTTCTTGTTTATTAAGCAATCTTCTCTTGGAATAAGGTCCTAAAATGCTATTTTGCAAAATCTAGGTATTTGAAGGGATAGACTGACAATTATTCTGTACCATCTGCCTGGCTTGTGTCTCTGTGTTCCCTGAAGCACACTTCTGGGTATTTTTCAGAAGTGGCCAGTAAATAGATTAAAGCTAGAGAGATTGTGCTGGTTGTCCTGAATCCCTCCTCCTATCACACGATAAGAAATCTGTCTTCCATGTGACCAAAAAGCAAATATCACTCCTTACATAATTTCAGTGAGGTTACAGCTATAGTTGTAATCACATGACAAGGGACCAGTGAGTGCATGTCTATAAGAGGCTGTGGCCTACTTAGGCTTCCCCTTTCCCCCATTCTGAACTGACACCAGGTGAAGTAAACACTGCCTCTTCCTCAGTACAAAAACATTTTCAGAAGACAAGATGAAGAATGATTTCAGCTGGCACTGAGGACAGCTGATGAGGTGTAAGTTTTATTCTGACAGGGAAGCACAAGGATGAGTGAGCAGTGCAATAATCTGCGTAAAAGTTGTTTTTTCTTCTTTCGCTATACTCAAGATCTCAATCAAATCAGTAGTCAGTTTAAAGGCTTTACTTTATGCTAACTCCTTTAGTGTTTTTTCTAAGTTGAAAAGAATACATCTCATGCCTCAATTTTTTTTTAAGACAAGGCTTTTGGACTTTATCTTAATTTACAGTGGTTGCAACACTGGACTCAGCAAGCAGAATCAAAATCTGCGAATAATCATTTTGGCTATTTTGCAACTGTCTGTCAAGCTGGAAGTGACAGAGGTAGTGTTCAGCCACAGCACAGGAGCAGAAGGGCTTTTTCCACAATCCTTAAGCATGTGGAAATGAAACACACTCTTGTAAATGCTGTAAGATGCTCTCATGAGAAATATTTTATGTGAAGCAATTTACATGGATCCATCATCTGCAAGGGAGTGGACTAATTGGACTAATCACTCTTTGTCCAATAGCCATTTCAAGTTAACTACACAGAATGATGAATACATGTAACCTCCCTTTTCCTCAATCATTCTGTTGACTTTTTTCACTCAATTTTAAAAACCCTCTAAATGAAGGTACATGGCAGATATGGAACAGGTTAATAACAGTAAGAGAACACTGTATTTGGACTGAATACTTACTGCAGTTGTATGAGTTGGGGAACTCGAACTGGTTGGCCAGGAGGGTACAGAATCTGTAACTGAAGGGTCCCAGATGGATGATGGAACATTATTAAATTCACTCCAGTTTCTCTGAACATCCTGCCCATAAGGAGATCGAGCTAAACCAAGTTTACTAAAAACCTCTAAAAATAAAATAAAATAACGTCTGAGTATTTTACACTTCCTTTTTTTGTAAGAACAACAGTCTAATATTTTTCAGTGTATTTTGAGTATTTTTTCTAAAAGAACTGACATTAGAAAAGGTCACACAGTAACGCAGATTTCATGTGCCCTATATCAGATGGGGCTACAAAGTTAGAATCACAATTATAGTGGAGGAAAAAATATTATATACTTATTGTGCATCGTTCAGCATCAACCTATGGAATTTGTTCTGTTCCTGGTACTATACAATAGGCAAATAGTCAGGGACCCTGGCACAAGCACAGCAATACTGAAAACCCCGTCTGTTCCTCATAACAAGTTAACTGCAGCTGGAACGAGTGGCTGTGCCGAAGCAGCCTCTCATAAGCACAACTTGCTCACTTACCTTGCAGCACTCCCTTCCCAGGTACCTCCCGGTGAGGGACGTGGCACCGCCTGTGCCCCGGCCCACCAGACCCCCACAGCTGCTATAGAGAAGGACGGGCAGCACTGGCACTTGTGGCTCGCCTGGGCCTCGCGCACAGAAGTGATCCTGGGCGTCTTAGGACAGTCCCTGATAGTCGTCGGTGCCAAGTGCTTCAGACGAAGGTGAAACAACCCCACAATGGGGGTGGGGTGTTCACAGTTTGCAGACCTCCAGCATTTCTCAGTAGAGGTGCAATCCTTTTTAGAAATGCCACATATGATGGTTGTTTTGCTTGCTAATCTTTTGCAGACACCTTAAAACCATACTGTGCAATCCCAAGCATACACAGATCTACAGTAAGTACGTAGGGCATCCATAGCCTGCCTGCATCAAGGTCTCATCTTAATCCCCAGTTACTGAAAGTTTAACTAAGTATTTAAATACAGGAACTAATGGCTAGTTTTAATGTGGATCAGTTCATCATGCAGCCATCAAAAACACTGCAGCTTCACGCAAGAGGAAAGCAGCATGAGGGATGGGCCATTGCCTCTTTCAGAGAGCGGTGGCTTTAGGCAAGCGCAAAGTGTTCAGGAAACCACAGCCTTAGTGGCATGCTTTTGAGACCTACTGTAAAGCTTCCTGAGAAAGCGTTCTGAAATCAAGAAACTTCAAAACAGATATTTCCAGCACAACAAACAATTAAGTTTCCACTAATTCTCACTGGGCTGAAGCACAGAATACACCAGCAAATTTTTAATATGCTGTGCTACATGGTCATACTTTTTGGGGAAGAGAGGTGGGGACAGTGCCTATGTTTAAATGTGGAATGAAAACACACCATTCCTTTTCCTGTATTTGAATACTGAAAATATTTGGAAAACAAGAACTCACCTCCAGTTAAGTTAAAAGAATGTCCAAATGCAGAGAACGAATTGAGAGGTGTGAAGTCAGGACTGCTAGGATTGCTGATAGGACTCCACAAACCTGAACTAAATATTACGGAGCAGTGGGAAAGAGCAATAAACAACTCATTAACACAATATTACCAGTGATAATAACTTAGCGCTACATATATAAACAATTCAGACAGATACCTCATAGCTGAAAGAGTAATAGGCAGAAAACGAAACATTTAAAATATTTAACTGCAATCAAGCATTGGGGCATTAAGTTATTATTGTTTGACTAAAAGATTTCAGTATATATAGAAATACTCCTTTCCTGTGTATCTATCTACTTTGGAGCAACACATAGCTCTAAATAAAAAGTTCTTTAATCTGTAGGATGAGCTCCACACACCTGAAAGTAGCTCTTTTGCTCAGTTTTTCCAGGAAACTTATAGGGCCCAAGATGTAGCACAGTGTTTTCGACCAGCAGAAAAAAATTAGCATCAGAAGTGCTCAGAGGCCATACAAATCCTTACACTGTAGTTTGTGGGCAAGTTTCTTGAAAATACAGATGAGTTAACTGGAATCAGTGATAAACATTTACAAAAACAAACCAAAAATCCACCCACAAAGCTTGCTCAGAAAAGCAATTCCTTTACATACTGAAACTTGCACAAGTCTAGTTCCTATTTCAGGACAGTTACCAGATGCCCACTGAGTTTTACAACTGAACTGACACAGACACACACTCCAGAAATATGTCAAAAAAGAAAGTGTGCTTTGGGGAGTATGATTTAGTGTGGTTATACTCTGCTTCTACTCATAAGACAAAGAAAGTGGAGCTATCATTCTAATCTCAGTGTTAAATCTGTGAGTGAAGGACACTGCTGTACAGCCAGAAATTCTGCCTATAAGCTACTTCAAGTGACCTTGGTATAAGCTCCTCAAAATACTGAAAGAGGCAAGCTAATTTCTTGTTGTTTGGACGCATGGAAACAAGAGATTGTTGAGTTACAGGGAATGAGAAGGGAAATAAACCTCATCATATTCCAGATACCCTTCCTTCTACTTTCAAGTGACTTGTAAGTTCTGAATTTTTTTGTGAGGTGAGTGATGCTATGCCAGGACTTTAAAACCCAGACTTTCTAGGGACCCAAATGAACTCTTTTAGTACCCTGACAAATGTCATTAATGGCTTACACTCCTTCTTCTAGGAGCTCAGGTATTTGCAAGAGGTACAAAAATTACCTGTCAGAGCCATCACTGTCAACAACTGTGTAGGAAATGCTGATATTGCTGGAAACATCTGTCTTAGTTGGTGAAACCTTTGCTAAGCCACTGCCACCTGCAACAACATACATAAAATGAGTAAAAGTATAAAACCAGAACATTCAGGGAACATTCAGTAGTATTTAGTACTCCAAACTGGTTCCATTACCTGGGCTCTTGTCATAACCAGCAGCTACAGCAGCGAAAGTGGGGTTACCATTCCAGCCTGGAAGAGAAGCTGCCTTTGCCAGCTTGTGTTTGGTACCATTAGGCTGCTTGCTTTTTGTTTCACTAAAAAAAAGAAAAAAGAAAAAAAAGAAAAAAGAAAAAAAAGAAGTAAGATTTTGGACTTTAGCACTCTGATAAAAAAGGTAGTAATTTAAGCTAGCATTCTTGGATAAAATGAAAATGGTAACAACAGTTCCACATGTCCTGTAAGCACACATTTCTCCAATTCACCAAGTTGTAAGAAACCCCAGGAAAACATAAATAGCATGGTAAGACATGCACAGTAATATCCACATAAAGCAGTTTCCATGGGAAGAGGAAATGTGTAAAGGGAGATGCACCATACAAAGCACACAAATATCCTGTGCCTGTGAAATCAGTAGGAGGTGCAGATTTGGACTCACTTGCTGCAGCTGCTGTTCACAATGCTGCTGTAAGTGCCTCCTCGCGGCCCAAAAGCTAAAGATGCAGGAGGAGGAGGAGATGGAGAGGCAGGCGTTGGCGAGGGCTGTCGTTGCTTCAGGAAAGCATCTGCGTTCAGGGTTTGTAGAGAAAGTTTATAGAGGTTGTCTGTAGCTATAAAAGGAAGCACAAAATATCTTCCTATAGTGTTTACTTTATAACAAAGGCTGCTCAAACTCTGCATCCTTTCTGTTCAAATCGAGGAGGGATTACAAGGGCTATTCCCAGTTATCAAAAGAAGAGGTGGGTCCTCCACTATACTCACCTGTTGTTATTCAGGTTTACTACCTGTTTTCAAATTGCATTTCAATGAAAGCACCAAGATAAACTGATGTGTATGGAAGACAGAAAGAATGACACTTTTAACACTTTTTGAGTGAGCCCTGTGGAGAGGGATGACTTAATGTTTACATACAACCAACAGGAAGGTGATTCAGTTTCCATACAGGGGACTTGTAATGCAAACAAAAAGCTTATAGTAGTGTACTAACCATCGCACTAAGGTGTTTTCAGTGTTGCCTCTCAAGGACAGATCATTTGACTAGTTTCAACTCTAGCTGCAGCAGACTTAACCAAGCAAAATGCCTATTTGCTGTAGAAAATACGTATTGTTTTCAAGCAGTAATTCACACTTTCTCAGTTTCCTCAGCAACTGCTGAATCCTGATCATCACTGGACAACTACGGAAAAACCCATGTTCTGCTCATATTGTTTTCAAACCACTCAAATTCTACCAGACACTATCAATATGGGGCCTATAACAGAAAATGGGAGCACAACTACGCAGTGAAGAGAGGACCAGATGATCTATAAACAAATCAAGCCTGTCTATGGATATTCATGGCAGAAGACTAACTCTGTCATCCTCTAATGATTACTTACAGCTGCCGGTTTTGTGAAGTGGCACCGAGTCCCACTCGGGTGGTGGAGAATCCTTTTCCCCTTCTGAGCTGCTGGTGTTTCCTAGCTCCTGTCCAGAACCACTGGGGAGAAATTTTGCTAATACTGATGGCCTGCTCTCCATTAACTTATTGTTTGGACCTATTAAAACAAAAACCAAACCAAGTCCAAGGACGGTAAGGTGAACAGCTCTCTTCTCAAACAAGACTTAGAATTAAGCAAAATTAACCAAAGGGGTTACAAACAAATAGAAAATAACACCCCAGAAAATTATGGAAAATTGCCTTACGCTACCTCTTGTTTTTGGGAGGTTTCTTGATTTGGACCCATTCGTCAAAAGGTGCTGTGTAGATATTTTAGATGGAAAGGTTTTGCGCTGCTTGCTTTCCATTGGGGGAGTATAAGACAATTCCAAAGAACTAAATGAAAACAGACATCAATTTATTTTTTTTGCTCTCTGAAGCGCTGAAGAAGAGTTTTACATATATATGCCACATGGTCTTACACAAGCCTGGTCTCCTGTGGCTTTCTTATGTCAAGTATAAGCTCATCTTCAATAAGCTCATATTCATAAGCGTAGTTCTGCTGTCATCTCATATTTCTCCTATATGCAGCTCCACCCTTGCAACCTTCCTAACCCCTGGCTTGTATCCCGTCCACACATTTATTACAGCTCACTCACCTTCCAGGAGTAGCTTTCATCCGAGCGCTCCAGGATTACAAAACCTAACTGATTATAGAGCCAAGCAAGAGATAGCAACTGCCCTTTTTCCAGGATCTCCCCATTTTCTTATTAGATCACATGCCCCTGATATGCTATTGCCATGAATGTATAGCATCATTGCTTAAGAAATGACATAAAACTATTCAAACCCACCACCAAATTCATTTGCCTATATATACTTCTTTTTCCTCCAGCTATTTGATTCCCTCTCTCAAACAGTGAGCTTTCTAGGGGAAGAATTATTTCATCTATTTCTTGCAGAAGAATTCCAATCCAGCTCTCACTGGGGCCTTTGAATACTGTGACATGTAACAAACCTATGATTTAGAAGATAAAGGAAAGAGGATAATGGTAAGAAGAAATAAAATAATAAGCAGACTTTATCAGGCAAAGTTTTCAGAAATATTTTGAAGAAAAGCACTGTATACTAAACACTCAATCTAAAGCATGGTTACTCTAGTATTAATTACAGAAACCGGGAAAACACAAGCCCATACACCCCACTTGAGCCTTACAGAGTTTACTCTTTGTGGCACTCAGATCAGTGCTTTCAGAATGAACTGCATAAAGTAAGACAAAGGTTCTTTGTTTTCCCCTTTTCTGTAAACTACAATCAACCATCTGTCAGTAATGGAAAGGGCAGCAGCCTTCTCTAAGAACATATCCAAGACACTGATCTTACACTATGATACAAAAACCAAAACTGCATGGCTGTCATTTCACCAAGGCATCTAATAGCACTGGTGTAATATTGACTTACTGTGTTGCCACTAGAAGCTCCTGTAGAAACATTAACCTTATTTTGTCTGTGATACTTGTTACAAAAAACTTAACGCTGCTTAACCTGATTTTCTTCTTCAGATCTAGTTCTCATTTTATTAACGCACTGCATTCCCATCAAATAATTTCTTATTTACAAGCTTCAGATATTCCCTGATACCCAGAAGGAAGAGGAAGCTGCCTAAGGCTACCTGCTGCTGTTGCCACTAGCTAGATTGGCAGTCACAACAGTTGAATGCACAGATTTTTATCCACCCATCGTCCCTTCAAGCACGATGCCTCCTTTTATTAATAAAACTTTGCTACGCTTACCTGGTTTTCACATCTACAGGGATTTCTTTCTTGATATTTGCTAGCAGTTTTTTACTTTTCTGTTTTACTTGGACTGTTTCATGTTCATTTTTTTCTGGTATAGCTTTTCCCTTTTGTTTTTCAGGCTCCTATAAAAGACATTATAAAAAAAATCAGTTTTTAAGAAAAAAAAAAAGAGAAGTCTCTCTTGCATCAAGATATACGTAATATAAATCAGACTGAAGAAAGAAAGTTATTCAAAAACCATGAGTATTTTTGCAGCATAGAAAGTATCTTTTTACTAATCAATGAGGATACCTATAAAACATTGTATCTGATTTTCTAGATACTTCCATTTCTGCTTCTCCAGAAAGCAAATTAATGTGCTTCAGACAAATCAGATGTTCACAAATCCACAGCTTCTCAGGCCATGGCCTCTAAGTCTGCTCAAAAAGATGCCAACTCTGTACTGAGACCAACACTGCTTTTATACAGCAACAACAGATGTAACTTTTACAATTGCATCATCTGTTATATGCAGTCCAGGTCATCTAAAACAGGTTCTCTACTTTCACCAACTTCAGCATTTAAATTATTTTTTTCATACTTCTAAGACTTTCTGAATATGAGTACACAAGGTGATCAAACTAAACACTAACTTTCAAAATGTATTGGATAGATTTCATTTTTTTTCCAGAAAGAATCCCTATTATTTCCAAAATTCAAATTAAAGACATGCCCAAATTTAGGCTTGCTTCTATTTTCTCTCTCCAGTTACCTTTGCTTTGTTTGGTTTCATAGTACATGCTTTAGCACAAAATATGTATGACAACTTGAAAACTACACAAGTGGTTAAGAAGATTTAGTTTATTACCTAGAAGCATGTGGGCCCAAAAAGTAAAATAAAGGTAGGGGTACACAGTTGCATAAGCAAAGTAATTAACTACCTACTGACAAGTTACCACCAGTGAACTAATCCTTACTAACTGATTAAATACATGATTTTAGCATACATCTTAATAATCAGGTAAAAGCAGCATTCACCCCTTGTGTTTTACTCTGCAAATAGAATGGGCCAGGAGCACGCACGGAGGCAATTACCACAACTCTACTGACAACCGGTAACTTGTTCAGCCATAGTCACTCAGGCACTTTCAATTCTGAGACTGCATGATTCAGGCATGATGTTCACACTCCTCTTTTATAGAGGAGGAGTCTGAGAAGTGAAGGGAAAGATTGTGAAAGAGGGTTTTTAATTAACGTTCTTTCTTTGTTAGGGATTAGAGTATACGAAAGCCGAAAAAAGGACTCTGTATTCCAAAAAAAGTGCCGTGCTGCCTTAACGTGTGACCTGCCCCACAGCGACACAAGAGCCTCCATTCATGAGCAGGGCTGTACCTCTTTCAGAAGTGGTTCTGTATCTGGGTTGGAGGTTTCGGTTGTGGTTGAAGAACTGTCATCATCTGCCAGGGAATCCTTCAGTTCATCTTCCTGTTGCTTTCCCTTCCCTCTTCTTTCCTTTTCCTCTCGCTTCTTCTGTGGCTTAGACTTACGCTGAAGTACTTTTCCTTTCCCTAGGGAGATATGGACACTTCAGATCTTCAGCAGCAGTACTCTGAGATTGGCTAATTCACTTCATTGTAGAGGTTAACCTACATGGCTGAACCTCTGAAGTAAGTTTGAGTTTGTCCTCTGTTCTGACACAAATTATTTACAACCACTTCACACCACACATGAACAACAGCATCAAACCTGAAGAACCCTGATCTCCACAGTTACATTTATGCCCACCCCTGAGCCCTACCTCCAGTACCTCTCTATGGACAGTGGACACCTGCCTACAGGTAATTCTATTCTGCTGTATTCCTGGCATTTCTTTTAAACATCTTGGAGTTTAAGTCAACTGTTTCATCACGTAAGACTTTAAGATTTAAACAGGAACTTCAGAAGCTGCTGCAAGCTTTATTATCCCAACAAATGAAGAATGAAACTGCTTAGCATGCTTGTCAATTAAAAAACAGTGTCAGTCAAGAGTAGATGAGAACAGCCATTAACAGTGATCACTAATCGTAATAATCACTAACAAAAAGCCTAAAAATCTCACACCCAAGTATACTTTCTCCCCTCTACATATTTTGTCCTTTCAGATTTTACTATTTTAAGAGGCAAGGCTAAGCTGATTGTAAAATAGTTTGGCTTGACATGCTCAAGTGTTACTGCATCTCAAAGTAGAGAAAAAAATACATTAAACACTCCAGAGTGTTTAATCAGTTTTCCTGAAGCAATCTTCATATGAATAAATAGTGCTTGAACACTGCTGCTACTTGAACAACTGATTCTGTTTTTTTTCCACGCTTTCTCTAGCATACTGCAAGTTCAAAACGTAGAGATCTAAGAACCTTCAATATCAAGCCAAAGGTCCTGGCTCTCAAAAGAGAAGGGTACAAATTAGGCTCTCAGAGACTAAGAAAGTTATTAAAAAAGCATCAATACAGAGAAACTGTGAGTGTGTGAGTAGGGGGGGGGAGGGCAACAGGGAGGAAAAGTCATCTTCATCTTACCATCACCTCTGGTTATTCTTTTACAGGATAAGAACATTCACAATATCACTATGCCCTTACCAATAAGATCTTTCTTAGATACTAACCTTCAGACTAAGTATTTTCATTTATAAGCTGCACAGTGCATTCTGCTTCCAGGATGGTCTTAATACTTTCCTCAAGTAAAGACTAAGTTAAGCAGTGCTGAAGAAGTGGATTCAGCACCTACTGGGATTTGTGCCAGCTCATGTCAGAATTCAGTCTGCTAACAGACACTTGCTGTCATATTTGATTTGGCAAAATGCCCTCAGATGAAGTTTGTACCAAAGTATAAATTTGTCTTCAGTATGTTGGTAAATACTAGATACATATCAATTTTCAGACCTAATTTATAATCAGTGTTTTTCATTGATATAAATAACAAAAATACTGCAGATAAAATGTTCTTTTAATGTGAATGTAAATAAAAGTGTAAATACAAGATCTTTGTGTGAAAACTTTCTAAAGGTCAGCTTCAGGCCTCCTGGTGGGTATTCCATATTTGCTTCAGAAGGCCTCATTCTAAGATTTGTGTCAAATTTAGTCTACATTCAGGATTGCTAACAGTTTACATTTCATCATTAGAAAAATCTAATTGAAATGCTTTTGTGAAATAAAGATATAATGTAAAACAGCTGTTTAACAAAAAAAACTAATGCAGCCTCTGCAGCACTCTGCTATGGCCCAAGTACTAAGAACATGAAACAAAAAACTATAAGGACTGGAATCCTGAGCAAGATATTATGACATTCAATATTAGTCCAGAAGCTGCTGCTTCTGCAAATGTTTAGATAAACAGCTAAAGCTAGTCAAAGACAAATATCAAAAAACCAGTGTGTGCACATGTAGATCCAGACAGATAACAGAAGTTTGCCTAAAATTTTACATTTTTAGAAGAGGGCAAATGGTAATGGGCAAGTTTTGTCTCATGCACCAAGCTTTTGTGAGTCAAGTTATAGTTTACAGATAATGTTGGTTTTTTATATGAAGTCTGTCCAAAAAGAAGTCCATGTGAATAAATCTGAGTTATTGATCTGAGATGATGAAGAGTCAATAAAACTATCTCAATTGCAAAATATATTATATCTTGCAAAATATATTATGTATACTGTATCACATTTAAACAATCAGTATACCATCATGCTAAAGCAGAAATGATGCAAAGCTTCTGTTACAGGAAGAAAAATGTGGATTTATCTGAACGCATCTGTAATAAGGAGGTTACAAAACAGGAAAATAGCAAAAATGGATCCTGTGTAAGTGATTAAAAATTAATATTTTACCATCTTTGAGTCTGCTTTTGAAATTGATAGACAAATAAATGGCAAGCATGTATTTCAAGAAAATGCATTTAAATGTGGTTGAAAAAAATAATCATAGGTCTGTCAACAATTAGGAGAAACTATTTGCTAAGACAAGTTTCCAATACACAAACTGCTAGAAATTGTTAGAGCTACAAACATTTACTTGGATCAGGAATGCGCTTTTGAAGCAAACTCTCAATTGTCCCCACTTACCTGTGCCAGCTGCATCATAGAGCTGTCTTGGAGTGCAAGAACTAGTTTCCTTTTAGAATAAACTACAAATAGCAGACGTGCTCCAGGAGCATTCCCAACTCCCTTGGGCACACGGTCTATAAGACTGGATCCGTCCACAGTAAAAGCCCTCAAGAGTGCACAGTGAAGATGACAGATTCTCACTACCAGCCATTTTGCTTTACAGAGCTGCACTGCTGCAATATTTGCTAATGTAGACACAGTCCATGAAACCTACCTGCAGTCATATCATCTGTTGGAATACCATTTAGCCTTCATGAAATGGATACCTGATAAACAGGTCATAATTCTCTTAAGCTTAAGATTAATTCCTGTAACCACATCCCTTTGTTTTGTTTTCAGTTAGACAAAAACTAAGCCAGAAATAAAAGTAGCATATTTCAACTGGATCCCCAAACCTCTCATTACTTAAGAATTTCTCATTTGAAAGCCCAGATGCCACATCACATCCATTTGTAAGTATTTAACAACTTTGTACTCATGATTATTGTTAACAGACTGAAGCTTCATAATCACTAACACAAAAGTGCTTTCCTCTTTCGTGGTGCATGGTGTGTTATTAAACAGATGCTTCAGGGTTTATATGCCTTCCCAGCATTCTTTTCCTAAACTTTATCTCTAATAAACAAGACAGTATCAGTACTGTTTCTGTACAACACTTTTGTTAAGAAAAAGTGAAAAAATTAAAAATAAACTTATTATGATTAAATTTGAAACATTTATAACCATGTAATTCTGGGACACAACTGAAACAGCTAATACAAAAAGCATCATAAGAAGTTCTACTCTAACAAAGTATTTTTAGAAGGAAAATAACTGACATTTAATGTACGAAATTCAATAAATTGTTTTAAAAATTAGACAATCGAAAAGATGCATAAGTAATTCAAACTCAACTCTAACCTCATACAAAGATGAATGCAATTTATAAACACAGATGCCATATATTAATTTGCTGGCCACCTGACATCAAGGATTTTCTACCACAACTGCAAGCCTGGGCATGAAGAATTCCATTCCTAAACAATACTACAGTGATTTACAGTTCTCTGTTTCAGTTTTCGTAAAATACTAGGGAAACTTCCTTTTCTTTCCCTCAGTTCCCCAGTCCCAATCCAAACGGTGGGGGTGGGAGGGAAGGATGCTAACCCAAAGGCCAAGGAGTTGCAGTCAAAAGCATCTCTCTCCTTGTAGATATGTGACCTCTGTCAGGTCAGGTATCTAAATGTTCACATTTGTCTTCCTCAAAATGTTTCAAAAAATTTGCAAGAAGAATCACAGCCTAGCATTGCATGGAGAACTTCAGTGCCATAAAACAGATAAAGGAAGTGTTCAAGACAGACACATGCAGGAGGGCATGGAGCAGCTGAGAAGCTAAAACCTTCCATGCTATGAAACCATGACCTTTACAGTTGATCAGATCTTGTTCTGTGACTTACATAATGAATCATCCCGTTAAAAAAGCAGAATTGTATTACCTTTGTTTTTTGCTAGTGGAGATGGGGGCTGCTCTGTAAACACCTCTGGGGATGGGGATTCTGGGTGGTCAAAGTCTTTGTCCATAGTTTCTATGAGCCCAGTGAGATCTGAATCCTCTGAGCTGTGCCTTCTGCTGCCGGCGCATTCGGCGTGAGGTGGGCTGAGAAGCGGTAGCTGCGGCAAAGCACTTTCAGTCTGCTGCTCTTGCTGCTGGGGCCCAGGTGGCTGGGCCTGCTGCGAGGGCTGCTCTGCCAAAGCTGGCACCTGCTGCGAGCTCGGCTGCTGGTTCTGCCTCGTCCCCTTGGCTCTTTTGCCTGTGGCATGAGTCTGAGTTGGGGCACCTGAATCCAAGATAAAGGGGCCCACTCTGTTCACTGACTGCATGGAAGCTGCTTGTGCTGAAGTCCTATTAGGTATGCTTGAACTGGTTTTAGATTTGATGTTTTCAACATCAGGTGCATTTCTATTGCTGTGAAGGTGTGCTGTTGTGTTGCATTGCTTATGATTCCCTGCACTGGATCGTGAAGAGGAACTGACTGCTCCATAGATCCCTCTGGATGAACTGTGATGAGAATCTGACCCAAGCGCATTCAAGCTGGAAGAACAACAAGTGTTTAAATATACTCTACAATGTCTCTACTCTTCCTCAAGAAAAAAGAATTGCTATGTCCAAAACAAACTTCACCTATGCGGTTCTTGGCATATAATCAACAAAAATGCCTAAAACTTGTTTGACAAGTCAGTGGCATTTACCATTTCCCATTCACTTGCTCACTGCACATATGAACAGAAACAGAATAAAATGACAATCAATATATATGTAGAAGGAAATACTGAAGACAGAAGACTCTTTTTTAGTTTACAACCCCAAAGGTAGGAACTTTTGACCTGAAGTTTTTATGCAGCATATACCTTTCATTGTCGAGAACATTAACAGGAAATTTTACAGTTTGTTTTTACAAAAAAGATGAATATTTCTCACAACCACAACATCTATCTATCCTTTTATGATTGGCTATCTTTTGTCCATAAGAGGATCTTTATTTATTCACCTATTCTAAAGAGCAGTATTATTGGTCTGGCCTAATAATAACAACAACAACAATAATAATAATAATAATAATAATAATAATAATAATAATAATAATACCCACCCACCAACAACATATACTTACTTTCCATCAGATGAAATTCCAACTATTCTCCTGAGATCAAATGGCCTTCCCATATCAAAGGGAGGGTTTGACGCCTCAAAGGACAGGCGTCTCCTAAATGGCTCCCAAATTCCTTGAGCTTCTAGATAGGCTGTTCCAATTACCAAGAGAAAGAGTACACTACAGAGGACAAGAGAGGCAACTAAGTTATTTCTTAGTTTTGAGAATTTTTCAGGTTAATGAAGTTAATCAGACATACAAGACAAAATATTTGTATACTGTACTATGTACTGGAATCCTGAAAAGGAAAACTGCCTCCAAACCACAACTTTGTTTGACAGAAATATAAAAGACATAATCTAGCATGATATAAACATCAGCAACAACAACGAGAATAAAAACTAGAGACCCAAATCTGGCATGCAGCTTCCAAAAATACTAATCCAAAGGAAAAGAAGAAAGGTATTTGAAATATTAAAATGGCATCTAGGCGGTCAGCAGCTCTCTCAGATTGCCAGTGCAATTGCATTTTAAAGGCAGAGACCCTCCATAGGGAAATGTACTGCTGTTCAGAGAACTCAAGTTTAAGAGCATTACTTCAAGGAGTTCTACAGTTAACTGCATCTGCTGCAATACAGTTTGGGAGTTTGCCTGTGGTATAACCCACTGCAGTAGACTGTATTTTTGAATGAAGCAAGAAAATCACTGCAGAGACATTCATCATGGTGCTATGGACTTTATCTTCCAACAGCCGCAAGTTTCTGGGGGGCCTGAAGACTGTCTTACTTTTTATCCAAGACAATTTATGAGAACAGAACTTCAAATCAGCAATTTCAATTTCTGTTCTCCTCCCACTTCTGACTGCCATTTTTTTGTAAGCCAAACATACAAAAAACAGTATCAGTTCACACAAAAGGGTGAGACACCTCTTGCTTAATTGTAGCTGTTTAAAGGAATCTAGTGTAGGCATCACCTCTGAGTTATCAGCTATCACCAGATATGTAAGTGTCTTTAGACACCATCTCAACTGGTTATAGATACTTCAGCGTTTCTTTCCCTGCCCCAGTGATTAAAAGGGTTCTATACACATAATCAGATGGCAGAAGGTAGGCAAGATAAATCTTGCCCAAGAGATTAGCAAGCAACAGAAGTTAAAGAAACAGGGGAATCTTTTCACACAAGCTCACACAACTCCCTATTCAAGAGAGCAATATTTGCCTTGACTACCGTGCCAGCAAAAAGAGTATCGCATCTCCATCAACCATCACGGTACTATACTGCCTTTAGGAGACAGAGGGCTTAGGGCTTTGGAGGGTTTGGTGGGCACTCTTCACTTCAACCCCACGCTGCTCCCCTCGATGTATCGGTGCTGGCCTCTGGGCTCGGCAGAGGTTGTACAAAGGCAGCTGCAGCAAAAGGTCACCTTGAAGACCTCCCTTCCTCTGCTGCCCACTGGATAAGAACACTACTCCCTTTAGACAAGCCAGCTTTGTTGGTTTGATAAATTGAGTACCAACTTGGAAATAAAAAACAAAATGAAACAAAATCTTGTTTTGAGGTCTTTTTAATTGCACTTTCTGGTTTTGATTTGGGGAAGGTAGGGACTGTAGTGGTTTAGGCTTGGCAACATTTGTTTGCTTTTTTTTTTTTAATGAAGATAACTAGTCTGGAGTCATATAAACTGCAAAACAAATTGGTGTTTACATTTTCATATTGCAGTTCTAAGGAACCTTACAGTGGCGATAATGCGGTCTAGACACCAGAGGATGTTCTTGGTACTCCCTCTTTCCCCTCACAAGTTTAACCTGGAGCGTGTATCTAGTTGGAAAGTTCTTCATAAAAACAATTGACTCTTTCACTGTGTTTGTATGTGACCTATCTAGCTAGTTTTCAATATCTGAAGCCACAAGTATGGTAACCATCCAAAACAACAGTGATTTAGGGAAGACAACAATAAATAATACTTTATCAAAAGAAAAATGTGAGCTAGACAAACTCCTCAAGTTCATTCCTAGACATTGCACTCTACAAAAGTGTGTTAACGGCAACTAGGAAACCCCTACACATTATGACATTCTAAAAGCTGGTGACCCTGGTCAGGATGCTTAGAATATTATTGACGTGGTCACGTTAGCATTTTTCCTCTAATTTGCTGCCAAGTAGGATGCTTTGTACTTGCAGGAAAAAGACAGAGTGAATGAAAGGATTAGTATTCTGTCTTGTTTTGTAAAGTTTAATTCACAAATAAAGTACATACAAAATTCTCCAGACAAACTACACTTGTGAGCTGAACAAACACGTTATTCACTCTGTCAATAAACTAAACAAAAATTAAACTTATAAATTTCTAGCAACTATACAGAAGAAAAACAAAACTGTAAAATAAACAGTGCATTACTCAGGAAAGCGTTGAGGAGTCAGAAAAGAAAAAGAAGTGTGTTGTAACATTTTATCATCTCTATCCATTTCTTCTATCACTCCCAAGAAAACATTTATTTATTATATCACTCCTGAGAAAATATTTATGTCTTATAGCATACCACACTGGAAGAGACAATATCTTAATAAAAAAAAAAAAGTACAGGAATATTACACCTCTGATTTGCCACAAAGGCTATGGATAATCCTTCAGATTCACACCACCCAGGAAAACCACTTTTTCATCACAGACATCTACAGCAGCATACCATTTCACACACTAAAATACAAGTTTAATGCTAATGAAAAAGGGAAAAAGCATTTGTTGCTATTATGTTTCTATGGTAGGGTTTTCTCTAGATAAGGGCATTTGGGGAAAGCGTCTCACATCCAGGAGATTAGGAGGCAGGCATTGCTTATAACCTCAGATTTCAAAAAATAAAAATAGGTAGAGGTTAGAATAGGCAAATGCAGTGGAATTTTCAACTCAAATCTCAGTCACAGCTAATATCTCTTTCTTTGCTGAGAAAAGTGCACTACTCTGCTACTGCGTAACCCCCAAGTGCTCATGTCAGGAACAATGCCCTTCAGGTTCTCAGAAATTCCATTATTAGTATCACCAGCTGTCTGTCACATACAAATGACAGCCAAGTTAAATTCATCCATAGCATCTGTTAAGCTCATTAAAGTCACCGTCTCATATCTTCCCTACAGCACAACGCTACAAAAGGGATGCTTCAACATCTAAGGTAACCACAGTGTTCTAACACCTAATTTAATGCAAGTTTGGCTTAGTTAGTTATCAAAAAACATACAAATAAACAAAACAAAAATCCCCAACCAACCAACCTCCCCCCCCAAAACAAATAAACAAACCAAACCAAAACACCCCTCCCCCAAAATGAACAAAAAACCTCCCCCCCCCCCCAAACCCCACATTACTCAGGTTAACAGGAATATATATATATATATATATATATATATATATATATATATATATATATGAATGACTTAAGGAAATGGGCCCAAGCAATAAGTATATTATTTTATTTAATTTTGAATGAAAAAAAGTTTGCATTTCTCAACCCTAAGCCACTTACACTAAATCCACAGTAGTTTTATTAATTTGCTCTCCTTTTCCACCTCACCTTATTTTATTTTCCACTGATTATAACATGTATTGTCACTTTCATACCTTCTCTGTAATCTGTATTCAAGCAGCTGTATTTCATGTACACATATTGATAAGAACAAACACATATATACACTACCTCATTATTCCTGAGATGATTATGTACAGTGCGAGTTCCCAGTTGGGCCTGGGTAGTGCTTCTGCACATGTTGCTAACATATGATATGGAAGGGAAGCATTCAAGACAAATATGAATTCAGAGCCTCCTGCAGTGACGAATTTTAATTCACGGATGACTCTGGAAGCAGTGAAATCTGGTGTAAACCTGAAAACAAAGTGAAGTATGTTAGAACTCTTCACATGAAGAACACAAAAGTTCTAGATAACTTATATTCTTCACAGTCATTCTTTAAAAAAATGCCAATTATTGTTTGAATGAGATGTCAGTCATGGCATTTGCAACAAATAGCCTTAGTAGTATGACTAATATCGTCCACACAACTAGCCTAAAAATACTTATGCACATCTTTCAAATAGTTCAAGATACAATTGACCACGCTTATAAGCGCCTCCCTGATCCACCTATACAGATGTACAGGTATAACTATAACTAAGCTATAACCAAGCAACGGAGCCAATCACCATGTGAGCTGTAAAGTTTTTAAACGTTCCTCTTAAAACAAAATTAAATTAAATCAAAACTGGATGCCTTTTTCAAAAAACATCATCACTATGTTCTTGTCTCATCACAATTCAGATTGCAGTTTCTGTTGCAGAAACACTAGAGAAGTTTCATTGCCTGCAGTATCTTGTATATCCTCTTGCATAACAGTATCATCTTCTGAACTTTTTAGATAGCATATTCCAAATAATTAGCCTTAAATCCAAGCAATGTTAAAGGAAATTTTTTTGGTGTACAGATCTTTTACATTAAAAATTTGCAGAATTAATCATCATAATCATGGAAACAGACAAAATATCCAAGATTAAAATGCTGTACATTATGATAATAATCCTTAGACCAAGAGCTCTTTTCCACATACTGCAATGCACCAAAAACATATGTAAATCTGGATCTCAAATGCATTCATACCCCAAATGAATGAAATGAGTAAAAAGCTGTATAGTAGCACTATTCCAACTCAGTAAGTTATATTTACTGGATAGTGACAAAAGTAATACTATAGTTAGTCATGAAATCTTTAAGTTCTTAAAAAAAAAAAAAAAAAAAAAAAACCCCCCCAAACCAAACAGTGTTTACATGAACAGAGGAAAATTTTCACGTTTTAAGTTGTATAAGAAAAGAACCTTCAAAGCTTATGTAAAACACCCCAGAATTTAACCAACACAGATTTCCTTCAGAATAGAACAAGGAATACAAAATTCCTGAGGCAAGACTCCATTTAGATGACTGTAATAAAAAACACACTTACAGTATGACAATGTCTTTAGAGGCATTGGCACTTAGTGCAAACTCTTGACAGTTAACTACTTTAAATCCATATCCTTCACACGTATATCCACTGATTTCCATAGATTTCACATTAATCTGCAGCTGCCCTGTATTTTCCACTTTAAATGTTCTTCTCAGCGTGAAATTTGGTTCTTTTAATTTCATTTCTAGAAACAAACAGAACAAAGTAATTAGTGTTGTGTTAAACTGATATCCTTCACTATATTCATAAATCAAAGCAGAAGAGACAGCTCTGTCAGTATTACATCAGGAGGGAGCACTAGGGAAGCCCATGGGCATCTTTGGATAATCTGCAGATCTCTGCAGCCAGATTCTCGTCCCCGTCAAGGTGCAGCACTTTTGTACAATTCCAGAGTGCTAACTCACCAGGGGAAAAAAAAACCCAACCCCCAAACCTCGGATAGATGATTTTTTGTGAGGCAGTAGCGCTAGGCTGTAAAACTGTGTGATCTACTCCTTAGTATAGTGGTACTCTGTGAACAAAGTCCCAGCACTAATAGAATTAAAAAGCTTATTTCTGAGATAATTTTGTTCTCTTGAACAGAGTAAACAGATATCTGATATACAATACAATATGTAGATACACTGATACCATCTTAGAGGTCGTGCCTTAAAAATGACATCCATTGCTGAGATACACATATCTTACTAGCAAAAAATACCTAAGCTACAATGTGTAAGAGAGAGTGACTAAGATTCTCTTGAATTTTTCCTACCCATCTCCCAAAAGCAGAAAAATCTCAGATAGTTAACATGGCGCCTTATAAATATGTCTAAAAATCCTCAAGTAATGAAGTAGATTTTAATACCAGGTAAGACTAAACCTCCTTTACCAGTTCCTTTGGAAATACAGGTATTCCATTGCCCTCCTCTCAGAAGCAAACTTGGGGCACAGAACAAAAAAATCTCATGACATTCCTAATCCCCCTGAACACAGAACAGAATTTGTCTGGAATTTAATTTTCCTAAAGGAACTCCCTCTACCCTTTTCCCTGTTGGCCATGTACATGCAGATTCTGAAGGAGTCAGGAAAAAATGCATAGAAAGTTGCAGTCATGATCCAATTTTACTCACATTTAAGAATTAGAGATTATCCCAGTAGAATTTCTATCTCCTCTACCTTGAATTTTAGTGGGGGAAGGACATTTGTTTTACTTTTAGATTTCTTAATTATCTTCTTAGAATGAAAAAGGTCAAATATTTCTTTTTCTTTTTTTGCCTAAATTAAGAAGCAACTTTAATATTTTTAAAGGAATTAAATTTCTGGGGCACTAGAAGAGGGAAGAATTGTTTCCACACATACATTTTAAGTTGTACATGTAAAACATCACTGCATTTCTGTTCAGCACAGTAGTTCAAGAAGTACTCACTTTCTGAACAGTCTTTTAATAATGCTTCTGTGATTTTAAAGCGTAAAGAACTTCCTGGACCAGGAGGTTTGCCTGCAACCCTCAAGCTCTCAGTCGTTCCTTGTCCTTGTACCATTATGGCATCTATTACAGTCAAATTATTTCTGGGTACACAGAAAATGGGGAAAAACATTCATAACAGAATTATGCAGTTTGTTGCTCCTGAAAACATCTCTACAGACTATGAAGTTACATCCCAATCCTGGAAGACAGAAGTATAAGCAGTCCCACAGATAATTTCCCACAGTATGGAAGAAAATTGTGCACATCTCCATACATAGTATTTGCAAGACAAAAGCCTAAGAAATCACAACAAAGCATAAAAATAAAAAAGAGGTACTAGTTATAGTTTGTATTTCATCATCATGTTAAAAGCACCACACTTCAAACAGCAAATGCAGTTATTCAAACGGAGCTCTTCTTTACAAGTAAGATGCAAGTTGCAGCTGGATCTTGCAAATGGCACTTATAACTAAGTCCCTGCTTTCAAGACATTATGTATTTAAGAATTTAAATATAATAACGGGCTATATATTTATATCAGAAAGTATATATTGAATACAGTTTAACTACTGTAAAACATATAATTACATTTAAACAAAATCTGTTTATCCAGACAGCTATGATTGTACAGTTACTTTTGTACAAGTTGTAATTTCCTGTTGACAGCTGGTCACAACTATGACCTTATGTATAAACAATAAGCATCAAAAACTCAAACTTAATTCAGAAATATCTATCATACCTGATAACAATTAACGATGAAACAGTTTTATTAAGAACTGGAGCAAATTTTACTTTGACAGACTTTCTCTCTCCAGGTTTTAGTATTAGGTTTAAAACTGAGTGCCGAGCCAGGCCCTTTGTAAGTCCTACAGTGCTCTGCAGTGGCTGGACCTTAAGACAGCAGGAAAACAAACAAATAGCACTTTTTAAAATAGGAAATTTTTACAAGTGTTTAATGAACTGATATTATTTTAGCTAGAAAATAGATTTTGTCATAAAAAAAGTGCACTACCCAATGAACTGATTACACAAAAGCTTTTTAGTTAAAAGTTAACTGGAGAACATTTTCTTCTCCCTTAAAATACATACATAAGCTTACACTGGGCCAGTATGAAATGGAATTTCCCTTTCAGTGGTTCATATAACCTGAAGGGCCTGAAAGCCAGCTGGAGTTGGATCAGACAAGAAAAGCATGTTACTGCTGCTATTTTGCTACTTGAGCCAAAAGAGCATGTTGCTCTTTTGTGACAAATACTAAATTATTTCTCTACAAAATATTTATTTCTACTTCAGAAATTACCTTCCTGACACTTCTATCTTAAAATACTGTATCTTTTACCCAGAGAAAAAGAATTGATAGTATAAGAAATTCTCTATTTATTACTAATCCAGCTGTGCTTATTAATAACCAAAAGACCAGAGCAACTGAGCTAAAATATTTACATGTGGATTCATAAAGCTCTCAGGCTCTAAGAGTTCAGAAGTTTTTTTTTTAATGTATATTTCTAACACTATGTTAACATTAAGCCATTATGTATCATTTTCTATCCTCTATGTTTCATTATCAAAACATTTTCAGAATATTGTCTTTGCAAAGTAAAGGAAAGAAAGGGGGGAAAAAAGGCAAACTTGAAATAGAAAAACTATTGAAAGCAGGATATTTTGCTAGATTTGCCTCAGTGCAAGCACTGAATTGCTAATCTAAAACTAACTTTAAATGGAGGGGAAATGCATGTATATTGGATTAGAAAAGAAAGTGTTCAGGATGTTGCAAGACCTATAAAAAAAGAGTATATACTTAAGGTTGTCCACAAAATTTCAAGCAAGTTTAAAATGAAAAACAAAGCAATGAAAACCCAATACTTAGCTAATTTTAGAAATAGCAACCACTATGCTGAAGAAAATGAGTCAATACAGTTCTTCTGTAGTTTCTACAATCCTGTTACACAGTAAGCACACAGTGAAAGTGATATTATAAGTTACATTTGAAGAAACACGACTTTTACTATTTCCCTGAAAATATCCAAAGTAAGTATCACGTTTTTCACACACAGTAATACTAAACTTGAAGGAACATTTTAACAAAGCCCCACAACATATTTTTAATCCCCCCCCAAATATCTAAAGAATGTATTGAAATACTTACACAGTTTCTGAAGACCTGGAACTCTAGAGTCCTCAGACTGAAATTTGTTGGTTTACTCAAATTAAACCTGAAACAAAAATATCATTTTTTCCCCTTCAAATCAAGGGAGACCATAACATACTTGTACATATTACAGATTTTATCACAAATCGAGAACTTATGGTAAGACTAAAACAATACACAGCTGAAAGTATCACGTGGTTTTTCTTATTTCCTCCCTCACATGTCGAGTTAGGGAAAAAATGTGAACAACATTAGCTCAGCACCTTTCCCCAACAGATGGCCAACAACAAAAGAATACAGAGGGCCCTTTGGTGACAATCAGCCTAAATTTCGTTCCCCTTGGGCCAATGATCCAAATTCTAGAAGCAGCCAGTACTGTAACTGCCAACACAGCTGCCAAAGACTGCATTTATGTTTTATAAAATGCATTTCGCAGTACAGCGAGAAAACCCTGAATACTTTAAAATAAAGCTTACCGTTCTAACAGTTTATCGACAAAGATGGATGGGTTAGAATAGAGAGCTATAGGAAGGAACTGAACATACACAGGAACGTCAGCTGGATTTTCTAGAAAAATTTCTTCCTCCTAATCAGAAACACAATTTTTGTTAAGTTTAAATTTGGATTAATTCTAATTACAAGAAGTTATGAAAAATACAGTCCCTATAAAAAGATGCTATTAACACAGTAACTTACTGATGAACTGTTTGTATTGGTAAGCGGGAAGCTTAAATGGCGTGGTGAAGTGAGTATGGAAGGCCAGGCCATTTCTGCTGTGACTTTCAACTGGACATCCTTCTGCAGATCTGTGTCTACTTCGAACACAGCATTCAGTCTGGAAAAGTATTAAAAACCTTACTTTGTAAAAGTAAAATGACAAAAACTTGGAAAAAGCAAGCCTGGAAAAAGAAAAGTGCTTAAAAGCACCCTGAAAACAGTATTAATTTGAAAAACAGCACAGTCCATTATATTTATATGCAAGGAAAACATTTGAACTCTGTTCGTATGCACTGCTATTAAAAAACACAACAAGAAACCTTCAAAACATGCTATAGCAGACCAACCCAAATATTCTAAAGATATTTGCTATTTAAGTGCTGTTGTCAACATCTATCCATTCTAAACTCTACTAGGCCCTCTTTATGGAAGAAGATGAGCAGAAAACGTGGTAGGACTTGCGCATAGTATCATAAATCTTGCAGCATTTGCATTTCTCTTAGATCACTATCTTCTAGACAGAGAGACATGAAATTTTATCTTTCATTAGAAAGTACCTAGCTATTATTGTTGCAAATTTGAAAATCTGATTGACTCGGATCAGTAAATGAAAATAACTCAAAATATATTTTAAGAGATCAAGAGATATTATGTAACAATTATGGCCTGACCATTTTTTGCTAAGGCATAAGCAGTAGAAAGGGAAAAAGTCCTACTACAAACTGTTTCCAAAACAACACCCAGATACTCCCCAAAACATACTGTGGCTGTACATATGTAATGTACAGTAAACATGATGCACTCTAGCTGTGACAGATACAGGGAGTATATGCCTAAACTTCTAACAAATCCAAAACAAATCTGTGAGTTAGTCACACTTGGTGTGAGCTACTATTTTCATTACTGAATGAGATTCTTTGCTATTTTCTGACCTATACAATAGACTTGGTGCCAGTTCTCCCACAAGCTCTCTACCAGGAGCTGAAACAAGACTAACAGTACCGAGTCCTCCAGTCAGCAAAACCAACGAAATGCTAGACTTCAGACTAGAAAGTATTTTGGGAAGGCTCCAAAGACCCAAGTCAGATCCCCCACTGTACTCCTAAGGTACATACTTTCTCCTTTGCTTAATGATACCTTGGATAGCTGGTTAATTTTAAAAAGCATTATATATTTTGCTAAAACTGCTACTTCTTCAGAAATAGTTTCTAATAGAATTTTCCTTGAAATATTCTTGAAAGTTACCAGTGTGGATAAATAGAGGATTCTGTTCAGGTTAAATTTCTTTAGGAGTTAACAACATATCAGCATTGTAACAAAAAAACCTGATAAAGGAGGTATGTTTTTATTATTGTATTTAGCTAAACAGAGTCATTTTGTTTTTCTACAAATACCCATACCTATTTTGAAATGGCAGTTTGAATGCTATTATCACAAATGAGACATTACTTGCTGTGAATGTTAACTTGTGTCTCTGTTGAAGTGTAACAGCTTTACATATGAGAAAGCAGATGTTTAAAAAGTACATTCCAGCCCACAGAGTTTGACTTTTTCTAAAAATTAGACAGCAATGATTATTCACCTTCTATTTAGTATCTCTCAAGGAGAAATACTAGATGATTTGATCTTTCACTGAAATATAATAATCTCGGAAGAGTAGCAATAGATAACCTCTTAAAATCCTAGAGAAATCAGGGATATTAAGGTTACTACATTAAAAAAAATTAAGCAGGGATCTGAACAAACAACATGCATATCATCTGTTTTATGAAACTTTGGTAGAGTAGCGACTGTTGCTGTTGCCACCTTTTCAAGAACTGCAGCATGCTCCAGCTAATTTCCTCAAGTCAAACAAAAACACAATTTTTTTTTTTAAAGCATTTTCTCTACAGGGTTTTCAGAGCAGGTTTAGAAACTCCTTTTCTGCTCTCACTCAAAGAACACTGCACTATGAAAAATCTGTATTTTACGTTGACCATACATAACAGAATTATCTAGTGATTTAGGGGCTGAGGAAGTAACTAGGGTAAAACACTTACCTATGACTTGAGTTCTCTTTTATTTCCATCCAGCCTTTGAACAAGTTCTCATGTAAATCCCAGTCAGAATCCCATGCATCTTCTTGCATTGCTAAGTTGTGCTGAACTTTAGATTCCGCTTTAAAATAAAATGTATTTTTTAAACCCTTCACGTAAAATCATTGTTTAAGTAGAAAACTAATTTTTTTAGCTTTTAATTGCAAAGGTGAAACTTACTTACATTTAGATAAAAAAGGTAATCCTACATAACAATGATCCCCACATTGTAAACCAGGATCAAAATAAATATTTGCAATCTGCAAAATAGATATGAGAGATCAATTAAGAAACTGCACAGTAACTCTAATAACCAAAGACAAAAGGAAAAAGATTTCTGATGATCACAGAAATTTACATATGCTATATATGAGAGAGAACTTGTATAAATAAGGCATAAACAAACCTTTGATTTTTTTCCTGGCTCTAAATCTTCTTTATTACTTCTTAGCCTCTTGTAATAGAACCTCACATCTTCAGATAGGGAGCGTATGTGCTGTATTTTCACTTTCTGGGAGAAGGAGTTCATAATGTTCAGGCTCTGGTGGACTACCTTCCCCTAAAGAAAAGATGAAATACATCTGCATGATATATTTTTTTCCTAGTACATTTGTTTAGTTATGCAGGCTGACAAAGACCACAGCAGAATGGAAATATCTAATCAAAAGCCACTTTTATCACTTTGAGATAGGTTTCTGTGAATTCGCATTCTTTCCTCCACTTACTCCCAAACACAGTTCACCCCTCTTTCAAAATAAGCAAGTCTTAAGTATTTTAGAGAGCTAGGATGACAGTTATATTTACTCAATTTATGTTAAAAAAAGTGCCAAAAGATGAAAGGAAAGGGAAAACTTTGGTTTTGTCAGTCACCTAATACAAAAGGAAAACAAGCTTCTTATAATAGTAGATCCAGTACATAGCTCCTACAAATTAGAAATAATCTGAAAAGATTACAGTAGAGTGAGTGCAGATTACAAATACTCCAGGTGACAGAGTGCATTTTAAAACATAGGTACAACCCTCTCTCCCATCCCCAATGAAATCAAGATACCAGATACAACATCAAAAAAAAATCCAGACCAAAACAACAACAAAAAACACAGTGGAATTTTTTTCCACACCTTTACACCCTGCCTCCTCTTCTGAAGCAAGCATTATTTTACCTTTTAAGCACATAATGCATAGTTTAATTGTATGCCATTATTAGGATCATTATAATGCTTGAGCCCCCCCTTCCCTACCTGTTTCCAAACTCTCTCCAGTGTGACCTCACTTGTAAATGATTCTGTGGTCATGTTTTTCACCTTACCTCAAAGCCCAGCTCTGGTGAATATAGGGCAAAAGATAAATTGGGAAAAAAAAAAAAAAAGGCTATTCAAGGTTGGTGACAAGATTTCAACTTTTATATCAAACAAATAGAAGCAAATTAAATGTCCAAGACTATCTTCTAATGAACAGGAATGGAGGTTTAAAGTTCCCTTAAAACAATTCTTTTAGTTTTTTGTTTTTTTTTTTAATTTCTCAAGATAAGGACTGAAGCAGAGAGCTGTGCTTTGCAGGCTCAAAGTTTGACTGTGGCCTCAGAAAATAGTAACATACCAAAACAGTCTCAATATTAGCAACATGAGAGGGAAGAAACCACAAGAATGATTTGCTAAATAGTGTAAGTGCTGTTAAACTGAACAGGAGGTGGAAATGACCATGTCTGAGCTTCACCTATGGAACACCAGGAGTAACAAACCTCCATCTACCGGGCAAGATAAAGGTTCATTAAACTGTAGAACAAACAGGGTTTTACTAAGACCCTTACTCAGCTTTAAAACACAAAACAACAGATAAAGGGGAAGATTTTACCATTCAGTAATTAAAACAACAAAAAGAACAAAACAAAAAAAACCCAGAACAATGATATTCAGCACAGGGGTCCTTGAAGATATGCTTTGTTCAGGGAAGAAAGTCAAGAAAGGTGGCACTGTAAGCCAACAATACCATTACAAAGTAGAAGTTAGCACAGTTAAAAATCTGTTTAAATCAAAACACTGATCTTTACAAGGACAATATACACTATGAGTGTAGTGCTGACAGTCTTCTACAGAACTCTGAAAATTGGACTTAGATGCAGACACAGGAAAATTATAAACACAGACAGACAGCACTTAGACCTGGGCAGTTGCAGGAAAATTACTTCCTAGACATGAAATGAAAAACAAATGTTACTAGAACTGTAGTGCCTGATTATTCCTGGATGTTAGAGCTCTCAAATATTTCCCCCAAACATTGAAACAAGAAGAGCCGATACTATTTTAGTCTCAGTTTCAGCAAGTAATGCAGGCATTACAGAATAGCTAGATGTAAAAGTTTCATTCAGTGTTCAGTGATCATAAATTTAGTTTGAAAAGAGTCCAAGATAAAGGAAAAGTAAGTCTGCTGTCATTATTCTTAAATATCGAAAGAGCTAAGTGATGAACTAATAGAAGTGGTTAGTGAAGTTGACTGCTCTGAGAAGCTTAGGGCTTAAACACAGAAAACAGTCCAGACTTTTGCCAAAGGTGATAACACTATCTGAATCTATACTCTCAAACATGGGAAAGAGTGTATGCAGGAGCTCAAAGGCTCCCTGAATGAACAATCACTTGAAAAGTTCACTAGAAAAGAGCATGAAGTCAACAAAAATTACAGCACTCTGGGGATGAAAGAACGATGACAGTAAAAAAGTTTTGCCTTAGAGACTGAAAAATGCAGCATTACAAGCGCACCCCCCCAAAAAAAACAACAAAAAACCCACACCTGAGCTGACCAAGATCTTGGATGTATATTAAGATGTTGAGAAGTTCTTCAGTCATTCCAGTGAGAAAAGATGACAAAATAAAGGTGAGATTACAAACAAACAAGAAACCCCCCATCTTATGGCCTAACATTTTAAATAAAGTATTTTGCTGCAGGGTTCAAGGAGGATAACAGTCTTGACAGAATTCAGGATACAGAAAACAAATTGCCTTATCTATGGTGAAAGAAAAAGAAATGAACAATTAGCTATTTCAGTTTGTCACAGGCTTATGGAGCAGTTGGTAGATGAAGTTACACATACAGTAATAAGTGTAATAAATATCCAGATAATTATGAGACCACATAGTCGAATAATAGGAAATAGAGAGCCTAAAGATAAAAAATAAGAAGTGATCTGTGAGACTGTAGGCATGACAGTTTGACCTTAAGAATAACCAAAGGCTTTAGAACAACTTGTGAAGTAGGCAATAAAAAGGGAGGTGAAAGGATAATGGGATAAATCATCCAGTGATTTACTAAGATCCTGTTGACTAACCTAGCATCTTCCTCTGACAAGCCCTATTGCATTTCCTTTTCAAAAAAGGATCCTTAATCTAATGGTCATGAGGTAAAGCATGATAACATGCCAGTGAAAAATCATTTTCAAGTGCACAACCTGTAAGACCAGCAGCAGGAGCAAGAAGCTGTCTGTAGGACAGGCAGTGTTCTAAGACAGAAAGAATCAGGGTGAAATAATTAGTGGGAGAAGACTGGGCTAGAAATATTTTCACTAAGAAGCAGGAAAAGATAAGCATAATCTGCTGATGCTGCAAAGTTAAGAAGCATTTTCAGAAGACTGAAAATCAAGATAGCATACAGATTGACTTACTGGTCTTGAATAGGGGAATAGGACCGAATTCAATAGTTGAAAACACAAGATCATGAATTTAAAATCTAATAAGTTTATTTTAAGTTAAGTTTATATTAAGGTTTGACCATACCATATATGCTCGATCCCATGACAGACTGAGACTATGCAGTACAGACAAGGAAACAGAGAAATAATTCCAACATGGATCAGCTGAGATATTCTCACTAGAGATAATTAAGACTTGTAAAAGAATACAGTAAAACCTTACTCGGATGACTATATAGATGTGTGATCGCTCACATAAGAAAAGACAGACTGCTGCAGATGAAGGAAAGGATCAAAATGATGAGCAGGGAAATACAGAGCGTATACAGTAAGAGAAAGATTAGGGAAAAAAATGGCTTTCTTTAACCCACTAAGAGGAAAGCACAGCAGATACACTGCTCTGTACTAACATCAAGTGCTAAAAAGAGAGAAGAGAGCTACTTAAGCTCAAGGACAGTGCTGACATAGAATAAATAAAGCGGCCAGGAATAATTTTGGACTGAAAAATGCAGGAATGTTCGCAACTATCAGATAAGCACACTTCAGGAGTAACTTCTTAGTAGCAGTAAGGAGGGAAAAAAAGAGTCATTACTATGATATATAAGAAACAGAAAGAACTTTAAAAGACTTGTAAAAATTCTCAGGCCTCAAAAGAATCCAAACAAAGGCCAGAGGAAATCCAGACCCTTATTCCAGGCCAAGACAAGCTTCAAAACATCTTCCTGGCCAAGTATGGTGCTGAGGCAGAGTGGTTACATACTGAAGGCAGCTCTGAACAATATGCACGATACTTAAAGGAGGCAAAGCATGAAACAGAACGTGGTTGCATGGATGAGTGGTGTGAGTAGCCTGTGAGAGGCTTGCGGAGTAGGCACCAAGCCAGGGACTGCTTCAAGCATTTGCACAGCGTAGATGTGACCAGTCTGTTGAGGAAGGTGCTCCCTACGAGCAATATGAATAAGACATTTAGCACAAACTGATCTGCAAAAAGTGACCAATTTCCAGATCAAGTCACAAAGACAGCTTAGAGGTGCAAGCCTCTCAGGTCTTTGCCATTCCCATGTTCCAGAATGCCTGACTGTTTAGGAGAGATGCTATTCTGTTATTCTAACATAACACTTTGTCCAGTCAAATATTTCTTTAAATTTTTCCTAAACCTGTACAGTAATCACTAGCAGATACTGTAGTATTCTCCTTTTTGAGTGCTGTTTTTCAAAATATATTGAAGTTATATTCACATCCCTGATCTTTTATCCTTGCAGGAAATTGCTCAAATAATTTCTATCACATCATCTCCATCTCCTTTTACTACCATTTCTATTTTTTCTTTCAGTTTTTAATCCCTTTCCCAATGATTTTCAATCATACTGCATTCTCTACTCATCAGAAAGTCACATGAAGTTCACACTTGTGTAAAATGCCAATCGTAAAATCAATATGGCTCAAATGCCCATGCTCCCATGGTTATGCTGAATGCTAAGTGGAGAAGAAAATATTAACTGGTATAATGGCTTGATGCCTGAATCTGTAGCCCTGAGCAAAGTCATCACTTCTGGCACTCCCTGAGTAAACATTACTGCAGGAGCAGGGATGAAAGACATGTCACTTCCCAGGAACAGCAATTACATGTTTTTGCAGAGCAGCAGAGTAGCTGCAGAGTCACACAGCTTTCTTGGCTTCCTATTCCTGTACTCTACCATGTACCCTCTCAAGAAGATCCACTTCCAGTGTGGAAACAATAAAATAATCCTTCCACAGAGATCAAGGACTTCTCATCCTGAAACTTCAGTTCATTAGCTGACTATTGTTTCTGGCATTACATTGTTTCTGAGAAACGCACTTGCACTTTTCTCTCTTACTCATAGTACCAACACGCATGAAATGATAAGAAAAAACAAGTGATCACAGCTACATTAGAACAAAGCTGCAAAGAATCAGGTCTGGGACCATGCCAGTATTGCAGACTCCATTCAAGCAGATGCAGTAGAAGAGAAGTAGGGATAACTCATGCTTGGAACACGTAGAAAAAAAACGAGTGGCAAGCAGTATGTTAAGAGTTCAGAAGCACAATCTCTCCAGCAATATGACAACATGCAACAACTCAAGAAAGCAGTTTCTCTTGAAAGGGACAGACAAATAGAAAACACAATGTTTAAGGCTGTGAACCAATTATCTTACTGGAAAGGATGGTGGAAGAAAAACGTGTTTTGGGGAGCAAGTCAGTGAACCTACAGCAATTACTGCCTTCACTGGTATAGTTAAAATCTGAAAGAAAGAACAAGAAAGTTTAGAAAAAAATACATTAATTTCAGTCTTTAAATGTCTGTTTCATTGCTTACAATAACAAAATCCTGAAATTCTAGAATTCATGTTTCAAATGTATATATAAACCTGACACTGAGCCATGAATTAAAATTTCAACAGAGATCGTCATACTCAAAATGGTCACTTCAGTCATTTCAGCATTCAATCCCAATCACAAGTTTTGTCTCTTCAAAATTTTATTGAAGAAATCTTTCTAAAAATGGCTTCTCAAATCACAATATTGGCTAGCTGTTCATTTCATCAATACTACAGGAAAAATAGGAAGCATATCTTTGCTCAGCCACACTTAGCATCATTTTACATGGAACACAACAGCAAAGTTAAAATACAAGCTCTCCAACGGGGCATCATTTAGTCTTACTTGAGCAGGGCTTATTCTGTTGGATAACAGGATGATGTCTTTAAAAAAAAAAAAAAGAATATGAGGGAAGAGGATAAACTAAATTTTTCAAAAAGCATTAAAAGTCATGATAAGACCCTGAGATAGAATTAGAGTCAGAAAAAGGAGTGTAGAAGGGACAGAAATATAGCAAATACTAAGCATCTCAATAATGAGATCCTTACTGTATTGGTAGAGTAACTTGTAAGAACAAACAAGAAAATAAAAGGCTTCAGGTTCTGATACTGAAAGGACATGCGTGCACATTAAAAAAAGTCAAAAATCTCAGACAACTGGCAGAAATTAAGAATTTCCTATTTTCTGTAGCTTCATCAGAACCACACATTAAGCTGTATCATCTTCTGACTTCATAAGTGTAGCATGAACATCACGTTTATTTTTTTCTATGTATATAACTCAAAGATAGTGAAAGCTATAACCCAATGATACTAAATATCATTCCATTATGATTTAGAATCTTTCTCTCCTAAGAAATAATTTATTAGTATCAACAGGAAAGACTTATGAATTTGAGAATTAACTGAATCATCTTCTCTCTTTTACTAACCTCAGTGGAAGAACTCTGCTGCATCAATTGTCAGCAAACTAATTTCTCCAAAGCAATTTTCACAGGGGGTTTTTACAATAAACCTTGAAAATTATACCTTGATTTTAGTAACTGACAATGCATCAAAAAAGCATATTGCTGAGATGTGTCATGGCAAAAGATTCATGCATTGATGCTTTGAGAATGTGTCATGTCATTGAAGCTCACATGGACCCATACCTCAAAGCATTAGGTCAGACTGAAATGGAAATTTCTGAAAGCCAGGTAAAAGCATAATGAAAGTCATTCTTCATTCCTTCAGAGAAGATACAGCATCAGTAGCACTACTGTCATTTCCTCCAAGGTTAACTTCTCCCTGAAACTGCAATCCATCCACTAATACAACTTTTAAAACTTCATGTTTTATGTCATTTACAGTACAAATTAAGACAAGTTGCTATACTCACCAACCACTCTTCTGAGTTAATTCAGCCAGTTTAGAAAGTCTTACAGTACAAAATATGAGATCACTAAGAAAACAAACTCTTATTAATATAACCAAAATATTTGTCACCTTCCTCCCTGCCTTATTACACCTATTCTTTCTCATGTTCACATTAAGAAAAAACCACATCATTTGTGCAGCCCCAGTGAATATACAATAAATATACCTCATAGTCTGTTGTGATTTGTACGGCTCCATCATGAATTCCTTCAAGTTCTTTTGCTATTAGTTTTACTCTAAACACAGCATAATAACCAGATGTTAGTATCACCTGTAAATGGTAGAAACAGAGTCATCCATTGTCCTCCATTAAACAGAAACAAATTTCACAAAAAAACATACCCCAACCCCCCCTATTTTTGTAAGCTGGTCTGTTTGAAACACATCTGTCAATGGTAAATACAAGAAAAATTCTATCTCATAACTGGCTAATACAAAAATTAAACACTCTTTGGGCCAATAAATTCCACTCTTTCCTTAAAAATGGTTAGTATCATCTGAGGCCATGGAGATTACAGTCTCTGAATCTTTCTCTTTCAAAATCTAACTAATCTGAACATAACACAACTTCTTTAAATACAACCCGCCTCCCCACCCCCTCTGCTAAAGTAGAGCTATTAAAAAAAAACAACTCTACAAATTCGTCCTTTTTTTTCTTTTCTTTTCTTCTCTTTTCTTTTCTTCTAAATCTATTTTGAAGCAATGGATTCCAAAGATTACTTACTGAAGACTGATCTGACGCACTAGCATTTTGTAGTTCAGGAAGGTTTGCAATTATTGTTGTTCTGTTTCCTTTTTCAGTTGTTAGGAGTTCTATGGCCAAACCATCCCCTATAATATGCCAACTTTTTATAGCCAGCTTAAAAAGAACAAAAAATAGTATTTTCAATAACAACACTGATGTAAATTTTTTAAGAAGGAAGACTAAAAATGAATTGATCCTTACCTCTATGGGATTGCTGTTGATAACTGCAAATAAAATGCTAGTAGCTTCTGTTGCACTCAATATTCCAAAATCTATAAACCGTTCCTCAGTTCTTGGAGGCAGTACAAAGTACTAGAAAGATTGATAAAGGCATTTTAGCTTAACTTTTATACAAAGTATACTCAAACTCTAAGCTCGTTAACAAATGCATTAAAAAAATCAAATACAGCAGTACTGCGACAGTCTCAAAGTTCTACACATTTGCTACATAAAACCAAAAGGAACACAGAGGTCTTTTTCGGCAGTAACAGAAGCTGTTTACGGAAAGAACTGGTGAAGTGGGGTTTTTTTGGGTGACATTTTCCTTATCTGGAAAATCATGATGAAATTAAAAAAGCCATCCTCCCATACAAGCAGAATATAGAATTAAAATGAATTCTGCTTCTAATTAGACTAAAGTTTCCAGAAAAAAAGGAAAATACTTACATCTAAAAACCCTGTGTATGCTCGGACAGGTAGGTGAAATTTAGAAGCATTGGTGATGAGTAAAATATTGTTATCTATATGAACAGACGATGTGGAAGGCATAAAATAAAGTGTAAAAATATATCTGGATTCAGTAGGTGGAATTAAGACAGGTTTGCTGAAGTTCTGGACCTGGATCAGTGAAGAATGAAGAACAAAATTACGATTTAACAAAGTGCAGCATATTTAAACATTTAGTATTAGGAAAACTGTTCCACTGGAACTGGGCTTACTTTAAACATTGTTTTTGCTTCTTCTGGTAACAAAACATCATGTATGAGGACTGCAAAACTGAATGTGTTTGTTAGGTAGATTGGTCTTTCCACGGAATCAGAAGGACTGTCACGGATATGAAAGAGTGTGGCAGCATGATCAAATCCTAAATATCTATTAAAAGAAAAAAAGTATTAAAAACTGAAGACCTTCCTCAAAAATAATCTGTTCTTTTTACACAAAAGAATAGAACCCATTCAGTCCCACAGCAAAAAAGGTACATATCCTACTGCATGCTGACACTATGTATTAGCACTACAAGGACACAGATTATTCAATAATCCCATTGAGATAAGAACGTATGTAACTCAACATATTAGAAGGACTAAAAACAAGTGTTGGAGTAGTAAGATATTTTGCAAATCGCATATGTTCCTTATTACCCAAATCAGGCATCTGCAGCACAAAAGTTCTGATATGTAAGGATTAGTTTACATGTTCACCTTTAAAAAAATACTCTGACAGTTCTGTTGACAACAAATTATCACCCTGTTTGAACTATAATTAGAAAGAACTTAGCCATACTTTGTAACTCAGTAATAAAAAACAAAGTACTGACAATTTCCCCAGAATTTTGCTTAAAACTATTTTCTCTACCCTCATTTCAGATTATAGTGATAGAACGGCAAATACAAAACTGGAAAACTTTTCAATACTGCATGCTGAAGATGTCTCACCAGAGCCTTCAACTACTCTGACAAACAACTCAGTAAGATCACTTTGAATCCATTTCCTGAAACTAGCTTATGTATTACTAAGACTACCTCATCTACTAATACAAGAACAGAAAAATTCAAACCAGTAATTGTAGTTCTAAACAAGCTCCTGATTTAGAAGACACAGGCACCATCTCTTTATATCCCCTCCTTCTCCATAAAAGGCTAAGATTCCCCTCTGCATCAGCTAATTCTCAGCATTTAGTTTTTGAGCAATGTTCAACAACTGTAAGCTTACCCGTCCAATACTTCTGCTTGATATGGTATTTCAAGTTTGGAGTAGCTCTTCTCTTTTGCTTTAACGGTTATTTTCCCAGAAGACTGTGATGCTTTTTTTGCTTTTGATGCTGTACACACAGGAATATAGGAAGCTTGTTAGAGCAGACAAGAAATGACCTATCAGGTTAGACCAGCATGAGTGGAAGAATAAAAGCACAGAGCCAGACCAGAGATAAAACATCACTGAAGAAGAAAATTGATCTTAAGGAAATTTCAAAGAACTGACATAGAATAAATCTAGGAAGTAAAAGATCAGAGTTCCAAATCCCTCCCCCTTAACTCCAGTTAGGAGACATGCCTAAGTTAGTAAGCTTATCTACCTTAGGAAAGTCTAGTTGTTCCTGTCAAAGAAGTAACTCAGATATGTCCAGAAGATGATTCAGATCCTAAGTGAGTTGAATTCTCCACTTAAAGCATGGATATATCCATCTCTCCACTAACAGAACAGAAACTTGAGATGACTACACTCCTTATTTAAAACTACCAGACAAGCAGTACTTGGGACCAAGAATGCAGCAACATTTTAATTAAAAATAAAAGACAGTCTAAACTTTACAGAAATATAGCCAGAATCCTTGTAAGAACTTGAACTATATAAGCCCTAAGAAAGAAGCCCACAGGTCTGTTCCAAGGTCACTGAACAAAAAATGTTATCCTGGTAGAAATGCCACAGTCAAGGGATTCAAATCTGGTTGGTGGAAACCACCAATCCTTAAGGCACCTGCATGTATATTAGGACAGCTGAAAGAGCAAATATCATTTATGGCTGGCTGCTTTACTGAAAATAAGTCACCAGTCAGTCCAGTAAATACAGCAAGTAGCTTGATTGGATTTTTTTTCCACCTACCATTCCTTCCAAAACCTATCATACTTTAGTCGGTAGGCCTTCATACAAAACTCCCTCCAGTTTCAAAAAACGGACATATTATTATACCAGGTTGACATAGTTCAGCTATTTCAAAATTCATTTGTAAGCTAAAATGTATTTCACTCACGTTACAGACCTTAAACTTTTTTAAACCTAAAGTGTTAATTAGTAAAAAAGAAAAAAAAATTAATCCTCTATCCATGCAACTTCTAAAATCAAGTCTATCTGAAATAAAAACATTGCATCTATATACCTCCAATTTTAAGCAATCCAGGTTGAGACTTACAGCACCAACTAGTAACTTAAAGCTGTAATTTCTGAGTAGGTCAACAGCATTCTGACAGTTGACTAAAATCTTTAATAAAAATGGAGGTGCCTTTCCACAAAATGTCAGCATAATATTTATGGTGACAGTACGTAGGAGGGAAATGAACCAATATACTTCTTCCATAACGATACCAGTGAAAGTCAGTAGGAGCATACATTCCACCTCCTTGTAGGAAAGGAACCAGTGAAAAGTTTTGCCACCCTCTCCTCCACCCTTTTTCTTTAATATGCATGCAAGGTGGCAAAATAAAACAAGCTGACATTCACAGTAAGATTCTCAAGAGCATGTCAGGGGCATCTTGGGGGCATTCCAAATAAAACACAATTTGGGGGGGGGAATAAAAAAAATTTAGATTCTTTTTTAAATTTGTGAAAGATCAAAGGGCAATCCAAGTGATATATTCACTTCTAATTATATATTGTGAGGAATCTGTCCTGGCTTGTCAGGATTTCTCAAAACAGACATCTATTTGGACTAACCATACATTTTAAAGAATTAGTGTTTTAATATAAGAACACCACTTATGTTTCACAGAAATCTAACATTCAATTTTTACACACACACGCACGCACGCACACACAGAGTTGCTTAGAAATTGCTTCTCTTCTCACTATTATTTGTTATTGGTTTAAGTTACTTGCTGTCTGTGACTTCAGAAATGATCCCTTTGAAAATAACAGAAGTTAGAAGAAATGTAAGCCATTTCCAGGTAGGAAAATTTCATTTTTTCCCCCCAAAATGACAAATACCATTTTCTTAAGAGAACTGGAAAATAATTCACAAAATTTCAGTAAATGTTAAGAAGAATTTGAAATGTTCCAAGAAGAGAGGAGTAGTACTTACCATCAAAGCTAATACTTGCAACTTTGGTATATTTACTTTCAGAGGCTTTTAACGTAACTGGCTTGAAATGTACTGTTATAGCTTCATTCTGTGGTGTAGGTCTAACACTCTGCAAACAGAATCAAAATATTAAGCACCTGTAAATTTATCATTGTTAACACACTGTACAGCTTTCATGCATTCTTCAAAGTGACTGTTATAACTGCAGTTACTTTTTGCTGAGTTTTTACAAGTCTGTCTTCCCTATAACAAAGCAGCATTATAAGATATTGTAGAATTTTTTTCAGGTCCTACAAATTACTCAGGTAGTCAGCATGGAGGAAAGTGGGCAATAGAGAGAATTTCCAATTCTCTTTGGAAATGTTGGATGAAGTATGGACAAAAACCTAACTACAAAATGCTGATAGAGAAAATAGAGAAAAAAGATTTTTTTTTAAGATTTTATTTTTTATTCCTTATGCCTCAGGGTTAAAATAGCTACAGAGTACATTTGTTTCTGGTTGACTCATTAACAAAGCTGTTAAGTGAGTTGTGTAATTAATGGTGATGATACACAAGGCAAGGTGAACCTAGCTTGCCTATGATGCCATGCTAAGTCTGCAGAGCTGCCAGGAAAAAAAAAAAAAAAAAAAACTGTATAAAGAACAATTTTGTAACTCTGAGATTACAGTCACTCTGTAATGACATTTTACAAGATCAACTTTTGTACTGAGGGTTACTATTTTAAACTCAATGTAAAAGGTGAATTGAGCATGACTAGAACAGCAATTCTGTCAGTTATTAGCCATAGAATTACAGGTGATGCTGAATGTCAATATTTGAAGAGTTTATGAAGATTGCTGGTGAAGTCCTTAAATAGACAGATTTAGCTAGACAGATTCCCAGACAGGAACTGGGAATCAAGCAGTGAAATGCTCTTATTCTTACTTTACTTAACATTGGGATGGCTGCCATGGTTCCTGCTCCCCAGCTGTCTTCTGCTGCAAGAACAGCTCAGCTGCTCATGTAGCAGCTGCTAAACTGCTGCAAATTACAAAATGTTTTATTAAGAAAACTGAAATGAGTGCTGGTTTACCTTATACTGGGCTGCAGATGTCCAGCACCTGCTTCATAAGCAGCTGAGCCTTTCTTGGTCAGAGAGGAGCAGGGCAGACAACCAGTGGCAGGAACCAATTACAGCTATTTCAAGCTAAGCTATCCTTTCTTGCCAATAAAAGCCATAAAATCTTGCATATAGAACTATGCTCTGTGGACCACATGACCTTTAGAGGAAACGGGCATGACTACTACTGCAGCTAATGAATAATACCTATTACCTCAACTAGAAGATTCTGTGTTTTGGATCAGTAGTACCGAGCTTTATTACCCATCTACGTGCATGTCGTACAGATATCCGACACCTCTCTTCATGAGTCAGTTCAGTATCACAATTGCCTTCTAATGAAATTCCATAGCGCAAAACTGAAATCTTGCAGTATCTCAAAAAACACAGCAACAGCAAAACAAACAAACAACCCCCTCCCCCAAAAAACTCTTAAAGCAGACAAAGCCAAAGCTGCAACCAAGTTTACAGCTTTTGCATAGCAAAAAGGATAAGCATTTCTAGTAGCTCTTTTCATGCTAAAGGCTGTTTCTTAATTATTAATCTTTGAAACTATGCTGATTGCATTCAGCAAACCAAACTGGAAATATTTAAAAAGTATAACCTATTGTAGAGAAATATCAGGTTTCAGAGGTGCATCTCTTAAATCATGAGTGCAAAAAACCTAGATAGATTTACTCAAAATGTCTACAGCTGGTGAATTTAATTAAGGAAGGAATTTAGCACTGTTTTGTTGAAAATTTCTTAACTGTACTGTGCACATTTCTCACTTGCTGTTTGATTACATGATATAAAAAGAAATATGGCAGTAAGACAACTAAGGGAAAAAAAACTTCCTTAACAACCTTTCAACTTCATTTTTCTCAAATTATAATTCATTTAATTTGCCTGAGCAAAAGCAGTCTCCTGAGATGCACCTTACAAATCATCAAAACTAGACTCTACATAGCAAGTCGTAAGAAAACACACAAAAACAAGTTCCATCAAAAATCCAGTACCACCAATTTTCTCAGAAAACCTTCTAACAGCAACTTCTATAGGGAAGGAGAATTTCAAAAAAAGACATGCTTCATTAAGACGTGCATCTCCCATGGACTGCCCCACTCATGCTTCCTGTCCCTGCTGTGTGGAAACACTTTCAACATTTAATGCAACAGCAGAAAAAAAATGGACCTGAAACATTCTAGAGAACATGAAAAAGAAAGGGACCATGCTCTTGCAGCAGTAACTGGGGAGAACTCACAGACTACACCTATTCTCCTAAACTAAACAGGAAAAGAGCACGGGCTCAAACCCTGGCACACAATCAAACAACCTGTTCAACTATCAGCAAGCTCCCAAGCATAATTGTGGCTCATTCTCCTAGCACATGGGCAGGCGTGCCTCTAAAGGGGAGCAGGCCAGGGACTTCTACTTACACACAGTAAAGCCAAGTTAACCCCAGTGCAAGACGAAATAGCCATGCGGACGCAAGCAGTACTAAGGTTCCTTCTTCCCTTAGTGTCAGAGCAACCTCTGTATTGTTTTATTCACTTTTTCAGATATGGTCATTTAGTCAGCTGACCTTCAGCTTCAGTTAACTGAACTTTCTAACTAACTTAACTCTTACAGGAAATAAAGCAAATCTATACAGCACCACCCAGAACTGCCATGGGAATGAACTACTACTGGAATTCCATCCTTCAAATTAACTTTCCCTTGATAACTGTGTCTTGGATACATGCACTCATACATGGAGACTAAAAATATACCTCAGAAGTAAACTACTTCTCACAGGCTTAAAAAGAGAGGAGAAAAAAAAAAAAATCTGCTCTTAAGTATCTGAATTGTGACAAAAATCCATACAAGTACTTTATACACATTTTACTGTCAAACGGACAGAACTCAGCTACAATATACAGGGCTCCTAAAGTTCTTTTTGCATCAATCATGATCAGCAGCTCAAATTTAAGAGCACGCCTTTGCTTTTAGCAATCAACTGGGCTTTAACTCCATTAAAGAAACATGAAATTTTCATTCTAGAGAAGGGACAGACAAAAAGTGATCAGCAATCAAATTTATCAGACTTTTGACTGCATGGTTTAATTGTTATAGCATGACAGAAGTTCGCCCAGTCATAAAATAAACACGATTCTCCCTAAAAATGGGGAAAACCTGACAAAATGCAAATAAGGAAGTTTTTATAAAGAGCTTTAAAACTCAGAAAAAAAAAAAATTAACTCATTTTCCTGAACCAATTTGTTGGACCACAGTATGACTAAGTACTTAAAGGTGGAACAACTACAACTTTGTCAACAACACTATTAGCAGTCTCTCATGCACAGATGACCTGAAGATATTTAGTTCCTCCAGCAGCAAGCTTAAATATATGCTAAATATAGCCTTGGCCTTTTCTTCTGACATCAGGATGAAATTTGTGACAGACATCTGCCTCAACTGCTTTTAAACTCTAGTTCCAAAGGGTCAGAAGCCCATTTTAAAGGTTTACTAGAAATACCCCATTCACAAGATTCATTCTAAAAATTCTTTATTCATGCTGACCATTTTGAAATCTATGTGGCTGGCACAGCAGCAGCAGTTTACACAGTGCCTGAAATGCTGGGAAGGTTATATAGTACGCAAACATCACAACAAAATTGTTCCTTACTCATAGGAACTACTGACTTTCAAAATTATTAAGTACAGCTTTTGGTGCATATCAAAAGGGATGTGTGAGCATAATGCCATATGTGACACACTGGAAAATGCATCATATTTGAACAGATGTGAGATAACTTTATCATTGCAGAAGTGAGTTCTAAAAGTCTTCAAAGCCCCCAAATTCACTGCTTTTATACGCTGGATAATTAATCCCGAAAAAGTCTGTCATGACTTCTAAAATGAAGTTATCAAACGATATCAAATGATAGTCTTCTGGTACTATAAAGATCATAGTCTAAACAAATGAGTAGGTTTTTTTTGAAGAAGTAGGTAGTATGTTATCAGATATTAGAAGTGATACTGATGGCTTGAGTATAAAGTTATTGGTATTGTACTCAGGAAAGATGTTTCACGCTTTACAAACTATCTGTATGCCAAAAATCTGGCCAATCTAAGAAGATAGCCATGACATAAGAAAATAGGCATAGCTGAAAAAAATAATTTAAGAAATTTTCTGACCTTTTGGTTGTAAAAATTATATACAGGTCTTTTTAGGGGAAAAAAAAAAACTTTTAAACTAGAACATATAACTACCCTCTACAGAAGGCAGTTCATAACTTCAAAGGCCATAAGGGACTTTGTAGGCTCATGTAGTCTCACTAATGTCATAAGCATTAGGACTTCCATGAATTAAATCCTGCTTGTATAATATTACGAGTTTGTCTTGACTTAGAAATTGCCAGTGAGTAATAATTTAGTAAGCATTGCAATGGACTATTATCACAGTTGAAAGTTATTCTTATTATTAAAAATGTGTGTGCTGTTTGTAGCCTAAGTCTGTCTAGCCTCAGTTTCTAGTATCTTGTTTTATGTTTTTGTTGCATCTCTATTATTAAAATATTCTTCCCTAAGGTTATAGACACAAGCTTTAAAAACACTGCAAAGATTTGCAAGAGTTCAGTAAAGCCTCTTTGCCAATCCTTCAGTCATTCTTGCTTCCTCTGGATTCTTTTCAACATTTCAACATCCTTTTTGAACTGCACTGGGAAAAAGTATAGCTAGCTGTACAACTAATCTGCAAAACAAAGAAGAAAAGAGGAGGAATGGGAAGAAGTGAGAAAAATAGGGGGCAACGAGAAAAATCACATAAGAAAAAAGGTACGGGTGAATGAAGGTGGACCACCAGAACAGAAGCAAAATTCTGTGATAAAATTAGTAAATAGAAAATCCAAAAACTGGAGCTCTAAAGCTGTCTGCACTCTATCTGCAGCTGTGGTGATCTCACTGGAGAGGGCTCTAGAAGGTTCCCAAGCCTTTTTTCATATTTCAAGATACAAAGCAGAGAAACTCAAGAAAACAAGAGTCACTGTACAATCTGCTTTTGAAAGTTACTCTTTGCTCATTCTAAATTAATATGTTGGACCACCACTAGCCCACAACCTTTATACTTTCTCTGCCACAGACTCCATGAGACAAAGAATCCCAAAGACCTGGGGATTAATCTCAAAGTTCGCTGAACTGGAGTTAAGGTTCTCAATGGGAAAAACTTCAAGTGGCTAGGATATTGAAGACAACCTATAAATGCCGAAATAACTGTTCAAATGATTCTATAAAGCAAATGAGTTTTACCACACATACGGATTATTTGTTGTCCAACTATGAAGTTATATTTTCAGCCACATATCACCTAGCTTCCAATTCTGAACAACATATGGTGATATGTGAATGATCAATTTTTATGAGAAGTAAATCCAAATAGAAAGTTTCAAATTGAAAGGAAATAAAACTTACTGTAATTGGCACATCTTTTGTTCCTGAATTTAATAAATGCAGATTTAAAATTTTTGGCAGATCTGTTAAAGAACAAAAAACACACCTGTCTATTAGGCTATATTAACATAAAAATGTTATACAAACAATAATCTACACTAGCTGTTTTTTTCATATTAATCAACTGTTGTTCAGTGTTAAAAGTTAGATCAGTGACAGTACAGCCAGTCAAAAATACCTAGTTCCAAGAATCTGACACACTTAAACACATTTTTATGTATCAGTAGGCATTATAAGCTTCAGTTAACCACTCTGATTTCTAAAACATTAAGAAATGAACAGGCTAATACTGCTACAATGAATGATTTTTTCAGATGCACCAGTATTCAGCAGAAACTGAGCTTTCAAATAATTCTTTACATGTTAAATGAGTAAGTTGCATGGAAAAATACTTCAGAAGCTATATCACTTTTTTGAAAGAAGATATAGACTATTTTTCTAGAATGATGTACCCTTTTACAGTTTTGAAAGATTCAGCTGTGAAAGCTTTTGAAAGATTCTTCAGCTGTGCTTTCTGCCATGTGTATATTGTAAATTTTTCAATTTCACCAAACAATTTTCATTAGAAATATAAAATGTTTGACAAAAATGTTTAAGTGACAGTTCAAAAAAAGAAAAAAATATATCAAATGATCAAACACCAAATTTGATTTAGAACACCTTTACTGTTGCCTAACAGTGTTGGGGGGGGGATCAATAAAAAAAAAACTTATGCAAATAGCAGTATTAAATATACTAATGCTGGTTTTCAGAAAACATCACATGTAACTGTATAAGACCAACATGTGTCTCATTACTAGCCTTACAATTGGATGAGAGAACTACTGTTTGCTTGTACATATCCCAAATTTACTCACAGGTGGATACATTTGTGTAGAGTTTCAACACAGTTTTGTCCTATTTTTGAAAACCAGGCTCTTAAAGAATCATCAGCCCACAAGCAACCCTGAGTAGTACAAAGGTAAGTGGGCTCCCCCGCCTTGAAAATACTTTGAAGCCTGAAATATAATTTACCTTGTGTTCGTAGTGTACCAAAATCCAGCATTTCTGTAGATGAATAGATTCCTGGAGCTTAAAAATAAATAAATAAAGTTACCATTTTTTATTCTGTTAAAAATAAATTCAGCTGAATAACTTCAATAAATAATTTTCTACAAACCTGTTGTAACTTCTACTTCAACAGGGAGAATGATAAATTCTGTGTTGTCTGAGGCATTTGTTTTTATTCTAATGAAAGCTGTATGATTATCTGCTTCTCTTGAAGAAAAGCTGGCTCTCATCACTCCTTTTGTTTCATACGGAGGGATTTCCTAATAAAATAATCAAAACATACCAATGAGAGTGCAGTAATTACAAGAAGAGCTGCCACACCAAAAAATTACAATAGAAGCATCGAGTACAATTGTATTAAGAGAAAAAAAAAAAAAAAAAAAAAAAAAAGTAAAAAAGCAGTAAAATACAGGCTGCATTTTTTTTTTTTTTAAGTTAACCATTAAATTTAGTAAGGATTTTTTTAATCCAGTAATATGATGATTATCAGAAAAAAATTTCCTCACATTAATGACACTGATTAAAAATAGGTATACACAAGAGGAATTCCATGTCCCATTTGATAGAGGTTTTTTTTATCAAAATTGTGGTAAAAAAAAAGTAGACTAACTAAATTGACAGAATCAATAAAGCGCAAAATCTAGTGATAAAAAAGTTAGAGTGCAGTAACATCAAACATTGATTTTACACATTTTAATTGCTTCCCCCCCAAAAACAAACATAAGGCATATATAGTTTCAATGATATAGAAGCAGATGTCAAAATCATGTAACTAAATGCAAATCAAAATAAATGCAGAATCATAAGTAACCAGAAGCCTGAAGAGTTGCAAGTTTATTAACCACCAAGCAGTTTACAGCAAAAAGTCAACATGTGTTGCCGTTTCTATGCCAAGCCTATTCCTTTAGTCCCAATCTGCATTCCAAGTTTGAAGACAAATCTTTCTGTATTTGCTGGACACAGCTGCAATGCAATACCAGCTTTAGACCCATGGTTGAAACACTAACATTGCATACGTTTCCCACCACATTATGGCCTGGTGATCTGGATTTTCTTTTTTTTAATAGAAGATGAAAATCTTGATTTCAAACGTGAAGATTCTTCCACTTCAAATGCAAATAAAGTAGGCAGAAAGTAGGAATTTCTGATGAGTAACCCTTGCCTCGCATTGATGTTCTTTCAATTGACAGCTTCTCTTTTATATTTTTGATGAAGGAGACTGGTCAAGACATAATCCAGATAGGTGCATGATGCCTTATACATCTCTTCTGCACTTTCTGTAGTATAAACTCATACTGATCCGTTGTGGACGTCCAGCAATATTTTGCATGGAACAGTGATTGTAGACGTATGCTTTGAAAAGTGTCACCTATCAAAGTAACTAGTTTCAACTGCTACTACTTGGCAAGTCCCTATATTAAAACTTGCACTGGCTACTCTAGTTTTCACAATTAATTCACAAATCTAACATAATGCAGGTGTTCATTAACGTTTCCAAGGATGTGATTTGATTCTTCTGTATAAGTAACCAGGGATCTAAGGTTTGTCAGATCCCTGAAGTACCTTTAAATAGCGATTACAGAAATACTCCTGCAAATCTGGACCATTTCATCCAAACACTTGGCATCAAGGTGATTTTAGACAATGTCATCATCATATTTCAAATCATTTCTTCTGCTTTGCAGCTTTTTCTTAAAGCAAGGCAGTTCTTGTCATAACCAATACAATAGTATATCTTGGCACCTCCTGCTATTGGTTTAATTTCTTGTAGTTTTGTTGTTTCTAATATCAATGACCGATAGGAAAAACAAGGGGGTTAACACTGACTAACATTAACCTAACTGCTTTTCCATGAAACAAAGGGGTTAATGCTGACTAGTATTTACCTACCTGCTTCTCCCATGCAATACACTGAATACTTTCACACTTATGTCATCAAGAACTGTATCTAGATCCTTTGCTACCTGCTTTCAATCGGCAATCTGGCCTAGAGAAGCTGAAAAGCTACATGCTCAAGAAACAGAACTAGAAATAAAGCAGAGTAAAAAAAAAAATCCCTACTCTTTTATTTATGGCTCTGGGATGTTTGTTACACACCTACCTATGGTTAGAGAATTCAGCATTCCCCTTGAGCTATGTTGTATTAAAAAGGAAGGGGTTTTCTTCAGAAGCACAGTCATTTGACTAAAATAGTGTCAAAACATTAGGACCTTCTTTTTTGAATCCAATTCTAAAGCTTGATTATATATAACTCTCAGCATCTGTTTGTTTTTTCCACTGTATTTTACAAAATGCTTGCAATCTGTATTCATACTCACTTCTTTGCAACTTTCGTATCTAAGACTAAGATACTGCCACTCATGGACTTTCTCCAAAAGTCAGGAATTAAGTTTTGTGATCTTCCTCCTTGGCTCACTTGGAAATATCCTGGCTTTACTCGCTACAGCAGATGTAACTGTCAGCAACTAACGATATGCTTGAGCAAGCCAGATAGAGACAAGTGTTGGAGCCTAATGACTTAGAAGTCTCTTCCAGACAAAAATCAGAAATCAAAGAAAAGGAATAGTTTCAATTGAAGAGGAGAACAGGTTCCATTTCTAGTCTGATGTTACCAACTATGACATACAGCATGAAGCTGAAACTTTACTTTTAGGATGCTTTTAAAATTTATTTTGCTTAAAGATATTAAGACATACTACCTTCAAAAGCTACATTAAGTGAAGAACACAAAACAGATTTAATAGGCCAGAACAAGTGTCTGTCTAACTTATTATCCTGTCTCCAGGAGCAGATATGTAAAGTTGGGCACGCACATAGGAATACTTTCCAGAACAGTTTCCAGCCATTATTGATTCATGATCCAGGGATTTACTGCAGCTAGACACATTGCCTTTACATTTAATAGCCCTCAACAGCTTCTTCTTCCATAAATTCATCCAGTTGTTTTTTCAACCTATGTACACTCTTTTCATCCAGAATGACTGCAGCAAGGATTTCCTCAGTTTTAAAAAACAATTTTTCCATATTTTGTTTGTGAATTTTTCTTGTGGGCTAGATCCTGCTCACAGGCCTTGAGAGGATCTACACTGTCCTGGATGTTTAGATGGGTGTAAAGCATTCTACTGGGAATCACTTTGCTCCTCTCATTTCAAAAAAAACAGAGCTCAGCATGAATGGATTCTTATAATTAAGCTTTCCTTCAGTTCCTACTACTATACAATTAATAGACCTGTTACTGTTTCAATTTTTATGTGGCATTTTTAATGATTATGTGACAAGAAATGAAGTTAGGAAAAAAAAAAAAAAAAGGAATAATGAACGTCACAAGACTTTACTACTTACCCATAGCTTCCTTGTACCTCCTTGCTGACCTGTTGGAAGCTCTAAGTGGAGATCACCTCCACTGGAATACATTTCCACCACCTGGGGTGGATAACAGGAAAATGTTAACACTCAGCAATAAAGGGAGTCTGGATTAATTATCAGAGATTATAATGTACAATGCTATGGCTTAGCAACAATTTGACTACTACAGTTTCTTACAAGTTTACTTTGGATGATGATATAGGTATTTGCTAGTTGTACAGTTCAAATGCTTTCTGTAGCATCTCACCTTTTGTGGATCATTTACTTAACAGAATCATATCACAGTCATCAGTGGACTACTCATTTACTTGTTTGGTTAGGTACAGACATCACTTCAGACATCAATTCTGCCTTAACATAAGAATTCTTGCCATTTTTACATACTAGGTTGCACTGTAAAGCCACCATGTGCTATGAGTAATACTGCTATAACCTTCTTCAAAAAGTTTAGAGAAATTCATTTTATTGTATTTGCATTTCATTGGTGGGCATTTTTGACAGCGGCTTGTCAAATGAAGAGAGCATTTTTCTTTCCTTGTTGATCAGTAATAAAATACAGATTACTCCTGAAGTTTTTGGATGATGATGAAATCATATTGATGCAAAACAAGCAAAAGGGAGCTAGGAGTCTTAGCTGGGTTCAAAACACATGAGGTATTTTATTTTGTTTGCTTCAGTACTTTTCTTAATTACCAGTGAAGTTCAGTTTTCTTTTGCAGTAATTTCGACCATTTGTAAAAATACAGATTTCACAGTTAACCTAATTAAGAGATTTATGAGCATAATCTGCAGTTTCTAGTATGGCTTATTTGCTTTTAAACATAGAGAAACATTTATATAATGGGAAAAACTTGGCTTCAAGTAGCTTTGCAATTTAAATGAAATTTTAAGAAATTTCAAAATAAATAAAATTTCAGTTTGATACCATAAACATAAATGAATATTTGATGTCCCTCTCAAGCTCACCTGCAATGGTTCACTGTGAGGGTTATGTATATTTATTATAGGAGAAAAACTGCTATTTACAGGAACTCTTGCCCCAATAAAAGGGCGCAATCGATAGGGGTTCGGTACTCCAATGCCAAACACCTGGTTCAGAAAAAAAGGATAAAAACAAGCTTAAGTAACTGCATGTAGTTGCAGAGCATGTAGTTGTAGAGCCTAACATATGTGCCAATTTTAGCAGTCTACCCACTATATTTTTCTAATTAAGTTTAAAGTATAGTTCTAACTGAACATTTAAAAGAAATATCATGATAAAGCATTGAAATAAACAAACTGGTTTAGTTTGCAGCTAATGGGTATTTCTTGTAGTTACTACTTTTCCCAATGCTGACATACCTAGAACAGAGGAAGCCGAAAGACCATCTCTTCTTTTTCTGATATTCTGAAATACTACGTACTAGAGCTAAAGGTTAAAAAGATGTAAAATATCCTTTAGTGGTACCATTGTATGGTTATCTTTTTGAATCTCAGGCAAATAGTTTTCTGCACCTAGTGAATAAAACTGTCTTGTCATTGGATCAGACAAGCATGGAGCTGTACAGAATGAGCTGGATCACTGCAACAAGCCATGAAAACACGGGCAAAAAAGTTGAGAGGGTTTTTAAAACAGATTCAGTGATCTGGTTTACAGTGTTTCCCCACAGATATTTATACTGGTATAACTCTGTTACAACAAGCATCTGGGATGGAAACTTCAACTAGCTCGTCTGATAAAGAACATTGTACAAATACCCTCAAATGGTTAAACACGCAACAATATATACTGTTCTAGTTGTTTCACACTTTACAACTTTTTCCAAGAGTGTTCTCCACTTACTCCTCTTACCTGATAAGTAAATACACCATGATTAGAAGTGTTAATAAATAAAGTGTTCTCCACATTTCCCACTACTCTTGCAAGGAAAACTACATCAAAGGATGTATTGCCTCCTGGAAGAATTTTCTGGGGGGAAAGGAGAAAAGCCAAGGAAGAAGCAAAACTGTTTATTGAGAACATTAACCTTGCAGATGAACAAAATTTTTTGTGCTACAGAAGATCTCCACGTGTTCTTTATGGAAAACTGAAATTAGAAAGTCTATTACAGATCTAGGAAAAAATAAGTAGAAGTTTTAAACAAAGAAATGTATAATAAAAATTAGAATAACAATATTTTACAACTATTATCTAGTGCAAGTTTAAATTCAATTGAATTTTTAAGCCGAACTCTAAGTTCAGAATTCAACATAGTGCAGAAATATTTTGACTGACAGTTCACAGAGCACTGAAGAAAAACAATTACTGCAAAACTTTCAAAAGTGAAAAAGGCTGCTCATAGGGTTTCTGAAGGAAGGGTTTGTTTTTTTTTTTTTTTTAGCATTTTACATGGCCCCTGCTAAACCACAGGCCCAGACGAAACTGAAACTAGAGGACTATATCTGACAGTAATTTAGTTAAGTTAACCCTACTGATGCCATGCCTTTCAACTTCCAAGTTCTTGTGACATAACTGCAGCAGTTATACCTGTGTTGGAGTATACCTGCTTGAGACTAATATCACTTCATTGGACTTACAATTTTCATAAAGATTCTAAAAACAGTTTGTTACTGTATGTGCTCTAAAGTAAAGTATATTTGTCACTTCAGCAACAAAAGAGATCTGATGTTAAACTGTCAGTGTCAGTATATACTTCCAATGTAGTTAGAACTCCTACAAAATATTCCACTCCTCCTCCTCTTATAGGTTTGTGTATATTTCTATGCTCAGTTCAAATTCACTTGGTAACTAATAAGAGATCAAGAACTGAGGTATCTAGTTTTATGTCTGTAATTATTGCAATAAGTAGCTCATTCAAAGAAGTGGAGGGGGGAAACAAACTCTCATTCAGAAAACAGATAAACTCATTTTGAGAAAGCAGAACAACTTACCCTATTCTGAAAAAATGATGCATGAAAATGTGATGTTGTAGCAGATATCGATACTAATGTAATTGTTTCTTCTGAGCTAGGATTATGTAGGTAAACTTTTTCCATTTTTGGCATTCCAACTGGCCTGTCAAGAAAGAGAAAATATTTTTAAAATTCTAGCATTTAATCAATGATATATAAAATTGGACTTTGTCTCATTAAACCAGATAGGAAATAAATATAGCAGTGATGAACACTGATAATAAAGTTTCCATTAAATGTTTCTTTGAAGAAATATATGCAAATTCCACCATAAAGGAACACAAGGGACTTAACTTTTTTCTCATCATTTTATTGATTAATTTTTCTGAAATTTTCCAAACACTGTATCGTTCCTATAAATTGATACCTATATGAAATTAAACGTTATTTCTCAGGTTTCCACTTCAGAAAGTTTTCTATTCCTGCACCAGAATCTCTGAATAATCCTCTTAAAAAAAGAAATTGTGCAAAGCAACATAGAGGAAACAGAACATATCTAGACAAAAGTCTACACAAAACTTTCTTCCTGATAGATTGCAAGTACTCTTACCTAGAACCCAGAATTTCTATTGTACTATATTTTATTGTATGCTCTATGGAATGTACAGCAACTACACATACCTCAAGTAAAAAAAATGAGGTTCTTGAGATAAATTCTAGAATTTAAGCCTAAACGCAGGAGCCACACAGTTAAACAAACTGAAAATTTTTTCAGTAACAAGTCATGCTAATAATTTATTCCACATAAGCAGTAAGCTTGTTTCTTTTTACCTACAGCAATTCATATGTGCTTACAAGACAAGAAATGCTTCAGTTTCACTAATTATTTTTCAGACTTTGGTAATGCAGACATATTAGTCATCAGCACCAAATCGCTAATTAAGTGTGTCAATCACAATTTGCTCCAAACAAAATTTTGGAATTCAAAGTAGTTACTTCTTAACTTTAAGCTTACACCCATTCTGTTCCCCTTTCATGTCACCGACTCCAAACTTTGTAAAGACTGTAAAACTATTTATAAGAATAGCTATCTGTAGTACCAAAAGTAGTGATGATTGATAAGAGGCAGCTGTTCTGTCATCCTCTGTTAATTTTGTTTAACAGTTCAAATCAGTACGTGCTATTGTAGTTGCATAATTTTTCAACTGGGTGGTCTCAATAGGTAAAGCAGCATAAGTTTGTTGTAGACTAAAGATTGCACTGAACAGAAGATTCAGTGATAATATCAACCTATACCACAATTTACGAAGTTATTCTGATAACAGGCAGCACCTTCTACTCACGAAACATAATGGGCTAAACAGATAGATGCTAAAGACCATGGTATTAGTTCAGAGATACAATTATGAACCTTTAATAAAAGGCACCATCACTTTAAGAGTAAAATATACATATTTCTGCACACTACTATTGTAGAGCTCTTTGCTTTGCTTGCTCAATCCTCCTAATGTTGCATCTACCAACAAGCAATTGTTCCTGATCCTTCTTTTTCGCACCATCATTTCAATCTCTTCTCTAACTTAACAAACAAGCAATGAGGAATACAACTCCTCTCCTTACCAGTCATCTGTACAATACCCAGCGTCCAGGTTAAGTCCCTAACAAAGTATCCAAAAGGATAGTAGAAAGAGAAAGGGTTTATCAGCTCTGTTTTGATAACTGTTGCAACTACTACATTGTTGACCAAAAGAATCAAACAGTAAACCTATACATCTCTTCTCCATTTACTAAGGAAAAGCTTATTAACCTAGAGAGGAATTTCAATGAGAATGCCCCCACCCAAAAAAATACCAAAGCAGTGCCAACACCCCTATCCCCCACAGCTAAAAAATAACCAAAGCTCAACTGAGAAAAGTGTCTTCTAGTACAGTTATCTATCACCCCCTGAATTCTGACCGATATTTTAAACACTTTCACTGACATTAGTAGAGATAGGCTTGAATGGTCTATCGGCCTGGCAACTGAAAGAAGTAAACAAGCTCTTGTTACAGTCAGCAATTTCTCCGTGGATTCATTCTTTTAAAAAAGTGGCCATGCTTTAAACAACTACCTTCTGATTCTACTGACACAAAAAGCCTGAAAGAAAAAAATTTTTTGCTACACAAACAGAAGTACATAAATATCATCATTCTGATAATATTTGCCAATAAGCAAATTCCGATTTTTGTAGGTTTCTTCTTCCTTCCGCAGAATCCAAAGCAGCCCTCGTTATTTTCACTCTAAACCTACAGTTTCAGATATGCTTCTACCACAGTTTTTTTCCACGTAACTTTTCCCCTCACTCCCATAAATGGGCTGATGTGCTTGTGCGCTCACACTTCCCATACTGCCATTTTAAATTGGTGCATCTGGAGACAACAAGGCACTTATTCCATACGGCCTTTCAGTATGAGATGGAAGAATTTTTTAAGACACAGTTCTTTTTTGGCTGTGTAACCAGAGTACACAGAGCAGCATACATGGAGACACTCTGGGTCTCCAGAAGTACAGAGAACCTGTGGTGTAAATGGATTAGCAAATCGCATTATTTGCAAGTTTTGGATGCTGTCTTTACCTATTCCCGAGACAGAAAGTTCACTCGGTTACAGCAGCCCAAGGGCATTAAACTATATGATTAAAAATTTAGCAAGAACAGCTAGTGCACATGAACAAGTGGTTTAAAACAAACTTTGTTATTTAAAAAAAAAAAATAAAAATCCAGGAGCTCTGTATGGATCCCAGGCTTGGTTTTGCCTATGTTCAATACTGGGTGATATTACATTATACATACACCGTTATAATGATTGAACAGTGATTTTTTTTCTTTTACACTGGAGCAAGCTTTCTAATTTTCAGCTGCATGAGCTGTCTTAATAAGACATGAAGATATGCAAACACAGGCAATATAGTTTATGGAAGTTATTTGTATTTTCATGAGAAGAAAATACTCAGTATTCAACAGTTCCTTCATCTAACGGTGTAAGGCATAAAAGAATGAGCAGCTAGAAGCTGAAACTTGCTTTCTCTTTGCTAGGATTTTATCTTGAGAAGAATGAGTAACTAGAAGGAACAAGGTAAGACAATTTGTGAATATTCACTTACACAGAATTCTCCCCAGCCTATGTCCTACCTTTGCAACCATGCTCTTGCTTCCATACTGGACTGTAGCTAATGACTGACTGGCAGCAAATCATGCTGTGCTCCTTCTCCAACCCTTAAGAAAGCTCTTTCAATCACTTCTGAGGTTTACCTGTCTGCTCCCTAGTTTTCACTGTAGTTTCTCAGTCTCTCCAGTTGAAGACATGCTCGCACCAGCTCTGTATTGTGATTCTCTTGCTTGTCACACACTGCGGTTTCTGGACGCTGCTCTTCCCCTTGAGCAACTTCAGTAGCTCCCCGAGAAGGGGCAACCATCCTCTCCCCCTTGTACATTGCACTCCAACCAATCTTCTTAGAGGAGTTTAACAGCCAAAACCAAGAATAAAGCAGTACAGTTCCAGTCCACCACAACAGCGGGAACTGACAGAAGACAAGGTGGATTTTAAGCACTGTATTACACAAAAGAAATCTGCAGGACTAGTATATCACATGTGATACAGAGAGCCAACTATGTACTGAAAACTTAACATCAGAGCTGTTTTAAGTACAGCTTTTTATGATGCATATTGTGTGAAACACCACAACACTAAGAAAAATATGTTGAATGAACAGGTAATACTGAAGTGTCAGCCTGCTCCCATCAGAGAGGTGGTTTGAAAGTAAAACTCAATATCCCAGGAAACGCTCTGAATATTAACAATCTTTTAAGTCCTGAACACTTTTCCAGTGCTGAAAAGAGGGGAATATAAGTCAGTAAATTTGAGAGGCTAAAGCCTGTAAAAACAGCTAGTAGGGAAGCAGTCACACAGCAGACATCACAGTTCACTAAAGCTCGACAGGCTGGAGAAATGAGCAGAGAGTCATGAAGTCCAACAAAGGGAAGTGCGAAGTCCTGCACCTGGGGAGATATAACCCCTCACACCAGTACAGGCTGGGGGCAGACTGGCTGGAAAGGAGCTTTGCAGAGAATGACCTGGTGGTCCTGGTGGACAAGTTAACATGAGCCAGCAATGAGCCCTTGTGGCAAAGGCAGCCAACCGCATTTCTCAAGACTGTGGAGGTTCCTCTCTAAATCACTCCTCCCGGTACGTGTCATCTGCAAACTTGACTGGGGGTGCATTTGCTCCCACCATCCAGGTCATTAATGAAGATGTATTGACCCCTGGGGGACACCACTAGTGACTGGCCTCCAGCTGGACTTTGTGCCACTGATCACAAACCTTTGAGCCCAGCAGTTCATCCAGTTTTCAGTCCACCCCACTGACCACTCATCTAGCCCCCACTTCCTCAGCTTGTCTATGAGGATGTTATGGGAGACACCATCAAAACTCTTACCAAAGTCTAGATAAACAATGTCCACTGCTCTCCCCTCATCCACCAATCCAGTCATCTCATCATAGAAGGCTATCAGGTTGATTAAGCATGATTTCCTCTTTGTAAATCTGTGCTGACTACTCCCAATCACCTCCCTGTCCTTTGCATGTCTGGAAACAGTATCCAGGATTAGCTGCTCCATCACCTTCCCAGGGATCAAGCTGAGGCTGACCAGCCTGTAGCTTCCTGAATCCTTCTTGCCTGTCTTGAAGATAGGGGGGTCATTTGCTCTCTTCCAGAGCTTAGGAATCTCCCCCAGTTGCCACAACCTTTCAAAGATGATTTAGAGTGGCTTTGCAATGACATGAGCCAGCTCCCTCAGCACTTGCAGGTGTATCTCGTCAGGACCTCTGCCTTTTCAGTGTCCTTTGTCGCCAGGGCCCCTGCCCCATTTAGTAGCAGGCTCACATCTTACTGCTCATGTATGTACAGAAGCCCTTCCTGTTGCCTTTCATGTCCCTTGCCAGTTTCAACTCCAGGTGGATTTTAGCTTTCCTAACCCCATCTTTGCATGCTCAGACAGTATCTCTGTATTCTGGGGTCATCTGTCTCTGCTTCCACACCTCCTGTACACTTCCTTTTTATGTTTGAGTTTAGTCAGGAACTCCTTGTTCATCCATGCAGGCCTTCTGCTGCCTTTGCTTGATTTCCCGCTTGTTGGGATGGACTATTTTTGAGTTTGGAGGAGGTGATCTTCAAACATCAGCCAGCTCTCTTGGACCCTCCTACCTCCAGGACCATATCCCATAGGACTTTTCCAAGCCAGGTCCCTGAACAGGCTAAAGTCTGCTCTCCTGAAGTCCAGGGCTGTGATCCTGCTTTTTTGCTTTTTTCCCCCCCTTCACAAGATCCTGAACTGCATGACCTTGTAGCTGCTGCAGCCAAGATTGCCCCTGACTTTCATACCTCAGACCAGTTCTTCCTTGTTTGCAAGTATGAGGTCCAACAGAGCTTCTCTCCTTGCCAGCTCCTCAGTCAACTGTGTTAGAAAGTTGTCACGAATGCACTCCAGAAAACTCCTGGATTGCTTGTGCCCTGCTGTGCTATCCCTCCAGCAGATATCAGGGTGGTACATCACAGCAGAGCTATAGGCGATAAAGACAGATGTCACTAAAAAGGAATTCTACTGCTAGAACTACTTTTTTTTTTTTTTTTTTTTTTAACTTTTCATTGACCTTTCTGATTTTGTAAAAATAAGCCTAATATTTTCTTTTGCTCAGATAGAGCCTTGCTTATATGCCTTAAACTTGATGTTAGTCAAATCTACAGAAATCTAACTAACTTCAGGTGTTTTTTCTCTCATCAGAGATGAGAAAATCCAGGTAAAGGAGTGTGCACCACACACCCTTAATGAACCTGTATCACAAGCAGTAATCAACTAAGAGATGCTCTCCAAACTGTGGATTACCAAGTCATAACGATCTGCACAAGGACAGTATTGCCTGGTGCCAAATTTTACAGAAGAATTTCCTGGAGCAGTCACAGATAGCACTTGCAAGAAGCTGGTACAGAAACACACCTTTAGGCAAATATGAAGCGTCAAAGCATGCAAGATTTTGCTCCTGATCTTTTGTGCCTGCATAACGCTAAGTCCACCTACACTGATAAAAACAGGTACCACAACTGGGATGAGAAGATGGTAACTAACATCTGGTGAGATGCCTGTTCAGAGGCATAAGTAAGCCTGTGCTGAAGTTCTTTACTGCTGCAACTCCACTCTTTCCAATGTCCAAGCTAGAGTATCTGCAATATACTGTAAGCAAGTCCTTGTGATTGAATTAATTTCTGCTTTAGAAGTCAAGAGGTAGATTCTTTCAACTAAAGGAAACCAGCTTCTGCAAAGAGAGTTGGGGAAAAAAATGCTTGATTATTGTCTCAAACTTAATTCACAAAAGCATCTATTCACTGTGAAGCAAACATGGATTGAGAAACTGCCCTTTTAAAAGAGCAATTACATTTCTTCTTAGTGCCTATAATTTAGACGCCTCTGTAAAAATGCAGACTTGATTTACAAAGTTGATACAATTCCTTTACTAAAAGCAAAGAATATGAATTCAGCAGATAACACTTCCCCTCTTACATCCGCCCATTATTTTTAATGAGACTGGAGAGAGAACTGAAGTCAATCTGGGGCTTCCCACTTAGATTTCGGACTGTTGGGAGTAAAGATACATATACTCAACATTCAGTCCAGACAAATTCCTCATTAAATTTGATAGTCTAACAAAATCTTTCCCCCATTTATATTTTAACTATACTTTTTAGCATCTTTGGCAACTGCTAAAATAATTGTAGAATTATTGTAATAATTGTAACAGATCATATCAAAGGTCCACCTGGGTTAAAGCAGTATCATCTCTTGGACAGGAGTGAATAGCAGATACCTAGGCAAAAGTGTAAGACTGGGGCAAGCATACAAAGCTTCTTGCCCGAGCAGTCCCCTAGCCTCTAGCTATTTGTAGCTCAGGAACTTCCTGAACCAACGCAGATGAAAGCTCCTCTCAGAAGATCAGAGATAGTAAGCTCCAAAAAATATGTCAGTTTTTGACCTGTAATGTATGCGGCGACTTTTAATGAAATGTTGCAAGCTGGTCTTACAAGGTTACCTCTCCAGACAGAGCGAGTACCTGTCTGTACCTCATTCTGAAGAAAATGCTAGCACAGCCAACTTAAACGAACGAAGCCTGCATGACGATCAGAGAATTTGAAGTACACAGTTTTTCCTGTTTCACACTAAACTATATGCATCACTGTTTGAGCGACACAGACAAGCAACTTCTATAACTGAAGTTAGAGCAACTAAAGCATCTATGTTTGAGAATGCAAATACGTCTCATTAACAGAAAAAAGCAGAAGAAAATGGAAGGGATCACTACACTGGCCTATAGACTGTTTATCAGCTTTCAGTTTCCACTGGCTTTTCACAAATCAAGAAAGTTCTTCTGTATTAGATGACCAAAAGTTAGTCTCCACTTAACATAAAATGGCGCATTTACTGTTCTTCATATATTCAGAATCAAACAGGGATCCCATAATGATAAATCATACTTTTTCCAAAGAGTTATCAAAACCCATACACAAAACATTACAAGTATAGTCTTAGCCAATCCTGCCAGCAACTGGGACTTGAACTAGGTTAAGAGTGTAATAAACTGCACTATTTGCTTTGGCAGCATGTATCAGCCTAACATGATAAGCAAACCAAAACAGAGGTAGAGCTGGACTAAATGTCAATTTACTGTCAAAAGTCGTCTTATATTGAGCAAAATTCCAAAAGAAATGGAAGTTTAATTCTGCAACTTTTTCCTTTAAAGAACGCAACTTCTCATGCATTAAAAATGTATTGAATGTACAGTGTAAATATTTGGTTGTACATTATAGGTACCTTCTAAGTCCTTTCACCATTTATAAATATAGTTGTTTAAAAATGTGAGAAAAATAATGATCTGGATAAACTCTCTACTTGTTAAAATTAATTCTCCTGTATTTACTGTTACGAATTAAAGTTCCTGAACAAAAGAGACTGATTTGCTAACTTCCCTATCTCTTATGTTACTTTTAGTCATATACTTGCAGGAAGGTCTGAAATATTTGAATATTACCAAACAATTCCTTTCAAGGCCAGATGAAGCTTTTAGAAATACCTTGCCAAATACTAGACCGAGCTCACAAACAAGAAACATGAAAACCATACAGAAGAATTTCAAAGGAAGTGCAAAATGAGATGAGTTGATAAAAAATTGAAGACAGATTTGTAGAATGCTGTCCTACTACCAAGGAAACATTAGACATTGTCTATAAAGTGGCACCTTGCTCTCAGATTCAGTGAAGCAAGATGCTCCTTTCAACACAGAAGCAAGGGCTGATCAACTACACAGATTAGAACTATGACTTTTGCTAAAAGCACATTCATTTCATACATTACCAATCATTACTATGAAATAGGGGTAAGAAGAGAAATTCAGCTTTAAAATAATTTCACATTTTAAAATTTTGAGGATCAGCAGTTATCAGCATGTTGTGTTAGTATCCTAAAATACTAAATATTCAAATACTCAATTATCAAAAATTGCATCTAGTAATTACATCTAGTAAAAACTTAATTTTGAAGAACTTTTTAACTTTACTTTTTATATATTCACAGTTGATTTAACATGTATAAAGGCATCATATCAAGACACAAAGCAGGTACGAGAACAGCGTATCGGCTGCCCTTCATCTGTGTGCTTTGATGTTAATCTAAATGGGCCACCTGCACGAAGACTTGTCTCAAGCACAGAAAGTCATAGAGATAACTGTTCTGCTGGAATAGCCTCTGAGGAACCAACTGCTAAAGTTATGAAAGACAACCCAATGGTTACTGTCTGCATCTTAGAAAACCTTAATTATTCCATTCCCATTAAGCAACAGGGGAGAGTGATATATTAAAAGAGATTATAAGGAAAAGAACACAGCTAAGAATTGTGGGGGCAGGGAGGGGTGTAGTTTTGTTGTTGCTTTTGATACATGTTGATAGCTCAGCATAAAAAAAAACTTTGAAAAAGCTTGATCTAAATGCTACCTATTAACAAAACACTGCTGTTTTGGATACCATATTTATTCAGAAACTAAGTGATAAGGTTTTGTGCATTTTCTAAAAAATCATTATTAGCTCATAAAGAACTGCTAGAAATTCAAAGTGAAAAGCCTGCATATTAAAAAAAATAAATAAAAAAGAAAAAAACTTAAGTCTGCATTATTTGACTTCCAAAGTGCTTGTCCACACCAGAAGGTCGAGTTACACATCATCTCTCAAAGTTAGTACACTTTTATTTAAATGCCTTAAGTACAGGTTTTAGATTGAACTTTGCGGCTGCAGGTCTGAACCTTTTTAAAAATTATTTTTGACATCTTACTGAAATTTTAGTAAAGATTAAGAGGACAGTGATTTCTGCCTGAGTTTACAATTTCAACTCCAACAGATAAAATAATGAACTATTGGAAAAAATAAATGGAGCACATAATGAACCAAGATCTAACGTACTGGCTCCCTATTTTAACTGATAAAAATCAGCACTCTCCCAGTACTAGAGCTATACTATTTTATTGCTTTCAGCTCTGACAGGAAAGGCTTGCATAGAAAGCTAAAACATAAAGGAGAACACACAGCTAAAAAGTATTTATGATACTGTCCAGAGTCTATTTTTAGTAAGAAAAAAAATGAAGGTATCTTTGGAAATCACACAGAAAAGAAGCAGATGTAGCTTACTTCACATAAGCATGTAAAATATAGATTAAAAAAACCCTAGATATTTCAACTAGTACATCAATACAGCACATTCATATTAGAAAAGCTGTAGAAAAATGTATTTCAAGTGTAATAAATTCTGTAATTATGAATCGAAAGCTTTGCAAAATTCACTTAATTCCAAATCAAAAATTTTTAAGTAGTTAGAGTAACTGTTGTACAAGTTTGAATTGTATTCACCACTATAATTCCTATTAATTATAGCTATAATGTTTGTTTTAGCAAAAATAGAGTGAGGCTTATCATAAGATATTCTACTATTCAATTTAGAACCTCAATATCCCATCTGTGATCAGTTACTGACAAAAAAAAAAACAAAAAACAAAAAACCAAAACAAAACAAAACCCCCAAAAGCTAGATGTATCAAAAGTTTGAGGGAATAAGGAAGAGTGGACAGAGTGATTTGTTACATTTTTCCTAATCAGGAGTTCACATATAAAGTTATTATAGTTTTGTTAGCTTGAACACAATCTTTGCAAAATGAAGCATTTCCTTACAGTTTTGCTATTTAGCAACATTAAGGTTGCTTTTGTACAATGGCCATTTCTGTAAAATCACTCTGCCAAAACAATGTACATTGCAGGCTCTCTTCCTTCTTAAACACAAAAGTTTACACCAAGTCAATACACAGAAGCTTCCTTGCCTATCTCTGTAGTCACCACGCTGCACACTACCCTTTCTTACAAACAAGCAGTACTGTATTTTTGCTAATAGTCTGTGGGTTATCTGTAACTAAAACAGTCTTTCATCTAGCAGCGGCAGGGCCGGTTAAAGATGGGGGAGGTTTAAGTCACAAGAACCACTGTGCACATCCCTGCTGGTTGTATTCTTCCCCTATTGAATTGTTAACAAAATGTTTGAAACAACCTCACTCAGTTTACATGGTACCAAATTATCAATCATGCACAGAGGCAACACCAACTGTAACTCTGTAACTATCTTTTAATGTTAAAAAAGGAAAATGTTTGTAATACCTATACGTAGTAGCCAGTTACTGGCAAGAGAAGCTAGACTCTAAAGTAGTTCTTAGAGGAACTGATCATAAAGAAGTGTATCTTTAAAAGTGTTAAACAAAAACTTCCTCCTCCATTTCTTTTATCCTTTAGAAAAGCCACAGACATGCTTGCTGTAAACCATTAAAGTCAACCACTGATAATTAAAGCAGTAACCAGCTGCAAAGTGTAACATGGCTTGAGCTGGTGACAGAGAGTCTTTGAGGCTGTATGTCACGAGCCTCATTACTGTTCTAACAACCGCAGATCTGCTAACAAGGTTTGACCCTCTCCCTCTTTTCGTAGGGGATCATTTCACAGTTCACAAGGTGGTCAAACACTTAAAATAGTAGAATTGAGTTTGAGTAAACTCCTACAAGAGGGCTGGAACAAGCTACAAGGGTCAGAAGGAAGTAATGCACCTTTAAAATCCCATCTACCATCGAAAGCAGTAGTAAAATAGGACACACTGGAGGACTGTGGGTCACATACAAACAGAAAGATAACCTCACCTCAGTACATTACATTCTACATGTAAAACTGTTTCCGCTTTTTAGAGCAACTGTACAAGGGTAAGTACAGACTCCAGCTCTGGCTAGTCAATGGAACCGACCTCTACCCAAAGACACTACAGAAATCATGGCAGCAGATGTGTAGCTTTATGATGTTTAAGACTAAGTACACCAGCTGGCTGGAATACATAGGCTAACTACACTCATGGACAATATATCAACGCAGTTTACATATATAATCTCCTCCATCAGTTACAAGTGCTCTTAACATTTATTCTACTTGTCTAAGTAAATAGATCCAAAAGACTTTCCAACTTACTGTTCATGGAAGTCCAGCATTGGTGGCTCAAACCGGAGAGGTCGACAATTTCCCCGATACAGGGATACACTGCAAGAAAAATTGAAGTGTTGTAATAGATATTGTAGATGATACATTTTTGCTCTCTCCCCATCTCAAATCATCTTTTCTTGGTGAAAGAATCATTAATACTAACAACATAGTAACTAATTCAAAAGAAGAAACAGCTTGACAAACTTGTCCAGTCAGAATACCGTAATTTTACCAGCCACTGATGTGACTATATGATGCCTCCATGAAAGATTATGCAAGAGTACAAATCTTGGAAGTGGACATAATTAAAATAGTTTTCCTCTGTACAATGATGGCTAATAAGTCAAACAATAACCTAAATAATAGGTTTATATTACCTTTCATAGCGATATCCAAATGTCCTGCATAGAACATACAACCAAGCCATTTATATACACATCATGAGTTTCTCTGGCTACACTTACACTATTAAATTAAACAATCTTGCAGCCATTCACTAGTATTGAGGCCATATGGGAGAAGACAGCCCATGCCTATACTATTAAAACTTCTTAAACTCCAAAAGTCAGTGACTCTGCTCTGAAAACTGTCATTGACTTGTACTAACTTCCCCCCCGAGAACTGTTTGGGAGAGTGCTAACAGGCAAAGGCTAAAATTCAGATACCACTCAAACAATTCAGCAGTAAAGACTACAGACTATCTGGAAACACTCCTTTGCACTGTTTATTTTACCACTACAGCTACAGCATATAGAGTGCAATCAACAACATAGAACATAAGTTACAAGAAAGAGCACAAAGTAGTTTCATTGACAGAAACATTTTTGTATTCAGAATGAAGTGACTGTGACCACACCTAATTGTCTCTGTAATTCAGTAACACTTCATTTTGGATTGACTATAATTCAAATATATATAATGAACATACAACAAGGAGACAACAGTGAAAAACTAAACAGAAAAGGCAAAACAATGGCTCAATATCAATGGCTCTTGAATTGCCCAGAGAATGCAGGAAAGGAAACAGGCTTGGAACCAGAAAACTCTGGATCTGGGCAGTGAGTTTAGAAAGGAGTATGTAGGACGAAGGAGGAGCTTGCACTTGAAAATACAAAGGGAAATTTCGAAAACAATGAGGCTATTGGTTTGACTACAAGTAATTTCAGATCTTAGGACTCATTATCTGATCAAACTACTGTGGCCTAATGATGCAAAACACTGACCTACATAACTTCTTTCCACCAGATCAAGTTTTTTCTAAAAATCTGGATGATCTAAAACTTATGCTGCATCAAGGATTATGAAACCTTCCAAAGCTGACCCCAAACTAGCATAAAAATGTGCATCTAGTACACACTCTATGTTGTATATTAGGACAAGTTTGACCGAGAATTATAGCTACATGTCCACACCTGATCCAGATGAGATTCATACTACTAGTCAACTGGCAGTGCACTGAGCCAAGAGTAGTCCTCAGGATTCAGAAACTGCTACCTGAAGAAACAAGTTTTAGACTGCTTATACTTTTAAAATCCTTTTTCTTTAAATGTTTTTGTTCCTGGTATTAGATAGCACTCCTGTTTTAGAGCTTTGTTTTCTGATTGTGCATTAACAGGCAGACTCCCAAAGACAGAGCTGCAACCCACCAGCCTGGGTGGTGTGCTGTGGAGCAGCCCCACAAACCCAGCCAGGGTGGTGGAACTACGCAACTGCACCTCACCTCAGCAGAGTGAAAAGCAAGGAGGTGGAGGACGCCTGCAGCTGGCCCTACAACAGCCAAGGCCTGAGGAACACCTCCATGCAACTGGAATAATCTAATTCCCTCCAGTGTACTTCCAGGAAAACTATTTAATGATCAAATTCAGATGCGTTTCCATACTCCAGAACTCCATACTCCAATTTCACAGGGAAGCTATTTATAGAAGCTATACGGGGTATGCAATCTTAACTATATTCTCTAATAGCTTAGAACTGGGCAATGATAATGGCACAACAAACCAACGGCATGTTTTATAAAAATAGAGATAGGTCTTAATGACTCACAATAGTACTCCACAATTCAGTCTTCACACTTAAGTATAATATATGTGGAATAGGGAGATCTATGATTTACAGTTCCCTAAGGGAGGATGTTGAAGCATCTTCAACATTGCTTAGAGTTTAGCCATTAAAAATAGCTTTATCCACACAGCAAAATTGAAGTGCTACTGGGGCAAGAGTATATATAGTCCAGGCAGCTTTTATATGTGTGTGTGCATGTGTGTGTGCATGTGTGTGTGCATGTGTGTGTGCATGTGTGTGTGCATGTGTGTGTGCATGTGTGTGTGCATGTGTGTGTGCATGTGTGTGTGCATGTGTGTGTGCATGTGTGTGTGCATGTGTGTGTGCATGTGTGTGTATTTATCAGATATATATCTAACTTACAAAATAGTGCAAGAGAAGGTGCAATACACACCGATAAGAAAGAACTGTATTCAGATCTACAGAAAATGACAACTCTTGAAGCTATTAAGTGCTGCTGTCACTCTTCTACAGTAGCCAAGGTATACCTTTGCAGGCTAAAAACCAAACCTTCATTTTGCTGAGCACACATTCTGTGAAGTTAAAGAGGTACCAAACATGAAAGACTTTCCAATAAAATTGGAAACTTGTATTAACAGCAATATTTTGAAAGGCTGAAGCAAGTTTAGAACAGTTCTTCAAAGTCACCTTCTCACTAAAGCTTATGCTCCAATTTTACAAAAAAACGTTTATAATGCATTTTTAAACTGAAAAGCACAAGCAGTTCATGCAGCTCTTATCAATATAATCCTAAAACTAAACTGAAGCTACTCTTATTCTAGAATAATTTTGAAAATAGTTCTTTTGCCAATGCACTATGATTGCTTCTAATTTCTAAGTTGTGAACAGCCAGCCAGTACCCCTCATTTTTGGATTGGTAAAAGAACATATCCATTCCTATTTACAGGGAAGTTTTCAGAAATATTTATAAGATTAACAAAAATGAAGTGTGAAATTATGGCACAATAGCTACTAATTTTATTTCACAGTACACCTGAACTTGTGGATTTTTTGCTTTTACTGACAGGAGGAAGTGTTGGGAACAATAAATATGAAGTTTACAATGTCTGACTGCACTAGACATTTAACTAAAAGTTTTATTTAATATCGAATAGCTATGAAATTTTACAGCCAGCTTGCAGACTGTACCTAAATACTTGTTTCAAGTTCTCTTGAAAGAAGTAAAATAGCTAAAATAGCCTAATGAATCTTGTTAAAGTTCAGAGAAAGATCATTATTTCAAATGCCTCAGAAATACATTTAAGTGTCATTTCACCTAACCCGAACAATCACCTGAACACAGCTCTCCACCTACATGTGAAGTTTCAGCATCTGTTTCCCAGAATGCATGGCTATATCCTGGGTAGCCCCTTAGACAATACAGATTTTTTTTAAACGGCTGAAGTTTGGTAAAGGCTGTTGCATCATAACAAATGCCCATTATTATAATAAAAGTAACAACTGTAATAAGGTTCAAATGGGAAAAAGCAATGATGGAATTCCCAACTTTGCCTACTGAAAGGCCCAACATGAGTCAACTTGCACCAGACTTGCAAACAGATGATAATGTCTGCTCTGCTGGGCACTTGCTCACTGAAGGCTGGATACACCCATGGGTAGGGCAACTTTACAGCATAATCACATTTAAGGTAATTACTATGTATGCATATAGAGCTATGGCTCCCAGTCTTATACCAGAAAAATATACATGAAAAGAGAAAGATGCAACTGAAAGAGACCAGAGTCTGCCAACCAGCTCCAGTGGATGAAGGATTAGCCAGAAGTCCTCTGAACTTACAAAGCTTCAGGAATGACTAGTTCCTGGCAGTGATTTAAGATATCCCCCACACCTTTTCCCTACTCCAAGAGCTTTGATTTTAAAAGCGAGTCTTGAGAATGAACCACACACAGTCCTAGACACAATTATTTCCCTCGCTGTACCACTTACTGTCACCAGAGTGAGAGGGCATTTCCCTCAACTACTAGAACCACTTTACTGCTACTACCAAAAGCAACTTGCTACCTACCAGATGTGATTCACAGAAGCACAACATTAAGTCCAAAAAAGCTTAATCCCAGATACAGTTATAAAGATGCCTGAAATACCAACCAACGCTTGGAAAGATCGTAGGCAATACGGATGTCTGTGTGCTGAGACACAATGGCCTACTACCTAGGGACATTCTGCAGCATTTAAGAAGCTTTGCTGTTCATCAGAACATAAGGCACTGATAATTTGAATCATCATTGGACATCTCTGCATTTGGAGATGACCAAAATACTTACAAATATAGGGGTTCACGATTTCTGCAAAGCTAGGTGGTATCAGTTTCTCTGTATCCTCACTTTACCTTTCTAGGTGTTCTGAGATTTCTGGAGGAGGTCTGTGTTCTGCACAATCTTATCTGTACCAACTTTAATTGCTACTGTGGAAAATTCAAATTTAAGCATTGCTCTACATGTTATTTTTCCCATATTACTTTAGCAGCTGTTTGAAGTGTTTTACTTCCTCTCCAGTGCCGTAAATCACCAATAAAAAGAAATAAAGACATCAGCACTAAATTGCCAAATGGCAAGAGATCTCTTGATTTTATTTAGCAACACAAACTCGCAGAAAGCCATAAGAATATTTTATTACTTAGTTGTTTCTAATAGCGCAAAAAAATGAAAGTGTCTCCAAAAATAACCATGAGAACTTTTTAAGTGACAAAGTAAATAAATATTTCACAGGGATACTTTTTGTGCCAGAATGTCCTTGAAAGAACCACCTCAAAGATGGAACATTTTTGGCTGAAAATTAAGTAACCAATCATATTTCCCTGACCGCATCAATTTATGTGAATATTAAAACATAAGGCTGAGCCACATATATCAAAAAAATGTATTTAGATTTTTATAGGTATGTAAGGTGATTTTAGAAATATGGTTATTAAACTTAATCACAGTGAGAAAATTAATTCCCAGGAGCTAAAGAACTGCCATTAAGCATTTGACCATTTAGAGCAGTGGCTACAGCCAGTTATTTATCAAGTAAATGCAGATGAATAAAAAGACTAGCAACAAAGGTTTTTCATAAACTCCACCCAGCTAGTGGTTGACTCATTTATGCCAACCTTATATCAAGGAAACATACTAATGATATTCAAAGTCAATACTTCATGAGGGATTGGGGTGGGGTAGGATACAGGGAGATGCTTGAATAGATGCACTGTTCATTTCCCTACTTCCAATTAGTGTTAAAAAGCAGATCAAAGAACTGAATAAATTGTCTAGATAGGGAAGAAATATCTGCAAACTATACCAAGAAGCAGGAATTAAAATCACTAATAAGATAAATCACCTAAAGAAGAACATGAACAAGAAATTTGGTTACAGTTTTTAGCAACTCCTTTCAAAAACCACCTAGACAGCTGAATGAAAAAGCAATAATGCACAGACAGCAAATCAGATATTTACTTTGTAATATGGCATTGAAAAGTTTATGATGCAAATCTTTATCACACTGTGACTGAACTCCAAATAGACCAGGGCTCTGAAATGCAATGGACTCTATGTTCCTCTTAAAATGGGCAAACCAGGAGATTTTTCAGATCTGTAAACCAGAGTAAAACAGAGAAAACAATCTCCTCAGATGAGATATTAAAATAAAAAAGCCTGAAAACAAATCTAATCCATGACCTTAGTCCCATGTTCACGTACCACCAAATTCAGTTGTTTCCTGGGTGATAAAAGAAATTACACATCATTGCTAGGTCCCAGTAAAGGCATCTTCTTTTTGCCATTGAGACTCAACTCTATGTCTGATTCCTACCTCTTCTCAAGAGCAGCGCTAGTGCTGCAGGTTCCTTGCTTAACATTTTCCTCCTCCTGCCTCCCCCGTACCTGCATTCCAGAAACCTCCCCGCAAGGGTTTTACCTCCCCTGGAGCATTTACCTTGTCAGCGATACTTTCTGCTCTCCTACCAAGATGCAGCCATTTTAACATAACATATGATACTCTGAGGAAACAAAATGGGTAACTTCTATCTCACACATTTAAACACCTGTTATTGTAAGACTTGAACAAAACTAAGGCGAGACCTTTCTCATTTATTTCTGTTTTGTCAAGAATGCATTTGGGCGCAATTCGTGATTGGTACAGCTGCACTAGCAAACATCTCATAGTAAAGAACTTATGCAGAGGCAGTTTTACCTGAGTGGATTACAGGTTCAGCAAGTTACAGTTCTTGTTTTTGCTAATACATTTTGCAAATATATGCTGCATCTATCTTCAAAACACTCTGCCAGAACAAATGTATCAATACAGCATCCCCTTGTACCATCCAGCTTTCTGCATACAAACTTAGTTTTTATAAAAGTTCATATATGGAATTAACAGAGTAAATAACAGAACTTTACGTTCTCTAACTCCTGTAATGCCTATTTATGCAGGATCATCATGTCATGGACCAACAAAATGTAAGTTATTTTTGTCAGCTGCAGTGAGATTACACATTAAAACTGGTTTATAAACTGTGGAGTGTAGAAGGCTACAGTAAGCAGGGTACCCCTGGCCCACAGGACCTTATCAGTCTGCAGAAATTAAAATGAACCATTTCTTCCTTCAGCTGTACAGAAGTCAGTGAGAGACTGAACACCAAGAGGAGCCTAGGTCCAAAAAATCGTTGCTGCGCTCTATTTTAAAAAGACACAACCTGGGGCTCATAAAAGAATGACAAATACCATAATAGTGTGGTGTTCTGATCACCCTACCTCAAAAAATGTATGGCAGAGCTGAAAAAGCTCTAAAGATGATGGCAAGTTTGGAATATCTTTCATATGGAAATTAAAGTGGGTTCTTCACTTTTGGACAATGAAAGGGGCTAGAGATGTAAAATGATGAATAGTTCAGGAAAGGTAGGCTACAAACAACCAAACAATAAACTGTCATTAAAAGGAAGCTAATGTTAAACAGGCTCACAACTTCAGAGTGTGCATGTCTATAAGCATAATGTCTAACAGCCCTTACATGTGGTAATTCACTCATATCACAGTACAGTTGTGCAAACTGAAGTACAGTATGTTTAAGTGGTTAAAAGAGAAATCAGCATTGAATACATATTTGGAAGTGATTATTTCTGGGAACAATCTGGTGAAGCACATTCTAGCGCTGTTTGCTTAATCCAGTGTAACAGGCAAGTAGAAAGAAATGAGTTTATTAACAGCATTAGGTGGAAAGTTTAAGTTGAGAGACTCAATGGATCAGAAATAAGTGGGCAGAGGTCCTGAAGGAAAGAGAGAAGCCTCAGTTCACTGGAGAAAAAGAAAGAAGAAACATTCAGGGAAGATACAACAACAAGAAGTTTAAAGTTTTATGCAGAATGACAAAGCTAAGTTGTTTTTTTAATTAAAACACAAATGAGAAGCTGGCATAATACAATTTGACAAAATTCATGTTAGTATAACACAGAAATTGCCTCAAGTCTCATTTTAAAATATTTAGGGTAATTGCCTTATTTCAATGCATAATATTAACTCTTCTCTTTTACATTATCATGATAAAGATGACATGAATTAATTTATTTTAAATTCATCTGAAGTGGAAAGCCTGCCACATCCTCACATGCTTCTTCAACATCTTCATGTTCACTCTCTCTCTCCCCGCCCCCCAAATTCCAAGTATGCTTAGAAATTTAATATTAGGTAAGTCAAAGTTTGCAACATTTCCACACAACTCAGGGAATTAACATCACAAGATTTAGGTCACTGTCAAATCAGAAAGTATGAAAGGCTGGTGGTAAGTGATGCATATAGGATCGAGGATTTTTAAATGTAAAATTAAAAAAGTTGCTTTTTTTCTTTCTTTTTCTTTTCTTTTTTCCTTTCTTTCCTTTTTTTTTTTTTTAAGATTTTTCAAAACTTGTTGCCAAGAGAGGCCCTTAAGCCCACAATTTGGCACCTATATACATAGCAAAACATGAACTTTGCATATAATCTTCTGAATGAAAAAAAGTCCTTTCACCAGGCTTCCTAAAATTAGGCATCCAACATAGGGAAGGAAATGGGAACAGCCTGTGAAAAATCCATCTTACAAGCTATGTTTTACATCCCAATTAGTTGAATGCTATTGTACGATAAGAAGTATGCGTCATTACTGATACTCAATGCAATCCATTAAATGCAAAGGAATATTTCAGGAGTCTTAAGAAAAAAAAATATTAGGGATTAGGGAGAAAAGGGCTCACTTCTGCTTCTCAGACACCATACATGCAAAACTCTTCAATAACAGATTAAGTTTTCTAAGAAAAAAATGGAATATCTAAAGTAACATCATAAAGTTGTTTGTCACGAGGTACCCAAAAACTTTTGGAGCAGACAAAAAAAAAAGGCAGTCTTCTCTCTCTTAACAAAACTTTAGAGTTTTTTTTTTTAAATCATCTTACTAAGTAGAGTCTCAGTTTATTCCCTGTTTCCACAGAATTACACACTGCAGTGTATATTAAAGTGAATTAAGCAATTCAGCTTCCTCAAGTCTTTAACTGCTTACTCTATATGCTAAGTGATTTAGTTATCCAAATCTTCTTGATATTCAAAATATTATTCTTCACATGATTACAGTGGGCTTTTTTTCTTTTAATAATGCAACACAGTGGAGCTTCTTATTAGCAAGAATAGTCCTATAAAACATGAAAAATTTAACTGAATCATTTTCATATGGGTAAAAATTGTCCTTCATGTCCTTCACATATTCTACGTACATAAAAATGAGATTTCCTAGCAGAAGTATTTCTATACACAAAAATACTAAACAATAGTTTAAAAATTAACAGAATATGATTTAACTTTTTAGCTTAAATTTCTCTGTATGATATAAATAACCGAAAGACTACAAGATTTGTATTTAATTTTTTTTACGCTAAAACTTTTATAATTATTTTAATGGAAGAAATGTCACTGAAATCCCACGATAGGATGACTATATAAAACTTTTACAAAATCACACTTACCTTTTCTGTTGATATGAACTGAGGCCAATCGTTGTCTCGGTCTGTAAAAGAAAAAAAAAAACAACTTAAAATTGAAGAGACTGACAACATTATACTTCCTGCGGGGGTGGGGGGACAACAACTAATAAATTAGTAGATCAGATTTTGAAAGACAAAAGGGTAAGTTATGAGCTGGAACAGAAAATGCAAATCAGCTTTTCCCAATTAGTTACTTGAAGAAATGAAGCTATCGGCTTGTCTTCTTAAGCCAAAGACTGGTCCTGGAGAAGAACTGTGGTCAGTTCCAGCGGTAGGAACCGCTGCTCACTGTAAGACAAGCAACAACTAAAAGACAGAGGAGGAAAAAATTCCTGGAAAGTAACACTGTAGGGAGCAAAAGAAAGAGCTAGCATAGATGTAAGAAATATTACAAAGAAAGGCATATAAAGCAAGTAACAGTCAAGGAAGTATCTCACCTGCCTAACTCAAATTAGAAAACAAAGAATATTATGGTCTCCATTTGATTGGGAAACTTCATCTCCTTCCTTGCTAATTATTATCTAGCCTCTATTATTCACACCTTTACTGCCACTCTGCCGGACATTACACTTAAGGACCAGAACACAAGGAGGTTACAAGGTTGAGGAAATTCCAACTGCTTTAAAAGGCTACCAAATGTCGTCTTGATATAGCTAATATTACAGCATGTCACTTTTTTTTTTTTTTTTTTTTTTAAGTTCCCAAAGGATTTTGGAATCAAATTTAAGATTCCAGTCCTTTTCTTAAAGGCATTTTATGGCCAAGGCCTAGAATATTTGTCTTTTGGGAGTGGAAAGAAAGCTTACAGGCTGTGATAAAGTCCATTGCTCACACCTTTACTCATCTGACACAGTCCATCTCTAGTATAATGAAGAAGTTTGTTTGCAAGAGAGATTGTAATTTTTCATATTCCATTTCAGAAATAAAACCAACTCCCTTGGCTGGGCACTTCAGTGATTTCTGCTTCAACTGCTAATTATACTTTCTGTCCTAGTTCTTCCCATAATAAATGCATTTCTATTAAAAAAACAAAACAAAACAAACACTCAAACTCTGAACTCCATGTGCAAAAATTTCTGCAGTAACAGAACCTATATTTTGTTTTGCTTTTTGGAGACACTTCTTTGAATTTTTAGAGTTGCTACTATTAAATCATTCAGTCCATAAATATTTTTGTCCATAAACATGTTTGAATCTGAAATACTATTTAGGTTTACAGTCCAGAATTGGTCCTTGCCATGAATCAAAAACAAATTAGATTCATTGACACTAATTTTTATATGACTAAAGTAAGTCAGAAGTTTATCATGCAAAAATTTTACAACAGAATTAGTCTGTTTGTAACTTGCCAATTTGTTTGCAATTTTAAATGTCTAAGCAGAGCATCAATTAGCTTGTTTGTTTTAAAACCTCTGAAATAGAGGCAGACTGCCTTGCTAAGCTGGGGGAGGGAGAAGGGGGCATGTTTCAAAACAAACTGTGTTGAAGTACACCACAATCAGTGTGATTTTTCCTCACTAGACAGAATGCTAAGGACCAAGGTAAATTGATTTATGTTGCCAATTTTATTATAATTTAAAAATCAACAAGTCAAGGAGCTTTCATTTAAACATATATTACAGATACCTTATTTTTTTATTCGCACTAGAAAAGAGAGAAAACTTTCTTGTTTTCAGCTGCTACCAATCAATTTCTCAACTTAAGGAGTAAATGAATAGGTAGGAGACCAAATAAAAAAAATGAATCAGCTGAAACTCTTTCTCCTGCACCTTGTGCTGTCAAAAGTCAGTTTAACACTTCAGGCAAGCACTTGTTCCAAACATCAAGCCAATGATTTCCTCTAGTTCACAGCAGTATGATTTTATAAGCTTTGCAGAAAGTACATACCACTTGAATATTTTAAGAAATGATTGTAATAAGCTTTAGACAGCTACTTAAAAAATACATTTATATTTATTCTTTTTACCAACTTTTCTATCATAAATCCGACAACCGTTAATCACTGTTTGCCTTTCCAAAAAACACCTAACTTTGAACAATGCAACTATTGCCTACACTCTCTCTAAAAACACCTCAGACTACACCTGCCTCTGCGAGCTCTGAGAGATACTCCACAACCTACTCATGCATGGTGAGGCACAGACCGCTTCTTGTTTACAGGAATAAAGAGCCCCAACTACTTGACTGCAGCTGAGATGGCAGGCTGGTTTCCCCAAAGCAGCTGCCACTGATGGAGGGTGACAGACAAGCTGCTCAAGTAAGGCTCAGCATCCTCTGAGCTTTCTGCATAACTATAATATATAGTGTTGATGGGACGAAGTTTTGGATCTAAAGACCTTTGTAATATACTCAACCATTAATGCAGATGTACCCCCAAATCACCCAAATCCACTTTGAGTGTTTTCTCCATCAATTGAAATCTTCTGCTATCCCTCCTTACCGAGCAGCTGCATATCTCCCTCCTTTCTCTACTCCAGCATAAGCACATTTATAGCCATTCTTTTCCCGATTTTGCCTGTTCCATTATTCCATGCTATGTATTCATCATACTGATTTTCCTGCCTACTGGGCAGAGACAACAAAAAACTGTTGAGACACTATTGCTGTGAAATACTGTTATAAAAAATATCTACAACAAAACTTCACACATAGCAGTGAAGTTAACAGATGTATAAAGCACCTTGTATTCCTTACCACGTTCCTTGAAAGTGCATTATCCACCGTCATTAAATCAACCCTTTTTTCGGCAATTGATTTCTCTTTAGAATCATAACTTCAACTAAAGCACATTATTCAACTGCCAACAGCTACTTGACAGTCAGTCAGATGACGGGGATCTTATGAAAAAGCACCTGAAATAGGTGTTACCAACACCATCCCATCCTTACCAATTAGCTTTGGCTCTAACAAGAGAGCAGGTTTGTTGTCTACAGTCTTAAGCATTATAACTGTCAGTCAAGACCCCAAATATTAGTCTTAGTCTAAGACCCCACCCAGGCCAACTTTTAGATAGAAGCCAGTGGAGATCAGATTTAACTCCAGAAAATAAAGGAACAAACAGAAATACACATCATTTAACAATACCCGAACTACTGCACAACTATAGATGTAATTAATTGTTGGGAGCTACATTCTCTGGCTTGTCTTACACTCAGATTTTCCCTCCTATGGTCTGAAGTCATGTGTTTGCTGTGAAATTATTAGTCGATCTGTATATAATGTTTAAAAACACAAATCATTTTGGTAAAGCATCATAAGTCTGAAGTGTATTTCATCTGAGTTCTAAACAAGAAGCAAAAAATTCAAAAATTCATGCTTATAAAGAAAAGCCTGCCTTTTGGCTACAGAATTCTGTTAAATACAAGCAAAATGACAAATACCAATGACATATATATATATATATATATATATAAAAAATAATCAGGGTCAATCAAGAGCAAAGAAACACCATACCAACTTCAACAGCTCATCAGCTTAACTGTAGCATCATGGAACTAAACCAAAAATAAATCTGATGTGGCAGTTTCTATAATTACCACTCATTTTTATTATACATCAATCTTCAGAATCATGCAGTAAACACAACATGCAAATGGGGTTCAGTTACATGTTTTAAATCATTTTTATGGATCTTCAAATAAAATTGGATTTATTGTGTTGCAGTCTGGCATGCTCCTTTTCCTGGGCGACTCCACCACTTTCCACCAGCTGTCAAACAGAACTGACAAGAACTAAGCGTGTGCCAGTTATTCCTTCCCAACCCACTATTTAAAGTGCAAGCTTTGTTGCATACTGCTGGCTTATCAGCACTACAGTACTACAGAGAAATCTAAATTAAGCTCCTTAATAAATACAACTTATTTATTTCTCCTGTAGAGGATACGTCTCTAATAGAACAGCATTAGCAAAACATGGTTTATAGAAAAATGTTATTAAGCCTTCTCTGTACAGGAGAAGTATTATAAATAACAAAATACTACCTTGCAATGGAAAGCTTAGTACATATCAGGAAGAAGGTTATATGTGAACATTATTAATATTTTAAGACATAATAAGCTAAGTCACAGGAAAAAATTTCCAGCTGGACCAATTTGCTGATCCAACTCACTGCCTAACAACAAAAAATAAGGCCAGCATAAAAGAAGCAGCAGAAGTGTACAACTGAGGAAGACAACGAAGTGGGAGAAGGAAAGGTCACCCCTTTCACCAGTACTGTGGGTTTATAATCCTCCCACCCAAAAGCCTATGTTCAAGGCTTGGAAATAGATTTCCAACATTTGCTGCTGTTGTTGTTTAAGGACAGCATATGCATTTAGGCAGTTGCTACTAACAGTTGCACACCTTAAGTTTTCTCTTAAATAACCTTAGAAGGATTAAACTATAAACCATGGGGCTTTCAGAACAGAGATCTTGAGACAACTTGCATACAAGTGAGAAAATTTGAAGGCATTCAGCCCTGGTTTCAAGATTCATCTTGAATTTGAACAGTGATTTATCTCCAAAGCCTCATACCTCCCAGAAATATTTTCAAATAGAGACTCTGCACCTGAAAGCATATGCTACAGGCTCCCTAACAGTTCTGGAACCATACCAGACAACTCGCTTGGATATATAGAGAATCAAAAAACTAGACCTTTTAATCTGAAGGCTGCCTCTAAAGACATAGCCATGCTTTTTAAAACTTTAGCCAGGAGAAAAGCAAACAAACAAAAAACCCCCAACCCTTCCTTTTAACAGCTCACCAGTTTGTTATAGCTATTCTTCAGTTCTTGGTAAAAGGTCATGTTACCTAGTGCTACATTCAGTTATCTAAACATAGGCATCTGCTGCTACTTGAGATGGATGTCCTAGGGCAACCTGCCTGGTCTCCAGCTGACAGCCCAGAAAGGCGCATCATTTCTCCTATGCCATGTGCCATAACTGCCAGCAACATGCAGATGTCCTGGACACCCTAGGGCATCTCAAATAGCACTGATTATCTATGTTACCTAGGCAACTGAATTAAAGCCCTAATGCCTAAAACAAGATTTGAGGGGAAAAAATAAAAAAAAAAGGAGAAAAGCTCTTAAATGGCCAATTCCTAATTTCTTTTCAACGTGAAATTTCTGGACACCAAGTAGGCTTTCTTTAAGGCTATCAAAATTTTCCACTAACCAAAGTGTTCTGTATTCCTGCACAACAGTATTTACACTAATTTAAAACACTCTTCCAGTTTTAATTTTCTAGGGACATTTTACATATTTTACAGTAAGGCAGGTTCCTACTTGTACAAAAGCTACTTACTGCTTGCCACTAAACCTTGAGAGATAACTACAGAACCGATATGTAGATGACAACTTAAGTCTTCACTGCTACATTCATGAGCTCTATGCTAATAAGTAGGATAATTAAAAGAAACATAATTAATGATGAATACCTTGCTTAAGGTAATAAAAAAAAAAAGAATGTTATAATCTGTAAGGTAGCTGAAAGTGGACTGAGAATGAGTCATTCTTGCCATGCTCTTTCATGACCTAAACTCACACAAGGAAACAAAAACATCAGCTGACTTTAGCTGATGCAACACATGCTATTGACATTGGCTCTGTAACAGTCACTTACTCCTGGGTATCAATTAATTATTTTTAAACTGAAGCCTGGGGATGGCAATTCTTCTTGTGCAACAAGAAGAAATTGCTTTTTTTTTTTTTTTTTTTAAAAAGAGCAGGACTTCAGCTGTCCAGAAGTGAAGGTGATGAGCTGAGATGACTTTTATTCTTTTTATGAAATCATGTATGCTGGAAGGGACCTTCAGAGGTCATCTAGTCCAACTCCCTGCTCTGAGCAGGTCCAGTTAGAGCAGGCAGCTCAAGGCTTTGTGCCATCTCCAAAGATGGAGACTCTACAATTTCTGTGAGTAACCTGGTCCAGTGTTTGACCATTCTCATGTAGATTTCTTTTTCTTTACATCAGCTTGGAATTTCCCATATTGCAACTTGTGTCCAAAGCCTCTTGTTCTTCCACTGTGCACATTCAGAAGTCTGACCCTGTTAGCTCTACACCATCCTTCTTGGTAGCTGTACAGCAATAAGATCTCCCCATAAAGTCTTCTCTTCTAAAGGCTGAACAAGCATCTCCTCATAGGAGAATTGCTCCAGCCCCTGACCATCTTGGCAGCCCTCTCTGTTGGACTTGCTCCAGTTTGTCAGCGCCTTCTTTGTAATGGGGAGCCCCAAACTGGGCATAGTATTCCAGATGCAGCCTCGTAAGTGCTCAAGAGGGAAGAAAAATCACTTTCCTCAGTCCACTGGCTCCAGTCTTGTTGATACAGATCACTAGGCAGCTGGTCTTCTTTGCTGCATGGGTACAGTGCTGACTTATGTTTAGCTTCTTGCCCACCGGGACCTCCAGGTCTTTTTTGGTGGTGCCGCTTTCTAGCCAGTCACTGCCCAGCCTGTCCTGTTGCATGGGGTCATTCTGTCCCAGCTGCAGGACTTGTATTTGCCTTAGCTGAACTTCATGAGGTTCCTGTCAAGGTCCCTCCAAATAGTAGCCCTGCTTTCCAGTGTATCCACTCAATTTGGTAGCATCCACAAACTTACTGAGTGCACTCTTATCCCATCATTGCAGTTGTTAATGAAGACAAACAATACTGTCCTCAGTATTGATTCCTGAGGGATGCCATGGTTAACAGACTGCCAGTTGAACTTTGTACTGTTGATCATCACCCTTAGAGCTCAATGGTCAAGCCAATTTTCCACACACTTTATTGTCCACTTATGCAGTCTATATCTTAGCAGTTTGGCTATATGGGTACTAATAGAGATTGCATCAAAAACATTTTAAAAGTCAACATACAATGTCAAAATCTGAGGTAAAAAAAAAAAAAAAGTATTTCAACCTTACATGATGAAAGCACTATAACTGATTCACCAGAATAGAATGGTTGCAACTTCTGTAAGATATTTATTTTAAATTTAGCACACCATATAGTGTGAAGTACAGATCCTGAATAAACTATTAAAATTCCTCCAGCTAGAGATCAGTGTTGTAGATTCCCATGCATGCAACTCAGCCTTTTAGTGTTCAGCTTCATCACTGCAACACTACTGCAAGTCATGTTAAGGTTCTGTCTATTTGATGTTAAGGACAATTTTAACTCTGATTAGCAGCTTTTCAACTAACAGAGTTTATACCAGTTTATTAAAGACACCAAATATGTATTAAGTACAGGTAACCACACAGTTTTCTTTCTAGTCTATCTATTCTGCAAAGGCAGTGGAAAAAAAAATCTAGGAGCTGGCCTGTAAAAAAGCATTTCATATACTTAAGATTATTGCAATAAGGGTAAGTGTAGTGCTTAAAGTATTCCATGTTAGACAATTTGACTGAAAACAGGAGTCTTACCACTTTCCTTACTCTTTGCAGGAACAGGCTACTTTACAAATACCACTACAAAAGCAGAAGTACTTTCTAAAAAACTTAGTAGGAAGGGAAGATAAGTCACTCAGGAAAATAGTGGCCCTAATTACAGCATGCAAGAAAACATCACCTATATAGGGCAAGACTGCTCATGTTAAACAGAGCAACCTAGGAAACAGTCTTTTATGAATTAAAAGCAAATGAAAAAGCATTGCTCTGAGGTTAAAATTTTACTTTTTCACTATTTAAAATGAAGCCCTCAAAAATGAGGAAGAGTTTCAGCTTAACATGAAAGGATAACTTGCCAAAATAGCAATTGTAGCTTATTTCGGCACTCCTAACGGTTGCAGATGACACCATATTCAGAGGTGGAAGCATCTGCCGGGGCCAGACAAGGGTTCAAGTGATCACGACGCACCGAAGAGACTGCCTGAAATTAACAGAGGGAAATTCAACCAAAGGGGAGCTCAAATGTAAAACTGGGAATAACTGACCAAGCAGTAGTTCTAAAGAAAAGAATCTGTCTGGAGATTAAAGCAAAACACAAACTATACTAGCCATCAAAATGCTGTCAGAGTGGCACCTCATTTTGGAATTATTAAAACAAGTGTCATTACACAGGGAAGCAACTACTCTGCCCTTGCTCAAAGCCTCAACCAGAGTAGTAATGTTCAAATTAAGCACCATGGTTTATGTACTTATAAGTGTATAGACAAATGAGAGTCCCAAAAAGAAAGTTACGTCACGTTTTTAAAAATCCAGATGAGAAAAGAAGGCAAAGGAGAAGCTACAGGTGTCGTTTAGTACAAAATGGTCCTTATGAAATAGGCAAAACCCAACTCCTCAACATGTATTAGAGGCAGAAAAAGGAGTAAAAAAAGACTTAAATATGAAACAAACATGCACCTAAGGAAATTTGTGAAAGTTTCTGCTCTGAAGGGTTAAAGAACAGGTAAGATAAGCATCTGCTGAGGACACTGCATCTACACATGATACTACCAGAAGAAAGTAACAGGTGATCTCCTGAGGTCCCTTCCAACCCAACAGTTCTGTGATTCTACAAAACAAGGGCCAACCAATTACACAGATTTGTGTAAATGACCTGCTGTTGTAGAAAAACCTACAAGTATAAATTAAAATAATTAAATAAATCTCATCCTGAACAATAAACAGTTTGCATTAATACTATTCTTACCCCAGGTACAGGATCTAAATAATTTACTTGAACAGTTCAGAAAGCTGCAGAGAGTTCAAGGGAATTGATTTATGTAAAGAACAGATGGAAGTTAGCAAATTCTCTGGTTAGATGTAACTTAATCCAAGGCCAGAAGTACATAAATTTACTCAAGTATAAATCCTAATCTAAACATGTACGCTAAAGAATCAAATTCTCAGCTTTGTTCTATTAAAACAGAGGGCAAAGCTATCCTGGTTTGGCACTTTCTAATCCACATACTAGAAGTCCACACAGAAGAGTACAATCTCTGCTACAGTTGTCTATTAGCATGAACTGATGACATTTCCACAGCCACTTTACTTTTAATAAATGCAAGCTTTTTCAGTAAGTATTAAAGAATTATGCTCTATTAATAGCTGATTTAAGTAATATAAACATATCTGGTCAAGTACAGATTTCCAATATATTTATTTTTGATAACAAAAATACTAAAATATGATTGTGTGAGTTGTTTCACAACAGATGAGTATTTCACTGACAGTATGCTGTCTAAGTACAAAAAAACAGTATCAAGAGGATATACTATAACTGCAGAGATGGAGTAGCAATCCCTAACAAACAAATTATGTAAGAGCCAGCATTTGATTTGCTTTACTTGGAAAGCAATTCCTTCAAACAAGAAAAGGACTTGCTTCCAGTGTAAAGATATCATTACTCCATGGAGAGAAAAATAAACCAAGATCAGAGATGGCTTAGACACGATCACTTAAATGATTATTAATCGCTTTATGCGCTGTACTAGTTATTTTGGATACTAAAAAAATTGTCTGAAGGGCAGATAACATTTAGAAAATTTTGTTATTACTACATTGATGTGTTTTGTTCTACAGTGATGGATGAGCTAGATTTAATACACATTTATGAATCCTTACAGAAAGCCTCAAAGGTGAATGTTCAGTGACAGACAGTAAGTTTAAAACTTCAGTAATGGCTGTTCACAAGATATAAATGTGATTTTACAACAATGTATTTGCTTAGGTTTCATTTTTTCAGTTGCAGTAAGTAGTCACAAGAGGTCACCATATTAAAATTTACAAAAAATAAGTAAATTGTTAGTTAGAGAAAACATGCTGCATCATTCTGATTAAAAGGAACTGGCTTTAATTATGTAAGTCTTTTTAGCTTAATAGCCATAAGCATAGTAACTAATATATAAACCATGTATTTTAAAATGTGTCTCTTTGCTTGTTGTAAATCAAGTATTCAGCACCATATTGGGGTAAGTGGCAGTCAAATGACATCCAAAGCACCACAAAGTTTACAGTGCAACACTCAGAAACTGACTTTGTCCCACCATCATATTTAAACAGGCTAATTTCTCCCTCTCTGTTATGTCTTTCAATAAAGTTGGAACGATCAACAATCCAATTTACTTTTCCACCTTCATATCAGTTTTTGAGGTGGTTCACAGCAGCACCATTACTTTCTAGTCCTGAGAGCCACAGCAATTAACAGAGTGCTTAAAAAAAGAAGACTCAGAGAGAACTTCAGATTTGTAAGATTAACTTCACCTGGTGAAAAAAAATTGTCTGAAATTCAGATTGTTGAAGTTGACTACATCCTTTTTCATCTTAAAACTGGGCCAACGTGTGTCAGCCATTTTTATTAAACCACTTTTGTCAAACAAAACCTATTCTAATAAAGTATGTGACAGAAAAGAAACTAAGCTTAGTTGCTTTCTCTGTTATCTTTATTCTGATCTGTGGCATCTCCATGCAAGCTTCTGAATCAAAACTGCAATAGTTGAGGCTGCAACCACTATAAGGAAAATTTCCACCATTCCACTCTATACATCCAAAATAAGCCTATATAAACTGTTGTTATGAGAATATGTTTAGTACAACATGACATCTAAACAACTGTTTAATTAGGAACCTGTTTTTTTGTATTGCAACATTTTCAATAACAAGTTTAACAGATCATTTTGAAGAACCTAATCCTCTTCCAGTATAGCATACAACTTCCTAACATGCTGGAAATGAATCTTATGTCTTCACAATTCAGAAGCAGATTAGGAAGTTATCCCCTCTAGTATGTACCTCAGATGTTTCCTAAATGACACTGACAGCAGCTCCCAGCCCTTCAAACATTATAAATTTCTGGCACCTTTTTTTTCCCCCCCATGTGTACCTGAGAGAGGGAAATGCAAGCAGTGTTATTTGTTTTGGATCTGTGAAATCATTCAAACTTCATATATGAGGAAGTTAGATTGCCCATCAGCTTTTCCTTTTGACTGCCAGACCCTGAATGATGTAGTAAAGGGGTTGAAACACACTCGTCTCATATAACTTAAAAGTTATAATCTTAAAATTTGTAACAAGTTATTCTTGACTTACACTACTACAGTCATGATGTTAGTGTCAACCATAAAGATGGAGCAGTGAAAAATAACCTTAGAAAGGTTAAAAAAAACCCCTCATAAATATGAAACAAATAATTGTATCATGAGCTTAGAACTGTATGGCTTTCATGTTATCTGTACTCTTTTGGCCTAAACAAGACATAGTATTTACAAAACAAGCATTGCACTGGTAACTAATGAAGTAAAGCAGAGTCACATAACACATGTTCTAATCATTTAAAAAAATAATGCTTTTTTTCTGCATCTTTCTCCTCTCCTCCCTCTCAATTACCAGGGCTAACAACGTAAGGGAATTTTAACAAAAGATATCGTCAACATAAATACAATCCACAAAACGCAAGCGTATCAAATTTTGGTCAAGAAATAATAATACTGCTTACACTATACAGTTTGATTACCCAGTAGGCTGCAGTAAAACAAAATCAGACTTTAGACTGCCAACACTAAATGACAGAAAATCTGCAGTTCTTCCTTAAATATAGTGGAACCATTATACTTCAGAACCCAGTAACCCTAAGTATTAAGCCAAAAACGGACCTGTTCCTATGTCTTTTATCCCAATTACTGCCACCATCTCAAAATATTAGTATATACTCTTTAAAGTTACAATTTAGTTTGTTTTATCTTAAAAGAAAGCCATTTTTCATTGACAAAAAGAATGGTAACATTATACCTGGAAAATACATATTTGCAATACCAATTACCTCACTGCAGTAATTCACACTTTCCTGAAACCCAGTGGTGACTTGGTCCCAAAGGCTACTTCTAAGATTACAGAATCTCACAGCATGTCTCAGTTTCTCTGGCTGTGCTATCCAATTGCATTCCAACATTATATCAAGGTAAGTCTCATACACAAAGCAGCCCCAATTTTTTCTGGAAAAGAAATCAGGACAAACAGGGCACACTGAACCTGTGGCAAACTCCATCAGTTTTCTGATGTGAAAGACCAGGGAACCAGAACCTCAGAGTACACCAAAATATACTGTTGAAAATAACTCTAGAAGGCCAAGAAGTTTTTGGACTTACTGAAGTTCCATGGTTGCCTTTCTTCAAAAATTCACTCACCCACAAGTTTCAAAAAGCAGCTACCAAAAGGAGGGGGATAACACTGCTACTTGAGGTAACTTATTCTGCAACTACATACCTGCAATAGGTCTCCTTCATCGAAACGTAGCATTTCTATTATGCCATCTGACTGGATGAAAGCTGTGAAGCAAGACAAAAAAACTAAGTTATTTACAGAAAAATATTTTGGTAATAAAGTTAACAAAGTCAACTTAAATATCTAAATCTGCTGCTCCTACGACAACCCAATGCAGCAGTGCAAAGCCTAATAAAACAGTGAACTCGCACACAGTTTGTGACGTTAATTATCCTCTAAGAGGTCTCATACCAAGATGTTGATATTAATAAGCAACATACTTTGCAAATCAGTCTTCTGGCATAAAAATGTTTAACTCCAAAGTGAAAAACTTCTTCCAGATTGGCTGTGCCAAGTTAATTCAGTATTTTAACTAATATGACTGATTATGTTCAAATGCAGAGCTGTACACCCAAAGAAGTAAGTTTAACACACCTAAACTCATAACAGATTTCAACACTTATAAATGAAATCCAAGTTCCATTTTTACATTTTATAACATAACTGTAAACCTGGAAAGCCTTATTCCGTCAGCTCCCTAATCATCAACATGACAACAAGTCTCTCCATCTTGACAGCAGCATAATAAAATTTGAAACATTTGAAAAGTATGCACCAAGAAATTTCATGTGAAGTGGAAGTCTACTCAGTGAAAAGTTCATCCCTCAGTCACATACAGGATCCACAAATTAAGCTCCTCCAGTCATTTCCTCTAAATGGTTGGTCAAGCAATAGTTCTTCCATTCCCCTCAAAAAGCAGAGAATGCTACTTTCTTTTAAGGACAGAGAAATAAGGACCTTGCCCATTCTGTATAATAAAACAACCAGTTCAAGAGTGAACATGAGTTAGAAATGAAAAGTTAAGTTCAAAGAGATCTAAGTTGCACTTCCCAAAAGGCTACTCACTCAGTAAATAGAAGCAAGCAAGCAAAAAACAAACCAACCAACCAACCAACCACACTGTTTGGAATAAAATACAGAACACTCAAAGCACAGAAAGAAAAAACCCCAAAACTATAAATAACTCCTCCTCTCCTCTCCCACCTTCTTGCATTTACTGTCTTTACCATTAACTTAGCTTAAGTTTAGAGAGTGAGAACACACAACCCTTTCTGCAAAGGGGCACAGCTTCAACCGGAAGAGTTAAAGGTGTCACAGCACACAGAAACATACTGTGTGCTTCCCAAAGATATTTGAACCCCAGTCTGAAAAAGGAGATTTGAATCTTCACCTCCCACTTTACAGGTTAGTGTTATAACAAATACAATTATTACAAGGTCACCCACACTGCACTTGCCTCTACAACGTTTTAAAAGAAAGTGAAGTGCTTTATTTTCAAAGATCAAAAATAAGACAAAGGCACTCTTGACAGATGGAATAAAGGCACCCAACACACAGAGGAACACTATTTTAGAACACATTTTTGTCCCCAACATTTCCTCACTGGCTGTCTTAGTGATACCTCATTCAGCACCCAAAATTCATTGTGCTACTTAACATATCAATTTTTGCAAATCCTATTCTGGGTCCCTAACTTTCCCCACATTTTGGTACCTTCTCCTAAAAGGTACATGCTCCAGAACTTCACTTCTACTTCTGTAATATGAAACATAATATAAAACAAGGATTGCTCTTGTGGTCTCAAACAGAACTGACAGTGTCTACTTCAGGAGAAAAAGTTTATTTTGGTATGCAAAGAAAAGGACAAAAATTTTATATAATTACTTTACTTTAGATTTCTGAAATGTGATAGCTTGAAAAGTTGAACAATACAAGGCTGAGAAAACAGCCCGGCTTGTGCTGAAGTGTAAAAATAACTGCAAAAGGGGAGGAGGGCTCAGGTTATAAACAATATGTATGTCCTGCAGTACGTTCACAGGGGCATGAGTGGTAGTCACTCATGTCAGCAATATCTTTGAATTACTTTTGTATATTTATTGTTATTACCCTAATGATTTCCAAACTTGAAACACAGAAGTTATCCTTAATCTAAGAATTGGTTTTTTTGTCCATCATTTATATTGAAGAACTACACAGAACATCAGGCAAAAGCAAAAAAAGCAAAAAAACCCCAAAAAACAAAAAACAGATCAAAACAAAAAAAGCATTCAAACAGCTGTAAGAATATCAAGTCCTGAAGCTCACCAAGATTTGGGCTTTTAAAACGTCAATTACCAGAGCAGATCTGTCAGTTTCAAGTTTAATCCTAGAAACAAAAAACAAGTGGACTCTTGTTCATTTAAGCGCCAATACATACGTAAGACATTCAAGTCATTGTTTGATTTTGCCTTTAAAAGTATCCAAGAGTTGATACATGAATTTCAGTGCAAAAAAACGAGGAAAGGGAGCTCTGAAATGCTAGGTGAAAAAAAAAAAAAAAAGTTAAAAGTTGAGAATCCTCCCACCATAACAGCTAAGGGAGAAGGCTAGTATGAAATTATGTTTGCTAGAGTAATTGATTTAAAGCAAGTTTAACAAATACCATTTGATAAATGAATTCATGAATAAGAACACTCCGTCCTACCAGTCAAGGGGAATCAAGTGCCTGTGAGGATGGGCTCTTTAGTAATTTTTGTTTTCTAGTTTTCTACTCTAGGAACAAAGAACATATAAAACTTAATCATGATATCAGGCACAAGCAAAAAATCATTAGGAAACAGCTTCTGTTTTCCTAATCTATCAACAATCAGTAAAACGCAAAAGGACACTTCTCCAAATGCACCTAGCTTTTACATCAAATTACAGATTCTTAACTTCTTCTTGAAGCCTTTTCCTGTTTTAAATATGACGCACTGTAGGTACAGAGAAGAGAAGGCAGCAACAATTCTTCCATAAGCATAACACATGCAGAAGCTCACAGAATCTAGCCAAAGATTTGTACCCAAGCAGCTTGAATGCAGGCAGCCCTTCTGTAAAACCCACAAGCTTTCTCAGCCATTCCCAAGCTGTTTTCATCTTTAGTATACCTTAAGAACAAAGCAATTGATGTTACAGAACATTTTAAGTTGATGACACGGTTAAACGGAAGCGCCCTTCATCATTATATCATTTAAGAAATGTATTCGGAGAGCAGATGACAGTTAGTGCCAGGTGAAGTCAGATGCACTTGCAAAGCTTGGCTGCTGGCCATTTCACAGCAGTTGCACCTCAAGCCAGAGTGTGAGGAAGCTTCTGTGGTTACACTTTCTACCTGTTTTTGACTAACTCTCAAGTCATTCTTTCTACTTTATCAGTGACTTCATCAAAGCAAGGAAATGGCAAGTAAATACCTACACTTTTGTGAGATTAAAGCTTGGGTTTACAACCAACTCCTCAGACTCATGATTCAGGATGAAGTAACAAGTCATCTCCTTCAAATGAGGCCAAAAAAAAAAATTTTTTTTTAAACCTCCACTGACAAGTCAAAGAATTGTCCAAATTCCTGTACAAGGAGCTCTGAAAATGCTGAATATTGATCACTGAAGAAGCTTTCGTCCTCTCTAAGTGAAAGGCAGATGCTACCTGAATAGCTGAACTCTTCCTTAGAGTATTTTCCCATTTCAGAAACAGAAGCTGTTGCTTTCACCACTTGCACTGGTAGTACCTGAGCTAAGTTCATGAATTTCTGTTGTTTAAGCCCCAAAAGAGTATTTTCTGTTCTTTTATACAAAATGTATGTGCCACCAACAGAGAATAGGGTATTATCAATGCCAAAAGACCCTGCAAGCAATTAAGTAAAAAGTATGTCCAAATGATGTCATTTGGTGAGGCATCCCCTATGCCAGAGAAAGATGATTGCTTCTGTGAAATCCCTGACAATTTCTCCCCTAAAAGCTCCTTATCAATGTCCATGCCGACACCATCCATAATCAGTCTAATGCCATAGCCAATTTCTAAAACATCAGCAAGCTTCCTTTAATACTCTGGAATAGTAAACTGCAGCAAATTAGGGACTGCTGAGTGTGCCACTTCAGTCACCACTGCCACATGACTGGCAACTGCTAAGAGAGGAGCACAACATACATTTGGGGTAGGGAGCATTTCAGCTGTCACAGCATAATTTGTCACTGCACAAATCAGCAGCCAAGAAGCCAAATTACACATTAGGAAAATAATTTCTTCCTGACCCTACAGGTAATTGAAGTCCTGAAGCCTGAAGTCTGATCATAATAGCTATTAGTCAAACTTTAAATGTTCAGGGCACAAAAAAGAAAAAGGATGAAGATTCAAACCCACAGATTTCAAGGCTAGCAAAATCATCTGATCTCTTTTCTTCCACCCCTACTCTGAACAGAATAATTTCTTCCAAAAGGCACAGAGATCCTTTTATTTATTTTATTTTTTTATTTAAGACTTAATCCTTCCAAGGACTCCCGAGGAACAAATTTATCAAGTTCATGAGAACCCATTACAATATCAGTCACTCTCACTGCTAGGAAATGAAGTGATTTTAGAGTCAAATTTCTTCAGCTTCTAGCCTATACATCTTGTTTTCCTCTTTTCAGACAGTAGCTCACTATTGAAAGAAATGATATAATAAGCAATTGCAAATGCTAAAAATATGTTAGGTTTCATTTTCTCTTTGTTTTCAACCTAAAGCCTTTAAAAGGTAACTTCTATGCTTTAGTCAGCTTTTCTATGGAAAAAAAAACATAAAAGATACCAGAAAAGGGCTAATGAATGCAGGTCTTTCAACTTACTCCAAATCACCTTTCCCTCCCCCGTTTTAGAGAGCATTTTCTAAGCCTTTCCAAACTCTTTTTAAATAAAACAACAAAACAAAAAGCACCAACACCACCCATTAATATCATAATCACTTTAGCCAACACCAGTCCTTAGATGTGCCTGAATCAGGCATAACAGAATAAACTTGCAGATAATGGGAGATGCCTAAATATGCCATAATGGTGCATAATGACAAAAAAAAAATCTCAATAGTTCATCGATATGAGGCCTATGGCCAACTAAAACCTGATTTTTAAGATGAGTTTGCAAGTTTTGCATTAATTTAGGCATTGTCAATTTCTTCATTTCAATAGAAATGTATATTCTGGAATTTATGCCTGTACGAACACTATTCTGAAATGTTACTTAGTTCTGGAACAGCTACTCCAGAATGCTGTGTCTTCACTTATTTTTATGTTAGTCATCATTATATCTGCTCTTACATGCTTGCAAAAAGTATTTTCTCCCTTAAGTCTTATCTAAACCAATTTGCTAATTTTCTTAGGAGTTTTATTTATAGAACCTGGTATCATCTACTCTCTGAATTTTCTCCAAATTCTGGAAATAGTTTTCCAGTTTACTAAAATAGGGACAGATTGATAATTTAAATCTCTCCTAATTTATCTTAAGTTTTTTTTAAGTCCAATTTCTAACCCTTTGTCTGAATGACTAAGCTCCCTTCAAACTCACTATAACCACATGAACCAGTTACAATGAGCTGAATGTCATTCGCTTCTGTCTATGTAATTCTAATTACAGCATTTGTATCACTACCGGTTAAACAGCACAACTAAAACTGGATAAGTTGGTTTCAGAGCTCTGAGTATGAATTAACTGCTTATGCACAATCACATAATTTAAATCATCCTGAACAGTGGAAAATTGAACAGCATGTGAAATACTCAAGGACAGGTGAGTATATCATGATAAAATAACATTATTATGAAAGGGAGCTTGCATAGTTAAAAAAAATCAAATACCACACAGAAAGAAAAATAGTATTAAGTTGTAATGCCAACAACCATTTTTATCGCTTTCAAGAATACAAAAGCCTGGTAAGCCTCAGGAAACATATCTCAGTCCAGCATTGAACACAATAACAGCTGTTCAAGAAAAGGCCTGTTCTCCAAGATGGGAGAGTGAGTTTAGCTCTCAGCCTGAATTTCTGCCTACTTCCTAATCAGTGACCGTTCACTGGAAATGCAGACGATCATCCTCTCATGAGCCAGTGAACATCAGACAACAGGCTCAGGGAAAGAATCACTAGTCAGCAGGCTTCCTTTCCAGCTAAATCCTATTGCACTTATGTAGCTAGTTGGCTTGTTTCTTTTCCAGTGGTCCATAAGGAAGGGAAATGGATTGCATTTCCAACAGAGCTCAGGAAGAACCACCACAGCCAAGACAGTAAATATGCACAAAGCAGTAAAGACCACATGCAGAAAATAATTTCCTTTTAACTCTGTTCAAATATAAACATATTCATTCTTTTCTTTATTAAAGATTGTAATTACCATCCCTACAAAAAAGCCAGCTTGCTAAATTTTTGTTATCTGTTTAGATATTAGACAGCTGAAATGGAAACATTCCTAGTTAATGCACTTTAATCATCATGTAAAATCAAAAAGCAAATACTTTAAGCTAAATAAGAAAAAAGACAGAATTTTCATTAAAAACACCATTTTGCACTACTGATTATAAACATTAACTTTTATGACTTTAAGCATTATACACTCAAGTAAGTTCATATGCACAGGCATATGACCAAGTTAATACAAGATAAACAAACAGAGACTTACAGTGGATCACTTGCACTGCAATGCCTGAGTGCACAACCCATATTCCACAGTGGGGGGGAGAGGGGGAAGGGTCAAATAATTTATATTTAAATACACAACAGCAGGCACTTGAGTGTATACACTCTTCCCAACTAAGTCTATATAACCTACTAGTTACTTATTCATGCATCTTTTCTGTCTTTAGATACAGATACAAGATAAGCTGCAGGCTAGTTTTCCTTATACAGCAAGGCTCTTCCCTAGTAGAATAAAGATAGCTGTCATGTTACATTCATTTTATCCACTCATCTTTCCCCCTCAGTTAAGGCTGCTGTCTTTGCTGTTGTTTTTTTTTTTTTTCTTTCTCTCTCTCTCTCTTTTTTTTTTTTTAGTAATTCAGTTATCAATTCGGATTTAAAAAACTAGCCACAGAACAGAAAGTGACAACATAACTATGATTCATAATATAGGCCACAAAGACGCTACTGCTTAGTTCAAGAAGGGATGCAGATAGGTCTTCATTCTCTCCCTCTCCTCAGCCCTGGTGAGGCCACATCTGGAGTACTGCGTCCAGTTCTGGGCTCCCCAGTACAAGAGGGATGTGGCACTACTGGAGCAAGTCCAGCGAAGGGCTACAGAGATGATTAGGGGACTGGAACATCTCTCCTATGAGGAAAGGCTGAGAGAGCTGGGCCTGTTTAGTCTAGAGAAGAGAAGGCTGAGAGGAGATCTTATCAGTGTGTACAAGTATCTGAAGGGAGGGTGTCAAGAGGATGGAGCCAGACTCTTTTCAGTGGTGCCCAGCGACAGGACACGAGGCAACGGGCACAACCTGAAACACAGACACTTCCATCTGAACATGAGGAAAAACTTCTTCACTGTGAGGGTGACAGAGCACTGGAACAGGTTGCCCAGAGAGGTGGTGGAGTCTCCTTCTCTGGAGAGATTCAAAACCCACCTGGATGCGATCCTGTGCAACGTGTTCTAGGTGACTCTGCTTGAGGAGGGGGGTTGGACTAGATGATCTCCAGAGGTCCCTTCCAACCTCAACCATTCTGTGATTCTGTAATTCTTATTGGAGATGTCAGAGCTGCCAAACTTTCACATTTCCTCATTATTTATTTATTTTTAAGAAAAAATTACTCTAGATGGAATTTCTACCATTTAGCAGAAAAAAAAAGAACTACCCTTTAGTTAAATACCCTTCTTTTCAGGTGCTTATTCTGTACTCAGCCTATATTCCTCCCTCACAGAAATTTTCATTTTCATCCACTTCAGCTACAGCAACTTTTATTTTAAACTCTCTTCTTAGGGTAAGAGCTTAAAAAGTTATCTGCCATTGACCAAAATGGTGAATCTCCAATGATAGCAATAAATTTCATAAAACTTCCTTTTTTAATCAAATGCTACTTTAACAGATGCTAGATGCTTTAAAACACTTACTAAAAAACATTTTCATCAAGTTGGTGTTTTACTGTTAAATATTTCAATATTTTTTCCCCACAAATATTTAACTGTTGGCTCCAAAATGCTTCTCAAGAAATAATATCTGATTCTTTTTTTTTTCATGAAGATATCTTAGAAGGACATGAGAACACTTATTTTTAAATAATAAAAAAAAAAGGAGAAATAATTCTCAAAATACCTAGAGGAAAAAAATCTGGATCATATTCTTTTGAAATCAAAGAAACAATATTTTGACACTGATGGAAACTTTTCCCAAATCATTAAAAGGGAGATAAAAAGCCAAAAAGAAGTAAAAGGGGAAACCCAACATCTGAGAATAACCTCTTCTCTCCAGTTTTGGGCCATGCAAATTGATCATGGCTTTTTAGTCATTTTAATGGTGGTGATTCTATATGCTAAATTAGCATTTATATCTCTATAAATTTGTCTTTACTGAGCTTGCACAGACATAAAAGGAATTTGAACTAGCACCAAAACAACACAATTCTTCTTGCCGTGAGAAAGGGGAAAAGCCACTCCAAGCTATGTTTAGTCTTCATCATATTTTCTTACTCACTTCAGTTCTCAATTTTAGTCCAGAAACTTTCAATTGTGGCTATAAGTTTTATTGCTCATATAGCATTACAAATTTATTTCTGCAGAGAGGATTTGGATCTATTGGAATTCTAACCTTTTTGGCATATAAAAATAGCTAATACTTAGTTTACAAGAAACGACAGTCAGTCTATAGCTTCTGCAGCCTCCAGAGAACAAAGCATTAACTGACAATAATTCTAAGTATTACCATTAATGTCAGCCTTCCAAACTTGCAATCTTATGAAATCAGCCACAGAACAGAGCTATGAAACCCACTTATTCAAAAAAGGGATTGTGCCCACACAGTGCAAAGAGCGGCTTAGAAGATATATCCAGGTTGATTAATGACCATAATAAACCTGTACAGAGAACAAGAATTGTTCTCTGCTCTGTAGAAAAGAGGAAGGAGGATGGGATTTTCAGAGTTTCCAAAAAAACCCCACAGAACAGGAAGACAGCAGCACCATACTGAACATCCCAACAAGTAAATAATGTCTCTCTGGCAATGGGAATGCAATCAGATAAAAGCTATAGCTATGCTCTGTGGCAACTGCTCAGCTTTCAACCCCTACTCCCAAATTGCTACAAGCTACAGTTTATGCTTTGTGTTGCTAAACTCAACCAATATTAACAACTGTGCAACAGTGGCCTACTGAATGACAGGATTCTGCCCCCCGCCCCACACTTTTTTTGTGGGATCACTCTTCAGAGTGGAACTGCATCAATTTATAGAACAACTACTGAACATGGACAATACATTAATTTAAATTTTGCTGCATAACACTTGCAACTTGTATAAGGCTAAATTACAGCTGCAGAAAAGATTCATGAGGCAAGAGGAGCACAGTCTCTCCACCCTGTCTGTGCTCATGTGGCTACTGTTACTCAAGGGTCCACTGGAAACAGGTTTTAGCCTGGAGGACAAGGAAAAGAACAGCAAGATAATGCTTTATCAACTACAATGCAAAGCTTATAAATATAATCAGAAGTCAAGAAAAGGTAGGAAGGGCCTTAATAATAATGCTGTGGCATTAACACTACCTATTAATTGTTTAGCAAAACAGTTTGATGAGCTGTAATGTGGGAACACAGACCAACAGGAAAAAGCAGGCTGCAATGCCTGATAAAGCCAGAAAAAAAAAGTGGGTAGAGAAGAACAACTGCAGCAAGTTAAAAAAAAAAAAAAAGAAAAGATAAAAGACAAAGCAAGAAGAATGAAAATAAGAGAATTCTAGTCTTTGAAAAGGAAACAAATCATTAATAAGAAATTAAAAGAGCAAGTAAGAATTTGGAAATGAAATGCTGAAGCATGTTTAACTGAAGAAATTCAGTTCACCCTACTCAAAATACCTCGGAAGCAGTTACCCCTCAGAAGTAAATAGACAATCTCTTCCGGTCAGACTCTTTCAGAAACTGCTCAATGATCTAGCTTGACATCCTGCTAACACAGATCACAGAATTTCACCCGACAATTCTAAGTTCTTAGGCTAAGTTACATAACGTCTTTTCAAGAGACATCTAATTCTGCTTCAAAGATGACAAGTACCAGAGAATCTCCACATCACTAAGTTGCTCCAAGAGTTAATTACCTTCACTCAAAAATACCTCTTGTTTCTAGGTTGACATGCCTAGCACCAATTCTCAACCTAAACATGCACCCCTTTGCTAGCTTAAGTAGTCCCTTCATCACTAGATTTTCTTTTTTCTGACATAGGTACTTTTAAAACATGATTAAATCATCCCTTATTTCTGTATCTCATTTCTGTGTTCCTTCCTCTAATGTCTCTTCCCCTAGGAAATTCAATTTAATCAAAGGAAGAATTCATGGGACTCGTCAAGAACTAGAACTCTGATCAAATTTTCCCTGATGAACTGGAAATTTATTTCAGCCCTCCTCCATCAGATAATGATATTCAGTACTACTAATTGACAGAGTAACTTCATCCATAAAGATTCAATCTCTGTCGTTGAAAAAGATCTCTCTGTCAGCATCTAACATAACCAGGCTTCCCCAAAAGCAAGATCATCTTCACTATTTTGGAAGATAAAGTTAGGCAAAGCTATTTGGGCAAATCACGATCTGGTTAAGCCATACGAAAAGCAACCGACAAGCTATGTGCAATATTTCTATCACAATAGAAAAGCTTCTTTTTTCTCTCTCTCTCCCCACATCTTCCCTCCCTTCTTGTACTTAGCAGCAGCAGTTCAGAGGGCACAAAGAGTCTCAGTGTTTTCTATCACCTCTGACAGAATTAAATAGCAGGATAGTCAGAGCAAGGGTCTCACTAAATACTGGTAATCGCTGGTACCTCTAGACTGCCCATTGATGGCTGCAAAGACAGAGTTACAGACAGTCCAGAATGCCAGGCAAAAGTCTAAAAAGAAAATGAATTCCAGTATGACCAAGTAGTCCACGTCCCTTGTTGCAAGAAAGAAAGAGCCAAACTTGGCAACATTCACTATGCAGATCTCTCAGTGTTTCCTCAGATACATGAGTAGCACGGATCATTTGTTAAGTATTACCTTAATTCACCTTTAAACTAGTATATTAACATGACAACCATGATCCAGTTTATTGTCATATTAGCAGCAGCTGGCAAAAATGGAAACTAGAGGCTATATTATCCTTAATGCTCAAGATGGGATACAAATATTCCTGTTGAAACAAATTTTTCCAGAAGAAAAACAAAAGCTAGGGGAGAAATAAACCCTACTTTATTAGTTTCCATCTTTTATCCTGAGTGAAAGCATAATTACAACTCTGATTCTGGCTAAATTATATCTGAATTACTTTTACTATAGCACCGATTTCACCAGGCAGTTATACAGCAACCCAGAATTTTGCTGTCTTACAGATATTCCTATGAGCTGCAATCTGCTTTGTGCCCTTGAGCATATTGACTGCTCTCTAGATTTTGGTGCACTCCAACTCCAGATCAATGACGAAGATATTAAGCAGGACATGTCCCAGGATAGAGCCATGAGCAGCTCCACCTGTAATCAGCCTCTAAGGTAGAACATGAACCATTACTGGGAATAACCCAAAATCAAATACCCCGCAGTTATCAAGTTACCTGGATAATTTTTATTATTATCTAAATTCTGCCTGCCATGATTGGTACAGTATTTTGGTGCAAACTGCCAATTCATAAATTGGTCTTTTTCTGTCTTGCTGGATAATTTCATATTTAATTATTTACAAGCTTCAGATAACCAGCTTTTAAATCCATTTAATGTACTATATCAAGAACTCAAATTGGGGACCCAAAAATCCCCTAATGGAAGCAGAAGCCATGAAAAATAGCCCATTTCTTCACCCTATCTCAATATAAGTATCTTCTACCATCTTCAATCTGAGACAGAAATTTTCAGTCTGCAACTTATCTATTACAAATATAAAGATATTTTGTAAGCCAGTCACATAAAACTATGCTGAAGCCATCCAATTTCACACTGAGGAACAGACTACCTGGAGATGTTTCCAGCAGAGCAAGCCTGTAAGGAAAGGACAAAACTTTCAAACCTTTTAAAAGCTAAAATATCTTTTCTTAAAACTTTGCCTTTGAGAACTTTTCTCATCTTTTTTTTTCCATTCACCAGCACCCTCCTCTATCGTACTTCAGATCTACAGATTTAAAAAGCAAAGTTGATAAATAGTGGGTACATAGAAGATTCAGTGGAAATGGAAGATTTTCAAATGATTTATATCAGTACTATTATCCTTCTCATGCTTGTTTGCAACTTTGTCCCCTATTCTATCATCGCTCCCTCAAACAGTGATTTAATCTGTTCAATGCCATTGTTAGCTGTACTTCTTGATTTAAATAACTTTAAAAAATTGATTTGATTTTTTCAAAGTTTAAATAACCTTTAAAAAAGTCTGTGCACGTTCTATTAGATACCAAAACTGTACAGTCCAACACAGATCCAGATGTTCAACCAAAAAGAATACTCAATGAGCCTTAAGGCATCATTGTGAAGACAGATCATTTTATGAAGAAAATGCAACTGATATATTGGTCAAATAATTTCATCTTTAAGAACCTAAGCATGCTGTATTAGAGTAAGCTAAAACAGCTATTTCAAACAGCATTTTGTAATTTCATACAGTACATGGACAGAAAAAATTCTTAGGTACATAGTTTCATTTCCTGTATACAGCCTTCTATTAAATTTCATCCAGGTACCCTTAAAGCCATTTCAATAGCTACAGTACAACTCAAGTTGTTCTCAGATGATTAACTGCTATGCATGCCAGGTAGTAAGAGGAGAGAGCGGTATTAAAAGCACCTCTATGATACTCTTAGTGAGAAGACAGATCTGGTAAGTTTAGCAGGAAAATCTCATCTCAGAATTTTGCATCCTGAAACTTACTATTTCAGCATTTTTGATTCCTAATACCAACAAATTTTTTTTGCAAAAAACAGAAAGGCTTTTAAAAATAACTTTATTTTAAACTTGAATTTGGCGACTACCACAGAGGAACAAATGGGAATCACTTGCTTCTCTAATAAGTATCCAGTGTGCTAACCTTTTGGAATCACAAAATCCCATAGGTTGGAACGGACCTTTAGAGGCCATCTAGCCAAAACCTCCTGGACAAAGCAGGTCCAGTTAGAGCAGGTTGCTCAAGACCTTGTGCAGTCCAGTTTTGAGTACCTCCACTGATTACCATGAATTATCACGATTTACCCCCCCCCAAATTGTCTTAAAAAGACACTGTCTCACACCTCATGGTACACACAGTTAAGTTCATGCTACAGACTGAGAAAAGTCAGAGGCTCCACGCGTGATAGCAGTTAATAGCAAAAAGAATAAAAAAGTCTTTATTGACTCTTATTCTTGCTGAGTGCATAAACACATGAACAAACCAAACTAGTTCTAGCTTGTACTTCAATCACAGAACTTTTACTGCTGGTTATGCATGAGCTGCAATGTCATTCGCTCATTTTCAAATTCCTAGCTGATTTACCAAGTTTACAGTTTGAAAGATTATTTATACTTGTAAACTTAGTAGATATCACCATTGAATCATAACAAGTATAGTTTTAAGCAGAGCAGAACTGGCTAGGTTTTGAGATACAAATGATACACAGCAAATGTCCAAGTTTACTGCAGACAGCTGAAATTTCAGCATATGCAAATGTATCCAATACGGCAGTACTGGCAATCAGTCACAACAAGCACAGTTGAAAGCTCTAAATAAAGTAATGCCTATAGACTTCTGCAAAGTTTGGAGAAGCCTCATTGTGTCAGACCTTATACAAATAGATAGCAAGTTCCTTGGAGAGTTTACGATCAAGGCCCTGAACTGTAGCACAGTACCCTTCAATTGACCTCCACAGGTGAAGGTTTCTCAGTCTGCCTCACACATGCAATATAACTGGACACAGGTGAAGGGGGGAAAGAGATGCAGAGGAGGGAATAGTGACCATTTCAAGGTTACACAACAGCCCATAGAGACTACGGGGGTCTCAACTTCCTGTCCATTGTATTATAATTTTTCCTCATATTTAAACTCAAAGCACAAAGATTCTGCAAACAAGTGCTTTTTTGAGATCTTTTATCCAAGCATGCGGTTAATATTTATCACTCATGAGAGCAGAAAGACACAGTACAACCTAATCATCTCTCCCATACTTAGTTTCAAGAACACAGCAAAACAGCATGGTCAATTTTTATTCTCACTGTATTTTCCTCACATCATTCAAGATTTTGACGTGTTACTTCAGCTGTTAAAGTGTTTTCAGTTTAATTGAGGTCATTCTTTCTGATTGTATTTTGATTTATGTCAGGGTCAAAACATTAGCATTAAAATAAATGGTAGCATGCTTTATATTAGTTTTGACAGCAGGATATGAGAAACGAGCAGTATATGTGAAGAGATTTTTATAATGTTATTTTAAGCATATAAGCTTTCTCCCACATCACCTTCCAATCATTAGTTTGCTTTTGATACTCTTACAAAGTATCCTGGATTGCTATTTTAGATATTAGTAAAAAGCAAAAAAAAAGAAAGTGACTTGCCTGAGGTTAGACTGAACGGCAAAAATAGAACCAGATCTCCAGCATCCCAGTGCACTGTTCTAATGACGAGACCATGCTTCAACTCTTCCATGATTACTTCAGCTACCATTTACGCTCAGTAATTGTCTTAGTTTCTAGGATGCTAGTAGAGAATCTGACAAGCTTTAGAAAAAACAATATTAATCATTTTGACTGACCTATCAGATCTGGATGTTTAAAAAGAAGTTTTTCCCAGATCCAGCATATGCTGTAACTTCAAAGGTCAGGGACAGAACCTAGCCTAAAACAGTCTTGCTCTGTCTGCATCAGTCTTGTATATGGGAACTATTAAAATAGTCTCAACCAGCTTTTAGTCAGTTGTCCAAATAAAAAGCAGTAAAAAATAGCTGTTGCATAAGGTGAAGAAATTTTTTAGAAAGTTATACACTGAGTATGAACAAAACAACAAAAACAAAACAATTCTTGGGGGTAAAAAAGTATGCCAATAACTGTATGAAAACTATTCCACATCCAATAGTAAGAGAAGACGAATCTAAAACAAACATGTTCTGACTTCTACTTAAATATATTCCTATTTACATTTGTCTTCAAAACATAATATTAACCATAAGGACTCTGGCACTACTATGGCTTCCTTCATCCTGAAACCTAGAAGGTTGGCGTCCAAAAAACTCTCAAGAACAAACAGAAAGTTGTCCTCAATCCATGTGGCAATATAGAATGTGACAATTACACTAGGAAAGGACAAGCCTACAAAAAGCCTGCAAATCATATGTATTTGCAAAGGAAACTCTTAAGTTATATTTTTGTCCCTCCTGGATGGCAAGAGGCTTTTCAAGACTGAATACACAATTTTCTTCCTGTCATTTAACTCCTTTGCTATGGGTTCATTGACTTACCAAGTGAAAAAAACAAACGATTGAACAACTTTCAATCTTACTCATTCTTCAGTAATACAGGTGCACTAAGGACTCAGCTAGGGGGAAGAAAAAAAAAAAAGTCACATCAATGTTTAGTCTGAAACTGATGCTTAAGTTTTTTGGATAGTCTGCATACAGTTTTCTCTGCTTTTGTGTTTGTTAAGAAATGAGACACTTCAAGTTCTATTTCTCTAGCCAGACACAATGTACATCACTATCACTTTTCTCCCGGTGGGGGGGGAGAGTGGGTAATGGGAAAATTTTTTTTACCATGGACTAACTAAGATTGGGGAGCGAAAGTAGTCATGTGAATCTGGAGTACTCCAGAATCATTTCTCTTCCTACTTGTGATGGCTCCATAAACAACTCCTGCTTGTCTTCTCCAAAGGAGCATGAAGCAAGAATTACCCTTCAGTGCATCGGCGCCATCTTTCCCCCAATCTCTCCTTCTCATATACCTTCAAGGTGGGAGGAAAATAGTGCCCTTCACCTTTATTTTTCCACTTTCATTTGCGACATTCTGATCTGTTCCTCTCTCTCTCCTTTCGTACATGTGAGTATCTGTTCCTATCAATTTTTTTCTGTAGCATTTTCTGAAAACATACTGCACTGGGTCTTACTAGTCACCTTGGACTCAGCAGTATAGAAAGAGGACTGGACCAAGAATGCACAACCTCAGTTCTATTCCCTCTCCACGGCTTCCTTCCTGCAGCTGGAGCGAGGCATGTATGTCCACACAAGGGATGGAAAGGATATTCCTAACTATATCCTTACTCCCAGAACTTTTATTACTGTATTTTACTGTGTCTGACTTGACTAAATCTGGTAGAAGCTAAGGTACTGCAGGATAGAGCCAGAAATACTCTCCTCCTCTCTTCCCAACTACCATCTCATTTTGAGCCCCTATCCTGCTCTAAAGGCACACTATCCAAACTGGTCCTGCCTTCTCTATGCTCATTTACTGCCCCTTGCAGAATGGCATTTAGATTGTAGTTAAGATCAGTGGGACTGGATCTCAGAAGTCACTATTTGAAGAGTTTTGCTTTAAAACTTCACTGTCTTTTTATTCAGGGCTACACAAAGGCACTGCACTCAACAAAAGGAGGACTCCAAGACACAGTTTTCAGCCTGTGATCCACAGATGCAGGCTGTCAAGGAATTCTTCTAAGGGGTCCACAAGAGAAAAAATAAACAAACAGCCAAACCAAGACTTATTAGTCAGCTTAAATGTACTACTCAGAGTCTATGCCCAAGCAGTAGAAAATTGCAAAAAAATTGAGCGTCACAAGTCAGAAGAGACTGAAAAATCAGTGTTCACTACGGAAATCAAATTCACTTTGTGAAAATGACAGAAATGTGTCTAAGAAATTTCAGGGAATAAACTGTATCAATAAAAAGAAATGGCATCAGTATAAATTATGCCATTTTCTTGAAGGGCTTCAATCATATCCATTCACACTTTGTGACTCTAAAACTGCCTTTGTTTGTCTAGGAATGCCAACACAGTCTGTAGAGGAAAAGCAGTGTCTTCTCTATAAATCAACAAAGCCAGACTACAGCCCTGGCTATCACAACTTTTAGGACATGAATCAATTCCATCATATTGGTATACGACATCATTGACAAATTTCATATAAGCATGTAAGCTATTACACATGTGAATGAACACAATCAAAAATCAGACTTAGAAATAACTATTTCTTAAGTGTTTGCATTTAAACAACACCACAAGACACCAGAGACTGAACTGACAGGCTTACAAATTCCCATCACTAAGAACACTGAATCTTCTTCATAATATTTTTAAATGCCAGTGTTAAATTCTCTGAAGACAAAGTCAAGTGAACAAGAGAGACTGTAATTCAGAATTGATTGTTTTTATTATCAATTTAATATCATCATATCTGTAAAAACAAGTTACTAGACAGTTACTCAAGTGGAGTCCTTCATTAGAAAACTGAAAGGCTTATCTACCTTTATTCTGATATGTGTCCTTAGGATCCATTTCTTCCCTCAAGTCTGGTCTAGAAACATGACCACTGCCTCCTCTCTGAAGTTGTATTCCATGCCCTTATTCTTTTTTACATTTATTCTGTTTCATCCTCTCAGAATCCATCTGACCTGATACATTTCAATCTCCTCCAAATACACCCTGCTCTAATGCAGCAACTTGCTTGAAAAATAAATTCTTATGTCAGCTGAAGTCAATATGTTTCATCTACTCTGTAAGACACCACATTTATATGTTGCTTTTTAACTACTGCCACACAACCACGCTTGTAAGTACACCATGAGTCTGCACCTTGGAAATGCTTGAAAGCTCTTCTCAGCAATGCTGCACAATAGGCTTAGGTGTTTTGCTTGGGGCTTTTTTTTCCTTGTTAAACCACAATAAAAAGACAATGTGCCAAAAGACTAGAAGTTAAAAAGTCCCTGTCTGACTTTCACTAAAGTTTGGAGAAAACACCATCGACCTTGGGAAGGCGTCAAACACCTGTCAGAAGTTCAAAGATGCAAAGGGGGGCTCGCTGTCACCTCTGAGGCATGCATTTTCCCCCTTTCTCATGGAGGTTTGCCCGCCTGTTTGGCTTGGCTCAGCCTCCTGCTGGAAGCCTGCCGCGGGGAAACCAGCCCAACGCAAGGAAGCCTCCCCCCTCCCTCCCTTTTTAAAGGGCAGCTCCAGCTCCATCCCCGCCGCTGTCACGGAGGACAAAACCCCACCGAGCTCGCCGCAACGGCAGCGACTGGCCCCCGCCTCCCCCAAAAGACCCCCGCACCCCCGCCAGGGCACCACGGCCTCCCCGACAGTCGCGGCGGAGGGGACCGTGCCAGGGGCGCCGCAACGCGGGCAGCGGGGGCCGCGCCGTCCCGGCAGCCGGCGGCCCCGCACCGCCTCGGCGAGGGGGCAAACGGCAGCGAGGCCGCGGGCTTCACCAGCCGCCCCCTCCCCGTCGCCGCCACCACCGCCGCCCCCCGCGCCGGGGACGGGCGCGACACAGCGGCGAGCGGAGCCCGACTGGCAACCGCCGCGACCCCCGCGTGCGGCCGCCCAACGGCCCCGCAACGGCCGCGACCCGCCGCCGCCGGACGGGGTGGGGAGGGAGGAGGAGAAAAAGAAAGGAAGAGAAATCTGGGTCTCACCTTCCTTCTCGGCCTGGGCCGTGTGGAGGAGCACGGCGAGGGCGAAGCACAGCGCCGCGCCGCGCCACGCAGCCCCCCAGCTGCCAGCGCGAGGCAAGGCAGAGCCGGGGGAGCGGGCCGCCGCCTCCCGCCGCGCCGTCATCGCGCTGCCGCAGCCGGTGCGGGTCCGCCGTGTCTCCGGCCGGGCCGCGGCGCGCGCGCTGAGGAGCTCGGGGAGGGGCGGGGCCGGGGGCGGGTGCCCCGGAGCGCGCTGCGTCTCCTGACGCATGTGTCACTCACGGGCGGGGCGGGGCGGGGCGGGGCGGGGCGGGGCGGGGCGGGGCGGGGAAAGGAAGGGAGGGGGCGGTGCCGTGCGCGCGCCCGCGCACGCAGGGGCGCATACCTGCCGACACCGCGCCCCGCCCCGGCCTGCGGGGGAGGGGTTAAGAGCGAGGGCAGAAGGCAGTGCCATCTTAAGTGTGGGCAAGCCGCCTCTTTCCCTCCTGTCCTGCAAGGGAGAAAGCTCGGAGTGGAGCTTTTTTTTAAAAAAAAAAAAAAAAGATTTGAATTTACGCCTTCTGCAAGTGCTAGCTGTTCGCGGCGGGGTAATCCCGTCTCTTTTATTACTCTTCTGTTCCCCCTCTCTTCCCGGCTTGGCGTCTCTCTGTCTCCCGTGGAGCGCAGCGGCACCTCCCCTTGCCCTCATTCAAGATGGTGGCGCGGGGCGACGCGCTGCTCAGCCATGGCGGCCGCGCGGCCGGAGGGGGGGCGGGGTGTAGGGGCTGTTGTCCGCCGTGTGCAGCGCCGGCGCCGCCCGGGCGACCGCCGGTGCCGCGGGAGGGCGGTGCGGGGCCGAGTCGGGCCCCTTGCAGCCGTTGGGCCGCTGCGGGCCTGCTGCTGCCCGGAGCGGGGAACGGCCTCCCGGGAAGGACGTTTGTGTCCTTGGCCATTCCCCGCCATGGCCAGGCGCTGCCCGCTGTAGAGCCACGCACGTGGCCTGGCGCACAGGGTGCGCACAGACCATAAAATCAGAGGAAAGGGAGGTATCGCATGCTTTAGGCACAGTGTCAAGCCCTGTCTATGCTAGAGCAAGGGTGTGATAATACGCATTTACCTGCGCTGAGGAAAGGCATGCTCCTGTTATCTTTGTGTTTCAGCAGTGTTTATTGGCTGTAGGGTCTCGGTCAAAAGTAGGAATTAAATCTGGGATAAGACAAAGTGTGTGTTATTATAAATCTGAACTTGCTTATCTGTCAAATGGACACAACATTGCACTGGCAAACGCGTGCTTTCCATCGATGCTGAAAAGAGTTTTGATTCCACATAGGCACTGTGGCTCTACATGGTGAGGCCTCCAGTAGCGATGCCAACTGCAGTCGTAACTTGCTCTGGATCGCAGCTTCCCAGGATCGGGACTGATACTGCCAAGGTCGTCTCAGATAAAGTGGCAGAGGGAACAATCCGTAGTACAAATGGTCTCTGTTCATGAGGAACTGAGTTAAATTTTTTACAGTAAAAAGTGTCATGCAGCATCCTTTAATCATTCACTTAACTGCAAGAGACTTATGTTGAGTCTTAAGTTCTTGAACACATGGTCATATTTTAGCAGCCACAGTAGCATAATAGCTTCATATAGCACAATAGATTCAGAGTCTCAAAGGGACTGGCCACTGCACAACCTAAATAACAACAGTGAGTAACATTTATTATGGCTCTTACACAATCATAATATACACTGTTCTCTATTGTCAGAACACCCTGAAGACACCTTGAAATTCTCTAGGTCATTGTTCTATTGTGTTAAGGCAACTGCGTCAAGTAGGTTTATTTTCAAGGGAAAAATGGAAAATTAGAAAACTTGGGTCAAAGCCCTCCCCAGCAGCAGTGATCATTTCCAGAAGATACGTTGTGTGAAGAATCAAATTAAAGGCTTCTGTGTAAATCCTAATATCTCAAACTGCATAATCTTTTGATCACTGCATTGAGAAAGGATGTATCTGAATTGGTGACTTAGGAAGATGAGTCTGTGTTAACAGTTCTCAGAACCACCCAAACCGTGGTGTGTATAAAGCCTGTGAGCAGAAGCCCACATGTTGACTTCTGTGGGGGATAGGTATGCACATCAAGGAGCACAACCAAATCTAAGTAAAGAAGTTGGAAAGACAAACAGTAGTTAGTGCTGCTTGTTTGCCATAGTAGACCCTGTATGGTCTTTAACTTACCTTCTTATCTAGGCTTTTACTGTGCACATTATTTTCTGGAAAAGAAGTCAGCAATTTTCTACTTCTCTATATTTTAAATCCAGTGTTGCACAACTGAACAGCCTGACTTTCTCACCCTAATTCATGCTGCAGAGCATCCTACCCATTAAAATGAATGGGAACACTAATGAAACTAAGATGTAAGGATGGCAAAATCTGCCTCAGAGTAAAAATGGAAGTGCCAACTGTGTGTTATTAAAAAAAAAAAAAAAAGGCTATGAAATAAATGAGAGAACAACTGTGAGTCCTACCATTATGGAATGTATGTATCTTAAACCTTACAGCATAAAAATAAGGGCAGTTTTAAAATGTTCTATATACTGAATGTCTTTCTCAAAAGTTATTATTAGATGTGTAGAAAACAAATAGCTTGCAGTACATATTCTTCCTTTCATCTTTGTCCAGAACTCCCACTGTTTTCAGTCAAGAGTTCTGTGCAAGAAAAAACAATACAATATGGTTCAATGTCTGTATATGATAAAGCAAAAAGCATTCTGTTAATTTATTTCTGAATTAATCTGGATTATATTATTTCATAAATGTTTGAGGCTCTGCAAGTTGCTTGGTTTATTATTGGTTTACTATTATTGCTTGGCAGTGTATATAAATATCAACATTTGGATCTTGCAGTATTATGTTCCTATTGCAGTATTACTATCCTATTGAACTTTTTTCTTAAAGCACAATTCTTATACTGCAGAGAATAATTTCCTATAATAAATTATAGCAGGACATAGAATATAGTTCTTATGGAAATGTACTTCTGTTGATGAAAAGAAATCGCAAGAATACTTAGCCAGTAAATTCAGCAACTGGTTAGTCAGAGAGACGAAGAAATGCCCAATTCTACTGGAGGATGCGTCACAAAAACTTCAAAATGCACAGGTATACTCCTAATTCTGCAGGGATTGTCAGCTTTGTTAGCATGATTGTTAAAAAACAGTGAATTGAATACCAGAAGAGATATGGTCTTATGTTGGTTGTCCACCTTCAGTGAAAAGGTGTATATCTAAAGACTGCAATATTTACTGAGCTATGGCAGTTTAAAATATTCCTCTGATAGGAATAGGAATACACCCCTAGTGTTGGTTTCCAGCTGTTGTGGAAGTGATCTTCATTAACAGTTTAAACTGCTTTGCTAGGCAAGGAACCAGAACAGCTAAAATACAGATAAGCAGTTTCTGTTCTGCCATCTTTGCTACAGAGGCAGAAACTTCTGGAGGAATGACAGAGCGGTTAGTTGGAAGCCATAACCTCTTAAACTGCTGGTATTCATTAGAGGTTATATGTCAGATTCCTAAAGCCATTATCAAATGTTAAAACTGCCTCTCTCTCTTATAGAGAGTCACCTCTTCTGTAAGAGACCGACCAAACCCAGATGATTGCGCTGAAATCAGTGAGAAATGTTCATGGGGTGCGTTTCACAAGTTGTGCTGGGGGGACAGCAACTTACGGTGGGAAATGCAGCCTCTTAAATTGGCATGGAGACTTTTGTAGAGAATGTGCCCAGGTGACTCTCTCTTTGCTTTTAGTGAATGTTTTGAATGGTCAGTTGGTTCTTTAAATCTTACTGCCATGAAAATAAACCAAGGAAAGAAAGAAGTGGGGAACAAGGAGCTTGTCGGATCATCCAATCAACTTTCCTGCCAGTACAGACTTAATTTTGGTAGTTTATCTATTAGTATTTTTTCAAGTTCTGTTTTAAATGGCTTAACCGAAAGAATTCCCACCACTTCCTTTGAAAAATTTGCACAAGTTCTGCACTTCATTTACAACAAGATTTTCTGATATTCAGTCTTTCCCCACCCTCTTTCCATTACTCCTACTTATTCCCATATGTATAAGCCTAAATATTTCCTCCCCAACCTTAAGGTTTGCATTACTTAAGTATTTGCTGACTGGAGACATGACTCCATCTACCTCTTCTTTAACAAAACTAGATGCGTTTAGCTCTTTTAACCTTTTCTATAAAGCAACTCTTCCGGATAATTCTTGCTGCTGTTCCTTAAATTGCCTCATTTGCCTTGACGTTATGATGGATTGCACAGAAATGTAGCACATACCAGCATGGAGTCTGCTAGGGAAAAGTTGGCCTTTCAGAAATGTTTCAATAAGCTTGAGCTGCCAAAATGAGTTTGCATCACTTTACTGCTTTATATCACTTGGCTGCATTTCTGAGATAGTATTAGGCACCCTAAAACTGGGTTTACCGCTCTGTGGAGCTGTGGCTTGTCTTTTACTTGTCGATACTCTGCAGCTCCGGGTCCCTGGCTCGACCTGTGTGCTGAAGGCAGCCCTGCAGCTGAGGGCAAGTGGCTGGGGGTTTCAGCCTGCTTCACTGTCCGTGCCAGCTTCAAGTCATTGAAATGCTTTGTTTCCAGCATTTTATTTATGGCGTTGTGAAACTGGTGCATGAAGAAAACAGAGTAGATATGATATATTGGAGTTTTCATATTCAAGATTGTCTACAAGATTTATTTTCAGTGAACCCTTGTTACTTTTTGCTTCATTCCATTATTCTCGAGATAAATAGTGGTAAATTTGCTTTATTTTTTTATTTTTTTATTTTCTGTTCAGCTAATCAGTCATATGATCATACACATATATTAAAATCCAAGATATGTTATACAATTTTTTTTTGTTAACCCAATGAGAAAAAATATGATTCATTTCTTTAAGAATTTTATGTTTTATGAACTAAATGCAATGATCCAGAAATTATTTTCTCAGAGAAAGGGATGATCAATTCCTGATCGGTCTGGTGATTGACTGAACATGCTTGCCGTGTGAGAGCCTCCTTTTGGCTTTGTCACGGTAAAAACTATGACACTCTCTGTGATTTTGGCTTGCCAGTTTCCTCTAATCAAAGAAATTACACAGTATTTTAATGGCAATAGCCTTAGCTGTAGTAGCACTATTGTGAACTATGGTGTGGATTGTTGCTATAGATACATATCTGGAAAGCAGTTTGCAATAAGCATTAGCTTCATTCATTTGACTCCCACTTCATGTTTCCCTACTGCTCCGTCTATATAATGCAACTGCAATATCGCAGCCTCCCTTTCATACTGAGATCCCAGCACCAAACAGACTTGGTTGGTCTGATCTAGGCTGACCTGATGAGTTGTGTCTGGCATATAAGTTTGACATGTAAGAGGCGAAGGCACACAGAGGAGACTGGCTGGAAATGGTTATTGCCCAGCTACAGCACAGTGACATGAGCCTTCCCTGTTGATTGACTGGACAGGTCACTCTTATTTGACCTAAAGCATTATCACTGTCCTCGTGCACAACCTAGCACATGGCATGCTATGCATTGAGACATAGCTGAGTTGGGAGATACAGCACAAAGGGCTCGATCCTGCCACAAAGTCCAATGTAGTGAAAGACTACAACACCAGTTTAGCTCCATGCATTATAGCTTATATGTGATTTTGTGATTTTTATTGCCCCCATACTCCACATAGAGATAGCAGTGCTGGAACTTTGTAACAAGGAGTTCCTCTCACAGATACTTTGGGCCTTTGCTGATCTACAGAGCAGAAAAGCAAGACTGCTGACATGGTATCATAGCGTGGTACCCACAGAATCATGCTAAATAGGTAATAAATGTACTGAATTGTATATGTTGATTTTCTGCTGGTAGAGGAGGTACCTAGTGCAAAAGTACCCTTCAGTGCAGAAGCAGTCTACTGATGCATCAGAAAGAGAGAAAAAAGAGGAACAAATAGGAAAGTAATGGGCCTGAGCTGAGTGCTGACCAGCCAAATACCCTATTCAGTTCAAAGATACGGAGGCTACATTTTTAAGTTCCTAAAGCTTTTTTGAGTGCTGAAACATCATTAAAATCTGTTCTTTCTGTTAAATGGGATGCCACCAAAATGGTGATATACTCAGCTATGTGCATCTTTTTTGATGAGCATATCCAACAACATTGCAATGATGTCCCATTGCCAGAGGATAATATTCATGCCTGGGTGAAGAGATGCTAGTTAATACTCAGGCTAGGAAAGTGCAAGTGGTTTTAATGGGAATTTGAAAATGATAGCACACTTGATTGTTTTTCCACTTGTATTCCACATGGATTCAGAAGCCCAACTACAGACACCTCCATCTGAATTTCTTGGCTGGAGTTTATTCAGTGCCAGATAACCTTCCAATGCACGTAAAACCCAGATATACTTAAGTATTAGGAGAGCATTTTGAGGTGCTGTTAATTTCAATTCATGAGCTCAATAGAGCTATAGATTAAGCATGCACAGAGGGTGCACATCAGGGGTAGTGTCACCAGTGGATTCTGGTTGCTATCTGGGCCCCTGATCCTCAGAGGAGGCTCTGTAAAGTCACAGACAGCCATGCATGGAGATCAGCTTGCAGGATGAGGCAGGATGAAATTCTAATGGTAGAATTTCATTTAATGGCTGAAAATTTGAAAATAATTGAATCAGTTCCTGTGTTTTCTGCTTGCGATGTCTCTTCTTTTGCAGCTTTTTAAAATCTCTCTTCTGGAGAAGCTTGAAGGGTTTGATGACCAGCTTCTTCTCTTCTACCCTTGAGAAGCCTCTACATGTTTTCTCCCTCTTGAGTGAGTCACATGCTGCATGATATGAAGACTGAGTAGGTGGATGTCTGGATTTTCCTGTCCTTTCAGGTAGCCTATCTTATCATTAGAACTGGCATTCTGGGTATAGACTTTGGGTGTGCACTTCCTCTTTTTTGGTCTTCTGCTGTCTCTTTCATTTCTGTTTCTGGGTTGGATTGTATAAATGATGGTTCTTCACTGTTGGCTGACTTCCCCTTTGCTGCTGTGGGTAGGCATCTCTTTCAGTTCTGCATGTCAAAATAGAAAAAAAAAAGATGAGATCTAAAGCTAGGGCAGACTCTCATGGTGCAGCTCTGTAGCTTTGGAAAGACCTTCCCAGATATTTTATTGCAGCAGATTGATTGACATCACTTTGACATGTCTCCAAGTGCTTATTATCTCATCTGTCACACTGGGGAACAAAAGCTCCCAAGAAGCAATACAGAGATATTTATGGGTGACAGTTAGCCCCAAGGTGAATATATAGACTTGAATAGTACTATAGTCTATTCTCTCATCTTCCACATATATCTGTGACCTCCCCACATTCTTTTAAAATATGCTGTGCTGTCTTTTCTGTGCTGTAGGCTCTGGGGGAAAGAGTGGGGTCTGTGGAGCTGAGGCTAGAGGTAGGGAGCTGATGAGTGTTGTCTTCTCCCCTTCACCCTTCAGCACAGATGCCAGGCCTGCCAGGGTAGAAAAAGAAGTGCCACCAGCTGAGCTGGGTGGGAGTAACACAGCTCCTGCAAGAGAGGTCAATAACAGTGTGGGGCTGAGTAGTCTGCAAACAGTATATAACAGGTGGTTCAGAAATTAGCAGCAGTTCCCACAACTGGCTCATCCTAACTAGGTTAACATGCATTCCTGTCTTGCGAAGTTGTATCTAGTGTCTACCAAATCCCAAATCTGCATAATCTGAGATGTGGTTGGGTATGAGACATCCCAGTCTTTTTTGTTGTACACCAGAGTACAGAAAGATTCAAAAGGTGAAGCGCTCACTTGGATAAGGGCTGCGGTAGGTTAGAGGACCAAGGAAGCCTGTACTGAGGCTCCTGAACAAGTAGTCAATTTTTGTGAAGTTTGTTTTGAATATGAGCCAGCTGTTCTTCATCCATGTGCTGCTCTCCCAACAGCACCAGGAGAGCTGTCAGCCCTGCCTCTCCAAACTGAAGTAAAGGTATCTGAGCACAGAACAGGATGGAAGCAGGATTTCATTTACCAGAATGAACAGGGAGAAGGAATTGAGAGCCCTGAGAGGACAGAGTATCAGATGGCACTGATGCCTTCTCCAGAATATTAAAGAACCATATACATACTTCTGGGACTATGTCTACCTGGATGGGTGTGGAGAGATGCTTGTCCACTCTTAGCTTTGAGCTGCCAGGATGTGGGCTAGCTCTGATCTGAAAACTGTGAAACCACAGTGGTGTGACACTGTGCTTGTGTTTTCCATAACTACTCTCTCAGCAGGGCTTATCAACACAGTTCTCATCTTTTGCTTAATGCAGCTACCTAATTTCCAGACCAGTCTGGCTTGCATCCAGTCAGCTCAGACCACAAGCAACTGCATGCACTTCTCTGCACAGACATATTATCCTCTCCTGCATTTTTGGTAAGTTACAATAATCAGCTATCATAATGACTTCTGCAGCAGTCATACATAAAGAGCAAATTGGCAGTTATTCTAAGAGCTGAATTGAACTGCTCTTGTGACAACAGCACTCTTAGGATATAATTTCAACCCTTTTGCATTGTTCAAGTAAAATGTAAAAATGACAATATACTGAAACCAAAGAAAAAATGAAAAACAGAACAGCTCTAAAATATTATGTTTTCAAGATCACTTTAAAGTTAAGCTTTTCAAAAATGAATTGGTTTCTTGTGGCCAATACAAGCAGTGAGCAACAAAATCCAGACTTACTTGTGCAGAAATGATTTAGGGGGGGAATGGGGAGGAAATGGTCATAAAGGACAGAGCTGAATAAAGTACATTTGCAAATTCTGAAAACACCATGTAGGAGGGAGTCCCGCAGAAAATCTGTAAACTGACTATGACTCAACTTGATCCAGATAAGATTTTCAGAGGGGAATAAAAGATAAAACCGCTGATCTTGGTTGCCGTGATAGAAAATAGGGTAATAAATGGTCCTATAAGTGGTTTGATCATAGTTTATACAGGATTTTCTGTCGCCAGCATTCCTTCTTTTTTTATTGTACTTTGACACAGCAAGATTGCATGAGTGTTTCAAGTGAACTCAGTAGCTGTTCCAGGAGGAGGCTTGACTCTTTGTAGGCCACCAAAGCTGGACACATCAAAAGAAAGGGACTAGATGAAAAGCTGCCAATGGGACTTGCCAGCTGGGGACTGTGCAGTAGGCTGTCAGCCTGCTTTCATAAAAACGCTAGTAAGAGAAACATCCCAAGAGAACCATTCCGGCAAGCAACAATGCCAGATAGATCTGGGGAGTCTAGCTTCTCCCGTAAGCAATGTCTGCTGGTGTTGGAAGTATTCAGAAAGCCACACTTGAAATAAACAAATAAATCTGCATGAGGGAAAGAACAAACCAAGATAACAAATTAGCTGCCAAAGTATGTCCTTGCCACGATAACCTACATTTTAACAATAAACCTGCCTGGAAAAGTTCCATTACATTTGCATAGCACCAGTCATACAAGATTTAGAGCAAAGATCAGTCAGTATCATAATCAAGAAATCTGAGCCCTGCTGCTTCTGTTCATGTCCAGAACTTGCAGGTACTAAACTCGTGATTTTGACCGGATCATGGGATTTGCCATCCCTTCTGATTTACCTGCATGTCTCTCCTAAAATATGAGGAATGCAAAACACTTAAAAATATTGATAAGTGAAGCTTCATTAGATTCTTGTGTAGTTTGTAAGTACAGTGATCAATTTTAGGTCAGAAAACAGATACAAAATGGTTACACTGACAGAAAGTCAGGAAGAGAGAGAACCAAGGCTTTTTAACACAATTATTTGTATAGAAGACCTATAAATTTACAAGAGGTAAAAACACATGTTTTTGAATCTACTGTCCCTAAGACAGAAGTCATGCCACTGTCACTTTTTGTCACTGTGAAATTCTCAAACTTGTTACTAGATTAGCTCATTAGTTGATAAATAAATTGGTACCATAGTGACTACCTATAAACAAAGCTCTATAAATCTTTGGAGCAGCAGTGAAAAATGAATTATATACAGTCAAACATTTCATTTCTTTTCAAGCTTCACATCTTTGAAACAGTGTCATTTTTAGCTCCTCAAAATACATAGATACAAGTTTCTTTCTTTTTTTGCAAAACTGCATATTTTTAAGGAGGGTGTTTAAACAGTGCTGGCAGCTTTGTATTTCTAAATGTTAGTGTTCTGGTTTTCAGCTAAATAAAGAAAGTAGGATTTGCAGTTGAAAACTAAGTTTATAAACTTGAAAAATATGGTTAGAAAAAATATGTGGAAAAATGAAAACACAAATATATCTGTGTTAAAACTGGATCATAGTGCATGCTGCAATATTACTGTTACTGATGCATTGCAGCAAACAGCAGAATAGCAGTACCAGGTATAAAAGTACAGGAATTAAGTTTTAGCTATTCCAGCAGGGCAGAGCCCTGTGAATCACAGTAGGAAGCACAGATCAAATCCTCTTATGTAAACATTATACAGGGCTGGCACTAATTCTCCATGCACCCTAGGAGGACTGCTGATGTGGCATTCCCCAAGCACACATTTGCTTTGCGTAATTGTGGGCAGCCGTTCTCAGGCGCTGTAGGCCTAAGTGTAAGCTTTTATATCATCTGCTATGGGTGAGCAAAAATAGATGGGGAAAGCAGACTTTGAATGGGCCGTGCAGTCACAGGGCCACTTCATACACCTCTTGTGGTCACTGCCCTCCCCAAAGAGAGGATATCCTCCCACCCTGTAGACCAGTTTCAAAACCCAGGCCATGTCCTGCTGGATCTGTGTCATGCAGAGGCTCCAGAGCTGTGTCTTTGAGGTCACCTGAGATTTCCTGGCAGGCTTTCTGCTTCAGTGCAGAGTGCTGAGGATCCATCTCCAGTTTCACACCAATGTTTAATTTGCTGAATCAGGACTCCATGAACTGATTCAGACCCAGTTTCTGGTGACTAATGCCAGGCACTCCCTTCCTCCTGGCCAACAGCAGCTCATCAGTGCTCCCAAGCCCTGTTCAGCCAGGCAGCTGCAGGACTGGAGACCAGATGCTGCTTTCACCCATGTGAACACGTGGTGAAGGATGAAGACCTCATCCCCAGCTGGTTGATTTTTACTCAAACAACTGTGTCAATTAGTAGCCCGAACTTCTTTTCTTTTTCTTTTTCTTTTTCTTTTTTTTTCTAATCTGTGTAGGTTTATGGCCGTAAAGTACAATCCCTGAATGCACAGTGGTGAAATTCTACAGCTTTCAGGACTGATCTTCTCAAATAGAGAGTCTGGGTGCAGTGCTATGAAACTCCTGTTGTTGCTGCTCTCAGTCAGCTGGGACAAGATGTAGAGTAAAGCAGATCTCTTGGGAACATTTTTGGCACTGATGATTGCACGAGGGACATAGTTTTATCTATGTAAAGCTGCCTTTTACCATGTTGTTGTATCATTCACTCACACAGAAATCTAAGGCTTGTAGGAGCATTCTGAGTAACAACTCTGGCTGAACTTCCCTTTGCCTTTCCTCACCTATCAGACATAAAAAATTTAATATAGTACAAACACATTTTCCCACTAAGATGATCATATCGCATCCCCTCTTAATGGAGGTGCTCTGTGTACTTCCTAGAGCAACATCTTCCTGTTTTGTTTAGCAGGAATTTGAAAACATTAGCAGTTTGATCTTTGTTATCATCTCTGAGGTTCCTAGAAGTCCACCAGTCCTTGCAGACTCCCATGTGGGACTGCCTGCTCAAACCCGGTTGCCAGTCTGGGTGATACCCTACATTCTTGATTCTAGATTATCAATGAGTCTAAAATGTTTGTTCTGCAGACTAGGCCTATCTATTAAATGCAATTTGTATCTTGAAGGCTTCAGTGCAGAAGCCAGTGACATACCAGTAAGTTAAACTTTCTTAACTAATCTTCTAAAAAACTTCAGAATTCTTTTGGCTTGGGCAGATCTTCCTCCTGTGATTTGCTAGGGAAACTAACCAAGTCATATGAGTCTTCTTGGATGTCATCAGTTTTCATATCTTGAATTAGATAATTTATCATCCTCCGAAATATCTTTGGCATATGCATGAATATGAAAGGTTCTTTGCAGAACTTGTGGTGGTTTGTGCTCTGTCTTAATTTGTCAATGTCACTGTAATTGAATGACCCAGACTCCAAATCAAAGCCAATAAAATATTTTGCTCTTGACTGTAGGAAAGTGGGCCACTATTTTGAATTACATTTCTAGTAGTTATTGCAAAGTTTTGACACAGTTGATGGGGAGGGTGTTGTGGTTTTTTTTCTTTAATACTTACAGTGTGGGAAGTTCAAGATGATGTAGATGAAATCAGGCCATTTTCCACCATCCAAAGTTATCCCTCTCAGTTACCCACTGTGGTAAAAAAAAAAAAAAAAAAAAAAGGAAAAAAGGGCACACTGTGGTGTATCACTTGATATTATACCCAGTTGCATTGCTCAAGACCTTGCAAGTTTAATGAAAGCAGGTTATTTTTGAACATTAGCTTCCATTCTTTGTCTTCTTTGAATACTTTTCTAATTCCTATACCAAGTGGGGTGTTTCACACTTCTTTGTCACGACACATGTGAAACGCTTTGGCCATTGTCCTCATGGTCTAGTTTATCAATCACGTTTTTTGCTCCTACTTAGAACTCTCCTTTTGATGCCCTGTGAGGCACAGTTCTGACAAAGAAGAAATCTGACTGCACAGCTGTAGTTTCAAATGCTCCAACAGGTTCACTTAGGAGCACTATTGTGCAATGACCTAGTTTAGAGCTATCACAGGGAGCAATTAATCTTTGTCACTTGGTACTCATTCTAGAAACACCCCTTAAACCCAGAGAACTCCCCAGAGCCATAACTCTTCCTGCCCACTTTCAGCAGGGGGGTTCAGTGCTGTTCCAGAGCACATTTATTCTGTTAAGTAGCCCAGAACTTCTACAGGGCCCTTAGATGAAAGCTACTCCCACTACAACAGCAATAGAAACATGGATGGCACAGCATAATCCATTGAGTTTCCACAGACCCCAGATTTAATAGGAGATGAATTTCTCTTTTTTTCTGCATCAGCCAATCATTAGTAATTCCTGGGGCTATTCTGGCAGTACATTTTCTTCCCCTTTGGTGCTAAGCATTTTTCATGGATCATATTTTTATCAAATTGCACCCCCACAGCACCGGGCCTTTTCAACCATTAATTTCTGCAAAGAGCAGCAGGTGGCTGGACAGCCCTTCACACGTGTTGTTCTAACTGTTACTGAGTGTGTGCTGACGTCTCCGCAGCTCCTGGTTTCCTGGCTGAGGCTTCCCTCTGCTTGGGAAACTCCACCTCCTTTGGCCTTTGCCTCCACATCATCTGCAAATACCATCTGGCCTGGGGCCCCCTTAAGAAACAGCTTCTTTCATCTGACCCATGGGATGCCGCCGAATACATTGCACTTGGGCTTCCTCCAACTCTTTAGTCACTTCACTAGAAATGATTCCTTGAAATGCTGCATCTGGTATAAATGACTCACCCCGAGGCTGGGAATTCACAGCTGATACCTTTAAAAAAACACCCTAAATTTCTGCCTCTGTGTTTATAGCTCGTTCCATAGTCTGTCCATTGCATTAGCAGTTATATTATCTTCCTTGGCCAACAAACTATGAATTGCCGTTGTTAAACTTTTTATAAACTAAATGTTAATCCAAGAGTTTCAGATGGTCTCCCCCGGGCACATGGTCTCTGTGTATTACTCATTCTGAATCCAGTCGAGTAAGTTCTGCCTCACTTAAGCCATTTTCTAACCTGGATGGTACAGGGAAACCCCCAGTAAAAACTTCCTTAATGCAAATAACCATCTGTGTACAGTCTTATTGCTTTTTGGTTTGCTGTTTATTTGGTATTTCCAAGGAGCCATGTTTCTGCTTTTTTCCTTCTTGCACTTCAAGAAAGTTTTATAAGTATCTGCTTTGTAAGATGCACAGCTTGCATGTGAAAAATGCTGGCAAAAGGCTTGCCACCCAAAAGCTGAGACTGGAAAGCACTCAGATGTACTTGTCATGGCTAACAAATTTCTTCTTGGCTAAAAATGCTTCTGCTATTTTGAGTCTACCACCACAAGTCACGGTACAAGTAGACTTAAGTGGAAAGTCAGCAATATTCCCAGCACAGGCAGGAATGTTCACTTCCTTTGCTGCTCCTTGCTCAGAGGCAACAATGCAGTATAAAACTGCATAGCTTGTTGTTAGTAAAATACAGCACTGTCTTTTGGAGGAGGTGCAGTCTGGACCAATCATTTAAAACCGTTCATTCCCTCACCTACTTGGAGAGAACAGGGACTGTGGGCTGCAACTGGGAGGCAACTGAGGGGAAACAGAACTGCCATAAAGATCTTGGTAGAGTTAAAGCTGTGCAGGTTATTTGTGCTTAAGTCAAGGCAATGAAAAGAGATTTGCATAACTTTTCTGAGCCAGAATCTGGCCCTTGGACTGGAAATCGGGCCCACAGTCTACTGCTTTTAGGTGACCAGGCTTGCTGCTAATATGCTTTTCTTGTTACACTAACAGCAACTAAGGCAGTTTGCCAAACCATCTTGTCCTCGTTGTCAGAGTGAAAGAATATTGACTCATACCTCTGCCAGCTTGGTTTATGGTTGCTGTGTGGTCAAAGATTAGTAGGGTAATCTAAGTCACTGATCCAGGTGAGTTACCAATCCCTTTTCAATAAAGCATTTGTTTAGACTTTGTCTCAAGTAGAATAGACATTATGAAGATTAACATTAGAATTGTACTCAGTGATTTTTGTTCTCTTTGTTGACTTCTTCATGGAAAAGAAAGGCCCAGAATAGTTTCTTGCTGTGGTGGTACAGTCTCATTTAACTTTACAAGCTCTGTAATGTATCATGGCTTTCATATAGCATAACAGCTGACATGTAAAGATAAACAACATTATTTTATCATTTCTGTGACTCACTTGATATCAGTCCACATTTAGTCATCGTCTGAGGAGCATATTGATTGGTAGGGAAGTTTGTTTTAGTTACCAAACAAATGAATATTTAAGTTCATTTCATGTATGGTATATATTTAAGGAAAAAAAAGTCCTTTCTTAGATCTGTGGCTTGTGACCTCAGATTTGTAGGCAGCAGAGCTGATGTGCAATATGAATGCCTCAGTCTTTATCTTACTGCCTTTGTAAAAAATACAGACTGAGTTGAAGTAACAAGGGAATGGCATATTGCGGGTGGAGCAAATGTTTTAATGCCCATATTATTTCCCCTGCACTGATACAGTCCTGTCCTTCACTGTCCATCAAATTATTCTTGTTGGGAACATGTGCATGTAGCTATAGCTATTGCTAGGTCAAGGAATGTACGTGAACATGTTTAGAGTCACTCTTAATATTTGCCTTGCAAGGCTTGTGGCCTTTTTTAGATTTATAGGGCTGCTTGAACTAGCCTGGAAAACTTCTGTTCCATATAAACCTTCTGCCAGCGGAGGGAGATGGCATGTGATTAAGAGACTGAATATTTAACTTTCATCTGGAATAATGGATCAAACTGAGTCCTGAAATAAAACTTGAATATAAATTCCTACAGACTTCGGTACAGGAGCAAAGACAGCTTTTTTTATTCGTTTATATATATGGGGGAACTAGAGTTAGTAGTACTAGTAAAATAATTGTTGCTGACTATTGTTTTCATACCATTTAATGATTATAGCAAGGGTCATCACCTGATAACTTAGTTGTTCTCTGCCATTCTGAACTTGTGCAGTCCTCATTTTGATAGTTTCAGCTGTTTGAATTCTTTCTTCTTCTTCTTCCAGTGTATCTGATGGCTCTTAGTAGTGAATGTGATTTAATACTCTCTATGCAGAAGGCTCAGCCTCTTTTCTTCCCTGATTAGGAAATTGTTTAATTAGCCAGGCCTTCTAGGTTCATGAATAGAAATTGTAGATGTGTGGCTGAGACCCCTCTGTCTGTGCCTGTCTCATTCTGAAGGAAGGCCAGCTTGCTTCCTTTTTTCTTATGAAGGAAGGGTGACTCTTTTTCTGCCGTTCTGAGCATGAGAGCTATTGGTGCTCTCTCACCAAAGATATCTGAGATCTGCCGAGCCATCTGCCGTTCCTCTGGGACTGTTTCTCGGCGTTCCCCCCATGATGCTGTGCCTTCCTTCCCCCCTTCTGTAAATCCAGTGTTTCCCTTTCACAGAGGCAGGAGAGGCCAACCTTGTAGATAGTTCTCTGGCTGTCCTTTGGCAGCCTCCAGCCCTAATCCTGTCATACGCAGCAATCTAACTGCCTTCAGCTTACCTAGTGTACTGTAAGCTTTTTCTTATCACTAAGAGTCTCTGATGAAAGAGGAACCCAGGAGGTTATATGAGGGGAAAAAAACAACCATAAAAGCGTATGTCTTCTAAGGTAATCAAAAGATCAGTCATAGACTGTTCCTCTTATTCTTTCTTCCAACTATTAGATACTTCTACAAAGTGTACTATATAAAACCAACAAGCCAGCTAAATGATTCATGTTGCTGAAGAATTGATTTATGTGTGTTTCAGTTCTTCAATCCCTTCCATTCCTACAGAGTCAGGAATGAAGAACAAAACCACCTCTATTTTAAAAGTGCTAAAAGAAATCACTTGAACATGTTTGTTTGAAATGGAGGGAATGATATTCGCTACAACAGGAAGATCAACTTCTGGCTCTTCTGCTGAGCAGCCTCTGCTAATACCTGAGACAATTAGCATTTCTGAGACATATCATCAACCACAACATCAGTCTTTCCTTAGATGTAAATTGGAAAACAAAGCTGTGCTTTCTGCTCATCTTCCTTTGATGATTTTCCATACCTCCGTTGTCCCACTGCTTTTTGTGTTTGTCTGCTGAACAGCTTTTGGGTACAGACTTTTTTTTAACTAAGCAGATACAGCTGAAGTTTTCACACTGCCTGGCTTCTCTATTTGAAAAAGACTCAAAGGCAAATATGAGAGGCCACCAGACCTCTTTCTGTCATCAGTAAATAATTTTCAAAGACTACAAAGAATGTCTAGACATGTAGAGTTTTCAGTAATCTCAGAAGGAGAAATGGGAAAATCCTGATATAAATAGCAAGTAGTATGTGTTACTGTCCTGGAAGGCCATCATGCTGACCAAACCAAAAATATGCCCTTTAGTAGAAAATTGCCTGCAGCTTTCACTAGCTGATTTCTTTGCAAACAGAGTGCCATATTCACCAAAGCGTAAAGCAACCTTGAATGTAAGGTGACCTCTGACTGTCTGTTTTAGCAGAAAAAGAAAATCTGAATATCATCATGTGCTGAAAATTCTCTGAATTATCACAGCAAGCTAGAATGATCCTACCTCCCACCCGCCACCCTTGACTCCACATGGAGAAGAGTGAATTAATGTGGAACAGGAAGTATGCTTGCTCAGTCGTGGTCTGGGCTTTGCACTTAAAAACAGCAGTCACTGGTTCCATGTGAAGTCAAAAATATCCAGTCATTCTGAAGGAACTAATAGAAATTATACCCCTTAAAATCTTGAGGGGTATTTCCAGGAAAAATTCTGGAGAGAAGTGTACAGAAATGATAATAAAGACTTCTTCAGTAAAGAGCATGTAGTTTTGCATCTATGATACATAGATAACAGCATGAATGCTACATGTAGGCAATTATATAGTTCATGGGATTTTACAACATAACCCATACATATATTATATTATAATTATATCTGTAATTAAAGGTATACCTTACATCTAGATCCTAGGATCAACAACTGTGGGAAACCACATTAGGTTCAATATTGGGTTTGGTAACCAGATTGTAAAAGAAGGAATCATGAGCTACAGATACTCCTTCCTATAAGCAATGCCTTCAGCTGGCATTTTAGGATGCTATTATAAGCAGCACTATCCTAAGAGATCCTTTTGAAACAGTTTATAAAATCACAAAAGTAATTACATTTCCATCCAATTTTATCCAGGAAATAAGGTACCTGGAGACAGCCATGCCTTTCCTATATGCAACCAGAGAGATTGCTTGCAGAAAAACTGCCTTCTGTTTCTGAGCACCACTTTGCTCTCTGTGCAACTCTGGAAGTTGCAAAAGGTACAGTGAGAGATTGAATTTGTGGTGTAACAGCTCAAATGGAAAAAGCACACATTAATTCCAGAGGTAGGCCAAAAGTCCTGAACATGGTAGAGAATCCATCCCAAACTCTACACAAGTTGAACATTTCAGCACTGGAATCTCTTGCTAAAATGATACCATTTACTTCAGTTGATTTATGATGGAAGCTATAATTTCTTTGGGGATCAGATTAATGCTGGTAAAAGTCAGAATACCTAAGTTTCCAAGGAGAAGTCCTCTCTCTCTCTCCTGTCCCCTGCCCCTGTTTCCAAAATCTGGAAGGAGAAACCCAAATTCATTAAAGCTTTATAGATATATCTAGCTAGAAGCAATTTTACTATAGGCAATTACAGGCTGGAACAGAAAAAGTAGTCAGTTTTTTTTAATCTTGCAATTTTTGTGACAGATCAGAATTTACCGGAAATTGTTCAAGGCATCCTTCAGGTCTATGATTCGGATTTCAACAGTAATCATATGATTGCTCAGATTTAGCTGTAGTGTTCCAACTTTCAACTTACAAGAAGTTTGTTGGGGCTAACTCAGAAATATTTCAGCTCACTCAGCCAAAGAGAATATAAGATATGCTCTAAAACAGAGAAATTAATATAAAATTGTTTTAATCGTTTTATAATTTATTTTATTTTATTTATATTATTTTAATTTATTATAGCGATGTTGGACATAGCTAAAGTATTCGGTGTTGTATTAGAACATGGCTTTGATCCACAGTGGAAAAGTCATGGCTCAAGGATGTATTACACATACATGAGCCCTACACAGATGACTTACAGCTTACAGATGTTGCGGAGGAATACATTTCAAGGAGGCCAGAGCAGCAGATCATTGTCTGGAATCTCTTCAGCTGTGTAAGCTGTTCTTTCTGGGATCAGATTTCAGAAAGGAATGCTGTCATGTGCAGTTTTATACCATGACTAAAACTGCTGACTTTTAGGCAGCATGATTAATCTTTCATTCCAGACTTTGTGCTCCTTTATTTACTAATGAAGTCCCTAATTGTCACGTGGGGCAGAGCAGGGGTAAAGACTCTCCTTCAGATCTACCATGTTTCAAAGTTACTACCAGGGTTGAGGTTTTTCTCCCAGGTTCTTCAAAGTCTCGTGAGTATATGTGCGAACTGAGAAAGTACCACTCAGCTCCCCAGCATCATAGTCTCACGTCTGAGGTGGTCTCACCTGCAGTCAGGGAACTATCGCAAGAAAAGAGCGTGGAAAGGAATCGGAGTTCATGGTCAACTTTGATCTCAGCCAAAATATTATCAAGAGCATAGAGTGTCCCAGGCGGCAATATATCTTCTGTTACATTGCAGAGGCAAAAGCTGCCGGAAGGCTTTATGCCCACGTGCTTCTGCTACCACCAGGTTGTCAGGAGATGGATTAGGGATGACTCCTACAAAACATACCTTTTCTTGGAAAGGGGTGGCAACAATGGGACCACCAGCCAGTGTTTACAGGATCAAAGTTGTAATTGCACCAAAATATTATTTTTGGTGAAATAGTTGATAGTCAATTATTACTCTGTGAAAGATCAATAATCTTTAAATAAGGGTAGTTTCTTAACATCACAGTAATACTAAGTTTCTTATAAGGTGCCTTTTTGTAGTAGCAAAAATGTACTTCAAAACATGAAAGTTCAAAATGGCGAACAATCAAAATGTTGCTGATTTGTGCTCTGGCTTGGTTCTGATGCTGCCAGTGCTCACAGGTTTGTTGTGAGTTACAAGGTATTTGCAGTTATTTTTTCTTGAATCCCAGCTCCGTGAGTCATGTGATTGTACGAGACCCTTCACTCTTCTTGTTCTGCTCCTTTTAAAAGACAGTGTTGGCAGCCAGTGTGGAAGTATTTGAAATGGTGGTCTTCCTAAAGTCTGAAAAAAGAGCAAGCAAACAAACCCACCTTTTATGTGTATATAAATACACACCCATACACCCGTACACCCATATGTATATATGGTATGTATGGGTGCATCCATGTGTAAATACATATTATACATGTGTATGTGAATATATATTTGTATGTATGTTTGCATGTATATAGGAAGGGAGAGGAAGAGAGAGACTTAAATATAATTTCTAAGCCAATCTCATGATCTTTGTGAAGGCACGGATTTCCATTTTGGAAGGCAGTTCCTGGCGATGTCAGTCCTCTAAAAAAGCATTAATGAAAGTTTGGAGGTATGTAGCCAGTTTGGAAAAGAGTCAGCATGCTGCCAGCCTAGGCCCTTTATGGGACAGCCCACTTATGGCTAGATCTTGCAAACACTTGTTCTACGTGAGCAGCTTTTCATGTGGAGCTGGCTAGTCCCACTGGTATGAGTATTCACAGGGAAAAGTAAGCTACTTGTAAAAGAACAGAAAAGCTCGGTCTGTTCCAGCAAAGGGTTCCAGCACCCTGATATGGCAAAGGCTTTTGGATGGTCTTAGTTTTCTCACTTGTGGTAGTAAAGTTGACCTCATGTTTTGTGAGGTCAGAAGCTAAGGATTCAAAAATTACAATCTTCCTCATGAGTAAGCTTTCATATGATCTAGAATTACTCATCAGGTTAAAGGATTGTAAGGCCAAGTCATTTATGAAAATACAATTTTAAATATTGGCTTTCTGAGAAGGAAATTTTGGTATAAAATGTGTGAAGAATTGCATCCAAAAGCATTAAATATTTAAACATATCTTTGTCAGGATTTGTAACTCCATATGCTGTGGAGTTTCTTGTTTTTCTTGCTTTTTTCTATAGGTCAAAAAAAGTTTTAAAGCAAAAAATACCTATAAATGTCAGCAAGTATTCTACCGTCCAGTATATTCAGACTTATTTAATTAACGTGTCAGGCTTGCTTTTTACCAGGCTCTTTCTGTGGCTGTGACAAATTATATCTTCCAGATCTGATTATTCATTAAATGTCTGCTGTGAATTTCAGGTTCCCTAATGCCTAAAATACAATGCATGTTTAATGGGATTAAGAAATAAAATATGTTTCTTAATTTTATTTAATTTACATCTTAAAATTACAGAATTTAAATTCTAAGGACGCGACAGAACACATCAATTAATTGTACTGGGCTAATTAACTTTTGTAATTTTTTTTTTGACAGCAGCACATAAATTTTCAGAACTGAAAGAAATGACTGGACTGTTTATTACTGAGGTTAATTTAAAAGGTTTATTTTGATTTCAAGGGTGGGCACATTTTAATTCATTTCTGGAATAAATAATGACTGAATACTCATTGCATTTTTCAGAAAGATTCAGTGATGAAACTAAGCATTCTTTTAGAGCACTGTTTCCCATTGTTTCCTGGGTGGCATAAGAAGGTCTTTGGAAGGTTATTAGACACTTTAAAAACGTGAACATCTCGCTCCTGTGCTATGCTAAACTATAGGAATTTTGCTACCGTATGGCAGGGGAGCAGGATTAGAATCTAGACTCTTGGTAGCTACTGCGCCGAAAGCGCAGAGTTTGGCCCAGTGCACACTGAAGTCTGCAGGGAGATTCCCACAGATTCCTAGAGATTTGGGATTAGATCTGAGGTGCATCAGTTGCAGTCTGTGCCTTCCTTTGTGAAGGAAGTCCTTTGTGTCATGAAGATTATGAAACACACATCGTTTTTTTCTTCCTTGTTTTAAATGAAGTATTGTCACTAGAGATGACTTTTTTCTGCATTGAGGGCTGTAAGAGAGCAGTAAGCACGAACTTGTGTAAAATTTGCATGAGAAATTATTTGTAGCACACAGCCAGCCATCACTTAATTATACTTACAGGAAACCCCCCTCCCCTCTCAACCAAGCAAAAATTTAAAAATAGGACTGAGCATTCAGTACCTGATGTTATCGCTACTGTCTTCATCAGCTGCAGCCTTGTCATTTATGACAGCTGAATAGTTCGCACAGCACAAGTCTTTACAGGCTGAGAATACTCCGAGAGAAATATAATGCTTACGAAAATGCCATTAGAGTAATAAGCAAGAAGGGGGCCTCAGTATGAAAAATAAAGTTTAAGGGCAATGCAGGCATCCTAGACTCATCCTAGTAAATCTTTTAAGCTGCCTTAACTGGGAAGGTAAATAACCCCGGGACAATTTGCCAAAGATTGCTTCTCCTTCGTAAGTAATTTTAAAATCCAAGTGGACGATTTTCCCAAAAGGTGTGCTCTGCTTCAGCCGCAGCTTCTGGACCGGAGAGTGCATTAGTTCAAGCAAGTCCTACAGCCTGTGTTGAGAAGACCTTGCTGACTCTTTTGAACCTGAAAATCTATAAATCATTGTGTCTTCCCAGGCAAACATCTGTCAGGAAGGTTAAGATTTCATTCTGAGGCAGGAATAAGTTAGATTTCTTCCAGCCCTTTTATCAGTGGTATCTGTGATGATACCTTCTTCCTTCTTTTTCCCTCTATGCAATTCTGTAACTTTTTCTCCATGGTATCCCCTTACATATGGAAGAAGCTTCCTGAGCTAATCCCATCTTTCTGTAATGCATTTTGAAGTCCCTCTTCTGCTATGATGCCTGTAAGAAAACAGCTGCTATTTAATAACTTGAGGGAGGCACTGGTAAAACAGCAGTTATGCTGCTATTTAAAGCTTTACTTTACATTATAAGTGTAAGAAAAAGTGTAATACACTTTTTCATATGTTTGACAGTCTTCCTGTCTCCAAAACCTGTATGGTGCTTGTTTTCATAGATTCTAATCAACGAAGGGCAATTCAAGTACGACCGCAGCATTAAGAACCTGTGGGAGCTACCAGAAGATAAACATTAATTAAATATTTAAAAATAATGACATGTACACCCAGCCCCAGTTAACTGAGGTTGGTTATATAACCAGCTAGCATCTTACCATTTTGATGCTGGTTGACTTTCTTCTCTGCTTGGCAAAAATAGCTGGCAAATACATTTTTCTGATTTGCAAAACTAGCTGGTGCAGCTGCCAGTTTCAGATGGCCGTGTGAATTAAATGTTGGATAGCTACGTTTCAATTTCCTGATCTGAGGTGGAAGGCTCGGTTGAAGTTATATTGGGCAGTCAGGCCCTGGCAGACAATAAAATAGTCCTTAAGGGCTGTGTCTTAGTCAGTGCTGGGTCGAAAGGGCTCCATTTAAGGCATTGTCTGGCATTCACTGCAGTCAGTGAAAATTTTGCCATTGAAGTTATGAGGAAAGAATATAGGGATAGTCTAATTAGGATAAGGCAAAAAAAAAAAAAGAAACCCAGCTATGTCTGCATTCTCCCTCTGGCCCTGCCCTGGTGACTTGTGTGGCTCTATGAGTCCTTCGCCTCCTGCGAAACGAGATAACACATACCTCTCCGCAGCACTGAGAGATTAACTTCATGCTTGCGAAGTGCTTGGAAAAGACGAGGCGCCGCTTAGCGCCCTGCGCTGCCCTCCCCGGCTGCGGGGCTGCGGCCGGTGGGAGCCTTGGCCAGGAGCTGCTTCTGAGCAGCAGCACAGAGCATATAAAAATAGAAGAGCGGGATTGCTTTATGATTAATTTCTCAGACATTTTTATTTGGCCACCTCTGCTTCTTTGGGAACTATGTCTCTTTTTTTTTCTTTTTTTTTAAGCATCTATACATTTTCCTGCGCTTGTGGGAAAGGGAGCTGAGCAATGAGCTAATTCAATGTAAATTAAGGGATTTCCTAGCAAAGGCTGGCAATTTGGGCAGTACTGCAGGTATGTGAAGGCACTGAGCTGTAACCTGGGAGTACTGAGAAGGTAAGCCTCTGCTGTAACAGAGCTATCACCTCACGCAGTAATTGCCAAGAGCTCTTTAGCACCGTGTCATTTTTTAAATAAAATCTATTAAATACCTACATCCTGGTCATTTTCTCCAGCCGTTTCTTCCAGCCCTCATTAGAGCTATTCTCAGGAATGAACACAGTTCATACAGCGCTGCATCCCTGCCGTTAATTGTGATACAGCACAAACTTTGGACAGAGAATAAAAAGGAGTGAGCTACTCTAAACAGTATAATGACATGGGCTGGAGACCCAACTTCCCCTCTCAAAAATAAATCCTCCAAGCACAATGCCTTTCTTCAAAGCAGACTCCTGCATGTCTGTAGCTGTTATTCCATGTCATGGGAATACTCACAGTTACTCCGGTTTACGTTTTTTTCATCAGACTCATCAGCTAAGCAAGTTTTCAGGAATAGATACTATGCATGGTGTGTATTTGTAATACTCATTTAGGTTCTTCATTCTCTAATGTGAACCTTTTCTGATGCTTTCTTGCATCACTTCTGTAGGTTGGATGGATTGAGCATGCATCAAGAAAAAAATCAAAAGGGACAACAGCAAAGAGTTCACATGCAGATTTTAGCTAGCTTAAAAATCTAATAATAGTAACAGCTTAAAAATAACATCTGGGAAGTCCCTCAGAATTTTACCTAGTGGACCTATTAGTGCACTCCTTAAAATTTTGCCTGAGAAGTGCTTTTATGGGGGCCTAGTTATCAGTATTAATTCCCAGAACTGTGCAGTTTTATGTTAGTTTTACCGAGTATATGGGGATAAGAGAGACAACATAAGAAAACCAATAACATTTTCCCCATGGAACAGGAAGTAATAACAAATGAGAAATATTGTTTTCACACTTCTACAGAAATATTACAAACAAAAGAGAACATGAAGATCTATACCAAAGTACTTAACAACTATTTAATTATAAATGTAGACTTTGACAAATAGTTTTCAAAAAGTCTGCCACTGATGTGGGAATGAACAAATAGAAAAAGTAATATGCTATAGTTCCCTAGTCTAGCTCATTCCATCTCACTGTGCTTTGCAAATATTAATTGGAGAGTAAATCTGACAGCAACCTGAGATGAGTGTAAGTGTATATGTTTCATTCCATGTTAGTGGGAGGGAAACAGAAATCAGGAGAGATTGGGTGATCTCAACAGAAATGTCCTGATTCTCATTCCTTTCCTTCCTATACGATGTCAACAACAATGAGCTGAAAAATAATGTCTGGATTGCACCTGCATGTACATCATGTGTTTTGTCTGTGCACTATTTTTTTCTGAACAGTAGCACCAGCCATGGCATATGCCAGGCCATGCATACAGTGTTATTTTTATATAAGCAGAAGTATGAAGTAATACCCTGTTTTTCTATTATATTTTAAACTGAAACATGCTTATATATTTACCAAACATATCTGTGAGAAAGATAAAAAAGATCAAAGTTAGTAGGGGTAGTAAAGTTATAATGTACATAGCCTTCCCAACAAAGAGTGTTTTCTTCTTACAGAGCAAAATAATCCTTAGATTCAGGAAGAGTAAAGTCGGCATTCATATAGAAGAATAGCTGCTGAATTTTACGTTGCATGTTTTCAAAAATCTGAAAGCTCTTTCTCTCAGGGAAGAAACAGCTTATGACTGAGTTAATCTTCAACTAGGAAAATAACACACTTTCTTTCAGTAAAAGTTTGGATCCTTTTTGCATGCCTAGAACGAATGCTCACAGTTAGCAGTTGACCCCCAATAGGTAAATTACAAAAAGTGAAAAGCTCAGCTTTCATCTTTTATTACCAACTAAATTACAAAGTTGATTATTGATTATTTTTCACTAATATATATTAACAAGTTAAACATTTTAGACTTCTGTAGCATAGACAAGACACCAAGATTTGACTCTAAAAGGAACAGGGGGTGAAAAATACAGTAGAGAAAGTTTGAGTTCCTTTCTCAGTCAGGGAAATCCTTATCGATCCTGCAGACTGTATTTTCAAACTATCCAAATTTCACCTATGGAACTGAAGTGACTTTTTCTTCCTGCCACAGACCTATTTAAGAAAAGTCTATCTCTATTAGGAAAGCTTTTATGTATGAGCTTAAGGGATTATATATACACTTAGAGTGAAGCGTATGCTTAGTTTTTCTTTTTTTATTACAAGAAAATTTTACTGAAAAACAAGCAAAAACAGGGAGGAAGAAATGAAGTGTGCCCTTCCCAGAATCAAAATAGTGAAGTACCTGAAGGTGTTAACAAGCTGTGCTACTTTATCTTTCTGTCCATCAAAAACATTAGCTCCCCTCTGCGAGCTGCCTAATTCTCTTTCTTTTCCAAAGAATTTTTATGATACAGGAATTCATATGTCAGGTATGAAATTCATCAGAGTGCTGGAAATTACAGGACAAGGTAGAACAAAGCAAATGTAGTATCAAAATAAGCCAATGGGAAGACTCTGTAGGAGCTTTGCAAAATAATTCTGCTTTATTCTGTTTTATTTGCTACACATGCAGATACCTCAAAGTAGGTTGGCTGCAACCAGGGGTTGGGGGTGAAACGTGTTTGTATCCTGCTCTGGACTCCTGGGCTGGTCTCACTCAGCCCAGCACGAGTGATCACTTGGTTCGAGGTGTTTAACCAATGCTCAAGACTGGGTCTTGCTGGTTTCTGGTTTCCAGGATACTGATAATATTTTTCAAAACCAGATATTTTGGCCAGATTCTGATGCCTCTTGTTTATACTTTATGTCCAAACTTGGAGCGGGCGTTGTTATGGCAGTGAGATTTGTTCTGTTCCTTTGAATCTGCTCTGGGAAGACCCGAAAGGGGCAGGCTGGCCAAGTCTCTGGGAAGACTCTCTAAAACGAAGCTGAACGAGCGAGAGCAGGGCTTTCTGTAGCAGCTCACTCTTTCCTTGTTTGCTGTTGGAGGCAATACCATTTTCTATGTTTACTGTTGTCACATGACGACAATATCAGATACACAAAGCTACTCAAAAGTTGTGGGGCTGTCACTGTGTGCTTTTCCAAGTACTTTTAAAAGTAAATGATTCAGCAAAGAGAATAGAAAGTGTGAGTGCCAAAATTATTTTGCTCGTTGGCTACATCTTAAACTGCTTTTGGTGCTCTTTTCTATTGCACCAGTTTTGCCCCTAAACTCAAAACCTTCCTTGGGGTTGAGACCTAGGATTTTATTGGCGCAGTCCCCTAACTGCACAACACAGTGTGCAGTGACAGCTTTATATAAATATTCATTGCAAGACCACTGTGGGTTAGGCAGGCAGGATTTTATTGCATCTGAAGCCAATGTAGCTAGCCACAGGAAATGGAGTCTGATGTGATTAATGTTTGCAGATGTACTGTACTGCACACTCTGGGGATCACTTGATGGCACAGGTTTGCTTGTTAAAGTAGATTCTTGGTGTAAGATTCACAGCTTTTAGCTACAAGATGGTGGAAGGGTTCATTACAGAATTTCCTCAAGAAAAGCAGAATAGAAAGAAAAATATATTACCTCTTTGTAGAAAAATAAACATCCTGGGCTTAGCACAGTCTTTCAGACAGACTCTCTTGTCTTCCTTATGTCTCTCCCAAATAGTGCTATGCTTTACACTGATGATAAACTTCTATAAATTAAGACACAGGGACATAAAGTTATATCATTAATTTTATGGATGAGTAACAGCTGAATCACAACTGAGCCTTGAATTGGCAGAATAGTAGAATCTCTATTCCAAGTGAAATTCCAACAGAAAAAGTCATTCCAGAACAAAAACATAAACTTTGAGATTTCCCAGGGAAGGAGGTTTTCAGATTTTTTCCAAGACAGCATTCTGAATGACATATTTGTTTGTTCTTTATAAATTCTTTCTGAAGAGCCTGGAGCTCTGGCTTTTTACCATGCTGTGATGTGGGAAGCTCAAGAGCAAGGAAACTGAAAAACCTGATTTCCTGAGATGTTTGGATGGCTGAGAAGCCCCAGTCTTGGACGTCCTGTACAAACCTTCACGTGAGCATCAGTTATGGAACCTGGAGTTGGGTTATTGTGGGATAATTCATATGACGATATAGGCTAATCATGAGGGCCTTGTCATTTAAACGCTCCAATTACTTTTTTGCTGTAATAGCTTCTGCTCTTCTCCGCATCCCCACAACGCGTTCCAGGGCTACTATGTTAATTGGAAGTATATTCCTGCGGGTGAAGTGGACTTTAATTGGCACCTAAGGGCCACATTCAAGTGTCCTGACTCATGTGGAACTGAGAACTTCAGAAAAGCTCCATTGCAGGCCATGGGACTACTCAAGAATAAAGGTGCTTCCTGGCCCAGCAAAGGTATTGGAGTCTGGTTGGGATGCTCCGAGTCACTCACACGGGATAAAAGGCTCCACTGACTCTCCAGCATGTAATGCTGTGGCCTGGGGCCCCGTGAAAACAATAGTTACACTAACTCTTCAAATTATTTCAGTCGACTAATGAGTAATACGAATGGCTCCAGATTTTAAGTCTGTGAGCAATGTAGGAACACTGTAAAAATTGGGATTGTAGGCAATCTTGTAATAAATTAATAACTTTGACTATTATGTGAGTCATCTGTAAAATGAGCCCTGAGTTATGAACACACACACCAACTGTGGGGGTATTATGGAAAATTAAAACTAATGTGACATAATACTGGTTCAACTACAAGAGAAGTACTGCAGCTGGAAATGATGGGAAAGATGGGAGGGGCATAACTCCACTGATTAGCATAATTATATCCATACATCTGGTTTCCAAAAGCAGGGTGCGAGCTGGTTTCCGCATGGTATCAGCACCTCCTGTCAGCCGTGTAGTGAGGTGGCTGTAAGCAGACATCCTGGCTCCAGCTCTGCTGGGATGAAGCTGGCAGCTAGACTGGAAGAAAACAAAAGAGACCGATTAAAACAAAAAGCTCAGTTTGCAGGTTCCATGATCAATATGTAACAAGTCATTTTTTTGACTTAACACTTTTAATGGCCCTTCAAAGCCCTTACAAAATATGCTTCACTGACGACATGAAACATTCCCTCCACCATCGGTTCTCGGGCTCCTTCCTCATCCTATATCCGCATGCTCTGACCATCCTCCACTGAAGGACGCTGGGTGCAGATGGCACTAAATCTAGCTTCTTTGGTGGCCACTACAGAATGACGTGTGGCACTGTCCTTTTCACAAAATGCAAATCCCACCTTCTACAGGTCAAACCCTGTATGGCAATTTGAGGAGGAGGAACCAGGCCCAAGTTAGAAATCACCTGGACAGTGTCCCAGTTGTGCTATCTTTAAGAGACATGTCCTGCCCACAGTGACAACTTGACATTAAAATGTCAGCGAATACTTCATGAAAGTTTTTATCTATGAATTATTTCATAACTCAGAAGAGTATTTATTGAAATATTTTACGAAGAGATCATTATTATCTTAATTGTGCTTGGACTGGAAAAATAATTACAATGCTCTGAGGCTACTGATCCCTCCTGAATGAACTTGGGGGAAGTAAAAATTTTTAAAAATGCTTTAAAGTGACGAGAGAGCTGAAGTTATTTAGACACACTTTAGGTTCAGAAAAGTCCTGCTTATAAATATTATAAGCAACATGTCCATCAAAACCATGGTGTAGAAATACATGGAAACTAAAAGGCAAAAACTGTGTTTTAACTGCTTAAAGCATTTTTTCTTCCACATTATCAAAATGTTGTACAGGATTTAATCAACACCAAAACTATTTTATATTGTTAAAAGACAACATAATGTTTTAAAATATAGCATTAATAGGTTTAATGTCTCCAGGAGAATCTGGTGTAACTTGTTTAATGTGAAAGCACTCTATATGTGCCAATGAAGAGAAAACCAATCCTTAAATATTCTTCTACATTTTAGTTTATATATAGATATTTTTTCTATATGAAATAAATGTTCAGTATAGATCCTATTGGGTAGAGTTGTCATCTATGATATACTTCTTTTGGCCAAATAACCCTTAGAACAAATTAATGTAGAAAACTTGCACCAGCACACGGAGGTGCCTCTGTCCTGTTGGTTAGTGGAGGTTGGAGCCCGCACGCATGACCAGAGCTGCCAATCAGTCATGTCGCTGATAAGCAACCCAGCTTTCCAAAGCTGGAGAAACTGCAAATGTTTCCTACTCAGCAGAGATCTAAGCTTGCATACTCAGCCTGGGCAGATAGAGAATAAATGGGCATGGGGAAATAGCTACCGATCTCTCTCCATTGATTTTTCAAGGAGGCCAGGTGACTAGCTTTGATTAATTTTATAGATGACTGAAGTTATGCAAGGCAATTCTGCCATTCTGGGGGCCTAAACTAACAGCAGGATGGTACCTGGAGCTCTGATTTCCAGTTTTCCTTTTTGGTAACTCCAGGATACTATAATCCGCATGAAAAATAGTAATGTTATTTAACTATAATTTTTCAAGCTAATGCACTCCCCTTTGCTGTATGTTTACTGGCCAAAGAGCAGATGAGGCCAAACTGACTTTACCTAAAATGGGAAAAGCTTCACAGCTGTCTACAAAGACAGTGAACTTGGTTAAATTCCCAACTTGATCTATACTGGAGCAACTTTCTGATGTAGACTTTCAATTTGTACATTGTGAAGTGTTGAATTTATTGTTATACAATACTATATACTGTCTTATACTGTAACAGAATATTTTGGGGCACCCTCCTGTACTCCTGTCCTCTGGATTCCTGTCCTCTGTCTCATGCCATGCTCGCTTTCCTCTGTAGCTGCCTCCTGCTCTGCCTCCACTCACAGCAGCCCTCACTTTAGGGATTTGGGCTTATTTGCCTCAGGTGGTGCCTCACTTGTCCCACCCTTGCTATAGTTCTGGCAGGAATACAATAACATGCAAGATATATACATCTCTTGTCTAGACTTGATTAGAAATCTTTACATATATACTTTGATTTGTTGTTGCAGTGAAGTTCCTCTGTTATCTGCTCTACAAGACAGGGAACTGTAAAAAAATTATTTAACAATTAACAGTCTCTTTTCTGGTATTCCCAGCATTCTCTCCTTTCACAGGCTTAGGCTTAGGCACTGTAAGAAGGATTTTTAGTGAATGCAAATTTCTTTATAGAAGGCAGACAACAATGACAGAAATATATGTAACACACTGGCAAGTACTTAAGAAAATAAAATGTGATGCTAGAATTCCCTGTGCATGCATAGATGATTTGCTGTGAGCATGAATGGCAGGGTCATGGCACAGCTAGATTACTATGGATGCAGAGTGGCTCTAGGTATTTATAAATAAAACAACCTGACTTTCAGAAAGGCTCTTTCCATCACAAATGAATGTTCAGTCTCTATATACTTTGAGAAAATTATTACCTCCAACCTGGATGGAATCCCAGGAACTCTGATGTATCTTGATGACTTTGTCATACATGACCTCGCTCTACCCTTTCACAACAGATGCTGCTAGTAAAGCTTTGTGTTTTTTGATGACACTCACTTAATTTGCACAGTTGTTGTTTATTGGTGCCCCAGATTGAATCTGTTGGTTTCCATAAATCACTGCATGACTATGGCTTTTGCTTTCTGGTTCTTATGATGAGCCAGACCTTTTTGTACTGGAGAGAAGAGTTCACTCTCCCTCTCGCCTCAGAATACTGAACTTTTAGCTTTGGCTTATTCTAGTGTGTTCAGTTTGCTAAAGTATTCGCTAGCTTTTGAATGTTTCTGCAGAATGTTTCTTAGATTTTCAACCTCATCTGGCACCCAAACAATCCAAGCCCCTTCAGTATAAACTTTTCTGTCAGTATGTTTATGTGAGCTGTGCCCCAAATGTCCCTCCACATCCAGTGTTTCTATGCCAATGTAAAAGGAGTGTCTGAACCCAAATTAAGTTGTAATAAATGTCTATCTTGCTCTTATTGCAACTCCTCCATCGAAAATTTCCTTTCCAATGCAAATTAATCTACTCATTCATTAATTCTCTCACTCCTCCTCTCTCTGTTACATCCCTTTTAATTTTATATCTTGCATTCATCATTGTTGCATGTCTATCCTAAAAATGGATGACTGGGCAGAACCTTGTTCTTCACTTTGGTCCCAAATGATTTCCTTGTGTATCAACCACCATCTTAAAAGTGGTTTGTGTCACATTGGTAGTCCAGATGCAAGTCTGTTCCAGGTCCTCACTATTCTCACATTTAAGAACTTTTTTCTATTTTCTAGACCAGAATTATTAATGGCTAGCTTAATCTTGTTTGTCTGCTTGTTGTACTAGCACTTGCTTTCTCTCTTTTTCCCTCTCTCCTTTCCAGCCTCTTTACCTTTGCTCTAGCTTCCTTCCTCTCACTAAACTATTTCTAGATAACTACTGCCTGTGATGTTTCAAGCACTTTCCAGGCTGTCCAGAGTGGATATGCCTTGTCCTGGAGTTTCACAGCCCAAAGGATCTTAGCAGGCAGATGTTAGTGGAAGGAAATAGAGACTTTCTAACCATGTTACCTAGAATTACCCTGTAAAGGAAAGACAAAAATGGGAGATATACCATGGCAAATATGATGAAGCATGCTTTTTCCATTCCTCAATGGAATAAGAAACAAATTCCTTTTCTTTGCACTCCCCTTAAGAAAGGACTGCTCCCTTCAAGAACATGATATAAACAAGAGTGACTCCAGAAGGGGGAAGGAGCACACTAATGAGGGACTTGGGGAAGAACAAGAACTGTGAAAGCTTCTCCGTATTTGATGAGGGAGACAGGAAGCACTTCCTTGCACCTCATGCCTCATACTCCTCCTTTCGATATAGTCTTTCCAGTATGGGCATGGTGCCTGCAGGCATGCTTTTGTGCTTGTGCAAGCAGGCTACCTGGAAGAAAATCCGTGTGGTACAACTAAGGCAATATCACCCTATGGCAGTGAGGAATGAGCAGTGTTTGAATCTTTCATCCTCAGTTTTAGAAGGCACAAAATACTGCGTGGGTACCAGAGCATGGCAAATCTAGGTGTGCAAGCACCTTTAAACACAGAGGTCATGGGACACTACTATCTTTTTTTTTTTTTTAATTCTCATCAACCTGTTACTCACTGTCCCATGCAGCATTGCCTCTCCAGTGACAACTCGTCTCCGTGAGCCCCAGGCCACACTATATGGGATACCTGGAAGACAGAAATTTGCAAGGAAGGAGAAGATTCTATTTCCTGAGAGTTTGGAAACACTTCTAGATAAGTACAGATCTAAAGAAAAGTAGAAGCCATGAAATGGTATGTGCATCTTCAGCAACCATCCCCTTGCAGATTCCATATAGGAAGCAGTGTAGTATGATTATGTGGAGAAAAGATATGCAACTCAAAAAGATGGGTGGGCTGTTGAAGACTGTGCCTTACCAATTGCTGGCTTCCATGGGAAGCATTAAGCTCTTTCCTCAAGGCCTGAGAATAGATTTCTAAACATGAGCACTAAACATGCGCAGGAGATGCCCATTTTTTTTTATTATTCTGTGGCTAACAGTTTAGTCCTACAGCTATCACAGTTTGGTAATAAATATGTGCAGTGACTCTCTCGCCTCCTGCTTCCATACCTCCCTCTTCTCTGCTCCAGCACTCCTATAGCATGGGACTCATAGTTTCTCCAGTGCATTGAATTTGTTATGCAGACTGTGAGGTAAAGGGGTAAAAAACCTCCATGCACATCACTCCCACCATGCCAATCCCATCCCTTTCCCATTTTCCTAGTAAATCTAATGCGGATCTCTTCTACACCTTGAATTCTTGCTTCTTCCAGATATCGCACATAAGTCGCACACCCCTTTAACCTCCCTCCTGTCCCTAGCTTTTCCCCCTAAAGTTTGAGTTTACTCCCAGGTGGCATTTGCCTCCCTTCATCCTCCGTTCTCCCACTACATAGTGCCTATTTTTTAATTTCATGCCACTTCCTCACTATGTCCTCATCCAAAAGTGTGATTACTTCTTTCTAAGTTCACATTAGACAGCCAAAGGTGTTCATGAGCTATAAGTAACTCACAGACTCTAGGTTGCACAGCTCTGACACAGGGAACTTAAGGAACATCTTAAGGAACAATTTAAGAAATGTCAAGAAACTTAAAAGTACTTCTCTTTGGGTAAGTTTACGAGGTACGGTGCAATGCCATACAGATATGATTGAGCTAGCTCTAAATCTGCTAGCTCTTTTGCCCAGTGCTCTGTCCCAGCTCATTTACCTGGCTTCTAGGCAGGAACAGGCAAAATCCCACACTCGTATTGCTATACCACTGCTGATATCAGGGTGATCTCATTTAGGGCTAGCTCATTTACCTCTGACTTGTGCAGGCATACCTTGAAGGCGTTTTTTTTAAGGAGGCTTGTGATGAGTGAGAACAATGTACACAAGAAAGGAGTATTTTAAATATTGCACTTTTTAGCTTTTGTTTTATGCTTTTATATTTTATAACTGTGCTGGTTAAAATGTATGTTAGGAGCGTGGGGTTTTGTACACAATCACTGTAAACAATGTGTATAGTAAGAACAGCATTAATACAGCTTCAATCCAAACTGCTTTTGTTTTCTTCCTTATCCCTTGCAACTGATTCCTGTCTCTCTCTCTTTGACAGGGAGTCAACAGGAAGTATGACAGCGCTGGGCAGGATATGTGACAGCTTTAAACTTCCTGCTGAGGCTCCATTCTTCATAGTGTCATAGCCATAAGTCTCAGTGCCTGAAATTTTATGATACAAGAGTCTGTCTCTTTATTTATAAAATAGCAGTTACACCAGATATAACATGTACAATGCTTTGCATGGATAAAGAACTTATGCTACAATGTTAACTGTTGTTTTAATTATCTGAAGAACGAAGGGAAAATGCTAAAATAGTTTTGTTTTTTTCCTTAGTATTGGAAGGCAGAACGGGAGTACATTATCTTTTGATTGTGGTTGAAAAAGAATTGCCATAAAAAACAATAAGCAAACAGTTCCATGTTGTAAGCACTAATATTACGGAAATGCAGTCAATGATGATTTTTTGCCATGAGAAAAAATGGTAAAATGTATTTATTGATAAGTAAAATATTCTAAAGTCAGGACAAAGTTGTACTTGCTAATACAATCTCAGCACTGCTCTTCATAGCATTACAATGCATTCTCTAACGAATGACATAATCATATGCTTTCCACCCATCAATATCCCTTCGTCACTCAGTCTAAAGGTCAGATGCCAGAATGGCACAAAACTTATTTTTATCATCCCTGTGCAAGGAGTGAATTCCCACTTCCCAGTTACTTGGATCCCTGCCTCTTTATTATTCAGTCTTGCCTCATTCAGCAGGCAGCATCTGGAGAACTCATTCCTCATTTTCAGCATTAGCTGAATGGCGGGCAGTGACTGAGGCAAGGCTTCCACGTGAACAAGAAACTCTGTTTATCTGATGTGCAGAGAACATCTGATTTTCTGGCCTGGAAGAATTTTACCTAGGAAAGAACAGCCAGAATCTCCCACTGGATCATGATACCTGTGGGAGCTGGAAGTAGCTTTGCATTTGCCAGCCTTTGCCCCTGGGCCTTGTGAGACTGTTCTACAAGTGCTGCAATTCAAAGCATTGTAAGGAATGTTTTCTTGCAACACTTTGTTTAGCATAGCGGAGCCTAGAGTGAGGGTTTTTGGCAGACTGTTTGCATAGAAAATTATAGTACATATAATCAGAAACTTTTTTTTTTTACTCTGTAATTACTACATTTACAGATACTTAGTCTTGAGGATAGATATGCTCATTCTGTACACTGCAGAAAAAGGTACTTAGGTCTTTATTTTAGTTGTTTGATTAAAAACTTAGATTGCTGGGAGTAGCAAAACAAATCAGGAGACTGACTAGACTGATTTTTGGGCCTCTACTTATAAATCCATTGCACCTGCACTTTCAAGAGAAATTTTAAAAGTACCCCAAAGAAAATATGGGTCACTGAAAAAACTTGCAGTATGGTAGTCACACTGTCCTAACAAATCCAGAGAACATTCAGTACCTACTATTTTTAATAATGTAATGGGAAACTACTTCATGGCTGAGAAATAAGTGCCTTTTCTATACCTCAGGGGAATAGTTGTGTAATCAAGAATGACTTACCATGTCTAGGCTAGTCTTTAAACTCTTGATTCCAGTTGTATGAGAAGCTGGAGCACAGTTTCCAACCAGAAAGTAGCGTACACATCTAAACGGTATGCCTTATAAGGAGCTTCTCTTTTCTATCTTTGTTTACCAAGCCTTCTCAGAAAGCTAAAGCAAATGCTTTGGCATGCCATAGAAAGGCACTGTCCATGGGCATGGGTGGGTATTTCTATCTGAACATCGACACATACGTAAGACTGATCAGTTGATCCTACAAAGTAACCTATCTTCTTTTTTATTACTTTATGATTGCACAATAAACAAAAGCAGAATAGAGAAAGTGTACAGTTCTGTGCTATTTGTTTCTTAGATGGAAACTATGCTCACAAATACATAAACATTTACAGACCAAATACCTGTGTTTCTGGCTTCCTGAAATCAGTGGGAGCCTTTTAATACTGAGTTCAGGTTTATGTTGCACATTTTTCATATATTTTATTACACTAGAGCAACTTTTAGTTATGCTTGCCCAAAAGCATGGGAATTCCCCTGCAGTGGGTATACAGTTACTCTGATTTAAAAGAAGGACATGAAGCCACTTTTAGTATAAAGGTTGTTGATCAGCCTACATTGAGAATTGACATAAATAGTGGATCAGAGTCTTTCTGATCCACTAGATTGTTGTGACTATACAAATTTGTTTATGTCCTTTTGGTTGCTAAAAAAAAAAATGCATTTTTCTGTTGGTTGCTTCTGTTTACAATGAATTTATTCCGTATTTTCCTCTACCAGTTTTACACCTCAGCATTTCCATACTGAACTCTTCATTTAAAAGCTTGCATCTAGACCAAAATTGTGTGCCTTTGCCACTCTTTATCAGGTCTTGTCTCTCAGTTCTATTGCTCCTCTCTCCTTCTTGGTTGGGGCAACTTGACACAGGGCAAAAAATACCGAAATCCCAAGCTTTGGAGCTTCAAGAACTGCAGAACCAGTTATTCCTCCATAAAGATGACTTTGGTATTTGGACGGTGTACAACAGGAATCCGCCCCCCTTTCCTGCACCTAGCAAGTGAACAACAAAAATAGGAATTTCGGGGGCAGGAAAACAATTTCATGAACACACTCATATCTATTCACTGTATGGCCAGTAGTTTCTCCTGAGGCAGAAAAATGGGGATTTCCCCCAGTTATTTAAAGACAATCGTTTTCACTTTCTGTACCGAAACCTCAGTTTTCATTTGGAATTCGTTCAGGCCAAAAGCTGAAAAAATACAAAATAGGGATTATTTTCCTTTCCTGGTGAAAGAAGCACGTAGGGGTCACCCCAGCGCACAAAGCTTGTCAGGCCCAAGCGCGCTACCTTTCCCCCCACCCCATGCTCCAGCGAGGCGGCCTCCCCCACCGCCGCGGGGTCGCCTCTCGCCCTCGGGAAGCAGCAGGGGAGCGGAGGGAGGGAGGGAGCGAAGGAGGGAGGCGGCCAGGCCGCGCCGCCATGCCCGCTCCGCCGCGGGGGGAGCTCCGCCCGCCGCGCCCGGCCCCGGCCACGCCGTGGCAACCGCCGCCGTCTCCACCGTCAACGGCGGGGCGGCGCCGCCATCCCGCGCAGGGCCGGGGGGGGCGGCGGCGGCGGCGCGGCCGGAGGCAGGTGAGGGCGGGCAGCGCCGCCGGCAGGGGGCGTCACGGGGCGGGGCGGGGCGGGGCGCCGGCCGCGGGGGCCGTTAGCCCCCTGCTAGCGGCCGTTAGCGCCCCGCTGGCGGCTGCGCCTCGACGGCCGCGGGGAGGGGGCGCGGCGCGGCGCGGGGGGGGGCGCCTTCCCCTCCCTCTCCGCGTGGCCCCGCGCCCTGGCGGCGGGGTGATGCGGCCCTGTGGGCCGAAGCCCCAGGGACCACAGGGTCCCTCCATCGCCCCTTTCTCCGAGCTGACGCCTCGGTCACCGTAGACCGTGGCTCGGCAATGGCAGCACTGGCGGCCCTGGCCCCACGCTCCCCGCCTGGCGGTGGTTTCACGAGCCCACCAGCTGCCCCATTTCCACAGAAAATGGCTGTTCCTTGCGCACTGTCCGCGTGGGGGGTCAGCGCTTTGGTGGGCCCGGGTGGGCTTTTGGGGCTGTAAAGCCCACAGGCTTTCTGCGGGAGTTTACTTGTGCATCAGGTGGGCTGGTTTTATGGATTCAACACATGCTGCCACATTGTTAAAAACTCGAAACACATGATGGGTGAAGGTTTTAGAAGACTGCTTGTGCTGGATGGAGGGAAAAGGTAGAGGTGCTCAGATGAACTCCCGTTCACCTTTTGAAAAAACTCGGTTTTGATTCAAAGTTTGAGCCCAAGGTTATGCTGGTTGTCATCTCTTTTGATCTTGCTTGCCTTTCCAAGACTTGAGGTGAATTTGTTATTTCCACTGAAGTCACTACAGCTCCTTTTCAAATGTTCCTTTTCATGCAGTGCCAGTTTTTCACATACAGATGCTGTTCCAGTGGCTGGGAGTGGTACTGTGAGTCTAAAGCAAAGGCAAATCTATCACTGCACCTCTGGGCATCTGGAAAGTGAGATGGCATCTGGGATTAGTTCTCCGGTGCAGGCTGGCGTGTGAAATGCAGATCAGTTATTACCATGAGAGCATTGTATAATTCTGCATCATAATTTCTGCATCCTCAGTTAGAAATTACAAAAGTCTCACTGCTTGCTATGGACATTGTCTACCTTGACTGCTCTATAGTAAATGTTCTCTTCTGTTGTTGTGTTAACACAAAATCCCTGCTAATGAGGTGTTCTTCTGCTAGAAAACATCTTTTGCAGAATGCTTGTGCTGTTACAAGCAGACAGACTCCTGTTTTTTTAATATTCTCCCTGCCTTTCATGCTGTTAATGTCTTTCTGCATGAGCAGGACAAAGACCGGAATGGTTCATATATTTCTGTATGGGCATTTAAACTCATGTTCGGAGGAATAAATAGCATGTTTGGCTCTGCAAAGAAGAAAGAGGGAGGATGTTAATTCTTTTGGTGCAGTCCTGTTATTATTTTATCCCATTTTTGCTTTTCCCATAGGAAACTGCTTGATGACAATAGCTAGCAGCTGGCCTATTAGTGATTCATAAATATCCCTTGTTCATTCATCTTATTTATTAAAAGAAGAAATAAGGAAATGGCAAAACACGATGTCTCAAAATGATACACTCAGCCAATATATGCAGCCTTGCTTCCCCTGGCGTTTTGTTTTCTGCTCATATGTTGTGTCTTATTCGCAGCTGGGCCTTAGACCACATGCATATACATATATACACACATAATTCTTTTCCTTTGTGAATCATTTCGTAGTCTTACAAAGTTATAAACCTGTTCACAAAATTGCATCTCAGATACTCCCAGGTTTAGTCATAATTGGATTATAGCAAAGGTAAGGTATAATGCAAAGCAATAATAGAATGTAATACAGCTGTCTGACAACAGGCCGAAGTACCACTCTCATTTTTGTAGTGTATCTGTGTGGAACCACATTGGCTATATTTTATGATAATTTAGAGGGGATAAAGGGAAACTATATTGCTAGTTTTTCGCATACCCGTTTCAGAATATGAAGGGGATCTCTGTCACGTCTGACTTCACACTTTATTGACATGGAAGATAGCTATCCTTTTTAATCTGTACTATTAGTATCCATAAGAAAATCTTGGCTTTAGACTTCTCCTTATTACTGGCAAGGCCTGTGCTGTTGGTCTCCTGTTCATACTGTCCTGTGCATGGCAATCTATTATTATTATTTTTTATATAATAATTCCTCAGGTTTTTAAGAAGAAAACAAAGAGGAGTTTCAAATCAAGACATCCAGCATGACTGGCAATCCATGTAGGAGACCTGCCTGGAATGACTGTGAGTATTTCAGGACTGTCTTTACACTGATTCCATGTTTTCTGGATAATTTACATTTTGGTTTGTTGAACTGTGGTCTGCCAGCTGTGTGCAAACCATTCTGAAGCAGTGCCAGTCTCGCCTGTGCTGTATATGGGTGCTGTGCTGACTTTTCTGCTTTTCTGAGGAGGAAACTGGGAATGACTGTTCAAGTCATATACTGTAACACTGCCTGACTATGTTCAGTGCCTGAACAGCTGCCTACCTTCATCTGTGTCTCTCTAGAGTTAACATGTGCCACTGCTGCTTTTGTATTGAGAGGAGGAGGAGGAGGGCTGATAATGTGCCTACCTCTGCAGGCCTGCCACAGCAACACCCTGCTTGTAGGACTGATGGCTATGAAAGAGCTGGTGCCAGTCTGCCCCATATAGAAGGCTACTGTTACACTGAAAGATGTTTTTTGAAGGCACAGTGTCACTTTCTTTATGCATTATTAACTGAGGAACATTTTATCTCATGAACTTTTGTAACCAGGTCAGTTGTCATAATATTTTATCTTGGCAGAGAGGTCTGATCATATTCCCTACTAGACTGAAACTTATTTTGTAGTCATTAAAGATAGAAGTGCCCCTCTTTGAATTTTGGACCAGTTTGATCCATGCAGTACATTTGCAGCTCCAACAGCTTACCGTATTTGGGGCAATGGGGGACTAGGATACTCCAGATAATGTTGATGCTGGAGAAAATGGGCAGAAACATCAAACATGTCCACAGGAAATCAGCTTAGGTACAGCAAGGGTAATAAATCAACTAGACCCAGCTTGGTTCATGCAGAGAATTTCAGGAATGAGCAGGAAATACCAAAGTCTTCCTAGAACCCTGTGTGCTGAGGAACAGAGGCATTACTCTTGCCATCACTTCCATTTCTTCCTCAACCCCTCCAGGCCCTGGACTGCCTCTGCTACTAGTTTCAGGTGGAGCCAGCCCAAACAACTATAAATCAGGGTTGAGGTGTGTTCATTGTTCTGTAGAACTTAAAATGAAACTGGGCCTTCATGTCCAAGATCTGTGCCTGTGCATGATCCATCACAGAGCCTGGAACAGCTACTGCCAGTACCATCATTTACACTTGTGGTGTAGACATGAGGTGAGGGAGTTTCACCTGCTTTGCAAAAAAGTCAGGATCTGCAGCTGGCTCTGCCATTGCTAATGGCAGAAATTCAACATACAATTGTTAGAGATCCTTGATTTATTGCATAATGTTTCTATTGTTTATGTAGTGATAGTCTGACCAACCTCAGGTGCCTGTTATGGTTCTCATTCCCAACATTTAGGAGAGATATCTTAGGGACTGCAAGAATTGCCCTTTGGCAAACTGGACTTAGCCTTGTCAGTGCTTGGATTTCAGCATAAAAGAGACATTTTTGGTAATAAATTGAAGGTATGTATATATGGATGAAAAAAAGAGACATAATAGCAAGTAGGTGTGTAGGACTGATAGCAGCTTTCCAGATTGAGAACATTGTTCAGTATAATAAAAGAACATGGGAAGTAAGGTATATGTGTACAGAGTGCCATGGAAGAGAAGTAGAGAAAGGAGAGAATTCAAGTGAATCTTTTTGTTGAAGTGTAAAAGGTATTTTTCCCTCCTGTCTCTTTAAAACAGATGCCTTTGATTCAAAGCACAGACAAGATCATGAGAGCTCAGATTCCCATGAGGACCACAAGAAGAAATCAAAAGAAAAGGAAGGGAGACTGGCAGTCTGTCAGTGGGACTTGGATGTACAGCCCCTCATTTCATCTTCTAAATGGCTCCAACTTCATGGGCTCAAGAGAAATAAATTGTCCCTCTCCCAGATTTTGTCACAAATTGGATTCCAGCACAGGAAAGGTATAAGACAAGCCAATAATAGAATAAATAAAAAAAAGAGTTAGAATAGACTGTAGTGTGGTGCTCGTTTTGCACTACAGTCTACACTGAGGAGATTTTCAGATCATCTGTTATTTTATAATGATGACAGAAAGGGAAGCCATGCCCCCACTTCCTGACATTGCCAGAACTGAGGGACATTGAACGGACTGAGGAACTCCATTTCCTCTTGATCTGAGAAAGATACTTTCCTTATTGAACTATACTGTTGCTTCTTTACCCTAGCCCCTGTTGAGGTGCTCTACAATTTAGCTACAGCTGGAAAATAACCTGTGGTGCTGAGGCTGTTAATCTTTTGCCTGAAAATAACACACCATGAGATCTCTGTCTCTTTTTTAGGAGGCAAATGTGGAGTACAGTGTGCTGTAATCTGTGATCTACTGGTTGATTATCTGGGCTAGCCAAGGCATTCCCGAGTAGTATATCATTACCAAGGATCCAATTTTTACGTAAGCAGTTCAAGTTGGTTTGAATTCAGGCTGATTTTCTTGCAAAGTCAGGCTGTACAAAAATGTTCTTTGCAGTTATCTGGCAGTGGGAGAGGAAGAGTTTGCTAATAATTATTAGTCACTTCTATAATAGTGCTTTGTAGGTGATGGTAAGATAGTCTCTTCTTTGGAGAGTTTACAGCCCGAGAAGTAAAAGTTGTAATATATTGCAGTTGTTCCAGCTTGTATAATGCTGGCTTGCGTCCATGGGGCATTCAAAGACCAACAGTACAGATTCTGAAATCTTGTGTGCTGTAGAGGAAGAAGAAGCTGTAAAGCAGGGTTCATGTTGTTACAGTGTAGATTTAAGAACAAAAAGTACCAGCTTAACAGGGCAGCATGCTTTATAGAATAGCTGCTTTGTGACGTTAAATATTCCCACCCCTAACATTTTCCTATCAGTGGAGCTACTGCAGAAGTTTTCTAGCTACCAACAGAGCAGTGCGCAACCTTTTCCTTAGTTGCACCCACTTCAGCACCCATTTCATTGTGTAAGAGAACAGCATTATCTGTTCCAGATTTTGTATTTTGTTTGATGGACAAATATTTGCAAGTCCTGTGGAGAGGTAAATGCATAATACGAAAGTTTAATTGCCTAAACCTTTCATTTATCTTTTTGCTTATAAACAACTAAATGTACTTTTCCCCCCGCTTCTGACTAGACTGTCAGGGAGCAACAAGAGCAAGGTGCTGAGCCAGGAGCCCAAGGGGACCACAGCACAGGCACTGCCCCCAGTGACGAGCATGCAGTCCTGCAGCGTCTGAGCACAGCAGGCACAGTAGGGAGCTGGTAGCAGGGTCTGTTGACAGTCCCAGATGAGGTGAGGTGATGAACCAGGTCCAGGGTCCACCCCAGGAGTCCAGTCAGGAGCAGCAGGAGATAGAGCCAGAGACAAGACTGGAGACAAATCTGCAATGTAGGTCCAAGAGGCCCATCCAGCAGACTGAACTGGAGACAGGTCCATCCAGGAGAGAGGGCCACAGAGGCAGGTATATCTAAAACACAGCTCAAGCAAAGACAGGGTGCCCAGGTCTACGTACCCTATGGGTGTAGGCCCCAGGTGAAGCTGGTCAGGGCAATCAAGGCCTGTTGGTGCCCTGAGGGCCCTGATATAAACAAAAGCAGAAAAAAATTTCTTTCAAGCTTCATAACATTGGGAGTACAGTACAGATACATCTGCCTCACCTATGGATGGTATGCATGTCAAGCTGGAAAGTGTCTGTTTGAAGGACAGATGTATCTTGCAATGCTCATTACTAAGGGAAAAGCTCCTCCTCATTCAAAGCCCAGTATATCCAAAGAATCCTCCTCATTCCCCTGAAAAGGGTTTACTTCATATTGGTTTTAGCTTTCTGTGAAAAGATACTTTGATTTATCAAAAGCAAAGTACATGATAAGTAGAACAGGATTTATCCCCTTTTGTGTTGCATATGTTTTAGAAAAGTACATTGTGAAAGTAATCCTTATGATTAGCAACTTGATCTTTTGTAACCTTTACTGTAGATTATGTGACCACCCTGGGGAAACTTGTGGCTTCTCGGTATGCAGATGGTCTGTTTCCTCAATACATGAGAGCACAAGATGGCAGCGTGTATAATGTAAGTGTGATTGACTTGGGATAACTTCCCCATACACTTAGAAGTTAGTATCACTGTAGCAGAATGATGTGCCTATAATGTCTCCCCATGACAGGAAATACTTGTATCTTTTGTGTGAGAACTTTATCTTTTGACATTTTATTCTGTTTTGCCAGACTGTTAATAATAATGATCAGTGGTATATAAGCTAGATATCTGTGTTTTGTTTTTTTTTTTCCTGGTGAAGTCTTATGCTGTTGCCTTGGTGCAGCATTGCAGTAAGGCTTTCTAGAGAAGGCTGCAGTTTCTAAGCAACATTTACCCTTTCTTGAAAGAGGAAACACTTAAAAAGAAGATGCTCAGCTGAGTTAAGAAAATTGTAGTCAGTAAAACAAATGGAGATGCTGAAATGAGGAGACATAATGTGCCGTCATTCCCGATGCAAAGCTCCCCATTGCTAAGTGCCAGTGGGTCACAAAAGGCTCAGCATAGTCTGCAGAGACAGCTAGTTGGATCTCTGCCCAGATTCATGTTCTAAGGAATGTCTTAGTAACAGCTGCTGGCTGTCCCATTATTAGGGGGATGGATTCTGATTGAAGAGATACGCATGTGAGCTAGTAGGGGAGAAAGTTAATTCATAAAGAATTTTACAAAAAACGATAGCTTGTCATTTTTCTTTTAACTAGCATCACTTCTGAAGCACAAGGTGTGAAAATGGAGAAAAAAACATTTCAGGGAGTCTTATTCCCTCTTTTCTTCCCATTAATTCTGTATGAAATAGCTACATAATGTTTTTCAATTTTAGGAAGTGTTGGGGGGAGGGAGAAGAAAATTTACTGTAGCCATAAGGTGCCACGCTACAAGACTGGTGAGCCCTATTTTAGAATATTGTGTACAGTCCTGGTTATCGTAGGTTAAGAAAAAGCAATTCAAACTGGAGCAGCTACTGGGAAAGGCTAGTAGGGTGAACAACAGTGGAGTGCTGATCTTATGAGAGGACTCAGTTGATGCTGGTGCATTTAGTTAAGCTCAAAGAAAACTGAAAAAGGGTATTATTGCCCTTGAATGCCTACAGAAAGGCAAATTGCAGGGACAGAGAAGAACTATAGTTTTCTATGCTAAAAAGCATACTAGTCCAAATATAACTGGGTATAAGCTGCCATGAATAAATTTAGCCTGGACAGTCAGAAGTTTTCCAGCCCTTTGAGAAATGGGAATCTGGATCAATCTGCAAGAAGTAGGGAGGAGCAAGAAAACTGCTTGCTTTTAAGATGGGGTTTGATCAGTGTAATGCAATGAGCTGCTTGTATGAGGCTGGCTGTGATAGGAGGGAACGGGACTTTCTGAGTACTCCTTCTTAGGCTCCATTCCTCTGGCAGACAGCCTGATGCTGTGCACTTGGGAAATGCTTTACAGGACCCTAGCTGATGTTAAGGGACAGGGAAAAATACATTTAGAGGAAGAAGTTTGCAGACTGACATTCTGGGATAGTGCTCGAAATTTCTTCTCACTGAGAAATGTTCTTATTTGAAAACCTTTCTATCTCCAAGGTTTTGTACTCACACGTAGGAAACTGGTTGGAGGCAGAAGGTAGCAGGTAAACTAACTTACATGGATCAGAGATATCAGGGAAATGTCTTTAGTAGATAAGAAGACATTTGCTGCAAGTATATATAGTAGATACAAAGATACTCATTGCAAGTAGAACCTACAGTGAGTTCGTAAACCCACATTTTGCACAGTGAATGTGTGTACATATATACATAGTCTCCTATGTTTTTCATTTTAGTACGGAGTCGAGATATTGCTTAATTTGCTGATATGACATGGGAAGTTTTAGTTGTTGATTGCATTTGTCTCAACTAAATTTGCCTAAGCACCTACCAGAAATGCTCTAATGTTGGGCATTGTTAGTGAAATAAAAGCACAAATAGGAAGCATTTTAAATTTCCTTTCAAAAGCTAAAGACAAGATTGAAATGCCCCCAGAACCAAACCGTACACTCCTTTGTGCGGCTGCACACAATTTTAAAAGCCAGTCAAAATTCTAGTCTAAGAAAATAGGTTTCTCTGTTCCTCAGTTTGTTCATCCATCTGTTCTGCTGCCCTTTCTCTACCCTAGCCCCTGTTTAGCTCATTCTAATTGCTCCAGTCTTGAGACAGAAAAGTAATACAGCCCATTGGCACTATCCCATGCTTGTTTAAAAAGATTATGAAAAGCAATTAGGACAAAATAGTGTCTTTTATGTTGTAGCTTAGATGCTTTTATCAAGTATTTGCTCTTGAAATAGTGGAATTAAAATGGGTTGTTTTCACTGCTACCTTGGCTGGCATATTTGGCACTTATATGCCAGCTATTGCAGCTGTGCTAAGCTTGGGGCTCCATTTGTGTTTTGATGTTCAATGTCTTTCTCTCCCTCATTTAAATGAAGCTGACAGCCAAAAAAGAACTGATTCTTCATTTTGTGGATTGTCTAATGAGAGCTATTGAGCTATACAAGCAGCGAGTGGAATGGTTAACCAGTGAAAGCCGACAGATATTTGGAGTGATTCAAGAACAGTGCATTGTCATTGTTTTGGATTTTGGCACTGCGTCTCCAACTGAATTTGATCTATGCTGTGATGCACTTTCGATGGTCCTCATGGAACAGGTGACCCAAATTGCCAAATTTAACCTCATTCGGTAAGCAGAAAGAAATCTGTGTCTGCCCATTGTTGGAGAATAAAAAAAAGTCTCATATCATATAGATATGTGTTTGGATAATATGCTTTCTGTAGCAGAAATTGTTATGATTTGTGTCACGGTAATCCCTACAGATTTTCCGCCAAGTTTTGCCCACAGTAATGCTGAGCTTAGTGCTTCCATTTAATGGAAGACCTTTCTTACCACCCTGAGGAACAGATAAACACTAACAGAAAACAAATATTGATATGTGCCTTTTACAACTGTACCACAGAAAAATAGAAAGATAAGGGAGATGCTGCAAGAGCAGTAATGCCTCCAAGTGAGGCGTGAAAGCATTACAGCGTGATCTAGACAGGTCCCATCTGACTGCCTAGACATTCTCATGTCTTTAGCTGTTACAAGTTTCTGCCTTAAAGCTAAGTGTACACTCCCCCAAGTAACACAGGCAGAGGCATAATTATTCATATTTCTATGGATATTCATGGTCACACAGAAATCAGTAGCAGAACTAGGAAACAATACTAGATTTCCATAACAAAAGACAAGTGCTTGCTCCCTAACATGAATAAATGAATTTGTGTTTAATTACAAATAGAAAAATAGAAGCAGCTGTTCAAATTTACATATCTCTGCACAAATGTATTTGAACGCATACATTTGGGTTTGCATAGATGGATGGACATTCCTGTGTATGAAAATATTGTGTGCAAATTAGCCCATACAATTTTGAAAGTCATCAAAGATGACTTACAGGAATTTACAATCCCAATTTAGGAACTGAGATTGCTAAAGTCATTTTACCCAAGCTTCATCCTACTGATTTAGTTCTGGTGCCCTATCTTAATTCTCTACCTTGTGATACACCTGAGATTTGAAAGGTAGAAAACAACTTGCATAGCTTTTGAGAAGCACATGTAACATTTTCTTTAAAGATGGTTCACAAAGCTAAGTCAAAATTTAGGCACTGTAACCTAGGAAGTGTTTGTTGAATTTATCATTGCTGCAGGAGGGAGGCAAGGGGCACTGTAGCATACAATATTACCTTAAAGAATCTGTGAAGGCATACTGGTCTTTTAGGTTTGCAGGAAACACTTCAGAATAATACTTGATGGAATGTCACGGATGCTGGAACCAGTTATTTTTTTATTTGCTTTCTGGTTTTTTATGTGCACATGCAGGTGTACACATTCATATATTTTGCACTTCTATAGTGCCATTAAGACAAAGGCTTTTGCTCAATTAAAATATCAAAAAGCTTAGCATCAGAAATCTTATTTTCATAGGTAGATAAAAATCAACTCTCTTACAAAAAACACAGATCAGATGATCTGACACAAAGGCCATGCAACAAATTGTGAAGGGAATCTGGCTTCTGTAGAAGCCAGATTTTTTTTTTTCATACACATATTTTAAAAACCTGATTGTGCCTTCTCCCAACTTTTTAAAGAAAAGATTCATGCTGATAATTGTCTGGGCAACAGCATGAGAGACAGGCTATATCCTTCTCCTGGAGTACAGCTTGCCCAGTTGTGAGCCCTGTATAACCAATTACTGCTGAAAGAGATCTTTTATATTAAGGATAAATATGAATTAGGAACTGTTTGTAAAGTATTTCAGCCATCTTGACCCTGCTTTGGAAACAGTGGTCTTAAAAAAAATTGTTATAAAAATTCCAGTATTTTTCTGAGGGTTTTATTTTGCTTCTGCTTCTCTTAATGCAGGTCTAGATTTAGTATGTGTGATTTATTATTATTGTTATTATTACTTAAAAATCTAACCAAATAGTAAAGATAGTAGAGATCTGTTTTTGTGCTTTGCCAACATTATTCTAACTACTTCTGATTTATAGTTGATGTCACTTTCAGGGCTGCTCAGGATCTCATGAAGTGGCAACAGAAATGTGCTCCCGTGTCTGAACATACTGTAAAGTCTGCTGTTAAGTGGCTTTGGAAGCTGGATCGGATGACAGCTGCCAGCCATACCAGCTCTGCTGAGGCTCTGCTGGAAGCCATGAGTGATGAGACAGTAAGCTCATATGTCTTTTCAGAAGCCTCAAGTAAATCCAAGAATATTCAATGCCAGATTGGCTACCATGATTTGCCCTGATGAATTTTGAAATGATAAATATTAATGGGAGGGTTTGGAAGGATTTTTTCCAGTATAGCTGGATGCTGTGTTTCCTGATAGTCTGTTTATGTAAATGTATTGTATTTTGAAAGCAGAAACTTGTTTGTTTTCTTTTCCGTGGAGTACCCAGAATAAATAACATATTCATTCATTAAGGGAAAGAGAAAATATCTTGCCTTCCACTGTCTTTACCATATATGTTTTTCAGGGTCTCAAGCTTATGAAAATATTATTCATATCAACAATACTGAAGACAGTGAAACCATTTTTATTTTGTAATGTATCTAAAGTGCTCATGGAAAATTTTACTTAAAATCCAAAATAGTATGTACAGAATTTTATTTAAGCATTAGCTGATTGTAGGGGCTTGCAAATCCTTTTGCATCATTCAGATTATAGACAAAGTTTCTTCCAGGACAATAGCACAAAGCATATCCAAGTATAGTTGCAATTAAATTCTGTCTATTTCTAAAAGTGCCATATTACATTATTCATTGTAGCAGATGCACAAGACATAAAAAATATATGCCATCATTTAAGCTAGTCACTTAAAACTTGTGTCATGAAAGAGACATTGTATGAAATTTGCTTACAATGTAAATTGATTCAGCTCTCTGGCACCTGAATTTAATGGAAAATTGGGCCCATTGTGTGTGGATTAGAATCATTAGTTTTTACTGCCATTAAGATCTATCCCTCTGCACAGATCCAATCCTAACTTCCTTGTAAATCTCATTCTGAGACATTGTTTGAAGGAGAAGGTAAATTGGGCTTTAGTTTCTTTCTGGCTCCCTGTATAGGTGAATTCTCAACCGAATGAACCGTGATGTTTGAAAATGGATATTGAAAAGGAACTGGGTGAGGAGCAAATTGTGCAAAAGTGACATTTTTTATGATTGCTTTTTTAGATGCCTCTTTCATAAATTTTATTAACATTTTCAATTTGCAATATATTACTGATTTCCTGGTGGGAAACAAAAAAGTTCATATTCAGATTTCAGTATTGTCTGGATGAAAAAAAGGCTTGTTGAACCTGGCGGGTCTGAGTATGAATAAACAGAAATTAAAATCCAGCTGACAGTGAAACATCTATTATTTTTTCTGGACATTGGTGGGCTAGTGGGTAATCTGAGGGAGTCAGTTTTGGCAGGTGATCAATATAAAGCAGACTTTAATTACTCCTAAGTACAGTCATTATCATTCATGTCTGACAATTCAGTTTGAGTGCAAGCTTTGCTGTAGTGCAGGCTGGTGGAGTCTCCATTCAGTCCCAGGAAAAAGCTGCATACTCACTGAACAGTCGTAAATGACTCACTCCTTGGAGCTGGCTTCCTCGACAGAAATTGTTCCAAAACAATAGCTCCTTTTTCCCTAGACTTGGCTCTCCTTGTCGTTCCTTTAGTGGAGCTTTTCTTCCCGTGCATGGCTACTCCCTTGATTTCCTTTCTTCATGACTGGCTGTCCGAAGCTCAAGATCACTCTGCCATAAAGTTGCAGTCCTTTGGGCTGTACCTGCCACAGCTGCAGCTGCAGTGTTTAACTTGCAGTGCCATACAGGTGTGTCACACCACTCCAGCAAGCTTGGAGCAGGGGTCACTCATCCAAGATGCACCTCTCCACAAAGATAAAGACTGTGGGGAGCTGCTCATGCTGTTCTCCTTCCTATTCTTTTAGGAAGTTTGCTTGCTAGTTTAGATGCCTGTGTAAATTATCATTTTCAAAATATGAAGGACTACATACAAAGGTTTGAACCTTTCCCCCACTAATCTGTAAGAACCATTTCCTTCATGGTGTGTTATTGCTGGGTTTATAGTTGAGTACATTGTGGTTAGCAATTTTGTTTATTTTCTTGTCAGGAGTTGGTTCTGTGTCAGCTAAGCCCAAGAAATTTCAGCATTTTAAAAGTTGCAGGGACAGGAAGTAAATTCCTTGGAAGAAGTGTGAAAATTGATATTCTAATTAAATACCAAATCTATGAATTATTGGCTGTCTTGGGAAGGAGGAGAACATGTGAATCAGGAGGAACACAGAGAAGAGTGGTTGTGCGATATGTGTGTGTCCCCCCCCAGGTCAGACGGCTCTTCAGCAAAAGGAATTTCCAGAACAAGGGTGTTGTCTCAGGACTGGGTCCCAGCTGGGAGAGCTGTGTACATGCTCTGACAGCTTTTTAGCTGGATGAAACAGAGGGGACCTTTTAGAACTGAACGGAAGTACAGAGAGCTGCACGCATTGTTTCCTTTTGTTTCTGTGCATCTGTCTCTAAAGTTAGTATTTTGTTAATCTCGCACTTTAATGAAATACATTTATTTGTCTCTTTAACGTTAGTATTTGGTGTTAACAGTGATGTCAGGGAACCTGGCCAACCACAGGCTTGCTTGCTCCCATGTAACTGTGGTCTCTAAGTATGGGTCCTGGCTCCCTTGTGGAGTGTTTAGCCCCCTCTACAAGATGCAGGGGAAGCCTGAAATGGCATGGTGCTGCTTCAGCAATTTGCCCAGTCTGGTATGGGACTGGGCTGTCTGTTTGGGAGAGAAGTCTTCCAGTGATGAGCATTAGCCAGAGTATTTGTGGCAAAAGATAGAGGGGAGAGAGCCTGAAATCCAGAAATCTGTGTCAGTTTGTGTCAATGTGCTCATGATGTGGGACAATAAGGGGGTTCTACAGCCTTGAAGCTGGGAATACCAACTGAATAAAAGATGTCCATGTGCTAATCTGTTGGTTTAGGGAGCTGAAATACAAATCAGTGCCAAAGACAGTAATGGAAATCCTTGAACACACTTTTAGGTGATACTGAATTTGCTTTACCGTTGCATGAAATGGTGCGAGTGCAGAAAAACTTCCTCAGTGTCTTCCCAGACTCAAACAGTTTTGTCTTCTTTTCTCTTTTGTGGTGCATGTCCAGGGTTCCCTACAATACCTGTTTGAAGTTTTTTCAGTTAAATAGCTGATATTTATCAGTTGGTATGTACCATGCCTTAGGACCCAATGTGCTTTGCTTATTGTCCTGAACATCATGAGGAAATAGCTGTTGCTACATTTGTTTTTAATGAAAGTCTAAATCCAAGAAGCATACTTACCATGAGGATTGTTAGCATGGATGTGGAGGCAACATCGCATCTATTACAACGTAATACACAGGCAGTAACTAGAAGACATTTCTTCAATTTCTCACTCTTCTTGCAATAATGTTTTCATAAGAGATGTGTGTGGTCATAAGAAACCTGCCAAGCTCCCTCTGCCTTGGGAAGAAAAAAGAATATGAATTATCTGTAAATACCTGCAATAGAATTCAAAGAATGTTGCATCTTTCCTAACCCTCAAAATATGTGCTGCCAACAAATCTAGTTTTGGAATAAAAGTTCTTACTGATTTTTAGTCCTGGCAAAGCACCAACATAGCATCTCTCTTAAAAGCAGAATGCAGCAGAGCGCCTCATCCTGACTAATAATAAAGGTGTCATCTCTGACACCTGTCTTTGTTTTTCTGTTAACTTCTTCTGTGGTAAGGGGTTTGTGTTGGGCAGAATCAGACCCAGGGACTGTGAGCCAGGTTCAGTTCTCACTTCAGGAAGTGTTATGCATGTTATACTTTATTTGAGTAACTAAGTTAAATGAGAGGGAGAGCCAGCAATGTGCAAGTCTTATAGCCCAAGTAATGTATCAGTTCAACCAAATTTTCATCCCAGTACTCAGCATGGGACAGAGTTTGAATACGTGCCAGACATCTCTGCAAAACAGTCAGTCTTCCCATTTTTTTTTTCTGTGTAATGGCAGGTTGAAGCTGTTTATTTCTTTGCTGTGGGTGATGTTCCTGGAGACACAAAGCAGCTACTTCTTCAGAAGATTTATGATGGCCCCTGTCCGGTCAATACTGTATCTTTCAATGCCAGGGAAGATGGAACTGTTTTTTTCCTGAAGGAGTTGAGCCAATTGGCCTCTGGCAGGTATGACAAAAGAAGCGCAGTAATGATTTCAGTATTTGTAAACTGCTTTTCTGATACGAACAGTATCTGAAAATATCTGAATTGTTCCAATTTTACTCATGGAGAAAATGAGACAAAGCTATTCAGTAAGTGGTCCAGGGAAATAGAGGAAGTCAATTAAAGAGCTATGACTAAAATACAGGGCCTACTTGAACAGACCAAGCTTCTCTTCAGATGGATGCTCCCTGACTTGCAGAAAAACCATTCCTTATTTATATCCTAAATTGTCTGTCTTCTGCTCCTCTTTTGAATACTGAAAAATTGTTCAGGGGAAAGGGTCACAACATGAACTGAAACAACTTTTTATTGTTTTACTTTGTATTTTGGTGATATCCACAGGCGCTAGCAAAGGATTATGGTTTTGTTGGATCAAGTGATATATAGACATGTACTGAAAAGGTAATGCCTGTCCTAAATAGGCATTTCCAGGAATAACAAAATATTGAGGTAGTGTTATCCATTAGACCTGGTGATTTGAAGCTGCAGTTCTGTACCATACTCTCCAGGGTCTATTTGATGTGGTTGGCGGAAATTGAAATATTTCACATGGCTTGTTGGCTGCCTTATCCTGGGAACCAGCCATGTGAATCTAGAATCAACCTTCAGTCGACAGGGATAATACGACTTTAATCTTGATGCTGATAACAAAATAATAAGAAAAAAAAACAACCCACGATACCAAGCTCGTGTTGAACAGCAGGAGGGCAGTAGGAGTCAGTAGGTGTTTGTCTCCTTAACAGAAGTCACTATAAGTCACAGAACTGTGAAATGGCTGCTAGTTCTTTCTGTTTTGCTGTTAGTTGTACAGGAGTGGGAAGACCTCCAACAGTAGAAATCTCCCAAATGGCAGGAGAGCAGTTGGTAAGATGGCAGCTGCTTAGCTCTTTTGAAGCCATCTGTGTTTAGAATTAGCTTTTAAGAGGTGGAATGTCTGCCAAAAGCAATGCTGTGGGAAAGTGTTATATTTGCTGTGGTCATTTAGAACTGCGGTACCTCCACAATACCAGGTGCACTGCCAGTTGCCATCCTTCATTTTCTTTTGGCAGTGTTTTTTCCTCCTTTATAAAAGAAAGGTGAATGTATCTTGTACAGTAGAGAAAGAGGCAAAAGGGGCGTGGTAGGGAGCTGAGAAGAACCATTTCTTCTGATATGATTCCCATTGAGTCTTCAATAATTTTGCACGAGTCTAGCTTAGGTGCAGAGACTTAGTAGGCCAACAGATATCTTGCTGGTGGGTATTTGCCCAATAACTGTATATACATTTAAGCCAGCTTCCCCATAGGAATGGTCGAAGTTCATGGACTCTTCATGGTTTGAGTCTGATTCTTGCGTAGTTTGGTTTTTTTAAGAGATGTATCTTTTTTCTGCTCTGAGACCTTTTCTTTTTTTGACAATGAGGGTAAATGTAGTCTGCTTAAATTCCTGACGTGCATGTCAATAGTAAAATAAATATTCCTGTTGGGCTTTGAACTGGAAGCATGAGCTGATTCAAAGGCGTTAGTGAAGTAACGTGCTTGCTCAGTATGCTAAAAGTGTTAATTAAAGCAGATTTCCAGAAGATTGAAAAGGAAGGTGCCTCAGAGTAAACAGTAACAAAATGAAACGGTGTTCTTCATAAAAAAGACTTCAGAATGTATATAAATGTACATAAAAAGTTTCATAATATTCATAATGTTGCTGGAGCTGAAGGCTTGGATATCTTGAATAGGTAAGGAAATAATTCCAAAGTTGTACACCACAATGAACTTGCATGTATGGCATATATCTAGTAAAAATTAGGAAGGTATTTACATAGTTTACATACTGGTGAAACCCTATTTTGTACTGCAGATTCCATGCTTTTGCTGAGAGGATTGACTATACGGATGCCACTGGACCTGCACTAAAATGTGAAGAGGATGGAAACAGTCTAATTGCCCAGAATTCCAGAAAAGTGAAAGGGCGGATGACGCTAGGTAGACAATACAAAAAAACAAAATTATACTGATTTTCTCAATAAGGTTTCAAAATAGCAATGTAATATAGGAACTTGCCAAATGTAAACTCAAAAGAAGCCTTCTGTCGGCATGGGTGGAGTGGGGACAGGGCTGGTCAAATGGAAATTCTGTGGGTGGGAAGGAGAGGGAAAGGAAAAGAGAGAAATGAAGAGAGCAGAGGATGTGCTTGTGAGAGTGAATGAAAGAGAAGTGAAAAAAGGAGAAGAAGCAAGAACATTTATTTAATAAGATATGGAATAGTACTGGTGTGCTTATGGCAGTGACCTTGTGGAAATGTAAAGAGAAATGGCAGAAATGAAGAGGAAAGAAAGATAGGAAGGGTATGACAGATTGGCTGATACAATAGCCACATTGATACAGGCCAAGTTCATACCTAATATAAGGGGATTAAAACCACATGAAGTTGACTTGCTTCTCTCCACATCTGAATTTATCATAAAGACAGGCAAAAGGATTTTAAAAGCACAGTAAAAAGAACCAGAGAAAAGAGGGAGCAAAGAGGTTAAAAAAAGTGAAAAAATACAAGAGGAAACAAATAGCAGAGAGAAGCAGAGGAGAAGCAGAATCCCTGTCTTAATGGGGGTGGGGCTGGGCTAAAAGCTCTCCATGTGATTCTTACTAGTCATAGTGCTACTTTTTCTGTGATAAATCAGCCTTAGTTGATCGGTGTTTCAACCAGCCTCTGAGGAGACCACCTTGTGCTGTGAAGTGAGGTTGCATATGTCTGAAATCTTCATAAGCAAGACATTCAGTTAAAAAAACTGGTGTATTTTGAACATTGGGAGGTATAAGACCTCTTTACTCTCACGGTTCACGTCTTCATTATGCTGGAGCACTTCACATGAGTGCTGCCCCAAAGGTAGAACGGTATTATCCTCTTCTTACTGCTGGGGATCCTATGGCATAAGGTGGATTTTGTGACTCACTTAAATTCATATGGCAGTCTGTGACTAACTAGCCTGTATTTCCCAGGTCGTAGACTAGTTCCTTGTGTACTAAGCTATCCTTCACTGTACACTAAGACCATGATTATAACAGTACAAGAGAACCATGGTGGGGGCCAGAAATAAGAGGGCAAAGTGTCACCTGTTTGTTTGCTTCATGAAAGGACACCCAAGCCTGTCCTGCACAGGGTTTAAAAACTAAGAGCAGAGTATGCTTCAGAACTGTGTCTCTCATTTCATACTAATTCAGAGCACTATAATTATCGCCTTCAGCCTGCTACAAGTGCTTCCTTGCTGGACCCTGTTTCAGGGGGGGACTTTCCTCTTCCCCCAGGCAGCCAGTCTGTTTCAATAGACAGGCCTAGAGCTCCTGTATGACTGAAGTTACTTCCTCACCACTGTTTCTAAAGCTGAGTGCTGAGTAGCTTTAATCACTCAAAAGGGCAGTAATCTCCTTGAAATGCATTGTCTGCTGTGTCTTATTGCTATTATGGAGTAGAATTTACACATTAAAAAGGAACACAATTAGCTTTCTGCACTTACTGGGTATTATAACCACAGCTGTGACATCATTGGGAGCCAATGAGAGCATTGCAGTCATACGCAGAATCTCAAATCCTTTCAGAAAAGAAAATACATTGGAGACATTATTCTGGTCTGTGTCTGATGCTTCTTGTTTCCGAGTCTCCTTGACGGATGTAGAAGGCAATAATAATAAAAATGTTGATTACCTGCTAATGTGTTCTGAAACTGGTTCTTGGGTGTGTGGCATAAACTATAGAAGGAAATAAATAGAAAATGAACCAGATATTTAATCTTCCAAATGTGGTGTTTCTTGGAAATTAAGGGGAGGCACAGGGACATTTTGATTCTGTTTCTTTTTGCACCACAAGTGCAACAGCTGGAAATTCAAACTCATCACTATGTTTTATGGACTGAAAAAGCCATTTTACAACCATCTGATAGTTTTCTGGGTATCCAGTGAATAACATTATTTTGCAAATACAGGATATCTTCATGTTCACTCTTCTTCATATACTTAACCAAAATAAGTCGTAAGTGAGCTATTTAAAACTTCAGATAAGAGCTTAATTCTCCCCTGTTTTGCATCTCGAGCAGTCATTTAGAAAGTAAGCGTGAGAAACTGCCAAATTTGAATTTTTTTTAACACTCAGTTTGAATGGATGCTCAAGATCAGAACAGGTGTAAGCCACAAAAGAATTAGGATCCTTATGTTGGCAGACTCAGATCTGCTTAAGGCAGAAGAAATGCTCTTATGTAAAGCCTAATTTGGACAAATGTGGTAATATCTCCTTATCCTTCCAGCACTGATTTTCCTATTATCACTTCTGCCTACATCCTTTGTGTAGCTGCTTCGTCTGCAAAAAGGTGCAAATTAAGCGATTCTGTTATGTAGCTAAATTTTAAATGGAAGAGGGAAGGGAAATGAAATTTAAGGGAAGGAAGATGAAATTTAGGTTGGAACTTGAAGACATAGGGGGCAAGAGATGGTGGAAACTGCGGAGGAAGTTCTTCCTCGGAGGTGCACAGTTGTGCTATCTGCTTGGAGCGACAGTGAGATAAGTGCTGAACAGGGTTTGAAGAACAGTGGCATTTTGAGCTAGATCCTGTAATGAATAGTAGCTCCTCGTGGGCTGAAATAGAAACAACAGTAAATCTCTGGGCAGTGTTTTTCTCTGTGTGATGGAATAGATGAGTTGGCATGTGTAAAGAAAATGTCAGTGGATTGAAATCAGGAATTGCCTGATGTGAAAAATATGAAGAGGAATATATATATCTCAGCATGGACAGTCCTCTGGAATAACAAGCTATTCCAGGCTGCATAGGCCTATGTGTCTGACAAGCTTGCAAACAGTGTAGGCTGTTCTTCTGCCTGATTGTCTACAGTTACCTGATGGTCACAGGGAGAATCTAGGTTGTTATTATGTAAATGGGAAGCATAAAAGTGCCACCCTCATATATAACATTGAAGTAAGTAACCTTTGCACAGACCACGCTCCAGGGAACTGGGATAATATCTTCAGAGTGGCTCCTTTGCTTACAAGCTATAGTAAAGATCATTGTTTCTGCTTTTTCCTTACATATGCTTTGTTTAGTCTTAGAAGCCTAACCTTGGCCTGGCAAATCTCTTTGCTAATGTGTAGAGAGTGATGCAGATAGCTGCTCTGCAGTACCACATGGGGTACAAAGTTCATTTACTTTGTCCATTTGCACAGTGGAAAAGGGGCAGGATCTGGCTCGAATGAATTCCTCTGCTGCTTGGCCTAGTAGGTGCAGGCAGCAGCTGACCCTCTTATGCTCCTTCGTACCTCTGATTCATCCCCTCCTAAGTGTGGATTTAAAAAAATCAGCACTTCTGGGAATATTGCTGTGTTCTGCTGCCCCACATAGGCTGAGGGAGGGACCAGCAGTGAAAAAATTGAATGGCCACTCTTGCAAGTAAATCAAGTTTAAAAGATGTCTTCTTCCATTACATTTGGATTCACTTCCATGGTCCAAGTCAGATAGTCCGAGAAGGAAGAAATACTTCTGTTTTGCATGATCTACATTTGTGTTGGTATTTGCTTGGTTTTCAAAGATACTGTAGATTTTGTAGGCTTTTTTGTATGGCTTTTCTTCTAAGCAGTTATTATATCTTGCGTGTGAAATCAAATGGGTTACAATGACTTGTCAAACTGGATAAGTTTGTCTGCTGGCAGGTAGGCATGGAAAAAAATTTCTTCTTTTAAGATTGCCTGCCGGTGTGAAATAACTGAGAAATGGAAATGAGGATGGTTATTAGTTTTCATGTATATGTGCAAGCGCGTGTGTGTTTTTGCTTAGCCATACTGCCTGGCTTCTCAGTTAGCAGGTGTCAGCAAAATGCCGCTGCCCCAGACGCTTCCTTGTGCCCTTCCCCGTCCTCTTCATTTATTTCAGGGACTCGGTTCTCAGGGACAGAAACACCACGTCACTGAGGGCAGGGCCTCCTTGAGCACAGCCACCTGCACACTTGTTCTCATTTCACTGAAATTTTGGTGGCCAAAGCCAAAAAAAAGCAGCCTGCTTCTCCGCAGCAGGACTGCAGGCCGGTGCCGCCGCTGCTCTGCAGGGTTGCAATGGTGCACGCTCTGCGCAGCGTGGCGGGGAGTCAGGCAAGGAAGGGGACGGGCGGGAGCAAAAAATAAACTTTCACTGTGAGCGCAGGCCGGGAGTAAACAAGAGAGCGTTAGCCCTGTTTCGCTCATGCGTTTCCTGCGGCTGCTGGCTGCGCTGCGGCCGTCGCCTGTGATGCTGTTTGAAGCGGAGCCAGTGGGTTCCTGGCTGGAGCCCAGGGGACAGTTGAACTGTCAGCTGGCGCGGCTGAGCGGGCCGCTTCATGGCTGGGGTGAGGGGAGGGCTGTTCCCCTCTCCCGAGGGAAACGACCCTTAAAGCTCTTAAAAAGCCCTTAAAACACATTTTTTTTTAAGATGAGGTGGTTCCTGCGCGGAAGGGGGTGGGTGTAGAGAGGCGCAAGGGCCGGGGAATGGGCCGGGGCAGGGGCCATTGGCCTGGAGGGTGCCGCCAGGGCAGTGGTTTGCAACTGCTCTGCGGTTTGTGACCCTAAAAATGGCACAGCTGAGGTGTGAACGCAGAGAGTTTAAGCTGACAAGAGGTTTGTTTTTCTCAGTCATTTTTCACTGATGCGCTTCGAAGTCATCAGCTAGGGACAGGCCACGGGTTCAAAAACACTGCCTGGAGGATGCTGATGGGGGTGGGTGGGTGGATGGGTGGGTGTGTGGGTGTGGGTGTGTGTGTGTGTGTGTGTGTGTGTGGCATTGCTTGCAACCTGCTCTTCCAGTTGAACCCAGGAAAGACTGTGGCCTGGATGAAAGGTTTTCCAGGCAACTTGACGTTGGCAATGTACAGTTGCTGATGCCTGCACTTGTCCTACAAAATATGGGTCATCAAACCTATTTGCTTTAAAAATGTATGCAGTTTTACTTTGCTGTGTTGCAGCATAAAAGCAAATAGGGAAAAATACTTTCTTGTGTAATGTTAATTCAATACACGTTATTGGAAACCGCAACAATATTCCTGTAAAATTGAAGAGTCCATAGCATCAGTTAAAGGGGAAATTAAGAAACACTATAAAATCATCAATATTATTTTGAAGGCAGTTGAAAAATTATTAATTCTTTCAATATTTTTAACATAACATTAAATACCTTCATAAAATTAAGTCTGGATCCTGCCATTTGGCAGCTTGTGGAGGACATATAGATTCAGTGGAAGATGGTTTCACTGGATTGCATTCTCAACAGTCCTAAATTTAGAAATATGTGCCTGTGTGTGAGTGCATGTATTTTGTGGGTTTAGTTCTGTACTGTTACTACAGATATGTATTTAATGGCTGGCCACTCCTCAGGAACTGCCTAGCTCCCTACTTGCTGGAATTTTGCTAACAGTCATATTTTGTCTGTTTTGCATTTCTGGGGAGGGATTGTTTTTAAAAGAAAAGTTGACTTTCTAGCTAGCTAGGCTAGCATCTGTAAGTATTTGAACAGAATACATTTATTGAACTTGTAAGGTCATGATGACAGAATTTAATTTTTTTTCTGCCTTTTATGTGTTATATTGTGGAAAGGTTTGCTTACTTAGGCTTTTTGCAACTGAGGAAATGTTGATTTTTGTTGTATCGGCTAAAGCAGATTTTTTTTGAAGTACAGGCAGGTCCCAGGAGATGGCACTGTACAATAACACGTTTCAAAATATTTCTTGGAAATAAAAAGGATTTCACATGTAAATTTCAGTTGTTATTTTGTAAACCGTGTTCATATTACTATTTCAAGGAAATTTATCAAAGAACAAAATGATCAGGTTTGTTTGCTAACTGCTAGCCTACTTTAGTACACAGGTTTGCATGTTCTATCTTTTGTATAGTGAACCACTGTATATTCACTAAACCACTAGATGCTAAGATATACTTTGACTTACTCAGCATCTTCAGCTGCAATTCAGTGATAGGTTGTAATCTGCAATAGGTTGTAGTCTGCATTTACAGTTAGGAGAGCTTATGATTTGGCCCCTTTTATATATTTTTTTACTGTAATACTACACGCAATTTTTCTATATTGCAGCCTGTCCTATATTGCAGTCTTAAACTCTGGGATTAACCTAATTTAACACATTTTTTTCTTAGTAGTTTGTAGACCGCTTAAGTACACATGATGCCTCAATTTTAATAATTGTACTCTACTAAGTAAATACACATTTTAATCTTTTAAACAAACATAGTTGTCAAGATAAAGAAAACCTTGTGTCAACTTCAGCTTTGGATTTTTTTCATTTATTTGAGAATATAGCCTGATAGAAAAGGTTTTTATTTTTTTAACATTTAATTACGACTACTGAGGTTTTTTTAAGATGAAGATAAATGTATCTTACCAAACTTAAATCACATACTCTTCAGGCAAAAAGATTAAATTTTAAAGATATCTATGTACATCAGGGGATGGAAGGAGTTGAAAATGTTCTCTCTTTAAAGTATCAAAGTTGGATCTGATATTTTGAGCCTTCCTTTGCAATGAAGTCCTGGGGACCACATGTGAATTTCTGTGTGGAATTTCCTTATTATTGTGTGATAGTGTTAAAAAAAATTTGTTCCCATTATGGGAACAGACTGCGGCCAACTCCGTAGGTTACTTCTACCAGGCTAAGCACCTCTCATTCTCTATACGGTGAATTTGGTGCCAGCTTTGAGCCCTTTTTTTACCTCCATCAGAGAATAGCATTGCAATGGGATCCTATGAACAAGGTCATACAGCATTATCTGGATGAACCCAATGACTTCATGGTAATTGAGAAGTTATAAAGGTGAAAGCAGAATTTTTCTCAAAATGCCAAGTTCTATCTATTATTCCTTTTGCAGTAGCTGGTGTCCGTGAAGATGTCTTCCTGATCTGGAAGGAGCTGGAGGAAGCCAGGAGTACACTGACACAAGTCCAGAAAATTTTATCAGAATCTGACCAGCCTGCTTCTCAAGATGGTATCATTTATGTTTCTATCAGGACAGTGACCGTTGCATTGCATTCATGATCGATTTGTTTTGTTTGTGGACAGTTTTTATTATAAGCCAATTTAGGGATGATTTTCTCGTTAGTTCCACTTAGGTGGTTTAGCAGCAATGTCTATACATAGGCAGAATCTATACTTGGCATCTAAACATAGGGTTGCTTAAAATTTTCCATTACAAACCTCTGTTTACTACTGCTTAAAACTTGCTGAATTTTAACACCTCAGGCTGAAACACACCATTGTTAATTCGCACCAGTGGCTAGGTTTGGAAATTACCTAGACTTCAAGATTTTTTTTGTACCAAGGAGAGATAAATAGCAGGCCTAGCATTCTGGAGCCTACCAGTTTAGGTATTTGCCTCAGAGTACTGATTTCACAGCATCCGGACTGTTTCCATATTCTGTATTAAACAGGCCTTGGACAAAATACAGAAACAGTCTGAGAAACAGGGATTGTAACTTGGATCACCCCACTTCTAGGTTAATGTGCTCACCACAGATGTTGAGAATTTTAGTTCCTCTTTTGTGCTCTCTCCCTCTCTGCCTGGGCCAGTAAATCTTTCATTGTGTTCTGCAGAGTGCTAAGGAAGTACCCTATCTTTCTCCCATCACGGTCTTCTTGGGATAGCCTCTAATCTGGTAGCTAGGATATTCCCCTGAAAGGGAAGAAGTGTGGGTTTGAATTCTCTTAGGCAGAGGTAGAGAATTGAAACCAAATTGCTCGCATTCTGGGTGAGTGCTATGACCACTGTTGTATTAAGATACATGGAGGAACACCAACATCTGTTCATTAAACAAATAGTTTCCACCATTATATTTTGCCCAGAGCATGATCTGTTGTTCTGTGCATACCGGACTGAGCCTTTCTGGAGACAGAAGCATCACTGCTTTCTGAATCCCTGGAAAGGTTAAACAGGGATTGGTGAGAAGCTGCTCAGCCTTGCTGAGATGGAGGTGCTCTGGGCATGCTCTGGAGTGTAATGATAACACTAGCAAGTTTTAAATACTGGAAACTTAGGAGTTTGTAAAGTCTAGGCAGCTTCAGGGTTAGTTTGCAACTGAGAGGCTGGATTTTCATGATCGTAGTTGTGATTGTCAATGTCTATATTCTGCATTTGTCCCTGGTTTTAAAATACTTGCATGGAGTCTAGTGTGGATTTTTGCCTAAATTGATACAAAATTCAGGCTGAGTTAGCACAACTCATCAGTGATTTTGTGTAGCTTCCGTACTGTTTTTTCAGTGCAATTGCTTTCACTTTGGCTTGATGGAGGCAGGGGACAGATACCCTTTTCTGGATCACCTGCTGAAGAACAGTTTGTACAGTCACTTGTACATCACCTGAACTCTCTGTCAGCAGTGTGTTGAGGTGTGTGATTTGGGTTGTGGTGGTGAAGGTATGAAGCTGGGAACCTTCTCTGCCTGCCCTGGATTTGGACATCTGGCAATAACATAATTCTGCAGGACTTAGCTTGGCTTTATTATTCTGTGAAGGCATATTATACAGTTCTTTAGTGTTCTGATGTTAACATCCTCTGAATTAGCAGGACTTCCCATATGAAGTCTAACAGCTCTATCATAATGCATGTGAACAAAGGGACCACAAAAAAGCTTCAAGGGCAGCTTTAATTCCAGTGCTTGTTAATTTATGAGTGCTTGACTCTGCAGCTTTAGTGTTCTTTTAGTGTATGCCTTCAAATATAATCACTTTATAGATGAATTAAAATAAATTAAATTACAGCATGATTTACATTTAAATTATGGCAGTTCTTCAGCATTGTTTGAATTTTGCCCATTGGTCCAAATAACTGCAGTTTTGCTGTTTGTCTGCCTTTCTTCCTGTTTTTGCCTTCTTCATCTCTTTAAAATGCTCTGCTGTAAAATATAATCTGTTCTAAAGATTGCAACGCTCTGTAGCAGGGGAAACAGAAAGAAAGAGGCAGATTTTCTGCTGACTTTCCAGATAATGCATTAGTTACCTGAACCTGAGACATGACTTTTTACGTAAAGCACGTGGAAAAAAGAAAAATGGCAGATTTCTGTTTAGAACTACGTAAGTGCATTTGTGACAGTTATGAGACTGGCTGTCCTAAGGGCCACAAGCAATCAGAAAGCAAACGTTTCCGCATGAACAGACTCTGACCCTGCACCTGCACCTGCACCTGCACCTGCACCTGCACCTGCGCTGATGCTGGCTGATCCCTGTGTTTGTTAAGGCAGCAGATAGGTTTGTTTATAGGCTCAGGATGTGAATACTGTAGTCACCGTAGCTGCAACTAACCAGAGTAGGCTTATACCACAAAAGTCACTGAAATTAAAGTGTGACAGAATAAATTCACCTTGCTATGAGAACTACTGCTGAGTCAGTCAGTTTAGATGTGGTTTATTGAGCTAGTGATGAGTGACTGTAGAGCTCTTTATCCTGTTACCAGTATCCAGAGATGCGCAATTCCCCATCTTAAGAAGATGGTCCTTAAAGAATTTATAAAACAGTATGATATGAAAAAGGTAAACACTAGAACAGTCATACCAGATAAGAAAAAAAATAATCCTGTTTCTTTCAATATCAATAACAAATGCTAGGGGGAGAGCACAGAACTAGAGAAAATGTGAGATGGTACTCAAGTATTCAGGCTATCAAAAGGCAATATTGTGGAGAAACAGAGCAAAATTTCTGCCAAAGACAAAGTTTGCCTTTTACTTTAAATGGCCTTCTCTCAAAGAGCCAACAACATGATACAGTGTTAGCCTATGTTCTCAACTGAATTTCCAATTATATCTTCTGATGTTTCCTTTTCTCAAATGATTCTACTTGAATTTATGTATATCTTATGAAGGAATCTCTTCAGGCATTTTGTAATTCAACAGTTCAACAGTTAAACCAAACTTCATACTACCAAAAATATTCTTTTTATATGTCGATCCTGTAGCTATTTACCTTCTTTGCTCTCAGTTTTCTGGTGGGTTGTGCCAGTTATAAAGGAATCTGTTGCAAAGAATTGTCTGATAATAAAAAAACCCACAACTGAAGAAGAGACTATTAAAAATCAGTCAGAAATATCCACTCACTCCAAAGCTGTCAGTGCAAGTAGAACAAGTTCAGAGCAATGAGTAATCTTTAGAGAATTTAGCTGCCAAATTTTAACAGGTCTCTGCTGATCATATGAGTTTGAAACTTGTCAAAATTTAGATGATAAGGTTGGCAAGAGGCACAGGCCTGCTACAGGTGACTCTGTCAAAGTTAGAATCTCTCCTACAAACCCAAAGGTGTGAAAGCTCCTTAACAAACCATCTGTAGAAAATTGTCTATATGACAACACAAAGTATTTTCCTCCATCTTTTGAGAAACATCCAAACTCTTTTACTTAACTGCTGTCTCTCTGTCTCTCTCCTAAGCTCTCTTCCTTCCTCAGAGCAACCATGCTTAGGCAAACCTATAACGCAGAAAATTATAGTTAGCAGTCAGACACTGTTTATTGGGACCCCCCCCAAAAAAAAACCATCCCTGATAATTAGAGCTGATAAGGGAATATGTTAGACTCTTAATAACAGTCATATCTTCTTACACCACATATAGTTCCATGTTTTAGGTTTGGGGAGTATCTGGGCATTTATTATTATTATTTAATTCTGTATTCTGTTCAGAATCTACTAGGATTCTTCTTAAAGTTCTGCAAATCAGTTTTGCTATCAAAATTAAAAATGATTATCTAGACTGATGGCCTAATCACCTGTTATTGGTTTAAACAGTATCTGTTGTTGGTCATAGTTTTAAAAAATGAAACTGTTTAAGCAACTTGCCTAAGCAAGAATTTAGGAGTCAAATTTTGACCATAAATTTGAAAAATTTGATCCCAGTTTCTTAGCCTTTTTTGGAAATGGCTTATCCAAAATGAACCATATTAAACATGAAGGTGTTTTTGTTTTTATTTTCCTTATTAGCAACCAAACCTGATCATCCGTTACAGGAGCATAAGTCTGACGAATATTTAACTTCAGAGGAGTGGTTGCAGAAGTATGGCTTGAAAGCTCGGAAGCTGACACTGTATGATGCACTTGCTGATTCTACTTTTCGCCATGTGGATGGGATCGTTGACATAAAAAGTAAACCAGAGGATGAATCTTCACAAACTGATGCTGTCAGTATTGTTAGTTTTCCCTCACATCCTGTGGGTTATTGTTTATTTTTTGGTTGAAAACTTGAAGTGTTGCTTGATAGTTCAATTTATCATAAAGTGTATGTTTTTTTGTTATGTGAGTTTTGTTAAAACCGGTTTATTAGTGGGATGGGACAAAGATGGTCATAATAAGATTTCTTCAAAGGGCTGTCTATTTGAAAATGACTACACCTGCCTCCCTGGTCTGCATATGATCTGGAATCAGGACTGGCTTCAGCAATGCCTTATTATTCTATATTTTTACATGGCATAGGGCAAAGAATGCTTGTCGTCATCTTTTTTCCTTAGAAGGGTAGGTCCCAGCTACCCCAGTGTTTATAGGTCCTTAGACAAATTTCGATTCATTTATCTTCTGTTTGTTTTTCTCTAGCTCTACCATTATGCTATTCAGTATGCTTCTGTTCTTGCTAGCTACCAGTATGAAAACAGTTTCTATAGACTTTCGCTAGGAGCAAATTCTGTGGCCACCCTATTCTGTGTCCATTTCTGCAGTTGCTCATTTGCAATAAGCATGTACCTTTGAAGTTTGTTTTCCAAATATTATAGCATACTGCAAAAGCGTATGTTTTGGAACATGCAACCTGTATTTCTTTGCTGTAGGAGACAAAGAGGAAGATAATTCATGCAAAATACTGTGACAAGTTTGTACATACCTTCTGGAAAGATGGTTCTGTAGTTCATGTACATGTCACTACAGAAAAATACAAGCAGTATGAAGAGAAAATGAGGACTGTTCTCAGACAAGTGGAAGGAAGGTTAGTTTTCTGTCACATAAATTCAGTTTGTGTTATTTTACATTGAGGTTGTAAAGTTTCATTTACTGCCATAATAAACTGAAGAGTCTGGTAAACTGCCAGTAGCAGTATTAAGGTGGAAATCCATTTTTAGATCAGAATTCTGTGTATAGGACTTCTTAGTAGCTATATAAGTAATCTGATGAACAGTTTTGTTATCTTTTATTCTCCTGCTGGATCAGAAAAATGAGTCATTCTGCACACTCCTGAAATACTGCTGAAGTTACAAAAAGCATTGGAACACAAAGTGCCAGAGAACTTCTACAATCATTATTAAAACTGGTAGCTTTTCATTCTGTTTACCTAAGCATTTCTTGTGATACCTTTAAAAGAGAAAACAGATTATTGTAGTTTCCACTTTCTTGCACTTTACGAGCATATTACACTAGCCTTGAGATAGGTTTCCTTGTAGATGGGCCAGCTGCAATGGTGAACCAAGTGCTCTTTTGAAATTGCTCCTTTTGAGTGATATTCTTCCCTAAAAAGATGGAACCAAGGTTAAATACATGCTATCATCATGTGGGGAGCAGAACTCCCATAATCAGGAGCAGGAACTTGCTGAAAGGGAGCACTTGTTTGGTTGCCAGAGGAACTTGAATATGTTACTTACAATACAAAGTGTTCACAAGGATAGATTTTTTTTCCTAATTGTTAATAGGGCTAGCATTATCTGAAATTAGATAATCTCTCTTCTGAAATATTCCTAGAACAGCTGAAGATGACACATCATTTAAAACCATGAAACCATGAACAGTTGGGCTTTTCTGCTGATCAAGTGCAGATGTCTGCTGCTGAGCTAGTCATCTAAATTATGACAACACTGCTAAATGAAAGGGGACCAGGGATTTATACCTGGCTCTCATACTAAGTAGTGTAGATTGGCTTGTGCCCATACTGATAATGGCTATCTGCCTTTGTTGCAATTTTGCATTGGAGAGAAAATATATGAACAGTCTAAATCAGCGGCAGGGTATGAGCTAACTATTAAGACGCATATATCATCAAGGGTTCAGTGCTCAAGCTGGCTCCATAGTTTATGTTTCTATAGCAATATGGACACACTTGCAGGTTCTATAGGAAGTCTACACAAAAACAGGCAATTCTAGAATATGACTCATCTATCCTACAGATGGCCCCAAATAGGTCAAATGGATTATACCCTAGAAATGACCATTTCTCTTGCTGTCTGCAAAAGGAGTCTTTCTCTAAGTAACTCCAATGTGGATATCTCCATTATAGATTCAATGCATCTTAGCTTTTATAACTACATTAGGAAAAGAAGGAAAGTTTCAAAATAGATGTCCTAGAGCCAAAAGAAAGAGTAAACAGTGCCCTCTATTTTGTATATTAGGGCAATGAGATGTCTCATCAAAAAAAGCAGAATGTGAACTTTCTTTTATAATTTTATTGCTGCTTCTCTACCAAAACTGTGATTGCCTGAATATATTTAGCAAGGTTGAGCAGAATTTTGTTATTCCTTTTGGTGTATCTTCATCTTTGCTATATTTAGGATAATATTTACATACTGTGAAAGCAAAATTTGAGGTAAAGGGCTTTGATGAATTTATATTTTTGAAATGCAAAGCCGTGATTATGGTTTTGCTGTTTTGAATGGCTCATCTCATTGTTACAGAATCTTGGTAGACTTCATCAAACACTTTGGGGAAATAACTAATGGTAAAGTGTCTGTCAGTAGCAAACATTATAGGATCCTTTCAGTTTCTGTGATACCATTTTTTTTAACCTCTCTGGAGAAGAGTAAAATTTTTCCCAAGGCCATTATATTCTGCCTCTTAAATGCCTATGCTTCAGAGTAGACAAGGAGTTTATGACTCTCAGGTGAAATTAGATTTGAACCAGTTGCAGCCATTACTGAAGAAATGTTCTTGTACACAGATGTATGCATGCATGCATTTAACTGGCAGGCATGCTTAAATTCTGTTTAAAATGTAAAACTAAGTCTGTGGTTAAGGCCTCAGGTCAGCAAGTCATTTACGCATCTGTGTTACGTTAAGACTCTTTAAAGCGCTTAAGTTCCTTGCAGAATAGGTTCTCAAGTGATTTCCTGAATAGGGAGGGATATTGACATATATTTGTGTGATTTCTTGAGTTCAGCTTGGAGAACAGTTACAGGGGCGACAGAAGTTGTTGCTTCCTCGTGGTAATAGCCAGCTAGTACCTGACAATTGATGTTATAAAGTTGCTGTATAGCTTTATGTTTTGTCTGTCTCCAAATTCCCATTGAAATAAGCACATAAGAGCGTCTTGCGTTGTTATGTAGTGACAGCCTAAAGGTTTCAGGTCAGTATACTGCTTATGACAGCAACTTGTAGCAGATGCTTAGGGAAAGGGAATAAGAAATGCAGCAATGATAAAAAGATACTTCCTGTTAGATTCGGATACACAGTGCTCTGAGGATCTTATATGTCAAGTTCTGATGTGTTTTTTTTTTCCCCCAGGATTAAGTGGCTTCAGCAAGGAAGCAGAGGGCTCTTTGGAAATGTGTTTGAAGATGATGTCTATATTCTTATTGATACATCTCAGTCTATGAAGGACAAGTTGTCATTAGTGAAGGAGAAAATATTTCAGCTCATACAGGTTTGATAAAGTGATGATTCTGAAGACTGAGGAGCATTTTAGAATAGGCTAACCTTTTTTTGGATGATTGTTACTGTAATTTTTAAAATGTTTTTGAAGATAATTTACCAAAAATATGAGATTTATAAAAATATTTTCATTTTTATGGAGTGCTCATATTTCAGTTAAAAATTTCTGTTTTTGTATTCTTCACATTTTGTTTTATTCTCTTTTCCTCTCCCTCCATACAAATATTTGAAAAAATTATGCAGAAAATGCTAAAAATTAAAATGGCTTAACTATCTCCTCTGTAGCTCCAGCTACCACCCTCAAAAAAAGAACAAACCCAATCCAATGCAATGAAACACCTTTTGGCATTTTCATTTTTATTTTTAAGCCATGTCATCCAGTTCCGCTGACATGCTGTGATTTGTAATGAGTGTTCTAGATGCAGTTGCCTACTTTTACACTAGAGGGTGTAGAGCACTTTGAGCTTGCCTGCATCTTACAAAGTGACTCAGAGCTTTGCAAAGTGACTTGCAGAGTGCAGAAGTGACTCAGAAGCAGCAAGTACTGGGAAACGCACCTAAGACGGTATTTGTTTCTCCTAATTTTAGACATCTATAATGATGTCATCTAAGGTTATCTTAATAGTTGACAGAAACAGGCACTGTTAGAACATCATTTGTCTTGTCTATTTTAGACCTGAAATGAGCAACTGACAAATAAATATTCCATCGGTCTGGCACTGGTAGCAATCATTAGTTGGGCTAAAAAATTTATAACAGAGTTTTTTGAACTAAGTTTGTAACTGATAGGAAACAGTAAGATGTGGTTATCTAGGTGGATCAGCATTAGAAGATGATTAGATGCTGTGCTAGAAGGTTTCACAGGCGGCTGCACAGAAATGGTGATAATAGGGAATCAAAGATTCTAGGCTCTGAAAGTTTATACTAGCTTGCACAAAACTTTCAGTCCCTTACAACTTCTGTCCAAAAACAACTTCAGCAAATTCTTAACTCTCCCTTTACTGTCCTAATTCTTCCCCTTGTTCTCCTGCTCTAAACAATGTCTTATTTTGATTCTCATTTTGATTTCCTTTGTAAAACAGTCATAATCTCTTCCTTATCCTAATGTTCATATCCAGTCTCATCTCTGTGTTTCTCACCCTCCTAGACGTTTGCTGCTCAAATAGTTTAAGTTTAGCAATATGAGTAAATGGAGACTTACTTAAAATGGAAAGTTCAAATCATCTTAATAACTGCAGGCAGAGTCAGCCCCATCTCTCTGTCTCTCTGTGTCTCTCTGTATGCTATAACTGAATATTACCATAATTTATTGTAACCATATAATCAACTATATATGAATTAAGACAACTCTAACTAATCAGTAGTTGAGAATACAAGTATATATATTTTTTACCACTGAGTAAAATTCAGGTGTTGTCTCCTGCAGGAACAACTGAGACAGAAAAAGAAATTTAACTTTGTGAAATTTAGTGCTCAAGCAGTGGCATGGCAAGAGAAACTAGCTGAAGTTAATGAGGAGAATTTGCAGGATGCTTGGCTTTGGATAAAAGGACTTGAGGTAACATGGAAATTAATTATCAAGAAGTATGTTTGTACCAAGTTTTATTTCTGACTTCTTTCTGTATGGTGTTTTTTTCGGATTGACTAAGTATTTGACTTGAGTATGCTGAAAATACAGAGGATGTATAGTGTTTAGTAGATCAGAGTAAAAAGTATCATCTGTGTCAGGTATTATCTTTTAACAGTGGGCATGTTTATAAGTTCATATTAATTCCACTTACAGCTTGATACTTTTAATAGCCACAATGCAAGCACTGACCATTTTAATTTCTTTAGGAGACAGGACAGTGCTCAGACCCTCTGTTTAAATTTGTCATTCTTGCTTCATGGATGCTGCATGGACCAGGGGTGTCGCGGGCAGACTTACAGCCCGGGGGTTTAGGAAATGGTTGGCAGCTCCCAGCTGGAGCCAGTGCACAGACAGGCAGCTGACTTTAAACTTCTGCAGAAACATGAGAGCAGCCATACTGAGTCAGACCAGACACCCACCTATCTACCCAGTATTCTCTCTCTGACTGTGGCCAAAAGCTGATGACTTTTCCCTGAAACAGAGTAGAAGTGTTTGTAGTCAGCCACAGTCACACACTAGAATGACTGTAACTGCCAGCAGCTTAGGACCAGTTAATGTGTCAAAAGTGGGCAGCAGCGTCACCAGCATAGGACTGAAAATCAGTCATATAACAGTACATATATATCCCACATTACATTTGCTAACAGAAAAACATATATTTATATAATAAAACTCCTCACCATTATGACTGTACTTCCTCAGGTGTAATGAAATTCCTGGGGATGAGGGAATTGGAGAAGATACATAATACCTCTGAGGCTGAAAAGCAAGATAAATAACCCATCATACTCAGAAAATGATAACACAAATGCATAGAGAAAGGAGAAACATTGGTGTGGCCTGGCTGAGCAGTTAGTGAATACTTATAAATGTGGTTAGTAAACTTAATTTTCCTGCCTTCCTTCAGATGCAGAGAATTGTCTCTGGTTAAGCCGTACACATGCTACAACATCATGCAGGTTTGATAATACCTTGAACTAGTTTAATTTGACACCATTTTGTACATGTGTTTGGGAATGGCCTTTTTGATCATTGTTCACCGAAGCTGTGAATTGTTGACTGTCTAAATTTCCTTTCAAGTGTTCAGCTCTAGATTTCTGAAAAGCACAGGGAATTGTACAAGAACAGTCTACTGTTTTTTCAAGGATGTCATCTGCTGCTGACCTTTTAGACTGTTTAAAATGGTACAGGCATAACTCTGAAATCAGAAAGCTGGCTTGACAGTGAAGTTGAAATGAACAGCAGATCACTCTGAATATTAATCAGAATAGATCCTTTGATCTCATGTTATATGTTTTGGTCCCCAGAGATGTTGAATGGGGAAGTTGAGCTATAAACAGTAACTGTTCCTTAAAAATCCTTTAAGGTTGATGTCATTTATATTTTGTGGGATGATAATGCCACATTATTGAGGCATGTCGCATTAGCTTATACACTTACAAAAAACAGTGGTGCACTTGTAACAGTAGCAACTGAGAAATCTAAAATTAAGAAGCTTTACCATAATATACGTAGTCATGCATTTCCCTCATATCATCAGCGTCCACATTATAATGTATTTTCCCAAGAAAAGTGGAAAAAGTTCAAAACCACGTACCATTACTGGAAAGACCCAGGATGGCTAATTTAGACATAATTAAGGATGACATGTGCTTAAAACTGTATGATGCTTACTAAAACATTAAGAATATTAGATGTATTTAACAAAAGAAATGGCTCAGGCTAGTTATTATATGAATGGGTACTGTTAGAGTTTTTTGTGGATAAGGAGATAAGAGTATAAAGCATCTAAGCTATCATCTTGCCTGGCCCATATAACTCTTACATAGCTATACAAAGTCACTCCCAGAGTATACCATCACCATTTCACCTGATTTACTTACTTTGCCCTTTCTAATAGAACTGTTTGGAAGAGAGAAGGATTGGAAGACGTTTTAACTAATACACTTAATAGGACTGAGTAATAATGCTCCCTCTTAACATATTTTTGCATGTATGGGTCAATGTTAGGGATGATAAAAATGTATTTATCTTCTACAACGCATTATATATGTGGATCCTAAGCCTCTTCTCACTTACAGTACTCCTCACTGCCCTCTGGAGGGGTACTCATGCTTTATACTACCATAAAACAGACTTGTATCTTTTTAAGGAGTTTTCTTGGGCTCTATTCAAATCTAACACTAAGAATTAACAAAACATTTCCCCACATTGATAAAACCTCACTTTTCCCCTAAATTTGGTAGTTTTTGTACATTGAATGTTTGAAGGTACAAATCTGAGTATATAAATAATTATAGTTTTTAGGCTCCTATAAGCTGTGAGTTGCATTTCAGTGAGTTTAGGAGTTGCATTGTCTGGAAAGAAAGAAGACAGATCATGAATACTAAGTATGTAAATGACACATGAAAAGCATTAGCATTAGTCAAATATGAATTTCTAGAAGGCACAGTACTGTTATTTGTGTTTTTATTGTTATGGCTAACATTCTTGCTGAAAAACAAATTATGTTTACATTGATGTGCTGAGGGATTGGATGGAAGACAGTTTGGAAAGAAATTTGTTCAGAAAACCGGTAAGTCCTTTCCCTAATTTTGAGAAACATCTTGAGCAACTCATTTATGAGTTTGAATTATTTGATTAAGTAAAATACATGTGTCAAGTGAGTGTGATGAGTTGGCAATCAATAGTAGTAGTGGGGAAATGTAATGTAATTTACCTTTTATCATATATTTTCCTATCTGCTTATAGTCTTTCAGTGATTGCTTTTCCTTCTACAGCTTGTATTTCTATTGCTCAACATTTCACTTATATGTGGTTGCATAAGCACGGAATACCAATTTGGTGCCAGTGTATGCTACTTTGACATTTGCTTTGGTTTTCTGGTCATTCGATATTGTCTCCTTCTTTTTGGTTGCTTAGGTTGGAACTTCCACAAATACACTCAAAGCTCTCCAGCTTGCCCTTGCTGATACTGACACTCAAGCCATTTATCTTTTGACTGATGGGAGACCTGACCAGGTATTTCTGAAATAACAGAAAGTTAAGTAATATGGTGCTGCAGTGATGGTTTCAGAAGGCTGAAGCAAAGTGTGAGAGATGAATATCATACCTGCAAGCTGACTCTCTTGGAGGTTGTCGTGATATTGATAAATTGTATCTCTAAAATGTTCTGTCTGTGAAAGGGTTTTGATGAGAACTCTTCTCCCACAGTCCAATATTTGATGTATGATAACTCATGTAATTTCTAATTAGTTGTTTTAAGGATCCGATAATTGATTAAAGTTGTATCTTAATGTCTAAGCTTAGGATTTATGTTAAACTGTTCCTGTTATGTTCCTAACTTAGCAAAAATATTCTCATGAATTAAAGATTGAGAAATGATGAACGTCCCGTAATGTGATTGGATTTAAATATTAAAACCTTGCAACCTTGTGTGATGGCTAGAAAAAAAATGACTGATAACAAAATAAACAAATTTGGGTTCAAAATTTTTTGCCAAATAGCACATTAGATGTATAAGTAGATACCTTCTGTTCTGTTGCAGAGACTGCACAAGGGCTATGTCATGTCTGAGGAATAAGAGCCTAACTGTTGAATTAATTTACATTATTTTCATATAAAGGTGTTACTGCTGACATCATGTTATTCTCTCTCCATGTAATACAGAAGTCCATGTTATGTTATTGAGCCAGATGTAATCTCACATAGGTGCAGTTCTGGAGTAGCATCATTCTGAAGTTGTTTTAACTCTAGTTTTACATGGATAATGAAATCAAAAGTATGCTTTATTTCTGAAAGCGTTGTCACCATGACTTAAAATGCTCATAGTTCATATTATATCATGTTATATAACACCAACTAAAAAATGAAAAAAGAAGTTCTTGATCAAATATAATTAGAGTTGAAAATAAGTGGAATTGAACTTTCAAGTTGTAACACGTGGTGAAAAGTAGCCAGTGTGCTGTGAGTGGCATTTAAAAAATACTTTATTTATCCATGAAAATTTAGCTTGATTGTAATGGCAGGTAGGCACCAAAATCCTCACTTTACTTGGGTAAATAGCTGTGTTGAAAGCCACATAAAATTAATTGCTTAAGCATATGCAATAAATCTGTGATTCAGAAAGCATCATAAACTTGCAGAAATAACCTCTTTATACCTTGATAAAGAAAAAAATGCTAAAGGCTTACTTTTCTTTTTGCTCTGTTTTTTTGATCGAAAGAAAGTAGCCCAGGAGTCATGGTAGATTTATATTGCTCAAAGTGTAATCCTGATTTAAATTAGCAGATGAAAAAGTGTGATTTACATTTTAAATCTTGTTTTAATCATAGTTATTTTCTAAACAAAGGTTGATTGTTATTGGCTATCAGTCATTAAAACTTCTCAATTTACAATTGAGTATAATCCGTGCATTGTTTGGCACTTACTTATGCTAACTAGGAGCATATATTCCTATTTAATTAAACAATAAATTGGCTTAAAACACACTTATTAAGATGCTTCATTCTGATATTTTATTATGTTAAAAATGAATGAATAATTCATTTCTTTTTACCTATTTAATAACACTTTTTCTTGCGATTTATATTACACTTTATTTAGATGGAAAGTGAAAGTGACTAAAACTGCTTTTTGCTCTTAAGGAGTAACAAACAATTATATTAAAAATACCAACAGAAAGCTAAATTTATCAAGATTTAACTCAGGTTTCTGAACAATAGAAATGTTATCAGAAGTTAGAGAATTGAATTGATAATTTCCTGCTACCAGATCCCTCAAAAGAGAGAGCAGATCTTATACTTTCCCACCTACTTTTTATTTCTGTATTAGAGGAAGAGCACTGATTTTCCTACTTTCTCTGTTTCTATTTTTTTTTCCTAGTGATGAATCAACTTGTCATTGAGCTAAACTATTTGAATAAAAATGTCAACAATTTTTATCCAATTATATACCTCCAGTGACACTGAACATCAGTGTAGTAGTTTAATTTCCCATAATTTAATACTTTAATTTCCTTTAAAACTTCAGAAACAAAATGTAATAATTATTTTATAATTTTAATTTTTTTTAGACTATCCTGTGCCTCTAACACATTGTCAGTACTTCAAAGTTAGTTCAAAATGAGTTCATTTTATGTAATTATGAAATATGTAATCCATATAAAATCCATGTTTTTAACTGTGCTATGTCTATCTGGCTCTAAGCAACAGTATGACTGCTGAAATTCTGTACAAATTCTCCACATTTTGATAAATATATTTTAAGTGCCACATGTTTAATATACACTTTTGTTTTTCAGCCCCCTCAAACAATTTTGGCTGAAGTCCAGCTTCACCATAGGATTCCCATTCATACTGTATCCTTCAACTGTGATGATACAGAAGCCAATAAATTTTTGCATGAACTAGCTACTGAAACAGGGGGACGGTTTCATTATTACAACATTTATTTGACTGATCCTGAAGCTGCAGAGGTTACTGTTGTGAGTATTTCTAAATATGTATGTTTGCTTCTTTGTGCTATTGAAGAGACCACAGGATTTTCATTACTGCAATTTCATATTACAATATATTATTTAGAAAACAAGGTTAATTCTAGTCAAATGTGAAGTGATGTGAAAGCAATGACTGTGCCATGTTTTGGTTATGGAATTTTATTTAGATCACAACAAATAAGCCCAAATATGTAAAGTATATTTGTTGTGCTACTGTTGCTAAAAAGAAGACATATATGTAGGCCAAATTCAGCTCTGAAAGAAACACACATGGTATCTGTTGTCTCGGAAATAAGTCACTGTGTAAAACAAAACTATGGTTTGTATCCTGTTAATGAATGAGAGAATGCAGAGCTGACTTTTGCTGAAAGTTTGCTCTACAATAGCCGCTGGGGAGATATCTATAATGACTAAAGTTACTAGAATAGCAGAGACCTGTCGAGTGTAACTAAGGAGCTCAATCTAACAATCCCCAATAGGAAATTTCTGAATAGGCTAAAAGAAACACCCACTGAAAGCATTTTCTTGTTTTTAATTAAAGTGAACGCTCAGTTAATTAGTTCCACAAATTTTAGAAATGGTTGTAGTGGAACAATGAGAGCAACTGGGAACAAGACAGTAGCAGGAAATTTAGAACGCTGCAGAGAGTAATTAAAAGAAGGAAGATATGAAAACACTCCAGCTCTGGCAATATGTCAGAGAATGCGCTGGACAGTTTAGATGATTCTGCTGATGTGGACTAGGTGACTCTGGCACATGCTGGAAAGATGAGCACCAGAGTCTCTGCTGTCCGTGGTCAGAATTTGTGCCCTGTGGGGGTTGTAAAGGGATCATCTTTGGAATTTCCTTCCTGTTTCCGCCTGTGGTCCAAATGATTCCCAGTCTGTTCACTTTCAACACTTATTAAAGACTGTGGTTTTTACTTCCCATTTTTCAAGGACAGGATGTGATGCAGCTGTGATCTGTAGACTGATGGAACAATAATAGTTGACACGTACATATCTTGTATTTTATTTATTTATGAGCTACTGACCTCACTATATTCTTTAGAAATTGGTTGTTCATGTCGCAAGGCATAACTGGCTTGTTAGAGAATGCTAATCTTTTTCCTAAAAAGCAAGAATTGATTAAGTGATTGCCCTGTGTTGCCAAGTACACTTTTATGTTGTTTTGCTGTCAACTTGTTTGTACATGCAGAAAGTGAACAAAACAAGCTTTGGTTTAGGAAGCAGGGAGACTACCTGAAGAAGTATACAAAATTATGTGGCTGTCCTAACTGAGTCATTATTCAAAATTATTTTCAGAACTTGCATCATTTCAGTTCAGAAATGAAACATTTTAAGAGCAATTTTAATAAAACATCTGATTTTCTCTTTGATAGAGTGAAGATATACACCTTTTAAGAAGAGAGATTGAAAAGGGAGAAAGAGACCTAAAGAAAGTGAAGAACTTTCATGATGAATGTCTCATGATGGATTGGTGTAACAGAGAAAAAGATCCAGAGAACAAGTATGTCCTCTTACTGCCATTCTGCTAATATGTGGTAGGAGCTATCTGTTAAGTTTCTCCTTCTGTGTTGTGTTGCATTTTTAACCGCTGACACTCTCCTCTTTTAAGAAGAAATGTTGAAAATTTTTGAAAAAAACAGTTAAATTAATGGAAAAAATAAAACTGGAAAAATATATTAATACTGTGATACCTGAAACTGGAAAAAAATGGTAGGTTCTCTCAAATATTAGGAATAATTAAAGCAAAGAGATGAAAATATTTTGATGTCTCCAGCATATGGAACAGTTGCTCCCTCTGACCTAAGGAATTAATTAAAAATGATTATCCTATTGGTAGAGCCGGCCTGGAATGTCATGACTAAATTGCGACTCATTAGAAGATGCTGATTGAAATGGAAACTACATACAAATGTACTCGTTTAAAGGATAGTTCAGTTGACAAACATTATGAGTAAAACTCAATTTACTGCTTTTCACATTTGTGATCTTACAGTGTATGTCTATACATTCATGCCATATTTATCCCTGCTTTTTATCAAAAGATAAGTAATGTCATCATTGAAAGTATTTCCATGCTCAACATCGGCTGAGAAACCCACTGAAAGTCTCACAGTGCAAGAACGGCTGTTCGAACAGAGGTCCTTCTGCAGCATAGTGGAGGCAGGCTCCTGGGCCACTGTAGAGAAGTTTCCTGTGTGGCTGTTTATACTGAATTTCTGTCTGGGGAACAGAGACAGACCTAGACTCAGACATGTTAGTTGTAATCCCTACAGGACCACTGCATTAATAAAAAGGAGGGAATAGCTTTCCATCACGCCTGATTTATCTGTGCACTAATAGTACAAAGACAAAAAAGTACATTAAAAAACCCTAGATTCCTGTGTTAAAAAATGAATAAAAGCAGTAAATTAAAATAAATACTAACAATAAAACAAATGCATTAAATAAGTAAAACAAATTTAAAGTGGAGTGTCCTGTTGAGTGATTTAATATGTGTGGAAGGGAAAGTAGGTTGTCCAGTATAAAAATGTACGTAAGTACATATTTCAAAGTTTGTTTATTTATTTTTTATTAATGATGGGACATATATATATATACCTATGTCACTTGCTTTCATTACTGATGGTTGTTTTACTCTTTCCCCTAGAATTCAAAGCAGCTATTGCAGAACATTCTGACCTCATTAAAAATATACATCAGGGTGTTTCCTTAAACCTAATGAACAATGTTTTAAATGGGCTAATGAACAACGTTTAAACAGTTTAACAATATTTTAACCTCCTTTGATCTGCCATTTGAAATGCAGACTAGAATAATACAGCAAATATTTTGCACTCTTGGAAACATTTAAAAGGAGTGTTTAAATTTTCAGAACACTTTAGCTTAGCATTTATAAGCATTTTTTTGACCAATAATATCATATTTTTGAAGATCATTTATTGCTTTTTTTTTTGTTTGTGTCACTTAAAAGCAGTAATCACAAGCAGATACTGGCTGTGTCTTCTGTAACTACACATGTTCAAGAGCTGAGTACTGCTCTTAATAGGCCATGCTGTGCTTTGGAAGAGCCAGCACTAACTCCACATTGGTGCTCAGTACAGGCCTGGCAAACAACTGGCAACAGTCCAGCCCAGAGGAAGAAAGCACTATACGCAGGTAAGAATCTCAAAATGAACTGTAGTTGTTAGCAGAATTTATTTACTAACTTTAAAAGATTGTGTTAATATTAGAATAAAACAGCCCTTGTTGTGGGAACAAATGAAGCCTTTGATTATAGAAAACCCCATTTTCCTGTAATTCTGACTTAGTTTTAATCATTTTTGCTTCTCACTTGTCTTACTCATTTGACCCAGACTGACAAATGTCTGCTGGCTTATGCTTCGTCACATGCCCTGCAATGAAAGATGGAACTGTTTTGTCAGAAATGCTTTAAAACCCATGTAAGCAGTTTGTTAACAGTAGCTATTTGACTCATTTCTTTTAAATCTAAATAAGTACATCATTGATGAGAATGAAGGGCTGTTCTATGTTTTATTAGTTACAGCATTAGTTACACATATTTTTTCCTTAGTACACTAAGTTTCTCTTTGAAGTATCCTATAGATGCAATCTGAAACCAAGTTTACCTGGCTGATGTGAAAAAAGTCTTCACCCTTGGGAAAGTACAGAGTACAAATTAGCACTGAAGTGATATTATCTTTGATGTCTTTTGCAGGCAGTCCCTTAAAAATTGGGACTGGACACCAAAGAAGAATTTAGTTTCCAAAAATCCCTGGCATGTATTTGACTAATAAGTTAGCTGTTCCTTTCTTTCCCTTTCAACACCTACAGAGCAAACAAAAACGAGTCTGTTGAGAATCCTGAGCCATAGCGTGAAATCTAGGGAAGAAAGCCCAGAGGAAAGAATATCTCCTGGAAAAAAGGGCTTTTCTGTCAGAAAGAGTGTGAAATCTGCAACCATTTTCAAAGGCAAGTTAACACAACAGGAAGCTGGGAGTGAGACAGATGATAACATTTCGCCTAATGGGTTTGAAATTAGTGGTTTGGGATAAAACTATGCAAACCTCTAGTAAAGAGGACTGGAACTCAGCAGAGATGCAGAGGGCTGGACATGCAGGAGGGTACTGTAACAGGGTCCTTGCTGCTGCCGCTGCCAGGTTCCTTGCTCCAGTGCCTAAGCCAGTCAGTTTGAGAATAGCTTATTTATGTCCACAATGTGCTGCAGTTGTGCTACAGCTATGCCTAGGACTGCAGAGGGAAGACCGAAGCGTAGTTGCTTTTTATCAACAGGGTATATACATCTTCAGACTCCTGTTGTGATACAGTAGTATACTGTCATTGTGATATAGTAGTTGTTAGTTCTAATTCTGCAGCGCCAACATAAAATGAGGTTGCACTTCATTAATATGCTTAGACTTGCTAAAAACATGCTCACTGGGAAGGATGAGTGTGTAGAGACGAAAGTATTTCCAATGGGACTTGGATATATATCCAGATAGTTTTTATTTCTCTCAGTGATTAATACAACTCCAAACTTTATCATATGGCCTGTAAGTTCTTCTGAAACCTCATCTGTATTTAAAGATGTTTGATGTTTTAACATTTGGGTGTCTTCTTTTTAGTTCTTTAGATACCTTTTGAGTTTATACAGATTTTCATAGTGCTATACCTTAGATTAGCCATACCTAGTCATCTCAATAGTGATACTATTTGGTATTGTATCTTGAATTTGGGGATAAACTGGTTAATCTTTCTTTTGGTTTATAGGAAATAAATATATAAAAAGTTCAAAGGTTTTTTTTGAAAAATTAAATTATTTCCCATCTACTTTACATATTTCTTCATTAATTAATTAGATATCATGAGGGATAGAGTAACTCTGTTAATATTGATCAAGCACCAAGAAAGAAACACAGGAAATGTAATTCTCGTTGATAAATTTAGCCACTGAAATGGTCGTTACTGTACAGCCCTTGTGACACTGCTAGTAGGCTAAAATAAAAAGTTGATGCTATTACTATGTCAGCATAAGTATGTGTGCTTTTGTCTGCACAAAAGCCATGACATAATGAAATGCAAATGTTTTTTTCCCAGGTCTGAAAATGCAGGAAGATGCGAAAAAGACATGTGAAAGGTATGTGTGCGCATATATAGATATATCATAAAAGTGATAGTTTATATTTTTCCTGAGTCATTTTGAACTGCTCAAATACATTTCTACCTCATACTGCACCTTACAGTCTCTTTTTTCCAGTTCTGTAGAAATCTCTTCGGCTCACTGGTTAAAGACTCATGGCTTGGTTGCCAGGCGACTCACCATCATGGATGCCTTAGCTCCAACAGCTGTCCCTCATGGTACTAAATACGTCCCAGTTCTGGACAAGCATGTGGGTTCTAAAGTATTTGATGAGGTAAAGCTCTTATGCTGTTTCGGAGCAAACATAAAACTTGGCATTGTTTTAAAAAGGTTTTTGTTATTCATTTCTACAAATGTCATGACTGCATTCTATGATGTTCACTATGATGCGCACTAAATGTGTAGTACATATCTGAAAGTTCATTCCTGCATCAGGAAGAAGATAAAGCTGACAGTTAATAGTATTTCTTACCAAGTGGAGAAATTACAAGTTTTAGAGCTGTTCATTTTTCTTTCGCAGATACCAGTTGATGGCAGTGTGCAGCCATCAGGTGTTCACAAATTTCTTGCGGGCCACAGCCACTACTGATGTGTATTAATTCACTGGAGTTCTATATTTTAGGCTCATTAAGTTGCACAGAAAATTGTGCAGGCTTTTGTGGATTGGTACATTCTCAGTGCTTGCCTGTGTCCCTCTAAACACATGGGAATCCAATCCAATAATTAAAATCTAATATTAATATATGTAGAGCATTGTGAGATTCTGGAAATGCAAAATTCACAATGAATTGTGTGCCAAGGAAGCTGTAATTGTTATTCCTTCTAAAGGAAGTCCATTTGTGCCAAGTTTCTCTAAATTAATTCTTCTTATATGATGCACTCTATCAAAGTCCTATGAACATGCTGCAATTCTTTTAAACTAATAAAAGCTATTTCTCTAAACAATGCTAAAATAAAAAGCTAAACAGGATCTGTTTAAATAATAATGGGTAAGCAAGAGTTTTTGGAATGTGATGTGATATAGAGCTAATTAAAATATTTATAATGAATGTACAAATATGCATCTTGAAATTTATTACATTTAGAAATGGGAATTTTTGCTATAGCATGCAGGTTTTGAAGCAAAACCTTTTGTTTTAGTAAAGCCAAGTCAAATCCAAGATCTTTAAGTATTTTTTTGAATTGGGAAGGTAATAGTATTAAAGATGATGTCTTGTATCAGGACCATTCAAAATGTACATTTTCACATTTCAGATGTAAAATAGCCATTTTTGCAAAAAAAATAAATATTCAGTGACTGCAAAACTACAAAAAAAATCTATTTTCAGCAAAATGTCAAACAAAAAGCACTGAAACTCTCACACAGCTCTTAATGATTGATTTCTGAGCAGTCATTTCTTTCCCCTATCTTGTTCTGCACACGTGTACTAAGTAGTGTGCTTTCTTCCACCTTTCTAAATGAACAGACTCCTTTGTATCCCTTCCAGACAATCCTGAGCTGCTTTTGAACTACTGTTCACAAAAACAGTAGTCTATAAAATGTAACAGTCTTTGAAAGCAAGCAAAGCTACCATTCAACAAGTGCTGTGTTAGAGGAATTTTTATAGGTAGTTTGTGGGTGTGTATGTTAGCCTAATTCAGGGCCGAATTAAGTTCATTGCTTTTAGGATGCTGTACAGAATCTGTACAGCTGCTGTATGAAATCTGAAAAGTTATCTATGGGCGTTCTTTAGTTCAGAGATAGAAGCACTTACAAAATAATATATCTATTTTACCACTTTTTCATACCTAGATAACCCTCATTAATTGCATTGAAAGCACTCAGTTTCTAGGGCAATGAGGAGTTATCATTCTGTCTTTAGAGGCATGGCTTTTTCTGTGTCTGAAACAGGATATAGAAAGGAAGCATAAAATTCAGGATTTTAAACAAAGTGGAACCAGTAGATTTTACTTTATCAGTTACAGTACCCATTCTCCTTCAAGCTTCATGCTAGCAAAGCAAGGAGAGGCAGAAAACAGGTTCTAAGACTAACCAGAAGGCTTGAACAGGAATCATTAACAGATTGATTAAGAATCTTGATTATTCCAGTAGTTTGGAAGACTTCACCGAGGGTAATAAATGTAGAGACATATCTGCATTCTTTCTCCTGAGGTCTTAGTTTTCTTGGTGGGGAATATGGACGTGCTGCTTTGTTCTTTCTGGGGACAGTAGAATTTTTATTTTCAGCCTTTGCTAGCAGTGGTGATGGACTAACTGAGCGGTTTTCTCACCTTGGAGATGAGGCAAGTAAAAGGTTTCCATGTCAACTGCTCATTAACAAGGGACCGACCTGGTTTTGCAATTCTGTGTGACCTGTCAGTTTCACATGAGTTATTTCAAAGAGATTAATTCATTAAACTACCCATCAGTTTCATATTGAGAAAAAAAAATTGATTTGGGGGCTTATCTAAGTTATAGCTGTGGTAGTTTTGGAGAAAACCTTCCGTATGGAACCTTCTGAGTATCTGGTTTGCAGATGGTGGCATCTTTAGTACAGCCTTGCAAGTCATGGATTTTTGCCTTCAATGATTTGCTCAGAAGAATCAAATTCAGATTCAGTCCAACCAAAACATCTGGTTCAGTCTAAAATAAGCAATATTTTTCTAGGGTTATTGGGTTTTGTTTTTGTCTTTAAAACATTTGAAATTTTGTTTCTGAAATAAAAGCTATTTTGAAACAAAAGCATTTGTATGATATGAAAGTTTAAGTATTTAATTTATAAAATGCCAAAACATTTTGACATTCAAAAAATTTCCATGTGTTTTCTTTCAGTTGAGTCTATTTCTCAAATTTAACTTGACTTTATGAGCAGTTTTCATGACTCCAAGAGTATGCATAGTATTTATAAGTTTAGTATATGTTAAGAACACATTCTATTCTGGTTTTATTTTTCAGTACTGTAATAATGTGTTTATGTTTATATGTCCTTCATATTCTATTTAGAGTGTTTTATAACCTGTATTAAATACTCATTTAGCACATGATGCTGTTTGTACTTGGAGTTGCTGCAGGAGTTTGTAAGGGAATGCATTCTGTAGGAGAGGGCTTCTACATGGCAGAACCCTGCTGACCTTTTATAATCTTGGTTTGAATAATGTAACAACCAGCAATGATGGCAGTATGGACCTGGACGAGAGGTGCTCTCAGATCCTTGCCATTCAGCTTTCAAAGTCCACTTTTATACAAACTCATACTTCACTGTCACGTTCCCATTAACTTTAGCTTCTAAGTGATCTTAAAATTAATCCAATATGAAGAGCTTTAATGTAGTCTGACACTAGAGTGATGCAGATTCATAAATCAGAGTGAAGATGTCCTCAGAAAGAGAGGTCTGCAACTTCACGGCCGCCTGCAAATGGGGAATATAAAGTCACGCCCTTGCTCCTGAAAAATGATAATGCAGAAGTAATCGGGAATTCAGCTAGGTTGTGATGATTTGAACACAAATGAAACATAACTGAAAAGTGTTCTCAATTAAAGAAATCTATTTATTGCTTCATTTTCTGATTGCTTGCTTTATCTCACCAACATGAGTTTCAGTTTTATCTAAATTGAAGTTTATCCATCTTTTTGTCATCCGTATCCTGATCTCAGATGGACACTTGGAGAAGCTTCACATTCCACTGTATGTGTTGAGGAGTGTTTTGGGGAGAGTAACATTCTCATGCTTCTCTATAGCCTTTTTGGATTTTTTCTCTTGATGATCTTAATCAGGACACTGATATATAAATAGCTTTTCATAGAGTAACTACTGAGTAATTTAATAGGCTGAAGAATGGTGGGACTTTGGATTGAGAGATGTGAAGGCATCTTTCCTCTTCTTTGCCTTGTTTTCCCCCTTTCCTCTGCCTTTTGAAGATCTGATGATAAGTGTATGGCTTCCTGTTTTTTTGGTGATATGGAGATGCTCTGTTGTGGGCTTTGAAAGATAATGAGATTCCTGATTCTGGCCAGTCTGGTTAGGTTCCTAAGTCTTATTGCAATCAGTTAAGACTGGTTTCAGTAGGTAATAGCCACCTTGTTCTTGTCAGTAATCAGTGTGATGGTCAAAAATGTCTCTCTTTAGGACTCTAATTCCTTTGAAAATATGGTCCTCCAGAATAAGTACTTACTTAAGTAAGTAACTACCCCATCTATATGCTTGAATTAGATGCTAATAAGTATAAGAGAGTGTTGTTTTAAAGTAGTACAATCTGGAATATAGTCATGATCTAGACATGCTTGTGTCCTTCTGGCCTATCCTTTCATTATTAAAGTGAGATCTGGAGAGTACTGATTTAGTTAAAATTAACTAGTAATTAATAATCTTGAGTTGCCTTGCCTTAAAACCGTTGATTTGTGTAAGGGGATCATATCATTTCAGAAGATTTTATTAACAGTATGAAAATGATGTCTTAATTCTGACAATCCTTCTTGCTGACTAATGACCATTTCCTTGGGGTGCTTAGAGATTTCTTACTGCAGCCTTTCTTTTCTTTCCTCATGCCTTTCCTTACTGTCTGTTCTGATGCTTGAATATGGAGCATTCTGTTACTCTGATGGAGGAAACATATGATAAATGAAGTGTTTCTTTTTTTTTTTATAGATTTTACCATTGGCCCACGTTAGCAATGACCAGAAGCGGATCACGCTAATTAATCCTCAGGCAGTGAATCTTGATGCCTATAAAGAGAAACTGGAACAAGCAATTAAATCGTATGAAAGGCAAGTCTGCCAATCAGAAATTTACCATGTTTACAGTCTAGATCCAGATTTTTCTGATGTATTGGGTATTGCTCATGCATACTCTGCCCATACTGGTAGTTCCACACTTTGACACACTTTAATCAACCATTAACCTGTAGGAGAAATGTTTAGTTTCTTCAGAAAAAATGCAGAATGAAAAGCCAGTGAATAGCCAAGGAGATCATAAATACCCTGTTGCTCATATTATGTTTTTTCAATGACAAAGAAAATAATATTTTGCTTGCTTTCTGAGAATAAACCTGGAAGCAATCTTCCCTGGAGAGACAACCCCAGAACATACAATAGTAGCAAGACTTTAACCTACAGTTAAGCTTCTAAAAGCATAGACTGATACTTAAATAAGTGGCCTTCTTTTTGCTGCCAGCTGCTTAGCATCTAGCTCTGGGTACAGGAGTATAACTGAGGCACCTATAAGATACTGATCATTTTTAATGTGTTTTTTTTTGAGAGAGATGTGTTGTGGTTATCAATTAAATGTTCGTAAGAGCACATAAGAAGCGAACAGGACAAGGACATTAGATATCTAGTCTATTTTGTTCCTTAATCTAATTTTGTGGGGCTTTTTTGAAGTATTGCAATTATTTGACTACTGATAGTCATTTAATAACCTTATTAGGGCTTTGGATAGAATTGTTTTAATAAATGAGATGTCTTGTCAGGCTTTATTCCAATAACATTTACAGAAGTAATTATTTTACATGACCAAAAAAACCCCTGATGACGAGCGTTAAGTGTTGCTTTCTGATTAATTCCACTGTGGGCTCTTTAAGCTTTTCTTTCCTCTATAGCTCTGTGATCATGTCAGTTCTTTTTTAAACATTTAATAGCTCTCTTTTTCATTCCCATTTCCTATTGCTATATATATCTATCTTTTGTGGTAAAAGTCAAGAACTGTGATTTGTAAATGGTGCTTACTATGTCTAATATTAATGGAAATCAGTGAAAAAATATCTGTTGATATTGTGTGCTCTGATGAACTCAGAAATCTAGATTTGTCACTAATTTCAATAGGAAATCATTTTGTCACTGATTTTAGTAGGAGAAGGGGTAAGTGAGATATTTTTGATGGCGATTTCCAATAAATCTTCAAGTTTTTCACTGTTGTGCTATACCACTCTATATTTAATATTCATTGATTTCAGTTTTGAGCATTTTAACAATATTGGCCCTTGTCTCTGAAACTGTGGTGAGTGGGAGTGTTTACCTATGCAGACAGTAAGGGCTTAATGAGTCAGATGTATTTACAATAGCAGGGCTGAGTTCCCTACTCTTGTGAATATGTGTAAAAGATAGGCCTGCCTTAAGTTCCTTATCACTAATGATATAAAAAAGGTGTCTTCTTATTGCGTTTGCTCTACATGTGAAACAGCAACCCAACTGAATTATTTTGCTCTAAACGCTGCAATACTTTTTCAGTAATTGAATTTGCAAAGGCTGCAGTTCAGCTTTGTGAGTGGTGGCTGGACACAAATTTATTCTGACATTCGTAGGTTAGACAATATGTCAGTGCACGCAGGTTGGAAGAACAGAAGAAAGCATGACAATATCTTCCCCATATATAGTTTGACCTTAGCACCAAATTAAGAGGGAGAAAAGTGGTGAGGGCAGTAATTTCATGCTCTGACAAAGAGACTCTCCGGTCCTGAATGAGAAAAAGGCTGGAAGCTGCAAACTGTATGATCTTGTATAGCTAGAGGCTTTTACAAATAAGTCAGTTATGAGCATGCAGATTTGGAAGTGTGAAATAGACAGTGGAGCATGCTGAGACTGCCGATTGTGAATGAATTAAGTAATTTACATTCTGAAAGTGCTTGGTTTTGGTTTCTAGAGGATAAAATGAATCAACAAGAAATTCGTATTCAAAATCTGGTTTTAATGGGCTTTTTTTGGATCTGCAACAGTAAATCTAGCAAGATACTTAAAAGTCTAATGGATCTGAATTTTTCCTAACAATGAATCTGTTCTTATGTTTTCAAAGAGAATATAGTAAATTTCATTTTTCTATAATTACAGCAATTAGGATCATCGGTAGAGATTTGTTTCTACACTATGATATGAAGTTATTGAGCAATGGCTTGTTTAGATGTTAACAGAGAAAACTGTAAGGTAGATAACCCAATAAGAGCTTACGATTTATGTCTAAAAAGCAAAAGCAGAAAGGTTTGTGGTCCTTTTGAAAGGTCACAGAACTGCGTTCCTTTGGGATAATCAGTTCTGTTTTCCTATCAGTCAGTAGTTTTCCTTTGTAGCCAGAGTTTAATGAAGCAGAAATCTGAATGGCACAACTGAGGGGTTATCTTAGCAGAAAAAATAATTAGCATTGTTCTCCATGTGTCTTCAGGCTACAGTTTTCTGAAACTGTTTAATTTGAGGAATTGTGCTTAACTTAGCTGGCGTTTAATCAGTTCTGTTATTTGGTTTAGCTTGCTGGAGTTGAACTGAACCCTCCATAGAAAATCCTGGCAGGAATCAGTGACTGCCACTAATCCTTCAGTGACCCAGAAGTAGTCATGTTGCTGCTTGGTGGATGATGCTGTTTTCCTATCTTCTCTTGCAGTTGATAATTTCATAGCTGAATGATAAGGATACAGTTTGACAATACAGTGCTTTTGGAATACAAATCAGTGCAGATATGTTACGAAACTATTTGCTTGCTATTTTGAGATTATCAGTTGCACAAGGAACTGCGTTCTCAAAAGCTGTTTTGCTTTCTTTGATAGGCGCCTAAATCTAATTATTTGGAGAGCACTACCTCAAGCTGAAAGAGACAAGTAAGCCATCACCTTTGGGTTTTCTACCTCACCTCTGACAAGCTAGTCGTAAATATTTCACACTTCTTTTTTGTCAGTATTTCTGTAACTAGCTTGTTTTATTTTGGAATATTTCATGCCCGTACCTCACTTTAAAAATGTATGTGTAATATGGAGTAATATTAAACTCTGGGCCTCCTTTTTCCAATGCTGATTATTTTTAAAGGAAAGGATTTACAATCCGTTTGAATGGTGCTAATCTATTCTTAATCAAGTGTCAAGTGGCAGGCCTTGGGAGGGCAGCATATCATCGCCTTTGGCATCTTGTTAAATCTCCCCTCATCCAGTAAAGAGCACTTCAGTGGCTGTTTGTAAAGGTTTAATAAACATCTTTATCCTGCTGGAGCTGTATACCACACTGGAAGTTTATATTACTTTAACTAGCTTGTTTCTGCATATCAATTTAGAACACCACAGACTGTCAACAGGGCTGACATCAGTGAAGTTAGCATCTATTTTCTTCATGGGATAATGTGAAGATCAGTTAATGAAAATTGAATGGGTGGGAAATATTCTAGACAGAAAAATGGGAATAAAACTAGAAGGCTTTATAGAAGACTAACTTAGTGAGCAAAAAATACACAGTTCTATCATTAATGAAGTGAACAATTTTGGCAGAAACCCATTCTAGCTCAGAGAGGAAGTGAAGGTTGTTAAACGAAAGAACAGCATATAATTAAAAAAAGGAAATAGATACCTATTAGTACAGATAAGGAGTTATACTTTGTATAAAATTGATAAGGTGACATCAGAATAATTTTATTGCTGGCAAAGATAGGGCAAGTCATGAGTTTAGGTATATTAGGAACAAAGAAATCCTAGCAATTGTACAGTGTATTACTAGAGGGGTATATAAAGACTGTTAATATTGATGCATAAAAGTTGAAATGGTCAATCTTTCTCTTCTAAATTTACAACTCCAGAGATAATGTCCATGTATAACAAAAGAATGACAACGTATTTTCAAATTCTTTAGGAATCTGGGGCGACTATTAAACAAAGCCTACTAACTTGGTCACAAGAGTTGTTAAGGATTTGCCTGAGCAGATCTCTGGTTCACAAGTGTTTGTTAAAAGGTATATGAGATTATGAGGGAAATTCAAATTTAATGGAAAAGTGGTAATAGGCTTATGTTCAAAATAGTTGAGAGAAGTGATTCAGTAGATCAGTTTGCTTGACATTGATTCTAGATGAATAATGGATTCTGTTAGTAGAGAACAAAATCTGGGTAAATAACCATGTCAATCAATATGATTCCAATGCAAAACAGTTCCTAGAGGAGTAGAGAGCTGAGTAATGAGAGAGAGTAGGGCAGTGGAATAGGCTTGCCATGGCTGTACATGTTGGTAAGACAAACACTTAAATACTCTGTGCAGGTCTAGGTTTCACATTTTTAAAATGTTGGCAAAGTTATAGAAAAGAACTGCAGGTGTAATGGAAATACTAAAAAGAAATACCTTACTAGCAATCGGAGATTTAAAGAATTCTATCATCTGTTCTGTTTTGTTTTATTTTGTTTGTTTGTTTGTTTTTTAAATCAACAATAAGGCTGTAGCTGATTCAGCTTTTTGCGTAGAAGTACTTTCAGTGTGTAGGCTTAAAATGGGTCTTCAGTCTAGTGGATATTGACATAACCATAACCCATGAATGGAAGCAAACTTCTGACTGATGGGTGAAAAGAGAGCTGAGCAGGACTGACAGAAGAACAAATAGAAGAAGATTCTCTCTTTTGATGTGTTCAGTCAAGACTGATGAGGCAAATCAGGACTTAATAGGTACCGTTTTAGATGCTCTGAATGCTACTTGGCCGTAGCTGCTACTCCAGAAGGGCCTGGGATTTTCATGATTTCTAGGTCATATCTGTAAGCTCTTTGTCAATGTCTCAGGTGTTCTAGGGCATCTAAAACAGCACCAGACACCTATGCTGAGCCATTCGATTTGCTGTCTACATGTCTTTCTATGACATATGGTTAAGCCAGATGCAGTTACTTGACTCAACACAACAGTAGTGGAATGAAATGCAAGAACCTGTGGCGTACGAAAGATCAGATTAGATGAATCTGATGTTTTATTCTGCCTTTAAATGCCATGATTCTGTTTGTAAAGTACAGTAAAAATTAAAATCTCTCCTACATGCAATTACTGATTTGTATTTATTTATTTTTTTAAGATTTAAAGAGGATGGGCCAGTCCAATATATGCAGAATAAGGAAGCTTTGCTGGAGGCTTTAGAAAACCTGGGATGGCCGATTTCCTATGAAGACGTAGTATTGTTAGAAGATGAGATACTGGCAGCATTAACATATAAGCAACAAGCCTCTGATCTTCAGGAAGCTGTAAAAAAAGAAATTGAGAAAAGCTCAGAGTCACACATTAACAATAAAAAGGTAGGAGATTGGAAAGGCAGGCAGACATTTTTCTTTCAAATATTCCTCTTCAGTATGTGCTTCTGGCATAATTTTGTTCTGTGGTGATATCTTATTAATTAGGCACTTAGTGTAATGCTATTCAAATGGATAGAGGAAAGAAAGTAATCAAAAAGAAAGTGATCTGTAATGACGACATATCTTTCTACAGTAAACTTTTTTTCCTGTCTATCTGTCTGTCTATGTGTCTACCTAACTATTCACACTCACTAGCTCTGGAGAACTACTGAAATACTGTTATTTGGGATGCAGCTTACCCCCATGTCATATGGCACTTAAGCAACTTTTTTTAAAAGAATGCACCCCAAGGCAATCAGGAAAAGCAGATGAATCTGCTCGGGTATGCACTTTAATTGTGTACATAGGTTGTCTGTAAAGCGTAAATAATCAGCAAGACACTAAATTTACTTCTAGCAAAGCTAAAATTTATCCTGAATGAAAAAGTAGAGTTTGCTTTATATACAGTAGTACATCAAATTTCGACTCTGTTGAATATACTTTGTAAACAGAAGTTCTAGAGCTGACAGAGCCAGAGAAATTGAGCTTCTTAGGAACCAAATCTGAGCAAAATACCTTTATTTCCTCTGCAAGGACAGCTGAAAAAGAAGATATATGTGAAAGATCGCTATGATATAAGCTTTGTGGCAGTTCATCCTGCAGATCTGCATAAATCTACATATACATAAAATATGGAGAAGAAAAAAAAGGTTGCCTTTGGAAGTGCACCTTCATAGACTAGTAGTCATTTTCTCCATTGCTTGAATTTTAGTGTTTTTTTAAGAGTAACTTCATGTAAAATACACAGTAATAATCTGCAGAACACAATGAAATGTTCTCTAATGAAATGGGCAACACTCTGGACTGCCATTAGCATTAGCTCCCCTGTTAGATTTTTGCACAATCTTGAAGAGTAAGGCATTCTTAGGAACTGGCCTCAGTTCTGCATTTTATTTCCTTGCTAAAGATTCGGAATTATCTGAAGAATTAGAAAAGACTTTCTGAACTGTAGACTTGTTTACCAAAGGGTTGATAAATACTTTGGTTAAAAAGACAGAAGAAATCTCCTTTGTGTGTTTTTCTTGTTCACATAATGTCAAAACCTGCTGAGCTTCCGCACCATGTAACTAACTCTCATCCAGGTGCCAGGAACAGGGACAAAAGAAACTGCACTGTTCAGTCTTAGGGGAAAGATACAAAGCTGATTGATTGTCATCACACTGATGGTGCAGCAGCTCAAAGTGTCTGTTATTCTTAAAGTTTCACAGACATTTTGATGAGAAGAATAAACATATCTCATCTTTATACTTTCTTACAGAGATCTCCAGTGGGATCTACCCAGTTCTCAGGTTTAGTAGAAATTGGGTTAATATCAGATATACAAGACTAAAAGATTTCATAATGTCAAAAGTGATTCACTGTGACATTCCATGGTATCTTTATTCTAAAAGAAAAGATAGGTGAGATTCATCTCCATATTCAGACACTGAAATTTCAGTGTCCGTACCATGTAGGCCTCTACGCATGAACAGGTATCTAAGTCACATTGTCAGGGATGGTGCCCTAGTCAACAGAGTCAGTGGCATCTGAAGAGCTATTCAGCTCATCCTAAAGAGGACATCTGCTTCTGCCCAGCCAGAGTGCTCTCTCCATTCCATTAATTCCATTTTTTGCATTAGCGCAAAATAATCTAGCTACTCCAAAACTATAATTGAAGTCTGAGATTTTTTTGTTGATCTTACATATATGTTTTCCTGAAATGAACCACTGATTTTACTTGGAGTGGTGTTGAGGAATTTGTTGAAGTGCCTATGGAAATATATGAAGAAACAAGTATAAAGATAAGGCTAATAAGTTATTTTAGGCTGCACTATGGGAAGAGAGAATATACTCTATCATATTAGCTTTTTCTGTGATATGTATGTTCAGAAAACATATTTTAGCTTACAATATTGTGTTCTATCATTATTTTCAGTCTTTCAGGATATTCTTGAAAATGAATTGACTCTACCTTAATAGCTTTTACCTTTAAGTTATTTTGCATAATAACTTTATAAACATGAACGCATGTGTGTATGTATAAAATCCCATAGAGCACTTAAAACCTTATATTCTATTTGAATAATGCATAGGTCTTCTGCACTGAGTTTTGTCTTTGCAACAGAGTGTGTGAGTGAATTCTTAGGGAAATCAAAAACATACTTTTAAGTTTTAAAAATTGATTTAATTTTCCTGTATACACTACTGACGCTTTAAAATTCAAAGTACTTACCTCTAAAAAAACAAAGCATCTCTCTTATTCAGTTTCAAGTTTTTTCATCTAAAAGCTTCATTAAACAGTGCCTCACTGGGAATGCTGATGCCTCTGTAGAACTGCTGCCTAGGTAGAGTTGTACTGTGCTAATACTAAAATAAGCTCACTAAAAAAATAAGAAGAAAGAAAATCTTATTTCAGACCTCTAAGTTCTAACAGAGGATAAGTAAAAACAAGTAGAGAATTCATCATAAAGCTCATATATTAATGTACTCCTTTTCTTTTTCATTGTTTTGTATCACTGAGTGAGGGAAATTACTCTGACTGAACTTTAATGCATGGCTGGCCTAAGTGAAGTGAATGCTGGGGAAAGCTGTATGCTTTGTATTATGTAGGAAGCCTGATTACATGATCATACTAGTTCTTTTTTACCTTGATGTATCTGTGTATGCATATATATACATACATGTATATCTATATATGGATTAATATGAAGAGGTAAGCTAAGTGAAACCCAAATGAGCACAATATGAACCTGTACTGTGAGTTCTCTACAGTGAATGGGACTGTCCTCTACTTGAAAATTGTCAGGTATTACCCTACCTAGCAGGTCATGCCTAGATATATAATGCCAGTTTCTTTAAAAAGACAGTCTTTAGTTTTATATGATGTTCATCCACTTCTCTTTTCACTGAAGTCAATAACACTTTTCACATTGAGTTGTGGTCTTTTTCATACTATGATGTAAGTTGTAAAAATTTCTTTGTATTATATTGAATAGAACACAGGCCATGTATGAAAATGAATGATTATGAGAAGGATCATGTTCAGTTTCTGTAACTTTGGAGAATGTATTTGTTCCACTAAGAATCTAAATTTGAAAACATTTTTAAGTTCTTCAAAAAACAGATGAAGATTTTGATTCATTTTACATTAATCTGAAAATATTACCTTGCTAATACAGCTATTTGGATTATTGATTCATCTCTGCCACCTAATGTCTCAGTACAAGAGTAGCAGAAACATCTTTATGGTTGATTCTGTGTAATTTTACTGTTGCCTTGAAACACCAATGTGTGCTCTCAGACATGAGGTGATTAACATTGTGCAATCACTTACCCTGAGTCAACCTGCTTTAGGAGTCTAATCAGAGCAGCATCTTCAGTAATTGCTAATCTGCAACTGAAAGGCTTTAAGAGTGAGAGGCAGGAATGCAGATGTAATTAGAATTCTGTTTATGTGGTGGAAAAAAACAGTGAAAAAAGCAGCAAAAAAAAATGTGGAGCCTCCTTAAAAGGTTGCCAGGGTTTTTTCAGCTGTGATTTCTGTCTGCAGAAGGGATACAAAAAAGTAAACTGCCGGCTGAAATACATTACAGCAACAAAATATCTGGCACTGAATGAAAATTGTCATTGTGAGATGGTAGAAAAATGGCAATTATTCTGGAGGTCTCCTCAACAAAGCAGACTTTTAAATCACCTGCTGATTCTTTTTACTAAAATTCAAAATAAAAACCCTTAGCTTTTAGCTTTTAAGAGTTCCTAATTATCTTTACAACTTCTTAGAAGAATTAGTAATCCTTTTTGGATGTCCTTGCTACAGGAGCTTTCTGTTTAAGCCTGCAACTGAATTAATGGTCTGGTTATCCTCCCTCTGTGCTTTGACCTTCTGTGGGAGTTGAGTTCAGGCTGCTCTGTTTGCTGATATCTGTGAAAGGTAAGTTATGTCGATAGCTTATTGAAAGAGGATGAAGTAGACATCCACCTGGACAGGGCCCTGAGGTGGCTGAAGATCCCCTGTGATGCAGAAAGTAAATGTTTTGGGTAATAAGCAAACACATTTAATTATTATCAGAGAAAATCTAAAACACCAAAAACTGATGATTAGCTAATTTGAGGGATAATTGTAGACTGTATCTCACTCTGTTTACGCAGTTTCTTTTGCTGCGCTAAAACATGTTGACTAAAAGCTTCATCTTCAGTTTGGTGCTTGGCTTTGATTTAAAGATATAAAAGATGAGGAATGTATCAGTTACTGTGTCTGTGTGTTCTAATAAGTAACTATTTTGACTTAAAATATTGTATCTCATTTCTGTTTTGAACTTGTCAGGCATAAGGGTCAGCCATCATTTCTTATTATGATTTTTCTCACTGAATGATAAAGCCCTTTACAACATGACATTTTTACCTTATAGAAGGACTTGTACACTCTCCCCTATCCACCTCACATTAGAGCCTCTCAAGTACCAGGGTCATGGCATTACTATTCTCCAAATGTGGTAGCTTCCAGGACAGTTTTTGCATTCTGTTAATGGCCTTCGCATTTTCATGTTAATTCTTTCTTTCCCTAAGTGTCATAATCCTGCCTTTGAGAGTGGCAAAGAACATCTCCTTTCATATTAAATATTTCTGTTTCTGCATGTCAATGGACATCAGATTCTGCAAAGAAATAAAGCCACATTCTTTATGAAGGAACCACTCTCATTAAGACTACAGTTTTAAAAGCGCTGTGTTTCCCTCAGCATGAGCTTGAATGTGCAGGGCTTAGCCTTGATTGTGGCCATGCTGAATGACCACTGTGTGATTAAAAATAATCTAAAATGATTTATAAATGTAATGTGAGTGTTTTGTAAAGCGGGTTTATTTGGGTGGGAAGAGACCTCTAGTGGCCCATCTAGCCCGTTCTTTTGTATACGGTTGATTTAATTATTCCTAATGAATTCTATAGAGCTGAGTCTTAACTCTATCCAAAAATGGAAATTCTTTACCTCCCTTGGCAGTTTCTTCTATTTCCTGATGCCCTAATTCTTACAATCCTCAATCTTCCTAACTGTTTAATGAACACTAATAGCTGTCTATTGATCTCTTTTACATTTCAAATGTTTCCTAAATAGCTTGGCATCTCCTGTCTTTGTTCTTGTGCATCTTTAGGGAGAAGAAGGTTAAAAAAAAAAAAAAAAGCATCACAGATTGTATAACAACAAAAAAGTTATAACTAATTTTAATAATTATCTAAAATTGTTTGGTTAAATTTTCCATTGTCATCAATGGAGTAGCCTGTTGGACAAAGTGCGTAGCTACAAAAAGTTATGCTTGCTCCAAAAAAAAAAAGGACTGTGGTTTACACAGAATGGGCTCATTGTCACCGCTCAGGGGAAAATCGGTAGTTTGGCACTGTTGATCTGGAGGAATCAGGGTTGTGTTGGTAGTAGGGCTAAGGTTAGGACAAATATACTCAGAGGTCTGTGGATAGTCTTCCTATCCGTTCTCACCTACGGTAAGAAAGTGCAACAACAAATCTCTTTTGAAAGTGAATTTTAAAATACAGCAGACACTGGCAGAGGGAAACAAAATCTGCTCCACTTCATATGGTTTAATGCATTGGCTTCAATGGTTTAATGCATTGGCTTCAACGTAAGCAGAGCTAAACACCCTGGCCTCAGCAGAAATCCCTGTGAATCAGATGAGGCTCTTTTGTAATGAAGATAATAGACAACTTCATTCCAGAAATGGGCACTGGGACAGTTGCACTGAGCACCTAAAGCTCACGTTAGGTAGGGAGGATGGGTTTGAGTTTAGACGGTGGTTCTGAAGCACCTGAATTCTGCAGTACGTTGTGCATGCGTCCTCAGTCTTTAGTACCGGGATTAATGTGGAATGCTGAACGCTGCCCAAGTTATTAGTCAAGCATTACAAATTAGTTAATAATAAATATTCAGCAGCAGCAGCTGTCCCTTTGGAGCCTGAGGAATTAAGTAAATGGCTTATCCAAATGCCTTTTTGTGTTTGTGGAGTTGTAAGTCTTTGCACTCAAATCACCCTTTGTTAGGTTATACTTCAAACAGCCAAGCACTGTGAAGAGCCTGTGTCTGAGACTGTCTGAGAAACAGGAGTGTTGGTATAATTTATGTTCTATAGAGGTGAAGAATAAAACTAGAAAACAGACATATCTCCTGTTTAAAATATCTCCTTGTGGTTTGTATTTTTTTTGAGTTTTGTTTATTTTGGGGGAATTTTTTAGTGTTGTTTGTGATTTTTGTGTGGGATATTGAAAAAGTCTGGGGAGAGAGGAGTTCTTGATAGTTATAACGAAACTGAGAACAAATAATGTAGTCAAAGTTATTCCTGACTTTTGCATCATTATTTTCTGTTAGGGCAAATCTAGTATCAAAGTCAATTGTACTTTTAAGGGAAAAAATGTCATCAGACAAGGAAGCAGGGCATATTCACCCTAGCAAGCAGGGTTTTTTTAAGGGTCTATGGGTTATGGGTTTTTTTCAGAAACAAAATTTATAAATGGAGTGTAGATCTATGGACAAGTTTGGTTTTTCAAACCATATGATTTTGTGATTCAAAGGAGCAGTGTTAGAGATGGATGCTTGCAAATTGTTTACCTAATGTGGGCTAATAAATGTTTTAAAAATTAATGGGGAAACAGAATGATTTATTTAACTTTGCATTTGCTTATAATTTACATTTAGAAACATTATCTTGAGCAGTATGGAGAGAATAATATGCTGTTATTCAGTACTTAATTTCATACTGTTGTAGCAGATGTAAATTACATTGTGATTCTAGATTATTAAAATATTTCAGTATCAGAAAGACAAGGTTTTTGTATCATCAGTTTTCTTAATTTTCTCAGGAAACTAAAATGTGAAGTATTCTTTCACATTCTGACAAATACACATAATTCCCTGATACTCTCAAAACCTGCTGTAAGAGAGAGGGCCTGAATAGGAAGAAATTCTTTCTTCTAGAAAAAAAGAGATTCAGAAACATGACCTTTTTTTTAAGGCAAATAACCCTGAGGCCCCATAAAATGGTAAAGTGAGATATAAAAGGCTTTAGGGTAAAAAAAACATAATGACTTGCAAAGTCAAGTATTCAGAAGCTCAGAAAGGCCAGCAGTATATTTTTTATGTAGAGTCAATTGTCATTTATGATAGTCTTTGACTATTTTTCACATACTGTATTTTCCACAACCCTTCACCTCCGTCACTGCATGGGACGCATAGTGCTCTTTATGTTCCTGATTCAGTTAGTGCTGAATGCAGTCACTGACTGCAGTAGGAGTTGAGTCTGTCCACATATGGCCACCTCCTTTTGTATTTCTTTCTGTTCTCACTATTCAGCACGTGGCCCCAGTTCTTTTTTATAGTGTACCATGCATACCATTCATTTGGTCCAGGGTAGTTACTTTATCTATGAACTTTTTTATTTTATCATTATAATATCTTAGTCTTTTGAAAGAATTTGTCATCTTGTTTCCACAAAACTTGTGATGTAAAACTGTGTTATTATCCTCATTTTGCAGATGGGGAAGCAAGGTAGACATTGACTGAGACCAGAATGATAAGGGATTCAGGATGTCCAGGCTGAGAAATGTAGCACATTGACTTTTCTGAGAGCTGGTCATTTTAGAGCAGTTCATCCCTTCCAAACCAGATGTTTCCTGTTGCAGTTACGCATACTAAACACTGCCACAAATCAGAAAATTAGGATCCAAATTCAACCTACCTCACTTTAGGATATAGCTGCATTAACATCCTCGATAGGCTAGATTGCCCTTTGGAAATTTCTGTCTCTATTGAGTATGAGGGAGCCTGTGAAATTTCAAGTACCTTGTTAGAAATCATTGAGGTACATGGTCCTAAATAACAACGCTTGAGAAAAAGAAATTGCATCTTTTGATGATACAGTGCTGGGCTTTGAGCTGACTGGTATCCTTCCAAACAAATTTAGCAGTTATTATAGATCTATAAAAATAATAGCTCAGTTTTCAGTAGTGGTGAAAAGAAAAATCATTAGGAATGGTACAGAGAAAGCAGAGATCGGAAAGTGTTACGCCACTGTGTACGTCCATAGTGTGCCCACATCTTGAATACTGGCTGTAATTCTGGTTTCCCCATTTCAGAAAGGATCAAGTAGAGCAGGGAGGTTACAGCAACTGGCAATAGGAATTAGGTGAGGTTTGGAACAGCTTCTGTATAAGCTAAAACTTTATAATAGACTGAATAGTTTGGAAAAGAGCTGGTGGAGAAGGGAGTATAATAGAGCTATGAAATCAAGATGTGTAAATGTGAATAGAGAATCACTATTCACTGACTTTTCCAGTATGAAGAATAGGACCATCAAATGCATCTTGCTAGCGCCAGATTCAAAATAAAAGTGCTTCTTCGAGCACCACACTGTTAAGCTGCTAAACTCCTTGCAGCAGGACATTGTGGATTGTGAAAGTTGACATATATTCAAAAAAGTCACACAAGAAGAAGATATCATGAGCCATTAAATGCAAACACTCTCTCTTCTGCCTCAGGAAGATCCTGATCTATGCATTACTGGAGTCTGGGAGAGTATTCAAGTAAGAACATGCTTGCCCTGTTCTTACACTGCTATTGGCCTGGAGCACATACAAGAAAGCAGCTGGATGGATATTTGGTCTGACTCCATACACCTAGTCTGTTCTTAAGAATATCTCAACTAAACAGTTATAGCACTGAAAAAACCTGAAGCCAACTGAAAAACATTTTTCCCATGGAAAACATTTTAAAAGCGAATAATACAAAATATCCCACAGAAAATGTCATCTGTTTTTCAAGAACTTGTGCATCAAAAAGATTGGCCAAAGAGAAAGATTTTTCATCTGGAAAAACTTAATTAATTAAATTTAAGAGTTGCTTGGATCACCAGCTTCTTTTGTGAGCAATTCAGCAGTAAGTTGTGTTGTTCTGTGGTGACTGTGGTACCTTATGGGAGCTATAGTCTGGGGAGTTCCACCCCAAAGAAGAGAATTAATGTTTGAAGAACCCAAACTACCAAGGCCGAATGATACACCGTGGTGGCTCTGGAAAATGTGGTTTAATATTTTGCTAAGCTGAAATGTTTTAAAACTGCTGAAAAGTTTAAATTTGAAAATCAAACAAACTTTAAATATTTGGTAAATATAAGTTATGGATTGTAAATATGCATTTTGTCCAGACAGAAGTTGCAAGATTTTCTTTTTATTTTGGATTTTGTATTTGACTTTTTTAATCAGTCATTCCACATAGTACGGATACTTTTAATAAAAAATCATTATCATGAAAACCCACCTGTCTGAAGGAAATAGATGTGTATTCAGTGTTCACTTATTTTGCAAAATAAGTAGATTTTTCCTTACCTCATTCTTGGAAATCCAACTTTGTAAAATTTTTCCTAGGAAAATGGCAGCCAGAGTCATGATTCATTAAGGTAAATTTCTACCTGGACAATTAAAATACAGACTTTGTTATGACCATGTAAAACAGGATTTTATAGTGAAAACTGTTAGGTGAGCTTATCTGTGAGTGCTTCCTGTAACATAGCTTCATCTATTTATAACTATTCTGAATGTTTAAAATAATCCATTTTACTGTGAATTATTGACAGAGTTCATAACATTATATTGCATAAATGTTTAGTTAATTCCAAAGGATAGGTACAGCCTGACTGGCTAGTTGTTGTGAAAAAAACATATTTGTATCAAATTACAGAAACTTGAAGAAGAATCTGTGAAGTCACAGTCTAAAAAAAGACAAAAAGGCAAAGTATTTTTGACTGTCAAAAGCCAAAAGGTGATTGCAAGATCAGATATCACCGGATTTTATTATCCAGGTAAATATTTTTCTTTGCATTTTAAGTATTTTTAGAGTTTCCTAGTACCAATAAAACATTACTTTTGGTCATATTTAGCTAGTTCAGTTTTCATTAGATTTAATATTACACTTGCATATTAATGAAAAATGAATATATGTATTTTGTGTGTGCACATATATACATTTATAAAAACACACATTGTGTAAGGTCCAAAAACTATGCAGATCTGCTGACAGATAGGTTTATAAAAGAAGAGCATGGGAAGAAATGCTTTTCAGTACCTGACACACATTTTAAACTAGATGAGAGTATCTGTCTCTCCTTCTTTGGTGCCATGCTGGGTTGTTTCTGTGCAGCATTTGGAAAAGGCCGAGCTTTTGGGTTTGCTCAAATAATTCATCGAATGTTTCTGCCATTTTGTTGAGTTTTAAGGCAGAATGATTATCATGTAAAATTGTGTATTGTCATTTCATTTAAAAAATCAAACTAATGCAGAGACTTTGCTACAGGAAAAAGAAAGTACCATGGCCAATTCTGTTATCTTCGCATTTTCTTGTGTTGTGGATGTTTGAGCTTGCTCTGTGTGTCCATATAGAAATTGTGACCTGAGGCAGAGTAACTGTAGATGTAGTGTGTGTGTTTGCGTGCATGTGTGTGTGTAGTGGAGAAGTCCATTATTTTTATGCTACCTTGACTTGTTTTTTTCTTCTTTTTCTCCATATTTTTACCTCTGGTAATAGCTTGATCATGTCAACAATCAGCCAGCTGGTAGGTTCACAAAGTTCATACCTGGGCTAGAAAATTATCCTTTTTTTGGTTTTGTAATGGCTGTGTTATTAAGAACGGTTACTAGGGCTGCATTTATTCAGGCACAAATTTCCCCATTTCCTTAGCACAAATTAAGCCGGCTAAATGAAAGCTAACTATAAATGGAAATGAGGAATGTATAGTACTGACAGAGTATGTCTGACCTCAGTGACATATGACAGTTTATAGGATTTTTTGAAGTTTTCCAAAAGGGGTAAAAACATAATCATTTGAATATTTTATTATGTTCTTCTTTTAGGAACTGTGATAAATAATATCAGTTCTACCCATGCACTTGTTGACTTCATCCATGGGGAGACCTGGACTGTACCTGTGAAGTTCATTATATCTGTAGGGGGTGCTATGCCATGTCCATATCTGCAGGTGAAGAATTCTATTTTTTATGGTAGCAAATATGCATTGTTAACTTTGTCCCATTGGTCATAGATAGAGTAAATAATAGCTCTTTTTATATTTTGCAAAAAGTGATTTATTTTAAAGAGTCTTTAATGACAGCAATAACTCTGTTTTGATGATATTTTCAACATGCTGTTTTTCATTTGTTTAGAGCCTCTTTTCATTGTAATCCTATTCATTTGCTTATCAGAAGTCTATATTATTTTCTTTATGAAACATGACTATTTGGCCACCTATGGAGGAGATGTATGCTATTTCCCAGCAAAAGTTTCCTAGCAGGTAGTCTAAGAATCAAGGAGAGCCTTTTATGTACAAGAAGTTCTAACAATTTATTTATCATAGCATAATTTAAATCCAGCAAATAACCTTTTACTAACCCTAAGTAACAGTAGTGGAAAAACCTCTTCTTATTCCAATTCTGTTTTTTCAAGTTGATCAGCTGACTATCTGCAATCACAATTCTTTTTTTTCAGGTGATTCTTATTTTACACGAGAGATGATGGATACAGAAAGCAGTTCCGTAACAATTTTGTTACACTTGAAACTAGAGACATTTTTTTTTTTCCCTTGAAATGAAGTCAAATCCTGAACAGGTGGTTCCTGGTATTCTGTAAGGGAAGCATCCCATTCTGGAAAAGATCTGCAGAATTTCCTGGAAATTATAACTTCTGTATTGATTTAAAAATGGTTTTGTATACATCAGTTACATATGCTATTCTTTAAAATTCCAAGGTTGCTTTAAAAGCTTGTTATAAATGTATGCATTTGTACAAAGTTCAAGGGGATAAAAGAGTTGGAAGAGTTTCCTCATCCTCATTCTGACCAACTCGCCAGCTGAGCCCTGATGCATTCAGTAGGGCTCTGTCATGTATTTTTTGCTTTGTGTTCTCTTCCTGATCCAGTGGAAATTAAGAGTGATCAGCACCTGGGAGAACCAAGTCCTTTATCATTGCCTTTAAAGCTCTATATGAAAGGACTGGAACATGTTAGAATGATGATCTGTGTAAAAATCTCAATATCTATCTTTTATGTCTTGTAAAACTCACAAGCTACAAGGTTCTCACAAACCAGTATTTTCCTGGTGTGCAGGTTGGAGACTATGTGTTTGCCAGGACTTGGACACAGACTGGAAATGATTATTATGTACCTGCCATTGTTATATCAACGCCAAAGAGAGTGGAAACGGATAATAAACTCTACACAGTTCTGATGTTCAACAACAAGAAAGTAAGTAAACCTATAAGAGGAAACAAATTTGGCAGTGGTAGTACCAGGATGCTGCTATAATTGGCCAGGCTAAAGAGCTTGCTGTCCCATTCCCTGTCTCCAGCTAACCAAAGTAAGTCAGCTTTCAGGGTTGAATGAAAAGCCCTCTAATATAATAATCCATTTGGTGGCTTTCACAAGCTCCATGCTGCTAAAATGAGAAACTTAGGGGTTTTTTAATCACATGCAGTACAATCTTTATTCATTTCATTATGTTTGTTTGTCTGTAGGCCATTATGATAATTTTACTGCATTTTTTTCATGGTGCATTATTAAAAAACATGCTTTGCACTTGAAACTTTTTGTCTTCATCATTTAGATGATGATTACACCTGCATTAAAGTGGTTGGATTTTTTTATATACGTATTTCTTTACTGTTTCCAAGATTTAAATTTAATTTGGATGAATGTTGATTGTATCATTGCAGGAACACTGTGTAAGAAGTGGCCTTATTAAAATCAGCCAAACAAAGTATGCCTTTTCCTGTCGGTACATAAGAATGGTGCAGATGGCAGATTATATGATGTGAGTATACTTGAACCTAACAATATAAAACTTATTTTGTGTGAATCCTAAATGTTGCACTTCGGGTTCAACTGTACCATCAGATTTCCATATCTAATACTCTAACTACTGTCTTTGTGAAATGGAATATGGTTTGCTCTAAACATGTAACCGAGTGGTTTGACCCATAGAGCATATGGATGAGAAGAGTATTACTTGTCTGTTCCACCATTTTATTACCTGGCAATTTGTTGCCCAATTTTCATTTTGGAAACATTGATGGGATGTGTTGGCTTGAAGCTTAGCCCTAGGAAGTTGTTAGAGAACTGCTGAAAGGTGAGACTGAGTTTCTGTTTGTTGTAGAGCTCATTTTTCTTTCAAGATTTTTGCTGTGATATAAAGCTATGCATTGAATTGTAAATTGTTTCTAGGATATTGGATCTTTTATTGGGCTTAAATATGGGGAATGATAGGGAGAGAGTATGTAGCATGCTTTGAATACGAGCCCCTACTTAAGTTCTGCAGAACTTCTGTAGAACAGGGCTAAAATTTTCTGATGTGAACAATGCAGGGAACATGCAGTGGTTCCAAGTGATTGTGGATTACTTTTTCATTTTTTATAAAGTTCTAGTTTTATCCAGTTGAAATAGCATTGGGTTGTGGTAACTTCCAGAGCACCAGCTGTCTCTGATAGTTACCAACATCAGATTTTCGAAAGCAGTATAAGATCAGAATGATCATCTAGGGCTATTTCCCAGAACACAATCCCAGCCTACAGCAATTTGTGAGTTAAGGATTTTCAGAAGCAGAATTGGAGTCTCTGTATTAAACAGACCTTGATGGCTTCTTCTTACACAAATTTGTACAGTTACCTTCTTGAACCCATGTGAACTTTTAGCATCCACAACCTCCTGCCAGAAGGAGCTCCATAGTTTTACTACATTTTGTGTGAGAAAACGCATCCTTTTGTTTTGAATATTCCATCTGCTTTGACATGCCATAGGGATTCTAGACTGAATGGCTCCCTCTTTATCCCCTCTATGTCAATGCAGCATTGGCACTGCTGCCAGAGTTGGATAATCCCTGTCAAGGGAGATTTCTTCCCAAGAGGCTACATGAACAGGACAAATCCCACCATTAAAGGCAGTTTTAAAACTTCACTTTTATTGAAATTTCCTAATATGATTATCAGTGTTAAAAATGATATCCATGGCTAGGGTACCTGCAGTGGGTGATCTATGGATTCCGTGAAAATAACAGAAAGGACCAAAAAGCAACACTGATACAAGCCCTAAGAGAGTGGTTCTCACACAGTTTCTAAGAGTGATTCCAATGCATTTTGAAACTCCCTCTTCTATCAGCTTGCAGTCACAGTGCATAAACAAATGAATATCTCCAATTTACTGAGCAGAATCTCTAATCTTGAAATATATTAATATTTTTTTCCCAGGCCAGATCATCTACATGATGGTAGCCAAGCCTGTTTTCACCCAAAAGTAAACCTTAAAACCATGATCTCCTACTTAATACATACAACCAGTTGAAAAGAGGCAGATGTATAATTGAGCTGTCTTCTAGGAAAATCAGTAGAAATCTTTCCTTTCCACTGAGTGTTGGATTATATTCTAAATAAGGTACCTTATTAATAAAAGATATGACTAAATGCATAAAAAATAAGAATGGCTTCCTTTCTAAATGCTTTGTTTCATGATTGAGTGCTTTAATATCAAATTTGATATTCATTCTCCAAACATAGACTTTATTGGCAAGCTGACTTGCCATTGTTATGTACAAATGATGAGAAGATTGAGTTATTCACTGGCAAACAGAGGAATTCTTTGGAGAACTGACTGAAGTGAAAGCGCTAAATTTCTGCAAACTAAAAATAATTGTACTCATTAGATCTAAATTTTAGATGAAGTGATGTCAAATCTGACAGCTCTTGGGTAAAATAGTATGTGAAACTACATATTCAAGTCTTACTAATTGTGAATTTATGTGTAGTGTATCCAGCTAGTAAACATTGGTTTGGTCATGTAAACACTGGTCAGTTGGTATAGCAGATGACTGAAATTAAATTAATGAAATCTAAATAATATATTCCAAAAAATATTTTTCCTGCAGCACAAAATAATGGAATCTTAGTTAAGGCATTCATTCTATCCCCTGTAAACTGAACTAAGTGGAACAGTTCTTAGCATGCCCTGAAACAGAGCATAAATTTTGCAAGAATAATTGTTGAACATACCAATATCTTTGCTGTTTTAAGATCTAAACTTGTCACTACATCATTTCTGTTTTTTTTTCTCTCTGCAGTTGAAGCTTTTAGAAACAAAGCAGAACATTTTAAATGACAATTTATGTACTATTTTAATATAATTTTTGCATTGTAAAATGTCTCTGAGAATAGCACTGTTCAGATAGATCATCCTCAAATTACCCCTATTAAAGGCACATGAAAAGTATCTCCAAGTGATATTGTTTCAAATGATACCACTTATATCTGATTACTAGTGTTTTAAAGAAACCAAGGCCCAGATACACAAAGGGACATTGTGACACTCAGGACAGTAACACCTGAGCATCTGACAGCTGTGTAAGTGGAATTTAAATGTCTCGGCTGGATGCAGAGATTTATGGCACATAGTGCAGTGAAATGTGTAAGGCAGCAAATAAATGAAGGGAGAATAGCATCTAAAACTGAGACTTTCTTTTAATTTAGATGCCCGCTTACAGCCCTGAAGTAGCCATATTTGAGCATTTGGGATTCGCAGGCCCCTTTGGCATTGGATAAAATACATAAAGAGTTTATGATGTAATTTTTAGTATATAGGCAGCATATACCTTACCCCCAGGTACCTAGGTCAAATGCGTTGATGTGCCAATAAAGAATTCAGTGATCAGTACTGAACCACGATACTCCATTCTGCCAGAATCACAGCAGAATCACAGCATCTTCCCCTGCATGCTCCCAACTTTATCATCTACTGCGATGTATTTCTCCCCATCTTTTTCCATGTTACATATCATCTCCGGTTCTGCTGAATTTTTAGCCTCTCTTCTAAGAATTGAAGTCTAGTGAGCTAGAGCTTTTATAGTTAACAGCATTTTTAATTTCCTACTTCTTGGAGCTATTACACTACAGTAAATTGTTTTGTAAGATATGAATAGACAGGCTCCGACAATGCACTTACTAATTCAGTCAGTTCCCCTGTAACATTCTCAGCTAGGTTTTTTGAGTTCTCTGTGAAGCCACATATTTGTAATGTGAAAACTCATTCCTCTCCTGCTGCTTAACATGTGACTTTAGTGTCATGTAGACATACCTAATGTCCTCTTCTGGGCATTGGCTGCATTAACTCAGTGGATGCATCATAAAAAGCCAGTACTGACCATGATTTTACTTTAGATTTGTTTCTTTTTGTAACCCATCATGAAGTGCTGAATGATTGTTTTCCTTTTATGAGGTGTGCATTCAAAGCCATTAAACAAACAATTGTGTTTCATTAGTTACACATCTCTTAATCAGTTACTAATATAAGGAATGCTATGGCAGTGCTCTAACCCAGATTAAGTTGGAGTTTCCATTAGAGCCCCTACCTTTCGGGGGGCACAGAAGTGTACTTCCAACAGAAATTTATTATGTGAAGCATTCTAAAATAGATACTTACCTCCCATGTCATACTTCCCAGTGGGGAACAGCGCAGCATATTGCTCATCAGTGCAGGCACATTGAATGGGAACATGCTGACACTGCTGATAGAAACAAACACAGCAGAAGCCGAAGTTCATCAGGAAGGAAACAAAATGATTGATGGCAATACTGGTATTAGGAACTCAAATAGAGGATTTTTTCATGCTAGGTCCTGTAGAAGTAGGGACTAAAAAGTAAGGGTTAGTCTGGGCTTCCCTGTTGACAGTCCACAGTGCATGTAAATATTGTATTACATACATAATTATAATGTAATATATTGTGTGTATATTTTTATATATATAACATAACATATAAAATACAATAGTAATTTTATTGTATTACAATAGCATGTCTAAATCTTCAGTTCTGGGTTCTTTGGGATTGCCTTTTTGATGTTTGTTTGTGGTGTGTGTGCTATGGGTCATGCTTAATTCACTTGTCTTTAGAAGTCTTTAGAAGCTACTAAGCTACTAATATAGCTCTTCTCATTTTAATATCTGATGCTAGCATCTGTTTGGGGGGTTTTGCTGTTGTCACAGTAGAAAGAAAGAATTATGACAGAACAAGCACTCTGCAAATGTAACTAGCAAGTTGCATGTGCAAGTTAAAACACTGCAAGCTCTGGGCCCACATCATAAAAGGCAGATAGTTGCCCAATCCTCTTTGGAGTCATGAGGGGTAGATAGAATCAGGGACTAGATCCAGAAAGGTATTTAGGAACCTTCTCTTATTTGATGTCAGTAAAGTGGAGTGCCTAAGTACTTGTTTCAGTTTTAGTTACCTAAGCACTTCTGATAAATTGGGGCTGAGTGCAGTGAAAGGAGTCATCTCTAACTGTATTTTGCTACATAACTATTCTGCAAATCTTAGGAATCTCAGCAGTGGGGTGGGAATGGACTGTCTACGAGGGTATGAAGGGTGCAAATTCTTGTTGAATCATGTTAGAATTGAGATTAACAGGAAGATTGTCCAGATTTTTTTTTTTAAGAGAAAAGGTTATATGCAACAGGTTAGCAAGATATACCCTATCTACAGAAATAAGAGAGAAACAATACATGCTGTGTTCCAGATTATTCTTTACTTATTTTGTAACTAAAATGGAAATGGAATTGTAAGACATTTATAGCCTGAAAAGTGGTCAAGAGTATGAAAAGCCCTTCTCTTGTTGGCACTGTGAGATGCAGGATGTGAAATCTATATAATGTAAAAAGATACCAAATAAATAGTATATGGTATGCGAGCTTTTAATTTAGTGAACTTCCTTCTCTGATTTTCTAGCCTGGACAAAGAGACCAAAAAGTCCCATCCTCACTCATCTTTGGGAGATGAAGCAGGAGAAAAAGCAAAGAAAAATATTGTGAAAGAACATAGGGGAAAAAAGAAAAAGAAGAGGAGAGCAGAGGACAAAAGACATCCCAAGGAGAGGATATCAGACTCTGATGATCTTTTGTTTATCTCCAGGAGGGAAGTAAAACACAGAGGAAGAAATTCACTGCCTAATGATGAAGAGGAATTTGAAGGTAAAGAAGTAGGCTGTAGAAAACTATAAATATTAGGTATTAAACAGATCTCATAGGCTTTTTGTTTATGCCCACCCAAGGAACCAGGGTTCTGCATTATCATTTCTGGATGTTAGACCAGCCTGCTTTCAAATGTCCTATGTGATGGGGTTCTGCCAGCTCCTTTGGAAACCATTCTTCACACTGATCATGCTCAGCATATTTTTCCACAGTAAAGGAAAGAAGTGAATAAAGCATGTTCTGGCATATGCTAGCTTAATTTCCCTAACATTTATAACAATAGTGAAGTTGCAGTAGTATGAACCTCAGTACCTGTTAGTAGGCAGAGTATATATTAGGGTTCCTGTATTATTTCTGACTTGTGCTAGCTAGATTAAAGGCATGTCTACACTGCAGGTGTTAAGTTAGCATATATGGAGCTCAATGCTTCAGAGGTTAATTTGCTTTTTGTGTCTAAGTTAACTCAGTTAAATCTGACAGCAGTATCTGTATTCCATGTTGCTCTGTAGTAGATGCCTCGGCTAGTATAGGTATGTTCTCGCATGCCACAGCCAACTTATCATTTTAATGAGCCTACTGTCAGTGGAACGATAGAAGGATTTTTTTCCATACTGGCTAGTTGTACCTCCTCATACCATTTTAAACATTCTCTCAACATCCTTGTTACTTATTTACTCCCTTCCAAAAGTAGTGGACTATAGATTCACTCAATCATCATGTTGACAAGCTACTTGAATTGAGTCTTCTGAACTTATCTTCTAAGTTCTCACTTATCTTTTGATGATTGTCTGCAAATTCCATGTACTTTATTTATACCAGGCATTTAGGTGCCACTGTATTTTAGCAGTGGCCTGATCAGACTTATTTGACAGTAGAGGTGCTGAGCTTGTCCTGTAGCTGTGTGAGACCATAGCTTCCACAGATAGGGATGCTTCCCTGGGAATGCTCAGTTATCCTTAAACTCCTCACTCTTGAACATCTTGAGATGCAGATGTTGAGTAAATGTGAAATCAGCAGATCATGTTACTGGAGGCTGAAGGAAAGATGAAATGAGGACAGTGGCTATCTATCACTTTGATCCTGCCTCACCTTGCCAAATTTGCTGAGACCTGGTCACATATTATCTATCAAGACTATTCTTCAAGATGGCATGCAGGTGGAACATGCTAAAGAGTGCCCCTATCTTCTTCTTGGCACCATGAGCATTGTTGGCGCTTTTGATTAAATTTATTTCTATTTGCATATCCTGTGTCTCATCAGAGAGGGGAAAGTCAGAGAGTTAGTAGAGATGTTAAATAAGACTGTATGGATATCCTCACTGAGTTTGATCAGATACCTCCTTATCCAGTCTCAGTATGTGATTGTGTATTTATCCTCTTTGGGTATTTGTCCTGCTTTCAAACTATGCTAGTGCTTTTCACAGTATTTTGTGTATACAAATTTGTAAGTTACATCAAATGGGTTACTAAAATCCTGATATACTCCTCTGTTTTAACTGAGTTAATACTGGATTTTAAAGAGTGGAGAGAAAAAAGAAAACAAATTTGTTTGACATCATTTTTTTCTTCTGCTCAAGGTCCAACTCTAGTATGAGAATAGTTCACACGCACAGCCTGGCAGTCCAGTGTGTGCTGAGGACCAAATTTTGTGAGATTCATGTATACAGGTGAACACTTACTCTCAGAAGCAGTCATATTTAATTACATTGATATGAGTAAGCCATAGAATAACATTAGTGAGGGGCTGGAAAGCTCTACTATGCTAGTGAAGTGTTTGGTTAGTCTCTGCGGACCAGATACTAAATATATTAGGTATCTAGCAATGCACACAGGCCCTTCAGGAGTTTTCATAATGCTCAGACAAGGCTGGATATTTAAGCTAGGAGCATAAGCTGCTAAAGTACTTATGAGCTCAAACACTCTGTTTTCATTTTCAGACATCTGTGTAACTTTGAAATCTACTTTGTTGCCCCTCATACACTGGACATGCAAATGTCTAGGTTACATGTTCAGACTGTCAGAGTGATCCCTTACCTGATTTTCCTGGAAGTTTTTTACAAGAATTCATTATTTCTTGATTGTTTATGTCAAAAGCAGGTTTTTTTAAAACAGAGTTAGCATCTCAGAGAAATATTTTGAACACCTGTAAGTGCCATTAATAGTTAAAGCTAATAACTTTGGTAGCTAAGTGTCTTTTACAGTAACTAGGTTATAGTCATTCTTTAAGGATATCTGAAAGCAGTCTATGGAAATGGGAATTGGCTTATTTGAAAAATGCATAATCTTCCCACATATTCCTCTTCTGTAGTATCTAATACCTGAATAATTTGGATATCTTTTAGCTTTCACAAAAGCTCAATAGTCCTGATCTATTTGCCTGAAGTAAAAGGTTTTTCTTCATAATTATACACAGTAGTTTCCCCTGTATGTTAGTATGTGTGTAATGTGTTAAAAACTTTTAATACTATCAACAATTCCTGCATTTACCTTTCCAAAGGTTTGTCTTATCACACTTATGAACTCTCCATATATATATATATTTTTAATCGGATTGGGCTGCATTTTGTAACTACTCCGTGTGTTAGTGAACATTTCTTCCTACAAACAGTTCCATTGACTTCACGTACTTTTCTCTAGTGCTATAAGGGGAAGTAAGTTCTCTTGAACATGAATGAGTTTTGCGGAATACAGAGATGGATTTTTGTGCTTAGCAATGTGAATTCAACTGTACAATTCTCATATAGGTTAATGAAGCCTTATAGTGCCACAGTGTTTTGGGTCCTGTGTGATTTAATGGAGCATTCGAGGAATGTTTGTAATCCAGCCCATGCTCATGTTGGGAGGAATCAACAACCCCTTCCTATTGTTTCCATTCAGGAAAACACCATTAACATAAATTAATAAAGATTAAATAACTGTATTACTTATTTAGTGTATATTAGGTTCATTATTGTTTTGATGTGTAATTTTGTCTTATTTATTCCAGAAATGTTACATTTAACACGTTATTATTTTACTATGTATGTCTCTTGCTCCTATTCTGTTAGTTCTGTATGTTTATATGAGTGTAAATGAAGTCCTGTCAACCCCCCATGGACTTTTAGTGGGCCAGTGATTCTTTGTCTAGGTAACTCTAATAAAACTATTTGATTGAAAAAACCAAGATCACAAGTGCTTATTCTCTCAGCAGTTATTACAGTGATTGTTTTTAGAGATGCTTTAAAAACATGTATTTGTTTCCATAGAAAAATTCTCTCTGTCTACTATCTTTGCTCTGTTCTCCCCAACCCCCATTTAGTAATGCCTAAAATCAGTGTTCATTTAATGTGATTTCCTTGCCAATTAGACTAAATCACAAAAAAATTTTGAGTAAGGTACAGGTATGATACACAGTAATAAACTGCAATGCCTGATGCATTAGCAAATCATAGCTAGCAGAGCCCAAACCTCCTTTTTAATTTTTAACGAGATGTGACTTGAAGCAATTACACTGATAATTACTGTAGCTGCCAATATGAGGTAGGTGGGAGACCTTTGAAAATTATCTTTTTCTTTCCTTTTTTTTTTTGTTCTGGCAAATGCAGTTCCTTTGAGTTGGGTTCAAGAGTTTAACAGCTGTGGCACCTGGCAGCCTTGTGGATTGGCTAGATTTCCCAAAGAAGGATTTCGTATTTTTGGGACCCGCTTCTTTTCCAATCTTGTTTTCCAGATAGTTCATTCAGCATTTGGAGAAGGCTATCATAATAAAGCAGTGTTCCCATCTGTTGGTCATGGCTTGTTTAATAAGCAGTTGCTGTTGTTTCATCTATGCTTGCATCTGTCATTTACTGCAGCTGTGTGTTGTTAAGGGCTCCCCAGCAGCCTCCAGATTTAGCTTTTTTTTTCCCGTTGATAGCATGTTACAACTTGCCCAAAGCCACCCTCTCCCCTGTTGGGGTTGTCCATTCATCTAAAGAGGGAAGTGTATTCAACTGGGGTCATCTATTTTTCTATAAAGAATGAAACTTGCAGATGTGCAAGGGAATAAAGCACAGTTTCATTGCTATATAATCTGTTGGGGTATTTGGGGGGGAGGAGGGGGCTAATTCTTTCCAGATTCAGATAGCAAGACCAGAATGGCTTGTTTCAGCCTCTTGGGAAGGTACATAGACAGCATGTGCACTAGGTAAAGAAAATAAATAGCTCATGAATTGTGGATGATGGGGAACACTCATTTAACAGTAGATCTTTCATTTTATTCAAGGGAATGGTATGGCTGCAGTAGCTTTCAGTATTTTAGTCAAGCAGTGTTTTTGAAGCACAGAGTACAGCCAGATACCTTTAGCTTTCAGGATGTAGTCAAGACATTTCCTGCACCTCACACAGCGAAACTTCAGATTCCTGTCTCTCAGGTTGCATTTGCCCAGAAGAATCGAAATGTTCCTTTTATGTGTCTGAATGCTGATGTTGTGCATGTGTAAAACAATTTTCAAAGGCATGGTTTTGATTTTCAAGCCCTCAGCTTCAGGGTTTTCAGTGGGAGCTGTGGATAATCAGCTTATCTAATGCTGATCATGTCTCATACTCTCTATACACTCAATATGTGGTGTTGCTTCCCCACCCTGTTTATATCAACTTCAGATGCCTCTCAGTTTTTTCTACTACACCACTGTGTATTTTATATAACCATTTTTGTTTTTCCTCCTGCTTTGGTCTTTTGCTATCAATTCATTACACTTGTCATCTTTTTGTGCCAGGCAGGTTGCTAGTGATAGGTTGTTTCATTTGATATGATATGATGATTGATATGATGTCCACAAAGGTTGGCATGTGAGTAACAACTGATAAAAGCCTAGAAATGGTAGTAGTTTAAAAGCTGACAGGCAGGCCAGAACTAGTGAGGGTGAAAGAAGAAAGCAAAGCAGTGAAAATACTCTTTACATAGGACTATTGCTCTCTTACCATAGTCACAGAGTCATCTTTTCCATGATAAATTTCAGGGTGAGAGTATGTGGTTGAACTATTATATTTGAGTCCATGGTGGCTCATATTTTGTCTCACTAAAGAGTGCCTGTTCTCCCCTAGCATCTCCTTTCTCCATTTCATTATCCTGCTGCTTGTCAAGGTGAGGAACACTGCTCTTGCCAAGCACTTTGGCTCCCAGCTCACCACAGTGTCCATGTTGTTCTCACAGTCCTGCCGTGGGAACCTCACCAGAGCCTGGTCAGAGCAACACCACCAGTCCAATCGCAGGCAACGTGGAGAAACAAGGAATGCCAGAACAGCCTCAGCACTAGTGCACAGAGCATTAAGGATGCATAATGAAGAAGCCTGTGAGGAATAGATGGGGCTGCAGATAGGGAATATTTCTAGCACTGTGAGATTTTATTCCTTGAATCAAAAATAAACCAATTAATGCAAAATTATTTATGATTTTGCGGACTTATTTTGGAGGTATGGAAAAGTGTCAGATGTTCAGTTGTGCTGCTGAAAAGTATCAATATTAGAAGAGAGAACGGAAAACTGTATTTGTCTGGGTATCCTTTGTCTGTAGTAGACCTATTTGATTCATTAACCATGGGTCTTTTTCACAAAATGCCTTTTTTTCAAAATGCCTTTTTCACAAACTCAGTCTGTAAGGCATCTGGAAAGACCTACTGCTGGGAGCCTCTGCAGCTTCCCACTGGCACTGTCTTGATGGGGGCTGTTCCATGAGTACACAGATGAGGTGCTTTGCCCTTGAGGACTATCCTCTTGATAACACAGATTTAGATCAAGGACTGATTTTTTCTGTGTGACTTTTTTTATATAAAAGTAGTGTCACTCTAAAGAGAGTGGAATTACTTCAGTATTATAGCATTGCAAATGAAAGCAAGAACTGTATCTAGACACATTTGGGAGCATGTCTATGGTCAGCTCCCAAATAATGGATAAGTGACTGAACCCAGTAAAACAAAAATCCAAATCTCTTTCTAACAAAGGTAACATACAGTGTGCACTTTCCAAGACATGACCTTTGAAATGATATACAGCAGGTGGGATGTAGTGTATTTTGTGCTGAAGATCCACATCTTATACAAGGCATGACTTCTGGATGTAGTGACAGATTGTATGGTTGTCCAGGGCTTTCTGTTATGAAGATGAAGACTGATTCTTAATATTTTGGCATATCAAGGTGAATGGATATTAAAAGTGTTCACAAACCTGATTTTAGATACCAAAGTGGACTATGCACTGATAAGGGCATATGACTGCTAGGATATTCTTCTGTTTGATGGAGTGGTAGTGTCTGTGGTCCTTTCTTTTGCTTTATTACCTCCTCTGCACTTTGTTTCTTCTCTTTTCAGATGGTTTTCTCAGCTGAAGAATGTTCTTAGATTGTTTTTACATTATTGTTACATTTCACTTATCTTTCTGAATATATTAGCACATATTAAAGACTGCCAGATGATTAAAGAGTAATGGACATAATTTACCTTAGAAGAAGGTGTCTGGCACTCCCAGCTCTTTTGGGCATCTGGAGTGTAACACTATCACTGCAGGTTTCAAATTGCAGTGACAGGGCGTGCCATGCTTGCTGTCCCCATGCACACCAGGGACCTGACAGTGCTACAGCTAGCCAAGGCCATCTCTGCAGCTGAGTGTAGAGGGATTTCTACAAGTCAAAGTAGAGAGGCTTTTGCATAGATTTGTGGGGGAGTAATCTCCATCAGTAGCAGAATGAGTGGGACAAAAATGCAGAGGACATCTCCGCTGCTCTAGAAAGGCTATTCTAAGCTGCAGTTGGCTAGAGCCCAGGCATTTTACCATATGGCCTTTGTTACAGTCTTTCTGTGTGTTGGTATCTGTTTAGAATGAGAGTGAGGAAGCACCTTCTTTGAGTGAGGGATCTCTCTTTTATGCAGCAAATTTCTTCAGAGCATGAAGTACTCCACTTAGTACAATGTAACTAGTGTGGTGAGAACCCTGACTTTTTGGCCTGAAATCTAAGAGAAACGAGGCAATGGCTGGAAGGGGCCCAAACCACTGTCAAACACTCAGCTCCCGCCAAAGGTCCTTCCGTATTGCTAGTACCTTAGTGTTGTGAGGTAAATTCTCAGTGTCAAAATGATGGAGTGGGTGAAATACTCCATTTTGACTTTGTAAATGCAGGAAGGTCATGTTTGGTTTATGGCAAAGCTTGTAGAGACTTTCTGGGGCCAGTGTGGAGAGAGTAACACCTGGACCTGCTTGTGGTGCTTATTACCAAATCCCCAGGAGTTGCACAGAGGAGAAGGTGGCACATTATTTTCAGATGAACTGGTGTCCCCTGCTATAGAACTAAAATTACTCTACTTAATCCCTCGCTTCTTTTGGGCCAGACTACTGGCTGAGCTTCATTATACAAACCTACTGAAAATCTCAAGCCCCACTCTCTCTCTGCTTCACATTCTTAACATGCATTGTATGAAATGAGAATAGCCTGATGACATCATTTAGGAGAACGTATACACAAGATCTACATTTGAGCTAGTTGCCCTAGGCTCCTTCTCTAGTCAATGGAGACAAACAGAGTCTTTGAGGATGTATTTTAGACATCTCCTCTCAGGTGCCTCCTTTAGGCACATTACAAGTGCCTAGTTTAGACATCTAGTTCAGGTGTACATTTGGCCAGGTAAATCCTATCCAGTGTCTGTGCAGGTATGTATTTCCCAAGAGAAAACTGAGCTATCAGTTTTGGGAAATTTGTGAGGTTTTGATACTTGTTTCTGTCTCGGTGTGGAGCAAAACTAAGGCCTACAGATATTTATTAAAAACAGGAGAATTATGGAGTTTGTGTTGCCAGAGTGACCTTGCAGTCAGAATGCTTCTGTGTGGATGTGGGAAACATAGTTAAAATTTCTGCCTAGATTCAGTGAAGACTCAAACCTGGAAAAAATATGATTTTGAAATGGTCTATCCTGGAAGCTGCAGTTTGGATAGCTCATGTTATTTGCTCTTCTGCAGGTCAAGCTCCTTATTTATCCCATGATGCCCTGGAGTTTCCTCTTGGAGATGGGGGGTGGTGCATACACAGAGTCCCTGGTCATAGAGCATCACTGGAGATGTGTTCTACCCAGAGAAAAAAAGTGTATTTAAGATCACCGTACCACAACTTCCATGAAACATTATGGCAGTATAGCGAGGTAGAAATATTTCTATTTTGGACACAAACTCTTCTTCTGGAGTAAATGTCATTTCTTTTTTTCTGGAGTAAATGTCACTATCAATGAAGCACAAAAAAACTATTAATTTGGGGAGAAAATATATTTTAATTAAAAGTTTGTTGAATAGAAAATCTATTTTTTCCCCTAAGAACTGTTTTCAATCACTTGGTCTTTGGAATTTTAAAGCTCCTGCTTTTAGCAGAAGATGGGACTCAATCAGACTAATTCCGCATCAGCTACTTTTGAACACGTGATCATTTCACCTATGTCTTTTGTGACTAACTGTATTTCAAACTAAATGTGCAATTGCAATGACATGAACAAAATGGAATGTGGGCTGTTTTTGCATGCACATACTGTTCAAGTATGTGCAGATGGATTGTATGTCACCCCACAGTGACAAAGGCTGGGATCCCCTTGAAATATTGGCTAAGAAAACTTACCTTAGTATTCCACTGGATGCAATACTAATTTCTGAGATGCATAAATAGGAATGTTAACCAAGTGCATGATCAAAACTGGCAATATAGGAAGTCTGAATGGGGAATTGTTCTACATAAAAGGCTGATCATAAATCACTGTTGGTTCTTTAGACATATACTATGTTTAAAGATTGCTTTATTATAGGGATATGGAAGGTGATCGATGAGTTCCCTTTTTGCTTGTTATTAAGGATCCATTTCACTGTTCCTTTCTGGATGTGCAGTTTGACCTCAAGAATCACCTGTCATGGGATAACATTTATTAATTTTGTCTACTGGGACCCACAAGGCTTTTTTCCTGCCTGAGTTTGGTTAAATGTTTTGTTGCATTGTTTTGCATTAAACCTGGAAATTGTCAGAATAATTTATTTTTTTCATTTGAATGCTCCTGTTGGTTCCATTTGCACATCCTGAGCTCTGTCCTGGCTTTCACACCATGCTGCAGATGTACAGGAGGTTATGTTTTCATAGGCCTTTCTTTCCACTCATGTATTTTAAAGAGGCAAGTGTTATTACGATGGTCTGTCAACATGATGAATTCTCAATTAGACTTGCCAGATGGTTAGGTTTGACCAAGACAGGCTAATTTCAGGTTCTGGGGTTAGACCATGTCCACATCACTGAAAACCCAGGTAGCTGGTTCCTGCTACAAAGTTGGAAGTGGTGGCGTTTGGGCTACTTATCTGGTTTTGGGACTGTCCGAGTCTATGCTCAGACTTCTTTGTAATTCTCTTCTGACTACTAAAATGGGACTTGCATATTTTCTTTCCTCCCCTTCTGTTTCTTTTGATAAACAAAACCTATCACATCCACCTCCACCTGGATTCATCATTCTGGATCAAACACTTGGTCTCTGAAGTTTGGGACTCTCCCTCTAGCATTTAGCATTACATGCATTCACTGGTGTTGCACAAGAAGGCAGTAAATAAATACTTTATACTGGACTGCTGTATTAAACCACAGAAAGGCATAGGAAAAGAATACCTGCCAGTTAGCTGTCATATTGGTAGTTTGGCTGTGAATCCCCAAAGGTCCAAGGGAAGCAAAGATAAAAGGGGAGATGAAGCTAAAGGCTTTTATTAGACTAGCTGATACAACTAGAAGAAGTAGAAAAGTTTTCAGGATTGAATTCCCTTTAGAAGTCATCAGTAACCCACTACTCAGTCATGAAACCATGAAATCAGATCAATGTCCTCTCTTCCATGTGAAAGGGCAGTTCCATGGGAAAAGGCTATATAGAAAACTTTGACTCTGTCTGCACCGGTATGCAAAGGGTCTTTTCCTCCATGGCTATTCCCTTTCTTAGCTAGTGACAACACTGCTGGCTTGACTGATGCATTCTAATTAACTTCCTAAATAAAACTGAGCTCCAAAGGGCTCAGTCTTTTGATAAACTGCACAGTGAGAAATCACATCGCTGCTTCAGGTGAATGCGGGGCCACCTGTAACAACCTGCTGTTGAGAAACTGAGAGTGTTAGTACCACACTCACAGTTTTCCTCAGCTATGAGCTGTTTCTTCTGAGAGGAGGGGACACTTGGCAGAAAAGGGTGCAGACTTCTGCTAACTACTCTTCAAAACTGAAGAGTTGGCATTGCCAGTCCTGCTATACACTGGCTCTGGAGCAAGGTTGACAGCACTAACCAAGTGCTGTCCCTAATCAAGTCTCAAGATGAAGTTTGCTTATGAGGCCTTGCTGCTTCTGGAGAGACACATCTCAAATTGCTCAGCCATATCCAAGTTCCACTTCAATACAAAACATGCTGAAGGGCAAAACTGTGTGAGGTTTTATTTCAGCACATTAGTTCCATCTTCTAATTACAGGGCTATAAAAAAGGGTTAGAAGCAAACAAATACAAACACTTCTGTGACCTAAACTGAGCATCAGCTCTTTTTGCCCAGTTTGTCTTCCACTCCTACTAGCTTTTAGGTTTGGGGGCTCAGAAGTGACAGCACCACCCCTTCCTCTGAAAGTTGCCCCCACATTGCAGTCTTCAGCTGCTCCAGGCAGCCCTCTCCCAGTTCCCCAAGTAACTCAGAGCTCAGCATTGTGGCATCTGAGCTGCTACCTCTTTGCTTCCCTGTTTTCCACAAGATCTTTAGCTGCTTGAGGTTTTCCTGGAAAGGATATTGGGAAATTCAGGGCACAGGCTGTGACACGTAGACACAGCCACCTGCATGCACTGGTCCTGACTTCTGTGACTGTGAGTTTTCTCCTCTCTGTCACACAGTGATGTGGAGCCTGGAGATCCCTGCACACCTCTTCTTTGTTCGATGTTGTGTGACCTCCAAGAAGGTCAATGAGGGTTGGAGATTTAGGATGGAAGATGCAGTAATTTTTATGAAAGCTTCTGCAGCAAGGATATTTTAGAACTTCTCCTCAGGCTCTTCTTGTTTCCTCTGGAAATAACCTTTCATCTAGAGATAAGTGGTTATGGACAGGTATGCAAGGTTTTCCAGGCAACCATTTTATGGTTTGTTGTAAAAAGAAATATGGTGATGTAGTACAGGGCCTTATTTGCCAGTGTGGTCTTTTTTTCTTCCTAGATCTGACCTTTGAACTCATTGATACATTTTATTCCCCAGTATCTGGATGGTTGGTTCTTCTGTAACATTGGTACTATTTTCCTCTGTTTCAGTATTTTAAAAAAGTTATTACTGTCATCTAATATCACAGGAGTAGTGCAAATAAGTTAAAGGCAGCATTAGATGGAAGGCCTTTGATTTTAGGACTGTGGCTAATTCCAGCATCTTTAGTTCTTCAAAAGTTAGCTGTGACTTTCAGGCGCAGCTGAGCTCTAAAACTCAAGGCTAACCTGAGCAGTCTGCCAGTTCTTCCATGGTTTTGCTGTAGAGATACAGAGCAGGTCAGACTTAGTCAAACCTGCACCAGGCTTTGCTCCCAGGGACTCAAAAGCTCCAGCCAAGCTTTCCCTAATCCTGGAATGAATTTTGAGTTCACAGCATGGCGCATCTGAGTTCACACATATGTTGCAATGCTCGAAGTTTCTTTACGCATCTCATGCTTGTTTCTCATAACATCCCCAGGCAGGTTTCTTCTGCCAGCAGCTACCAACTCGCTTTGTCAGTGCCTGAGGTCAACCAGAAGCCACATGAATGTGGCTAGTGCAGTACACAGCCTGCATTGATAAGCCCTGGGGATAAGCACCCTGCATTAGTTTGGGATCAATACTGCACTAACAGAGCTACACAGCTTCTAGTAGGCTCAGAGTTAAAGCAGAACTAGTTTGCTTGCACCTGACAACAAAATCTGGGTCAGCAGTAAGTAATAAATACTTGTGGATGCTGACTTTTCAAGCTCAGCATTCTCCTCAGGTTAAATCATTAATGTTATGTCCTCCTTGGATTTTCCTGTTAGGATCTACTTGAAGCTGCAGCTGGTGCAGTACGTAGTGCAAAAGGGCCACTGCAGTGCCTATGCACCAGCTACTTCATTGGCTGGAGCTACTGCAGGTTCTAGCTCTGCGGTACAGGGCCCTTCATGGTTTTGGGCACTGAGGACTGCAGAGCCAGTCTCTCTGCTTGCCGAGATGCGGTGAGGTTGTGTTTGCTAGGAGCATGAGCAGGGATGTCTGTGGGTGAATATTCTCCTTGTATACCAGCAGTTCATGGAATTGCTATCTCCCCATGCTCTTTCTGATCCAACACACTGTGAATCTACTCACTTTTCATGGCTACAATGGAAAATCAGACCTTTACCAAGACAGTTGCTTGTGGGGAGTGAATTCAGGCAATGATGTGGTGAATATAGATGGTGAATATAACTGAAACTGTTTTTTTTTTCTGTGCTATTCTTCACATTTTTCATCTTCTCTGCCCTGTCTGCACAGCCTGGCTTTGTTCTGAAAGTCTTTTCACATATACTGCATTCATTTACCACCCACAGATGCTGCCTTTTTATTCTTTCCTGTTGTTTTCATTGATCTAACACGAAAGTCACCTTTGAACTGAAAGAGCTTTGCCCTTGCTAAGAAGCATGCAAAATACAGGGGCTTGGCAAGTTTTTGTAGTGACTGCTGTCATGGGAGGTCATGGACACTGAACATGAGACCTCCACCCATAAAAAGGCAAGTCGCCATTGGATTGGGTAAATTACCTCATAGGATGGTTGTAGACTATACATCAAGGCAGAGTTTATTGTACTTTTCAATATTTATACTGGCAACCATTTTTCTGAGCAAAAGTAGATTTGGATACTCACTGGCCAGTTTTTCATTCAGATCAAGAATTAGTAACATGGGGTCAGTGTGTAATTTTCTTATGAATATATTATAAGAAGTTTATCACTGGACAAAACACTTTTGTCAGAAAGTTCCTGACTAGGTTTAACAGCAGCCTTTCTTTAAACAGCTGCTGCCACATGAAGGAAGCTCAGACCTTTCCTTGCTGGACAAGAGGGAGAACTTTAACTGAACAATTTGGTACTGGGTGCTCAAATATCTTTTGGCACATTAATTTAAAAATGTGTTTTCAGATGGTTACATTGTGAATATGCCTGTGGCACTGACAGCTGAGTTTTAGGCTGTTTATTCTTAATTAAATATATGACTAAATGTATTAGCGTTGGCTGGGACAAGTGGTGCTGTGCTTGCTACTTTCATGTGGCTCTGCCAGCCGTTGTGGTCAAAGGGCAGCTCCAGGCTGTCACTGGGTGCTTTCATCCCAAGCACATACACTCTCCTCATGTCTTCTTGGACAAAATTAATTTTCTTTGCCTCTTCTTTCTCTTTTACATGACATGGATCTTCAGCCTAATCCTGGCTGTAAGTGCAGCAGAAGATTGCATATTTTACTGCCACAGAGAAATGGGTTACAGTCAATGGAAAAACTTAAGATGTGTTTTTTAAATGACAAAATAGAACAAAGACCCGTCATTATCTGCAGTAGGTGGGAATAGTGGGGGGGGGGCTTTCCTCCTATAAATGTGTGACGTTTTATACACAGTTTTCCAAGCCTAACTGCCATGTATTGCTTAAAACTGAAGAGATCAATGCATTTAAATGATGGTGTTTTACCAGCTTTAATCATAAACTATACAATTTCACTGCAAAATCCTTGAACTTCATAACGTGCCAAGGCACTGAACAAAATACTTGCCACCTCCCACCATCAGCTACGTCTCCCATAGAAACCTTTTTTCCTGCATATATGTGAACTTGTGTATACGTGGCTTGTATGTGCTGTGGCAAGCTCTTTTGTAGCTCTGAAGAAGTCAAGGAAAAGCAGAGAGATCAGGCCCACTTCTTACAGAAGCTGGCAAAGAAAGATCTGAGAATAGTAATGTAGTAGATAAGGCAGAATAGGCAATTAAAAAGAAAGTTATCTTTTATTATACATAATATAGCTATATCTTCATGTACATCTATTGCTGTTTTGTTTTGTTGTTGTTGTTGTTGAATTAGATTATGAGTACTACAAAAAGACCTGGGTCTTCTTATATTCTATATAATGCTGAGCTCATGACAGTTTTGATCTTTTCACCAGTGGCCCCAAATAACTTTAAGGGGTTGTTGCTTTAGGCTTTATAGACACCAGTGTGCATGACTTCAATTAATTCCCACAATATTCCTGCTACTTATCCCGCAAATGTTTCTCATTTGTTACCTAAATGGGTGTTTATGAACTAAAATGTACAAGACCAAGTTATAGGAGCCACTTTTGAGAATCTTCTTCTGAGAGCTGCTATCTAAGCACATGCACTTGTTGTGGAGTACATGTATGTCTAGAATCCAGATTTAGCATCTAATTAAGTTGATCCAAAGGGAAATCCAGTGATCCTAGATGTAGGGTGATGCTCATAAGTATTGTAGCCATAAATATGCTTCCTGAGAAAGTCTAAATAAACTAAAGAACTTTTAAAATCCCTCTATTTTTTTTTTTCTTCTCAGAGATACAGAATTGAAACAAACAGGACAAAGTCCAGTTGCCCAGACACATCTGTTCAGTGCTATTTGAGATCCTTAAGGGTATCTGAGACATCTGTTTGAGTTTGACATATACAACATAGGACTTGTGCAAGACCTGGACTCTTCTGGTCTGGCTACTAGAGGCTGGGTGAGATAACCCACAGCACCTAAAGTAGCACTGTGCCCTGTTAGTGGAGTCATTCCCTCTGCTGAATACAGCAGGAATATCTTAGGTTTCTCTGTTTATATTCATTGCCAAGAGACTCTGCTTGGTTATGTGAAGTAGGGTGGAAGACATAACTTTACCTTTAGAAAGCTTTGGAAATCAAAGGCATGCCTATAAGTGTCAAGGCATGTCATGAAAAATGCCACCCAAGAAATTTTCCAAGCTGCTGTCTAGAAAGTCATCAGGAAAATATTTATCCATTCTGCAAGGTCAATTAAAAAAATCATTCAAGTCTAATAAATAGTCATAAATGATATAAAAACATTAACAAAAAAACTACTATCTTGAAACTTGTTGATGGCAAAGCCAGGTCTTTTAGCTGGATAGTAAAGAGAATGGCTTCCTGACTGAGGTAACAGCACTTTTTAAAATTTCTGCAATCTATGGGTGGGTTCAGCTGTACATGGAGTTTCAGGCCCTTAAAGCATCATTCTCCTTTGCCAGCTTGCTTTGTAAGATGCTGCTTTTATGCTTGACATATTTGCTCTGTGTTTGTTCAAACAGTATTGCATTAGTGGAAAAAAAGAGCCCCCATGGCTCTTTTCTCCTATCAGCCTGGCAAAGCAAATGAGAAAGGAAGCTACCCTCTCTTACATAAATTGGGGTTGTTTGCTTGGAGCTCAGTCCTGCCATGGGCTGAATGCTCCTGTAACATTGCCCAGAGGTAATTACATGCACTGGGGTGCATCTGGGTGCCTAAAGAGACAAGCACTTTCTGAGATTTTCAAAAAAACACCTGCTTATTTCTTGCTGACTTCAGTGGTTGATGTTCCTGAGAATCCCATGAAATGCCTAAGTAATCCTAAAACTCTAGCCTAAAGCTTGCACTGGGGTTACATTACTTGAGAGTGCCGAGGTGGTTTCTGAGGTTGTGCAGCGCTCGGCAGCCAACAGAATCCAGCCCTGAGCCCCAGTCAGGCCCCTCTGGGCAACGGCATTTCCAGCTGTGAGGCTGCAGGGATCATCCTGGCTGCCCAGCTCCAGCCGAAGTCCAAGTCTGTCCTGGAGAATCATCATTATTGATAAAGATGCATGTGGGGAAATACCCCCCCCTCCAACCATCACAGCTGGACTCTCTTTGGACACAAAGCATTTGTAGAGTTAGACTGAGGTGGGAAGAGGGTATTTTTCATGATCATTTTATTTCTTTATTTCAGTCTTGAAGATGAGGCAACAGTCAGGTTCCCCAGTGCCATTTATACTGAGCCACTGCTGCACTTCGTGGGGCCTGATTTTTTCACTGCGAATGTAGCAAACAGGACATGTTCTATATAGTGCACTGAAGTTTTCCTTTAAGCTAACACCCTCTACTGTTCACTTCTGCATATTATGCATAAATAAAATGTAGCCACAATTACAATGACTTACTGACTTCTATGTGGTACACTGATTTCTTGAGTACTTTCCTAAATTTTTTGTAAATCTTTAAAACCCTTATAGCAGTGACTTAGTCCTACCCTGTGTGCCCTTTAGAAAAAATAGCATGCAGCAATGTCACTTTTCAATACCTTTGATGTGGGATACAACTTTGGGACTTAATTTTGAAAATATCTGCAATTCCTGCAGATCTAAGGAATGACCCTATCCCACTCTGCTGCTGCTGAATGTTGGGGCCTTAGTTTATCAATCAGAAGCTTGTAAAGTTGATTTTTTTATTTTTATATTGTATTTTTATTTGATGTGGTTGTGAAAGTTGAATGCAGTTTCTCTGTGAATAGTGATTACTCACATTTCGGAGGTTTTGATTTTGGATAAGGTTTTCCTCTTCTTTCCTGTGTCTAAAGGATCTATACAAATAAATGATCAGAATCTGAATTATCATATAAAACAGACATCTGGACTTGTATACCTCTAAATTACAGGAACATATAATTCATCAGCTCTTTATGAAGTAGAGCAGTCAGACTGATCAGCCCATGCTTTTCTCCTACCTAGTGCAGTTGAGGATAAGGTCAAGGCAAATGGAATGTCCCTAGAATAAAATATTATCACTGGAAGAAGAGCGCTAACACAAAGGGACTATAGCTTCCTCCCTTCGAGAGACAGAAACATGGCAATGGAAGGGGCAGGAGAAGCTGCTGAGCTCTTCTCTGTAGTCTCTTAATAGCTCTCAGTACCATAAACGTGTCTGAAGCTTAGCTTCATTCTCTGTACTATCTGCAGAAAAACAGCTAGCACACAGAGTTTTCTAGGAATCTCCATCTCACTTAGCAAGAACACAGTTTAAGGATAACCTAATTTTAGTAATATTCCTTTCCAGGGGCATGGAATTTACCCGTCAGTGCTATTCCCCATATGTAAGGCAATAAATGGAGAGACAACCTTTATGATTATGTTCTGCCAAAACATTCCTTTCTTTCTCATCATTACCAGCATCAAAACAGCTAGTATTTGTTGTTCTGTGAATAGGCTGGTGCAAGCAGGGTTAATTCTTATCAGCTAAACAGGATTTTAGCACGATTAATCCCATGAGTTCTTGTGTTTTGCTACCAGCCTCTGAAGCTGTTTGCAAACTCTCTGTGTCCGTCTCTAGCTCTCAGGTTTGCTGACACCCAAAGTTTTCCCCAGGTTTCTTCTGTGCTGAAAATACAATGTTTCCCTGGGAAATCCCTTTTTCCCCAATGGCAGCTGTGCTGCCATTTCCCATTTGACTTTCCAAGAGGCATCAGATTATTAGTAATCTCTTTGCAGGCTGCTAATCCAGAGTGCAGTATTATAGTGCCTTGCTGTCCCCATCTCTGAATATGAGTGTAAGAAGATTATAAGCATAGTAAGAAGATAATAAGCATAGGAAAGGTGTCTGATAGGAAGACCTGGACTGAAAAGAGAGGGAAAATATAAGAACCAATGATGTGTTTTTAAGGTCAGTGTCTGTTTCCCACAATAGCTGGCACCTTCTGCAGCACAACACTGTGACGGCATGCTGAGGACCGTCTCTGTTCTGTATTTGCATACAGCCAGGGAGGAAGCTGGGCCAGAACAGGGCTCATAGGTGTTACAGTGATATAAACGAAGATATAGTGATACCCCTGCTCTGAGCACCACTGAAATAGCTATAACACTCCCAAAGCAATACCATATGCCTACTCAGGCCAACAGAGGCACAGGCTGACGCACAGACTTCCTCATCTCTCACCCATGGGCAGCATAAACTTTCAAACATTTGTTTTGCTGACACTTGCCTCTATGGAGAATCTTTGGCTGTTATACAGGACTTCTAACTGTTTTATTAGTTTGCTGAAATGAAACTGCTGTTGGTGTGAAACTAGGACGAGCCGGCCTGAAACTAGGATGATTTCACTGTCTTGCCAAATACACACATCCTCATAAAGCCTACTATGCCTGTCATGCCTTAACTGTGTGTGTGTGGAAGCTAAAGTGAGCTAGGGCATAGGTGGCATAGCACTAACACTATAAAAGAAGGTAGCCCCCTAAAAGAGAGGCAGAGAAGAGCCATCTATAAGGATCCCATCTCTCCCACCAAGAGAACAGTGACAGCCAGTAACTTTTTCAGTTCAGGTAAATCAGTGAGGGAGCTCATTAATCACTGACTGTGGGGTAAAAACTTGTTACTTTATGCTAGACTTCTATACAATATGTGCTCATTAGCAGAGATTTCTGGTGTCTTTGCCTTTATTGCCAGTGGTTGTCTTGATGCCATGATACAAGTCCCACCTGCCCCAACCAATGATATTTTCTCTCTTAAAAACATTTGTTACTTTCTACAAGATTTCAAGTTTGGCTCATCCAATTTCTGTGAGTGGGGGGCTGCCCATATCTGCCAGTGACACTGTAGTCTGAGTACAACAGGTCGGGCTGCAGCTGTTTGCATGGAACCAAGTCGGAAAAGTTGGAAAGTCATATAAAGAGACATCAGAGTGCCATATAAATGAAGGTTCAGTAGGACCCAGAGTGCTTTTCACTAAAATGTTGAACTTGCTGTCTCATTTTTAAATGTTTGCTTTTTATGGCGGCTATTAACACCAGTTTTAATGAGGAATACTTTACACCTTGAGCCTCGTATACAGTAAAATGAAATAAATGATGTTAGCTAAAATAACTCCAGAGCAAAATAAATAGGATATCATTTTTCCTTCTTCTCTTTGCTCAGTGGCTGCCATAAATCATTCCTTTCAATATATGAGTTATCAGACTGCTTTAAGTGCTATTGAAGTGAGAATCAGCACAGGGACACTTGGAGCTCTTTACCCCTTGTAGCTTTCCCATACACTTTCTTTAGTTTCTTTAGTTCTTTAGTTCTAAGTTTAGAACTTAGCACAGTGCTTAGAGAAAGCAGTTAGATACCTACCACTTATATTTTTGTTTTATGTATCTCAGGACACAGCCTCACTAGTAGTCTGTGCAGACTGTTGTTAGACCCAAGTACAGATATTTGAGTTCATGAAGGAGATGTCTTTAATCTGTGATTGCCAGTATTTGACCACAGACTGTCAGCTGGGTTTCTGCAGGCTCATTAGTGAGGCTCAGCACTGACAGCAACTGCCTTCATAAAACATGATGGAAAAAGCTTTCAGCTCCGCTTTGTTTCACGTGATTCACATGATTTCTCTTTCCTTGTGCTTGCCTGCTAATGGCCCACCATTATGTGCCTGAAAATGCCAATTTATTCTGTTTGGAGGAGTTGGGCTGTATCCCTAGCAATGCCTCAGACCTGACTAGCATTTTGTTGTAAACCTCTGAGAGACAGCAGGGTAATTTTGTTTTCACTATGATAGGTTGGTCCTGGGAAGCAACATAAAAATAAGTATATTTGTGTACACTCATTAACCCAAGCTAGTCACCTAGGAAACATTAATGAGGAAGCATTTCTAATCATGTTTGTTTGAACAGTGCAGTATGACAATTCACAGAAAAATCTCCACAGGTCTCTGAGCATCTGTAGTGCTTCTACATGGCTCCCTGAGCCTCTGTCCCCAGGCAGTTTGATTCACACAAGATCATAAGTGAATTCACAGGTAGGCTTGCGGTTGGCAGTGATTTCCACACCTCTCCTAGGCCGTGAGCTGTCCCCCTGCTCTTCAGCATCTGTGTGTGCCCCATCCCTCTGAGCTCTTTTGTGCCATTCTCTTTTTACAGAGGAGAATAGCGGCCATGGGCACTTATTTGCTTTTCTGTGAAATGTTCTGTAACCTGGTTATACTACGTAAATAATACAGCTGAGTGCTCACTGAAGCAATAGGCAGGAAAGCTCCTTATCTGGAGCACTGGAGTACTCTAATGCAAATACCTCCATTTGCCTTGGCAATAACACCAAACAATATTAGAGGCTTACACGTCATTCTATTGAAAGATTAGCCTGTAATGGCTTGTATTGTGATTTTGCTTGCAAAAATGAATGGCTTTAGGTGGATGCTAAGGCTTAAATTTTATATCAAGGATGCAATCGTGTTAAACCAAAATGTGTGGGATGGTTTCCGTTGACTGCAGTGGGACACAGCGCAGGCTGCCGTCTACTCTGTGTTTATTTTTAGGCAAACCAAGGAAAAGTTCATTTACTTTGGATAAAAAAGAAAACAGTCCTATACATCCCCCCCCCCCCACCTCCATCCCTGTCGTGGTGTGGACAAACGTAAAATAAGTAGAGCTTATGCTCTTATAATTAGGGCAATACCACAGAATCACAGAATCGCTGAGGTTGGAAGGGACCTCTGGAGATCATCTAGTCCAACCCCCCTGCTCAAGCAGGGTCACCTAGAGCACGTTGCACAGGATTGAGTCCAGGCGGGTTTTGAATATCTCCAGAGAAGGAGAATCCACAACCTCTCTGGGCAACCTGTTCCAGTGCTCTGTCACCCTCACAGTGAAAAAGTATTTCCTCATGTTCAGATGGAAGTGTCTGTGTTTCAGGTTGTGCCCGTTGCCTAGCGTCCTGTCGCTGGGCACCACTGAAAAGAGTCTGGCCCCATCCTCTCGACACCCTCCCTTCAGATACTTGTACACATTGATAAGATCTCCTCTCAGCCTTCTCTTCTCCAGGCTAAACAGGCCCGGCTCTCAGCCTTTCCTCCTAAGAGAGATGCTCCAGTCCCCTAATCATCTTTGTAGCCCTTCGCTGGACTTGCTCCAGTAGCGCCACATCCCTCTTGTACTGGGGAGCCCAGAACTGGACACAGTACTCCAGATGCGGCCTCACCAGGGCTGAGGAGAGGGGGAGGATCACCTCCCTCCACCTGCTGGCAACACTCTTCCTGATGCACCCCAGGATACCATTGGCCTTCTTGGCCACAAGGGCACATTGCTGCCTCACGGTTAACTTGGTGTCCACCAGCACTCCCAGGTCCTTCTCTACTGGTGCATGGGGTTATTCCTCCCTAGGTGCAGGACCCTGCACTTGCCTTTGTTGAACTTCATGAGGTTCCTCTCCGCCCACCTCTCCAGCCTGTCCAGGTCTCTCTGAATGGCAGCACAGTCCTCTGGCGTATCAGCCACTCCTCCCAGTTTGGTATCGTCAGCAAACTTGCTGAGGGTGCACTCTGTCCCTTCATCCAGGTCATTGATGAAGAAGCTGAACAAGACTGGACCCAGGACTGACCCCTGGGGTACACCGCTAGCTACAGGCCTCCAACTAGACTCTGCGCCGCTGATCACAACTCTCTGAGCTCTGCCATTCAGCCAGTTCTCAGTCCACCAATTCACTGTCCACTCATCTAGCTTACACTTCCTGAGCTTGTCTATGAGGATGTTATGGGAGACAGTGTCAAAAGCCTTGCTGAAGTCAACACAGACAACATCCACTGCTCTCCCCTCATCTACCCAGCCAGCAATTCCATCATAGAAGGCTATCAGATTGGTTAAGCATGATTTCCCCTTGGTGAAGCCATGCTGACTACTCCTGATAACTTTCTTGTCCTCCACACGCTTGGAGATGGCCTCCAGGATGAGCTGCTCCATCACCTTTCCAGGGATGGAGGTGAGGCTGACTGGCCTGTAGTTCCCTGGGTCCTCCTTCTTGCCCTTTTTGAAGATTGGAGTGACATTGGCTTTCTTCCAGTCTTCAGGCACCTCTGCTGTTCTCCATGACCTTTCAAAGATGATGGAGAGTGGCTTAGCAATAACGTCCGCCAGCTCCCTCAGCGCTTGTGGGTGCATCCCATCGGGGCCCATGGATTTGTGGGTGTCAAGTTTGTTTAAATGATCTCTAACCCGATCCTCCTCGACCAAGGGAAAGTCTTCCTTTCTCCAGACTTTCTCTCTTGCCTCCACGGTCTGGGGTTCCTGAGGGCTGGCCTGACCAGTAAAGACTGAAGCAAAGAAGGCATTCAGTAACTCTGCCTTCTCTGCATCCTTTGTCACCAGCGCACCCACCCCATTCAGCAGCGGGCCCACATTTTCCCTAGTCTTCCTCTTGCTACTGATGTATTTGAAGAAGCCCTTCTTGTTGCCCTTGACATCTCTCGCCAGATTTAATTCCAAACGGGCCTTAGCTTTCCTCATCGCATCCCTGCATACTCTGACAACATTCCTATATTCCTCCCAAGTGGCCTGTCCCCCTTTCCACTTTCTGTATACTTCCTTCTTCTGGTTGAGTTTTGCCAGGAGCTCCTTGCTCATCCATGCAGGTCTCCTGCCTCCTTTGCTTGACTTCCTACTCATACGGATGCACCGCTCTTGAGCCTGGAGGAAGTGATGTTTGAGTATTAACCAGCTCTCTTGAACGCCCCTTCCTTCTAGGGCCCTAACCCATGGGATTCCTCCAAGTAGGTCCCTGAAGAGGCCAAAGTTTGCTCTCCTGAAGTCCAGGGCTGTGATCCTACTTAGTGCCCTGCCTCCTCCTCGCAGGATCCCGAACTCCACCATCTCATGGTCACTGCAGCCAAGGCTGCCCATGACCTTCACATCTTCCACCAGTCCTTCTTTGTTTGTTAAAACAAGGTCCAGCAGCACACCTCTCCTCGTTGGCTCCTCCACCACCTGTGTCAAGAAGTTGTCACCAATGCTCTGCAGGAACCTCCAGGACTGTTTGTGCCTAGCTGTGTTGTCTTTCCAGCAGATACCAGGGTGGTTGAAGTCCCCCATGAGAACCAGGGCCTGGGATCGTGAGGCTACTTCCAGCTGTCTGTAGAAGGCCTCATCGACTTCCTCATCCTGATCAGGTGGCCTGTAGCAAACACCCACAACAGTGTCACCCATGCTAGCCTGCCCTTTAATCCTTACCCATAAGCTCTCGACTCGCTCTTCATCCACCCCTAGGCACAGCTCAATACATTCCAGTTGCTCTCTCACATAAAGAGCAACTCCGCCACCTCGCTTTCCTGGCCTGTCTTTCCTAAAAAGCACGTAGCCATCCATGACAGCACTCCAGTCATGCGAGCTATCCCACCATGTCTCTGTAATGGCAATGAGATCATGGCCCTGCGACCGCACACAGATCTCTAGTTCTTCCTGTTTGTTCCCCATGCTGCGTGCATTGGTGTACAGGCATTTCAGAGAGCTGATGGAGCATGCAGGTTTCCCAGGAGGGGTACAAGAGGATCCTCCATAGCCACATCCCATGCACACTTCCCTGGCTGCATTCACCTGCTGGAGGTGTCACGACTTGAGCTGTCTTTTGCCAACTACCCTGGCACTATAACTCTCCCCTTCCCCCGTCTTTCCTAGTTTAAAGCCCTCCTTACCAGGTTGGCCAACCTGTTATATATAAATATAGCCCGGAACACTAAAAAGGTGAGTGTGCCCTTTTGGTTTTCAGGACATCTCTCCCTCCAGTGGGGCTAGTTTCTGAAAATGGCTTATCTGTGTTCAGTTTCCTGGCAGTATTCAGTCCCTTACAGGCTTAGGCTGTTTTGGAACTATGCAAGTACTTTTGATTTATATTTCACATGCATCATTTGAATATTTTTATTCCTTGTTTCTGTTTTTGCTGTCTTGTGAATCTTTGTGTTTTACATTTCCATGTGTGGTTTTGTTCCACTGGGCTTTCACTCTGCAACTTGGCTCCAAATCATAACTCAAACTGTTTAAATGTGAGTGGCTTTTTAAGGCAGATCTAATCAGTGTTTCTCTTGGGAATGAAACCAAATGAGCTTTCCTCAGGTTTGCATTTCAGTCCAATTATTTCACAGATCTTTGTTCATTTAATTCCTCTGAAGTGGAACAATCAGAAGAAATGGGTCAGAACTGCAGTGCAAACAGGAAATGATGACTTCTAAACCTGAAGAAAATGAGATTTTCAAAAGCCCTATTCTTCTGTCATGGCTTCTGGTAGTTCTTTATAGCAGACCATAGCAGGCTTGATAGAACTATTAGCATAATGTTAATGCCCCTCATGGCAGACATGCATAGCCAGACCCTCAGATACTGCAAAAATAGGCTCAGTCCTTTTGGTTTTCTTGGTTCTACACTAGTTTAGAGCAGCTGAGGATTTGGAGTTCAATGGAGTAAGTTACAAGGCTTTCATAAAAGGATGAACTATCACTTCTTCAATAATATCATTACAGATGATATCATTAATCACCTAGCAGATATATAAGAAGACCTCTAACAGCACTAACTGCCACTAAGCACTTACCTCTTTGTAACAGCAAAGGGTAATTATGTACCAAAACTTATACTTTGGTTATTGACAGTCTTCCCTATAGGGTCTGATAATCTTCTCATTTTGGTAATTCACTATAACGCATCACTTGTAAGTGTGTACTGCCTCAGTGACTGAAGAACTGTTTTTTATGCACAGATGACCTAATGCCAGGAAATGACCCTAAGGCATGGAAGGACAGCTCTGACATACTGTCTGCTTCCAACTCAGGCCTGATTCAACCGAGTTAAATCAGTGAAAGTCCTTGGAGAAAATGTTGTTTTACAATACTGAGTTAAGCTGACATTGAATTGAGGCTTGGTAGTGACAGATTTGTGCAATCAAACCACTTCCAGTGAAGCAAATCTGAAGTTAAAATTCCATTAAGATTTCACGGAGAATGAAGCTGTGCAGCAAGTGTATTTATATTCCCCCACAGGCAATATACAAATGATTCACATGTATGTATTGGGATGTATTTTATAGAAAAATAACAGGCATTTGATCAGGAATGATTATTTCTCCTTTCAGCAAGTCATGTAAGCATATGCTTCTGAATAAGTTGTTATGTGAAGTAGCCTTAGATAAATCCTTTCAGCTGGGTTGTTGCTATAGTTGCAAGCCTTTCTCCTTGAGTCAGGAGAGTTTGAAGAAATACTTTTTCAACTTATTCTTTTTGCCAAGCACTGGAAGTGTTGAGTAATTACATTTTCTTGGTATCATACATTTTACAGTGTATAAGTGGAAGTATATGATCTCTGGAATCCTGTGGAGCCATGTGATTAGTTTATATGAAATATCCTTCTGTGCACCCCAGAGCAGGAGCACTGTGTGCCAACCTGCAACTTATATGCCAAGCAATTTTGTCTGTTCCTCTTTTAAAAAGAAAGGAGTGTGCAATAATTCTATACGTATTTTCTACAAGCAAAACCAATTTCTTTACATTCTCACCACACAAAGCTGATTTCATTCACTTCTTACATTAAAATCATCTTTAGATAGAGTTCAAGATTTGGAAATTTCGGCTCACAGGATAAAACACATGCAAATCAATACATAAAGGACGGTGATACAAACAGTTTTGGAAACTAGCAGGTGTCACTGCTCACTAGCAGGTGTCAGGGTATTGTAGTCTGTTATTATCATTTTTATGAAGTTACAATGGCCAGCAGCTCCTGTATGGAACTGATAAAAATGTCTTCCTCTGAACAAGAATTACATATCATGCTAGGAAATACAGGTGTGAACATCTCATAGTACTGATGTGGTAAAAGTCCACATACACAGGAACTCCTTCCTGTCTCCCATCCATCCCTAGAAAAAGGCAGTATACTTCCAAATGGTCATCTGGGCAATTTTTCTGTTTAAAATTTTTTTTTTCCATTTTTTCCCCCACAAAAATATATATAAATGTGACTGTTAACTGAATGGCTACCAGGATATATACACACTGTCAATTAATCATGAGTTTGAGAGTTCTCTTGAGTATTCCTCTAGGTTTGCAGGCCAGCATGCAAGGGTGTCCCAAAGGGAAACCAGTGGGCATGGGGGTCACACTGCAGCAAACCTTGTTCATGCTCTCTTGGCAAAGAAGATGCGAGCAGGTCAGAGCCACTGTTGTTACCCAGTCCAGCAAAGGCAGGCATGAAGACTACAGAGACACTCTGAGCCCAAGCTAGCAGAGAGCACTGGGGATTTACAGAACTAAGATCACAAATCTCAACGGGCTTGATCCTCTTCTCAGATCTACTTTTTGCCTTGCAGAATAGATATTCCTCAGAATGCTATCCTGCTGCTGCATGCAGAAGGGTTTCATTCTGTAAAGGGTAGTTAAGGGTGTGAAAACTCCTGTTGCAATTAACTCCTATTGTTCTGGTGCATTTCAGGAAAGTTACTGCTGCATCATCTGCCTTTTTTCTTCTTTATTTCTCAGAGGCCATCGACAATTAACCTGACAACTCACAAGCCAGCAGGTCCTGGAGTTAAAGGGAGCTTCAGCTCCATAGACTAACTCTAGAGAAATGGAAAGCAGGTGGAGAAGAGAAGACTCAGGGGGATCTCATCAATACATATAAATATCTGATGGGAGGGTGCCAAGAGGATGGACCCAGACTCTTTTCAGTGGTGCCCAGTGACAGGACACTAGGCAATGGGCACAACCTGAAACACAGGAATTTCCACTTGAACACAAGAAAACATTTCACCACTGTGAGGGTGGTTGAACACTGGAACAGGTTGCCTAGAGAGGTTGTGGAGTCTCTGTCCTTGGAGATATTCAAAGCCAAACTAGACATGGTCCTGAGCAATGTGCTCTAGCTGACCCTGCTTGAGCAGGGGGGTTGGAGCAGATGATCTCCAGAGGTCCCTTCCAACCTCAACCATTCTGTGATTCTGTAATAACATACCATGTCAGCTCACCAGCCCTTTTCTACAGTCATATGATTTGAAAGCACAGATATTCACTCTGAACTGGTGACAGTGAGATTATTCTTTGTGTTTTATGTTCTGAAGGAAGAAAAGGATTTTGCAAACCCTGAATGGAAGAGCTCTAAGAAGCAATTCTTTTCAGGCGAAAGCCAGAGAATGTGCACCATGCATCATCCTTTGGGCTGCTGCAGCATGTTCCTAAATCATCTGCTTTGCTGCTTGGACTGCAGGAGGATAAAAGCATTTCCTCTTGACAAGGTCTTTTGACCAGAGGTTGCTAGCGAGGAAATGCCCTGTTCTCAGGACACATGGATAGTCCATGCCCATCCCGAGTCCATGCCCAGTCTGAAACCCATGCCCATTGGGAGGAAATGTTCCTCTTGTCTCCAACCCAACAGCCAACTGGTCTGGAGTGGGCTGAAAAGTAAATGGAATAAGCTTGAAATAAAAAGTTAGTGGACTGCACTGCCAATATATTCCTTAAGGACACAAGATCCCTGCTACTTTTGAGGAAGCTACTGTTTGCCCTTGCTCCTGAAACCCCTGTTGGAAGGGACTGAGTACTGCTTTTCTCAAACTGCTTGTTTTTGAGGTGGACTGCTGAAAAATCTTGCACGCAACAGAAAACTCTACGATCCCAGTCAGGTTTAATAGGAATCAGGTGATTGATAATGTCTTCCTGGTGACAGCTGGATGCCTGATTCTTTCTTGTTCTTCTTGATCTACTAAACCTGTGCTGATTAATTTGTGGATCCTTGTAGATGTTAATCTTACTACTGGTCATACGCATGAATGTACTGGAACTATTTTTCTTCATTTTATTAATATAGATGTTTACCTCTCAGATCTTTTCTGTGTTTTATTTCTTCTTGTGCAGCAAATTCATTTCTTTACCTATTTTCTTCACAGCAATCCAGTTGCTATAATTTTTCTGCCTCTTATCTCTTCTGCTACCATATATGCTACTATTGAATTGAACATCTATATTTTAATTATAAATGTGAAACAGGATTTCTTTTCCATACCATATAGTCGCTACACCAGTGCTCACTGGCAGAGTAATGCTTTACAATGTTGATGCTTGATCTGATTCTGTTCATTTCTTTTTCTGTCCAGCTAAATTTATAAATTTGTCCTCACTGTAATTTAACCAATGCCTCATATTGCCTAAAACAGTACAAATGCTAATCATCCAAGTTAAAAAGTGTCAACTGTTTTTGCCTGCTGGTCCTGAGTAGTAGGAGAAGGCAGAGGGCAGGCTGCATATATGAGATTGCAAATGAACACACAAAAAAGTGTGGCTGGAGGCAATAACTGTGAATGGAGTAGAGAGACTTGAAATGTTAATGACAGGGTAAGGAAGGCAAGGAGGGACAACTTAGTAATGGTAGAAATGAGTGGCAGTTTAGAGTCTCAGCATCTGTTTAAATATACTTCTCACTTTTTACAGATTGAAAACTAAGGCACATCAAGAGATCTAAAGGCTACATCCACAGAGATATTTGATTTTTCACAGGAGTTCAATGCCCACATATTCAGCTGTGGAGATAGGCCTGAGTGATTTGCCACAGGTGAATTTTCTCACAGAGAAGGAAACCAGATCCATTTCTCTAGGGAGTAAAGTGTTTACCTAAGCACTAGGCTATGTTGCTGCCTATATTCAGTTAGTTGAAGTATGATACCTAACAATTAATAGGCATTCATAAACTTACTCTGGTAATATTTCTGAGGTGGCAAATGAGTCGCACTTGAGAAATGGTAACTGAGGCACAGAAAGATCTGTGAAAAAGCTGAGAACCACAACCTAGATCTTCTGTGGTCTAACTGGTACACTACTCAAAAGTCTCAGCTTCCTCCAAGGTATCTAAGAAGCAAATCCTGAATGGCAACAGGCACCATCAGCAGAGGCCTAGTGTCTAATACAAGTTTCTAGACAGAAAAGCACTGCTTAAATATGGCTTAAATGTTGGGATTTTCCTGGACTTCAAAGCAACCTACAGCAGTCTTAAAGAGGGTATTGGCAGCTATGTTCTAAACATACACTTTTATTAAAGTGAGGATAAGACTAAATATAAGGTGAAGTCGAACAAACTAAAAATCTAGAAAATAAAATTCTTGGCACAATAACAAAACAACAGAACATGAAAGAGAAAAGTAGACGGGGGAGAAGTTCATGTCATGAAAGATGAAAGGAAACAGGAGGAAGAATTCAGAGAGCGGACTGACAGGTGAGGAATCTCACTTGCAGGTTCTAAATAAGCTGAAGAAGAACAAGCTGAGAATGAAAGGTAGGAGGGAGAAGACTGTTAAATAGCCACGGTAGCAGAGGACCAAGGTGTGAATAAAGATTGTAGCATAAGGGGTTGCTTTTTCTTTTTTTCTTTTGTTTCTTTTTTGAGATGCCGAAATTCCGGATGTTCCCTTTCTTATTAATATAACTTCCAGCTGCAAGCTGTCACTGACGCTTTGCCTAATTGCAGTCAGAATTGAACAGAATTGAGATCTAATTTGCATATAAAACTAGGAGATCCATTGCTGAAATCAGAGCTGCCATTTCATGGTTATGTTTTCAAGTGATGTCTATCACAGACCAACAATTTTAGGTCAGTGAGTTAAGTCCTCCATAGTGCCTTGCTGCACATAGCTATTTTGATGTATCATGTCTTGCAGCTGTCAGCATGTTGAACCTATTTGATGGCTCTCAGAAGACTGGTTTAATTACTGTACAAATGAATCACAGGCTAAACTTGGAAAGAAGACAACACAGAAATTAGGTGAATGTTGGAAAGAATGAAAATTTGTGTCCTGTGTAAGCACTTTTTCACTTGTATCTAACAATTCAGAAAATGGAAAAATGGAAAGGTATTTCTTTTTTTATCATCTTTAATACCTGAACAACTGGCAAAACCCTGTCACTGCTGAAACCTGCTAGTAAATAGGTTTGAATAAGAACATAATTAGCACATAGGAATAAAATTGAGAACGGGAAAATGTTGCCAGTTTTAACTATAGTATTCCGAATGGTTTTCTGCCTGTTAGTAACTACTACTTTGACAATGGCTGATGATAGAAAACAGCCATTAATCCTTCTTCTCAGTTTGCTGTGTCTACTTCATGCTATTAGCCAAGTATGTTTAAAGAATTAGAGGTTCTATACAAACACTTCCTTGTGTTTTGTCTGTGTAGCTCTGCATTTCAAATTTGTTTGTTCATTTTTTTTTGGAGATTATTTAGCAGAATTACATCTATGAGCTTTGTAACTAATTACATTTTGGGCATAATGTCAAATGTAATTACTAGCCATGTCACTGAGGCTACCTTTGAAGAGGTATAGCCCAAATATCAGTACATGGAACAGTCACTGTTTTTTAGAAAAGCAGTATATTTAGCAAGCTAGATTTTCATTTCAGTAAACTTACACTAACTAAAAGCCTGTCCCAGCATTTTTAGTGAACTAGCAGCACATTGTGGTGTTCAGGAGTGATACAAAGCCCTCAGCAACATTTCTGCCTCATAAACAAATTGCCCAAGAGGACCAGAAGGAAGGGCAGTTGGTTCAAAAGCTCCCCACATTGCACTGCCCACATATTGCTAGAGCACAGAGAGCGCTGGAGCCATTTTGGTCCCCTCTCATCTTGCGTATTATCCCCAGCACATATGTTGTATATGTGATGGAAAAGGGCTGTTTTGTTTGACTTGACCTGCAATGGGGGAATGTATAATAAGCCTTCAGAAACTCACAACAAGTTTAAAACTTCTGTTGCTCTTTTTTGGGGGGGTTCAATTCCTGAATGATGCCTGCATCCTTTATAAGAGTGGTTCTCTGTTGCTTGCTGTAGGGAGCTTTGCTACCACTTTGCCCTTCTCTTTATCACCTCCCAACTATGCCATTTTGATATTGTTTCTACCCTGTGCTTCCTGCTACTGCTTCTACACTTCTCCCTGATTTTCACTCCCTTCTCTTCCTTGCTTTTCCATGTTGTCTCCAGCAGCTTGGTCTGCCCTTTGCTCCATGTTCACTTCTGTTGTTGTTGTGCTGTTTTAGTGAGGCATGTCTTGCTATTTGGACATCAGGTTTTTATAGCATATTTTTCTGTGGTGGCTTAGGGATCATCCACCTAGAGCTTTTAAACAGAATCCTGTCCAGGGATCCCTTGAGTTCATGGCACGGAGCACTTTGCCCCAGCTATCCTGTGCTAGCACCAGTAATTGCTCTGAGCAGATGCTCATCCCAAGTTGTTACTTCAATGGGAAAATAGTTGGACTCTCTTAGCTCTATTTAGTTCTCCATGAAGATGTACCCTATTTCCCAGCAGAGCATTTAAACACTTCCCAGTAGTTCTGGTGCATGTGATAGCAGATGGTCACTGGCCGATAACAAGTTAGGAAGTTATTGGGAGCTTATTCAAATCTGTCTCTGCTGTGCTTACAATCAATAGAAGTTGTTGACAGGGAAATCTGGGGTTGGAGGAACTCCAGGTTTTTTGCAATGAGAGATGCACAGCCGGAAGCAGAGTTGACAAAGCCTAGTTACATTTCAGGGGGTGGGTGGGCTGATGTGGTTTTGGTTTGGTACTGATAATACATCTGTTGTTCAGGTAGTGCCCTGTTTGAAGGGGAAACATGCAGTGCCTCTCAGCAAATGCAACTTCTTGAAGGACTTCAAGGGAATTTGAAAAGCGGGTACTGGTTTCCCTGGTAAGATTACAAATTATGTTTTCCCAGGAATTAAAAAAAAAAAAAAGCTTACAAAAGTTTTTAGTGCTGAAAGAGGGGTGTGTTCTAATGCAGCAGGAAAGCTGAAAACTAGGTGTACACTTAATGGAGAAGGCTTAATATTACTGGTATCTTGGGTATATATTTTAACAACCTATATAAAATAAAGAATATTTGTGCTGGAATTTTGGGCTGTAGGTAACAATTTTACCTGTCTAGAGAACTGTAAGTGTAGGCTTGGTATTTCTAAAGAAAATGATGACTGTCTTTTAAATTATACAGAATTTTCCATGAAGAATGTAGGAGAGAAAAAGGAAAACAATCCGTGCAGGCAGCATATTTCATATACTAATTTAGTATATAAAATATACTATGTACTATGAATATAGCTCCCTTTTCATTTTGTGAAATCAACTATCTATTCTAAAACTTAAGTAATTCAGCTACACATTACCTCATAGATGTCACAAACAGAAGAGACTATTGTAACAACCATTGATAACCTCAGAAATAACACAGGTCATAAAATTTCACTTCCTGATTCTTGTAGTAAGTCCATCACTGGCTGAGAAGAACATCCCTTTTAGAAAGATAATCAGCACTGATTAAAAACTTTAGTTGAATCTGTTTAGGATCAGTTTCCCATTCCATAGATTTTGTTCTACTTTTCCCAGGGGAAGCATCCAGCAATCATGGACATAAGCCATTTGTGTTTTGACATTATGAATATCAGGCCTGCCAGGTTATCATCTAATCTGATATTCTGACTTCTTTTGTTTTTTTGTTATGCACATTACACTCTAGCCATAAAACATTTATCTTCCACTGCAGGCTTCCTCTAAGAATAGGTTCCTTCATAGGTTACAAGTGCAATATCTATTTTTAGAATGACAGTTATTCTGAGGCCACAGTTTCACACAAGTAATAGAAATGACAAATGGGATTTCTACACAGCAGCTGTGTGTTTTCTGAAGTTGCTGAGTCAGTATTTCTTTCCGACTCAAAAGGTGAAGAATAATGCATATGTTTGCATTGTATAAAGTGAAAAAGACAGGGGAGGAAAGAATGGGAAAAATACAGACTTCTTTTTGTTTGAGATGACTGTGAAATAGGCCATGATTAAGACTAAGCTAGGGTTGCTTAGCCTAGTTTTCTAGAATTGGCTGTTAAAATCCTGTTACTTCTCCCAAGCTCGACTCTCCACCCTTGCTGGCCCTCCTCAGCAGAGCCCGGCCTCCCACACTTGGCATCTCCCCCTCACTCCACTTGCTCAAGCTCAGACCCGCAGCACCTGTCCTGGTACACACCTGGTCTCATCCTTATGCTCACCTCCCCATTTCTCTTCCCATTCCCCTCTTGAAGTGGTTGTTATTCTGGCAGCAAACTCCAGACTGAAACATCCACAAATCAGGTTGCAAGGCACAAGGAGGGTTTGCTCACTAGCTGTTGGTTGCTACCTAGGCAGGTAATTTCTATTTTGGGCACACAACCTATCTGGGCAGAGCAGACCAAGCATCATTCTCTGTGTGTGGGGCCAGTGAAAGCTCAAGAGGAGATGGAGAAGTTTATGAATATACAGGGCTCAGCAGGGAGTAATGTGAGCTTCAGCAGGAAGGGCTGTCAGGATCATACGCAAGAGTCTGGGATGATATACTGGAATTTAAACTGCAGTTTGCCACTAGGAAATGAGTAGACTAGGATTTGTTGCAGACATGCAAATTGCAGACTGATGTCACCAAAACTTGAGGAGTTTGACTTAGACTGTGTCCCACATTTGAATTATGACCTGTGTCTTACCACTAGAGAACTGGAGAACCTTACAGAATTTTGGATACAATTCTACAAATTCTATCCAGAATGGTAGAAATTTCTGAAAAAGTCCTTGAAGAGTACACATGCATGCTCCCATAATTATATTTTGCATTGAACTTGTAGTACAAAGACCTAAAACCTGAGAAATAATCCTATGTTTTTTTTAAAAGTTGTAATATTGACAATATATTATTTTCTTAAATGGAAAATAATATTTTCAAGAAAACATGCATGTTATGATACATGCTCAGATCAATTTAATTAACATTTTTTCCTTTATGAAACATTTGTTCCCTGAGATTCTGTTCTATGATATAAAAGATGTGAAGAGATTTAACTTTGATTAAGGAAGCTAAATTGAGATAGTGTGAAGATGTACAACAACTAACTTTAGCATGGTATTTTCTCTAAATTTTCTTACACCAATACCACTGAATATTAAGACAGACTTTGGAAAATGATGCATTCTAGACGTGGATATTCATTCTTGTTGTTTCGGCCTTTCAAAAACCTAACAGGATATTTGAGAATGGAAAAAAATAAAGTTGTGCAAGGTAAAGAAAGTATGTCCTGTTCATAAAGTGACTAACTTCAAGTACAATAAATATATGCGTGTGCAATAATCCAGTTCTTCCAAAAGTAGAGAAAGCATCTAATAGCTTAACAACTACAACAAAAAAATCCAAACCCAAAGCAGCAGTTCTTATTTAAGTCTTTCATCTGTATTAAAAATGTAACTTCAGATGTGGATATATATTTTTGTTAAGATCTTTAAGGGCTTCTGACTTGAGGGTGGGATTCAGTTGCATAAACATAGGTTTCTTGTGCCATTTGAGATGCACTAACGTATGTAGGATAGCTGAGTGCGACTTGCAAATATGATACAGGGTCTACAGGAGACGTGCTCTATTGCAGAAGCAACTAGAGGCTAGGCAGGATACGCAGGGTAACTGGAATGGAACTGGACCCTTATGTTAAGGGAACTGAATCCTGCACTGGGTTTCTCTATTTCAGGGCCATTATTGTATGTTCATTTGCAGAGAGTATTTGCTTGGGTGTTAATATGACCGACTGCCCCAGATAAGAAAAAATGCAACTGATGATAGATGAAATATACAAATGGATATAGATTATTAAGAAACTAGACTATTTAACAAGAAGAAGAAAATTCAGATTATGGCCTGCTATGCTTTCATTTTTTCTTCTTTAACCTCATTTCAACTAAGAGCATTCCTTGCCAGTGCCTTTCACTGGCCAAGAGGAGAAGACAAGCAGAATAGAAATTTCCTGTTTTTGTTCTGCTTCCAAAGATACTTAAATATGAATCTTAGGACAATGGGCACTTCAATCAGCCATTATATCAGCAGGTAAAGTTTCATTTAACTGGAATGTCACTGAAACAAATCTGTTGATTGAGATTTTTTTGAATGCTTTCATTGAGAAACTCCTTGGCTCCCTCATTATCAAAAGAACTTTCCACAAATCTTTGATATAGCTGGTCAGTTTTTATTATAATAACTGCAAGAATATAGTCTCTTGTGTTGCAATACATTGGGATTTCATTGCTGCATATTAAAGACTAACCATTACTATTTCATTACTGCTGCCCATTATTATCTCTTACTATCATTTCCCTTGGCTGGCTTGCTGGGGAAGTAATAATATTACTTCGTGCCCTTCAAAAACATGGTGGTTGCATTAGTCTAGGAGGGACTCAAGTCACAGGGCAGAATTGTCTTTCTGTGAACACGTTTAATTTTTGCTTGAGTCCCTCCCTTAACAGGTTAATACCTACATGGGGTAATCTTAATTAAGGGTAAGGACCAAAAAGGACAGTTGTGTTGCAAATTCACTTACTTCTGGGTCAAATACCAAACTGAAGCTAATTATGCGAAAACCAGTGCAGCAGCTAAAAAGCAGCAAAACATGCCAGATTAAGAACTCGTCCTCTGTTAAATCACAGATACCATAGCCTTATTTCCTCTGCATTCTTCAACACTAGCCTTTGAATAACATCCTAGAGTTACGTGATGAAACAAGCCGCAATGCAGCCACAAGTCTTGGTCCCCTTATTGTCCAGATTTAGGACCTTTTGGAAATTTCCATAGCTTTTGTCAGATTCCCTGCCCAGGCTTTCTTTGCAGAGAAATCAGAACATGAGCACAAGATATATGACTGGACCTTGTCCTAAAAGGAAATCAGAAGCTCCAAAGGGTGTGTACCTAAATCTGGGACCTGGAAAGTGCTTGAGCCCTTGAGGGAAAATTATGATTGGACATGTCATGCTCCTGGTACAGTACCCAGTGCTTTAAACTCCTGCTAGGTACCCAGTGCTTCCAAGATACTACCCTGAGTTCTCCAGGGGGACAACAAAGCGGGAAAGGAAGAGAAAAAGCATGCTCTTCAAACACTTTCTGCCTTCCTGGAATATTATGATGATCCAAAATAACCTCTTCCTTCGAGGACCCTTGCGGTAAGAAGACTAGCTGCTTGAGAAAAAGAGACCTTGAATTTCTCATAGGCATGTCTTAAAGACATGCCCTTTTCTCTGATTACTGTTTGTTGTGTGGCATGCTTAATCTTTCATAGGTAAAATAACTCTTAGAGTGGGAAAAACAGTGGGTAATTCTATCCCTCTCCATAAACACAATTATTTAAGTGTGTTTCTAGTGTCAAGTTGTGTTCAATCTAGCTGAATTGAGATTGGGCAGCAAATTCTCTCCAGCATGCCGATGCAGCCGTGCATCTTAGTTTTGAATGACATGGCTTTTGTTGACTCTTTTTCCAGCTGAAGAATAATTTTACGGAGCTTTCGTATGTAATATTTGTTTCTAGCTTTTCTGGAGCCTGTGAACGAAGACTCAGAAGCAAAGAGATGAAGTTTGGGGAGCACAAAAGCCTTCAAGGAATTCAAGTATGACAAGACAAGATGTAGGGAAGTTGGTTTTCTCGGGTAGGTTGAGTCTGTGCGGAGGCGGGCTCCAGTGTTTAAGAAAAACCTTACTCAGCAGCTAATCTGAGAAGAAATCCCTTCCCATTAAGGAGAAGGCGTAGGGCCCACCAGCGTTGCGACTTGCCGGGGGGCAGCGCCTCTTCACGGTACCCGACATGAAGGATGGGTTGGTTGGGGCAGAGGCCAGGAGCCAAGAAATCCGCTCCCTCCCCACTGCCGAGGGAGTGTTTCCACTCGCCAGCCGCACGTCCTGCCCGCCCTTCCGACGAGTCCCGCGGCCCCTTCCGCCGCAACCCGCCCCCGCAGCCCCCCCCCCCCCAACCAACGGCCAGTCCCGCGCGCGCCACCCCCCGCGCCGCCAACGGCCAGTCCCTCGCGCCATCCCCTCCCAACGGCCGGCCCCGCGCGCGGAGGCGGGGAGGGCCGCGGGCGGGCGGCCGAGCCCGGCCCCTCCGCTCCCGCCACGGGCGGCAGATTAAGGCGCCGGGGGCGGCGTGTGCGAGAAGCCGGGATTTGCGGGGAAGCGAGGAGGAGGAGGGAGCGAGCAGAGCGGGGGACGCGGAGACAGAGGACAGCGGCTTCCTCTCGCGGAGCGGAGCTCTCCTCTGGCGACGCCGCGGAGCCCCGCCGCCCTCTCCCCTCAGCACGGGCCGCGGGGCAGCGGCGGAGGGACCGACGCGGGCGGTGAGCGCGGCGGGAAGCAGGATGGCGCCGGCGGCGGGACCCTGCGTGGCCGGGAGGCACTGAGGCTGCGGCGGGCTGCGCACCGGCTCCGGCCCGGCCGCCCGTCACAACGCCCAGCCGCCGCGGGAGGGCATGAGCGCCCGCCCGGGCGTAGCGCCGCCGCACAGGTAGCGAGTGCCTCCGTGGCGGGGGCGCCTGTCGCTGTCGGGGGGGTGTCGCCTCGCACAGATATGCCTCTTTGCGTGGGTCTCTTTGCGGGCGGGGGCGGCCGGTGCTCACGGCGGGCTCCCAACTTTCCTCGGCGTGGCTAGGAATGTGCCGGGACGCCGCCGAGCTGCTTTGACGTTTTGATCCTTTCCGAGAACTTAACAGGATCGCAGAGCCCTGCGAGAGGCTTTGCCCGGTGAGCCGGGCTTACAGTCGCGGGCCTTGACTGTAAGCTGCGTGCGCCGCGGGGCGGCCGCGGCGGGCCCCGCTCCCCGCAGCTCCGCGGGACGAGGCTGCCGGAGCCGAGCTTTCCCGGAGCCCCGGGAGAGGAGCAGGGGGCCAACCCAAACCCCCTCGGGGAAGGGAGGCGCTGGCTGTCCGTGTTGCTTAAGGGTGATGTCCCCAAAGCACATGCAGTCAGACATAAAGAAGGAATTTCTAAATTCGGATACTGCAAAACAAACAAAAAAGGTGTAGAACTGTGAGTCTGAAAAAGCAGTGACATGGCCTGCGTCGCTCTTGAATTCTAAAGCTTAAATCGAAAGTTTTAAATAGAATAGCTCCTTTTCATTTTTTTTAGAAAAAATTTTGATTGTCAGGCAAAGATCCGTATATCCACAGTTAAGATTTGATTCAGGACATAAATCTGTCAGTACAGAATTGGGGAATTACCTTAACTCCTGCTAACAGAGGCATTGCTTTAGCAGTTTGACCAGTGTGTCTCTAGCTTCTCTGCTGGCAAGTACCTGTGTCATAGGTGTGAGACTGACAAACCCTGCATAAAGAAAATGCTCACGAATACTACAAGTGCTATGAAGGCACATATCCTTACTGGGTTCCTGATGTTGCACATTGAATTTACTTTGTATTTAGCAATATGACGTTCTTTGCAAAACTTGTGGAGTGTAACCCAGACAATAATGTGCCTAAGACTGTGCGAGATACAGTAATTACTATAATCAGTGTCTCTCTAATGCATCGTCCACTCAGTTGCTAAAAGGAGAAAGACAAAAAAAAAAAAAAAGGAAAAATGACTTGAACATTACTTTTTATCGCTGAAGAAATGATGTTAAATGTAAACGTTGGTAACATTCGATGACAAACAGTTTTTGCTATTTTTTATTTTCTAAATTCAGTTTTTACAATCAAAGCAAGTAGTAAGAGGAATACTATATTTAAAATCTGTACTTTGCATTTTTGCAGTTGAGTAAATCGTAGTTTCAAATTTTTTTTAAAATAGCGTAACTTTGCCTTCAGTCTGCACACTTATCCTCTTTCTCTGGTATTTTTATATGTCAGTTTCTTTGAGTATGCATGCTAAAACCACCTTTTATATACTCTTCCCTTTCTTTGCAAACTGATTAGAAAAATACACAGTTTGTATGTTAATGGAACTGTCAGGATGTCTAATCAGCTAGGGTAATCACAGTAAACAAGAAGTGACTGATTTGAGAAAAAGAGCTCATCAGATCTGAAAAATTACACACCATCCTTCTGTGTCAGCTTCTTTCAGCTTTGCCTTCTGTGCACCTCTGCTCACCCCAGCCTTTGTCATCCAATTTGCACCCAAGCTCTGTCATTTCAGTTCAGCATGTTATCCTGCAGCCTTCTCCAATGTCACCATCTCTTTTTATTAGCATCTTCTTAAATCCTTTTCTGTTGATTGCCTGGCTAGCGCCCATAAAACGTGACACAAATTACCACTCATGTTTTCCTTTCCTAGCCAAGTAGGATGGGTGTGATAGTTTACGTAAGGTGGGTGGGAGTGAATCAAATGAATACATACACATATATGCCCATGCACACATACATAGCCGTACATATATTTTCTATAGATGCTCATTCAAAAATCTGAATTTGTAGTGTTTTAGCTGTGTTCATGCCCCTGTTATGTTCACTTTTAACAGTTACTTTGCCAAATAAATACACTGACAGGGGTTAGAGAATCCTTTAAGCGAGCTTATTTCCATATTTAAACATAGACATCTGCTTCATGTTAACCCAGACAGGGAACAGAAACAATGCCATGTGACTGGGGTGTTCAGTCAACTGCAATCTGTAATTTACTGTATTGTAATTTACAATAGTATGTTCAATATTCACAGCAAATTTCTCCTGAACAGTTTCCAGTTTAAAAAAAATAACAACTTCATAGAAAATCTGCAGCCAAAAAATGAGTAAATCTTAGAAAACTGAAATGTATTGCTAGTCATTCATAGATACAGAGGGTAAACCAATCCAAACAATTGAGTTTATTCAAAAGATAATTTTGTTACTTCAAGGCAGCAAGGAAAAGGTTCAACGACCAAGTGAATGGTTCAAGGGCAACCTTATACATTAATTCTAAAACTGTGAATATGTATACATATATGAATATGCAGTGCTGTCTACGTTATATGCAAGTCCTGGAGTACCTATGAGGAAAGTGTATTTATTTGAGAGCTCTTTAGTACTGAGGTTACTAGGATATGCACATAAATTAATTTCATTTTCATGCAATAAAAGAGCCCAGTGATTATAGAGAATACAATATGATTCAGCAGACAGTCATATAATTTCAAAAGCATATTTTTAAAAGAGCTCATAGGATTTTAAAACTGCTGTTTCAAGCTCTGTTATGCACAATGATTCATGAGGAAAGGAGAAAAGGGTAAGGTGGTGCAGCCTGCTTAATATTTTTTCAAGCCATTGGGGCTTGATCCAGTAGCCTTTATATAAAGCTGATTTCCATGAGAGTTTGCCAGAGTTAAATCTGTAGGTTAATTTACAAATCTCCAATTCATGGAGATTTGTAAGAAAAAAGTTGCTCTGTTGTCCTTGAATCTTACATTTGCTTAAAGGTCCAGTTTTAGAAATTCATGTGCCGCGTGTACAGGTTGGTAGGTTGAAACTGCTATCTTAACATATAGCTGATTTACAGCTATTATGAAATGATGTGCTTTAACAAGGATCATGTAGGTGAAGGTCAAATCCCCAAATAAATCCCAAAGACTTATTGGAGTTGTAGCTGAGAGACTGTGAGGATTTGGAATGTGTCTTAAGTACATGATGTAAGTGAGCCTGTGCAGCTTATCAGTGATTCCGTAGTAATACGTAAAATGTTTTTGAAAGGTTTGAGAACTATGACATATGTCTTACAATTTTATAAGGGATTGTATGCATTTGTGTAGTTGGTAATGTCACCTTTTACTCTGTCATAGTGACAGGGTATTTTGCCTTGAAAAGCTTGTTTTCAATTCTGCCATGTTTTCTGTCCACAGTCCTTTTCATTTAAACAAAACAGCTCTGAGAATATTAAATGGTGGTGGGAACAGCTTCATCTGCCATCATTGCTTGATAAAAATATGCATTTACTTCAGAAATACAAAGTTTAATGATGTCTCGTTGTCTTACAACTCTAGATTTTCAGGAGATAGTTTAAAACCTAATTTCCAAGGTTCAGCACTGTTAGAAAAGATGATGTCTTTAAATGTTAATCAAGTAAATACAAATCATATTAGTACTGCCTCTTTGTTCATAGTGATGGTAGCAATAGGTGTAGTATGCACAAATAGGTATTACATTTTCCTCCATAAGAGAAATGTCTCTGCTGCTTTAGGTGAAACAGAAATCTTTCTAAATTACCTATCTGAAGAGGTGAAATTATGGATGAAATTCTCATCTAATACAGTCTAAGATAAATGTGATCTGTACATTTTTTCCAGGTTTGCATTTCCTATATTGGGAAGCAGAATTTGTGAATTTTTATTTCTGGCTGATTAAGTTATTCCAAAGAAGTCTTGGTTGTGCAACTCTTTTGTTTCCATTCTGGTTTAAATGTTTTCAATTTTAACTATTATTATAATTACCTGTTAGGTAGAACTTTGTAATATCATGTGTAAACTAATGCATTTTTTCAGTCGCTCTAGTCCTTTTGGGCACTAAAGCTGTCATAACTAACACTTTGCCTGGTTAACAATTTTGACGCATTTTTGAACTGAGTTATGGTGAGTTAACACATTCTGCCCCACAGAGGAGCTGGCAGAGCAGTCCACATGTGAACTCGCAGCCCACTGCTCTTAAGAGGCAGAATACACTATGTTAAGCCTCTTTCACTGATGTTTGAACTGTCATGTCTTACTGCACAATTTTGGCAGGCTACACCATTTTTGTGGCTTGGTCAGTGACTTACTAAACTTGATATAATTTGATCATATTTAAATGTGTGCTTGTTTGTTGGTGTTTTTGCCTGTGAGCAGGTGAAAAATTGTCTAAATCCTAAGCCACCAAGCTGCTCAGAGGCCTTGATTCTGTCTGAATTCCAGCAGGATTCTGAAAAGAGGCATTCCCACGACTGCCCTGGTAGATATTCCCAGAGCACAGCTAACCCATTAGAAAGTACATGTGAATGTATCCCACAGCCTGTTGTTAGGGTGCTCCAGAGAAAGTGAACAAACAACCTGGTTTTGGCTTGCTGATTTGCAGCAGACTTGAACAGTTTCTCATTTTTGAGGTGTATGTCCTAAGTACAATGTAATTTGCTGCAAATGGGTGAACAGACTTGAGAAAAGAAGGGATTATGGCTGTGAACTATGTGCCCCCTCTTTTTGGCCTGGGGTTAGGTGCCTAGTTATTTTCAGTGTCTCACATATTTGCTTCAGTCATTTCCTATAGGCTAGTATACGTAACTTCCTTCTCAGCATCTTATTCTTGGGTACCTAATTTTCTTCGTGCTTTCTATAGGAAACCTGACAGCCAAATTTACAAAATCCACTGGATGGTAGAGTTCCTAAAAGTTAAATCCTGCAATCTTGATATATTTAGTCCTAAGTCTTTATTATAATTGTAGAGAGATGATTAGAACCTGATTTTCAAAGTTAAGAAATGCTCATGTGAATCTGAAGCTTTCATATGTTATTTGAACACACAGTTGTTGTCAAACTGAGTCAGTCTTGATAAAACTTGTCTTCTATACCAAACAGTGCATATAAAAGAATTTGACACGACACATTAATTGCTATTGAATTTTAAAGGAAGAAGATTAAAAAGTACGTGAATTATTTGCATTCATAATAGGTAGAGCTATCATTAATAGATAGTTAATTGTATTTTTAGTAGGGTAATGTATATTTCTCATTTAGCTTTATTTTCTGTCTTAATGATTTATTCAGCCAAAGCAATAAAAAGAGTGTGGAATTACTATTTGTTCTTTCAGATTAGTAATTGGAAGCAGGGAAGAAATATTAACTGATAAAGCATGTTATAATTCTGCTTAGGTCTTTTTTGGTAAAGACATCAGTCTTTCAAGAACTAAGATTGTTGCAGATAGATTTTATTTTGCTGTCTGACACTGGAAATTCTTCACTTCTGAAAAATATGGCAACCTGAAGCAGCCTCTGTTTTCTATAGTTTGACTCACTCTGCTTAAAGATAAATCACTAAGTTTTGGAAAACTAAGAATTACAAGAATACTTTGAGGAGCTGGTTCTCCAAATTAGTTGCCTAAAACTGGATAACTAGATTCAGGCTCTGAGGACTGTATGTGTATATGTATATGCATGTCTCTCTCTCTCTCTCTCTCTCTCTCTCTCTCTGTATATCTATGTGTGTGTGTATATGTAGAGAGAGTTAAATCACCTGTGGTCTAAATACCAGTTTTAAGTGGCTAATGTGGATTTAACAGACTTGCCAGCCTTTAGGTAATTAAATTTTACCCTCAGTGTAATTTCTAGCTTTAGATATTCAGAGCAGAGAATGTGCTTCAAAGACCACAGAGACTGTATAAAAGGCAGACATCTACTGCAACAGCTGTGTTTTAAAATACAAATATGAGCTATCCTCAGTTCTTAAAACTGGCTTGTAATCACCTACAGTTAGTAGAAGTTTCAGGGTTGTGGACTCCAACTAGCTGGAAGGGTCTCTGTGCCCCTGAGAAAGGTGCTTGAGGAGACTCACCCCTCTCCAGCATTTTCCTGCTGGCTGGCTCCTCATAGCTCCGTGCTTATTGTAAGATGCTCCCTACTCAGCGTGTTGCCTGGTTAGGGATCCAGTTTTGTTATGCTGATCTCCTCTATAGAAACACAGAAACCTCCATAAACACAGTTATCGTCAGGAACTGTGGAAGCTTAGAAGGAAAGAATATGTCTCCTTAATAGGATGGCCAGTATTTTGGCAGCATTTTATGTGTTCCATGTGTAATGTAAATAATTGAAATAACAGAGTGTTGGCCTAAAATCTTCCTGGTGTAGATCATGTTGTTTTACCAGTTGTAGATTTGATTGGTCATATACATTACTCAGAGGAGTACTAACCTTTCTAAGGGCTTTTATGGAACTCTGCTGTGAGATTCATCCCATGGGTTTGAATGTCCCTATTCAGTTCATTTGTCACGCAAACTGTAGGGATTTGCCTTTTCTTTCCCAGTATATAGGGGTAGCTGTATGCAGTAGGAGTTGGCCCAAGTGTGTTCCTTCCAGAGGTTTCACTGCCTCCACCATAACCAAATTACTGTGCTGTTTATTTCTACCCGCCCTGTGTTCTGTCTGTACCACAGCTGGGCACACATGGCACAATTTAATAATGGCATCTATCCACTCTCCTTACGTCCTTCCTAACATATATAAATGTATTTTATTTCTTAATAGTGGAATTGTATCTCTGTGATATTATTCCCTCCTCCTTCCCTCAGGTCTAGTGCAGTGGTGGAGTTCAGACCACACTGTGTATTAAACTTGGATTTTACAGCCAAGATCATGTTAAGGACTCTAAAATGAGCTTCAAGTTTGCCTGCATGTTTTGATTTTACAGCTTCTTGTTTATCACCTTTCTAGGGTGAGCAAGCCCCAATGTTCTTTCTCTTTCTATGTCCTTGATCATTCTTGCTACTCTTTTTTACATCTGCTCTTGTTCTGCGGTATCTTTTTTTTAAGAGGAGGGCTGATAGTACTCCACACAAGTCTGCACTGTTATTTCACTGAGCAATTTTAATATTCTTCGTATTTTTAACTCTTGCATGTATGCATCCTCTCATCTTGTTAGCTTTTGTGTTCACTAGCCTGCATGGAGCAGGCAGATTTCATTGAGCTGTATGTATATAATGATGTTCAGGTTCCCTTTCTGAGAGCATATAATTAATTTGGAAGCATATAAGGTAGTAGTTTACATATTTTTCACCAGTATGCATTGATTTGCTTTTGCCTATATTGGATTTCATTTGTCATCAAGTTGACAAATTCACCTGGTTGATGTGGGTCTCTCTGAAGTTCTCTGCACTCCTTTTTTTGTTTCTCCTGACCATAGTACTTTGTGCTATCCAGAGATAATCTTGTTTCACTACTCCTTCCTTTTTCAACATCATTAATGACATTGGTCTTTATATAGAATCCTGAGGAGTAATATTCTTAACCTTCTGCTATGATGAAAATTGACCCTTTAATTCTGCTCTTGCTTTTTGTCTTCTTGTCTAGTTTTTCATCCAGGATAGTGTTTGGATTCATGTCCTGCGACTGTTTTGTTTCTTTAGTAGCACAGCTTTTGAAAGTCTAAATAAAGTATACAACTGTTTCCTGTATTTACTACTCTACCAGTGTATTTAAAGCATTCCAGCAAATTAGAAATATCTAATTCCAGTATCTATTAGTAGTGTCTAATTCCAGATTAGCAATATCTAATTCCAGGAGATTAGTAACATCCGAAGAAGCCATGTCATTTTCAGGTTTAAAGAAATACTGTCCTTAATGATTTCTAACCAAACTTCCAAATACTGATACAGAAATTATTGATCTGGAAATACATACATCCCATCTAAAGCTTTTTAAAATACAGTGGCAGTGTTCACTACTCTTCCAGGGCAGAGCAATGTCTCTTTTCATTGAGATACTACATTTTGTTGGTAGCAAATTAGCTATATCATCCTGAAACTTCAGAAGGCTTTTATTATTTCATAATTTAACTAAGTCAAATTACTTACTTGATTGGAGATTATAAACCAGGTGATCCTTATTTAGGAAACACTGTGGATAGACATCAAGTTAATAGCAGCCCTAATGACAGGTGAGTAATGATTGTGTTAGGTGACAGAACTAGTCAAGATCTTAACTCAGTACTAGCTTCGTGTTGGAAATATATCCTTAGAAAAAAAGTCTGTGCTTCTCAATTCATTTCTTATCTTATGAGTTGTTCAGTTTTTTCCTCCATCAAGCTTTTAAAACCTTGAACTAGGATAAAACAGAAGTCCAGTGGGGGTACATGGGGAACACAAGATGATGTTCAGTGAAAGAGTGTCAACTTATCCCTCCCTCCTGCAATGTGATACAGAATTCTATTTTGATTTAAAATAAAATGATTTGACTGAGCTTTAGAGGAGAGCAAGAACTATACAGAGCAGCAAAATCCAAGCAGCTGGTGCTGCCATACTGTTAAAAGTTTTTTTTTTTTTTCCTGATCAGGAAAAAGAGGTACTGAAAAAGAGGTACTAGAGAGTCAGAAAGAGCAGATATTACTAGGCAGAGGCAATTTGCTACTGAGCCTTACTTCCTGTTTGTACATAACAGTTTGTCATCAGGCAAGTGTGCTGCCCTGTTTTTAAATGAAGTGGTTGTGACGCTCTGACTGTTATTTGTAGTCTCCCATTATAACCTCAATTCTTGGAACCTGGGCAGTGGAACAGAGTGTAAGGTGTAGACTACTTTTGCGGATTTTGCTAAACTGAACTTTGAAAGTATCAGTAATGACAGAGGAAAAATACCTTTTCTTCTTATCTTGAATTATATTCAAATTAATATATAAGAAACGGGAGTTGCCTTAACACTGTTAGGACAAAATAAATGTTTGAATCACCGAATTGCTATTGTGCGTCATATAACTAGCCTGTAATTTGGTGTTACAAAGTCTATAACAGAAGCAGTAGTTGTAACTCAAAATGATATATGAATACTTTTCCTAGAGATGAGGTATTTTTGGTATTACACCTTTTCTGAAACCTATTTATTTGGCTGATAAGCTTATTAAAATTTTTTTATCTCAGAGGCTGAATCATTTTAAAATAAAATGTCCTAGGGATATTTCTAGACTAATTCCATTATTTCTGAACAAAAAAATAAGTTAATCTATTTTATATTTTGAAATGTGTTGAATACTTTTAGACGTTATATGTGATTCCCTTTAGTCCTCAGAGAACTGAGTGGAGGATAAGCATCAAGTATCTGTTCTAAGAAGCTGAATGCATAACATAGACCTAATCATGGATGGTGAACTTTTCGGGGGAATAATTCAGGGGAGAATTTTGGTTTTTGTAAGATCTGTATCTCATTTGCAGTTGTGTTGAATATGTGTGATCACTGAGCCAGAGAATTACAGGGGAAAAAGGGACAGTAGATGGGCTGAGGCAGTTGAATGGTCCCAAAAGAGAATTTGGTGTCTCAAATACAAAGATTCCTGAATGGACTTTGGTAGGTCACTTCAGAACTTTTGCTGAAGGTCCTTCTGTCCCTCCTTTTTGAAGCACTTGTCTTGAGTCTTAAAACCTATTTTGCAGAGCTGCTGAGCACTCAAAGATGGATCTCAGAGTTGCCAGAGGGTCTTCATTGAGCAGTATAAGCTGCTGTAAATTGCTAATTGCATTGAATACTGAGTTGTAGGTTTTGCTTATTTGCACCAAAAGGTGGTTATATTTTGGGTAATTTTGGTGTTGATTCTGTGACTCAGTTTCTCATCAGGTTTTGAGCAGGGTAATAGCATCCTTAGCTTGGAGGTGTGATATGAATTGGATTTATTAATTCTGGTAAGGTATTGAGGGCCAAATTTGGAACAGAATTTAGGTGAGTAACTTTCCTAACTCTTTGGAGCTGGGCTGCTAAATACTTTAACAGAGCTTGTCTTGAAATGTTACAATGAAAACAATATAGGAAAAGGCAATGGAAAAAAATAATTACTAAGTAGTTAATGCATGCCATATATTAAGCTGAGGGATACGTTTTGATTAATTTTTTGTTTGGTAAATATGCAATTTTGCAATTTAAAACTTCATGATAGAATAGATACAGATTAAAACAGGAAGATCAAATTAAGGTTGAGTAGGTTGTTCTAGTACCTGTATCACCGAGCTTTTTTGCTTGGCTTTCTCAACTTAATCTTCTTTTAACAGGATTTTAAATGCAATTTCATTATGGATAATATGTATGACAATGTGGGTATTCATAAACCTCAGAGAGTAAAAAAAAAATATATATTGTGTCATGTAACCCTTTTCTTTGGTTGTGATGGATTTTCTTTGCTACACTTTTACTAGTGCTTTTCTTATCTAATGCAAATAAATCAAGGAATGGCTTTTGTATTTCACTGGCCATTCTTCAGATGGTCGAATTTGCTTTTTGCTGTTCCATTGCTTTTAAAAAATCCCTCTTTTTTTTAAGTGCTGAGCACATTTCTATTGCAGTCTGTATGAAATGCTTTTTTTTTTCTTGTTTCAGCTATCACTTAGATGTTGATATGTAAAGCAAAATGGCAAAAATCAACACCCAGCACTCCTACCCTGGTATGCACAGACTGTCTGTCAGAAATACTGATGAAGACATTGAAAGGATTGAAAATGGCTTTATCAGGTAATTTATTTCTTTCATCACAGTCAAGAGGACAAAGATTGCTGCATAATTTAATTTATGGTACCCTTGTAGTTCTGCATTATGGGAGTGTAGTAGCATGTCACTGTTGACCCAGTGCACTTAACTGACTTTTAATGGTGAGTACCCAAAGTATAGAAGAGACAACAACAGGAAAGTTGTTGTGTCTTGCAATTGTGGAGCTAGAACCTGTATTACTTCAGGAATAAACCCCATCCTTACATCAGTGGGAATTACGCAAAGTCAGTAAGGAGAACCTCCTTTCTCAAGTAACTACTCAGATTGCAGGGTCTGTGGTGAGAGAATCTATGGGATTTGGAGAAAAAGGGATCCTCCTAGTTCCATGCAGTGAAGAGCCTTAGGAAGGTTTTTAAAAGTAACACCTGCAAATTCCCTGGCTCCTGTGATAGGGAGCGTATATAACATATAAAGAATATTGACATTTTTGTACTGGCTTTTCAGAGCCTCTCACTGCACAGTAGAACTATAACAGTTTCTTTGCGTTTACCTTCCTCTGTTTAGGTAGTTTTAAAGTGGCTATTTAAAATGTGTCAGTGAGCTTGTAGTTACATGTTACACAGTACCAGTCATTCTTCCAGTCTGGACATACCCAGTGTGCCTGCAAGAAAGTATGTGATGCTCCACAGCACCTTTATAGATTGCAAAAATGGCTTGCTTTTGGCTTGCTTTGATCAACCACCTCAGCTGTGTTGGCCTGGTCAGACTGTCTCTTGCTGATCAACTGTGCTCCTAGACTACAGTACTCAAAAGCCTGTTGGACTGATAGAACTGCTGGTATTATGATAATTTTGGATTGCAAGCCCCTAGCTTGTAGTATAGGTGTGATCCCTGTTCCCATGCAGTATGTCCCTTTTTCTCTTCCTCCATTGCTTACATGGCATCTTCTGGCATGTAGGCATACCTACATTAGTGAAAATGGAGCTGTTTTTATTCTGTGCACTATGGCCTGCTTGACTTAGTTATACTACCTCATGGTCTCCTTGGCAGATTTGCAAGGGCCATGTCCCTTTGTCTCCATTTCCAGTGATACCTCAGAAGCAGAGAAAACAGATCAAAATGAGCCTCTTTCTTTCCTTCTTTCTTTTATGTCCTTTTTGTAGAGAATATCGGTGATTGGCAGCTTGCAGAATGGAATTACTGGCGGTGATATGAAAGTGTGGTTGTAAATGTAGAAATAAATCACTGCAATCAGCTGCAGCTTCAGAGGCAATGACTTAATTATGCCAGCTAAAGAGACTGAAATATGAATTGCATCTTATCAGGATGATGATGATCCTGAAAAGACATTTATTTAAAACATGCTGTTTGCTGTGATTAACATTATTACAGAGTTTATAGAGGAGTAAAAAGATACAGCCTCACTCTGTAAAAGAGATCTCACATTTAGTTTGCTGGATTGCTAAAGTGATTGCCAGTAAGTATATATAACACCCTTGTGATATCATTTTGAAAAAAATCTATACATGCAAAACTATATATGTATTCACTAGAAGACAATGTAGTTTAGACTGCTCAAGCTGTAAGAATGTGATTGGTATTTATCAGAAGACAAATTCATAATTTATTTTGTAAAACAAAAGCATTTCATTCCATTTCATTTTGCAAAAGCAAAGTCTTTTTGCTTGAAATGAAAATGGGAATGAAGTTATAGGGAATTTCAGCAAATCCAAAATGATCAGAGAGATTAGAAGGGGATCTGGAAAGCTGGGATATGAAGATAGTAAAATGCAATTGTTTCATGCATTATCTGTCACAAACATCAAAAGATGGTTTTCATTCCCAGATCTATACTAAGGCTTCAGTCATTATCAAGCAGAATAGAAACTTTCATCTTCAGATCTTCATGTTGAAGAGTGTTGTGGGACATCGGTGTTTAACCTGCATCTCAGACAAAATTCTGATATATATTCTTTAATTTCAGATTTGATTTAAAGTACATCTGTAGCAAAAGACAGATGCCTATCCAAAATTGTAGCTCTTCTCTGTCTTGTAGTAAAATTTAAAACTATAGACTTTGGAAAATACAGGTTTTCTAGACTGGTAACATTACTCCTTTCCCCTTATCTTCCTGTAGCTCTTCTTGGCTATAGTTCAACAAAGCTATTAAGCACATTACTTAGTTCCCGTTAAAGTCAGTGGGTGTTAAATTTATGCTTAATGCTTAGGATGTGCTTAAGTGCTTTTCTGTTGCAGAATGAGGTATTATCAAGGCAAAGCATACACTGAAACAGTTAACAGAAAGCTGCTGGTGGTTTTCAAGCTCTCATCCTCTATTACGCTAGAGCAGATGATTCATGTGCCCCTAGTGTTATAGTAAAGCGCGCTATAAATCGAGCCCATTTTGTAAAACAAAAATCAACAAAACAAAAAATAGAAGTGGGGTATTGATTTTTAAAATCCAGCTTCTCTATCGAAGCATCTCACATAGGAGAGGCAGCAAATTAGCTTATAGACACAGTTTGCCTCTCCAGATATTGGACATGGGATTCAGCATTGTAGACGTCTGAATTTCAGTGTCTGTATGTGAGTAGGTGTCTAAGTTCCCACTATTATCAGTGGAGGTTTAGGCAATACTAGTTGTCAGTGGAGCCTAGGGAGCTGTTCAGTTTACTCTGAGGTTGAATAACTCTTCAGGCTCCTTTGGCTGTATTGATTATGGGAGGTATTCAGTTGCTTAAACATAAGGATCTAAAGCTATTTGAGCTATCCTAGAGTATCTGACACATCTAGCTGGGGCTGGTGGATATGAGGTGAGACCTATGTCCTCTGGAGAGATCAGGTAAAGTACTTTGAGGTATTCCAAATGGTACTAGACTCCTATATTGAGACAACTGAATCAGTCTCTAAGACCTCAGTTGACTATAATGGAAACTTATATACCCAGCTCATACCTGGAGCCAAATCCTACTCTCAGAAATCTGGCTGGTACTCATCATTCAGAAGGACTTATGGGAATAAGTTAGCCTTCAGAGAGCTGAAGAGAGGTGACAGAGGGTGTGAGGGTGACAGAGCACTGGAACAGGTTGCCCAGAGAGGTTGTGGAGTCTCCTTCTCTGGAGATATTCAAAACCCGCCTGGATGCAATCCTGTACAACGTGCTCTAGGTGACCCTGCTTGAGCAGGGGGGTTGGACTAGATGATCTCCAGAGGTCCCTTCCAACCTCAACCATTCTGTGGTTCTGTGTGATTCTGTGATGAGAGCCCTTGAGGCAAGGATCAGAAACCTCAGCCTCTGTGAGTTGTCTCTAAGATGCAGTGACTTGACTACCCCTGTGAAAATACAACATTTTTCAATGTAGGCCTAGGAGGCCCCATCATCTGCTGGTGTTTCTGCTTTGTAACCTGCTCTCTGTTTCCTGGTATGTTGCGTATTCTCTTCTCATGTTGATTTCAGACCATGTAATACCCTTGGATAGTAATGGCAGTGTTACTGTTTTGCTGCAGATATGAGACTAGCTCAGGGAGACCAAATGACCAAAAAAACTAGGACACATGCATTGAAGATGTTACATCAAAAGCTGCATCTGATAACTATCCCTCTGCATTGATGTAAAGCCAATTGACAGATGAGGCATCTTGTGTCATCTGAACAGGGTTGAGAGAAGTCAGGAATGAGTATCTGAGTTTTATAATATGGAATTATAATAACAGAAAAGTTCATTTTAGATTTTCTTTTTGATTCACATTTGTGTGAATTAAAGTGGAAAATGTTTATGATTATGCTGTGTAATGTTGGACAGATGCTTCTGTAAGAGTTGTCGAGCAGAGTCCTTTGTGTATTGTTTTCTGATCTTGTTACAGATATACATAAGCTGTATTTATAAAAGTGAAATTCAATCTCTTTAGTACTGTTTCCACCAAATGATTTTGATTTTTCCTGTCTATACATGTTGTATCTAGAACCTTAGAATGTAATACTGAATTTGCTTATAAATTGTTATATTTACTTACAACATAAACCTAATTATGGAAAGTCTTAATGCATGTATAGACTAATAAAAAAAATTGTTTTTGAAAACAGAGTCAAGTGACAAAAACAAAAATAGAGACTTTCAAAATTTCATTAACTGAGTCCACAATCTCATCCAATTGTGATTCCAGCAGTTGAGTCTAAGAGTTTCACCTTTCTCTCCTACAGCTTAGCAGATTTTGTTGGAGTAGCAGAAGGTATGAATTTTCCACTGAATATGTCTGGTTACTTATTGGTAGGGATCTGACCCAATAGTCATTTAAATCATTGAAAATTTTTTCATCAGTTTTATGGGACTCTGGATCAGACCTGAAGGTGATCAGATCAGGTCACATTAAGCATGCCAGCTTGTTTCCAATAGACTAGAAAATGATTTCTTCAACATACTTCTGTCGCTAGACACTGAAGGCCATACCCTGAATGGTAGCCAAAATCAAACACAAAGCCTTGGACATGCCTTGTGGAGAATGCAGGGTTCTCTGTAGCTACTGCTGGCAAGAAGACAGGCAGTTGCTAAGACTTGAGAGGATGTTACAGAAGTACAAAATACGATGAGCTCGTGTAGGGACAATGGAGCGCAGCTTTTCCAGACTGCTGAGGAGTGTGGAGGTGACTAACGTGCACACAGAGCCCTTGACAGCTGATGTACTTACTTGCTGGTAAATGGAGCTAGTAGGATGGACAGTATTGCTTTTAGTATCTGACCTGGCTTGTTCAGAGCTCACTCAGCTATCTCTGTACTATTCTGCATAATTTTTCTAGGCATTTCCTCAAAACAAATCTGGGATTTGCACTCTTAGCTTTACATTATCAGCAGATGCCCAAGCACAGTAGTGTTAGCAGTAAAGGAGACTGGGACCAAAAAAATGCATAAAGAAAGAGACAAATGAGGAAGGCTAGTTAGTAGTGCCTTTTGGATACCAAGTCTCACCTCCTGCCTGGCTTCTGTTGCTACTCATAAACCAGCACAGTTATATCAAATTAGAAGATCTCATGGTGTTATTTTTATTTCAGTGTGCTCCTAGAAGCTAATAAAATTGAAATTAATCTCCCTCTGAGGCTTCAGCAAAAATCTCACTGGCTTGATCTGATGGGTCTGACCTGTGTGTAGGGTTTTTTTTTTTAAGAGACTGACAAAGAATGCAGGCTAAGGACATTCTTTTTTTTTTAATTCTACTTGGAAGGATACCTCAAGTATTTTAATTCGTCTTTACTTTATTTTCTGTATTACTGATTACTTTCTTTTGTGACCCTGATATTTAATTACCTTCATTTAGAGGAAATGTAACAACTTAGTGTATAGTCACTGAAAGTTTACTGCAAGTTAGTGAGATACTCCTCATTATCTGAGTCATATAACTGCTTGGACATATACTTTTAACCCTTAAGCCTCCTTGTAAGGCTATCTATTTCTTCCAAATACATTTTTTTTCACATCTGAATTCTGAAGCTTAAAACTATTTTCTGAGAACTCTCACTATTTTCTTTTAAGGAAATGTATTTTCAGGACTTAAAAAAAAATGGTGAGTAGGAATAGCAATATTAGAATTCGGTGCTAAGATCAGACAAGATGTATATTTTTCTATAAAAAGGAATATACAGACTTTAAAACAGCCAAAGTGGTACAATGTAAAAGACTACATATCTAGTTCAATATCCTTTCTCCAGCAGGACTGTAAGCAGATGCTATGGCAAAAATAAGAGGGCAAAATGCAAGTTTCTGCAACATATTTTCTTTCAATACTGTCCCAGTGTCCAGCTCAGGAGAGTTTTTGAGCTGAGCGTAGTGTCTACATGTCTGGTAATCCTTAATGAATTTCTCTTCCAAGAGTTTGTTCATTCTTCTGTAGAAGCAATATTGCCTTTGGCATCCACAGTATTCACAGCACAACATAAACCAAGTTATGAAGCTTTTTCAGTACCAGGCAGTGTCTACTGGTGTCCTCTTATTAGAAGAAAAGAAGAAAACAATTAAGAAATTGAGAATTCCAGAGGATCTCTGGACCTATATTTTGTGGCATGGTTCTTTGTGGAGAAATAATAATGTTTTAATTCTCTGTTTGTCAGTTCCTCTACTGTGAGTACATACAAAACTCAATTGCTAATTATCCTCTGGTAGGCATTTGAAATGTTGTTGCCCGTTCTTATAAAGTTATTGCAAATATCATTGTAATTGGTCTTTTTCCAACAGTGCCGATTACCAGAGCAGTGTGAGAATCCTTTTTGCATTACAAAGGGGAAAAAGTGATCCTTAATGAATGTGATGCAATCTTGCAAAAGTGAATCCCAAAGAAAGAAAAACACAAAGAAAACCCCAGGAGACAAATAAAGAGATCCAGAGCGAGCTTTGATAAAGTCCTTGTTCCAATGAAGTCAGTTTCAAAACTAGAAGAAGAAGAGTGAGGCCAAAGTTTAGTCTGCTTTTCTTAAATCCTAATTATTTTAGTGCTAATAGGCAGTCTTACAATTATGGGAATTCATGGGAGTTGGCAGACACCGCACATGTTATAATCACTCTGTGCTATTGTGTGCAACTGAGCTGTTGTCTTGTTTTCCTCCTTGTGGCAGTAGCTTGAAGTGCCTCATCTCATCACCACCAAAACAGCTTTGAAGATCTGTAGCCTGTTTTTCTTTGCAATAGGAAAGCTTCCCTTTATGAAGCAAGCAGCTTTAAGCCTGCAGTCATGCAGCTGGTTGCAAGAGGCTGGTATGAAGGGTGATGATGCTATTCAGGGCTAACTACTGTAAAATCATCATGTTCTCTTTCAAGTCAGCCGGGAGTAAAAGGGAAAAGAAATGTGTGTTTGCTTTGAATCATAAAAGGAAGAGCACTGGTAGGAATTCCAGACTGTTAAACCCAAACAATATCTGGAAGAACAGTACTGAAAAAAGCAGTGGGCAGTCGCTTTAAAGCCCCTCAGAGTTGTTGGACTCCATGTTGAATGAAAGTTGCTGATGCATTACAGGAAGTGTTAGAGTAGCAAATGTTCTTCCCTGTATCATGTATCTGCACACCAGAGATGTATTTGCCAGTAAAGAATCAGCTTCTGAGCTTGCTGGAATGGGTGCCAGAACCTTACCTGACTTCTGTAAGTGTTGGGAGGTTCCAGAAAAATGGGAGCATAGGATTAGCTTTATGTTTACCACGTGTATGCCATATTTACTAGAAAGAGGATAATTTGCCTCATTGTTTTCTGATGCGGTGGTGGAAAGAATTGGATGGGGGTAAATCTGCTGGAGGCTGCATGTAATTCTTAAAAATTCTGAAAAAAAAATTGCTTTTGTAGAACCCATTCACTGTGTGAGGATACATCTTCCGAATTGCAGAGGTTCATTTCTGTGGAGGGAAGAGGCCTACCTGAATCTCAGACAAGCTCATTCACAGGCAGAGGAGCAATGGCAAGGTAATGTGCTAATTGATGCCATTTCTATTACTAAGTGTAACGTGCTTGAAAGAGACTGGTCACAATTTGGAGGTAAATGAAGAAGCATTGTCACTTTCCAAGGGAAATGGGAGGAGTCCACCTGAAGACAGTCTATAAAATAAACAGAAGCTGATTTTGACTTTGATTGTGTAGTTTTACAATTGTTAGAATCCTAGAGATGCTGAGTGAGCTCACACAAATTAGTTTAAATAAGAGAAAGGATTTATTTACATGATCAGCTCTGAAAATATATTGAATACTGAGGAAATACTTGAAGTGAGGCCAGACTGTGAAATAAATGAGTAAGTGTTTGGTTCTGGCTGATAGTTGATGCAATGTTAGTTTCCTATCAGATACGACATAATGATTGTTCCTTTGTTGGTAGTTGGCTCTGACAAGGGAGGAGACAGGGACTCTTGTGTTGGGAGTGCCAGGGTTGCTATCTGTTTTTAGAATCCAGTTATGTTTGTGATGCATTGGGAGCCTTACTCAACAAAGTTCAAGTCAATCCAGGCTGTTTTTGCTTGAGTCATTTACTTTACATGGACTTAAACATGTGCCTGAAGTGGAGCAAGTGTTGAAGTCCTTTTCTGAATCGGAGTTTCTGTATCTGGTTTAAATAATTCCAGCTGAGACTACAGAGCTCTCTCTGTCTTCTGATACCATTGATACATATGCTACAGAACATACTCAGTTTAACCATATCATATTTCAAAGAGCAAAGAATAATTGATTACAAAACTAGTCACTTAGAGTGCAGTTTACCTTTCAGCCTTTGGGACAGTGGAGAATAAACTTGCCTTTCTCTGTTGGGTTGTCAGTAACACTGCTGTGTGTAGATTACTAAGTCTGCAAGCAATTGGTTTTAGGTAGAAGGTACGTGTATATGTGTGTGTGTATGTTGTGTGTAAGCATAAAACATATATACATATATACATATATACACACACATATATATACACACACACACATATATGTGTATATATATATATGTATAAACTGTGATTGACAACTTCCTTTTAAATCCTTGTTTATATTATTATTCTTTACTCCTTTTCAGAACAGTTTGAATTACATGTATGTGCAGCTAGAATTACTTATGCTCAGAACTTACAAGGAAGCCTGTGATGAAAACACGAATGCTTAGCAGTTTAGATGTTGTGGCAACGTAATATGCCTATTGAATGCAAATTCTCAAGGGCCTAAAACAACATCATTTATCAGACTTCACTCAGGGTTCTTAATTTGAGATATAAAGGACAGAAAAGGTGGAAATAATATGTCATGGCAGAAATCAGAAAGGAGTAGTTCTTTGTTCAAATAGAGAAGATCTCAATCTTAGTTTGTAAAATTTGTTTGACTCCATCTAGTGGGTCTGTGTCTCATCAAAATGTTTTACTTTCTAATGTAATTAAGAACATCCTTATTAATAGTTTTCCTTACTGTTCCTTAAGTGAAAGCTGAGGTCTAAAGGCAGAGAAAAATTCTGGAGGTTAATTTTATGTTTGCAGCTTTCTTTCAATAGGATAATGAATCTACTAATTAATCCCTGACTTTTGTGTGGAGTTTTATGGGGGTTTTTTGTGTCTTGGGTACACCTTGAATTCTCTTAATTGTTGAAAGTATTAGATGACTTATATGATACTATCTTGGTGTAGGGATGAGGATCTAAATATATCTTCTTCTGATTTCTGATATGCGATATTATTCCTGCCTTTTTTGCTCTTTTTATCTCAGAGTAAGAGATTCTGGGCTAGATCTTTGAGATGCTGTAGTGTTAGACCCTTGAGAACTGCACTCAGGAAACAGATGTACTTTATCGCACTCTAGGTGACTCTGCTCTGAGCAGGGGGGTTGGACTAGATGATCTCCTGAGGTCCCTTCCAACCTCAACCATTCTGTGATTCTGTGATCATAAGATTTAAGTTGGTCATATCATCACAGGCCTCTCTGTGGATTCTGAATATATATAATATAAACAAATTCTGAGGGAAGGTAAAGAGATTTCCTTGAGAAGCCCAAAAGCTCTTTGAGAAGTTATGCATTGCTCAGTATTTCATTATGGTATTTCTGAGGCCAGCTATGGGAAACTGAAATAATACTACTTTTGTCCAAACTGGACTGCTTATGGGAAATAATACAGAATATTGTGTTGGGGGTAAATAAAATCCGTGCTGTAGATTTCAGTTTCCATTATTTCCAATTTTTCATAAATGTCATTTACTTTTGAACTTTTCAAAAAAAAATGCAAAAATCCATAATGTGAATTAGTGGGAACAGAAAAAGAAGCATAATAATAGAGGGGTAAATTAAGTCCAGTGTCATAATTTTTTGCACATTTTATTTTAGTGCTCTGCTAGAAATTTAGGATTAAGAAACAGTTCTTTTTACGCAGGAGGCAAGTTTGTCAATTAATTAACAGTCAATTAATGCTTCTCACTGAGGATTTGTTCTCTTGTTGTTATTAATGGTTTGAAATACACACAGCATGTTAGATACTATGGTGAGCAGATTGTATTGTCTGCCTAGAAGGATACACAGTCCGTGATGCAGCATGTGAAAATCACCCAAGGCGGAAAGTTAAATATGAGGATTAGGAAAGATGAGGTTTATAAAACAATGTCATGAAATTAATTTTGCAATAGATCTACATTCAGATCCTTTAAAATCAAAGGGAAAGTGGCTGAATTCTTATTGTTTCTTATTTAAAAGTTCCTCACCAACTATTCAGCTTTTGTCTCCACTGTATATACCAGCCCTTAAGCATGCGATCCTTTGAGTATTTTATGTCTCTTACTTCTGTCAGTCCAGGATCCTCACATTATCGCATGATGTCAGAGATTTTCATCAACTTCCCCATCCCAACCACTTGACAACCTACCTTTAATCAATACTAGTCTGTTGCTCCTGCAGTACTGAGACACTGGACTAGGGACTGATGTGTGAGTTACTTGATCCACTGCGAAAGGTGATGTATGAAATTCTGGGAAGTGACTGAGTTCACAGAGCGAATCTATCAGGCTCCATTCCTGTGGCAGGTGTAGAAGTGGAGAAAAATCCTCCTGGGCTACTCTATGTGGAGATGGTTTAAGCCATCTGATTTTCTTGTCCGGTTCAGTCAATGTTGTGTGTCCGTTCCTTGCAGGCTCTCACAGTTTGTTGTATCTCTGAGGTCATGGGCCACAAGACATTTGCATCATGAAGACCAAAGACCTGATTCTTTCCTGGCGCGTATCCGAGGGCCAGAGCTCATAGAGGTGTCCAGCAGGCAAAATAAAATCCACTCCAGTGTGGGCGTTGATGAGCAGCCTGGGAAACTGAACAGGTAAGAAGATGTGTTTGTACTTTAAGGGAATAAGACTGAGGTATGCTGTCTTCTCTGTGATCAGGATGAGAGCTTTATTTTAGCATATGGTATGGAGTTTAGCCTGGGAGGTGAACAGAGTATCTAATGCAGTTCAGGAATCTTCACATAACTGAAGTATTGCAGCTTTCAGCAGAATTTTTTGTTCACCCTTAAAAGTAGCTTGGCAAAGATCTTGAAGTAGAGGGTTTTGATCATGCTGCTTCAGGCAGAATAGTTTTTCAGAAATAGAATTGTATTGTATGCTGCCTGTGTGGGAAGCCTTTTATAAAAGACTATATTGATCTGTGCGATCCGCCCAGTTGCTACTGCTGAACTCCTCTCCACTGAGGATGAATGCGGTTCCCGTTTCAAGGATTTAGGATGCTGCAAGTTGTGACTTCTCAGGACATTCATGTTATACACATTAGCAGCTAGTGCTAGGAAACTCCAAACAAGTAGTTGTGCAAAATGTGTCATTGTTTAGTTACACCTACTCAAGACTTCAGTTGTTAACATTACAGAAGGCTTCTGATGCAGAAATGAGAAAATCTTTTGGCTGCTGACTGAATTCATCAGCACATATTCAGTCTGTGGTATGGAAGACAAATTCAGTCTTAAGCAATTTTTTTCTAACAAAACAAGTGAGGCCTGCAATTCCAGACTTTATGAATTACTATTACTTTATAAATATATAACTTAGTGATTTAAATAAAACTCCAACTAAAAGTGGTAAACAAAGTCCCAAGATGCACAGGCTCCCATAGCTTTTTGGATAGCTGGACTGATAGGTAAGCAAGTCATCAGTCATCTGAGATTTGTTTCAAAATCTCCGTTAGTAATTTAGATTAAAGGAAGAACCTTTAAAGGGCAATGCATGGTAGTACAGGTCACCTTGACTTGTGGCAGGCCATCACAGCCCTGTTATCTTCACTTGATCTGCTCCTTAGAAATTCAGCTCAAAGAGCAGAGTAAATCCACATTTCTAACACATTTCATTGAATTAACCAGACTGCTATCCTCTAATCACTCAAGTCAGTAGGCAAGAGATTTTTCAGACTTTTGGATCAGTAGCAACTGCAGATTAAAAGTCATTAGAGAGGACAGCATTGATCCTGGGGCAACAAACCTCTATATAAGGCTATTAGAAGAAGTGAAGTTGGAAGTGTCCATCCTTGCCTTCTCGGATTTACACTGTTGCCATGTGACAGTAGCTCCCAGCTGTGCTGTCGTGGAGGCTTAATTCCACAGCAGTCGTAGGTATGCTTGTTATTTGTCCAGCAGCCTTGGCGCTGTGTCTATGAAGAAGACTTGAAAGGATTGAAGAAAGCTTAAAATAGCAGGCAAATGTGTACAAGGCTATAAATAGCAAGGTACATGTTGCCATGCTCTAATACGCCTGAGAACAAGCTTCAAACATCGGATGTGGTCACAAATGTGTATGCCCAGCACATGATAAAGAGAAACTGGTGCCTTAAAATATTTATGCGAAGGGGCTTATTGCAGTCAAAGCTGACCTTCCTAATCTTATCAGTACATATGTGATAGGCTAGTAAGTCAGTCTGTCATGTTGGTAAATGTGTGTATGAAATGCCAACAGTCTTTTACACTCTTTAATGTGTTTCATTTAACCTGCTGCAGTCACTGGCCCTTGGCCAGTTTTAATGTCAACTCTAGTAACAACACCAATGAAGAGTAAGCACTGATAACTTCCGAACATCTTTCTGCCAATAGCTCCTTCTCTTTTTCCCTTTTCAGCCTAGTAACATTTGTAGTATAGACTCCTGCTTATCTCTTCCTAAGCCCTTCCTAAGTATATAGTTTAATTACAGAGAAAGATCTTGTTTTGTCAGTTCTAGAAGCATCCTTCATGCTCCCCATGAACTACTTTTGTCCTAAGTTGCCCTTACCTCCCCAGGAGTGAATTTAATTAATTAAGCATTTAGTCCCTACCTCCTCCAGTTCAGCTGGCTGATTTTACTGCATTGCCAATAGATTTGTTAATGATTCAGTTTCTAAATGAGATCCATGCGTTCATCTTCTAACAATGTCTTTCCTCTGTTAACAGACCAGTCCTTTTTGCAAATCAAGTCCCTCAGAAATTTCAGGTTGTTACATGAGAAGCTGATACTGAGCAGGGTACCAAAAACACCTTTGTATGTGCAGTCTAAATGAAAACTGAGCATCCTTCTAAAATGTGTGTTTTAGTTTAGCCAGACATTCTTAGCATAGATGTAGAGAGATGACAACTAGGCAATATAATAAGGTTTGCACCACAACAGCTCTGACAGAAGCTGTCCTTTGGAATGTGTTTTATATGTTTGACAAGATATCTTACAGTATTCCTCCAAAGAGAAGTCTCTTGAAAAGGTGAAGAACTGCTGTAGTTTAAAATCACCCAACACTGATGTTTGTTGCATGTCTTAGATCACAGCTGTTTGAGGACTCACCTGTGCTCTAGCCTCCAGCAGCAGGTTTGTTCTCATACATGACAATAGTTAATTTCTTTCATTACTTTTCAGATAAAAAACAAAAGATAAAAATCACTAGGACAGTTTCCGATCATGTCAGAAATATTCAGAAAATTGTTGTTTTTTGTCCTCAAATACATCACAGGCTAGCAGCAGAGTGTACATTAAAATGACACTGCAAAACCTTCATGCGCATATCTGAACAAGAGGTCTTCCTTCTCCTGAAGCAACTTTTGATTTGGTTTCATGACTTTTACAAAACTGAAAATCATTGTGCAGAAAACAATGATAGAAATGGGCAGCATTTTATTTAGTTTGGAATTTAAAAAAAGGCACTAAAAGCCTGAAGCCTGGCCTACTAGTCATGGCCCAAAGGACCAATTAGAATGGAAATACTGCATTTTAATCTTGTTTCTGAAAGTGACTCATGTACCTTGGGCAAAACTTTCATCTAGGCAGTGTCTCATTATTCCTAAAGGAATACAACACCTTTGTGTCTACCTTCCTGACAGTCTGAAAATTATTTGATTTGCAGAGTACTTGGCAGGTGAAGAATGTAAATCTTAGACTCATTCAGAGACTACAACAGTGTTTTTATAGGCGCTGATGAAGATATGTTTTCTCAGACTGAAAATGCATGCTCCTTTTGTGTGTTGAAGACATAGAATAGATGCCACTGTAGTGCTGTCAATGAGGATAAGCACAAACAATTATTTTATTAATTACTGGATTCAAAAGCACTGATGAAGAAAAAAGTTGCAGGTCTTGTTGAAGCTTTGAGTTTTTCAGTGTGTAAAGGACCTAAATGTGCCCGTCCTTGAGGAACTGTAGGTGATGCTTTCAAGTCTTTGAGAACATTGTGAGGATTATGGCCAACCTTTTCCTTTGAGTAACTTCCATTGCCAGACTACGAGTAACTGGAGTATGATAACATTACCTCAAAAGGGAGATGAACAGAGAAAAAGGAAATGGAGGAGTCTCATATATGAAGAATACCTGTAATTGACAGATGAGTTTGAAGGAGATCTTAGGCCAGAGAAAAATAGATATCGGCATTAGATACCTGTTTCAAAACAAAATGTAGGAGAAAGTTGGAACTGTCAAAATATTCCTTCCAAAGTTCATCACCACTGAGACTTTCTGACTGATTCTTCATCTCAACTTACTTTTCCCTGCATAATGATGGTCAGGAATGTACAGTGGCAGTAACCTTTGAAAATTGTGTTTACCCATAGTTCTTCCTTTCCAGTAAGAGGCCATACATTTGAAGTATCTTTGATCTGTATGTTAATGCTTACAACAGCAACTGTGAATTAGGTTTCAGTTGTGGCCTGCCAGGGGCTTGTGTGAGAGATGTCATGGAAAGACTGCCAAGGCTTGTCCACACTTCAGACTATTACCCACTGCTGCTCTTCCATGTGGGTGCTAATGACACCAAGGGCAAACTAGAGACCATCAAGCAGGATTTCAGGGCTCTAGGGATGGTGGTCAAGGGTCTGGGAGCCCAGATCATCTTCTCCTCAATCCTGCCAATGAGGGGGATGGATGAGAGGAGGAGGAAACAGACTTTCCAAGTTATCGGCTGGCTGCGCCGCTGGTGTTGGCAACAGGGTTTTGGTTTCTACGACCATGGGACCCTGTTTGAAGATCGACAACTACTGGGGAGAGATGGGATCCACCTCATGAAGTGGGGCACGCGGATCTTTTTGCCAACAGGTTGGCCAACCTGGTAAGGAGGGCTTTAAACTAGGAAAGACGGGGGAAGGGGAGAGTTATAGTGCCAGGGTAGTTGGCAAAAGACAGCTCAAGTCGTGACACCTCCAGCAGGTGAATGCAGCCAGGGAAGTGTGCATGGGATGTGGCTATGGAGGATCCTCTTGTACCCCTCCTGGGAAACCTGCATGCTCCATCAGCTCTCTGAAATGCCTGTACACCAATGCACGCAGCATGGGGAACAAACAGGAAGAACTAGAGATCTGTGTGCGGTCGCAGGGCCATGATCTCATTGCCATTACAGAGACATGGTGGGATAGCTCGCATGACTGGAGTGCTGTCATGGATGGCTACGTGCTTTTTAGGAAAGACAGGCCAGGAAAGCGAGGTGGCGGAGTTGCTCTTTATGTGAGAGAGCAACTGGAATGTATTGAGCTGTGCCTAGGGGTGGATGAAGAGCGAGTCGAGAGCTTATGGGTAAGGATTAAAGGGCAGGCTAGCATGGGTGACACTGTTGTGGGTGTTTGCTACAGGCCACCTGATCAGGATGAGGAAGTCGATGAGGCCTTCTACAGACAGCTGGAAGTAGCCTCACGATCCCAGGCCCTGGTTCTCATGGGGGACTTCAACCACCCTGGTATCTGCTGGAAAGACAACACAGCTAGGCACAAACAGTCCTGGAGGTTCCTGCAGAGCATTGGTGACAACTTCTTGACACAGGTGGTGGAGGAGCCAACGAGGAGAGGTGTGCTGCTGGACCTTGTTTTAACAAACAAAGAAGGACTGGTGGAAGATGTGAAGGTCATGGGCAGCCTTGGCTGCAGTGACCATGAGATGGTGGAGTTCGGGATCCTGCGAGGAGGAGGCAGGGCACTAAGTAGGATCACAGCCCTGGACTTCAGGAGAGCAAACTTTGGCCTCTTCAGGGACCTACTTGGAGGAATCCCATGGGTTAGGGCCCTAGAAGGAAGGGGCGTTCAAGAGAGCTGGTTAATACTCAAACATCACTTCCTCCAGGCTCAAGAGCGGTGCATCCGTATGAGTAGGAAGTCAAGCAAAGGAGGCAGGAGACCTGCATGGATGAGCAAGGAGCTCCTGGCAAAACTCAACCAGAAGAAGGAAGTATACAGAAAGTGGAAAGGGGGACAGGCCACTTGGGAGGAATATAGGAATGTTGTCAGAGTATGCAGGGATGCGATGAGGAAAGCTAAGGCCCGTTTGGAATTAAATCTGGCGAGAGATGTCAAGGGCAACAAGAAGGGCTTCTTCAAATACATCAGTAGCAAGAGGAAGACTAGGGAAAATGTGGGCCCGCTGCTGAATGGGGTGGGTGCGCTGGTGACAAAGGATGCAGAGAAGGCAGAGTTACTGAATGCCTTCTTTGCTTCAGTCTTTACTGGTCAGGCCAGCCCTCAGGAACCCCAGACCGTGGAGGCAAGAGAGAAAGTCTGGAGAAAGGAAGACTTTCCCTTGGTCGAGGAGGATCGGGTTAGAGATCATTTAAACAAACTTGACACCCACAAATCCATGGGCCCCGATGGGATGCACCCACAAGCGCTGAGGGAGCTGGCGGACGTTATTGCTAAGCCACTCTCCATCATCTTTGAAAGGTCATGGAGAACAGCAGAGGTGCCTGAAGACTGGAAGAAAGCCAATGTCACTCCAATCTTCAAAAAGGGCAAGAAGGAGGACCCAGGGAACTACAGGCCAGTCAGCCTCACCTCCATCCCTGGAAAGGTGATGGAGCAGCTCATCCTGGAGGCCATCTCCAAGCGTGTGGAGGACAAGAAAGTTATCAGGAGTAGTCAGCATGGCTTCACCAAGGGGAAATCATGCTTAACCAATCTGATAGCCTTCTATGATGGAATTGCTGGCTGGGTAGATGAGGGGAGAGCAGTGGATGTTGTCTGTGTTGACTTCAGCAAGGCTTTTGACACTGTCTCCCATAACATCCTCATAGACAAGCTCAGGAAGTGTAAGCTAGATGAGTGGACAGTGAATTGGTGGACTGAGAACTGGCTGAATGGCAGAGCTCAGAGAGTTGTGATCAGCGGCGCAGAGTCTAGTTGGAGGCCTGTAGCTAGCGGTGTACCCCAGGGGTCAGTCCTGGGTCCAGTCTTGTTCAGCTTCTTCATCAATGACCTGGATGAAGGGACAGAGTGCACCCTCAGCAAGTTTGCTGACGATACCAAACTGGGAGGAGTGGCTGATACGCCAGAGGACTGTGCTGCCATTCAGAGAGACCTGGACAGGCTGGAGAGGTGGGCGGAGAGGAACCTCATGAAGTTCAACAAAGGCAAGTGCAGGGTCCTGCACCTAGGGAGGAATAACCCCATGCACCAGTAGAGAAGGACCTGGGAGTGCTGGTGGACACCAAGTTAACCGTGAGGCAGCAATGTGCCCTTGTGGCCAAGAAGGCCAATGGTATCCTGGGGTGCATCAGGAAGAGTGTTGCCAGCAGGTGGAGGGAGGTGATCCTCCCCCTCTCCTCAGCCCTGGTGAGGCCGCATCTGGAGTACTGTGTCCAGTTCTGGGCTCCCCAGTACAAGAGGGATGTGGCGCTACTGGAGCAAGTCCAGCGAAGGGCTACAAAGATGATTAGGGGACTGGAGCATCTCTCTTAGGAGGAAAGGCTGAGAGCCGGGCCTGTTTAGCCTGGAGAAGAGAAGGCTGAGAGGAGATCTTATCAATGTGTACAAGTATCTGAAGGGAGGGTGTCGAGAGGATGGGGCCAGACTCTTTTCAGTGGTGCCCAGCGACAGGACGCTAGGCAACGGGCACAACCTGAAACACAGACACTTCCATCTGAACATGAGGAAATACTTTTTCACTGTGAGGGTGACAGAGCACTGGAACAGGTTGCCCAGAGAGGTTGTGGATTCTCCTTCTCTGGAGATATTCAAAACCCGCCTGGACTCAATCCTGTGCAACGTGCTCTAGGTGACCCTGCTTGAGCAGGGGGGTTGGACTAGATGATCTCCAGAGGTCCCTTCCAACCTCAGCGATTCTGTGATTCTGTGATTTCATTTAATCAGTACTAAAGCTTCCAACAGACACTGTGAAGGTTCGTATATGGCAAGAATATTGATTGTTAAACCATTGCAAGACAAACTGGAACATTTAATTAAAATAAGCCTGGTACACTGATGTATGAAAAGGTCAACAAAACATGAGTGACTAATGCACAGAATCAGCCAGCTGGTTACCTGATTTAATAACGTGCTGTTGTTAGTTCTAGAGGTCTCAGCCTGTAAACCATTTACACCAGTTGGATGAATGGTTCTGCTGAGAAACCCTGTCCTACCCTGTGCAGCATCCAGGTCAATAGTTTCTTGTATCTTACCTCACCATTGATCCTCTTCCCTAACTAATAGAAAATTGGTAATGTTGCTAAGCCTTACATTATGTTGTACAGCAAAAAGGAAGAAAAGAAAGAGGTTAAAAAGGAAAAGAAGGAGGAAAAGAAGGAGGAAAAGAAAGAGGAAAAGAAAGATGATAAAAAAAAAGAAGAGTAAGTATAAAGAATGAATGTGCGCTTGTAACACACCTCCTACTCTACAGAGCATGGTATGGCATTTCACTGTAACACTGCCACTATAATTATTGTTCTGTAGGCTGCAGAATGTTATCCTGTCAAACCTTTAATACATTTTGCCCTTTGAAATGGTGCAACTGCTCAGCAAACCTGTTGCATCTTTAAGACCTGTATTAAGACCTGTCATGAACAGCTTCCCAGGTCAGTAAAAGGGAATTCAGCTACCTCTGATCACTTTGGCTGACTGTTCAAGAACATTTTTTTTTTCCTATCAGTCAGGGCATTTTAGGATAGCAGCATGCTTTGCAAATCTGCACAGGGTTTTCATGGTTCTGGTATGTTTGTAATGACTCAAAGCAGATGAACCGAAAGTCTAGTCTGGACTAAGAACAAAAATATTACATGTAGACAATTACAGATATACTAAGAAGTTTAGTTTATTGATAATTCTGACAAATATATGAGTAAGACATCTGCTTATTGTGAGTCCTTACCCTGAGTAACATATCTGATTACTTAATATGGTGTAATTCTTTACTAGTGATTAGTAAAGTTTGCTCCTGCTGATTAAGAGCTGCTGAATTTCTGTGCAAAAAATGAGATCATTTGAACACTCTTAACAGAATTGTATCATGGTCTTGTCTAGTCCCCCCCATTTGTCCTGAACGCAATTCAGTTTAGTATTACCAGTCACAAAAATATAACAGTGGCAACAGATAAAAAGAGAATGCATTTAATTGGACTTCACAGTTAAGGAGTATGTTAGATGAATATATTGCAGGTTTGTTTTTGTATATGGTTGTGTGTGCTGTGTATGCAGGGACGTTAGTTGGGAATCATTTCCAGATGGGGTCTGCTTGATCTCCAGATCTTAACTTTCTCTTTTAATCAAAGCTTTGATTTGAAAGCTTTTTCAGCTCTTTCAGCTTGAATTACTGTGTAATGAGAGCCTGAGTTTTACATTAACCTAAATCATTTAAAAACATTTCAGCAAAGAATATGAGTGTTTTAAAATGTCTAGAAGGCAGTGTAATCTATCATATGAAGACCATATTTCATGGTCACTAGATTTGAGGTGGTCACCAATTTTTTAGAAGAAATGTCTCAAAATCTATTGTGAGTGTAGCAAAGTAAATACTTCTGAGGTTAAGATTACCTTCTTTATTAACACTATCACCTGGCCTGATATTCAACTAAGAGCAGAGATAGTGCCAGCAATATACACAAATATGAAGTGTCTTATTTTTACACTTTTAAATATTTTCATTCCTGGAAATTAGGAAAAGTCACACAAATACATATCCAAGCGTTGCTCAGTCGCATATTCCACCCACTATTATACAGCTTACTGATCAGACTAACATGTTACTATTGGAATAACTTCTGTGGTTACAATCCACTAATGCATTATTTCCTCTGATTATATACAACGTGCCTAATTGCTTATCTTGTCTTGCTGTGGCAAGACACTTCTGAGTATACTATAATGTGTCCACTTAGCTGTGCTATTCTTTAAGTCTTCACTAAATTCCAGGTCTGCACATTTCTTTTAGCACCTTGTTGTTGAGAGGTGTTGGGAGCCTGGACTATGAATGTATGAAATTTGGTCTTGCATAATAATGCCTATTTTGGTTCTGGTCTCTGCACTCTGTATGTGTGTGCATGTGTGTCTGTGTGTGTGCGCGTGCACATGCACGTGTGTGTGTGCATACGTGCGCGCACAGTCTTGCTTGTGTAATCATGTGTTTGAGTATATATATTTATCTTGTTTAAATGCATGTTCATACAGTCATTTCAATAATACAAGGATTTGCCAAAAATGTCAAAATTAATCCCCAAAGGAAGACTCTTCCTCTAGCAGTGGACTATAGCCTTCTAGCTGGAATGATAGTGAGAAACGTTTAATGTTTTCCTGTTCAGTGGGGTTCATATGCAAAAATGGTGGTATTTTCAGCCAGTGTGATTTGAATATCTTTGTTTTTCTTTCCAATCTTGGTATTTTTTTCCAAAGTTGCATCAGGCAGGAATAGATTGTGTCAAATGGGATGAAACTTCAGCTGATATTTGGTATCTCGTCTGGGATGCTGGCATGGATACTCTCTCTTCTTAGGCAGTTGTGTGTTAGTCATGAGATGAGCAGCCTCCAGCAGAGGGAGATCCAGAAGGTCACTTTGTTATATTTCCAGTGTAAATCTGTATGTTTCACTTTCCAGGAAGAAAAAAGAGATCTTTGTGATAGATCCTTCAAGCAATATGTACTACCACTGGCTGACTATAATTGCAGCACCTGTGTTCTATAACTGGTGTATGCTAGTGTGCAGGTATGGATTTAAGTTAATAATAATTTTAGGTTTCAAATGTAAAGTGTCTTGTTATGTTTTCTGCATATATCATCATCTTATCTCCCTGTGGTATCTTCTGGGAGGCTCACGTAGAAGCTTTATAGTTCACATATCTTTAGGAATATACGATATACATATCAGAGGAAATAGATGGCCAATGCTTTTTTTTTTTTTTTTTTAATCTTTTTTTTGCCTGTATAAATTGATTGTAACTTGCAAAAAGCATCCCATGAGCGCTGGCAGTGGCCTTTGTATGCCACCTACTGGCTAGATGCAGAGATGCGCCTTAGCCACCATAAGCTTGGTAACCATCGTTGGAGAAATGTCTCTAACCATGCAGTAGAGAATATACGTGGCAATTCAAGGGGCAGGTCAGCAAAGAAGGCAGGGAAGAGTGGGGGCAGTGAGGGGATCATTTTACATTAATATGAGGGGTCTATAGATACCTCAAGGGCAGGACGATTTTACTGGAGTGTTTATTTTCCCTGTTGAAATGTAAAACACAGTTTGAGTCAAAATTGAAGTAATGGAGGAGTGCTGTGGAAATAGATCACTTTGTGGCAAATGGCAGGAAGAGATGGGGATGGCTTGCCACTCAGAAGCAAATATTTTATTTGGGAATTATCTTAATGGAGATGTGTATGAATTTTTATCTAGACCTATTTGCACTTGCAGATGAGAGGTTGGGAGTGCCTGGGGATATTTCCCATGAAATCTGATGCATGTTTAAATGTAGGGATATGTGCATCCCTCCATATGTGCACTTGTGCTGCATATATGTGTTTAAGTTTTGTTCCTGGCTTAAATATCTTCAAATTCTGAAAGATGCTAGTGTCTATTTAGACATAGCTCCAGTGTGCAGATGTGCAGGCGTAGAAACACACTGCATTTAGTTTGTTCAGTGCTAGTGACATGCACTAACAGGCTGTTAGTAAACGCATTCTGAGTGCTCTGCTTATACAATTGGTGTAAATTTTGTCATATCTTTGTTTCTTTAGAGCCTGCTTTGATGAGCTACAAAATGACCATATTAGGTTATGGCTGATATTGGACTATTGCTCTGATATCATCTATGTTTTTGACATGTTTGTCAGATTCAGGACAGGTGAGTCTTTTTGTGGTTTTTACATTGTTTTCAGATAACGACATGGATGTAAAAGCTGGAAAAAAGGGAATTCTCTTGTGGGGTCTGACCAGTGTAATATCCTGTCTGCAGCAGAACCTAGTAATGGAGGCTTTGGGATAATGAAGTGTGTGACCAGCTTGGTTTGTTGTGAGGCTGGACTTCCCCATATCTGCACCTCCCTCATCTCCAAACCCAGGCCTATCATTGCTAAATAGGCAGGTCAAAGACTGACTGAACAGCTTTCTCCAAAGCCACTGTAACAGGCTGTGTGGGGAAGGAAGGGTAAGGTACTTTCCATGCCATCTACCACTGTAGTGATAGGTTGCTTTTACATATTGGGAAGGGCAAAAGGTCAGCTCCACCCCACTAGTTCTTCTTTCTTAGCCAGATGATGCAGCAATGTGCTCAGGAGTGATTTTGGAGTCGGCCATGTGTGAGACCTGGCACTTGTCTCTGCCTCCCACTTGCAGTCCTCTGCCTGGAGCAGGTAGTGCTGCCCCTTTGCCACCAGCTGTATTTCTTGCAGGCTCTGTGAGCTCCTGACTGTGTCTCCCGCTACGCTACATGACGATAGTGTAAGAGTAACCCAGGAGCGTGGTGGTGTAGGATTAACCAGGCACTTCCACTCTGGTCCTGCCTTCCTGAAGGAAGCTTGAGCCAAAAGGATCCATGATGACAGTGCCATCCCATGAATGAAGTGTTTGTCTTCATCTTCCTCTTTCAGTTTCTGTAGTCCAGACAGGCTGAGAGGACTTCATACTTGAGTAGGCCCAACTGATACTGATTCTAGCCTTAAAGGCAACATCTGTTTTAAACTAAACAAGGTCGTAGTATAGGCCTAAACAATGACGCACAATGATCCATACTGTTAAACTGCTAGAATCATTCTTGTCATGATTTGGTCTATGCAGCTAGCACTCTCACAAACAGTGTTTGGGCACAGATGGGGGGATGATAACAGAGCATGGGACTTGTTCCTAGGAGGCAGTTTGGACATGGCTACTCTTTTGGGGGTCTGGGAGAGTTTACGTGTATGAATACAAGCTGTTTTGGTAGCTGGTCTCAGGGCAAGAAAACATTTCCTGTCTGTTCTATTTATTGGCACAGATACAGCCAGAAATGTTGCTTGAAAGGGTCCAGAACTGCACTGATCATTATAAAAATGAAAGTTCTCTTAAATCTTTGATTTTTACATTTTCTTTTTTTAATCATCCTGACAGTTTGACATTAATGATGGCTTATGACAAGTTGTAACCGTAAATGCTGTCAGTTTGGGAAACACACAACTCATAGCAGCAAGCTGGATTTTTAAAATTAGCAAGTCCTTGTTCAACAAAGAAGTATCTCTCAGATAGCAGCCTGAATCTCAAGACTGCCCTTTTCTTGGCTTCACCTTTTTCCTATAGTAAAAAAGCTAGCTGTGACCACTAAATTCTTCTTCTGCAGTTAAATCCGTTTCTGCAATGGGAATGAAAAGAGACAACTGAGCAGAAATTGAGCATGTACAGGCAATACAAGTGCAATTATAAAATTTCCACGGGCTATCTTGGTAATGGCTGCCAAAGCGTAGTTAAAAGACTGGCTTTGCAGGCTTGGATTGGAACTGCAGAATTGCCATAGGCTTTCCCGAATGCTTCAGTGCAGGTCTGTGCTGCAGTCTTAGGCACTCACCGGAGTGAGTGGTTCTTTTAGGTGCTGAAATCTTTGACAACTCGGCATAACAACCCCTCATGGTCCCTGGCTGTGTCAGCTGCCTTCTTGGATAAGTCTGCAAGATGCAGCTGCCCTCGGGACAAAGGTTCTGGGAGCCTTTGGGGAAGAAAATGACTCCCTGGCTGTCCAGCAGTAGGGACTGGCTTGGAAATGGGATCTAGGAAGCCCCACAACTATCATGATCCATGGCAGATTCTCTGTGGTGCACCTCTGACTAGCAGCAGGGCCAGTTTCACCGTATTTCAGCTATTTGATGACTGTATGCTGTGAAACAGAAATGATTCACGTCTTTCAGCAGCTGATTTTATCTGGCATACCCCATGTTTTGATGTTTTCAACAGGTTTTACTGTAGTACTCTAGTTCTGTGAGGAGACAAAAAGACCTGAGGGCTTTTTATCTCCCTTCAGTATAAAGGTGTTTCCAAAGTTGTTCTTAATATTTGTGAGTCAGATATTCAGTTGTCTGGCCAACTTTTCTGTTCAAGTGCATAGGACTGTTCATAACAGCATATTTGACCAGATCTTCCATAATTTTCGGATGGTAGCACATCTGTGGCACATGACTTTTTCTGTTTGTAGTCAGCATCAGCTTACAGATATCTGAAGATAGATACACACATATACATGAGACAGATGTACAGATATATAACAGAAACTATAAGAGAGTCCAGAAATACAGCAGTACAAGGCAGAGGGAAATGCAGCTCAGTCCTCATCAGCAATTGCTTGTATTCTGAAAAAGTAGCTGCTTGTAGATTGCTAAGGTAGTAGCAAAATCTGATAATTCCTGATATACAAGGAATGTTTTGCTTTTTTCTAAGGTGGACTTCTCCTCCTGACTGGTCTAGTGGGCAAACACTTGGACATGTCTCCACTTGCAACTGCAGCAAATATTTCATAGTGCATAGGCTGTTCCCTGCAGAACATTTTTTACTTGAGCTTTCGGAGGTAACAAATAGCACTGCAGCTGTACTGCTCAGGCAGCCTTTCTATGAGAATTCTTACCTATACACAGCTGCAGTTTGTTTTAAGGTCTCTTACTGCTGCTTATGCCTTCTCATAATTCTTAAAATCTAATACTTTCTGAATACTTTTGAATAAAGACATATCAGTGTACAAAAATGATTGCAAAATTGTCCTGATCAAGAAGTGACACAGGAATGAAAAGCAGAAATAGGATACACGGATGAATTATACAGATGAGTTTTGTCAGATGTTTCTCAGTATAAAAATATAAAATACTGTTTTTGCATCAAGTAATTAGCAAAATTGTTCTTAAGGCAGCTGACTTTGAGGACAGGATTTATGAAAACAATGCCTCTTTACCGGCTACAAGGATATAAGACTATGGGGTGGTATAATTAATAGCTGTGTTTAAATATGAAGGCATTTACAAAATCACTGTTCATCCTGTTATCAGGTTGATTCATTTGAGGCCCAGTCCAAAGGGTGTGAAAAACAACCAGAATCTTTCTATTGATGGATATTGTGTTCACTTGTATTCCAATTAGGCCCTGACACAAATGACTACATCTGTACTGTATGCACTTTTTACATAAATGCATTATGTGGGAAGGGAACCCAACAAAAATTGAAAGGCAATGATTTATAGGGAACTTTGAAGCTATTAAAAAAATAAATAAAGAAAGACAATATCTCATGGAAGCAAAGTATTACTGGTAATTTTAAAGACTACTACAAGGATTTTTTTTTTTTCTGAATAGAGAAATGTAGATGGAAAATCTACGTTGAACACTAGTTCTTTTTAGAATCAGGAATCTGAACTAACCTTTCTAATTTCACATCTGGCTCAGGATCATCCAGGTTTTTATTTTTTGAAAGAAAATGCTAGTGTCAAATAACTTACCTAGCATTTTTTGTGTGTGGATTTTAACTGCTAAGCACCGTAGGTTGGCATTCTTTTTTCTGTTTTACAGATGATATGCCAGTATGCAGAGACATACCATCAGCTACATGTGGTCCTTTGGGGAGACAATGGCAGAATCAGAAACAGAACTGCTGTATTGGATTTGGTGCTCTTTTGAGTCTCCAGAACATAAATAATCTTTCTGCCATGACTAAATATGACTATATATTAATTAAATACATGCAGATTTAACTTGCAAACAAATCTAAAGCCATTCTTAAGTGATGATACTCAGATTATCGTTTCTAAAATCATTTCACATAATCTGGAGTAGACCTGTGTCAACTAAGTAGTTTCTATTATTAATTTGTCTATTTAGGTTTCTTTCTGGTGAAAAAAAGGAACTGCATATATATATATATAGCCAACATTTCTAATGCTTGATTTTGTTCCACTGAGCACCCTTCAATATAATTTTAATAATATTATAACTTTTAAAATAATAAGACTGTGGCAAATCACCAGCAATCTCAGGAGTTCCATGTGTTTGGTGCTAATCACTTTATGCTTTCCTTCTGCTCAAGGTGGTGAGCACTAGGACAGCTACTGAGACAATGTATATTAAGTAGAAAGATTTCTGCTTAGTAGCTGTCTCATTAGAAACCACCAAAGAATACAAAGCATTTTCTGCACATGAAAATCCTGTCAGCTGTAGCACTGGTTACAAGAGAAAAAGCATGAATTAGGGGGAAAATGCTGTATTTTGTTATCTCAAGGTTATCTATTTTGCTTTGAAAACATTTCTGACATTCCATTATACTTAGTCTTGGAATTTATTTAAAAATATTCCACTCTGATTTTATATACAATCAAAACATGCTTAACTTTAGTTATGAGTCATGCCAATGGTTTATGAGAAATGAGACATACGAATCTCCACTTTCTATTTGCAAAGATGCCTGAAAGACATGGACACAGTTGTCCCAAAATAGAGTGGAAAAGTGCAGGAGGCACCATGTAATAATACAAGTCATTTCTCTACATCACTATTTACTAGCTTTGAAACTTGAGATATTTAAATTTACAAAGAAATATTTTTCATTAAATGAACTCCTAGTACATCATTTTCTGTATGCGTAACAGTTCCAGTTTTAATGCTCTCGGGTATCTGAAGTGTAAAAGTCACTCAGTGCTGTTGACTGTAATTCTGAACTGCACTTTTATTCTAACTAGTAAAGTATGTGCTTTTATTTTTTAAAGGCTTCCTCGAGCAAGGCTTGCTAGTTCAGGATGAAAAGAAATTACGAGACCATTACACAAAAACTATGCAGTTCAAACTGGATGTGCTCTCTCTTCTGCCAACGGACCTGGCATATCTGAAGCTGGGTTTGAACTACCCTGAACTGCGGTTTAACCGCTTACTGAGGATTTCTCGGCTGTTTGAGTTTTTTGACCGTACAGAAACCAGGACAAATTATCCAAACATGTTTCGCATTGGAAATCTTGTCTTATACATTCTTATCATCATCCACTGGAATGCATGTATATATTTTGCAATTTCAAAGGTCATTGGATTTGGAACCGACTCTTGGGTCTATCCCAATGTGTCCATTCCAGAGTACGGGCGCCTGTCTAGAAAGTACATTTACAGTCTGTACTGGTCAACGCTCACGCTGACGACCATTGGAGAAACCCCACCTCCGGTGAAAGATGAAGAGTATCTCTTTGTGGTCATCGACTTCCTGGTGGGTGTGCTCATCTTTGCTACCATTGTTGGTAACGTGGGCTCCATGATTTCCAACATGAATGCCTCCAGGGCAGAGTTCCAGGCCAAAATTGATTCTATTAAACAGTACATGCATTTCCGAAAAGTGAGTAAGGATTTGGAAGCCAGGGTTATTAAATGGTTTGATTACCTGTGGACTAACAAGAAAACAGTGGATGAGAAGGAAGTTCTTAAAAACCTGCCTGACAAGTTGAAGGCTGAAATTGCCATCAATGTCCATTTAGACACACTGAAGAAAGTGTGTATATTCCAGGACTGTGAAGCTGGACTTCTCATTGAACTGGTGCTGAAACTGAAACCTACTGTCTTCAGTCCTGGAGACTATATTTGCAAAAAGGGAGATATTGGGAGAGAAATGTACATTATCAAAGAGGGAAAACTGGCTGTGGTGGCAGATGATGGCATAACACAATTTGTTGTCCTAAGTGATGGCAGCTACTTTGGTGAAATCAGCATCCTAAACATCAAAGGTAGCAAATCTGGCAATAGGAGGACAGCCAACATAAGGAGTATTGGCTATTCTGATTTGTTCTGCTTGTCTAAAGATGATTTAATGGAAGCCCTCACTGAATACCCAGATGCCAAAAAGGCTCTGGAAGAGAAAGGGCGACAAATTCTGATGAAAGACAATTTAATAGATGAGGAAGCAGCAAAAGCAGGAGCTGACCCAAAAGATTTGGAAGAAAAAGTTGAAAGACTTGAAACAGCTCTGGATACACTACAGACTAGGTTTGCTAGGCTCTTTGCAGAATACACCTCATCTCAACAAAAAGTGAAGCAGAGACTTGCCAAAGTAGAAAACAGAGTGAAAAAATACGGTAGTGGCACCATATCAGAGGCAGAGGCTGCAAAACCTGAGGAGGAGAAAAAGAACTAAATGAGCATTTATATTTTCTCATTTATTAGAGAAGGTTGAAGCATGTAAAAGCCATAAATATGTATAAATATATGTGTGCATACATACATGATTATTTTTATATGGCCTCCAAGAAATGATTTTTAGCATTTTTAACTAAAGCAGTAATTTCTTGTAAATAGATTGTTGTTACCTTCTTAGGGGGAGATCTTGGTCTGTCATTTGGGTGCTTTTTTTTGTACTGGGAGTGGGTTTCTTACAAGTGATGCTCAGAACATGTGTCGTGATGATATGTGTAAGTCTCAATACACTGTCTCTTCCCGTGTTAAGAAGGCATTGTATTTAAAGTAGAAGGGATTGGTTTTGGATAAGGACTTTTAAAATATTTATAGGGTACATGCTCTACCTTGCTACCTTATTAGCCTATTAAATACATGGACTTACAGCCAAGCTTCTCAAAATCTTTATTCTTTCACAATGAAGCAGTCTGCACAAATGGTAGGACTGCAGATAAGAAATACGTACCTGACCTGTACAGCATAGCCCTGCATGCGTATGAAATAGCCATGTATCCAGATGCTTTAGTCTGATTCCTTTCTCCTGAGCTGGGCTGTGCACAAAAGACCATGCTGACAGCACAGCAGCAGTCGGTCACGTCCTTTCCGTCATGGTCTGTGGCAGCCTTTGCTGCTTTGCTCTGCTTTGCTTGGGGAGGGAGTGGGGGAATCTCCTGTCATAGCATTTTCCCCAGCACCAGCCATGCAGCCATACAGTCCCAGTAGCAACGCTGGTGGAAGACATCTGTGGTAACATGGCTTCACTCAACGTAGGAAGAGAAAAGAGGGGCCTGGAGCCTGCTGCTCCTACGTGTAGGGTCTTTATGGGCAGTTCCCAGAGCGATGCTACCAAGAAATTGCCAGGGCTGGCAGGACAGACAGCCCCGGTCTGCCACCCAGCATTCCCTCCTATCAGGATTTCTGCAGGGCAGAGAGAACCAGTCCTCTGTTGCAAAGTCTCTCCTGCTACTAGACCTACATTTTCTTCCTCTTTATTTCATTTAATGATGCCTACTTCCCCTCCCTCCCAATTTTGTGCCTGCTTCTCTCCTAAGTAGTTGTCACACTTCCATGTTTTCACTGGTTAAGAAAAACAGGGGCCAGATTTACTCTGAAGTTTTACTTGAGTTCATCTGATAGCTTAACTGTGCTGGTTGCTTTTCTGCTGGCTATAGGGTAGGTCTCTATATTGATGGTCCAGCTCTGAGGTGATTGCACTGGCCTGATCCACTCAGCCTGCTGTCATGTTCAGAGCAGAATGGTACCGAGCTTTCGTCCCTTCCAAGGGGGCATTCTCCCATCCAGAAGATACTAGCTTTCATTTTTTTCCTGTACAATTTTCTTCAGTTGTTTTTTTTTAGTGTCCCTCACATCTCTAGCTTTCTTTTAATATCTCTCTGTACTGGTATTAGCACCTTTAGCCTGAGAGTGAAATCCTAGCCCTATTGAAATGGCTGGTAAATTGCTTCAGAGGTGGTTAGGATTTAAGCAGCAGTATTTTTGGCATGCTTAACTTCCTATGGTCACCCCCCACCCCCACCCCCAAAACCCACCCCGTGGCAGCAGTGCTGCCAGTAACAGCTCCTACTAGCTCCATGCAAACTCAGGAGAAGGTGGTTGGACGTTTGGGAAATCCTGGTCTTCCATATGAACTTGCTGCTTATTCCTGTCACAGCTTTCTCATGTGGCTAAAGTCGTAAAAGCACCTGCAGCAGTAGTTTGTATGGGTAAGAGCATGGTGCCTGCACTCTCTTTCAGGGTGAAGCACTGTAACTATGTAGACAAGTAGGCGTATTTGTTTTTGACACAGTAGGTGAATTCCTTGTTTTCAGTGTAATCCTTTGAGCACTGCCTTTGCTAGCCACAGAGCCTTGTGTCTCAGTTTTAACTGGTTCAAGCTTCATATTCATGAGATCAGACATTACAGGTGGCTCTGTGTTAGTCACTGTGTTCAGGAGAATAACCACCACCAGCCAGCCAGGGTTGCAAGCAGCACCTCCCTTTTGGACTGCGAAACGCTTTAGGTATATAAACTTTGGCTCTTCTGCTTGCACAAAAGTGGCCACAGAGGCAGGGGAAGGGAGGCACCTTGCAAATGCCCAGAGGGGGCTCACGCCCAGTCCCACATCCTTGGACCATGTCTACCCAAATAGGCAGCAGAACAGGTCTCCTTCAGAAAAAAAAAATCATTATCAAAGCCAGTGATCATTGGGTTGTTCCCTTCCAACACAGGAAAAGCCAAGGGACTGAGGAAGGTCTGTGCTTTTCTTAGCCTAAATTGATTTGAACCCACAGCATTGCAGCACTAACCACATTTAGACTGCAATAGGAGACACACACACACACACACACACACACACACACACACACACACACACACACACACACACACACACACACACTCTCAGCTGTGTATTGAATTTGAGAGGCTTAAACAAGTATAGTAAATCACAGGCCAGATGCTGACCGGCAGCCACCTTGATGCCTGGAGAAGGGGAACTGACTGTAGCCCTACCTCCTCTCCAGACATTGGCCTTGGCAGAGGTGCAACATATGAATGTGGCTTCAAATTAGGGCTCCCTTGGAAAACCAGAGCACTGAGTTTTGTGGGCTTGGGAGTGTAGTTTTCCTTGTGTTACTTCCACCCTTGGGCAACCTCACTAACTTCAGAGAAGCTGGGAGTAACAGAGGCTGCTTATTGTCTGGACCCTCCAGTGGCTTTAGGCGATACAGCAGCCAGTGCTCTGCCCTCTAGGCGTCCTCAGCCCTGACAGCATGTGGGAATAGATGGCCTGTTGGAAAATTGCTAGGAACCCAGCGAGAAGAGAGTGCCTAAACTAGATGGTAGTGAAATAAAAAGAGGTGGTTGCTCTGCTTAACTGAATACAACTGCTGAAAATAAACATTTATCTGGGGGAAGCAACTATCTCCATCCTATTGGCACTTTTGAGCCTGGCGAGAGAAGAAAAATCTGACAATGACTAAGGAATAGGGCTTTGCTTGTAATATTGGCAAAGAAGGAGCCACCCAGGTAAAGAATCCTGTGCTGGTGCCATCTTCATTGTGGGATGAAAGCATCATATTGGATGGGGGCTGCTGTCAGCACTTAGCTATGCAGGTACCTATTGGCAAAAACATTCTGCTACATTCATTGGTGGCTGACTGGTAGTTTTGAAAATATCTATATCCTTAAATATGGGATTCAGAGCTTAACCTTTCAGTGTATTCCCTGAGGCTCCATAGATTGTAGCTTATGGCTAGCAGCCTGCTGGCAGAAGCACATACGCTAATATCAAATCATCCTGCAATTAAATTAACCATTTAATCACTTAAAACTTGACTATCTGCTTCTACAGCAGGCAAAGCTCAGCCTGTCAGCAAAGATGTTAACTCCTAGTGAGATGCTGAAAACTGGAAAAAAGCTTCATCTAATGCAGGTGAGAGCTGGCTGCTGCATTACAAGCTCAGTTTCCGTAGCAGCAGGAGGTTTGCTCATGCCAAACTTGAAGCAGAGAAACCCATCCATCCTCTTACAAGCAAAAAAGCAACTTTACAACCCCCCCAGTAAGTGCTACCCCAGCTCTGCACTGGTCCAAGCCCTCAGCTGATCCTGACCTGGAGCAATGATTGCACTAAGGAAGCGGAGTGGGTCCGGTTCCCTGGTAGCTTATATGTTGCTCAGCCTGCCTGCCTGCTTGCCTGATAGGAAAGTGAAAGGCTTTTGCATTAACTGGATTATTCTACAGATAAAAACACTAATTTTAGATGCCTGCTTGTGAGCCATGTCTAAAGTCCTGTTATCATCAGTGGGGATTTAGACACCACAGTCTAGAAGCTGACTAGACTTAGGTATTTACTTCAGGTTGGGCTTAATTTCTGTATTACCACTGACTATAATGACAGGTTTGTCCTGTATGTGGACATCTGAGTTCAGGAGGTTTAGTCCTTGAGCTAAAAGTCTTGTCCTCTGCATCTCCAAGTGCAAACAACTACATGGGATAGAAAGGAGCTTGAGTCCTTCCCCAGCTGTATTTCTTGAGACAAATAGAGGAGATGATAGATAGCACTGGCTGGGGGGGTCTAGTGCCATCAATCCCACACTGAGGAAGTTAAGGTTGAAGTGGGGGCTGGAGAGTTGCTGGTTGCAGGATATCACTTTTATAAGGGCAGTTGGTGTGGTCACAGACTGTCAAACTTGCAACTCCCACTTTGTAACAGAGGCAGATACTGCATTGCTGATAGCTGCTACTACTACTACATAGCTGTACTGCAGTTGTTAGTGTTTGACACTTCTTATTCTGTTACTCAAATGTCACATCTGATAGGAGTTTTACACTTAGTGTCATATTTATGTCAGTCATAACTCCTTGTAAATATCTAATTATCTACCCACCATACTACAGCTGTTCCAGCCTACCAAGTATAAATGAATAAAACCATTTTAAATATTATTATTCATAACAAGTTTAGACCTATTAAAAAACATCCATAAACATAAGAATGCTTGCTATTTACCTGATGGATTGCAACAGCTTAATCTATCAGGTAAATAAATACTGCTTTCTCCTTTTCCTTACTTCTAGGACTGGCTATCACATGCTAGAACAAGAGGTGTTTCAAAGCTATTGGCTTCAGTCCCTTCTAAATATTTATCTTTTGGCATGATGAAATCACATCCTTTGCCATCTTTCGTCTCTAAGATTTTTTCCTTTTTTTAAAACAGATACAGCATGTACATTAAAATATTCTGAGTAACGTTCAAGCAACTGTGTGTTTTCTCTTGTCAGTAGCCCCCTGGTTTTTAGTGTCTTATCACAGACTTTGATGATACCAAAGATATATGGCCCAGAAAAATCATTAGTTTCAATGGAGGTCTAAAGTAACAGAAAACCAAGCGGGGACCATAGTATTTTCTTCTTACTGTAGGGCATCTGGCACATTGCTTTGTTTCTGTGCCCAGTTTCGACAGTCCCACAGCATACACGGGCATGACATACTTGCAAGTGCCCGACCGCTGTGCTTCCTCAGTCGCTCCGGGCACTGCGGGGAACAGAACCGGCCAGGCTCCCCATGTTGCTGCCGTCCCCGCAGGCAGCCCTCTCCAGAGCTCCCTCTCTTCCCTGCCCTGACTCCATGCAGTGGAGGGGGCCTTGTCCAGCAGAAAGAAAAAGGCATATAACCCACTACTGCTTGCATCCACACTTCACCTGCCAAAAAAATCCTCCCAAAGCCCCCAAACATCAGGCAATACCTGGCATGGGCTGGGCTGATCCTCTAACCCCATCCGAGTGCACAAAGGGAAGCAAGAAATGTAACAGCTGCTAAGGAGCTCTTAAACATATGCCCTGAAACTGCAGACAGATTTAACAGATCGAGCGCTCACTTCAAATATTCCCAGGGAAGACGACGTGTGCTGAAGCTGATGGCCACGGGGTGGTACTGTTGCTCATTGCAGAACAGCACCAAGCTGCTTGTGCTGAGCAAGACATCTGAGAGATGCAGATCGAGGAGTTTTAGACGTCCGTCCGTTGCAGGTGCAAAAGGAGTGTAAAACTGATCGAGCAGTACTGACATCCTCCAGGTACTTCTTGGAGTGAGCTTTATGTGGGGAAAGGGCTCCAAAGTCACTGGCCCTGCTCTGTAACAACAAATGATTCAATTCTTGCTGTTTTCTGAAGAGCTTTCAAAGCTCCCCATCCTTCCCACCTCCTCCCTCCCACTGCTATTTCACTTATACTGTTTCTACAGCAGATAGCTCTGTCCTGGAAAATTTTACCAAGTGAATTATACAAAAAGTGGTGGCAATAGCAAACAACATGTGCATGTATACACACACTCTCACAGCCGATGCGGGGCCACTCTGGAGTTCGTGGTTAGCTTGACTGTACAGATCTTTCTGCAGAAACGGCCTGAGAAAGAAACAACCTCTGCATTCAATTCTTTTTCTTAAACATCTGCTTTAAAGTTTTGTTCCTGCCAAATATTTACTAACCTACAAGCAGAGAGGGTTCTGCTTTACATTAGGAAACAAACCACTCTTCTTCCTTTCCCACACAAAAGTGTCAGCGCTTTCTCTGAGCTGGTCCGTATGTTGCGAAGAGCGAATCATTTTCATATCTCTGACGATGGCTAGGATGAGAGCAGATTTCATCAGCCAAGCCTAATCCAGGTTGTCCAACAAGATAGTGGAGTAGGGCTGACTAAAGAAGCGTGACTCTTCATCCTTACACAGTGATCTGTGACATGACAACATTTGTATTTTGCTTCAAAGTCCCCTGGCTCTTCTATTAATGTTTCCACCCTGGAACAAACAAAAAGAATCAAACCCTTTTTTTACATAATTTAGCATTCATAAAAACCCTTTGTGTATTCCTGAGAGCAAAATGAATTATGTACTAAATGGATCTGGCAACCATACAGGCAGCTAAAGCACAAAATTTCAGCTGTGGCAGCTTTCCTGAGGGAAGCTATCAATCAAGGCTGCCCACAGCAGCGCTCTCAGGAGCTGGCAGCAAAGGAGGAAGCTGCCTGGGAAGCGACCTCCTTTTGGGGAGGCTGGGGCAGCCACCCTCCCTTCCACTCTGCCTTCGGTGGGAGAAGAGGAAAACATATGTGCACCCTGAGGAACAACCACAGCATCCAGAAAATGGTCTGGCCTTTTGTTTCTGAAATTCAGATTTTGCAACCTTTTCCAGCTCAAATTTACTCATGGGGCTCACAAATCAAACGCCGATGCTGCTGCTGCCGCCAACTGCCCTCTCAGCTTCCCTGTGGAAAATAAAACTCTGCTGTTCCGCGTTTGTAGTTGTCCCTGCTCTGCACCCTAGGAGAGAAGTGGGGAGGGAAGACTTGCATTATGTAAGCAAAACCAGCTTCTGCAACCTCAACAACAGGAAAGTAGGGTTTCCTCTTCTTAAGGCCTGAAGGATGAACACAAACATTTAGCTTTTCTCCAGAAGCAGCAGAAGCTCTCCCACAGTTTTCCTCACTAACTGTACCATGTTTGCTCAGCTTCTGCAGTGAGATCCTGGGAAGCAGTTCCAATGGATATAGTCCCCAGGTCAAAAGTTGTCCTCCCAAGAGGCAAAGGAGGACACCATTCAGCTCTAGCAAAGACCTGCCCTATTTAGACTGGTAAGTTAGGGGTAGGTTACTAAAACCAGAGCTGCATAAACATGATAGGAATTTACTAATAGTTACCTATTTTTTTTTCTTTTTTTTTTTTTTTGCTTAATGTTTGTAGTAGCTGGTATCAGCCTTTCTAAAATTGGGGAACTGAAGAGCAATACTTAAGCATGGAAAACTGGGAAAGCACAACTGTATTCTGGAGTGACTGGCAACTTGATGAATAGTTATTAATCTCAGCTTCTTGTCTGTTTTGACATGTCTTTTTTTTCCATTTCCTGACTAGCAAAAACTCTGTTCTTACTGTCAACAGTTACTGCTCCACCATCTACAGAACATTTTCCCCCCTTTTTTCAGAGAAGCCATCCCATGAGAGTCACTGAACCTGAGCAGCCTGTCCCCCTTCTAGGTGAAAAGCACAGCTAGACCTAGTGGCCATTAACTGTATTTTCAGATAAGGAGATAGAGAAGCACTAAAATGTTTTCCAGCACTGCTTGCCTCCAGGGCTGATGAATCAAACAGACCACAGTCGAAAAATTTACTCTTTTTAGGAGAACCAGTTGCCAGTTTCCCCACTGAAGTGCAAATATTTCACATGCGGAACAGTTCAGATGATTCATCCAACTATCCTCAGTGTGATTCCCACTATGGACGCATTATTTGCAGATTTTAGGCCTTTTAAAGCAAGTCCTTAGGGCTATATGTTCTTAGGCATTACTCTAATGCTTCATTCAATGAAACCCTTATTACAGAAGAGGCTTTGGGCACTCCACAGTAAAGGAAGTGACCCAGAGTTTTCACATGGATCCTGACTATTGAAAATCCTGAAAAATCTATTCCCTATCACTTTGCAGTAACACAGCTATCTCAAACTGTGTTTGCATGAAGGTAAGAGAAAAGCTAATGTCCAACAACAAAACTGCAGAGCCTTCCTAGGAGAGTGCCTCATACTTTTTCCAACAACTCAGTTGCCACCACAGTCCATTTATTCTGTTAGCCATCCATCAGGCTTCTCTATGCGTGGTCCAGAACAGCGAGTTCATAGAAATGGTGAGACTCCCTGCTACTGAGTAGATTGACAGAGCCAAAGACAGCCTTATTCAAGGAGCTGCCTGAAGCAAAACACTTTCAGTTCAAGTTGGAGCCCTCCCCTCACCTTTGTTTTTTATTTCCTTGACAAGAGGCAATACACTCTGTGTTAGCTGCAAACTTGCTCACTGCTACAGGGTTTCAAGACTGGTTTAAAAGGCTTTCACATGCCTAATTGCAACAGCCACAAGTACAGGCATACCTCGGAAATACTGTGGGTTCAGTTCCAGACCACTGCAATAAAGCAAATATTGCAATAAAGCAAGTCACATGAATTTTTTGGTTTCCCAGTGCATATAAAAGTTACATTTACATTATACTGTAGTCTATTAAGTGTGCAATAGCATTATGTCTAAAAAACCAAGGTACATACCTTAATTAAAAAAAGATTTTCTTGCTAAAAAATGATAACCATCATCTGAGCCTTCAGCGAGTTGTAAGCTTTTTGCTGATGGAGGGTCTTGCCCTGATGTTGATGGCTGCTGACTGATCAGGGTGGTGGCTGCTGAAGGCTGGGGTGGCTGTGGCAATTTCTTAAAACAAGGCAGCAATGAAGCTTGCTGCATCGATTGACTCTTCTTTTCATGAAGGATTTCTCTGTAGCATGCGATGCTGTTTAATAGCATTTTACCCACAATAGAACTTTTCAAAATTGGAGTCAGTCCTCTCAAACCCTGCTGCTGTTTATCAGCTAAGTTTACATGATATTCTAAATCCTTTGCTGTCATTTCAACAATGTCCACAGCATCTTCACCAGGAGTAGAGTCCCTCTCAAGAAACCACTTTCTTTGTGCATCCATAAGAAGCAACTCCTCATCCGTTCAAGTTTTATCATGAGATTGCAGAAATTCAGTCACATCTTCAGGCTCCACTTCTGATTCTAGTTCTCTTGCTATTTCCACCACCTCTGCAGTTACTTCCTCCACTGAAGTCTTGAACTCCTCAAAGTCCTCCATGAGGGTTGGAATCAGCTTCTTCCAAACTCCTGTTAATGTTGATATTTTGACCTCCTCCCATGAATCACAGATGTTCTTAATGGCATCTAGAATGCTGAATCCTTTCCAGAAGGTTTTCAATTTACTTTGTCCAGATCCATCAGAGGAATCACTATCTGTGGCAGCTATAGCCTTATGAAATGTATTTCTTAAATAATAAAACTTGAAAGTCAAAATTACTCCTTGATCCATGGGCTGCAGAATGGATGTTGTGTTAGCAGGCATGAAATGCGTATTGGCATGAAATGAGCATTGGCTTCAACTTAAAGTCACCAGCTGCATTAGCCCCTAACAAGAGAGTCAGCCTGTCCTTTGAAGCTTTGAAGCCAGGCATTGACTTCTCCTCTCTAGCTATGAAAGTCCCAGATGGCATCTTCTTCTAATAGAAGGCTGTTTTGTCTACACTGAAAATCTGTTGTTTAGTGTGGCCACCTTCATCAATTCTCTTAGCTAGATCTTCTGGATAGCTTGCTGCAGCTTCTACATCAGTGCTTGCTGCTGCACCTTGCACTTTGATGTTATGGAGATGACTTCTTTTCTTAAACCTCATGAACCAACCTCTGCTAGCTTCAAACTTTTCCTCTGCAGCTTCCTCACCTCTCTCAGCCTTCACAGAATTAAAGAGAGTTAGGGCCTTGCTCTGCATTAGGCTTTGGCTTAAGGGAATGTTGTGGCTGGTTTGATCTTCTATCCAGACCGCTAAAACTTTCTCCATATCAGCAAGAAGGCTGTTTCGCTTTCTTATCATTGGTGTGTTCACTGGGGTAGCACTTTGAATTTCCTTCAGGAACTTTTCCTTTGCCTTCACAACTTGGCTACCTGTCTGGCGCAAGAGGCCGAGCTTTCGGCCTGTCTTGGCTTTCGCCATGCCTTCCTCACTACACTTCATCATTTCTAGCTTTCGATTTCAAGTGAGAAATGTGTGACTCTTCATTTCAAACACTTAGAGGCCATGGTAGGGTTATTAATTGCCCTAATTTCAATGTTGTTGTGTCTCAGGGAATAGGGAGACTCGAGGAGAGGGAGCGAGATGGGGGACCGGCTGGTTGGTGCAGCAGTCAGAACACACACAACATTGATCGATTAAGTTTGCCATCTTGTATGGGCACCATTCATGGCACCCCAAAACAATTACAATAGTAACATCAAAGATCACTGATCACAGATTACCATAACAAATATAATGATAAAGTTTGAAATATTGTGAGAATTACCAAAACGTGACACAGACACGAAGTGAGCACATGCTGTTGGAAAAATGGCACCAATAGACTTGCTTGACGCAGGGTTGCCACAAACCTTCAATTTGTAAAAAACGCAGTATCTGTGAAGTGCAATAAAGCAAAGCGCAATAAAATGAGGTATGCCTGTACTGACAGTTGAAGGAGGAAGAGTGTGAGAACAAAGGACAGCAGTGAAGAAAAAGCCACCCAGCACCTAGGAGCAGCTGGTGGTAGTTTGAAACTACTGTTGAGAAAAAGGGGAGATAGACTTGTTTGGGGCAAGAGAGAAGCACCAAGTCACTCTGTCTGCTAATGCCAAGGAAGAAAGCCTATTTTAGAAGAAACTCGCATCCTGGAGCCCTTGAAAAGGCAGACAGTGAACTGCCTTTCTATTGATTGGATAGTTTTCTACAGCTGATTTACCTGTAAACTTAGCCAGAACCGGGCTACATCAGACTGATGGCCATCAGGGACATCCTCCAGCATCTGGCACAGAGCACACATCCCACTCCATAGGGATCAATGGTGCTGAGGTCAGTAGAAACATTTTGCAGGAGAGCAGAGGTACGTACTCCATGCAGACTTCAGTCCTACATGGCTTCAATCTCATCTGCTCATTTTAGGAAGAAAGGATTGATGTAGGTTTTGTACATGACAACAGTTCAATCACAGATCTCCAGATTGTTGCAGTTCTTATCTTCACTTGACATTGTTCAGTGCTAGTTATTAAACAAGCTTGTATGATCAGAAGTGCCACTGTATGCATAGAATATTTGTCTACTTAGTTTAGTTGTGCTCAATGCTCTTCCAAATCACTCACTATCTGAATTCATACAAGCCTTATAAAAAGTGAAATTCTCAATCTAGCAATCACTGGCTGACTTTCAGAGCAAGCTGTTTTCATTTTAAGTCTCAAAACTATCCCTGAACCTATCCTGTAAGATAACACAGCATTTCCTAATACTCTGAAACAGAATGATTCCTGCTTTCTACCTACATCTCTGATGATCTCATTCCCTAAAAATTTCGCTGCATAGAAATCCTGAAGCAGGATATATATTGAGCAACAAACACCCATACAAGCAAATCTATGAAGTAAACTTCTTCAATTTTTAGAATCACTTTCTGTAAGTACGTTACGAATATTGGAGAAGCAAACAAAAACATGCTGGAGTCCTTATGCATTTCAAAGCAGCATATCTGCCACTAGAATTAAAAACACCTTCCCTCCCATCGCCTTCTATTGCTCTTTCAACAAGGAAACACAATGCCTACGCTTCTTCCTTCATCCTCCCTAGACTTTTCCTCAGTTAAACCCATTTTTCAACTGCTTCTCTTCCAGCCTAGTTATTTTCTCTGACACTCCATTCCCTCCTTTCCTCCTCTCCCCTTTCATTCTTCCTTCCCAGCGGCAGAGGAGAGCAAGGTCTGCAGCCCAGCAGAGCTCCCACCCCTTTGCCAGGGCCATTCCAAAAGAGGGACTGTGGTTTCACATAAACAGGTTTCAGAGAAATGGGAATTTTTGTCCAGATGGAAGAAATACAAATTTTTTCTGAGGAAGAGAAAGGGGGTTGATTCTCACTTTCAAAGATCATGAACCTTTTCTATCAGCAATCTTATGGCTGTGAAATAGGGATTTCAAGCCAACACACCTGCCATACCTCATTTTCCGCTCCATTGAGAGCGAAGCTCGCAGGAGGCACAATCTGTGGACACAGCAAGGGAAAAGCTGCTTTTCCTGCTCTCCGTGGATTCTGTCACTGCCACTTTTAACAGGCTGAACAGTCCCTGGTCCGCCTGGACTGCAGCCTGCAGTGAATGAGCTGTGCCATCCCAGGCTTGACCATGACGCAGTTACCAGAAACTTCACCAAAGATGTACTGAAACTTCTTGGCCAAGCGGTGACCCCCCCATACACTAGCAATGTAGTATTAGAGCGCAAAGATAGAGGTAGGACTGCCCTGTGACGACATGTCAGCATTTCACTTAGTAATTTCATGACAGCAAAGCTATGTAAACTTACAGCTTTTAGCTGTATGCTTAAGTCATAGCTGAAGTCATCTGTCATAGTACCTTTAAGAATTACTGCTTGGAGAAATCCAGAAACAATGCATGCTTTTTCAATTTTGTTAATAAAAAATATTAGAAACCAACAGCTGAAGACTTCAGATGCAGCACTGGAGAAAAATGCATGCCATTATTTCATGGGGTTTCCCATGAACTTCTCAACTGGGTAAAAACTGACATGTCTAAAACCAACTGCCAGTATCAACTCTACTTCTAAAGTATTGTTACTTCTATGATACCATCAGTATAAAACTTGAATTTTCTTAATAAAATTCATTTCAATATAATAAAAATGCAAAATACTCATCCTTTTGATGGCCAGGAAAATTGTGCTGCTCTTTTAGAACAGTCTCAGCTAATACATATACAGACCAAGGATATAGCTGTCTAATCAAGTAATTTAAAAATAAAAATAAATGGCAGAGTTATTGAAGATGCCTGAAGCGTTAAAAGACAAAAATCTCACATCCAGTTTGAAATTTAGTTTCTGAAGCTCATTCAAACCTGAAAGGATATCAAACCAGAAAGAGGTTGCTTTCTCTCCAGATACAACTACACCTGGTAACTGAAATGCTTGTTTCTACTAGTACTTTAAAGTTTACTGGGGCTGCTTCATATCAAGACAGACCACAAACATTGCTGCCATGACACCTGCACATTTAGAGAGCTACCCAAGGCATCACTGTAGTGCACAAAACATGAAAAAGCATATTAGGCAGTTCTGTACGTGGCCTGGGTCCCATCAGCTTACCTTAGGATTTCAACAACTTCAGTAACTTTGATAATTCTGAAAGTTTCACCCATTATTAATTGAAGTTGCGCTGTGGTACAAATCGAAGCTCTGGGTAATTTTTCACCAACCCTTGTGATTCTGAGACTACCCAAAATATTAAATAAAACTCTTGTCAGGAAAGGCTTGATTTTATATAGCTAAGCTTGGAAGATGTTCCTGCCCTATCTTTCATAGGGAGAGAAACACTGGAGTCTTTCTGCGTGATAATAAGGCAAAGGGCTACAACAGTGCCAGAGAAGCACCTTAAAGCTGACACCACAGGGCTGCCCTCTTGCAGAACGGCAGCGCTGGGAACCACTGCGACGCTCCCGGCTCCATGGTGCAGAAACCCAGGCAGGCGCGCAGGACACTACAGGCTGCCTGGCAGCGCATCTGGTGTCGTCCCTGCGTGGCACGATGCAAGGTACCGTATTCCTGCTTCAGCAGTAAAGATTCCTGTTAGAAGAGAGGTTTGGATTGACCATAAGAAAATAATGCAGGGCTGCATGGAGACCCACGGCTCATTGGCAGTCAGTTCTAGCGTCAGCTTTCCTCAAAGCACAGAGCTGGGGAGGACCTCCTCGGCTGTCACAATCCAGTCTCATGCTACTGCCTGTTGAATGGAAGATAATCCCAGTCAGAAGTTCATAAAACTCTGTCCTTATTTAATTAAAATTGTGCTCACACTTCTCTTGCTGAATTCTGTTCCAGAAATCTTTCTAGCAACAGACAAAAGCCTTCACCTGACATTTCCAGACTCCATTCATGCACACTTGTTCATGTGCTAAAACACCTTTAGGGTTAAATAAAACTCTTCCTTCACTCCTAATGAAATCCCAAAACAGTTTGTTCAGCACTCAGGACGGTTCTTTACAGTGCATCTTGCATTAACAGAATCTTTGAGGCGTATGGTAACTACAAATATAGTTTAAAGCCCAATAATCCCCTCACACTGAGGTGGGAAGGGCAGAAGGAAACACTCAGCATTGTCTCATTTGACAAGTGACAAATGCATTTTTGGGATGCCCAAAATATTTTCTTGTTAACATACTAAGGAAACCCTGAGGGAAGAGCACCGGCATCCTGGTGTCAGAACGCCACCTTGGAAGCAGAGCTCACACGGGAGAGGTATTCAGGTGCTGCATAAGCACACCTCAATTCCCAAGATAAATTTTGTAGGCATAATATTTGCCAGACACTGCTGAAAGATTAAGTGAGGGCAAAGGATACTCAGGTTGTTCCTGGAATCAGGGGCAGGGCGGGGGGAAGCCCGAACAACTACAGAAGCCCCTTAAACTGCATTTTCTTGCTTTAACTAACCTACTGATTCTTCAAGCAATCCAAGACTGACTGCAGCTTCTGTAGGGCAGGAGAGCAGGCTACAGCTACAACATAGGTTTTTTACTTCACTGTCAGCTGCTGCAGAATTAGCACAGAGTCATAACACCACTAAGGAGGTAAGGTTTCAGCACAGTGGCATCTTGGAGGAGAGGGAATGTTTAACTGAGAAATCTGTCAAGTCTTAAGTGCTTACGTCTTACCTGAAAATGATCCCTCAAGAAACAATTTATGTTTTTAAAGGCCAGTACAATAATATATTATTTAAATCTTAATGCTAAGAGAAGATAAAAAAAAGCACATTTACAATGTCAGCACTTCAGTGAGAGAACTTCGTATTTCTGACAAGACTGCCTACTTGGCTTTTGGACTTTATATTTAAAAAAACCAACATTAATCTTGCATACTTGTCAGCTGGGCATAACTACCATTCATAGCCGCATCAGAATAAAATCAAATTGTAGGGATATAGTTTGAATAACATTACACTACTGATGCAGACAGACTATGTAATTATACTACTGTGTAGTTCATACTTGTAACAAAATACCTCCAGGCACTCAGGAGCCGAATCTGTTCTTCACCATCTACAGTACAACAAGATGCGCAAAACCTGAATGAATCAGCAAGTAGTACTGTTATCTACTCTACTGAGACCCAGAATATCTGGTATTTTCCTCTTACACCTGACTCGCTACTAGGTGAAAATCCTGAAAGCATACCTTAAGTGCCACCTAGAGATCAAAAATGAGAAGACAGATAGCACCCCAAGTTTAAATCCTCATTTTAAGGCAGGCTTAAATTGACTTGGATTTGACAGTGGAACACTGCTGGACCTGACATCACTACAGTTCATATCTGGAGCGTTTTACATATCTGTAACCCTCAAATTATGCTATACTACAGTGCTTTCTAAACAAATACTTTAATATCCAATTCATCACAGTAAGGAAATCACTTTTTTTCTTTTTCACTGAACCATGGTGAAAAAACATCACTGTTTTATTCAGCATCATAGTTACATAACAGTTGCTGTTTCTATTACTAGAAAGAATTTATTAAAATAATCCTGAAAGACATCTTTTCTTTCTCCAATGATTTCAAAACTATGCCTTTTAATGCCAATTTCACACAATCATTGATTTGATCTGTAGTAGTCAGTTATAGCAATTGTCAAGGCACAAGCTCAGCTCTGCACGTCAGCTGTAGCTTGTATTATAAAAGAGATATGCCAGTTAGGTCATCACTTAAAAACGCATAATCCCTTTATCGTATATTGCAACAAGAGAAATTAACATTAAACACAGACTACGAAAGGTAAAGGATTTATTTCTGATATGATTTGTAGTTAAATTAAAAACCTACTGAATACTTTAATGTAGTAGATGAACATAACCTTAGTTATTTACTTTCTAACAGTTTATTTAATGGTTGGAAGTGTACAACATGAAGTAGGCCTTATGTTTAATATTTTGCAATTTTGCTTATAGTTAGATGAGATTAAAACACAGTAGCCATCCCTTTCGATTATGTTGCAACACTGATCATGTGCCTTGATAAGTAGGAACAATGATTCATTAAATAAATGGTGATGACATAACATGTAGGGAAGACTTTGGATTGTCTATTTAAAATGTCAACATAATAGGCAATTAAGAATAAAACTTCATTTTAAGTGCACTTCCACATGCTTTGTTTATAATATAGCAAAAACTTCCTATCTTTTTTCAAACATTTCACTCTCTACTCTAAAGCTGTTCAGCTGAAAATGCACTTTCCCCAGTAAACTTCTTTAAAAAAAAACAGTAACTAAAATTTCTACCCTTTCATACACTAAGAAATGTTTTCTAATTAAAAACACAATTTATTACAAGACATGTGAAGACAACATATAGTGAAATGAATTTTAATTGTTGTGCTGTGACTAAAGTAAAGTTCTCAAGGCTGCAGTTTAACATTCCAAGTTCTCCCTTCCATCTTTATTGATTCTCAAGATTTTGCACAGAAACTCTTTGGGGGCTAGAACAGCAGTAATTGCATCACACTGTTTTCCAAGACTTCAAGTTTCAAAAGCAAACTCTTCAAAAAGTACAGTTCTTGATTTGATTAGATACAGGGACAAAAATATAGCACATACTTGAAGGTTACATGGTCTACAAATGATGGCAATATTTTCCTTGGGAGAGTACAGTTTGTTTTCTTGTAAATACTCAAAAAGGCTCAACTTCAAGCAGTAATAAACACAAGCAAAAGTGATTTAACCCTTAAAATAAATATTCAGGAAAACCTCTCTGTACATACAAGTGAAAGAATATGTAACACTTTCACGCTAAAAGAAAAAATAAAGAATTTGTTCATATAAGCAGCTGAAATCTGCTGTTCCAGCCCAATGTCCCCAGTAAAGAAGGGAGGCACAAACACAGGTGACTACTGTAGCTCACTATCTTATGGCCTTTTTGGACAGGGACATCATCACCATCATTTTTTTTTAATCCCTTTTGTTATATTTATTTATTACAGCATGCCAAATCCTTTGGCATATGTGATGGCCTTCAATAATCTTTCTTTAAGCTTTTCTTTGCTTGAGTACTCCGGAAGCAAAAGTACATTAAAGCATGTGTGAGATGTAGGTAACCTGTGGGGAAAACAAAAACAAAAAAGGAGAATTCAGTTCTGGGAACATTTAGTACATGCAGAGAAATACATTGCTATTTCACAAATTTAAAATAACTGTAAGATTTATCTCAACTAATAAATTAAATAGAAGCACAGAATTTTTTTCCCATTTACTAACAGCAAGGGAAAAAGATTTTTACCTCTCTGTATCTGGGCCATTTTTGGCTATGATCATCTTTAATTTTCCAAGTCCTCCCACAGGGGCTCTGTCTGTGCCTGTTGTAAACTGCAAGAATAGTCTTTTCTGTTCATCTGTAAATGAATGGACTATTTCCCAGAATTCCCTATTGAGGATGAAAATAAAAATAAGTAAACTCAAAATTCTCTTTGATATAAATGAAACTTTCAGAAATAATCAAACTCTGAAGTTTTAGTAATTCTACCTAATTTTAACATCAGTTTACAAGTGGTATTTGTAAAAAAACAAAGCCAGCATTCACATATTTACCAATCACTGAGATGTAGAGATAGAAGTAAGAAATATTACCAAAACACTGCAGTTAACTGTTTTTTACATATTAACTCACTTAAATGATCGGCAAATGTTCTTCCTTTATTTTGCATTATTCCTACTTCCTCTGGAATTATCCTGGTTTTATTACACTGTCCATTTCTATCATCATCATTTTTCTTAAACTCCACAGTACTAATCACCATTAGCTTGACTAAATTAACACTTACTTTTAAGAACCACATTGAGGGAAAAAAAAGCCACCCAAAGCCAACATTAAAATAAGCACTAGCAATGAATTCACTTAATGTTAACAGAAACCAATCGTGAGGGGAAAAAAAAATGAATATTTGAGTAACTACAGTTAAACCAAACAGAGCAAGAGGTGAAGATTTACAATCCAATAAGTAAATTTACATATCCACAAGTCAGAACAAAGCAGTATAGTTTAAGGGGCTTTACATTACAATTTGACATCAAAAAATACCTTCCCTATTAGCTCATCAGAACAACTTGACACAATCATTTCTCCCATCTATTCATGATGAGAACTCATACTGTGGAAAAAATCCTTTTCTGGTTTCACAGCCGTCTGCATTAATGCTACGAAGAGTTGTAAGGATACTTCACTCTAATCACAGATTTTTATTAAAATCCTGTAGACAAATTGCAGGAAATATAGAAGAGGCGGTAAAGGTAGCTATTCCAGATAAATGAAAAGAACTAAAGACCACGCTATCTTTCACAAAGATGACAAAAATCCTTGAGAGAACTGGATTGTGTAGAACCAGAAGTAAAATACTTGGGACGCAGTTTACAGTAATGGGTACATGTCCCAACATAAATCAATATAAGCAGTAACTTGTTAGGCTGCAATATCAGTAAAACACACAGGAAGTGACTGGGCACTCTCAGCCCAACGTAGCTGTGAGGTGAAAGCCCTTCACCTGAACAACAGGCCATATTCACTGGGGCTATGGTGGATCTGCTGATGGACAGTAACTTACTGAGCTACTCAACACAAATGTTCAGCCAGGCCCTTTGACTCCGTAAACAAATTAGACTGCTGTCAGAAGTTTTTTCCACCCTAACAAAGACTGAAGTTTTCAAGAAAAATCCAGAGGACCTAAGATATAAGGTTTCGCTGACCCTTTCCTTTAGAGGTCTCCAATCAAAGGGGACAAGAAAAAATATTAACAAATATTTCCCTCCTGAAAAATGCTGGAATTGCTTCATTTCAAACTAAAGGAAAAAAGTGCTATTCAAGGGAACTATATATATATATATATATATATATATTTTTTTTAAATCTATAACTGAGCAGTAATAGTTTACTGCAACAATCCTGGTTATACTGGAGGTTATTTAACCACCAAGCATAAGAGAAAGACAAAAACTTCAGGGAAAATATCATTTAAGCTTTATGAAAGCTTATCAGAAGCTAAAGACAATGCTTGTGCTATTCACTCTTTCCTAATGACAGTATTTGAGTAAAGAGAAATTATAGATAAGACCCTTGCATCTCTAGGACTTGGAAATATAATAAGTCTTTCAATTCATTATGAAGAAACAGACATGCAAAGTACTTGTAATCCCTCAGAAATTAATAAAATTACCTAATAATAAGAGAGTCTCTTGTATAGCCACCATCATATTCTGTAGTTTCTTCTAGTGCTTGAAAGTCTAGATTCTGTAGGAAGATGACATTTTTAAAACAATTACTAATTATATACTTAGGATCAAAAATGCTCCACTTTTTCTGGTGTACTTTCAGGATTCTTACCCTACTTCCACAAATAAGTAATTCAATTTCCTCTGGTCTAAATAAATATTTCAAAGGAGATTCATTGGTCACCATGTGGAATCCTCTCCGAAAGGCCTTGAACTGCTTTTCTACTGATTTATTGAGTATATAGTCAGCATAGAGATTGACAAATTCCTGTAAGGAAACAACCCCAAAAAACCTTAGTACTTTGGCACACACTCCAAGTATCTCCCAATAATGCAAGTTCCAAAAATACATTTAATTTTAGGATTCTATCCAGATTATCTGGGCTGTGCTTCTACTCAGCATATTAAAGAGGAAGTCTCAATTATTTCTCAAACAGGCCAAAACATAAAGCCCAGCAGCCACTATAACAAAAGTTATGCCCATTGTAGATACCAGAATATATGTGGCATAACAAGTTATCATCATCCCACACTGGTACTCTCAAAGACAGTCAGACTTTTTTTTTTAATACATCCATATTCACACATGTGTGTGCATACACAGGCACATATGTAGGTACCTATACTTTTTTTTTAAACAAGAGAAGTCTTTTCTGCTTAGAACTACGTTGCGCTATGACAATTTTGAAGGTTTTTAAAGTTTAACTGTAAGTGAAATTAAACCTTTACAGAATCCTAGGTAATCCTATATAGAGCATCTAAAATTACAGAATAGGTAAAGAAAGTTATTTGAGTGCAAAGTGAATTACCTTTCTATTTTCATTTGTAATGGGGATTTTATCACCGTTTTCCTTTAAATCATGCATCATTGGATTGCCAAAGAGATCCGTATGAGATATTTGAAAAGTTATCATCATATCATCTTCCACACTTCCTTCATACTCTAATAGGTCTCTCAAACTCTGATAGAGAACCTAATAGAATAGAAAATATGTCTGTCATAAATAAGTTTCAATATATTTCACTGAATAATACCAGAAGACATGAAATCACCTGCTCCAAAAAGAGTCATTATATTCTATGATGCAGTCATTTAAGAACTCCCATAACAGGCCAGAACAAAAGTCTACTAAGCTCAGTATTTCTAACAACCACCAATAGTGGATGTTAAGGAAAGACAAAAAGAGCCAAGGCAAAGAGTGCTAACTCCCTCAGAGTAGCCTACCAGTATCCAGGAATCTTCCTAAGCTACAGGTTGGACTATTGACTTTAACAGCCACTGATAAACCCTTGGGCATCCAGAACACATCACACCAGTAAATTCAACATGTATGTGTTAAAAACAAAGAAAATGCTGTATTTCATATCACATATAATTCAGGCAACAGACTTGTGCGTCTCCTATGTCTTGGTTTAAGAAAAAGTAGGAAATAATCTTGAAGGAACATGGATGGGACAGTCAAAGAAAATCTCTGTGTGCTGAAAGAGAAAAGAAGTTACTAAGTCCCAGTCTTGCTTTATAAAATAAGCCTAGGTTAGGGTCAGAAATTGCCAAATGGAATTTGAAATTGCTTTTAAGTTTGCTATACTCAAATGAACATTCAGCCTTCCTGCTTACTATACCTGAAAAGCCTAAGATGCTCTTGGAAACTGAAAGCTATGCAGAAGGAACAATTCTGTGGCCCAGACAGAGGTGTAGGACTCAAGAATACAAACTGAAGGTGAAAGAGAAACTGAGTACAATATTTTCAACAGTAAAGTGAAAGTAATATGCTTTCCCTGAATGTTTTAGCTATTGAAAGTTTACCTGTAATCTTCATCCTCTCACTACCTGTAACCTTTCAAAATTTCCACAGCACCTTTAAAAATATTTTACATTGAAAATCACTGGATTTGCAGGTATTGGTTAGTGAGGGCTGGTGAACACCCTATCCTCCATGTTCAATAGTGTTAGAGTAAGTATTATGTGACTTACTACTCCAAATTTCATTTTTGGCTTGAGAAACTATGAATTAAGTGTTTAAGTCATCTTAGAATACCAGGAGTCTAAAAAGGGTGGTTTTAAAAGAAGTCAACATAGGTGTTACAGAAGAAAAACATAAGAGTAGTAGTGGAAAAAAAGAAATTAAGAACTGCCTTGACTGCTTTGTTGCACAGAAATAAATCTACTTGTTCCTTCATGAAGATTCTGAGTTTATAATCAAAACTATAAGAAACTGGGAGCTTTATGTATTTCTCAACATCATTTTACAGAGAAACTGGCCAGACTTGATATGCTGTTACATGTAGCCACCCAAAGCAGACTGAAGAACTTATTTTTTGATTACACATGCTTAACTTTTTGATTAAACAAAAACATACTTTTTTTAAAAAAAAGACATTATCATTTTACTCTTTTTTTTTTTGCATAGCTAAAGATTTTGCATAACTGCTTATGAAAAGGGAAGTTTCCCACCATTTTGAAGTGCTATGAAGCATAATAACAAGTCATACTAGCTAGCATGGTAAAAAGCTACTGGTGATCTTTGACTGAGGCTGGAGCAGGGCCAGGACAACTTCTATACATAGAACTGACATACATATACCGCATATACATACAACCAAGGTACATATACATCTTCTATACATCTGCTTCTTGGATACATCTTCTATACTGTATTTACTAAAGCACAATTATGGCTTAGTGTTTTTATATAGCCATTGGGGGAGGAAAAAAGATGGACACTAATCACTGCTTCCAAACTGTAGGAATATTCATAATTGCCACATCTATCTTGTGCTTTAGAAAAAAGAAATACAAGCATCACACCTTCACATGTCTATTGCTATTTTCACATATTTCATAGAAATCTATTTCTATGAATACAGATAAATAGCAGTTTCATTTTAGGGATTTGTTTGGGAAGGTACTCAGATATTAAGCTGCTCAAGCAGTACATAAGAAATAGGACAAGGGTGTGTTGACACCCAGGCTTATTATTTGTTCACTAGACAATACTGCTTTCTCCAAATTAGATGTAGTAGCAGATTCTATTACTTACCAATTTATTTTAACAAATACAACAGACTCTTCACATAAGTCACAGGTTATTTCACTTCCACCTCTGACAGAGACCTTGTGTTTAATTTAAATATAGATTGAGTTATTGCCTAGAAAAATGCAGTAACAAACTCAAACAACATAATGAACTTACAGGATGAGAGTCTGCCAGATCACGGAAAGTTCCTTTTTTGCCCATTAGCTTCCTGTAGACAACCATGGGAAAATGCACATCCAGTATACAGTTATTGTAAATAGCCAGACCCAGTACTATGCCAATCAGTGTAAACTGACCCTCAGTTTCAAAAGAGGACGGATTAAACCAAAACAGTTTTGTAGATTCATCATATGTGAACATACCTGTAAAAAAAAGTTTAACATAATTATTGTTACATTTCAATAAAAATGACATGCAAAACAACATTATAAACCATTTTTATATTAGAATGACTCTAAAAAAATATTTAACTTAGTGTTATACTTAATGGAAAAGAGAAGCTACTTGGGGTAACTGGAGCTCCTCATAATGCTATTATTCACATTACCCACTGAAAGTGTGTGAAAGTGCACCCATGAGGCCTGCTATACAACATCCTGCAATGTGTGTGCTGAAGTAGTACACACGCCACCTCATCTCCTTCCATTACTGAAGGAGCAGCAGCACATTATCAACACAGATTTTAATTTTGAGGAAAGAATACAATCAGAAACCACGTGGAAGAAATCACCTTGAAGAACTCTAATTACAATAAAGTGATACGTTCCTTCACAGACTTCTCCATGCAGATTCCCTCAAAGTGACTGGTTATTTAGAAAGGGACTAGCTGCAGTCCTATTTCTTAACTGGAAACCATGATGATGGAGCAGGGATTAACCATCACATATGAACTTAAATCAGTTAGATACCTAACATTTTTAGCAACTCAGCGAGGCCCACTGAATTGCTGCAGCTATCGCATAGCCTAACTTGAGGAGAAAATGTAACATGTGGCAGTTGTTTCACAGGAGGAGTTGCAAACTTAACAGCTTGTCACTGTTGAAAGGGGGAGTTTTTGCCAGCTCCCTTAGCTGAATCAGTTGAAGCAAGGTAACTAACTCAGAGGAAAAAAAGTGACCAATTTCCTGCCAAGTTCACAAGCTGAGTAAGTTCATGGCAAGCTTCAATAAACAACCAAACGGGCATGTGCTAAGAGTTAGGAGGAGGGGATAGGACCACACAGACAAAAGAAGGGATAGAGTACCTTACCCTTTTGGTTGTAGCAAGCCAAGAGATTAGCTCTTGTTCATGAAATGAGAGTTTTTATACAGGCTGTGAACTATTTAAAGCAGTGCCAAGATGAAGTCAGTGGCTCAGACTTCATACCAAAGCAAGACTTAAGAGAAGGGAAAGAGAACCTCCTCGACAAGTAAAAGTATATTCCCAGTGATCCATAGCTTGTATAGTTAAGTCTCATGATTCCCTGACAGAAACTACAAAAAGCATCCAGGCTCCTCCATGCGCTGTATGTTATATGCATGTGGTCTAGAAGATGAAGTACATTCACCACAAGAATTTGTCTTGTCAGCTCTTAAAAGATATGCTTATTTACTACCTACAAGACACACATGAATTGGTTATAAAGCCACACAAACACAGCCACCAAACGTCTCCCAGCGCTGAAGATAAGATGCCATCCTCAGCCAAGAGTTCTAGTCTAAATTCTCATTCACCTGAACCTGAAGGAATGAACTGCAAATTCATTCAAAGAACCTGGCCTATTCCCCAAAACTAAGATTGCTTATCTCAGTAAGGTACTAGGACAAGGTGAACTATCAGGGTGGCACATAAATAACAAAGACTAATATCAGGCAAGGAAACTGGAAATCAGAGATTGATGTGCACATGCACATGTAGGAGAAAAAGTAGAAGCCTACGTTCCATTTGCTGAATTGGCTGAAGTTTACAGTGACTTCTGGATTACTGGCAAAGTAAAAGTAATGACTTGTACTTTCTGAAAGATGATGGAAGAGTTAAACAATCAAAACAAACAACTCTAGCAAATTTTTATTAATGGAGGACTGACTGTTTACCCAGACCCATATCTGGAAAAACCTTAGTGTAAAATGCAACATTTTATTCACTGACCAAAAATTAAGACTACAGTACATTAAAACCACAATAAAACACCATAAGAAAGGGAAGCTGCAATACAGAATGTTACTAACTGTCATATTAAGATATCCTACTTCTCTTTTACAGAATAAAGATGTCTCCAGGCATACCTATGACAGCAGAACCACCTTAACTTCTATTTAAAGGATTTCCTTTACTTTCACTGCTAAATAAAGGGTTTTCAGATAACAGAATGTATAAAAATGGATGCATAGGAGACTGGCACAGGAAGCAAGGGAAAAAACAGTAATAGGGAAATGCAATTGTTAAGCTGGTAAAACTTTGGCTCGGATGTTATAGCAGACTACTAGCAGACTTCTTAGTTCTTAGTTCTTCTTAACCACCTACATTCAAATTTGACATTAGTGCCACAATTTAGACCTGCATCAATTTCAGAGAGAATCCTTAGAAGAGCTGAGACTTTTTTCTTTATCAGATTTTTCAGGCTAGGGGAGAAGAGAGAGGAAATAGCTCAAAAACTCACCATAGTCCTACTCTGGTTGTACTGCAGAAGTTCCTCCTCTTTAGTTTGATTACTAACTCTAGAAGCTAATCATGAAGCAAGGCGAAGAGAAAGGTGAGAGAACAAACTGCAAAGGAACCCTGTACAACTGATACAGACATAAATGTACAATAGCAGCTTTCACTAACTAAACACATTTATTCCTTTCATTCCTCCTTAGGATGATGACTGATGAATGAAATGCTGAGCCTCAATGGGCCAAGTACCCTCACCAAGGAATCTGGGGAACTTCAGGAAAAAAAAAAGCAGCAGATGGAGAAAGATATTGCATAAAGCATCCTTTCAGAGAAATAAGTACTTTATTAGATAACATACCAATATCTGGATTGAAGATTTCTTCCACAACCAGTTGAAAAAATTCTTTGGAAACACCTCCTTCATCTACCCCTTGCTCTCCTTCAAATTCCACATACAATTGCTTCTTCAAGTCTGCAGGATTTTCCATGGCAATCATCTCTAGCTATTGAGCGAACAGATAAAAGCATTTCATTAGTAACGCTCAAAGAGTAAATGGAGTACCAAAAAACTAAATCAAAATCACCCTCAAAACCCAAGAAAAAAAAAATCAAGTTTAAATCACAACTATAGGACATGGGGAACCAATACTAAAGCACTTTAAGCACATATTAGAATTTGAAGATTAATGAAGCAAGAAACTTATCAAAGATCTGATCTGCCAGCCAATTAAGTCTGTTAGTGTCCTCCACTTTTGCTTTCTGTTTTTTTTTCTTTTAAGCACTTATTCTAAATAATTCGTATTGTATTGGACAAAATGCACAGAAAACATGAAAACGAGATGTATTACTGGGATAACTAAATTCACATGAAAACAAAAAGGGAATGCAATTTGATCTACATGGTTCACAACTAATGGTTTTGTGAAAGGATTATATAGATACTTTTTCGGAACCTTTATGTAATAATTTACAGTGGAAGACAAAAGACAGTATTTATATCTCACTAACAAAGAGCTGGAAAAACAGAAGTAAAAGACATGACACTCAAATGGGTTCCCTTTTCTCTTGACCCTGGTGAAGAAGAAATCTCTTGTATTTATTTTTTCAGTACCTTCAAACAGAGCTACTGCATCGTTTCCATGGAAGTGAGAAGTTAGACCCTTTCCTATCAAAGATGATAATTTCTATATAAAGGCCATTGCAGGTCTGTGTCACTTTTCTCCCACACAAATTTATCCATTCAGTTATCAGAAGTTCAAATCAAATTAGAAGTTATGCAAGAATATTTTGCAGCTGATAAGAAACATGCTGCTTAGAAGCATAAACATAATGGACAAACCTGTGCAGCATGATTATACTAAGCGTATCTGTATGAAGAAGAAAATCCAACAGCAAGAAAGCAAGGCACGCACCTGTAAATTCACCTACCAGGACCATACTGTCTATCATCCAGGATGGCATACTTACCAGTTAGTGTTCTTAACAAGCTGACCCATTTCTTTTCATGCCACCAGCCTACCCACATACACATGCCAACACATCCTTTATGTCCCAGAATTTAACTACAGAAGTGTAAAAGACTAAGTGAACAGAACAAAATAGAGCATAAAGAGGAAAATAATGACACCACTAGTAAAATGGTACCACCAGCGAGATGAGTTTTCTTCTGATAACTGCTAAGTCAACCAACCATTTTACACAAGCAGCACAGCAGGGTAGATGAGTGACAAAGCTAAAGGTGCTTAGCGTAAGGGTTTTGAAGACTCTGAAGCTCCTCATGCAAAGGGGGTAAGTGTGGGGAGAATGATATTAGCTGGTACTGAAAACCAGTACCAGGAAGAGAGACAGGAAAAAAACCAAGCTTTATATACTATGGAGTTAAAAAAAAAAAAAAAAAAAAAAAGAGCCATGAATGAAAGTGAAAACAAGAGAGTTCAAATTAGCAGATTAGCATGTATAAGAAATTTACAGGGCTCTTTAGAGAACTTACTTATGTGCTACCTACAGCAGTCTGTCCATTACACATCCTTTGCAGCAAACTATTTTAGCCCTTACGGAGACTAACCAAGATTTATTCTTTAAAATTCACTGTATTTTGTCAACAATACTTCTGCAATAAAAACAGCTTGCAGTCCCCCTGCCCTCATTTTGATAGCATGTAATGAGGATATCCTCATCACAAGCTTACCACAACAGTGTTGCTTTTAATCTTGCCTTTCATATAAATTTTAAATTACACATTTTACAGAGGTATTAAAAAAATTTACTCCTGAACAGCACAGCTGAGCTTGATCCTTGTTCTAAATACAACTGGTGGATGTTTTTAGAAACAGAGGAGTAGTATCTATTTGCAGACCGTAAGTACAGGTTATTGGTTCAAACTGGATGGACAGAATCCTCCTGTCAGAATCCTTTCCACTTAGAACTGATACTAATACTTTTCTTCCCATTCATGACTTTGTTGGCTTTGCAATATTTACCACCAGCAATTAACTATTTTGCAAGTTTTACAAATTCTGGTAAGTTCTGACAAATCAGGTATTGCCTGTGCATCTCCTGCAGGACAGCAACAGTTTGTCATAGCATAAAGGCTCTCTTGTGTTACAGTGATGTGTTTGCGTTAAGCAGAGTGCTCATATTTCTACATATAAAGAAATTTTTAAAGTTATTTCAAAATGATTTTTTGGATGAGACTGCTATGCTGCAATAAGTGACGGAAAAGAAAAGTAGTAGTAAAAAGGGGGAAGAGAACACTCTTAACTGAGCACTGCTGGTTGGGCAGACTGGAGGACTGCATGAATGTCTGCAAGGAAATCAGATAAAGGATTACCAAAAGGCCAGTATTTCGAGTCAAAGCCTGCTGTTTCTTGAAGTAGATCCTATAACTGGGATAGTGTTGCTAAGCTGCTCAATTGAAGGCTGTGGATTTAGCTGCTCCTTTGAATGTCTGTGTCTCTCATTGATGCTTAAGAAAAATTGGACTCAGTGGAAAACACAGTATTAGTCACTATACTAAATAGAAACTGAATTTCAGCAGAACTCCAGCACTGATTCTAAACCAAGGAAGTATGAGCATCAATTTAAATGCTTTGTTGTTTTTTTTTTTTTTTAATCTATCAGAGCAACCTCAATCTTGTCACATAGGTGCTGCCAGATAAACTCAATCTATGTTTACGTGAATTCCCAAAGTTTTAGAAGCTTGTGTGTTTTCTGTCATGATGGTTTGAATGGCCAAGCAGATACAGTCGTCATTACATTTTCCAAGGACTTTCCAGAAAGTATGCGTATTACGTGTCTGAAGCCATATCACCAAGAACTGACCATCTACAAGTTGAAGAGCTGAAAGTTGAGACATCCTTTTATACAGAATATCTGTATTTTCTTGGTTGAAACATGCTATTGTGCCACAGCATATGAGACTGGATAACTGACTTCATTTATAGAACACTGTGCTTTCCTGAAAGACCCGTGCATTAATATATTCCATCGGAGTTTAGCTACCTTCTTAAAATTGATAGTAATTGAAATAATCTTTATTCAGTTATAACTATTAAAAGAACAGAAAATAAATCAAGCTATTGCAATGTAACAAAAAAGTTCTCTTCAAGACAGTGGTGGGAATACTTTCCATGCTAGAAGGCAAAAGACATGAACATAACTGAGTTTGAAAGTACCAGTGACATCTCATGACATATATCAGTCACTACGTTTTGTGGAGAACTGCATGTGAAGTAGTACCCTAAAGAAAAGTGACCAAGAAACATTAAGTCTATTTTTACAGTTCATGCATATGCTTGCCTGTACAGCCTCCTACATCTGTTCAGTCGGACATATACAGCATGCAACAAAGGCATGCTAGCGCTGAGATTTTTTTCAGCTGAACATATAACACATACTTACTGTTAATGCAGCTCAAAGCTCTTGGAGTACTTTGTTTCTGATGCACTACGGAAGAACCTGTCTACCGATTTTAGCTGCTACATAGGAGTTTTCGCTCATTAATACATTTAGCAGAGTCATTTACAAATAAGAGAGGCTTGCTGTCTGCCAGCCCTCTAAATTCAACCTGTAATTCATCAGAGTGAGTTTCTAGTTTGCGAGCGAGCACCAGCAAGATTCTCCTAAAAGGATCCACCAAATTTTCTCTTGCAGAACTTGCATATCACAGTTGATACTCTTTCAATTACTGCTACTTGAGAAAAAATTCACAGATAATCTGCAAAAAAGAGTAAAGTCAGAAGAAGGGGATGAAAGAAATAGCCTGTAGGGGATGAAGAGGCAGAAGAGGGGATTTGAGGATGAACTTCCTTTCATGTTACCACCTCCATGTAACGTGACTCAGCAGTAGCACAGCTAACTTTTTAAACAGAAACCCCGTAGAGACAAGAATGCAGGTTAACTGCTTTCAAGGACTGCAGACTCGAGAACTGTGCTACCAACTTCCAAACGTAAGGGTTCTATAATAAAAGTGAGGACTAACATTTATCATCCCCCCAACTTTTCGGACTAACATACATACAAATAAGTATACAATAAGTATATAATACAGGAAAGCACACTTCTTTAGGTCCATATTAACAAACAACAGAAAAATAAAGTTTCTGATGGCATGCATGCAAAGAAACTGAACAATGAATCTGTAAATGAAAGTTTTGCTTAACTTTATTTGTTCCAGAGTGAACTGCGATTCTTTTACTAACAGCTTTAAACAAGTATTTAAAAGGTGTTACTTTGAATTCCCAATATTACATAAGAAAAACCTCTAGAGTAATAAAATCATTTGCCAGTGCTCGTATTTGTTATAATGAAGTCAAGTCCCAAAAGTGAGAGGACCTACATAATGAATTCTAAAAGTTTAAATACTTAAAGTATTGATAAGGGAAAAACAGCCTGCTGATAACTTAATGAGCCTGACCAAATAGCAGAGAAAGATCAGTACTTTGCCCATTTGCAAAGGTAAATCATTATCAAAGCTGACTGATGCATTTGCTTGAAAAATATGTAGCATCAATACAAAAAATATGATTAAGATCATCTCATCCTCATTTTAACCAATATTTTTGAGAATGCTTCTAGCATGCAATTATCAGAGAGTTAATCCATATATAGTCAAAAACATCTGCAGTGAGTGTTCTCTAGAAATATAGGTCTAGTGAGATGAATATGAAAATACTTACAATTCACACAACTCTTAGTATTCAGAACAAGAGTTTCATAAAATTCAAGCCTCTGAAGTTAAAATTGCAATGCCTAAGAGTAAAATATTAGAAATACTACTCACCTGTAATTTAAACATATTTAGGAACTATTTTGACAGTGAACAGATCTAAGAATATGCTTTTACAAATGACCACCATTACTTCGGCAAGATCTTTTTAATAGCTTTCAGTGAGGCCCTTCCAAAGTTCAGTACCACATCCAAGACTGCAACCATCACTGATGCAAGCCCACACAACGTAGCCTTCACATAGTTTTCATGTTGCCAGTGTTGCTATTGAAGCACACACTACCTGCCTTAAGTAATTTCCCGAGTTCTGGACTGCTCCTTGAACTAGCAAAGGGTGCAAAAACAGCCTCAGGTTACTTCAGGAAGGTCTTCTTGACCTGCAGTTCCAACTTTGATTACAATCAGAGATACAGTAAGTCACTTTTAGGACTGGGACATAAGACTGAAGATTTCTTTCAGACCTATTTCACACCCATTAGGAAGTGAAAGCAAATTGTGAAGGTTACTAAAATCACTTCCCAATTTGACACAGAAAGTCCCTCTAACAGCAGCATATAATTCTATAACAGATTTATCTAACAGATAGATCAGGCATCCACTGCTGGAAGAAAATAAGAAAACAGAAAATACAGAACAGTATTTTCTCAGTATATTTTTCCAGCAGACTGCAGCTTAGAGACTTCCTGAGGTATGTTTAGGGGTCACAGCCAAATGCCTGTATTTAACAGCTTTTGATGGAACTTACTTTCTTGAGTATCTACACTTTCTGGGGAATGAGATCCATAATTTAAATGTACACTGCATGGAAAAAATGTCCTTTTGCTTATGTTAAGCCTGCTTCCTGATAATATGACAGGGTGCTACCAGCTATGAAAAGCTATTTCCTATTCATCTTTTCTATGCCATCTTTTATGCCCTCTCAGTCATTTAATCTGAGTGGAAATAAGTTTAGAGAGTTTGTCTATTGCATCCTTTTTGATATCACAATGAGGAGAAACAAAAATAAACAAAGACATAGGCACACCACCATAAACAGAGACACTGTATTGTTTTATTCCCTTTATTTCCCTTATTTATTTAAAAACTCTTCTTAAGCATAGATACCTCTTATCATCTATTAAAACATATCAATAGTTAAAAGGTGACTTCTGTACCGACTAAGTATATTTATCAACACAGTTTCCTCTAAGTCTACATCATCTCACAAGAGCTATCTCACCGCATCTGTTTGAAACGGCATCTACAGCTCCCTTCCTCCAACTAGGAGGGTACGTCTTCATTCAATCTCCATTTTTCTTGAATATAATCTCTTTTCCACTTTTGTGGAAAGTGCCTGGCCTGCACTTGTTCTCATTGACAATAACAATTTAGCTCAGATTGCTTGAATTTAGTGCAAATTTATCTTTATTTTCTGTCTCAGAATAAACAGTTTAAAATCCCTGCTCTCCTTGGGGTTTCGACAGAGTCAGGTCACCATAATTTAACATGTTCTGACAGCTTATCTTAACAGCCATAGAAAGATCCATAGTAACTGCCCAGACATGTACTCGTAGACTGGCTGTGCCAGGCTGCTGCAAATGCATCACAATTTAAATTAATATGCTAGAGTTTAAACTGATTTGATTTAGATTACTTACCTTTCCAACAGACCAAGAACATGCACAGTGATGACTACTGTGGCCCAGCTGAAATATAGTAACTACACCAATTTGATGCTGCCCATAAGCTTTCTAAGTAACACAACATACTTTCTCCCCTCAAAGACTTCAATGCCTTTCCACAACAAGCAGTATGCAGAAAAATGCATTTTCCTCATATTTACATATTTTATTTCCTACCATGAGCATAAGGAGGAAGCTGTGCTTCCTCTCTGCTGGAACTGATATTTAAAAGAACAGCTCCCTAAAACTAGTTCTTACCCTGTTTTAGCCCATCCTCTTCTAAAGCAGTAGTACTTTGCCTCCCTCTTTTTCAGTATTTATTTGAAAGCCAAATTGAGTCAATGAAATAAATTCCATTATATTAACGTGACAAAAATATAATTGGATACAACTATATACCATATAGGTCGCAAAACTACAAAGAACATTCTTAAATTAGATAACTGGTACACAGTAGGGTTTAATTTTAGAACAGTATGTTTCTCATTTGCCTAATATAACTGAGCTTACAGACAAAAGCCATTTCTACACTGCAATTCTTTCCTGTTGGTGCTTGACACAAAGCTTTCCCCTAAGTTGTATCAGCAATCACCAAGCAGCAGCTAGACTGTCTGAAAATTAAGAGGTACTCACAAAATTGAGGTGAGAGCCCATTTAAGGGCCTCACAATTGACCTTCAGTAGCAGTTGAAGAGGTAAAAATTAACTGCAAGCAACAGCTGGATTGAGAGATGAAAAGAGGTACTGTTCATCTCCCCAAACACACAATCCGTCTGGCTATTCAACAACAAGCTTTAAAAGCAAGTTTAATTTAAAAGTTTGCAAACACTGTTTTACTTAATAACAGAACACACAAAAATGAACTCCTGAAGAAATAACAGCTGAGTAAACAAAAACTAAGAAAGGACGAAAGATCCTAAAATTAAAGGATGTATTTATGGAAAAGAATTTAATGTCAAATATTTTTCATAGTTTGTATCCTGTCTTCAAAAAAAAAAAGTATCAACAAACTGCTTTTATTTTAAGTTTTACTTTAAGAAGCCAGCATATTTAGAGACAGGCTGCTGTCAGTTCTCAGGTACTGATAGGTCTTACTTCCTCATTCTCAGTCATAACGTTATTTACACAGAATTGCAACAACACTTGGAAAAATAAGAAGTTCTACTTATGCAGTAGTTACTCTACAGACTTTTATATCTGGAAGTTCTGAAGTCCACAAGAAAGAACACAACTGAAAGGCTTTAATTCAAACTTCCATTTGAAACCTGCCCCCCCCCCCCCCCCCCCCCCACTATCAGAAGATGATCCAGGACAGTCAAAGAAAACAAGGTACTGATACAGAAGTTGTCCTCTCTAGAGGATATCTAATACATGAAACACTGCATTCCCAACCAGTCTTGTTCAGTTAGTCAAAGGCTGTGTCGTTTGCACTAGCCAAAACCAACACACTTAAGTTCTATGTTGCTGTATGACTTACCCGGACAAGTGCATCATCTATGATGTGATCACGTCTCACTTTAAGTCGCAAATATGGGTTGAGCTGCTGTCCTTGAACTAAGCTGTAAAGCACAGTTATGCGTCGTTCACTGTACATCCGGATTCTGTTGTCATAATACAATCCCAGGTTCTTGGTAACAGCATTCAATATGAAGGGACATGTCATAAAAGAGAACTTATTTTCTGTTTCTACTTTGAAGAAAGTGTAATCTTTGTCCATTTCTAGAACATCATTCAGTGGTTCATTAATAAATTCTTCAAAAGGGATAAGTGGTTTTCTGCAATCTATAGTTTTAACACCAAGTTCAGTTTCCAGTGGGTCTACTCGAGGCCCTTTTTTATTTCTTCTTTCCTCACCCAACAGTTCTTGAAGAGTTAGTTCACTGGATTCTGGGATGGGTTCTTCATCTTCCTCTTCATTGTGATCTGTATCCACATCCCCTCCTACTACATTTGCATAGTAAACCATTTTCAAGCACTTTGAAGCAGCAACAACAGCATCATCATCATTCACTAGGTTACGACTATTGAACTCATTGCTTATGACTTTGTAAGTAATAAGCTGCTGAAATGTCTCCATCATTCTCCGAATTTGGTCTGCTCTGTACTTAGACCACAATCTGACCAGTTTTGCTTGAGCTGCAAGGGGTAGCTTGCTCATTGCCTTGCAAAACAACGGCAGAGCCATTTCCAGATATTCTGGGCTATGAAGATTGCCGTTCTCCATAACAATAATAAACAAATTCAGATAGTTAGGATCCCGAGAGTACACATTATGATAAGTCAAGTCACATTCCACATTAGGTGACAAGTACACAAGTGCATTTAAAAAGGCAGTTTCTATTTTTTCATTAGAAAGTAATCTATCATAGACCCGCCTGACTGCTTCAATATCTACAGACACTTCATCAGGGCCTAGTTTTTGGAGGTTGTTATCTCCCTGTGTGTTATCACCTATTCTTGATGATGATGATGATGCGCCTGAATCTTCTTCCATAGCAGCAGCCGAACAGGCAGCTTTTTCCTTTTCATCTTCGTCTTTATCTTCATCCTTTCCTTGAAGAGACTTGAGCTCTTCCTTGGTGTGCTGCTTGGCTTTTCGGAAACTCTGTACCAATGCTTCAGCACTAGAAAATACTCTCCCAATCACTCTGATTAAAGGGGAATAATCCTCTTTCTCTCGACATAGTTCAAGAATTTCATAGATCTTGTCTTCTGTTAGAAAAGTCACATCTATAAAATTAAAAAGAAAAATCACATTTCTAACTTGCTCTAACCAGGAATCTGCATTTGACATCATTATTAACACACTTTGGAAAGAGACAATGTCAGTGCTTGATAAATTCAAGATAGATATACTTCATAATTTCATTAATATGAAGATTCATGATTTCATTCATTATAGTTTAGTCTAACATTTTATTCATGGATGTCAATGACTGGAGAACCAGCTGCACTAGTAAAACTGTTTTTCAGCTGATTAATAGTATTGCATTGCCTAAACAAGAGCAACTAAAACAATAAGATGTTTAAACTTTAAAAGACTTCATGAATAAAACTGTGCAACAGAGCACCAATGCTTCTGGTAAATCTGTACAGTTAATGCACAAGTCATTAAATTATACCCTAACTAAATTGTATCAACCTCTTCTGTCCACATGCTTATGAAATCAGTGCTCTTTCCCCCAACAGATCTTGAAGAAAAGATTCAGTAATTTTTGTTCTGTATTAATTGGAGGATAAGATTCTTTTTTATTCCTGTTTTTAATGCTTTCTGCAACAGTTTTCATACTAAATTGCTGCTCAGAAGTCATTCCAAAAAACACAACACATGCTCAGAAATTTATGCTACCTTCCAAATTCCACACACAGTTGGGCATGTGGATTATTTCTCTGTACACGAGGCCTCACTGAGGTGAACAATTTAAGTATGCTCATCAACATGCTATTTAAACCAATAAGCTGGTTTACAGACATCATTTGGATGGATTCCAAATATCTGTCTCATTTTACCAATGTGAAATAACTCATTTGTTGGCCCGTTTGTTAATTTTATCTTCCTTTCTCTTTAGAAAAGAGGAGGAGAAAGCATCATTTACAGCTTTCTATGCTAATCCTTAACTGGGACCCACAAACGCTTTCACATCAGGTTTATGTTTTACTACCAGTACTACCAGTAGAATCAGTAGGATTGTTACCAAGTATATTTTTCAGAATCTTGAAAGCATGTTCTAAGTGTAAATATTCAAATTCTTCTAGACCCACGCTTTACTTAGAACTAGAACTGAATCTGTTCAATAGTTTCTCTACAGCTTTGAAAACACACACCACAGAACTGTATCCCTAGACAACACTAGTACAACCACCTCTGGGAAAGTAGTAAGCATACTGTTTTAATGGTAAAGACAGTATATGTTAAAATACTTTAAAATGAGATTGCCTACACTAACATTCGCTCCAAGCAGTCATTAGGTTAAAAATACAAACTAAATGGTGCAAAGACAGACAGACAATCTACTGATTTTTGCAGAGCAACTAACATTCTTAGAGTACATATAACATAGAAAAGATTAAGTTTGTGTCATGCTGTTGGGATGAACTTCTCATCAGTATGAAAACAGTGAAAATGCTTCTAAACTAAGATCTGTCATGCTAAAAAAAAAAAGAAAAAGCAATAGCACTGAAAATATTATGAAGTAATTCAAGCTTAGTACATCTACCGTTTTTATTTGCTGCAGTGCATGTGCAAGTAGCAAACTGGTCTAAAAGAAATTTAACAGTTGATACAGATACTGTTCTATGCCACAACTCCTCAAAATGATGATCACAGCCACAAGTTCATTGGCCCCAGGGCACAAAGATTATTCATAGCATAATAATTACCATTAAATTGTAAATTTATTACTGACATAACACATTTCAAATTCCCATACTTTCAACAGGAATTCCCCTGTCATTCTTTTACAGTTCTAGTGTTTAAGGCACAAAGCATGTGCTGTTTCCTGTTAAAACAGTATTTAATTTGCAGTTTCATGCCAGTTTTAAGTCATATCTTGTGACCATGCTCTAATTGACCTGCCATAATGGTCCTCTCCATTTTTATGTTCTAACCATGATCAGTACTCACTACAGCTGTATCAGGTACTGATCAACTGGAGAACAAACCAAACAAATGAAGTTTCCTTCTAACTCAAGTCAATTATTGGCTGACGTCCGAATTCATGAGCTTTTACACTTTTTTCCCTTCTCACCCTTTCTATTACAACTAAGTGATCCACCAAAGTAAACACAGACGATCTCTCAAACCTTGTTGTGATATTCCATGACAAATCTGTGCATGAAATCAAGCTTTATCAGTGATCCAAGATCCAAAGAGAGACCTTTCAACTTTTTTTTTTTTTTTTTAAATCACACACTTGGGGGAGAAAGAAAAAAGGTTGTGTATGATCTATAAATTGTCAACAACACTCTAATTAACAAAGTTATTAATTATCTTCTCATTATCTTTTATGGAAGCTTTGTCATGTATGTCTGCTCATTGCATGTCCACTGACCTTTCTGTTCCCGCTTTAAGTGTTTAAGTGATAAGAGTTGAAAAGAGCTTTACCAACCAATTATGATACTGATTTTTGAATTGGCAATAGATATAAAATTAAATTTCTAACCCATGCTTTTTACATATTTGTAATTTTTTGTGTTCTTCTTCTTCTTTTTGGACTGTTATCTAAGAAATGTTACTGAGATACTGACAAGAGTCTCCAGATACATTATTCTTAACAGGTAATAGTTTTAGGGCTTAACACTATAGGAGTAATTTAAGTAATTTTCTCTGAAGGGCATTTCTTTCAAGTTATTTAAAACTTCCATTCTATGTCAAACACAAAAGCAAGCTGCATACCCTTTTCCTTGGCTTTCTTAAATTTGACTGCAGTTTTCCCAGCAACTGTGGTTGCAGAAGGATCATGAAAGAATTTTAGTGTGTCAGATTCCTTAGATATAATCTGATTCCAAAGGTAACTAAGAATCTCAGATGAGCTTTAAGAACACATTAATGCTCTCTGTCCATTCAGCTACAAAGACAGGTCAATACTTGTGATTCTGCAACAGATGAAGTCTGAGTCACTGCTTTAGATAACAGACAATCTCTGGAGATAGATCAAAAAGACTGTTAGATATCTATCTTGAGGAGAGACGATGGTAGGATGGGGGAGAAAATCCTATACATACACACACCTCCATTAAAAACACACAAAAATTTAAGAGACAAACATTTATCCCAAAACAGAGACCTAATGTGTCTCTTGCCAGACTAACATTACACTAGATCCCTTTTCCCCTCCCACTTACTTAGATCATAAACAATTGGGGGAAAGTCTGTCTTTTGCATCACGTAAAGAACAAACTGATGCCAGTATTGACTGCAGCCTCTTAGTTCTCGCACAACGCAAACAGAGCTATGTTTTATTGCTGATTCTGTAAGCCTTTTTATTCTTTTCTGAAAATGGTTTCATCTTTCTTGGATGAAACAATGAATTTGAACTTGTGCTTATTTATTGCAACAGTACCTCAAAAAATTTTTGTTCAAAAGGTTAATGGCTTTAAGTTCAACTGGCTTGGGATTTGTTTGCACCACAGATTTTGGTCACAACCAACATTATCCTTGCAGTATGTATTTACTGTCCTAGAAAGTAAGGTTTAATAAACTAAACAGAAGTCTGAAGAGACACGGACAGAACCTTATTTCTCTCCATCCATCCTGCCATTAGCTTACAAATTACTTAGTTTAAACATGTTTTAGCTTGGTTAGATGCATTTTTAAAGACCTCTCCAAAGGCACGTTTTTAGTCAACAATCAAGGTATCAGCTTATATAACAGTCTCTTTCTCTCTAGTGCTTCCTCAAACAACTTTATTTGTAAATAATTATTTTAGCGGTCATAATCAGAAGGCTCACCATTTGGTAAAATGCAACTTTTACACTAAGAGCTCAGTCTAGTACTGGCACAAGAAGGGCAGGTGCTAAAGGAGGGGATAGTCCAACACAAGCCTACTGGACTGAGTTTCCAATTTTGTTTTGTTTTTTAGCCCTATTTCTGCTCTCCCCCCCTCCCCCAAATCTACTATCCAAGCCTACCATCCACGGCATCGTATTTCCTTCAACTGTTATGTTTCTTAACACAGAAACTGGAATTAGTCAAGCAAAGTATAACTTTTATAACTCATTAACTACACAGGAGTTATGAAACAAGGCAGATTAACAAAACTGAAGCAGACATACAACAGGATTTTTAAAAACCTACATATTTGCAAAAACAGTACTCTCAGAAGGCAACAAATGCATACATATGTTAACACAGATGTGGTAAAGATCAAGACTAGGAAGTAGTGTTCAGCATTAACTGAGCCATCTTTCAGAATTTGCAATCAAATATTTACAGGCCAAATATTGTATTGTACTTAAGATGTCAGCAAAACATCACCACACTGAAATATAAAGGCTTATAGTTCTGCATATTAAATGTATTCTATTTTATGAAGATTCTAGAATAGTATCTTACCTTTAAAGTCATCTCTTGGGCCTTGCATTTCCTTCTTGTTCATTTTTCTGTCAGTGCAGGAATTGTTATGGGCACCTTTGGAATTGTTTTCTAGGTAAGCTGAGCTCGTTCCTTTCTTGGAGGGATGAGGATCACAGAGTTTTGCATTAATCTTATAAAGCTCGAGGGCCTTAATGGCTGCTGCATTGTTATCCATACGGAGAAAAGTTGGACAGGAAGCACAAAATTCATTCGTGCAGGCTTCATTTCCACAGCCCTCAGTTAACTGGTGGTAGTAGCGCTCTATTAGATGCTTTGCAGCTGCTCGCTTCCTGTAGCAAACATTCAAAGAGTAAGTATAAGGATTAGTAGGGCTTTTACATACAAAGCTCATTCAAAAGCATCAGCAAGGCAGAGATTAGTCAGGCACTGAAACACAAGATTTCTGAATCAGACGGGACACATCAGGAAATTTTTTAAATGCAGGATTCTCATCTTGACAAATGAAAGTATATTTAACACACAATTTAATTTGTGGGTCATAAGTAAATGAAAGGTAAAGCCTGTTTGTGTGCAGTATTCACTTTACATTACACCAGACACAATCTTGTTCAGTTCCGAACAACCTCAATTGTCGTTGAAAAAGAGTGATTTAGATGCAAAGCAAGGCTGAAAGTAAAACAGAACTGGATCCTGTACAGGTAATGGAGTCTTTGATGTATAGTACTGAGGTACAGTTGCCACGGACAGTGGGAAGACGCATGGAATAAAAACGATCCAGGCATGTTTCTAGCAAAACTATCACTAGTACACTAGGAGGAAAATTGCAAGATTTCAGATGGCCTAGGTTATGTGATACTTATTTAGTTATTTAATCAAGACAGAAAAAAAAGAAAGTTCCTTGCTTAATTGCACTACTGACAAAACCACGATTAGGATAACCTCAAGGCTGAATAATCTCGCCTCACCGTAATAAGGTATATGGTTCTCTTAAACAGATTTGCCAAATCCTCCCCTCTCTCCCACAATTATATATGACATACATATTTTCAAAAATTACAACTGTATCTCCAAGCAATTCAATGTGCTCAGTACTATATATAAACAAACAAAAAATCTAGCTGGGCAATTAATAAAGCCATAGACCTTTAAAGAACCATGCAAATGTTAAAGAATTTAGCTGAAAGCTGAAGGTAATTAGGACAGAACAAAGCCTCATGCAGCACCAAGAGCATTGCATTTCATCATGTTTTGAAAAGAAACCTGAAAGCCTTCGTTTCATTTATGAAAACTAGTTATTAATGGAAAATATCAACTATGAAACAACATTATTAACATTTTGATTAGGTGTAACACCTACCCTTTATACTCAATTTTAGATTAAAAACATAGGAAACAAGATTTTTCATCGGATGTTATGATAATTAACTTAAAGTTGCCTTTTTCAGAAGTTGATGCACATACAGGTTATGTGAAGAAATAATTGAAGTACCAGACCCACTGGAACTACTCAGCACTTGCTGCAACTAGCTGTTAATATGGGCTGGTTAAGTATCAGAGTTTCAATGCAGCTGCTTGAAAAGAGAAAGTGTCCTCAAGTTCTGAAAGTAACTCTGTTGAGGGGTGTATTATTCAGCAATAACACCTTTGCTCCTTCTCTTTCACCCCTCAAGATCTCATGATCCTAGAGAAGAAAGAAAATATTTCATACAAAGAAAACTATTTCCTCAATGTCTACACGATTTTCCAAATGCCCTAGTGAGCTCCAAGATAAAACAGAAGAGAAAAATATCCCTGAAACCTCTAGTCTGAGTTGGAAGACAATGAAAAACAAAGCAGCACCAACAATATCAAATAATCAAAACAAATACTGCACAAACAGGGAACAGCTGTATTCTGATACAAGGAAACAAAGTTCTAGCCTATCCAATTTTTAAATGCAGACTTAGGAAAACCTGCCTCGCTCTAAGAAATATGTATATATGTATTTTTTGATCTTGATCTCTGTCATACTTCAGCTTTTAGAACCAAGTTTAGAAAAACAGAATTACTTTCATACAGTATAAATACAAGTACATGATTTCACAGACACCTATTTCTGGAAAGCCAAGATTTCATGCTGTAATCATTCTTTCAATCATTCTAGACCTCAGATTTAAAGTGTGAAATATTATCATTTGTAAGCAGAGAAGTATATCAAGTTAAACTATTTTTTTTCATTAATAATGAATTTCTACACCTGAGCTATGGCCACAGGTCTCACCAACATGCTCCTTGTTTGCTCTTCTTGCAATCTATGCATTACTTTAATATCTCCATGAAAGGTCCTTCCAGCTCAGCTCCAGGCTTACTGTTCCTTTAATTTCTCTCATCCTGGTCAGTGACATTTTCCCCAGCGCATACAAAGTGTCAGTTATTTCATACTCGCATAATCATTTTAACCTTATCCTTCCTCATCACATTTTCCTTCCACTTTCTCTCTCTACTGCAGTCTAAATGCAAGTCTCAAGATCTTTACTATAATCTTGTTTTTAATGATCTGTGCAATATACCTATGAATGTTATATGGATTATTTCTCATAACTATCCTAAAAATAAATTTCTTAAAGCAGCTGAAGTTGTTATTTAGATTAAATATATGGTGTAAAGTGACCGATTCCCTAAACACAGAGAAGAGCTTACCAGTTTTCAAGCTGGAGAAACTGTTAAAGAGGCATGCACACCTTTCTAGTTTATGTCAAATCTGGTTTCAATATAGTAATTTCAGTGCACAAACACTATTTTGATAATGCATACCATATTAAATAACACTCCATGACAAGTCGGATCATATTCGAAATGCTAGTGGTCAAAGCTAAGCTTAGAGCTGTCACTATCTCTAACAGTTAACTTCTAAGGGACTTGTGTCTTTTGCTTCCATATACACCATGATGGAACAAGGAGAAGCACAGTTCAGGCATTAATGAAAATTAAGTTTTAAAACATGTTATAAAAGCTATGGCAGAACCACTATGAATCTCACATTGATTCTGGATCTTTATGTAGAAAGAATTATAAAAACAAGTTTTGCGTAAGTGAGATTTTTTTTTTTTTAAATAGACTCCCATATCACAAAAATCACTGTACTTGCAAATACAGGAAAGAAAAAAAAAAAAAAACAAAAACCGTCTGCTACCACCACCACAACTGAGCTAGTGCATTTCTAGCAGCCTGTTGTAGATCTACTTACAGATTCACTTTAACTGTCAATTACTGCTCTTAAACTCTTCTGTGCCTACAGTAATATTGCTTGTAACAAGTGTCTTTATTTTGACACATGGCCGAAGACTCACTAATTTAAGTTCTGTGAAATTTTATTAGAGAATGAAGGTCTAACTGAAAATTAGTTTTTTTTTCCCCCAAATCAACTATGGAAACAAACAATACAATTTGCTATATTAACCATAGTCTTAGAAGTTTGTTTTCTGGCTATTCTACAGACTTTTCACATGACCTCAGGCAAGTTATCTAGGTAAATAAGGTAGATACCTAAAAAGGTAGAATAGACTTTACTGAGTCCTCCATAATGGCTGCCCTTAGTGGAGTTAGTCCACCAAAGCATTTCAGGAGAATGCAGTGTGGAGTAAGCTAACATGCGAGTTTACAGAACGGTAAGATATTCCATACCACATCCCCATTTAGGTATTTGAGGGAGTACCTCTACTGTCCAGTGTTAAGGCACATTGCTCGCATGACTAAGCCAAGAGCCTAAGCTTCCTATATTTTTAAGAGAATGTAGAAGGTATCTCCAGAGGACAGAACTATTTCTTTTGTGGTGCATTCCTCTACAACACAGAAAATCTATGTTCTTAGCTTTAGGCACTCATCCATTGAGTGAGGTAATGCAAAAGCACCTCTGTTCTTAGCACATGCTGTACAGTGAAGTCTACAACTCACTCCAAGTGTCTACACAGGATCCAGTGAAGAATAACTAGTCACTTGAATTCAACGATGAGTTTCCTACATATTAGCACACAGACATCTTGCAATGTGGCTAGGACTGCAGTGACTTAATTACATACATGTTTGCAAAGGCGCACACTGTTGTTGCATATCTGAGTATGAAACTGTACTGGCATGGTCACAGTTGCAAAGGCTTCACGGATTGCCATAGGGACAACTCCCCACACAGAGGGCTTTCTATAACCTCCACAGGCAAGACTCCCTACTTTAGTGGGGGGGGGGGGGGGGGAAGAGGAGCCTAAAACATACATGTTGCTCCTTCCCCAAAGTTCAACAAATTCACATGCACCTTTTCTACAAAAAGTATTAGCTGAACTACTTTTGTAGTACTTAAGAATAAAATAAGGATGCCTTTAGGCATTTTAATTGTTCTTAAGCAAGAGAAAGCCAACTGTAATTACTTTGCATTTGTAATTGCAATGCTGCCAAAACTGTGGAGTATCACTAGAAGTGTGCAACACTGAGCCTCTACCTTTCCTTTTATCTGTGCAAAAGTGTATTGAGTTGTAAAGTAACTTTTGGATATCTAAAACATATACGCAAGCTAAGAAATTGAATGTGCTGAATTTGTTTTATCTAGCAATTCAAAAGTTGCTATGCAACAGCACATAACTTGCATTTCTCAAATATCTTAAATTAAATATACAGAAATACTACATAAAGCAAATGCTATTGTGCAACAGAGAAAATGAGAAATTTAAACATTTAAGGAATTTTAGAAAAATCTGAAGTACATAGTCCATTACATTTAAACTACAAAAGAAAGAATTTTCATACAAGTTTTCAATCTTATCTGAAGTTAAAAATATCTGTATAAAAGCATCATTCTAGCTTTAAATTTACCTAAATTTTAGAAATAGTATGAAGGATTCATAGCTGTCTAGAAATATCAACATTAAATGAAGCATTAAATAAGATGTTTCCAAACAGTTTCTACCTGGGACACATACTTGGGAAAACTTTTATATGATTTCTACACAGAAGCCTCATACTGCTCTGAGATGTCCAATATTAACAAACAAATAATTTACAATGGCCTGTTTTAACAAAACCATTTGAAATTCAGAAGTGCCAAAATGTTCATAAGCTGTTTCCTTTCTTAAGGCAAAAAAAAGACAACAAACATACTACTGGAATATCCCAAACAAATGAAAAACAGTAATGCTTATGGAAACTAGAGGAAAATCGATGTTCGTCTTTTGGATAGGAAAAAAGAACTTTTTTTTTTTTAAAGTACTAATAGCAAAACAACTTTCAGTATATGCCTTAACAGACAAGAACATAAAGCGACTTACACAGTTGCAACAATTATACCATACTTGAGGAAATAAAACGACCGGCAGATCAAAAACAGTCAAAAGCCCGAAATGTGGGTTATGAATGGACATCTTTGTGACTCTAAATACTGCTTTTTGAGAGTTTCAGTTTCAACCTTTGCATGTTGGTTTCCTTCTTCTGTTTAGTTAGCGTAATAATGGCAGCACTGGAGAAGTTTCCAGTAAAGGCCCTGCCCACACATACCCTTTTGAAGTGGCCTGCACACGGAATTGCCAAATGTTCCACCCGGCGCTGGAGCCAAGCCCTGCCCCTCGCTTCCAGGGATCTTAGAGCACCTTTTGCCTGCCTCAGCCCACAGGGATCCCAGCTAGCCTACGTGCACAAACGCACTGGGGCACGGAATTAGCGTTCTCCAGACCTCGTTCCTTCCTGTGCAGTGCATTCCCACGGCTGGGGGCTGAAGCGTGACCCTCTGGGACCGTAGGGGCTTTGCCCAAGGGACCTCCCCCCTCCTTGCGTATTCTAGATCCACTCTGCCCTTGAGAACACCGCACGCTGACAAAGGTAGATAGGGCACTTCCTCAAGAAGGGCCACCTGCAAACACGTAACAGAAGAGCTGCCCCAGCTTTACGTAGCAATAAAGAAAGAGAGCTAGAGGGGCAGGGGGTCAAGAACATGGTCAACATATAACTCAGTCTTGTCCCACAGACTAAATTACCTTGATACAGTCCTATTTGGGACATGCACCCTTCATTACTGCCCTTTTCTCTTCCTGTTGTTAGAGCTAGGACTCTACGGCGCAAACATGGTTCCATGGACCAACTAGTATCATATTTATTTGTCCTTTGTAAGAAGCATGCAGTGCCCTGTCACCTATGCAATGCCTCCAACAATCAGTTAACCAATAAATTGAGATGAGCAGCATACTGATTATCCTGATTTTTCAAACCAAGCAATTTCAGGAAGAATGCTTGATTTTTTTTTTTTTTTTTTTGCAAGATATTACAGACCTGAAGGCATTAAATAACTAGTTTTGGGGAAATTTAAGTTATTAGTTACTGTAAGAAGTCCACAAATATAGATGGCAAGGAATGTAGGCATATTACGATACTGTACCATGTTTTAAGAGGCTATACTCATGTTCATAGACTCAGTGCCTTCTAAAGAGGCAGGGAGAAAGGTAGCCTTAATAAATAAATTTATGCTCTTAAGAAAAAAAATACAAAGTAACTTGAATTACTGCTGGAATAAACTTAGTAATAAGCTTAGGATTAACTATAAACTTACAATTTCTTATTCAGTTTGAATACATTTATTAATGTTAATATTTTAAAGAAAAAACCCTCAATCAGCTGTTAAACTTCCAAAGAATAATTATGACTACTTGGTAAAAAAAAAAACGCACAAAATATTCAACAGTTCTCCAAATTTTGTTTTAAAATTACTAAGTAAGGAGTCCTAAACTCTAATACTCTGTACTAGCTGTGAGGCCACAATAATGCTATACCAACTGTGTCTAACTGGAAAGAAATGGAACGACACTTTCCCAGTAACTTCACATACTTGCTGGAACCATTCAGTCCGACTGTCATATATCCAGGACAAAACAAACTATGATATTTTAATTAAGTATTATGCAAAATACATATTGTATACTACCTTCCATGTTTTTTCCCTAGGTTAAAACAAGTCCTAACACTCAAGCAAGAACAATTACAGAAACTAAACTCCATGTACTGAACAAGCTTAAATTTGTCAAGCATGAATACTTATACACTGCATTCTGATCAGCAGCTCTACCAAGAAAGGAGACTGATGTGTCACTGCAGTGTTATCATTAAGGATATCACAATAGTAACCTGGAGACATCAACTCTGTCTACTTCTGGACAACCAGAGTGTCCCAGTAAAAAGCATGATAGAGGGGAGACACTATTCAAGAGAAAAAAAAGTTGATATATGAAGAGGACTGACCATTGCAACATGTAAGAAAGACCTGCAGAAAAGAAACCTAAATGCTGACTCCAGATTTTTTTTTTTTTAAGTCAGGTTTCCATGGTTACACTCTTCTGCTATGCCTTCATGCCTTATGACACTGTCCTAGAAGCATGACCACGGTCATGCAGAAACCCTGAGTGTAAATAACATGGGGTCAGAAGATGTTAAGCACCCTAGTTTCCAGTTTAAGAAGAGTCTAGTATCTGTGGATTGAACAGTTTCAGAGAGAATTATTCCTACCTTAAGCTGTTTGTTTGTTTTTAGCTGGTAAAATTACAGTATTCTCCAAACCCTGTGGGAACCAAGGTCTGTAAAACAGTTGGTTCAGTTACATTTTTCCATTTTTTTAAAATATAAAATGCATCTTTTTCCCCACAAAAACTTCACAGCAAAATCTTGAATTCCTGTTCTTTCAAATTGTTACAGAAATAGCTCACCTCATCTTATTGCACTTTTGCTCTTGGAAAGAAAGATAAAACAGACACTGTTAGTGTAATTGAAGTAGTTGCCAAATTTAAGACACTAATAATTCTGGAGTAGAGCAGATACACAGTCTTACTAACTGATGAAGAGTCCTCAAGGGCATCACTGCCTGGCTAAATGATGCATTGGAAGAGGCTCTGTGAAGGCATTGTTAAATTCATCCTACACAGAGCATGATATAACACCGTGCAAGGCTCCAGGTGTGCAGAGAGATACCTCTTACAACTTTTCTTTCCAAGAATGGCAATAAGCAGCACATGCCCCCCCACCCCAAAATCTCTACATGTGGCAAGGTTTAATAGAGAGGCCATGAACATGATGTCCCAGGGCTTCACCATGCAAATCTACCAGTGTTTTTACAGAATCACAGAATAGTTGTTGGAAGGGACCTCTGGAGATCATCTGCTCCAACCCCCCTGCTCAAGCAGGGTCAGCTAGAGCACATTGCTCAGGACCATGTCTAGTTTGGCTCTGAATAACTCCAAGGACTGAGACTCCGCAACCTCTCTAGGCAACCTGTTCCAGTGTTCAACCACCCTCACAGCGGTGAAATGTTTTCCTATGTTCAGGTGGAACTTCCTGTGTTTGTGCCCATCGCCTTTTGTCCTGTCACTGGGCACCACTGAGAAGTGTCTGGCCCCATTTTCTTGACACTCTCCTATCAGATACTTACATGCATTGATGAGATCCCCCTGAGCCTTCTCTTCTCCAGACTGAACAGTCTCAGCTCTCTCAGCCTCTCTTCCTGTGAGAGATGCTCCAGTCCCTTAATTATCTTTGTGGCTCTTCACTGGAGTCGCTCCAGTATGTTCATGTCTGTCTTATAATGGGGAGCCCAGACCTGGACACAGCACTTTCCAGGTGTGGCCTCACCAGGGCTGAGTAGAGGGGAAAGATCACCTCCCTTGACCTGCTGGCAACACTCTGCCTTATGCAGCCCAGGATACCATTGGCCTTCTTTGCTACAGTGGCGCATTGCTGGCTCATGTTCAAGGCTATGCTCATGTTTCTGGCTATGAGAAAAATAGTTTAAGGTGCCCTATGTCCAGGAAGCACCAAGGTGGCAACTGAAAGCAGGCATGATGAAACACTAATACCTATACAGTCACTGTATGTATTTGCAATGGCCATAATTTGTTTTTCTGGCACATTATTTGGAAGCTGCTGGAGAATTTTTCCTTTGCCATCTTTCAAGGGAAATAGAGCAAATATTGAACCTACTCCAGTGTGAGACAACTGTGTGTCAAATGCAACTGTAACAACACTTTAGAAGGAGGTTCAAAGACTTAAAAAGAGCAGAAATGTCAAAGTTGTAAAGCATCCCATCCTCAAAACCAGAAAGAAGAAAAGTTGAATTCACAGAAAACCCGCATCATATCAGAATATCAACACCCTGGCCTTGATATGTGGCAATATGTAACAGAGTGAAGATGCATGAATTGGTAAGAAGATTCAAGTTATTGTTAAAGTAAGCAATGAAAAACTGCAATTTAGCTCTAAACAGATTTTAAGAAAGTAACACTAATCGAAGCTGGAAGTTATTGCAGACTTGTGACAGAAGCAGACAGGTGAAGGCACTGATCTCGAGGAAAAAAAAAAAGACATGAATGAATTCTAAGAAAAAAAAAGGTCTTAACTCTGAGCTAACACCAAGATGCTAATCAGGCATAAAGCTAGAATTTGAAGAGTTTGGGATAAGTAAGACTCTTACCCATGGAAGAATTTGCTGCAGAGTCTGAAAGAGTCAGTATATTTTTTTGCTTTTAATTAATACATGTGAAACACATGTAACTATGCTTCTAATACAAAGCTTTGCTATGCAAAACAAAGAACCAAATGTTAGCCAACCAGAGCAAACCAACTTATACATTTTTTGTGCAGTTAACAAGAACTTGCATAAGTCCCTGCATTTACTAATGCATTATTGGCATCTAAACAACATAGCTATTCTAGGTGTACAGTAGGTTTGTAGGTCAAACTCTGTTACCAAGCATGTCATCCCATCTTATGTGGTAAGAGCAACTATGTAGCAAGATTGCAGAAATTCTCTGCAGTTGGTGATGCACACATTATTTTAAGATACAGTATTAAAAACTCTGTTTCTGCAATTATAACATACATTGATACTCAGTATTTGAGTATAACTGCTACTATATATGTGGATCCCTACAGCTTGACTGGCTGGCATCTATTTTAGACAAATAACAGGAGTCTGCATAATCAGAACAATTCTGATGACCATTCTGCACCCTCAAAAAATCTTGCACATACAAAACCTTGCTACTACAGATTTTCATTTCTTTCAGGTTTATATTTAAGGAGTAGAACATTCCCCCCCAGCAGCTGGACAGCACTACCGTAACAGATGGGAAAGGAGAGGTAGAGCAAACTCTCCTTCCCAGAGGAATTGCTCCTCTTAGTGCAAGAGGAGACTTCACTGCTGTGAATGGCCCAAAATACATGGGGAAAGTGCTCCTTGTTTCCTTTTTACTTTTAAGGATAGGTATGCAGTCCAATGCTGAGGGGCTCACCTCAACTTTGTCCCTTCAATTTGGGCAGTTACAGCAGAGAAGTCCTTGAGCACTTCACACCATGTCCCTAGCCTGCAAAACACCCTAAAACTGGCATCCAGCTCACAATGTGTAAAATGCTAGACCACTTAGGGGAGGGTGGGGAAGAGATGACTAATTTGTTTAAGGTTGCAGAAGTTGTTTGTGGTAGAAGAGAAATGAACCCAGATTTTTTGAAGCCTAGCACAGTACCCTAACCACTGGGCTACACTCCCTTTATTATTTTGCTTTCCTGGCTTAGAAGAGAAGTTCCGATGTTTGTGGTTTCCCTATTTGAATTCCAGGAGAGGATGGTTCAAACAGCTAGAAAAGAATCTGTGTTTGCTAACTAACAGAAGAAAACTCCAAATAACTTTTTATTTTACTTTAAAACAGTCCCCTCATTCCCCCCAAACCCTTTTCAATTTGAAATGGAAACAAACATTTTTGCCGAACACAATCTTGCTTCAAGTTAACCTTGACTTTTAGGCTGATGAAGATCCCAGCAAAGCTCAGAACTGCTAGCAAGAAGCTAGATGAATACTGCTTAGTGAAAGGAAGATAATTTTCTGCATCTAAAAGTACCTAATACACGGATTTGCCAAATCAAGTCAGACTTTTTTCTTAGTTCAGCAATCCATGATAGATACTAGCAGGTACTGCACCTTAGTACTGAACTGTCTTTAAGCCCACGCAATGTGTTAGTGAATAGCAGGTAGAAATTACATTCTTATTGTCAAGTCTGAATATAGGCCTGTAGATTTCAGACACTGTATTATGCTACCATCTACTGGTTCACATTAGACCTCTGAACTTTCCCTTCAACCTCTTTCCCATTAAAAAAAATTAAAAAATCCAAAAACCAAACCCCCCAAATTATTGCAGAGAAAGTTTCTACACAGAGACTTAAAATTACTTTTTTCTATAGCAAAATACTAATTTGAAGTTTTATAAGGAAATTTCACAAGCTATTTCAGAGTTCTACTTTAGTTTTCTGTTTCTCCCCTGCTCCCAGCCAGGTGTAAGAATAATTGTTACATGTGTTCAGAATATTTTTAAAGATATAACAAACTCATCCATTCATTTACTTACATTCGGCTAGTTTCAATGCTTTCAGAGTGAGGTTCTCCTGGTGATCTGCAAATACAGATAAAATAACAAACAGTGCTTAAGGTTTGATAAGTCATTAAAATATGAAGAGTTAGGAAAATGGGAAAGTGATAATACATTTATTTACATTGCCACTAAAAGCATTAGCTTTCATGCATTTACATATTTAACTTGTTTGACAAAACTCTAGAAAGTGCATTTTATAACAGAAAACCTGAGAATAGGATTAAGCCAAATTTTTCTAATAAGGACTGCGTTTTCCCACAGCTTACATGACAACAGCTATATCAAGAGATTTCTGCTAGCAGTACTTCCATATTCAGTTTGGACAGTGCACCAGTTCTGGGCTACTTCTTCATAACCATTTCTGTAATCATAAGGTATGTCAAAGTTTATCAGTGATCAACTGTTAAAAACAGAGATTCTTTGCACAGTTGGACTCTGTGAAGAAGCAGCTCAGAAGCAGATCTCAACAGAATCTCAAAACAGATTCCAGGTATTTCTTTCATTATTCTAATTTATGGACATAGGATAATCTCACAGAGCAGTTAATGGGAGAGAGCAGAACCACAGACAATTTTCTGTTTCCTCATTCCAGCCAACAGGTTGGCCCCTAGTATTCAGAAAGGTATTAATTGCCTGGTATTTCTGAGCAGCAGCTGTGCACAGCTTGCTTACCCCTTTTGATTTAATTTACAGAGTAAATTAGAGCATGAAGTTCCATATTAACTTAACCAGGCTAAATTACAGTTGTTCAGCTCCTCCTTATTCCTGTCATCTTCCTTCTGTGGCACTGGTTCTGGGAGTCAACATTTATTTTTCTGACTGATTAATTTTTTCCTTTACTCTGGACTTCCCCCCACCCAGGAGTTTTTAGTCAGATCAGAGTCCAGAACCAGGAGACAGGGCAGTAGCAGTGCAGCAGTTTTGACTTCAATCACTTTAAACTGCCTTGAAATCATATCCTAAAGATCCTTATGCAACTTTTACTTTGTATAGACTTTGCTACAGTTGGCCAGAACTACTATGCTGGATACTGATTGTTTGAGGAGTGAAAATATAGCACAGCCATAACAGTAAAAACTCTGTGGCTTACACAAACAAAAATGCCTTTCATGACAGAGTTTTCTCAAACAGAAGTGAGCTAATATCTACAAAGAGAACTCACTCTGCAGGTTTCATGTGAGTTTGTTAGAGGACTTTGGTTAGCATGGTAAAGCTATGGCAAAGCCTGCTTAACTAGGGAAGTCTTTGTTTACTGTAATTTCTATATAGTTTTTAGATTTACTACATATCTACCTACACTGTTTTGAATGTTATTGGAAAGTTTACACCTATATCCTGAAATACTGCCTCTATTCCTATGTTTCATTATGTTGATTCAAATTCTCTTACTATCTGGTCCCTGCTAGTAAAGGTTGGAATGTTTTCAAAATTTTCTACTTAAAATCTAAGTTCCTTTACTGGTATACCAGATCTTGGCTATTTTCTGTATTTTACCAAACTGTCTGCATTACGTCAACAGAACCGATGCCTAGAAGGCACTTCTGGCAGACAACTTAGAATTCCTAGGCTAACTGGGTACTATGCAGTGATGGATGGTGCAGGAAGTTATTTGTTTATATTTCACTAAGTTAGAGAATTCAACTTTTGCAAGAGACAGAATTCTGAACTTACTATTCTCCTAAATTTATACTGATGCTTAAAATGCAAGCACCCACTAACTGAAAAAAAAACCAGAAAACTGCCCAATTTTAAAATATCATCTCTATTTATCCCTTCCCAATGATGTTTCCCTTACTCATTAAAGTTCAGAAGTGATGAAACAGGCACTGCCAAAAAAAATGGTCAATACCAAAACAAATCAAGCTTAATTTCCCTTCAGCTCCAGTGACTGAAGCAAGTCACTAAATACTTAAGAGAGAGAAAAGAACCTCACTTATTTTTCTAATTATCTGCCCAGGCATATAAGTGCTAGAAACCACACAACCTGAGGAGTGGTGGAAAGATGAGTGTTTATATTCATACTGGCTAGCTTCTCTAGTCGAATCCATGAATTACAAAACAGCACAGAGCCAGCTTGGAAGGTCTAAGGCAGTCATTATCTGCTTTGTTTTGGTCAATGAAAATGCAACACAATGAAACTCTGGATAAAAGTAGCACTTTAAGTTGCTACAAAAATACCAGTGGAATAACAGCCTTTAAAAACACAGCAATATGAAAAACAGAATTAAAAGAGCAGATCAGCATCTAAACTTAGCATGCAAAAAATGTTTCTGATAATCTGCAGCACAGATATGTCTATATAACTATTAGCATATCCAAGATCTTTTTCTATCCCTATAGTTTACATATGTTTTATCTGGGCTTGAACGAACAACGAAGTTCAGTACATGCTATGCTGCAGAAAAGTTTCTTCTGCAAGACAACCAAGAAAGATATGAGAAGACCTTACATTTTCAGGGAAGTTCAGAATAAATAAAACCTAACTGTGTGAAAACAGGTTTGGACCTCCCAGATAAGTGGATATACAAAACAAGGGCTCAGATTCCTTTAGCGTATTGTTTTCTATAACATGAGCAAAACCACTATAAATACGAGCTACAGAAATATGAATCCACTCATTAACTGTGTTTTAAAAGGTTTCAAATGATGATGTAAGCACCAAAAAAAAAAAGGAGCTTTCAATACTCATTAAAACACCATAGAAGATCAGTCTATTTATAGGCATTGTACTTGTTTGTTGAGAAGCTATTTATTCTTTAATATTCAGTTGTTTACAAACAAGATACCTTGTTGTTCCTCTAAGCAGGCAACAGTACCAAGAAAACAATTACATAGTATGGCTAGACATTCTTTCATCATGCTTAAAGTTTGAAACGAGTTCTGTTCAGAGAAAAATCTCAGAGCAAATGCTCTTACAAATTTCAGCTTCGATTTAGATCGTAGAAACTGGTCACGAGACACCAACTAATCTGAATACTGCAGTATGAGCTAGCAAATTCAAATGGTGGCTCACTTCCAACAACACAGGGAGCAACTTCTCCATTCTGCAAGCCACTCCTTTTACCTCCACTGTAACTCCCTAGGAGAGAAAAGTAAAGGTATGCAAGTCTACAAATTTTAACATCATCAAGCCTTGTGGGCAAATTACTTTAAAACAAAATTGAACACACTGCTTAAATAAGTATCTTAAACATTTCATACAAAATTGTAGCACCACAGTAAGAGTCATCAGATACTCTTAAGTGATGGTTTGGCTCTGAGAGGGATACTATGCAGCAGCAGGGTGCTCAGATTTTTAAAAAGCAAGCAGAGCAAAGCTAAGTGAGCACTGAAATCACTCTAAGCAAATAGTAAGTCAACTTTGCCAGCTGACTTATCTTAACTAAACAATATAACTTAATTCTGTTTATAGAATTAACTTCAAGTCATACAAATTATGTATTTTTAAATATTATACTAAAAAATAACCTCAGAACTAACACGATATGCTTTATGCTTACCTTTTACAAGCTGTGGCCATTCGGTGACATCAGGGTGATCACAATTTTGAGTCACGGATTAAAAACAAGTTGTCACACCAGTCCTGTCTCACGCTGGGCTAAGCATAAGCTTAACAACTCTAAATAATTAAAAATAATTTAGTTAAAAGTCCTTACAAATTATTTTCAGCCAGTTCACTGAATAAAAACAGAGGAAAAAATATCAACACTAAGATTTAGCTTATTTGCAAAATTAAGGTTTATTACACAAAAGTTTGTTCATTTTTGAATGGCATTCTATGACTTCTAGCATAACTCACTACAGTGCACGACTGGTGAACTTGAGCTTAATTTTAGTCTCTCCCAGGGAGGGGGAAGAAAAAAAAAAGTCTCCTGGACCAGAGGAAAGCATCTGACATTAAGACAGTGAGCATCCAAAGATTTGGAAATGTGTATAAACATGAACTATGAGTTCTAACTACAATATGATTTGATAAACTTTGTTACAACTCAGTTAACAACGGTTCCTAATTAGATTTTGTGTTTGAAGGGGAGCAACATATAACTTAAGCTCGGCTGTATGCCTCCCCTAAAAATTAAATAAGCTAAATATATGTAAAAGTTCCACAGGAGCAAACTTTGCTATCTTTGGCCAATCTTTTGGAATATTTGCTCCATTTACATCACAGTCTTTCTCCTCTCCCTTACATTTTCAAAAGTATATGTTACCTGTCAATTGTTTCCCGTGATCTGGCTCCACCGGTATAAATTGAAGGGTTGGTCCTTTACTTTGTCACGCAGGTGGCAGCCAATGGATCACTCAGCAATACTCGTGCCCAGAGCGCCCTGGGACCACCCCAGCTGATTACTTCCATGGCTGAAAAGGAACCAGTTAGTCTCTTACCTATTGCTATTATCTACTCTAAACTAAAGTTAATTGATAAAATGCTTGCAAACATAACCCTTAACACTCAATACCACCCCATTCTCTCTCCCACCCAAGCTCCAGGTGGACTGGATAAAGACTTTAAAGAGCAAGTCCTGTGATGGAGTCAGATCAAAACCAGCATTATTCACCTTCTGCTGATACAAAGTTTAAATTAAATTGAAATATTAATAATGTATTTAGTAAAACAAAAAAACTTTCTCTAAACACCTAGTAGCTATGAATACAGAGCTCTGTACAATATCTAAGAATTTTATTTCTGTGGCTTGGATGAAACAGTGATGAAGACCTACAATTAGTAGCTTGTCAGGTAGCAGTACCCACATAGACCAAGGTATACAAAGGCTAATGAGCTACAGAGGGCCAACACACAGCTATCTGTAACACCTGCAGTCATACTGATCTGGAGCAAATACTAAGTAAACACATCCTACAGTTCCAAATATTCCAGCAACCAAACTTTTGTGTTTCAGTCCAACATGTCACAAGAGTCTTTTCAGAAAGGTCTTAGTTTTGATGAGCAATCAAGCATTCTCAATGCTAATTTGTATCCATTAACTCAGAGATCAGAAATCACTGAAAAGCGAGCAGGGTCTACAATTCTCCAAAGTTTTCTAAAAAACTTACTGACTTTTGCCAATCTGCTACATTTTGCCATTCTGCTACAAAAGCTCTGCATCGCTAAGGTGGAATGATACTTCTATTAGTTTTGGAATAATAATTATTAGTTTTATTAGGTACACTCCTTGAGGGAAGAAAATGTCATTCAATTATTTTAACCTTAGTAATATTTGAGTTCCCATCTAGACACAGGTACAGCTGATTTAAGGAAACAAAAAGAGGGAAGCAGGCTGCTGAAAACCTCTTTGAAAGAAAACAGAGGTTCTCTAGTAACTATGTTTTACAGGTTTAAAGTGTCAAAGTTTAACTGAGTCACTGCTAGGAACACAGTACAAGGGATATGAGCCAATGGGAAATATTCCTCATATGTCAAAATCAAATGACAGACACGGTTAAGATCTTCAAAATTATGTTTACTGACCATCAGCTGTATACAGAAGCAAATAGCAAAAACTAAGTAAGACGCTGATGCAAACCTAAGGTTAAAACAAAACAAAACTTATAACATTGTCATATCCTGAACAATCAGAATGCCATAAGCAATGTCCACTATCATGTAAACTGTTGGCTTTAAAGAAACAGATGCCTATTCTGAGGCAGTGCTTCTTCTCTTAAGTCAAACTTTATTTCTTGCTGCTTTCTGAAGAATTGATGCCTCTATAAAAACGCACTGAGAAATTAAAGCCTCTTTTAGCTCTTTGCCTAACTTTTAGTGCACTGGTCAAAGAGGACAGTGGTGTAATCTCTAATGCCTCATTGACTGTTGGGAAACCTACATTCTGACTGCTTTAAGTACCAGGTAGTGTGCACTGAACTGGTCATTCCCTAGCAAGATTGTGTCCTATACCACCGAGGCCATGAAGAAAAGTGTTAGCTAGAACAGTCTTCAATTCAACTGGAAGCATGTTAGAACAGGCTGACAGCAACCTTAGTAAAACATGTTTTTCCTTATGCTATTTCATGCATGAGGAAAGAAATCATGGAGATTGCCCACAATGAAGAAACACAAAGTGGTGGTACTGGATTCAAAAACCACCAGATTTTGGAATGTTAAAGAATACGCTTTGAGGTGACGGCTTCACAGTCACTGCCAAGACAAGTTTGTGCCAAGGCCTGACACGGACCCAACTGCATTAGTCAGACTTAGCAGACCACCCAACATGGAATTTACGCCAGCTGCCTGAAAACAGACAGTATCTGAACTAGCATGAATCTTACCAAGCTGAAGTTAACCCATCAAAATTTTGTAATGAAATTTGTATCTGTAGATTGAATTTATAGTGGATCAGAGCATTGAATCATGCAGCTTCACCATTTTTGATCTGTTGCAATAAATCTTAAAACTGGATTTACTGTATTGAGGTCTAAAATCTCCTGGTACATTCTAAGAACACAGGTGCCCTGAGAGCAAGAAACCTTAATGAATCATCTTCCCTTCTACATCCCTCTCATTCTACCTTTCCCACCTATCCTTGTTGCAAGTCCTGTGGGACAGAACATGATAGGCAGGGCTTCCCTTGCACAGATAAAAAGTCATTTTTCTAAAACCTTACTCATTTACCGATCAGAAGAATACTGTGTGCCAAAAGACATCAGCATGTTGAAACAAGGGGTAAGCGGGGAAGGAGACTGCCAAAGATCCCTTATTAGGAAACTCCTGTTTGAAAGAAAGACATTTTGACTGCTGGATCTGAACAAGGCAGAGAAAAAGTCAAAGGACACTGCTTGACCAGGAAAGGGAAACTAGGCTGACAGATAGAATAACATCCTGGAAAAGGGCACTGAAAAGAACAGGAAACTGACCTAAAACAACTAAAACCCAAACATGTACCAAGAAGACCCACCCCTGTCAGTGTCAAGGTACAGAATCCAAAGCCACACCATGGAGAACACAGTATATATTTTTCATCAGTCAAAAATAAAGAAAAAAAAATCCAGCTACAAATCAGTTTTGACTGAAAGTTGTCAGTTACATGGATTTCTAACACTTGTTACTGTCCTTATGTTGTTTGATGCACAGGTGTTCATTTTTGGTGACAGTGCAGCTATCTGGCAGCTGACACTCAGTATCCAAGGTCCAGAAAAATCCTTGAGTGGAGGGACAGTTTTTGAAAATAAGCTATGGCTTCTTATTGACGGATGGAAGAATGGATGCCCCAAGAAGTGGCATTTTTAAGAACTTAAGTTTTTCCACCAAGTAATCTCTGAAAACAATTTTTCTGACAGATGATCTAAAGCAAAAGGGGTTGATCCACCTGGTACAAAAAAGTACCATGTCCTTACCTTCCAGTGCTGCAATTTGATTTGATTAAAAATAGCTCTCTCTCTCAAGATGATACCTCTAAAGACAGTTTTTGTATGTTTGCTGAAGAATCCCTCTGGACCCCCCAAGAATGATGAAGTAATTGCCCTTCTCCAGTTCGATACATTTCCAGAATGGCTTTGAGTAGCATGATGGAAAGGACAGTCATCTTCTGTATGGTAAGAGGTACCCTCAGAACTACCCTAGCTAGCTCACTCCTTCAAAAGGGTTCCCTACTAGTAGGAAAGCTGGCCTTGTATATCTTGAGATTAATACCACCAAGTATCCTATAGGAAATTGTAGAATATTCACCAAATCCCTAAGTTTAATTTTAACTGGGGGTTACCAAAGAAATTAATAGGTATGCTCAAGACCTGTAATTTTTGACAAGATTTGAAGTATCAATTGCTTTTATTGCCTCCATGATGTTCCCAACACAGAAAGCCTGCAAAGACATGACAAGATTCCAGAGGTTTTCTTTGGAAAACTAATAGGTCAAATTATCAGTGATCTCAAAAAAAAAAAATAAAACAGCCACTAATAAAACCTGATGATATAAGTCCTAGTGAAACTGCAAAAAATAAATAAAAAAGGCATCTGTAAGGAAAAAAAAAAAATTCGCTGCTTGGTAAGCCAAACCATTCAACCATAATACACTACAAACACAATATGAAGCCATATAGGTAGAAGACCAAAAGAATGGGGACCTAACCTGGAAAGTGCTAACCAGAAGTGACTTAAGGCAGTCACAATGGATAAGCAAACACAAACATGTTCCCAGTATTACAGCTAGAATGACAAATACGATTCATGAAGGGTTTCTGGAAAGGTATCTGTTCATCTGCACAAGGCACTTGAGACATGTTCAAAACTTGAGCCCAGTTCTCCAATTACTCAATATCCTTCAGAAGTGTTTCAGAAGTAGCAGAAAAGAGCCATGAAGATAGCATGAGGACTAGAGCAAGTGCCTTGTGGTGAGATAATGGAAAGAGTTCAAAGTTTATCAAGCTGAAAAAATACAGGTAGAGGAAAAAACTAAGTCTTTTTACAGCACAGAAAGAACACACTAAAACATTCCTCCAATTAAAAGAAAGTATATAAAAGGTATATGACTGTAAACTAAAGGTTGACAAATTCAAATTTGAGTAAGAACAAAAACATGCAGCATAGCTAGGACAACACACACATGAATAAGTTATTTGGGGAGGGGATCTGAATTTGCTACTGCTATCTTGAAATTAAGGCTGGTGCCATTCTAGAATTTACACTTTAGTGAAAATATAACTTTTGAGTTTAATAAAGGTAGTGCATTTAGTAACTTTCAATATATGGGGATCGACTATAGATTTACATAAAGTCTTCCTCCCACAGCATCTTTATACTTGCTTTGCCTCAAGGTCAGTAACTCTATGAATTATACAGTAATAAAGTAAGGTCCACTGTTTGCTCCCGATTTCTATTCTAAAGCTAAAGGCTTACGTGTTATTCTCATCTTCTACAACTGCCCTCACAACTATAGACACTAGATTTTTCCTTCAACATTTGGTTTTGGTTTGATATTTCAGTAAGTTCATAGATATACTTTATTCACTGTTGGAAAAGAGGTAAAGACCTGGAATCATCTTTAATTCCTGTATCCTTCACTTAGACCATAGCTGAGTTTTCTTCAATTATACTTAATGCATGCGTGCAGATGCACACACACATCCTTTCCTTATCTTTTGCAGCAGAGCAATTTGTTTCTATCTCAGTGATGCTTGCTACTTCAGACTTCTCACAAACTGATATACAGTTATGAACGGACAGCCCCTCCTATATCAGATGGTGAGATCCAATAGTCCATTTAAATTTCTTGTAGTAGCTCTGCTTTGTACTGGATAGGTATCAAGTTAAGTTACTTTCCAAACAGAAAGGCTATCCTGCTTCACTTCAGCTTTTACATTTAAACTTTATTTCCATCTGTTCTTTTTCTCATCCCTGGTTACTTTGCTTTCTTTTCCCACCCACTGTCCATGTAGTCTTTCATGCAAAGTACCTTTCTGTTCACCTGCATGTTTCTTTATATATGGTTCATATTAAGACCAAGTAATCATGCAATCCTGTACCATAACATTCAACCTTTTTGCTATTCCACTAGTGTTCATTACTCACATACTGTGATGGTTAGAAGGGAATTCTTGTCCATCGGTTTAGGAAGCGCATACAATCAGAAAAACATATATATATACACACATATATATATACACACACACACATACATACAGTGGCAAGTAGTTGAACATCCAGAAAAAAGCAAACAGCAGAAATAATGGCAAAAAAAAAAAATAATGGCTTAGGTTTGAGGAAGAGCTATCATACACACAACTGGTATTGAAACGGGAGAGCAAGAAGCAGGTGGGTGGTCCCAGTGGTGCTGTGGGTGCAAAAATGAATATCCTACCTGCCAGATGCCTGCTAGAGTAAAGGACCAATCTATAAAATTCTTTCAGGGACATCTGGATTATGATGATGTAACTCTATGGCTTTTAAAAAGATTTACAGTTTTTAATTAGCATACACTATTGTTAAAGTTGCAGCTTAAGAATTTATTATTTTAGCTCCCCTCTACAGCTTTCTATGAAACAGAACTAAGAAAAAAAAGACACCCAACAACCCTTCTGCAAGGCTGAAGTTTCAGAACTTTAAACAGGTTCATATGTCAGGTATCTTTGAAAGAAAAATCTATACATAGACACAGGTATAGAAGTTGCATCAGCAGTTACTGAATTCTTCTCCACATTTAAAGTAGTCAAAAAAGAAAGTACACATATCATTTAGAAGTTATTGAATTAACTACATATTATTTTATATGCATTAACAGACCTATTTAGTAAGCTAGGAAAACCTGAACTTGAAGAACAATGGCTTTTTTTGAATGGAGAAATTCAAAAAACTTTCGATAGCTGACTGTCATCAAGTTTTAGAGCTTTACAGAACTTAACAGACATTATGGAGTGGTGCACATGTTCTATACTACCAGATAACTCCATTAGACCATCTTGGTATAAGGTCAGAACACAGGAACTAAAATAACTAAGAGTTAAGGTTCCAAACTTGCTATAATGCATATTTTAAGCTGGCTGGACATTTAACAACATAAACAAAGAGATACCATGTGCTCATGTTAACACTGCTAAAGAAAGTTACATTTCTGAATTTCCTAAGATTCTGATTTCCAGTTTTTGCTTACACTAATGTTTGCTTAAGTTTTCTAGCAGATATAACTTGCAAATTAAGTTCAGAACTAAAAACTGTACAAACATGACTATAAATATGTCCAGGAGCAAGGAAATCCCCTCCTCAGAAACAGCACTGATCCTTAAACAATCCATAAAGAAAAAGAAGAATGGTAGTAGCATGACACTGAGTTTGTAAAACAAATTAAAGTGCATCATTGTTGCATCATTGTTGCATATTTATTTTGTCCAAGAACATCAAATAACTCAGTTTTCAGAAGAACTATGCCTACCAGTAATAGACATTACGGTTGAAAAATATGGGAGAAATGAACATGCAACATTCCCCCTAAATTTGTTTTCTTTTTTCTTTTTCTTTTTTTTTAATGTGCACAGGTATAATTATTAGTTGTACATACACACAATATAAATGAAAATATAAACATACCATATCTTTCCACAGCTGCATAAGTTTGTCCTTCCAGATTCTAAAATGGGCTTCTACAGTTCTTGTACCTGTAATGCAAAACACTACATTTCAGTTTTTGCACTATACTCCATACCAACCTGAAACTCCATGCGACTTCAAAATTATACATTCAAAATGGCCATTCAATTAGTTGCACTCAATTAGAAGCAAATACTTGCAATCACAGCAGATAAAATACTTAGTGAGGGAAACTACAAAAGCAGAAAGTCCATAAGCACAATGCTCTTCTTTCTTCTCTAGTGATGTAATGCAGTTGTATAATTCCATTTGTCCAGTTTCTGCCCCTTCATTATAAATATCCATTTCTTTCTTCTAAAATATTTTGGCAAGGTTTCTCTCTCTCTCTCTTTTTTTTTTTTTAAGGCATCAATAGTTATAATAAGAAAAACATTCAAAGGAGGCAACAAATAGAACCACATTTTTGTCCTGGCTGCACAAAACTTTTGAAGTTTGAGAAGCTTGTCTATAGAAGTTCATTTTTAGAGGAGCCATAATTAACAAGGGACTCAAGCCTGAAACACACTCCAAAAAATTTTAACAAACAACTAAAAGCACAACTGATTTGAGAGTTTGCACATAGAGGAATAAGTGACAGAGAGCCTCCCAACTATTAGGCATATAACTAAAGACACCTAGCAATTATTTTTAAAAAGTTATTCTTTTGGCATAACATAGTTTCACTATATGAAATTTTAATAATTAGTTTCTTGGTTCATAAACTCTACTAAAAACAAATGAATTCAATGCAGCTGATTTAGTCTGATCTCCAGCACAGACCAGAGTTCCTGCCAAGGAAATCCTGATCTGGTTATTTAAGAATATATTCAACTTTGTCTTAAAGATGTTAAACAATGGAGAACCTGTGCAGTACCAAAGGCCCAGCTCTGTATCAGGGATATGAAAAGGAGCAATCCTGGATTGACGCAGTTGTGCCAGTAAAGCTCTATAGCACAAACAATTCACACGCAGACATAATTTTACATGTCTAGTGACAAGTGCAGACTACCTGTCCTACAAAACAAGATTCCTATTTCAATGATTATAATTATTATGTGGATTTATGTACAATTAGAATTAATAAGTTAGTGTTATACAATTGTGTCAATAAAACATTATCATCACTCAGAAGGGGGGGAAAAGAAAAGATTCATCTAAACAATATGAGACAATGTAACTGATGATTTTCTTGTAAGGAAGTGGTATTGCCACTCCATACCAACAAGAGAAATCCAGAATATCTATCTTATATTGTAGTTTAGCAACAGCATTAAAAGTATTACAAACCATAAGACAAACTGAGTAAAAAGTATTCCGATAAATATGAGCAATACGCTTGCATCTCATACCACAGGACTTCTAGCTTAAAATGCTTATACACACACAGACCAATGCCATCTACAAAAATTCACTCATTCTCCTCTGAGGTATAAAAGCACCAGCTTTGAGTGCACATGTAGTGTGAGGAAGGCACAAAGTACAGTCACAAAAAGTAACATAAATACACTTATTAGGGACCTTATGATTGTTGTCCAGCAATAGGAGAAAAGACAACAAAGGTCCCCAACATACCTGAAGCTACATAGCTTAAGACGATAACTCCTGCCATTACACTTACAGCAGAAACAAGACCATAGTGGAGGAGCTGGGTCAGACGATTTGCTTCAGAACGCATGGCTAGCATCAGAAGAGCAAACACCACTAATGGCACAAGACTGAAGCATCTGGACTTCCAGTTTTGATCCCTCCAACTCCCACCATCAATGCAAGTGTCAGGCCCTCAGGAATTCAGCAGTCTACAGAAAGATTTTTGGGCAAAGGCTACGTGACAATAACAAAATGAACTGCAGAATATGCAGTGCTTGTCTAACAGGAATAAAAATAGTTTCATGAAATAGAATCAATTTCAAAATTCATCTTTAGTATCTTTATTAATTAGCAATAAGCCACATCTGCTTTAAAAGAAAAGATGATGCAAATGGAAAGATTTGAGTAAGGGCAAGGCTAACACCATTGCTTCCACTCAACATAAAGAAACCTTCATCTGTCACATGACTAAAACCAAAAGTGCTTAAAAAAAACAAAAAACAACCCCAAACCAACCCACACAACTCTGATGTTATACATTTTCAATAAGAAATAGAAGACTTTCAAAGTTTATCATGCGGAATGATGTTAACAGAGGTAAACTACTGAACCAAGCAACTGTGGTGTACAGAACTGGAAAAGATTTAAATAAAAATTATAAATTATGAAAAATACTTTGCAACTCTTGCATCCTGCCTGATGAAAGACATTGAAAGCCACCACTATCAGGGATCTGGATGATCTTTTTCCAGAAGCAGAAGAAAAATCTGAGAGAGTTACCCTAAAGTAAATGGTAAGCATTTTGCCTAGGATTATGAATCCTCTCACACAATTTCAAAATACATAAGTTAAAATAGTAATCATTTTGGCTCTAATCATGTCTGTTTTCCATGACTGACATTCTTAATATGACAGCACATTAGTCAAAAAAAAAGAAAAGTGTTCACAAATATCCATCCTTCAGTATGATATTCAGGTTATAAGAACCATGCAAATGGAGCATTTATCACCATCTTACAAAGGAAACAGCTCAACTTTTGCAGCTAAGAAATTCCTGTGTCCATGGAACTTACATGAAATTTGCAGTTTGTGTGGACTACTGTATAAGCATGTATTTTTGTTATCCACAATATGCAAATTTTGCTACAATAGCTGAAGCATGCATCTAGATGCTGCTACTAATGGCAGCATAGACAAGTATACCTTGGACTTTCAAATCACAAGATAGGGTATATACAGACATTAAACCATACTATTTGTTACCAAGACTTTGCACCTCAGAATTTACTATGAAATAGAGTAGTTATTGTTCTGAAGGTTATACAAATAGCAATGACAAGAGCATCATATTAGAAATGGAAATTCTGAAATAGCAATAGACATCTTAAGTATTTATCTTGCTTTGTAGAAGTTTTCTCTACCTTTTAAGAGCACAAAACATACTATACTGTAAAATCAAAATATTATAGGTATAATCAGCTCAAATGCATAACTAACCAAAAGGCAAAAGAAGAACTCACACACAAGTATGGTAGTATTTGCTGATGAATTTTGACCTGCAGCCCATTTTAGAAGTGCAGCTCCTTTAAGAGCCACACCACCACCTCTGGCACCCGGAGCCTGCAGAACTGCAGCTGCTCCAACCTGGGTCCCACAGAGCATACCAGAGCAGGAGTACACAAGTAATGCCAGGGCCTGACTGTCTGGACAAGCCTGGCATCTCTCAGCACCGCGCAGCTTGGCAACATGCTACAGATAAGCTCTTCTGCCTCCCCTGTACACAGCTCCCAAAGGTAGGTGAAAGGGGGTGTTTGTCATTCTAATTGCTCTTTTTACTAATTTCATTGGTATAATGATTACTGAGGAAGTATCAAGAAGTCCCCAAAGTGGGTCCTCCAAAGGGAGTAAGAACCTGATCTCCCCTATGAAGATGATCTGAGGACATATCTTCACCCCTGGTACTCAAGCTCAGTCAGGACAGTACGAGACTCGCCACAGTCCTCAAAGGACACAGAGCAAAGAGCAGACCATGTGGACTGATCGTTGCCAGCAAACATGCAACAGCAACAAAACCTAAATACTAGACAACGGTTCCATGATTTTTCCGCTTGTGATCCCATTGGCTGATGCAAGGCCCACCAACACTGAATTTCTACCAGGTTTGAAACTCATACACTGCACTTTTTAGTTTTTGATACAGTTACTTAGGCCATGGCTTGTGAAACTGTCATACAAAGATCCTGAATACCTTCTTTGATATACTAATGAACAGAACATGAAAGAAAGCAGTACCTTCCACATTAAGCAGCTAAGTGGTACATCAGTTCAAGTTCGCGCTAAAAATGTCACCACTACAATTCACCTCTTGTGCCATTCCACTGTCGATGTACTATGCAAGATAAGCACGATTCTTAAAGATCAGTTACTTGAATATGGAACATGTTTTTAAAGTTATTTGGATGCAAATAGTAATGCTTTCTGATGAAAAGTCTTGAAAAGCTGTACAACAGTGAATATCCCTTTCAAACTATCAGATTACAAAGAAAGTCTAATCCTCTGCTGCATTAAGTAGAATTTCCTCTTAAAATACATATACATCTGTCCTAAGTAACTGCAGGTTGCTTCAAAAGAAGCAGGTCACCCCTCTTCCCTCATACAGTGAAGTGAGATTCCAAAGGGAAGCCACCCATTTCCTCTGAGCTGAACAACTGCAGTTTCTCCTAACTCTTCACCACCCTGTAAGACATGGGTAAAAAGCCATGCAAGATGGTAACAGAAAGAGCATCAGAAAAGACTGATTTCCACCCCCTTCCTCCATTCAGCAGTTTGCATAATACAGGGAAGCAGGCTCAACCTATTAAAAGTAGTAGTTAATGCTTTCTTTAGGAGATTCATTCATAAGAAGAGTATTTGTAAGACAGAACACTGTAATAATATTTAATTTACAATGTAGCTTTGCAATCAACAAGTTATTTTGTCAACAAGTTCTGTCAATCCAAGCCACAAGAGGGTGGAACTATTCAAAAATAGTGATTTAAAGTCTGATTTGGTCATGTGTTGCTTTACCAAGCAGGAATCCTGGATCTAAACATTATTTGATTTTATCTTTTTATATTTCTCCTATAAGGTTATTTTCCTGAAGAAATGCCTTCTCACCAGTTGGTATAGTTACTGAAGTGTTGCTTTTCTGCTACATATTATCTTTACACTATATTTGCATACTTTCTGCTAACCAGCTAGATACTTTAAACACGTTACTATTCATACAAACCAGCACTCTCCAAACTTTGGTCCATGGGCAATACATTGCTTTGTGAGGCTGTCAGACACTGCCTGTGAATACAGGAAGTTAATACAGCAAAAGTTAAGATCAAAGTATTTAAGGTGACAAGAAAAAAGTCACTTCAAACATTTGATTTGCTCATTACAGTTGTCTACGGCAACTAAGTATTTAATAAAAAGAGCTATAAGCTTTGCTTATTTGTTTTTTTTTTTTTAAAAAAAAAAACTCATCCTTTCCCCTTGGTACAGGGGGATTTGGTACAGACCCTCACAGTAAAGCTATTGCTCTGCTTCTTCCATGTATTAATCAGAATTTGATTAATGATAAGAAGTCTTTAAACGCTGTTTCTCTATATAATTTAGAATTACCTTAATACACTGGATACTTCAGAAAAACATTTACCAGAACAGCTAGAAGTGTAAAACATACCTCCTTTTTTACAAAAAAATCAGTATCAATTCATTAACTAAAGCTAAGTGAAGACCTGGCCCGCAGTGACCAGAAACAAAGATCAACACTTTGAAATGAGATAGATGCCTAAGTACTTTAAGAATTCTGTTTCCTTGTTCCTCAATTTCATTTTCTGTCTTTAAGAACTAGTGATTCGTACCTTACAGTGTATGAATAAACTGATCGGGGGTGGGGAGGGATTTCCTGCTTTTTTTTAAAAAAACTGAATACCCTCTGGACAGTCACTAAGTAAACTGAAACCAAAAGTAGCAAAGGGGGGGGGGGGATCTTTCCTGCACAACAGAAACTAAAGACATGTATATTTAGAAAAATATAAACACCAAATTTGTTCCATTGTAAGTGTCATGTCATGTATTACACTGATTATTTATACAAAATGTTGTATGATTAAACATGTTCTACACTTCAACATGTTTATATGTTTATGACTATTAAAGCTTGACTCAAAGATATTTCCCCCCAATTAGGTATTTAGTTAAGTAGAACCTGTGAATTCATAAAGAACTAATGAAGAACATGACAAAGCATGCATTTATAATGAAATAAACATAATTGTACTAGGAGCACATATTTAATTTCATATTTTTGAAGCAGGTTTTCTCCTAAAAAATGAAGTTAGATGAAAATAAAGTCAATCCGTTGTATTTTTGCCAGATGATTGGAACAGGTATATCCTTAAGGTGCTTAACAGAGACTCTTGCAATCAGAGCAGATCACTTGATGTATTTAACAAATACACATAATTTTTAAAAGATTATCTTTTCTGTGATTAGTTCTCTAAAACCCAGAAAAAAACTCTCATTCACAAAAGCATCACCATTCACAGGTTGTCTTTAAACAGTGGCAGCAATAAATAAAAAAAATAAAAATTTTGTTTGCTGTTAAAAAAGGACCCAAATCACAAAATGCTAGAGTGCTGAAGAGGACCTGGATTGAGATCTAGGCTTTGGAACTCACTGCTGTGAAAAAGATAAAGAACATATCTCTGCTTTTTCAAACCTGCCCTTACTTCAGTAACTTCTTATACACACATACCTGCACAATTATTATCCTAAAGAAAACAAATCAAACCATTTATTCTGCCATCTCGAAAGGGAACTCGATGCTTTTATTTCTAAATACTTGGGAGACATTCAGGATACTCCAGTGAGGAGGAATATCAAACAACTCTGGTAAACAGAACAAGAACTTGTTAATTTCTATATGAAAGACACTACATTAAATAGTAAACACTAAGAGTGGAATAGAATGTGTTTGCAAAAGAGAGATGAAGCATCTGTAACATTGCAATGAAGTGATTTTGATTAAAGGTATTTTTCAACCCTTTGAACCTAAATAGTGTTACAGTTTTTCTCCCAAGATTTGTCTATACTGAATTGACAGAGCATTACATATGAGGACAACAGTCACAAGCGCTGTTAGGAATGACCAAACCGCATGTGTTTTAAAAGGCAAACTATGTGAGGAAAACTACCTAATATCCATAGCAATTTGCTAATGCACATTTCCTATGTTCAATTCAACACAATCAGTAAAATAAGTTTCACTGTATTTTCAAAGTGCCTTTAATTGTTTCCAAGATGAAAGGGCACAGACTACTTAACGCTACAGTATTCAGCTACTCTAGTACCACCCAAAACATGTAATCAAGATCTTCTTAACCAACAAAAGTAGTATTCCCTGAAAACTGTAAAGCCCATTTTTCGGCAGTTTTCATTCTTACCAAGAGGTATCTCTTACCACCTCCACCCTTCTTCCACCCAGTCATAGGTGTCTTAATAATATAGTTAAGCTTACACTACAGCTTCTCCCTTGGCTGGGAGTCTAACTGGATGCTACTTGGATGAAACTTGTAGGAACTTAATCTTATCTTTTACACTTCTCCCTTTCAAACTGGTCAATCACTTAAAGAAATTAGATAAGCTGACAATACAAACACATAGGTCCTACTTTCTTACAACAACAAAGCTAAAATCAGGTACAATTTCCCACTGAAGAACTAACTTTTTGGTACACAGGAAAAACGCCTGTGTAGCAGGCTAGCCTGACAAGCTGATTCTCACAAAACCTCAGATTTGCACAGAATCCTACTGAGGTACATGAGTTTCCATACAGATTCAATGGGACCATCTCAGAAGTAATTTGTAAGACACAGGCTTTGTCCCAAAACCAGAACTCAGGACAGCTCTTACACAAGGAAGAAACATAGCAAATATTGCCATTAATTTTAACACTCTAGGAAAATAGAAAACATGACTACAAGTTTACAGATTACACATTCTTGCCACTTAAAGGATAGTCATGCAACATATTTTGTTTCCTAAGCAGTAATAACTTCTGAATAGCCATGTCACATCATCTTTAGACATCTTATTTACAAAGGGACTGAGAATCATAACAACCCATGCAGTTTAAAAGAAATACAGCAGATACACTAAAAACTGAAATCCAGAGAGTCCTGCTGTCAGGACTGACAGATCGCACTTATTAGAAAAGTGGCTTGATCACCAGTTAGGAGATGCAACTCTTCAGACAGGATAAAAGATAACACGAGCAAGAGAGCACATCCACTTTGTTGAGCAAGCCCTGCACATTAGTTATGAACCCCAACAGGACTTCACACACCTCCAGCTCCCCAACTGCCACGGCTGCCCATATCAGACACCAACGCGCTCCATCCCCGCCGCAGCCCCGGGGAGCCGGCAGCGCTCCGAGCCGCACCGCGCCGGGAAACGGAGGTAGCGGCAGGTTGGGTTCACCCAAGGTCGCCCAGGAAGCCGGGGGCGCAGCAAGCCCAGGTTCCCTCGGGGGTGGGCTGAAGCCCCGGGCCGCCCGGCCTTCCCGCTCCCGGGAAGGGACGGGACGGGACAGCCCAGCCCCCCCGTGCCCATGTGCCTCGCGGGCGGGGAAGGACGGCAGCACCGCGGCCGCACACACCCGCCGGCGGCGCCTCCCCGCCGCCCCCTCCCCCTGGCGGGGGCAGCCTCTCTCGCCGCCGGGCCGGGCCGGACCGGGCCGAGGCGAGGCAGGCGCCGTCCCCCCCTCCCGGCCCTCCCCCGGGCCGGGCGCTGCGCAGCGCCTACCGACCTGGGCGCCGCGGCCTGCTGCTCCCGGTCACTCCCGCCGCCGCTGCCGCCCGGGCTCATGCGGGGGCCGCGCCGCGCTCGGGGCCGGGCCGCAGGCGAGGAGGAAGCGCCGCCGCCGCTGCAGCCGGTGGAGCCGTTGGGGCCCCTGGGGCGGAGGAGACGGGGCCGCGGCCTCGGCAGCGAGGGGGAAGGAGAAGCGAGCGGCCTGGCGAGGCTGGCGGCGCGGCGCGCAGGGGGGCAGGAGGGCGGGCCGGGCCCGCGGGGTGCGCCGCCTCTCGCTGACTCGCTCGCTCTCAGTCCGAGACCCGCGCCACCATCTTGGGAGCAACGCGGATATCGGCGCGGCGCAAGCTCGGAGGACTCGCGGCGGGTGGGGGGGGGGACAAGGGAGGAGGACCCACTGTGTCCCGGCGTGCAACGCGAGCGGGGGGCGGGCGGATGAGAAGGCTGCGGCACGCTACCCACCGGGCGAAATCATAGAGTCCCCGGGCCGGCTTCCTCCTGCCTTTTTCACTCGGGGCGCCGGGCGGAAGGGAGCCGAGGCAGCGCGTGCGTGCCTAGTGCGCGAGGCGAGGGCCGCCATGTTGGAAGAGGGCAACCGAAGGGGCGGGGCGGGGAGGGGCGAGGGCTCCCGCCCTATGGAGCGGCGGTCAGCTCGGCGCGAGGGGTAGTGATGCGCGCCCAGCTAGAGGGCGGCGCGGGGGTGTGTGTGGCCGTTGGAGTCGCGCATGCGCAGGAGGCCAGCCCCTCCCCCCTCGCCCGGGGCTATTCCGGGCGGGGTGGGGGAGGGACGGAGGTTTCTGGTGCGAAGGCGAAGTGCGGCCGTTGGCGGAGGGGCGCGAGGTCAGCGCAATGGTTCGCGGTCCGCGCGCCCCTTACACCCCCCATCCCCCCCGCCCCCTTTGGACAACCCCTACACACACACACACACACACACACAGACATGTAAACATACACACATGTAGACACGCCCACAGTCACAGCACATACATATGCCCACATACACAGATAAACATACATGGGCACATACATGCACATGTGAGTACACTCATACAGACACATATGCTGACATACACACGTTTGCTTACACATTCACACACATGCACTCACAAATGCATACCTATACACATACACTTGCATTCATATACATACATCCATATATATGCATGCATGCAGTCATACAATGCACATACGCATATACACATGCACATACATACATACATATATGCACATGCACGTATACACCTATATCAACATGTGTACACACCTACACACGTGCACATAGGCTGAGAGGTGGTGATACAACAAGCCACATTGCTGCTGTAGTAAAAAGTGTAGCCACCGCCTCGTAATTTCTCTGTGAATTCCCCACCAAGGACTTCCACGGCTGACTCCCATCACAGTGATCTGATCTATCCTCAGGCCAGGAGCTCCAGGGCAATCAGTTTGCTGTGTTTTATCAAGTTGAATCCGGGCAGAGTGCCAGCGCCAGCAAGCAGAAGTGCAGGAAGAGGAACGGCCTGTGACCTTTGGAAGCAAGTCAGCAGAAGAGCCATATGTTGCTGCTGTCACTAGCCAAGGTGCATCAGGACAGGCAGAGCCCAGACTGGGCAAGGCAACCATGCAACTGTCCGTGCTGCAGCCAACATTATGGAAAGGAAGGGGAGAGCGAGGACCAGATTATTTCTTGAAGTGAAGAAGTGTAGTGAGGATCTTGCTGCCTTTGTCCACGGTGATGGATGGAAGGGCATAGAGCAGTGCCAGTATATGTTCAGGTTGCCAAAAGCCTGATGTTATTCAAACCATTGATGATTTCACACTTGAATCACTAAGGTTTACTTACAATGTAGCTTATACATATAAATACATAAATATGAAAAAAAACCTGGGAGGCACAGAGTGCAAAACTGCTTCGTGGGATTGGCAGAATCAGAGAGCAGTGAGATCTACGCACGTACCGCTAAGATTTAGCAAGAAATCCTGTGGTCCTGCACAGCTCTGCCTGATCCCTGGCTCATTAGTTTGCCCCCCAAAATAATTTTTCCTCTGCTTCTCAGGTCATTTCTTTCCCTCCTCCCCTCATCCAGGTTCCATGTTGAATGCACACATTTTGAAGGATTTTAAAACACAAGTAAAACTTGTGTCTTGGCAGGTCAGTGTTAAAGCAGCTTGACTGAATCATTTCAAAGTTGGGCTACACATGCAAAATTTGACTTTTTGAGGTGTTGACCTTTTTAGGGATTAAAAATATGGAGCTGCAAGCATATAACAGGGGAAGAAGGAGTAAGTAGAAAGAAAAAAGAAAACCAAATCTGAATCTTCTTTACATAGTCCCTTAATAAGGGTAGTTGAATAGAGATTGTTTTACCCTAGAAAGCAGTATATATATTTTTAAAGTCTAATCTAGAGGCAGGGGAAGCTCTTAAAATGTCAGAATAACCTGTTAAAATCATAAAAAATAAGTTCTCAAAAGTCTGATACTTAAACCAATTATTCGCTCTGGGCCAGGAAATGTATGTTGAAGATCTGTCAGAATCTTAAACATTCATCTGTTTGAGTTTGTAAGAATTCTTAAGAAGACATTGATACCTTACAATTTTAGCACAATTTTCAAAGACCTATCATGTATGTTACAAGGTAATAGCTTGCAAGGTCAGTGGACTTAAAACTATGTAATTACAAATCTGTGCATGCAGTACTAGTACTCTCAGAGAATATGGTGGGCAGACATTTGAAATACTAACACCGAATGAAATACTCTACTTCAGTGTGGTGTGCTCAGATGGACATTAACCCCGGATATGCATCTAAAAATAATCATTGAAATGAACACAAACTGTTGTATCTGGAGGCTCTCTCCCACACAATAGCAAAACCTGCCAACTTTGATGTATTAAAATTTCAGATTTAGGGCAAAGTTTATTCTGCCTTGAGCCTTCCTGTCAACCTAGAAATAATAATGTGGAGAAAACTCCATGTCTGGAAGATGCAGGTCTTTTCCTACTTTTCCCTTGCTCTGTTGCAGACCCCACATGTCCAGTCCTTATCTCCTGTTTGGCTGTAAGGATGCTATGGGGAATCATGTCACAGGTCTTGCTAAAGCCCAAGTAAGCAACATCTGTTCTCCCCTTGCCCACAGAGTGAGCCATCTCATCACAGAAGGCAATATGGTTGATCAGGCCTGATTTGCTTTTGGTAAATTCATGCTGGCTGTTCCTTGTCAGCTTCTTGTTCTTATTGAGTCTGGCAATAGCCTCCCAGGGTTTGAGGTGAAGCTGATCAGCCTGATGTTCCCTAGATCATTTCCTTTCTCCGGTCATCAGGAGCCTCCCATGAACACCACAACCTTTCAGAGGTGATAGAAAGTGGCCTTGCAATGATGTTGGCCAGCTCACTCTGCACACTTGGGAGAGCTGGCCCACCGAATCTGATGAACTTGTAGATCTCCAGCTTATCTAAGTAGTCCCTAATTTCATTCCCCTCTTCTGTGAGCAGCAGCTTTCTCCCCCAGACATTACTACCAGGCGTAGAGACCTGGGAAACCCTGGAAGACACCTCACCAGTAAAGATGGCACTGACACAGTCTTTTCCATGTCCTGCGTCACTATATGCTCTGTTCCATTGAGCAGCAGCCCAATTTCCTTGGTCCTCCTTTTGCTGCTATTGTACTACAGATGTCCTTCTTCTTGTCCTTCACATTCCTCACCAGTTTCAACTCCAGCCTAGCTCTGACCTTCGTAATTTTATCCCTGCATTTTTAGGTGATGCTCCTAAAGTCCTTGCTGGAAGCTACTCCAGTCAGTGATTGTATGGAAGCTCTTTGCATAACTTTAATAAAGACTTTTGATCATCTTTATAGTCCTGTGCATCCTTATAGCAGGAAGGACCAGAACTGCTCAAAATAGCCAAGACAGGGATGCCATGGATATATATAATCATGGTATTTTTCCTTCTCTTTCTTTCCTAATAGTTCCTGGCAGTTGATTTAGCCTTTTTTTGGCCCGTGCAGAGCATTAAGTGGATTTTTTTCCATGGAACTAATGATTCCGGGATCTTGTCCCTGATTGGTAATGGTCAGCTCATGGCCCGTCACTGTTCTGAGGTAATATTACTTGTAAATGTCACAGGTTTTCCTCTGTAAAAACAAGAGAAACATCTCTGAATCCACATATGTAAATGTGAGGAAGACACAGGTGATAGCAGATGGAGGAAAACTGCAGGACTGCATCCAGCTGATGTGGATGCTGAGGATGGAGGGTTGGATGTATTGTACTGACCGGATCCAGAGATAGGGGAAGGAGAGTTCTCCGAGTAAGGATATGGGTTTGAAAAGACTCAACCTCACTTCTGTTTTGAGGTCATGGGGATAACACTCCTGGCTGTGGATATGTGAAGAATGATACATTATGGAATATACCCAGAGCAAATTGCTGTATAGCATGGCTGACCAAGCTGTGTGATGAATTTCACTTTAATTCTGCCAGAGATAAATTGCTATTGTTGAGGAGGCACTAAATCACTTTTAGATTTCGTATTATATGTTTGCAGCTTTTTTGGAACTGGAGTAGCTTGGCTTGCCATAGATTAAGCATGGCCATTGGTGTGCCTAAGTTGTTTCTATAACAGAGGGGATAATTGTGCTTCCCTGCTTCGTGTAAGTACTTTACATATTCTAAAGTGCTCAGATATTATGGGATAGAAATGCTTTTGCTGCCTTGAGTGCTTTCAGCTACTTTGCATTGGTATAACCAGCTGCTGGAAAGGAATTGGATCTGCTCAGCTGAGCAATCTCTGAATTTGGAGAAATCTGATTGGAATTCCCTGTGGAAAAGCCACCACTCCCTGCTTCCTCGCTAATCCCTACTGCAGCTGTAGGGCATGGGTGTGAATCGCAATTGAGGAGAACAAGTGGTTAGACTGTACTTTGCAGTGATAATCTCCATAAAACAGGCTCCAGTGAGATGCTTCAATTATGGGATTGAAGTAATGCTGGGTTAAAAAAAATCAACAATTATAATTAATAGCCTGATCACTAAGTAGAAGCCCTGCAGAAAAGCTGGTCTTAGCATCTGAACAGTTGGAAACAAGTGTCTTTTTTTAACTACTGAAAGAGAACAGACACAAATTGCCTCTCATACACAAGTTACATGAAATAGACAGTGGTTTCAGAGGGAGGAAAAGGACATCGAAAATAGAATTCCCAGCCTAATTCACAATTTACTTGTAATGTTGGAGAAATGCCATAATGAACTAAGTCTGTTGCATATGAATTTCAGTAGCTGTTGATGTTTTACTTCAGAGCTTTGCAGAAGAAAATAGTTTCCTCTAGAGATGTCTTAGTAAACATATACAGAACACTGCATGTCTTGTCCTCATTTCGTGTGAAAAACCCAAATACAAAGGACTTGGTAATACTTTTTTCTATTGATTTCAAAGAATTATCAGAGTGAAAATTAGATCTTGAAGTTCTGCAAACGTAACCCCTTAGATGATAGATATCTTTTTATGAACAATCTACCTTAGCTTATCCTCTTTAAACAGAAAGAGTACACTGAAGTCGCATGAGCCTTTAGGAGCCAAATGCTTCAGGTTGCTGATAGGTAAACCCTTTATGCCTCCCTTTGCAGATAAAACGAAGAGGAAGGGGAAAAGATCATCAGCAATATAATGAAACCTTGAGGGTCTGAGTTAGAGCTTAAGCTTGGTGATGGGGAGAAAAAAAATCCTTGTAGTGACTGACTGGTGATTATGGGAATGTTGGTTGCTACTAAGGTAAGGAGTGGGGACCTATCCTCTTTCTTAGAAAATTGGAGGTGGGTATAACACTCCTGGCTCAGATCTACTTGTTTTCGACACAGACGGGGAGACTTGAGGTCTTAAGGAAGCCCCTGTGGTTTTCATGGCAGTCACCTATAGCGGACTGCAAGTCAATTGGCTTAATACAATGTAAACCTTGGCTTAAGCAGAAGATGAAGCTAGGACAATGATGTGGTGGAGGCTGCATGGCCAGGTTTTGACAGGCAAGCAAAATGCTTTGAGGTTGAGCACCTAGTGCAGTAGAAGGCAGGTTGCACTTGAAGTAGACATCACTTTGAACCTTTTCTCCCATTCTTGCCATGATGCATTATGATGAGGAGTTAAGTCGTTCAAAGTCATTAGTAATGTGCCCCAAAAAATCTTATAACCCATCCTATCCTTTCTGGCTGCTCAACCATTTGCCATTTACAGGAAACATGACCCTCCTTGTACTGATAGCTATGGTAAAACTCTTGGTAGGGTCAGATATGAGTGAAGCAAGTGGAGATAAAGAAACAGGCAGTTAACTTCTTAAAGTCTTCTGGAGATGGCCCAGATATGATTTCACATTATACCCCTCCCCTCCCCAACTAAGTATTTTTATATAGGTGTGGATTTTTTGCCTGTGGTAAGTTAATGCCAGTCACTTGCTTTTTTGGGGGAATAGTGTCTGTCATATTTCAGAGAGTTTCTGTTTCCTCTCACATTTGGTTGCCTTTTAAAATGTGTTATTTTTAATGTCTGAAACTAGTCTTAGCTTTTAATATTGGCTTGGCATGCAAGAATAGCAAGGAGAAAGTTTGGAATCTACCAACTTACTACTCTTTTTATTCACAAGACAGAAATATTAGTCCTAAAAATACACAATCTAAATACAAGCAACACCTAGAAAGTTTACTTGCTTCCATGACTAAACTCTACATTCACTTCTGTCAGATATGCTTCCCATCAATTTAAATTCTCAGCGGGGAAGGAAAAGGTGATGAATGATTACTGAACATCACTATCAAGAATGATTTTCAGTATTTCATTCTCAAATCTGGGCTACCACAGAGGACTGGATTTTTCTATAGGCTTCTGTGTCCTAAGAAGCATACATATACTCCCCATTCCTCACACAAAGAGACCAGCTGGTCTCTTGATTAAGTTGTGGCTTGGAGATTCATGGTGTCTTGAAGCACTTCCCGCTTCTGGCACGGAAACTCATCTTGATCAAGTGACTGTGTTTCAGTTCCTCATTGTGAGCTGAGGGAGATTTCCTGCTGTGTTTTGTTGAAATGTGCTCGTTAGGGGAGAGACTATTTCCCTGAACGTTTCACACAGCATAGTGGCCTCTACGTTGTGTTATAATAAAGGACAAGTGTGAAAGGGGAAGCAACTCATGCTCACCTCTTCAAGTCTCATGTACCATCTTTCTTTTAGCCTGGTCTTAAATATACCTCATTCAGTCTTCTTGAAAGAACAGAATATAGACGTCTCTGTTCTTCCCCTTGAGAGGTGGGCTTATGCTTCACTGTAGGTTTCCAACATGTTTTCTTTGCTCACCTCTGCAGATGAATTGGAAAAGTTCTTTTTTTTCCATTCTGCATTCTTTCCTGTTTTGTACTATAAGGATGCCAGCACTGCAGGTATTTTGAACCAATTTTTTTCTGTCTTTTTCTGCTCTGTGCTATATCACCCACTTTTCTGCATTCACAGCCTGGCCTTAGTTCCTAAAGTGGTGTCCAGTTTCAGAAAGAAGTCTTGAGCAGTTGCTGTAGTTTGAAAGATGCATAGAAGCAATACCTTTGTTTACTCAGAGATTTTATGGAGGCATCTTGGTACATTCTGCAGCACACAGCTGAAACTGTCTTACATCACATAGCTATGCAGGTTTGGGTTAACTGTTGTTTTGGTTGTAAAAGAGAAGCCTGACTGACACAGCTGTTTTTCTGACCACATGCCTACATTATTTTTCCTAGATATATATAGAAGTCTGACATGCTGAGCAGAGCAAAATGACTTTGTGCAATTAATGTGACATGCTTAATAATGCTTGGAAGGGTGCAGGCATCTGCATTTATCAACCTGCCATGGCTAAAAAAAACTCTGACAAGCAATCCCAGCACAAACACAGACCATGTTTTTCTAAAACAAGGGACCACACAATGCCCAATTGGTAATATTGCTTCTGAGATGAGACACTATTTTTCCAAGAGAAACTTATGTGATGCCAAAAACTCACTTTATCCTTGGGTTATACTAGAGGGTGACAAATTCAATTTACAGTTTTGCTTTTCTTTGGCATTTCGTAATAATTACCTTCTGATTTAAACAGCTCAATCTGTGAGTGCAAAATGTGGTTTGGTTAATAGCACTGCAGCAGCACCTTAGTGAAATCAGGTCCAACCAGCTATCCATACTTTTTTTCCAGTTAATAAATGATTTTTAAAAGGTCATCATAACATAACTGAAAAGTTGAAGGCTCATGTAATTAGCATACAATGTGCAGCTTTCCAGACCCATTGTTATTTGTACAATTTCATTAGTAATACTGTTGTTTGGTGAGGTTTTGATTTGAAAGGAAGGAGCTCTTGAAAGCTGACTGCTTGAAAACTAAACCTTATTTGGCATGAGAAAAAAATGGCATCAGCAACAGCTCAAACTTCCCGTAGTTCAGATGTTAGAGGATGTGAATGAGAAACCCATCTCCCCTCCTTTCCTCAGCAGAGATACTCATTTCTCATTTTCCTCTAGTTCTTCCTCAGTTGTTGCAGAGATAGTTATACCAGGTTCAGTCTCCTTTAGCCAGTGGGCCTTACCCTGTAATATGTTCTTACCCAAAAGGTAGACTATGCAAGTCACCACATTTTTTTGATCACTACGTAAACATGATGGATCAGATCATGTTTGGCCCTTACAGGAAAAAACAGAAGTAAGAGGGGATGGGGGAGAAGAAGGAGTGTTTAAGCTGCCTCTCATGCCTTGTCCCGCTGTGAATTGCCTGTTTTTGGTGTTCAGTGGAAATATGGTTCTTGTGTTTTGGGTCTTGCTTCTGCTTTACTTCCATGGAGTGTCAGAGGAAGGGGCAGAGGGAGGAGGGCTCTGGAAACATTGACCATTTAAAGAGTGTAGCTGAGGAGCTACACTCTTCATATAACCACGGTATGGATGGAACGTGTTTCAGTTGGGACCCAGAGGTGGAAAGCACTAGAGCCATTGTCTGTCTCCTCAGACAGCCATATCCCAAATGCTGGGCTTATCACAGCAGCACAGAATTGGAAGTCTCTAACTCCATACAGCTATTTCTTGGAGGATGTTGCATTATGCTTGGGGTCCTACTGGAGTGTGTTGCAGGCTGCATCTGACCTATGTGCTTGGATTGCCTTTCTATGGACACTGCTATATAACCCAGTCTCAGCCCCATGTGACATGGGGATATAGCCATGTCACACCTTTTCACCCAGGAGCTCAGATGTGCTCTGGACTCTCATTAACACACATGTATCAGAAGAGACCATCTAGGTCATTATGTACCAGACAAATGCATTCAGTAGGTGTTTTGTATGGAAAAACATTGATTATCTAGCCCATACATTTCAATACACCACTTCCCAAACATAGACCTATTAGTAAGGGGACTTCTTTGCATTTCTGATTTTGCTTTCATAGTTTTACTTTCTTAATTACATTTTGTAATATTAACAAATAATATTTTCTGTTTGGCATGCTGAATAAGTATAGGTATCTTCACAGAGAAAGTGATATCCTACATGACAGAGGAGAGCCCAGTTAAAGTAGATGGCAGATTAGCCTGAATAAGGACAGAAAGGTTTGGCCCTTGGAATGGAAATAGACCTTGGAATTTTACCAAGGTGTTTCAGAGCTCCTTGTTCCCACTGCTTTTCTTTTTCAAATGTGATGACTGGAGCTGTCTGGATGCAGAACTCATTTGAACTAAAAATAAATATCTTTTAAAACAGGTTCTTCATTCCCTTCTCTCTCAAAAAGTCTCAGGTATGAAACACCTTTCTGTGATGATTTTCTGTGCTGGTGTTTAATCTGTGTGAACTGTGAAATACTGATTTTACTTTGCTTATATGGCAAAGGCTGAACTTGTGACCAAATTCTTGTGTTGCTAAAGACCGGACAAGCTCCTTTGAACTAGTTTTGCTACTAACCTACAGTGATCACTTATTGTAGGCATGTAAAAATAGATATAGCTTATTTACCTTAACAAAACAGCCACTTCACAGTGTTTAGAGACATTGAAGAAGATATAAAGTGGTCTTACTGCACTTGAGAAGCAGATTCAAACAGATATGATAAATGTTATTTGTGACTTCTTGTCAGTTTTCCTTTGTAAGCTTACAATTTCCCTGACAGGCTTACAATTATGGAAGGAAATATAAAGAAATCACAGAACAGATGTGATTCTGTGCCCAGGGATTATCCTGTAACCCCAAAAGGTTGAACTGATATTGCTTTTGCAAAGGAAAGCACCAAGTGAGAGCCTATAGGCTTTCTCACAAGTGACGGGATTTAAGAAGTACCTCATCTGGAATCCTCACCATTCTGGAGAGGATATTGAAAATTAATGTCATTACACACTTCCAAATTGATGAAAATTGATGTCATTACAGACATAGAGGCACTGTACACTTGGGTGAGCATTCACAAGGAGTGACTTTACTGGTAAAACCCTTATACAATGTAGATTCCATAATAGCGACCATCACTGAGTGGTCTGTTGTCTTCCATTTTCTTTTTCTTACTATATGAGCAAGACTTGATGCTTGTCTGTTATTACAGACTTCTGTCCGTAATGACTATAAAGGAGGTGAAAAGGTCCAGTAAGTTTATATTGGTCTGCTGTTGAAGCTGAATTGCATTTTTGTGACTCAATCAACAGTGTGAATGTTCATATTGGAATGATAACTTTTTCTTCAAAGTACAAATTACCCCCTCCAACCTAAAGTTATCAGTGAAACAAGTGGAAATTGCTTAAGATTCTGTCCCTCAGAAGGAGGGGCAGTGTGATAAAATACATTGTTTAAGATCAGGGTTTATCTTTCATTAAAATATCTGCACTGATGTTTCCAAGACTGGCATGTTATTCTCCAGAAGGAACATCCTTCCATTTTCAGCTTATTATTTTGGTTAATTCCATGTTTACAGACAATGTTACTCTCTCCACTGTTCAGTTAAACAAATAAGCTCCTAAAAGTAGCAAGCAGCTCCCTGCTTTTTTTCCCATAAAAACATGCCTACAGGACCTGAAAGCAAGATGTACACTAGAAAATCTTTGCCCTCAGAATGAATACTGTGGTTTGATTTCTCTGCCAAGACCCTAGGCTTCACAAAAGCTTAGTTATAAGCATGCAGAATCCTCAGTTAAGAGTTGTATAACATGCTAAGTGCTTGTAACTTCTAATGCTATATACCTTTTAATCCTGCAAATATGGTGTATCATAAGTGAGCCATACACTTAATTACTCATTAAGACATAACTATCAAAAACACTGTTGCTATCCTGCCTAGTTTTTTTTTGCAGAAAAAAGTTATGCCAAATCTGTGAGATCATGAACCGAAGGTAGTTGAGAATAATATCAAAATTAGTTTCAAAACACTCAGGACTAGATGTGAGCTCTGAAGATTAACACCAAATGAAGTTCTGATCCTCAGTCTTGCTGTGGCGGTACACAAATATTTGGGCAGATAATAAGTAAGGAACAACAGCACTATACGGCATATAGAACTTTCCTCAGAGAATGCTGTCCCATTACAGACACAGAGGGCGTGCAGCCTTTGCTTTCCGCTGACACCCCTTGTTTGTGGCAAGTGAGAACTGAACAGGCCACCTCACAAACTGATACTCAGTGACAATCCATTCATGTTCACATTTCAATTTCCTTTCTCTTAAATTAAAAAGTGTAGTTAGCTCAAGATGAGGCCACTTGCCTCATCATGATTTATCCCGTCTTCAAATGTCTGTTGCTGGCGTGGTTGATCTAGAAATCATTTTATTTTCCTTAACTTTTCTGTTTGTATATCTGTGCGCATGTCTGTGTACATTAATGCATGAAGAAATAAGCCAACCTTATGATAAAGGCTAACAATTGAAAAGGTTGTTTTTGAATATTAAAACCTACCTGTGCTGGGATATTGCATACCTATGACTAAGGCCATTTTTTTACCCTGATAAGGAACTGGTAATAAACAAACAGTGGCTTATTTTTAATTGAAAAAAGGTTGCATACTTTAAATGAGTCCACATATTGTTAACAGAAAATGGGGATAAATAGAATAGATTGCTAATCATTTACATGGAGGCACTGTAAATCTGGATGAGCATTCACAAAGAATGACTTTACTGATAAGACCCCTCCATGATGTAACTTCTGTAACAGCAGACATCACTGTGTAGTCTGCAATTTTCCAGGTTCTTTTTTTTTATCATATGAGAAGACTTGATGCTTGAAAGGATGTGTGATATTGTTAGCTTCATGGCTGTGCAAACGTTTTTAGTGAAGGCAGCATAAAGTACAGGGTAGCAAGGAAAGCATCAGGGAGGGATGTCATTGCTCCATAGAATCTGGCACAAGTTGATTACTGAGACGGTTGCTCCCTTGAAGTTTGTGGCAGATTCTGGGATCTGGAAAAAGAGATTGCTGTAGGGCTTTCTGTGAAAGATTAAAGTTATCTGTAAATAAAGCAAATATACAGATAGCATATGCACTGATACCACAATACTAATTTCTTATCTGTTTGGGAAAATAATCTGAAAGGCTTCGGACAGCTCCTGTTTTTCACAGAGAAGGCTGTACAAGGCAAGTAATGCAGGTTCAGACCATTGTTCAGTTCTTCATAAGAAGAGGGATTGTACTGTGAGGAAACCTTGCTGTAGAGCCAAACTCTCTTTCTAGTTTCTCATAATCTGAGTTCTGAAATCTGATTTTTCATATATGAATGAAAATTCATGACTACAATAAAAGAGAGTTTGTATCTATGGCAAAGTTTCTTTATATGGTCTAATAATACTCAGTGTGAGACATCTCAAATGTAGCTGGGATGATATTGGATGAATATGGTTAAAACCAATATTCTAATAAACTTGATTACTTTGTTGTTTTGTTTAATGCATCTATATACCACCTCCAGATTCATTTACACTTAACACACATATAAACTGAACAGCAAAGTTACCTATCACCACATCAGTTAGCCAAGTGCCAACTGAAGAACAAAAATATCTCTCAAACTCTCTGGTCCTCCATATAGCACTCTGGAAATGGTCTGATTAAACAGCTAATTAACCTCAAAGCATCTCCTGAAGTTGATTAAATGTGGTCTTTGCCAAGTAAAGGGACTTTGAATGATGTATCCTTCTCTGAGACATCAGGCATCTAACTGGGGAACCATGAGGACACCTCTGAGCTGTGGTGCCTGCATCCTGATGGCATGTTAGAATGAGACCTGGTATGCATCGTTCCTCCCTCATGACCTACCCTTGTTTCCAGCAGTCACTGGACAGTGAGGGACTGGGGCTTTGGGACACAGTGCAGAAGGCATTGCATTTGTCCATTAGTTTGGGTGTAGCCTCAAAGACCTCTGACTGATGGATTTGTAGGCTGAAAATGAGGGGAGATGCTTTTTCAGCTATAAAGGATCAAAGTCGTAAGTGTTTTTACAAATCATGTTGTAGTTGATTTAGACCTGAGAAATGAACTTAGAAGCCAGTGAAGTTTATGCAACATGGGAATAACAGGGCCCCAAGGGACCAGCCTGGATGTGCAGCTACATTCCACACTGCTTTTATTTCTCAGCTGTCTGAGATCTCAGTTAAGCACCTAGTAACAGCACTTGGGGAATTGTAGCAAAGTCCACACCTCCAAGAGAAGCTTCTAACTCTATAACCAATTGGACAGACAGAAACAGCCCTGGCTACTGCTGCTAGCAATGAGATCCAGAAACAATGTGGGTTTCAAGCAGGAGATTTTACATTTGGGGGTCAAATTCTTCAGGGAATGTGAAACAGGGCCCTCATCCCTTTTGCACTGGGGAATGGATGAGTCATCCTCACTGCAGAGAGTTACACACAAAATGGGGACGGGATTATCCAGTGCATTCAGCACTGACCTAATAACTTTCCTATTGGTGTCAAATAGCACAGACGTGGGCTGGAGCTAATTGCCCGTGACAATTATTTAAGGAAATGGTGCAAGTAACACTTTGTATGTAAAACTTGCAGGAAGTCAGAGGGCATCAGAGTAGATGTCTGAGCCACGGGATGATCACAGAGAAAGAGATTCTTTCTCACCTCTCCTGACTCTCCTTCTTAAAGATTTAAAACAGGTTTTGACTGCGTAAACAAAGTGGCTTTTCCCAGCTCTGTCATTTTAGAGTCTATGGTGCCCGAATTGAATGGTCTTTAACGTTAGTCTTTAAATCTTTTAATGCAGTGATTAAACATGACAGGAATTAAGTCACTATCCAATGGCAACTCGCCTAGGTGCGTTGTTGGTTAGACGCAAAGCACAAAACCAAATGCTCTTAAGCACCCAAGTGTACTGCTATTTCAAAATGTAACAAGTCCTGTCATGTCTTGTGATTATGAAGCATTTCATTTTTATTGAAGAAAGACAGAGTGAAACTAAAAGCTGATAAAAACCATCTTCCAAAGAGAAAAATGGAATGTGGACACAGGTTAGAGCAGAAATTTAAGGCTTTCATCCTAAATGCATTTTTAAATATATGTATGGTATATTTTAGCTATATTAATGAGGTACCTATTCTAATGGGAAAAGGACTTACAAATACATAACTTCTTAAGTAGCCAGGTGAGAGACTAAATTATGAATTCAAGGCAAATCAAATTGAGTTTGACACACGAAACAAACTAACAAAAACATTTCTCTGACTGCCAAGTCACCTAAAATACTCTCCAGGAAATGTCAGAAAGAAGGATGCCTGAGCATCTCCCTATGTGAGCTATGAAGCCTTTAATTATATCAGTACATACCATTTTTTTTACCTGCAGGATATTTGCCTGAATGCACTGCCCAAAATGGGTAGGGCTTCAGTATGTTTTTTAACTCTTCATGATTTTATGTGGGCCTTAAGGTTAACATACTGCTCATGACTTGAACCCTGTTCTGAAGACAACATCCTTTGTTTCCTCATGGGCCTTTTCCTATAATACTAATTACTGTAGCAACTGAGTGCTTCGCATTTTTTTATTTTCATAGCATCTCAAAGAGATAAGTAGTATTACTCCATTTTATAGATTAACAATAGAAAGTTTGAGGTAAAAATAACATAAGTTTATTCATTGAGGTAAAATGCCATTTCAACAAAATTAAAATGTCTATTGACAGGTTTTGATTTTGCTGGAGGATCTGTCCAGGAAGTGTGACTGTGTTATGCTGGAAGTGTGATTCTTCTTTTCCTCTGGGAAAATCAAATGAAAATGTTTTTCTTCCACCTGCTTGACTTTAAGAAGAATATATTTCTTTTGCTCTGGCTCCAAATATTTCATCTGAAATCTCTTAAAAAGAAGTAAGCTGTATTTACTTATGGCACACTATAGTATGAGAGGGAATTTCCAGCCTTCTCTGCCAGTGGAGCAGAGCCCTTGGTGGGTGTTTTCTCATAATACGGATTCTCTGTACAGGAGTTATACGATGCAGCATGACATAGGAAATGTAATCCAGATTGGGAGTCTGGTTTCAAAAAAGCAGAGAAAACACAGGGGTTTAATCATGTGGTTGATACCTGCAGGCATGTCAACAGCAGGAATGAAAATTTAAGTCCTCTGCAGAGACCAATGCCAATTAGGCAATCGAGAACATGAGAGAGGACAGTTGCTGGCTGCCCTGTGCTGGGTGGATGAGGCTCCCAAGAGAGCTGGGACACTTTGCCAGAAACTTTTCTAGGTATTTGTTGACAGAGAAAGTAAGGTGAGACTAAACCCCTCTAAGCTCCTGAGCTCAGAAACTTTTGCTTTAATCATTCCACGTTTTCTTCACGTTCTGCTTGTTCTACCCTGATCCCATATGCTCTCTTTTCTCTGCATTCCCAGTTCTCTCCAAGCTTCTGTGGTTCCTGTACAGTGTTTTATTTATACAGCAGTCTTCCTACTACTTCCTACTGTTGAATACCAGTCCCTGGTTTGCTCTTTTATATTCTCACTGCTCAGCCAGACACAGTTTTCTTTTTCTACTCCCCCTACATGTTTTTTTCTGTTGGTCTTGTCAGCCTCCAAACCTGTTGTGTTCCCCATTTTGCCCTCCTAATTTTCTTTGCCTTTTCCCACTCCAGCTTCTGGTCCTAATCCCCTCCCTGCCTTCTCCAAATGCTCCAAGTTATGTTGATTCCCGTCCACTCTGCATTTGAATCAGGTGTCTTCCTGCTGTGGTGCTTGGATGGCATTGATGTTTTTTATTTCAGCCATTGCATAACCTGAAGCATCCCAGCGCTACTAAAGTGCTTCCCTGTATAAAATAGAATGGATACCAAGTGTGACAGCATAGCCAGCCCCTTTGGGGAGTGCTTGCTTAGGCCAAAAGGTCCACTGACATCAGCAGGGCTGTTCCTAGATGAGCTAAAAAACAGGATCCTTCAGTTTAGATCTGACAGTATGTGGCTAGAACATACTAGTATGTTATTAATGGATGACAATATCTAGGTAATGGATGTCTTCTTTAGCCAGAGGAATTATGTCCAGAGATCTGGCTGAAGATCAAAAGTACAGAGAGCACCGGGGAAGCGAGAGTCAGGAGAGGTAAATAGAATTTGTAGGAGCGTTAGGACAGGTTTGGAAAGGCACTGAAAGCCTTACTTTCAGATATTGGGCCTTGGTTCACTCAGTTTAGCTGCCTGAAATCCGCTCACATGATGAAATTCTCCCCTTTTGTGGGGAAACTCTGGCTGTAAGCGTATGAATGGTAATTGCTGTGGTAGTGAGAGACTGAGGACAGGGAGGAGGTTCCTGGGAAAACTGCTTGGGGGAGCGGCGTTGCACTCTCCAGTGGTTGTGCTCCTGGAGAGGAGTTTGCAGGCTGGGGAGGAGGCAGGTGGCAGAGGGTTAGCGAGGAAACAGCATGTATCGTAGGTAGAGGGTGGGCAGAGGGGGCCTGGCCCTTCTTCACAGGCGGCCTATGCCTTCCTTGCATGTGGCAGCTAAGCCTTTTAGACAGCTCTATTATTTTTGTTTCCTCTCCAGAGTTTGCTTTTTTCATGCCCTCTGAGACAGTAAGAGTTAATACACAAAGTGGCAGCATTACGCCCCAGCTGGAAATGGCTGCGAAAGCCCTTTGGCATGCCTGTGTGAGCCCGCGGCACGGGGTGCCAGCACCTGGCTCCTTCACTCTCGCAGCTGGCCGCGGCCCCGCACCTCAAAGCCCCGGGGCACTGACTGTGTGCCCTTTGCAGGGACAGGTCTGCTTCCTGTCTTGGCAGAAAGGCAGTGCAAAACTAGTACTATTTTGACCCTGTTCTCCTCCCCTTTTTTTGTGTATCAGCTTGATCCAGCTAGCATTTTGTGGAAGGGAAGAAAGGATGCTTGGGCCATTCATAAAATTAGTTTGCAGAACATTGTAAACTTCTGCTGGAGGAAAGCCATCTTATGACTTGAAGAGATGCTTTGAAGCAAGAGATTATTTTAAGCAATTCGTGTGAGCAGGGCTGGTTAGAGCATTCTTCCAGCTTAGCTGGTGACTAACCCTAATTTCAAGGTTGTCTGAAGATGGTTGAAGAAATGGGGAACCAGTGCATAAACTGAAGACAAAGCAAATCAAAGCCCCAAACCCTGCACCATAATGAGGGAAGACACCATCTATGTGGCAGAGAAACTGCAGTCTGTACTTACTGCTGTACTTATTTATGCCTTCTATTTGAAAACTCTTTCTCTGTATGGATAGTATGGCTGAGTTAAGTAAAAGGAAATAAAGACCTTACACAACAAACAAACTGGAAATATCAAACATATGGGGCAAGCTGATTTTTAACAATGACAAAAAAAAAGAAAAAAAAAGAAAAGCTTTTACCGTGTGTTTTAAAGCATTTCAAAGACAGTAGAAATCTCTGGCCTGATTTAGCTGTATTCGGAGAGCTGATGCAATCCATGTCAGTAGGGAATTGCTTAACACATCTGGGCAGAGTTCCTGCTGGTGCGGTGTGTTGGACCTCTTTGTGGTGTAATAGGCAATGTGTGGGTGTTTTGTGGCCCCCCTCTCTGGATTCCTCTCCACAAGCTTTTCATTTCTGTTTCCCGTGTTTGACTGTGGTTACCGGCTGGGTCCCGACAGTGGGGCCAAGCTTTCTCTCCGAATAAGCAGGTACATTTAAGCCTGCCATGCCTCAGACCCCCAGAAAGTACGGTTATAAAGGGTGGAGTCCTTTTTAGCATTTTTAGTTGGTGTCTTCTGCTATTATTCGTATTTCTTTTGGGCTGAGGGAATCCCAAATGGGGATCAAAGTCCCCTTGCGCTGGGTTTTCTAGGCAAAATAATCACTGGAAATAAGAGTCCCTGTGTCAAACCCTCCGTGAAGAGAAGCAGGAGGTGAAGACAACAGGAGCATTGAATACTGCAGCAGTGGTGCTTACTGTGGTAAGCAACGGTCTCAGAAAACCTCTAAGCTTATAAAAACCTTCTTCGGCCAGAGTAAATCACTATAGCTTCTCCCTCATAGCTGGCCAGAGAGTTAGTGAGGTTACTCTCAGTTTAGGATCCTCCCATAGCAGTTAGACCCTCTTCTAAACACTTCCATATGAATAATCCCTGACTTCTTGAAAGCACCCATCCAGTATAAAAATAACATATAGCTGTATAGTTTTAAATATCATTGTTGCTGAGGGGAAACCCCTACTTTTTCCTCTTCGGCTTCCTCTTCACCGTTCCCCCCCACCCCCTCCCTGGCAAGGATTAGGCCAGACCACAGCCGACCTTGCTGCCTCAGTCCTGCACCGAGGTGCCCAGTGGCCTTGTGCCGCAGCAGCTTTCCCCCTTCCCTCCATTTCGCTTTGCTGCTGCAGCTGCCTACGAGCCCATGGCTGCAGTTTCTCCCTGCCCGGTGCAGGGAGATAACGCTTTGAACTTGCACTTCAGCCTTGCATTTTGTGGTGGATCTGAAGGGCACAGCGAAGTGCAAAGAGCAGGCAGGGGGCCAAGAAGGCAGCAGAAAGCTCCTGAGCTAAAGATATCAGATTTACCTCCTTTCATTTTGACTTTTGAGCCTGTGGTAGGTGCTGCCAGGGTTGGCCCGGCAGCTGGGCTGGCTGCAGTCACACCGTTTAAAACAGTTTTATAGGAATGGAGCTATGAGCTTTTCTTAAATTTTCAAGGGTGTGGGGTCTGGTCTTCTTCTGAGTTGAATTCTTTATTATCAAAACATGTAACCTTGTGATACCAACAGCCTGTTTCAGGGTCTGTGAACCGGCTCTGGAACTGCTTTTTCATACATGATTCTTTTATAAAATATCACTGTAAAGCGCCTCTCTTTCTTCCCCTGGATCTTAATGAAACTTAGCAGGATTGAGTGATGAACCAGTTCAGAGTGTGGTTTACCAAGACTCTGAACTGATAAAACAATACAAAACCTTCTCTGGTGGTGGTGGTGAGGGAAATTATTCGGAAAAATATCTAAGGATATATACCTGTGCGTGCATGTGTGTGTGCACGCAAATTTTGATTCGGAAGTGGAAGTGATGGCAGCTAATGCTGACAAAATGCAAATATATTTTTGATTCCCATAAGGTTATTTCATGACTCTAAAATATTGTCACAGGACTGTATTGTTTGCTGATTTTCAAAAAGACAGTGAAATTATGATCCCATTGAAATTGCTATGAATTTTAATGGATACAAGCTATTACAACAGTGAATAAGAACTAAAAGACCTATTTTTTCTGTTGCTTATTTGAAATGTGGTATTTTATTATTACTGTTGTCATTCTTGCTGCTAGTGTGAGATGCTGAAGCTAAATTAATATTTTTGAAGACTCTGCTAGAAAAAACAAAATAAAAAGAATTCTGCATTAGCATGGATAGCACACATTCCCCTTTAATTTGTACATTATAATTTTCCCTCTTCATATTTTCCTTCTGGTTTTCAAAAGTACTTTTCAGTTTATCCAAATTACTTCATAATTTTACATTCTGGCCTAGTTGGTTTATTTTTCTATTTCAGAAGAGCGAAGTTGATTTGTCTTGGCAAGCCAAATTCATTTTCTTTAGATGAGAGAGTTTCACTGAAGTCTTAATTCCATAAGTTACACAGTCCCCTAAACGGTGAGTTCCAGTTATATACACAGATGCACAGCTGTCCGACAGGCTGAGCTTTTTCTTGCAAAGGCACAGGTAGGAAAGATTTTTTTTTTCCGCCTGTGTTACTTGTTTACACATCCCAATTACAAGTCTTTGGGCAGGATGCCTACAGGGCAAGCCTAAGGATGAGAAAAGATGGAACAGATCTCATCGCTGCTTTTTTATTTTTCAGGTTTCACACACATGCACACACAAAAATCACTTTGATCTGATAACAAATCACTTTGGTCTTATCTAGATTAAGTTTTTAACTCAAGCTGCCCATCACAGCTGAACTTCAGAGAAACCAGGAAAGTACCTCACCTAGTTACAGGGAGTGGGGATGCAGAACCCGGTGATATGAGACCACCTGTATTATTCCGGCTCAGGACATTGCAGAGGCTGAAGCTGTCAGATTCAACTTGTTTCATTTTTAGTTTTAAATTTACATTATGTCCCACTGGGGTCAGCAGAGAAATTTGACCTATAGATGATCACATAGACAAGCTTGCTCCTTTCTGTTTCCCTAACTTTTATCAACTGTTCAAAAAGTTATATGCTATGAACCGCAAAAAGACTTTTGACTTTATGATATTTTTCACTCAGATCACTGTACCTATCTATGATTAGCTTGATAAGTCTTATGCATACACAGAACTGAATTGTCAAAGGTCTATGAATAAGTATTTCAGCTGGTTAATATTCCCTGTCTGATACTGGACAGCAAAATATTTCTGTATGTATTTAAATGTCAGCTATTCCAATCACTGGTTCAAAGCTTATATTGTTTATTGCAAAACTTCATAAACTATAATAATAATTTGTGTCCCAGAATAGGCCCTTTATACAAAAAATAAAAATCAAACAGTGGATCAAGTTGGTGATATTCTCAGCTGTACGTCCTTCTATCAATAAGAGTTGAGGGACTGAAGGTGGGAGATGTGTTAGACTCTTCCCAGTCCTTGCTTGGTTATTTTTTCCCGCTGCTCTGCCCTTCTCACCACTTTCTCTGGCTGCTCAATGGATGAACTTCTGTGTAGAAATGGGAACAACCTCAAAGAGAGTGCACGGCCCTCAAGACAGTAGCTAGTCTTTTGTAAAAAAGACTGAAAGAACTTGCAACAGAAAGATTTATTTATCTCTAAGGGAGAGGAAAACTACTTGAAAATGAATGTTTTTGTATGCAATGGAATTTCAAGTTATTCAGCAAAAAGAGAAACAAATAATACATAGATAGAAGGATCAATTTTATCTTTTCACCTGGGACTTTAGAAAATGCTACCTAGGAAAAACTAGTTGCGTAAAAACCTATGTCATGTTTAACTCTTGGAGCAGAGTGACTGTATAATTGACTATACCATCTGAGGATGATGCCACATTAGAAAATCAGGTGACATCAGCAGAGTTAAGATAGCACATAAATAAGAACCATGGGGCAGAACCAATGCTGCGAGGGGAGAAACGCCTGGATAGAAACTGCATTCCATATACATAAAAGAATATTTGTAGTACTTTAAATTCAAATCGTAGAAGGATTCAGAACTTGTGCTACTTTGGAAGAGATAGAACATCTCTAAAAAAGTATTGGAATATGGAAGAAAATGGAACATTTCTGAAATATTGAAATTGTGTGTGTGTGTGTTTTATATAATCTCTTTTACCTTACTGCCTAAGTTAGGTGCTTAGCCTACCTTGAGTCCCTCAATAGTCAGCGGAGCAAGAGAGACTCCTACCTGGCATGATTCCTTACATCTCAAAAAGTAGTAAAGCATCATTGCTTGTTCATATAGTCCCTGAGGACAATACTGAAAGCCTTACTGAGAATTTTAACAAAGAGAATGCTGAAAGAAATGAGATATGCCACATAGAAATAATGCCCAAACTGGACGTACTTTTGACATTTTATATCTTCAAAAAAAGCCCCCAAAAGATTCAGTTTTATCCAATCCACTAAGAAGAAATAAATGTATCTGTTCTTTCTTCCTTTATAGGAGTCAAGACATCATCTCCAGTTTTCACTCAGACAACTGCCATCACCTGCTGTCCTCAGTGCTTTCTGGATTACTCGTGACTCTTCTACTTTGCACAGACTTGTGCCAGCTTGCGTCAGTTTAATAATCTTTCCTCAAAAACACTATTCTCAAAGCTTCCTTCTGTCTTCCTCTGCTAGTTTCTTAATAGAAGCATCATTTTTTTAAAGTTTGGCTGCTTAGGAACCAAGCCTGCTCTGGGGCTGGTTTTCATTTCTGCACTTTTGCAAACTCTGTCTCTTTTTGTTTCCTCATGGCCACGTTTAGCTTCTTCCAGCTTTGTTCCCATTTGTCAGTGCAGAAGAAAAGGACCTACTAGTCTATAACCAGCCCCTCATGCATCTGCTGCAACACCCTCTCCAGTACAGCAGAAAGTGCCAGGTGTTTCAGTGGAAGGTTTGAGAAATCCTAGAGCAGGTAGTTTTAGAGAAAAACTCCTCTGAGGGAAAAAAATTTGCTTTCTCCCACCCTCAAAGACTGCTTTATGTCCTGCAGCCTAAGCTGGAAGATGAGTTCCATTAAATTTAAATCACAATCACAGTTTATTTTTAGAATTTAGCATATTCTTTTTTCCATGCACATTTCCATTCCCTTTTAATTCATGAAACTCCTGGCCTCAATTACCTCTGGTGGCAATGAACTCCACCTGGCAATCATATGCTGTGGGAAAGGATTGCTTTTCACCCTTTGCCTTTCATTTTCAGCAAATGTCCTCCTGCTCTTGTATGATGGCAAATGATGAACAGGCCTCACTTTCTTTGGTGCCATTCACTATTTTGAACACCTTTATCTTTTCACTTCTTCTCTGAAGTGAACAGATTCAATTTTACTATTCATCTAGAAGCTTTTCATGCCTCTAATTATTTTCATTGTCATCTCTGAACTCATTTCATTTCTGCTTTGTCCTTTTCAGGGTGTCCAGCACTGATCACAGTGCACTATGTTGGGATGATAAAAAGTATTTTCAGTATCACTTCTCTGTTCCATTCTTTTCCCTTCCTAACTTTTCCTTTTTTTATCACTGCAAGGCATCTTCATCAAAATGCCTAGTGACACCCAAGTGTTTTTTTCTGACTCTTTACAGTTAAATTTAGAAGCCAGAAAATGTAGTTCATATTTTGCCTCCCAGTGTACATCTTCCATCTGATAAAAACACATTCCTCTGTAATGGCATCTTGCTTTGTTAGTATCTCACCCCAGTTCCTTATACTTTTACCTGTCTTGATTTACTTTAAAGTTTGTGTCTTCCACCATTATCTTTGTCTTGTTGCTTCTTTTCTTTTCAAACTTTCTCAGCCAAAATCTTTTGTCACTTGACTCTCCAAGATTGCTTTGTATTTTCATGTTATTCCATTCCCTTTCCAGAGCCTGAATATCTCTATACTTTTTACATTAATGTAATCTGTTTTTAAAATATTTTAAATCCGGGGCACATCAAGGCATTACCATGATTTATTATTGGCTTTTCTTTTTCATGATTTATTATTCTTTTTCATGATTTATTATTGGCAAATCTTTGGCTTGACTAGTCTGTTCTTATGACACAAACACTTGATTAACTAGTACAAATTGTTAAGGTTTACTCAGAAACACAGACACTGACCAGCTCATCAATCATACAGGATGCAGATGGTGCAGCAAATAGTAATAATTGACCGATAATTTGTGGGCTTTCCTTCTTCATTGGAGATGCTGGACTATAAACTAGGCAACAGGAGAAGTAAACAGGAGAAAGTAGTTTATGCATTTCATGATTACATCAGCTACCACAAAGGCAAACTTGATGATTAGAAAAGAAGAGCATTCAAAAAAAATTTTTTTAATAAAAATGCTTATCCAGGAATTGCTTAAGCAATCCTCATTACCAGAAAATAGTTACAGATTAAAAAAAGCAAATTTTAAAAAACATTTGAAAAACCCACAGAACACAGTTTCTTCTCTATGAATTGCCAGTTTCTGACTTCAGGACTTGGTTTCCAGGGCAACAGCTGATAACATAACAAACTCTGAAGGAAGCACATGAGAGAATTCCCTGTTCTATTTTAGGTAAGAGTTATGTCCTTCAGTTTTTGCTAAGGAATAAGGAGTATTGTGTATTGAAAAGGATTTATACTGCTTCTATGCATGGACTATGAAGAGCCTTTGCAATATGCTTGGTGCCTAATGTTTGCCAAGAGATGGAGCTGCAGAGTCAGACACCTACCAAGTCTGACCCTGTAAAACAGAAGTGATATAATAAAACTCTTGGCAGCAAAAGCCTATAGCTTCTCATACTGGTACATACTGCTTTCCCCCCAGTGTTAAGTCTTGCTTTGGGCATTGAGCCAACTCTTTCCAATTTATTTCATTAAGTTGTGGTTCAGAAAAGCCAAGAAACAAACTGTATTAATCTTGGTGGATCTTGGCCTCTAGTCAGGTAATACTATAGAAAATGCTCAGTAGTCCCACAGTTGAGCAGTAACAGGATTAAAAAAGCCTTGGACTTGCCTTGCAAAGTACATTTCTTACATACAATCCTGTAAAAATACCAGTTGCACTGCACAGTTCTTCATCAGCAGGTAATTCTCAGGGGCTAACTTCACAATTTAGGCTTTACTCAAAACCTCTTCTCAGCTATTCTTTTCCCTCTAGCTGTCTGAAGTTTCCAGGCACCTACAGTGTGAGACAGAACATAATGGAGAGTTCCCTGAACTACCAGAGACTTGAGTTTGTTAATTCATGAAGTGTCCAGCGCCACGTGGATTTACGTGCTTAGCTCTGGAAGCTATAAACCTGTGTTAGCACAGAGCAAAGCCAAGCTAATACATGCTCTCAGAGCAGGGCTTGGGTTCAGCTCCAGGTTAAAGCAGCGATCCAGCGTCGGGATCTCTGAGTCAGATCACGTCTACCCTATGCTCCCTGTCCTTCCCATTCCAGGTTCCCACCAGGTGGAAGGGGTCCAGGTCTGTCTGTACCTGCCCATAACAGCCTGGGATTGCCTACAGCTACCTTAGGAGTAAGTATAGGCAAAATCATCTAAATCATGAGATGGCTAAGCTAATCAGGCTCCCACTCATATCCAAGCCTTGGGGGGATTCTCAGAATAGACATTCCTGCAAACCAGCTAACTTGAACCTCTGGATCTTCCCACAGCACATCTAGCACGTTAGTCCTCATGCAAAAAAGAGCAAAGACAGGGCATGACTGGCCTTACCCAAATACCCTCTTGTATCCAGGAACATTTGGGGCATTTTTCTGAGATGTCTAATTTAAAATCTCTGCTCTGCTTCATTTTCTTCATTCAAAATTGTCATGCTTAATGGTTTTTCAACCAGAACCAACAGGTTATTGCAAAATAATCTCTGCTTCAAACCCATTCTTGAGTGAGAGAGGAAGGGAGAGGGAGATGAATCTGTCTGTGCCTTTGCTTGCAATTCTAACCTAAGATCTGTGCAAAACAGTTTTGACTTTCTCTTCCAAAGATTTCATTCTTTATATAAAGCGAAGCCATATCAATAAGAAAGAAGCTGAAAACTAAAGAGCGTAGAAGAAAGTCCTCCTTTTTTTCCCAAGCGTGTGTCTTAATCACTTGTATATTTGCTAAATAGGATTGAGGAATGTCTTTTTTCTCATTGTTTTTTTCATGGGAAAAAGCTGACCTATATTATATGCCTAATTCCAGGAGAAATATAATGGCTGGGAATACTGACCAGAGTTAGGGGTTCAAATACCTTTGGGGATAAGGATCATGCAGTGCTTCTGTAGTTGGTATTTCCTTTCAGTTGTCAGAGGCAACTCTTTGCTTGCTAACTTTTGAAATTCCTGCTCTTCTTGCCTAATTTGGGGCTATGATTGGCCCTGGCTGGCAGATAGACTGCAAATATGGCATGGCAACCCCAAGCTCTCTTCGGAGTTTTAGACTGTGCAGAGTTTGGTGAAATAAATATTTGTAAATGTATCTTCCCAATGAAAAGAGATCATGCTGCCTGTTTGTCTGTCAGTCTGTTGCTTGGTGGTTCAGTAGAGAAGAAAATCCAAAATTAGTGCCCACGAGAGAGAAAAAAGAGGAGAGAACTGGGCCTTTATCCTTGCTTGCAGGTGGCTGGCAGCTGGTCAGGCAACATATGCCTTTTGTCTGTGTGTAGCTCCAAAACAGCATAGCATGCTCTTTCCCTTGCCTTGGTGTCAAAAGGGATGGGAGAGGAATTTGTGTTACATTTAGAAGAAAAAAAAACATGTAACTGTTGAAAACCTGACTTCAGAACTTCTTAAAAGGTGCTTTTTTTAGTGCAGTAAATGACAGAATTAAGGTCTTCTGACACATAGACCTGCAGGTCCATATGCTCCACTAGAGCAGTGATTCCCAGTTTTCATATGCACATGCCTGAGACCAGCCAGTCACGGTGGAGCCAGTGCAGGTTTGGCAGGTTTGTTAGATTGGGCACTGGGCTGTGGTTCGGGTGTAAAATGCCTGTTCCTCACTGCTGAAGCTCATGTCACTGGTTAGAAACTGTTGCTGTGGGTGAACTCCAGTAACTCACTGAACCTCTGTGTCTGAGTCTCCCTGCCTTGGTAAATGAAAACATCAATAATGGGTAAAGATAATGATACGTTTTGTCATAGTTTAAGGACATTCTGCTTTATAGAGGTAGAGAATGAATTACTATTATCCCATTATTATGTGGTTATTGACAGAGAGGTGGGTCAGAGACTCAATGTGACACCAAATTCAATACAAAACTCTTAAAGACTTCACTTAGCATTGGAGAGATGCCATTATATTCGTGTACATATATCAGCTGTTTTAAGTTTTAAGGAAGGTAGATCCATGCACTGGAGCGGACAAACCACATACATATGAGCTGAGCTGTATTTTAATTAAGCAATTGAGAGCAATGTTTTTGCACTACAGAGGTATTTGATACGCTAAACGATGTAATGATGTGCACGTGCTTTGTTTATTAAAGGTAAAGTGTCTATAATAAAGTGCTATAATTAAGTAACCACTTTTTGCTGTAGGAGTTCTTATCACAGCACTCAAGTTGTCCCCTGAGGCAATGTTAGACATTGCAAATGCTCCGCTCCACCTTTACCAGTAGCTGGATGGGTCTAGCAGCTGAAGCATGCCTACTTTCAACAGAACAGGTACCCTTTGGTGGTTAGGTCTGGAGTTAATTCTTGAGACCAGACAAAACCTTCAGCAATTATTTATGTAACAGCTTTTCTCACTCCCTAGCCGAAAAGCTCCATTAATGATATTAAATACTTAAAGAGTGTATTGGGTCAAGTAGATGTCTCATGGATGTTTTAGCTTTGCTCCTCTGGTAAGCCATGTGGTATTGTGACTCAGATTTAAGGAATTTTAAAAGTTATCAGATGCTGGGAATATTTAAACCCCTGCTCCTTCCTGTGCTCGTCCATTTGCAGAACAATAATTCAGTGCCAATTTGGAAGGATTATAATGGGATGAGGATATACCACATTACTTAAAAAAATTCTCTCTGTGTATTATGGCTCTGATGTTACACATAAGACTGAAGAGAGGAAAAAATTGCGTAACATATTGGGGCTTTTAAGAAGGAAGAACTAACAGGAGCATAGAGGAGCAGGACCACTAGATAGGAATGGTCAATGTGTTTCTCTTTAGCTGGTCGGGAGCATGTTTCTGATAAAACATGGATAAAAAATGGCCTTTTGAACCTAGAGTGTTTCATGGAAGCGTCTCAGGGCTGATGATCTTTCAGCTTCCACACGCAGGGCTCTCCCAGCGCACCTCCCATGGCCCTGGCCATCGCAGGGCTGCCAGCTCCTGGGCTCTCTGGCCCCTTACGTGCCAGGAGGGGGGCAGGCAGGCGCATCCAGCAGCTCCAGAGCCCCTCGCCATGGTGCAGGCCCCCGTGAGGCTGCCTGGCTGTGGTGAAGGGAAAAATGAAATGGTACTAGCCAGTTTTGTGGCTACTCAGCACTGACTAGTTGAGGTGAAATGCCTGATGCTAGGAGAATATTTCATATAGGACACAACAGCTGCCAATGTCTCAGCTTATGATGATTTTTCCCATGGAGGAAGTATATGGGAAATATCTGAACACCTGGGGTTCATAGTAGGGCAGATGGACTCAAATCACTGCTACTTCATGGCTGTTGAATTATTTATGCTAAAGTCCATTCTGTTCTCCCTTCTCAGGAATCTCTTGGAAAGGACTGTATTCTGCATTACCAGAACTCACTGTTATCATTGGCTCATATCTAAGACATTAGAAAATCTGTTAGCTGAATAAAAAATGACTAAGAACCGAATAGGCATGGAGACCTAATTACTGCCTCAGCCTTTCTGGGGTTCCTTCAGGACAATGTGAAGAACATCTGCTGGAGTAGTGTGTGTAACAGCAATTTGCCCTTTGAGAGGCTTGGGATGAATGTAACAGTTCTTGGAAAATTGTGGTTCAGATCAGTTATTCATGTGTGTTGGGGTGAGCAGCCTGAAAGAAACACAGAGATCTCCTTCCCTCTCAAGCCTTTTCCTCTAATGTTTGTTAACCTCACTATTGTTAAGTTTAAGACTCGTTATATTATATAGGCTCTAATTCACACATCTCTTTTTTCACCAGTGTGGAGTGGGTTGGGCTACATGTAGTCCATTGTTGCTAATGCCAGATAATGGAAAAGATAGGTAAAGACCTTCAGTTTCTGGAGCTCGGTCTGGTACTTTTCACAAGCAGCGCATTCACTTGGAAAAGAAAAAAAAGCCAGTGCCTTTCTTCTGTGCTCATGGCTCAAGCTGTTCCCTCCGAACTTCCTGCACTGTGTTGATATGGCAACAGGCTGCCAGATTTTACATCAAGAGCAACACTGCAGAACTTCATTGTAGCAATTTATGATTCAAGATGCCTGAAGAACCTTCTTCAGTTTTTCCCTTAACACTCCTGAACTTCCAGTTCAACCTGTCTTTCCTCCTACAAAACCATCAAGTTCTTTCTTTTCCTATTCCAGTCCACTCTGGAGCGCCCCCTCCAGTGCAACAAACACCTCTATGGAAAGGCACAGGCAGTGGTTGGGTGATTGGCTATTTTGGGTGTATATTTTAGTAGTGAATTCCTAGATCATTAAGCCATCAGAAAGACTAGATCTGGTGAAAATCTGCCTGGTTTCTTACCAGCTCACGAGCTTAGGTTTCTGATCAGTGATGCTGGAGCAGCCTTGCCTTTCAGATGACTTTTGAGTTTCATGTTCCTGTCACTTGAGTCACTGGGTCTGCTGCTCCCTGGGACAGATGGGGCAATGGGGCAATCTTTGGAGGTGCCTGTTATCTTGGCCTCTGAGCTGCATCCATGCAGTAAGGATCAAGGCATAGGTTTGAGCACTGTCCTGTGATTACCCATACTATTAGGTTGGGTTACCCCAATTCCCGGCATGGTTTTGGCCTCTACTGGCTACCAGATGCAGACGCTAGGTGCAATGAGGAGAAGAGCATACTCCAAGGACCATTCCTGACAAGTGGTCTGGATATGGCCACCCTGTTTTCAGGGGAGTTCAGCCACATGGGGAGAGTTATGCTGTGCCATTTGACTTCAGGGCCAGAGAACGACCCCTGGCCTGTGCTGTTTACCACTACAGGCAAAGAAGCAGGCTACAGCAAAATAATTAAATGTAGCCTGGCTACTCCAGGAAGGGAACCACCCTCCCATCACTGGCCAAGCTGTGCAAGCAGCCCTGTTCACATGGCTTGGGGTTGGCTTCCTCTAGAGTAGGGTGGCTGAATCCACATGACACTGCACTCAGCTCTTGGGTCTGGGCTTCATGTAGTGCCCCTACGGCTCTCTCACTGTTGTTGTTGTTATTGTTCCTATTACTATTTCTATTATAACTATTATTATTATTATTATTATGTGTGACTTTTCGAGTTTTGAGCCTCCAGAATAGTCTGAAGGCTCTGCTCTAGCTTACCACAACAATGTCTTAATAGCATGTAATTGAGGATGCAAGTTTCATGCATGGGGCTGTGGCATGAAAGCCTGTGGGAGTGCTTGAAGATTAAAAGCCTGCTGGGACAGTGTTGGAGGAAGACAGAGGGGGAGAGAACCAGAGCTGATGCAGTCACATCCATATTGACCCTTGAGGGAGCTCCTGGAATTTGCTGTTGCCTGAAGCCAGGAGTGAACAGGCATTAATGCAGTGTGGATGATCAGGGGAGCAGAGTCCAGGCCCCAGCCCTTCAACTTCTTATGTTCTTGGGGCCTCTCAGTGCTGCTACTCAGGTGCAATTTACTGTGCTACCTGTCCCATGCCAGGCACTCCACACAAAGGAGAAGGAGTACAGAGCAGAGATTGCTTATAAAGCTCTTTCTGGCATCTGACACTTGCTGTCTTGATCCACACTTTCACTGGAAGTGCTCAGTTGTACCTGTGAGTGCTGCTGTGCTGAGTTTGTCCTGGCAGAACTCTCATTTACAGGTAAGAAGAGACTTCATATGGCAGTGCCTTGTGGGTGTCTCCCAAATGCAGCCCTTAAAGACTAAGAACTGCCCTGACCCGCCTTACAGTGGATCCTCGGGAATCACATGGCTGTAAATATAGGGCCCGGTGAATTTTGCCTGAGTGAGGGGAAGAGGCCTCCATCTCCCCTTTGCATACCTTGAGGAGGGCCAAGGGCAATTGCATGTGTGAGAACAAAAGCTCAGATGCTTCCTCACTGCTTCAAGGGAAGGCGGCAATGGAAAAGGGCAGGAGGAGGAGACGCGAGCTCCTCATTTCCTCTCTACCTGGTATACGAAACAGGATGAATGTTCAGAGGGAAGTGTGAGGTCAGGAAACAGGGAGAGCAGCTAGCAAATATTTCTCAGTTTCCTCCCCAAGACTGCTGATGGGCAGTGCATATCTCTGCACTGTCTCTTCTTGTGGGATGCCCAAAATGGCACAGTTTGCACCTCCATCAACCGTGGGATTTGTGAGATTTGTGAACTTTCTGTTCAAATGCAACCATTTTATCGTTCCAATTAGCATAATTCAGTTTGAGAGAAATATGTGAAAATTCCTTTTTGCTAAATGAACATAAATTCTTTCATATATTTTGGCAATTTTAAGAAACTATTTTGCTATTTTAGTTTCTTTTACTTTGAGAGATGAGAAAACAAAGTTTGGGAATACAACAAAGTCATATTGTCTCGATGAACCAAAGCTTCAGGGATATTGTTTTTCAGGATGAATGATTCTACAGTCCAGGTGGAACTTCTCTTTTTAATTAAAAACAAACAATTTTCAGAATGTATTACATGCATAGGAGCTAATCCAGAAGCTTGCAAAACTAAATCTGAAACAGTTAACCTTAGACAAGGAGAGGTAATTCACTACTACAAAAAAATTAAGGCAAGTTATAAGCCTTTCCAGTGACACCTCTGTGAATCTAAAATGCCATATCCTTGTTCTTCTTCTCTTAATTAATGGCAAAGACAGTTCTCATTTCATACACACGAGTGCTTTCCAGTTGTTGCCATGTCCAATGACTAGATCTTAAAGTGGAGCCACTATAAAAGAAAAAAATATTAACAAAATAGGAATTCAGGCCTAAAATTGCTGCACTGATTCCTGAGATACTGTTGTCACTGTAATGTTATTATCACTTAAATTAATGAAACCTCAGTAGAACAGTTGCTATTTCCTTGCCACTGTGATTCCAATATATATTTCCTGTTCTGTATCTGTGCTAACATGTCATATGAGCATGGAGGGAGCTAGCAATTTGTACATTTATTTGTCACCTTCCTCAGGCACCCTCACTGGAGCTAAAATCAATGAACTACTTTCTCATTTCACCATTGAGGAACTGGACCTCATCAAAACATGACTCCAGAACCAGTCATGAATGATAACATCACTGAATTTTCTAGTACTATATGTTGCTTTGGTGATATACTTTTTCTTCTGGATTGTCTAAATGTGTTAAAAGTATGTTTTTAAAAATATGTTGAATATGTTAGCTAAGATATTATAGTATTTACACCAGGCAGGGAGAGCTGAACCTTGTTTCATTAGTTGCTTGACATAGGCCTGGTGTTAAAAAGGCTTTTTCTCCTAGAGAAGTGCAAGCTCTAAGAATTGCAATGCCAATAGATTTTTAAAGATTAAAAAAAGAAATCAGATTTAAAAAAAGACAATATCTTCTTTCATGATTCATGAAAGTAATATTTTTCAAAAGCCACAATAAAATGATCCTTCCACTCATTAAAAAACTTATTTGTGCACTACTTACAAAACTGATAAGAAGTCATGGAGCCTGCACTGATTTACATATCCAAATTGGAATAAGCACATTCTCTCCTTAGATCAAACTAACTCCTGTTATTGGACTCCAGAGAAAAGAAAGGAAAGATATGTGACATATTTTGGTTGTATGCAACACAAAGTTGACCTTTTTTCTCCTCACAGATCACACAATCTATAGGATGGTCCTTCCAGTTTTAGGCTGATAGACAATGTTACACAAGAGCCTCATCTTACATTTGCTTTGAACTTTGTGGAATTTCCTGAAGGAAAACTTACTCCTATTTGGTCTGATTAATTCCAGTTTTTAATATGTTTTTAATCCTGAACAAACATAAATCAATTCCTTCTCATTATTTTGCTGATGAGAGATTTGTTATCAAAATGCAAATCATCTTTCTACTGTCAATGAATGGTTAACAGTTCTAAAAAGGGGTTATCCCTGAAATAGCTGTAGTCAAAGACTTTACTTATGATGAAGTACTTATTTCATCCATCAAAAGGATGTTATAATTAACAGACTGAAGTTTTCATCTTTATCATGTTGATAGTAAACTTGAAATACAATCTTCCTGCATTTTCATTTTATTCTATTTAGTCGTAGAACTGATCACTTGCTATTAATAACAGGCAGGATCTTCCAGTGTATATTTCTAGTTAATATAAGTTTATATTACATTACTTGAGTATAAAAACACTTTTTGAAGAATGCCCATCAGTTGCTTCTCTCTCCCATCCCAACTGTGTTAAGGATATATATTAATCATATCCAGGACACGATTATACAGAAAGAATGGAAAATGGCTGCAGGGTTTGAAAGCCATGAGAAATCCAGACTCACCATATATAACTGTACTTGAACACCTGAGTGGGAGTGGAGGAAGGGAGAGGATCACAGTCCCATGTTGTTTCTTTCTGTGCAGATAGCCACAACTCACACTTATACATATGCTTTTGCCTTTAGCTTGGTAGTCTTTTCCCCATTCTGTTCCATATCACTCTGCATCACATCTTATGAAAGCTGTTGTAAAGCATATAGGCTATTACAACAGGAGTGTTTCCCCACCTAAGTGCCATCTGCTCATTAGCACTGGAAGTTGAATGTACCAATTGATTTGGTTGGATGCAGCAGAAACAAAATGCTCATGGATTTGCTTGTGAAATTCTTGGGAGCCCAAACGTGTCTCACCATCAATCCTGCGTACAAGGAGCCTAGGTGGTTTTGAAGTCTGCTCTTACTGCCTGCAGGTGGAGGTCATGGAAACTGTTAGTGAGGCAGAGGCAGCTGACTGGAAGGAGCCCAGCTTTGCCCAATGGCTATTATTCTCTCAACTGATTGCTGAGATTTCAGGATTATTTCTTCTTCATAGTTTGCTTTGGCTTCTCTCCTTGGACATTATAAGAGGAGGCTGTTTGAAGCTTCTATTTCTTTCCAGTCCTTTCATCAAAACATGGAAACCTCCTGTCCTAAGGAAAACAAAAGCCCTCCATTTTTCACTCTTGGTAGTTTTTTAAAACTGTTTGGTCTTATTAGAAGCTGCTAGCAAAAAACCAAATACCTGAGTATCTGTTGTTTCATTTTAAGATATAGAGCCTACCCTACATGGTTGCTGGGAAATCCTGAAGACATAAAGTGAGTATTTGATAGTGGTCCAGAGTTCAAAAAACTTCCCAGGGCTAGTTAAATTTAGACAGGACCTTAAAGAGGTCCTGAAGTCTGAGATCATAGACTTACTCCTTGCTTTCTCCTTCCCTTCCCTTTCCTTTCCATTCTTCAGGGTAGAAACTCAGCACTGGTAAAAAGGTTATCAGGTTGTAGATGCTGATAAAAATACAGATCATTGTGCTTGCTGTTTCTTCTGAAGTTAGGTCAAGAAGAAAATGGAAAATGTCTGCTACTCCTTTAGTACCTTTTGTCCATGTTGGCTCCATAGTTTAGAGGAGAAAAAGAAGCTTGCATTTTAACACCAGAAGAACTAGTTCTTGAACAGTCAATGCTCACTTTGAAGAAAGGAAAAGCCCCCCGACTTGGGCTCTTCTCTTGTGAAGGGAGTCTACAGAGCAGGGGAGAGGGAGTAAATGAAATTGTTAGTGCAAGAGCCACACTTGACTTTATGTGTTGTCATTACCTACCTTGTTTCCCTTTATCCAGTGCACTTAGACAGGGTTAACATTTCTAATAGCAATTGCCACAGTGGGAGTAAGCCACTGTAACTCATTATCAAACCTGTCTAACCTCTTCTTGTGGGGATGATAAAATTCTTGTATTTCAGAAGACAGCAGCGCTCAGTGTAGTATACCAAGAGGTAATGCGGAGATGCTTATAGCTGTGAAAAGCACAGAAGCACTGTACCTGTGTTGCATATGTGCTAGCTGGGAATGCTGCAGAGCTTTTCTTTTGGTACTTTTAAGGCTTGTTTTGCATTATTTATTGCAGTGATCTGGGGGAATGTAACCCCTCTGGAACAATGAAAGTGTCAGTGGCAGCTCTCTTATCAAGCTACTAATATGGACAATACTGAGGGGACAACGTATTCTTAGTATGGGAGTAACTACCTATCTGGAGAGACTCAGTGCAAGTATAGTGCTCATGAATTTAAAAAAAGCTTTGAGCTTTTACTTCAACCAGCCAGTCTCTTGAGTGCTTATCAGCAGTAGAGTAACTCTGAAATCTAGAGTAGGGAGAGCCAGTAACAATTCCAGCATATATTCTTTTATTCCTAGTTTCTGGACTTCAAATATACCAAGGCAGAACATAAAATAGAACATGGCCAGATGTATTGCTCCTTTCACAAAATAACCTGGAGATGCTGCCCATGTCTCTTCAGGAGCTCTCATCATAACAGGATGACAGAAGAGTGGAGAAACATCTACTCCCGGTTACACATCATGTTTCAGAAGTGCAGCATTTTACCCTTCCACTTCAGTTTCCCCAAAAAACCCTGCCTGGTTGTTGGGAAAATCTTGAAAATATGAAGAGGGTATATGGTAGTAGCACAAAGCCCAGAAAGACTTCCCACACTGTTCTTTGAACCTCATGTTCTTTGTGCTGACCTCATGATTTTGACCACTTGGTGGTCGTGCTATTGCCAGGGTGCTAAATTTGAATGCACAGCCAAACATGCATATACACACACAAGGCTGTCCTTGGGCTCAGATACTCAGCCTCCTTGTAGATGCAGGGATATTTAACAATCTTTCTGCTTGTTTTAAACTGCAGCTTTTGCCTAGCAGCTTCAGGGTGATTGCTTCATAGCAAGATAAGTTTGTTCTGCCTGTGGAAAGCCATTTCTTTATTTGTCCTTTCTTGACCATTTTGTTTGGTTGTTATTTCCTTGTGAGTCTCCATCAGGATTTCTCCTGTATCAATGCAAGAGTGAGAAAGGGCTTCCTGACACCCTCGGTGCCAGCTCCAGGTCTAAAATGAGCAAGTGGCATTCAGGCTATAGCTCTGGCTGTCCCAGCTTTCCCTCTCAATGATGTGACCTGGAAGTTTACCCTTCTGAGCAAAACAGTGATGTGGGCAAATCTGCTCAGCTGTCTGGGAAGAGTAACAGAGGAGTAATATGAAAATGAATTTTTTTTTTCAAAAAAAGCTTTTGTCAAGTTTTACTTTGATTCTGTCTTTCTCCAAATCACAAACAGAATTCCAGGAGGGCTTATTTTTCTTTTGTTTCCCCCAGCTAAAAATTAGTGGTAGTTTCCTATATAATTTCAGACAGAAAAGTTCCTCCAGGCCACAAGTTAAGAAAATAAAAAATATGCGTTTAGAACTAGTCCCTATTTCTGTATTTCTTTGCTTCACCAGTGTCTCCAATGTCTTCCTCTCTCTTCCACCTCTCTGCCTCTCCCAAGCTCCCGTCACAGATTTACAGCTCATGCGCTTCCCATTTGCTCTTCCAAGCTTTGAACATTTCACCCCACCTTGTGGTGTTTGCCGTGTTGCAGACCTTTTTCTGTAGCCCCTCTGAGAATGTTTTGCAGCTGTTTTGAGAGATCTCCAGGTCTTTCTTTAGCCTTGGTTTTGACAGGCAAACCAAGAAGTTAGGTTTTCTTACATGATCCTATCTTAAAGTCACAAGACTGCAGTTCCTAGAGTCATTCAGAGCTACCTTCTCCAGAAAACTATTTAAAATTTGTGCTTTGCCTTTAGCCTCCACAAGACCGAAGCACATGCCTCATTAATAACACCCTATACAAAAAAACCCCACCAGCACGGAAAGGAGGTAGTTAGTGGCATGGGGATAGAAAATCATTCTGAGTACATATGTGCAGAGCATGCATATACAGGGTATATGCATACTGCAAAAAGCTGTATTTCTCCAGGGCTGCCAGCAGCACATTGGCAGACTCCTCCCATGGCGGCCCATGGAGGACGACTTCAGGCTCCCTCCTCGCTGTGAGGGAGCATCTGCCACTCACTGCAGCCCCTGGGGGCAGGGGGAAGCCGTTTTGCGAGGAGGGGCGCTGAGCACCAGCATGATCAGGTGTGCGAGGAGGGCCGTGGAGTGGTAATCGCACATGTGGCACCTGCGCAGGATCTGCCGTTGTTTCCCCTGCTGCGCCCGTGATTTGCTGCATGGCGAGCAGCTCCCGCTTCACACTCCGCGTTTTGCGAGGCGTGATTTGGTCTTGCAGAGAGGAGTATATAAATTACTCGCCGAGTTACGCACTTGGTGAGGCCTCCTCTTCTCTTTGAGCAGTGTATTTGTTTTGGACAGCATTTGCCTGGACAGCAGGCACAGTGCCTTACAGCAGATGAGAGAAAGAAACATGATTCATGAAAATATTTTGACGGAGTGATTTTAGTGTGATGTGTTAAAATATCAGCCTCAAGCTCAGCATCCTTTAGAATAAGCAGAAAAAGCGGGGTAACTGGACTCATGCTTGGGGCGGGATCTCACCACCCTGAGGACCAGGGCGATGCTTAGTGGAGCGGTTGCCGCAAAGCAGCAGTGGCACCAGTGGGGGCTGCGGGGAGGGCAGGGGGTCCTGCTTCGAGGTGGGGGGGGTCACCAAAATGCTGTGAGAGGTGGGTGGGCAGGCTCTGTCCCAGGTGGGCCATGGGAGGCTGGGATGGGGTGCAGCCCCCCGGGCAGGGAGGGTGGGGGTGAGCGACGGGTGAGAAGGAGCCCCCTGGGCTGTGCCAGGCTGTGGGGAGGGCAGGCAGAGGGATGGGGAGCGCTGCCCCGGGTCGGAAATCACCAGTGGGTTGTGAGGATGGTTATATTGCAGCAGACAGTTGGCCAAGCAAAACAGCTTGATCTGAGGGCAAATTCGGGCTTCACCTCTGGCACCATGTGTGTTCCCACAGCCAAGCAAGCTCTGGTTTGCTGCACTTTCCTCTTCCTGCTGACAGCGAGTGCTTCTTGCACCAGTATGCTTCTATGCCAGAAGGAGCAGCAGCCCCGTTTGGTGAGCAGCCCAGTTTTTTCCTGCAGCAGAATGTACTTAGACTCAAGGCGTGCATAATTTTCTTTTTTAAAGTTATGCAATTATCAGTGTGAGCTGATATTCTTAAATTACAATAGCTCCTGTGTTATTGATAAGACAGGAAAACTGGATCAGAAGAGTTAAATGATATGTACAGGACGTATCTCTGGTGCCTAGCGCTGGATTCCTACCCACATTCCTCTCTCTTTGGGCACTTTTGAAATAAAAGGAGAAACGAGGGGACACAGAACCCTTAAGAAATCACCTAACCATTGACATTTAGTCAGAAGGCTGCTGACCATAGTGCAAGTCTGATATGATGTCTTGAGCTTGCATTTATGCATTTTACCTTAATAATGATATTTTGGAAGAGTATAGCTAATGCCTCAAAAAAAGCCAAGAAAACCCACATGGCAGAAACACTGCTACATTCTAAGTAGTACATTGTATTTTTTCTAATGTAAAGATCTTGTCTAGGGGGCGAATTGTAAGGAGCAATTGATCAGTGTAATATTGTGCTGTTTATCCAGGGCATCAGACACGCTGCTCTTTATTTAAGCCACACTCGAGCTGAAGAGGCACCTGCTGAGTGGAATTACACAGCCCTCATGGTGAATTATTGCCAGCAATTCCATTGGGACATTTCACTTTCAAATAAGGCCTATTATAAATATGATATAATAAAAGGAGAGGCAGCGGGGAAATCAGAGGAGCTCTGAGTGTGAGAGAGATGCAGAACTGAAATGTTCAGTGAGACACATGGATGGGAGCTCTGATCACTCAGCCACAGTGTGCCGGGCAGTTTATTCGCTCTTACATCATCCCGCGCTACACACACAAAGAAACCTTTAGCACTTGAAAAAATAATTAAAAAGTAGATAAAATTCCAGTGAATATTAGGATGACAGCTATTTGATAAATCCACCTCATTAATATAAACAGACAATTATTGTGTAGGCTTAACTTTGCCTAACCAGAATGAATTGCATGCACCTAATAAAACCACTGACAAGTAAAAGAGCTCTTTCTGTCCCTGCTGAAGGGGAAGAGGATTGGGTGCTGTGGGTGCTGGGTGCCCTGATGCACCCAGGCCTTGTCCCGGGGACTTACCCAGCAGATGTCACTGTTCACCCACCAAATACAAACACTCCCAGGCAGTAAGGGCCACTGCTTTTAAAAAAAGCCACCACAGGTTATTACTTAAAAATGAAATACGCCACCCCAGAAAAACATTTTCACTTGGGAATAAGAGCAGTTTATTTTTAAAAAATGTGATGGGGGATACAAATTTACTGTAAATCTGGATGATAGCATTATTCCGATAGTTGTGCCTGCACAGCCCCTCGGCCCCACACCGGTTGCAAGCTCTCCTACCCAATACCTGGAATACAGCTTTACGGTAGGTGATGGGCGCGGACGGGTATGTCCAAGGGTGGAGACAAGCCTTAGCTGGTCTCACTAGCGTTACTGCAGTGCAGAGCTTAGTAAGATTTAATCATGACTAATAATTTAATGATATAAACATGACATGATTTAGTAGGATTAAATCATGACTAGCCATGCCCACACTTTATTTATTCAGTATATAACTTCATATGATAGTTATATAGATGCAAAAATCATATTACGCATTGGAAGAGCTGAAAATTCTTTTCCTTAAGTACATGAATTAGCCATGAACAATTTGAGATTAGGAAGTTCCTACTAGAAGCAAGTTATATCCTTATCCCTTTCAGAGATTTTCTGTGATACTCTTCAGTTTGGAGAAAGATGACAGGAGGGCATTGTTTTCAGTGTGGTATGGCAGAGCTCCTGCTCTTAGTGAGAGCTGTGCCTGGCGCACAACCAAAGTATCACTGCAGAGATATGCAGATACTACAATAAAGAAGCTAAGACACCAGAGTGACAGGTGAGCCGAAATGCTGCACTGCACAGAGCAATGATAGGTAGCCAGGGAGCTTGCTGTCTTAATCACAGGGATGTAAACGGGGTAAAGTGTATTTTCAGTACGGGACATGAAAAATTTCCACTTGTGTAATTATATAGTTGCAAATATCACTCCTGGTGATTCTGCGTTTTAGGACAGGCAAGAGAGCATGCATGAAAAGGAAAGTAATAATCTTACTGCTGGCATGTAACATTAGCACATAATATGCTGACACCAGTAGGAACACACAGTACAGAAACGGAAAGGATAAAGCTGTATAGTACCCTGCCTATCTCAGACCCCCACCATCCATGATATTCCTAAAGTTAGAAAATGCCCTGAAGAAGGGCTTGTCTACCTGAAAACTTGTTCATTTTCTTCCAGTCATGACAGCTGGCCTTATTAAAAAAATATTGCCTTTTCCTACAACCCTAGTCTCACTTGTGCTTACCCAACTAACACACTTGTGCTACAGTGCTTTCATAAAAACAGCAGGCTCTGGCTGAGAAGAAGTTTAGACTGTTTTCCCCCATCAGTCCTATGGGAAGTCTGTTGCAGAATCTCCCTTCTCCGATAGAGTTTCCAGACTGAATTATTCATAGGCATTTATCCTTGTGCCAGCATTGTCTTTTGGGGTAAGGAGCTCTTCTCCCCTCCAGCAGGCGTTTCTAAGAAAGCAATCACATCCCCTCTCAGCCTCTTGTCTGTGGGATAAACAAACCAAGCTCTTTCAATCTCTGCTTGTAAGGTTGGCTGCCTGTCTCCTGTACCCCCTCGCAGCCCTTCACAGTATCTACGTTCTTCTGAATTCCTCCTTGTGAAGCGGGGAGACCAGAACCAGGTGTGCTGTGCTAGATGAAGTCTCACCAGGGCCTCCTACATTCGTTCTACCAGACATTTTATTCCTCTAAGGAGCTCACAATGAGCAACTTTGAGCATCACTGGAGTCTGAAAACAGGTGTCTGTATTCAGACCAAGGGCTGCTACTGAAGATACCACCCAAGATTGTCCTGAACCTGAGTTCCCTGAGCAACCTGGCTGGTGATATCCTTTTAGCCCACGAGCTCTGCTTTTGGAGGAACTATTTCAGTCTCCCCTTTAAATAGTTCTTTATCTATTTTACATGTCCTGACAGTAAACTCTATTTCTAAAATTGAGGAACAGTAATAAGAAATGACTCCATGTTAAAGATGTACAAAACATACCCTGGGTGGGCCTAAACCATTTCCATTTTTCCATTGTACATGAAGCCTTTATATAAAAATAAGTGGTTTAAGCAAAACAGCCATCAAGTAACCAAAACCTCCCTCCTGAGCCTCTGCTCATTTGTGGTGCTTGTTTTCTAACACAAGCTCCGACCCTCCTCTCCAACTCATTGTAGTGCATTCAGTATGTCTATTAGTTTCAGCTGGAGTGGACACAGCTTGTTACGGGAATATTCAAGGTGGTACTGGACGAAGTGGAGATGAAAATGCTCAGAGGGATCATTTTGAGGGGGGGTTGGCCAGAGAGAAGAAGCCAGTGAGATGCTACTGAGACTGAATCAGGGCGGGAAGTGGGGATGGAGGCACTCCTGCACCCAGGGCTGGTGAGGCAGTAGGAAGAGAGCAGAGCGATGTGGGCTGCCCAGAGCCACTTGGTGCTCTGGTGAGCCGGCAGCCCTGGCCAGGAAGCAGCTGCTGACTCACCCGCGGCACGTGCTTCTCGCAATCACTGAGCCCTGCCAACGCCAGCCTCCTGGGGGAATTAAGAGCACAACTTCGGATACCCTTCAGTGTTCAGGGTGAGCCGTTTCAAAGGCTTTCTGCTCAGAGAGTGGCTGCATATTATTATAAGGCTCTTGAATGATAAGGTACTTCCTCATTGTCGGAGTCTTTCTCTATTTGAAATAAGATTACTGCACTTCCCTGCTCTCATCTTAGTTGAGAACCATTATAAACTGCCCTTCATAAAATGCAAAATGCTTGTCTGACAGAGTTAGAGAAGGCATATTCTATTCCTTGGGTTTTACTGTGACTAAAATACACCACAGTGAATAAATTAGCCCCCAGAGAGAACGTTGTTTGTGAGAGGAATTTATCAGTGTCGGGGGTGTAAATTAGGCCCGATGAAGACCTGGAGTAAGAGGAGATGGGAAGCACAAAATTTGCACATCATGCCGATGCAGTGTATACTCTTTCAGGAGTACTGGAAAAAGCTCAGTTCCTCAGAGAGCCCATACTGGAGCAATCATATTCATATTTATGCCCAGTGATTTGCTACTGGCCTCTGCAGCCCCAATGTCATCTAAAATAGAGCAATATAAGCGCAAGCATTAGTAAAGTCATCCAATGAGATCTAAATATCATCAGAATAAAGGTACAGTATGGGCTTCAGCTTCAAGCTTTAGAAATCTACAATTAGATGTGCAAATCTAGTCATCTAGCTGTGAACCAAGTGTCTAAGCCCATTCTATTCAGTGGAGATGTAGGGCTTCATTCAGTCTCCTCAGCAGAGATGTCAGGGAACATCTGAAATGCCTGAGGTTGTCTGAGATACCCTCACTGGTGGCTATGACACTGGACCTCCAGGAGACCCATGTCCTTCTGGAGTGGCAACTGGAGGTGCATCTCAAATGGCACCAGATGACAATGGCACTAACCCCATACCTAACTCATGTGTAGACACCTGGATTTAGGAATCTCACCCATATTGTAATCAAGAGAAAAGTGAATCAGGTTCATTCCTGCCTCTTAAAAAAGCCCTATCCAGATACATACGCAATCTAAGCAAGCTGTCAAGGGTTGAATCATTCAGAAGTGTCACAAGTTTTGTTAATCGGTTTGGCTGGAAGCAATCTGTCTGCTCGCTCCTGGGGCTCCTGTGTATCCTCATGCGTTTCCCTTAAACTGTGCCAAAGAAAAAATTTTGGGACTAGGGAATTGGTGGAAAAATCATATGTAACCTGTTATTCATGGAAAACTTGTGCTTTGCTAAATTATACTATTTCATGAAAAAAATGCCTCCTTCCCACAGAAAAATGCTGCTTTTTTTATCAAAAGGTAAGTTCCTGAAAAAGTAATATCTTGATTAGGATGAGGGGCTGTGGTGCACCACAGAGTCACCCCACCCTACTCTAGCTCCAGTATGTTCCCATTCCCTTCGGCGGACTATGCTCCCTACATGCAAGTAGTTCATGCACGGCACTGTATCGCCTTGTGGGACGTATCATCTCGGCCAACAGCTCACACCACAGCAGAAAATAGAAACAAGAAGTACCTGGATCAGCACTCTCATGAAACATGACAGTACTCCTCAACAAGTTTTTGGGAACAATTTCAGTGTCTGAGCTTTTGCCTGAAAGTTGAACATTTCCATGTTCCTGATAAAACCTTTTCATTTCTTTACATTTTGACTGAGAAAAGGGTTCATTTTCTGAACAGCCTTAGAGGGGACCATCCAGGGAAAGGCAAGGGCTGCAGCTTGCAGGCATTCAGTAAAGGGCAGAAAACAGGAGCAGCTGATGTGTTTCAGATGGCAATGGTCATCAACATCAAGCCTGGAGTTACAGGGAGTGCTTACAAGGGTTGACCTTGCAAGGGAGGCATGACAGCATCATTTAATAGCTGCCTTCAAGCAGAGCTAAAATGAACTAATGGAGGGAGCAGTGGCTTTTAAGAGGCTTGGAAAAGTCAATGATAGGATTCATAAAGCAGTGGTCTGAGAGAATATACATATTTCTTTAAATCTATAGGTGTGAAGGACACTGGGAAAATCATGGCAGACACTGCCAAATGAAACTAAAAATGGCTGCAGTCTTCCTGCCATTCTTCTGTGGGGGCATTAATAGGATTTCTCTCCTTTTCCTTACTACCTGTCATGTTGAAATGTGTAGGAAATACAGCTGAGGCTGCTACTGCCTCAGTACAGCAGAAATTGCCCACTGTGTTCAAAAGTTATGAAGAAAAAAGAGATGTATAGGCAGACTGTATGATTGCATTAGGCTTGTTTCCTTCAGAACCCAGGCTAATAACAAAAACGTAGCTTTCACTTGAATAAATGGCTTCTCCTGAGCCTTCCTTTGGAGTATGCTTTGCTTTGTGGATGCTAAAGAGTCAAATCAGGTCACAGTCTCTTGAGGTGGATAGTTTAGAAGTCTTTTTTACAAATGGTGTAGGGAGGCAGAGAAAGGTCACGCCTTGTTCAGGGGTGGATTGAGAAAATTAATATCCCTTGCTCTCCTGCTGTGACCACTGCATCATAATACAAGAAGTATTTTTGTTGTATGATACTCAGTTTTACAACTGTAGTTGAAGAGTAGACATAAGTGGACCAAAGCAATCAGAAATGGAAGCTTACCTAAAATGCTACATATGCACAATGTTGCTACTTAATATTTATGTTGATGTTGCTTTTTAAAATTTTCATAGTAGTGTCACAGAAATCTTGCCCATCATTTAACACCTGCAGATAGTAACAGCTGCATAATCTCAGTATCATAGAAATTATGCAAACAGCAGTCTAATAGAACAAACTCAATTTAACTTTCCCCCGTCCTTTCCCCCAGCTATAACCTTGGTGAATGAAAAAGCTTATCTGTGTTTATTTTAAAAAGAAGAAATGTTGGCAACACCATTTAAACCACATGAAGAAAATAAAATTGAAGGTATAACTTCACTGATTAATGACCTTGTACCATTCCTTGGCTCCATCAAAGGACTGTGCAGTAAAAATCTGGACTGACTTACTAAAAATGTGGGATTTATTAGTTTTTCCATCCAGACAAATTCACACTCACACACTTCCTCAGCACTCCATTTGAAAAAGAGGATTTTAAACCACAAAAACTGATTAATTCAATGTAAGGGAGTAGAAAAAGCAGAGATTTGACCCTTTCAAAACTGCAATAACATGAAATTTGTCAAGAATCCATTCCTTCTCCCATGGGCAAAGGCAAATCTTACTTTTCATTGTAGCACCGAAATCTAATATATGTACAAGGCACACCTATGTGTCAGATAAAGTATCCCAGCAACAAAACTAGGCTTCATCTAATATATATGGGACTATTGAAACAACAGGCTAAGCTGTTCTAGGTAACTCTTCTTCCAGAAAAGGTTTTTGTAGTTTCTGGTAGTGGGAAGCACTTTCTTTAACATAGGAAGTATGGTCAGGTATAAGAACAAACTTCAAGATATAAAAGTTTAATATTTCAATTTTTTTTCTGAATTTCTTAAATAACACATATAGCAAAGGTGTTCATGTAGCTTGGATATACTCCGGCAGAACTCTGTGAACTCTAAGAAACTGAAAATTCAGTTGTGTATAATCTAAACTGGAGAAAGCTGCCCTGCACCTCTTTAAAGAATAAAAATGACAGTCTTTCTTGATAGGTTTTGAATCTACATGGACTGTAACCACATCTGCATACTGTGCTATCATGTCTGCATTACTGCACGTGCAAATTGAATGAGGATAGGACATTGTCCCTTGCCTGCATCTCCTAACGCTCACAGTAGTCTGGGAGGACCTCTGTCAGAGAGGAGCTGAAGAACTGTGTTACTCCGTCATCTAATATGGACAATAGAGCAGAAAGTGAGACTCAGGATGTTCATGTTTTGGTATCTTGACCATGTGCTGCTACATCCCAATTTGCAACGTATGCACTATGTGTTCTGAAGGAGTGACTCATATGGAGTCAAATCTGCATTTTATTCATAGGAGAAGAACTTATAGATTATACACTTTTCACCCTGTACATCCATGCGTATTACTCCCTGATAGTAGCAAACTGAAGCTTATTATTTCCATTTACATCTTGAGCTTGGAACTTTCCAGCCAACATGTCCCCAGCTTTGTTATTGTTTGCTATGTTTTCTTTTGTTTAGAAAAGTGTAAGATTTCTCCCCCGTTTAGGACAAACTCTAAGCTCTCTGAACAGGTCCATCTGATACCATCCCTCCAAAGCACTTTGTGTTTTGTCCTCCAGATTCTTTTAAGATTGCCCAGAGTGGATGTTGATATATGCTGTGGGCCAGATTTGGTCGTTTTTCTCAGCTGGAGGTATTCATAACTCAGTTTTTTTGTGACAGGGTGTTGCCTTAGAAATGCAGGGTCCCAATATAGATTTCCAGTGTTTGTTGTTCTCCCTTTAGAGCTCTTACCACTAAAAAAATCACTCATAGGTCCTTGTTGTCAAACACTCTCTAAATCTATGTGTTGATATTTTCATTTATTTTTATTTACTGGTTAAAAATGCCACCTTCTGTGATTTATGTCTTGCAGTGTTCACCAGCTGTGTTTAAATATATCATAGAAAAGATTTATCAACACTTACAACAATTCACTGCTGGAAGCAAGGTTTGGTGTGAAAAATTAGAAATTACACCCATCTCTTTCACATCAGGCAATGGCCTCTTTCTAATACCTTTTACACCCAAACATATTTACCTCTTTTTTAGTTTGTAAATAATTATCATGTTTGATAATGGAGCAGTGTTAACAAAACAATAAAGATGACATAAATAGCTTTCCAGACTATGACTAAATAGAACTAAATGCTTTGTTCCAGTATCCAGAAATTTGTCAGTCATTACCAGGCAGTGAATGAAGGTTTAATCAACTTTGAGACAGCCACAAAAGATGAATGATTAAGAAAACTTAATGATTAGCTTCCAGTGTGTGAATGTCTAGCAATTTAGCCTGCCCTCAATGCAGTGCCCTCAATTTGAGCTGCTATTTTTTCCTGTCCTACCACTTGTGACTTCTTTGTGGGTTGCAGAGCCCAGGCTTAGCCAAGTTCAAAGGAGAGTAGCTATAATTTAAGACTCTTAGGATTTTTACTTGTTTGTCATCAAGATGAAATTAAGCACAAGAAGAAAATTACTTACAGGACTGTCTCAGACTCAGCACGCTTAACATTAGAACCTAAGCGAGACAGACTCCAAAGTCAGGAATGCCGCTGTCCTCAACTGTTTCTGTCATCCGTGGAGAGTGATAGGCAAACCAAAAAGGTCAATCACCCAACATAAGATCTAAATACCCTTCAGAAGTGCCTGTTCTCTATAGTGCCTACAAAGGCACCTGGACATGCTATATTTCTGTGACTGTGTTAAGTGAGATGGAACCATGTCTGTGTGTCCGATTTTCAGGCCCCTTCCCTCTTCATCCTTTTCTCTTGGTAGTTAATACTTCATCTAGCTTCAGCAAGACTTCTTATTTAGAAAATAGGCCCAGTCTTGACTAAGTTTATACTTAACTAAACTTAAGCCAAAATCTTTAGCACTGACTACCACTGAAAGGAGAAACATGCTTTTTTGGGGGTGGGGGAGGGCCTTTCCAGAGAAAGGTGCTGGATTTTGTCCCATCTGCAGCTTCTCAGTGCAAAATCATGGTTGAACAGTAGAATGGAGATAGAGCTCCTGAGGTCTAGAAAGCTCACTATATCCAAAGCACAACAGACGGGGATCTTTGTAGCTGTGACTTTAGCCCACAGTCCAATTGCCTTTATAGCTCATCCAATTCTGCATATATTCATGCTTCCAGAGCACTAAAATGAATCAGTGATGATTTGTAGTGTTTAAACCTTTCGGTATCACTTCTCCAATTGGACATTCTTTTCAAACTGTAAGTATTGGCAGCTCATAATTGTTGTTGCATGAAGAAATGACAGGCCAAACAATCCGCCTTATTTTTGAGTGTACTACATGAGCCAAGAAGCAGCATTATTCTGCAGACTGTTAAAAGATATTTTTCGATTTCCATGAATCCATGACAGAGGATGTGTAAATCTCAGCTGTAGAACTTGTTCTCCTCCACCACATAAATTGTAAGGGAATTAATTGATGCTGGAAGAGTAACTACCTGTGAAGTCATTGAATTAGTTGTAGGAGTATGGCTGTCTGTAGTAGGCTTGTGTAAAGAAAGGGATTTTTTTTTTGTAATATAGCCAATTAGATTCTTTGAACTCTTATCAGCATAGCATTCTGCCAATAACTCCAAAAACTTCCAGCTTTTATTTGACTTTCTGAATGGTTGGTCAAGATTTTAACTACTGAATTGACAGTGATAAATTGAAAGGTTAAGTCTTACTGTAAACCAGGGTGGGACTCAGTAGGGGCAATGATGACACTGAGAGCGAGATGGGCCTTAGAAAGGATAGCGAAGAGAAAGCAAAAATGAAGGCAAATGCTGCTGCTGATTACAAACAACAGCAAATCAATTCAGAACTTTTTTTCCCTTAAACTAATGCTGGTATGCCCAGCTGCCCATGTCAGCAATTTGGACAGCTGGTAGATGCCACAGCTTGTAGGTGCCACTATCATCATACCAAAAGATGTATCCTTACATGGGAACTGGAAAGCAGAGGAGAACCTCAGTGCAGGAGAAGACTGGGGGAACAGGACCTCGAGCTGGGAGTTTTATTGACATGGTCTATGAATAGCCTGAGAAACAAGATCATCAAGCCTATCCTCTTTGGGATCTTATGTTACATTTTTCCCTTTCTTAGCTTCCACAGAACATTGGTGACTCACTTGAAATTTTCCCTCCTCTAACAGCATTCATGCCTGACATCAGAAAACTGATCTTTTCCTCTGCACAAGGCCAGAGGTAGCTGAATTGGGGTGGATGAACTGTGAGTGAGCATGTACCTGTCAGGTCTTTCTATTGGGTGTTTCAGATGTCAGGACAAGGAACAGTCAATAGTGCTTAACATGATAATAGATTCCACTCTTTCATTTTACTCATACAGACAGCAGGCCTTCCTTATTCACTGTAGACCAGGTTAACACGGGCATTTAGGCAGCTAAAAATACTCTCAGACATCTACTGGGATTTACCAAAATTCATAAACAGGAGGACAGCATAGGGCTAGATCCAGTCAAGATCTTAGCTCCCTGTAAGGTAAGTAACATCCAAGCTTTAAGTCCCTGAAGTCAGCGCCAGGCACCTTGGAGTGGGTCTGTCTGAAACCGATAGCACAGGGATCTCCCTAGAGAGATAAGGACAGTGCTAAGCACAATATGGTAATCTTGTCTTCTCTGGATCATGGGCACCTCCCTATCATGTGAAGGACTACTGGATATACACCGGGCATCTACATATCTTGGGATCCTCATCTGAGGAGAGAGACTTGCAGAAGACTTTTGGTGAACTGTGCAGAGGTCACTGCTTTAGAAAGAGAAAGAAGCAGTGTGTTTGTGTACATGACCGTCTTGTTAATGCTGTCACCGGGGAAGTGGCAGGCATGGGACCCATCCCATCCCAGGAGTCAGGGAGTTCCCAAGCATGTTGCCCATGTTTCAGGAAAGTGACCTCTCCACCTGGCCACACAGTGAACTAAACATATGGGAACACTTCCCCTTCCTGGCTGACCTGGTTCTCTTGTAAAGAAGCCAAGCTTCATGGCAGCTAAAGGCAGTACTCAAGGGAGCCTGAGGCTACGTGGCCCTGGTCTCAGCCCAGGCTTGCATCCCAGCTCTGCCTACCATGCATGCTGTTAAACCCTCATGACTGGAGTATAGTTCCTTCAAGTCTGACTCATGAAAACCTCTTCAGAGACTTAACATAACAGTGTAAACATAACAGCTGCACTTAAATGCCTTTCAGCTGCCAATCAGCTGATACCAAATCTTATTATTTCTGCACTCCTGTGTCTGTCTGTGGGAGAGGCCAGCAAAGATGAAACCTTGCATTTTAGGGCAACTTCTGCCTCCCCCAAACTGGAAACGGAAAAGGAGGGACCACATGCCCCTCTTCCCAGCAGCAGGGCAACAGCACTGTCCCTCCCCAGCTGGGAGCAGGGCACTCTCAAGCTGATCTGGAGGATGGTGCTGCTGGTGCCTTCAGTCAGGACGCCCTGTGTTCGAAACACCAGGGCAGCGCTGGCTGCTGGTTTTCCCCTCATGGCTGAGATACGTGTCCTTATTTGAGTGCAACAAGCTTAGGGGCTCCTGCCTGCCTGTAAATGTAATCTGACTCTGTAGCCTAGGGTAAAGGATTCAGTGTAAGGCAAGAGTCTTGAGTGCTGGTAGCTGCTCCCAGGAATTTTATGCATTTTAAGCAATGACCAGAAAAAGAAAAATATAGTTCTTGAGCAGGGACTGGGGCTTATGACTTTCATGTCCAAGATAAGTGTCTAACCACTAGGTCTAACCCTCTCCTGTCCTCTCTCTTCTGGATGAATCTTTGCTATGCAAATGCAACAGAGGATGTGATGAAGACACCCTTCCTCTGCTGGGCCTCCTTGCGCAGTACTGTCCCCCACAGAGACTATCACCTGGGGGTTAGGAGGTGAGAGGTGGGTTTGTTTTCCTAGGGAGAGAATCAAGCCTGGGTCCCCAATCCCTTAGTGGACTACTAATGAAATTACAATAAATTAGCAATATTTATATTCCTTTTAAAGTTATCTAAGTTTTGCTTTCATTCTGGTTAGCTACAAGAATTGCTTCAAGTGCAAAAAGTATCTTGACCTAGAAAGAGGAAAGAAAAATGGAAAAAATTCCAAGACTTATGAGGCTAAAGTACAATTTTAATTTTAACAAAATTCAACCACTAAGAAAAATTCATATAAAAGTATAAAACTACACAAATTATAGGTCTGATTAGCTATTCATGTACTCATACCTTCATTAAACTGGCTTTGGATAGTATGTGCTGGCTACTATTTCAGAAATATTACCCTTGGGGGAATATTTTTTCTCCATAAAAGTACCAGTTTTCAAGTACCATTTTTTTATACTTGTCTTCCTTCTTTCTACTGACACAAGTTTGCATTGTCAGCACTTTCCTTTACCTTTTTTTGTGTGGTTTTCTTCCTCATTATATGCTGAATATCTGTGCTTTTTAATTTCTTTTAATTGTACATAAATATATTGCTCTTGTAACTGTTCCAATACTTCAGTGCTTCATTAATTTAACAAGCACCAGGTTACACTATTTTCAGCCTTTTAAAACTAGTAAGAATCTTTAAATATCCGTTTTGTTCCTGGAGTTTATCCATCACATAGTCCTGAAATTTCTACAGTAAATTTCCTATGTATCACATCTGTAGATGGTGTAATTTGCAATAATTCAGTTGCTCTCATAGTCATAATGAAATACAATCAATCAGACTTACTTGTTCATATGGCTTCTACATGTCCTAAAGCCTAAACACTCATGTGCATACCTTGCTTGCTTAAGCTGAGTAAATACAAGTCCTATGTTAAATGTCATTTCTTATTTTGACCGATATTTTCATAATTTCCTTTGGACTCTGCAATTTTAGATGTCTTAGTATCTGATGAACCTGACTATGCTAAACTGCAGAGGTTATAATCCTGTAAAACTGTCTGGCCTCAGCAAAGATTCAGTAGTAAAGGCTGGTGGAACTAGCGTGTTTTAGAAACAAAATGGAATTTTACTGGGTATGCTAAAAATAATATAAGTGCATTTCCTGGTACAAGGACTTCTGGATAAGCTGAAGCAGCAAAGCAGAAATCTTCATTTGGCTAGCAGAGAAGTGGAAATGTTTGCAGGGAAAATTCTAGCTAGAGTTGCTGCCGGTTTCAGATTTCTCTGACCTCAGAGCTCCCTGATATTTTTCAAAAGTTTCGTGGTCCCTCACTCAACTTCCAACAGGCAGAACATCTCTAAGGACAGGCTTAAACCTTCGCATACAACTCCTCACTCTATATGGACCCACTCGCTGTTGCTCAGCATCCCCCTCTCTTCACACACCTGATCTCTGTGAGACTTGCTTTCACTTCTTCCCCTCAGATTTCTCTGGCTTTTATCTCCGAGACCTCAGGATTGTTTCTGACTCCTGGGCTTGTTCAGCTTGCAGACAGCAAAGCAAATCCTCTAGAAAGGTTCAATATCGAGAGGCCCATTAGACTGCCCTCCGTGTCCCGGGGCTCTGCACATGTGGGGATGCCCCAGGTGCCAGGTGAAACCCCCCTGCCTGCATGGGGAGTGCAGCGCCGCGGGCGTGTAGATGGTGCAGATGCGTGCTCCAGAGCATGCGGCAAAGCCTGGCTTGAGCCCACCCTGCTCGCTGCTCATGCCCCACAGAGCATGCTGGTTGTGTTCACACTGGGTGCAGCTTGGTCCTGAGTTTTCCTTGGGCCACATGGGGCACTCTGGTGGCTTTCTTGTTTGGGTTGTTTTTTCCGGGAAAGTGGAAGGCTGCACTTGCAGCCCACCAGAGTGATGCTTTTACAGCATGAAACTGCTGTCTGTGTTGCAGGCCGTGGAGAATGGTGTGAAAGCAGGAATGAGAGTTTGAGGGCGCAAAGCCAGCTGGAATGATGTTAGAGGGCTGCATAGGTTGGAGAGATCCAAACCTGATTTTGCCTTGTCCTTTCTGTCTCTTTTCAGCAATCTCTGGAGCGAAGTATCCCCATAAGAGTACCTTGGCTTTGTTTCAGAAGAAAATAGTCAATTCACTCCTAAAACCCTCCCAGGGGTTAGCTAGCATTTGTGCATTTGTCCCCTTCTCTGACACCAGTAAAACAAACTTATTCATCATGATTTGATAGGTTGATATTCATTGAATTTCACACTGTTGGATGTCCGGAAACTGAGTCTCTAACTGGAGTGAGTGAGCTGTGAACTGTTCCCCCCCACTTTTTTTTTTTGCCAGTGGCTGCAGCAGATGCCAATGGCAGGTGTGGAGTGTTTATATGGTATTACCTGGTATACCTTTCCAGCTTCACTCTGTCTGTGGCTGAGGGGATTTCTTCAGTAAGTAGCTGCAGGCAGACCATTATGTTTAATAGCCTTTGGTGGAGCTTCATGAACTGATCTAATCCCCTTCTGAAATCATTTCTATTTCTGCACTTCATATTATCCTGTGTCAAGGAGTTCAGTGACACAATAATGTGCTGGGTGAAAAAGTACTTCCTTTGCTTTGTTTTAAACCTGCTGCCAGATCATGTCACTGCTCCCAGAAAAATATGAAGCAGAGAACAACCTTTCCCTATTCACTTTAGCCACAGTACTGCTGATTGTGGAGCCCTATATACTCTTTCAATCATATCTTTTCCACAATGAACTCCTGGTCTATTTAGTTGTTTCCTCATATGGAAGTCATACTATCCTGTTGTCCCCTCGGCACTGTTTCCAATTCTATTATATTCCTTTTGAGATGGCATGGCCAGAATGGTACTGAATATTCAATGAATATGTGCTCCAGGGATTTATACAATGGCATAATGATATTTTCTGTTTATTCATTATTCTTTTGCAAGTAGTTCCCCAAGTGCCTTTTTAACCATTGTGTAACAATGAGCTATTTCCAGAGAATGATCCACACGGTTCCAAGATTTCTTTCCTGATGGGTTATACCTACTTTAGAGTCCATCAGATATAGTTTACAGGTACGTTTTCTCCAGGTGTATTAGTCTGCACTTACTGACACTGAAATTTGCCTGCCATTATCTCCATATTGTGTAATCCCTCTGTAGCTCTGCACGATCAGCTTTACTTCAGCTTTTCTTCACAATCAGGTTTGACTGTTCTGAATAATTCTGCATCCTCTGTGAACTTTGTCACTTCAGTGCCCCCTGCCCCCTTTTTCAAGTCATATATGAATATGTTATTTAATGTAGGTATCTCAAATCTTTGCTAGATCCTGCTGGGAAAGTCACTCCACTGTGAACTTGAACCATACCTCAATCCTTTGCTTTGCATTTTCTCACAAAGTCTTAATTAAGAAGAGTGTCTTCCCACATATATCCTGACGACTTAGATTCTTAACAGTCTTTGATGAAGAGGCTGTTCAAAACCTTTTGAAAATCCAAACATGTACACATCCAAGATACTATCCCTTTGCTTGCCTGCCAGTATCTCATTTCTTTGGTTTGAACTGAATATTTCTTGTCTAACATGAACTCTAGAAGGAGGACTCCTGCATGCTGATGTAGGGCTTGAGAGCTGTTACTCACGTATAAATGCCAGAGAAAATCATTTGCAAAAAATAACTACAGCTATATCACTATTTACTGAACAAGTTTAAGATGACCCACATGAATAAGGTTGGCTTTGAATTTAGCTAATTACTTCAATGCAGTTTATTTGGCAAAAGGAAGAGCGGGAGATTCCACTTCCCCTTCACTGTCTGATAATGTATATTTTCACCAGAGAGCTAACTTCTTGACCAAGAGAGCAAGGGAAAGAGTAAAGTCCTCCTGTGCCATAATATCCACTGACCAATTCACTTAGTGACAAAGGCTGAACGTGGAGAAGTTGTACCTGGACCTTGAACTGTCTACCTGGCAAAACAGAGAAATAAGCAGATCCGGCCCGTAGCAAAGACGCCAGTATGAGCAGACAAGACACAGTCCTACACTGAATGAAAAGACAGATTGCTGGCTTTGGCAAAGCTTGTGGCAAAAGGCAGTTATATAAAGGTTTCAGTTGCATCTTTGTAATGCAAACACGAAATAATTTAGAATCCATATTACGGACTGTGTTTTCATGTTTATGTGTCAGAATGATGTTTATGCTGGAAATACCTTGGTGCCCCATCTTTAAAACTCAAACATCCCTCTGTCTGCCAAGAACCAGACCTGGGAGGCAATTCAAGAGAATTGTTATTATGAAACAGATTCATGCTTTGGAGACTTTTTATTTGTTCATTTCTTCAGTGTTTTTCCTATCATGTAAAAATTACACTCACTAAGAAGTAAATTCTCTCTATTTTTTTTAAAGATAATATGAACAAATCTTAGACGGACATGTGTTGAAGTAAATCCTAAATCAAAGCAGTTAATAGAAAATATATTTGTATGAAGCAGCAAAGTTTGCCCTTTTTAAAAAACGGAAGTCCTAACTTCATTTGAAATATGCCCACTTAGGATAGGGCTGATCTTGGAACATATCTCCAATTTTGTCTTTTTTATTGATCACCTAGCTGAACTCAATTGTTAAGTAGGTGGAGTAGGAAAATCTTTAACTATATGACTATTTTGCTTAGTGATATGAGGCAAGTGATAGCCAGACCTGAAAAAAGTTTGCACCCGTTACCGCAGCCAGGCTGGCCTCTGTGTGAAAGCTATGGCGCGGCAAGGAGAGAGGCAGGTATGCTCCTCCAGCCTGCTTCAGTATGGAGGTGATGTTCCCTCATTACTGTGTAACCCTTTTCCATAGCAACGGTGGCTCAAACTTTGAGGCCATCAGTTTAGCCACCTTTTTTTTCTCTAGCATCCCCCACAAAAGGCCCTGTTAACCAAGACTGTCTTAAGGAGCTGCAGATGACAAAGCAACCATTCCCAGCTGTGTTTGCTGAAATACTGTGTTTAGACTTGGATGATAACTGAATAATAATGCAAGTTATGAATATAGCAAGAAGACTGAATGTTAATACTTATCATAATATTGTGTATAGAATTTATCAGTGTGTCCTCAGGATGCTGTAACAGAGAAGCAGCCTGAAGCCAGGAATATGTTATGTAAGATTTGCTATTGAAAAGTTTGTGAAACCACCTGTGTGGAAGAAAAGGAAAGGAAAAAGGTGATTTCCCCCTCTCTCCTTACCAGACATGGAGCCCTAAGTGGGGTTTAATGCCCAGTCACAGGCAGCAAGGAGGGCAGTTTCTTAGGTCAGAAGCAAGCAAGGAAGCTTTGAGCATGCCGGTTCGGACTGGCAGAGAAGAACGATCCAAGTGCTCCTCCGCGTCCCTCCCATCACTGCCTCCCAGGGAGAGGGGAGGTGGGAGGAATGAGGAAAAGATGGAAGAGGAGGCAGAAACAATCTCAGACAAATGAACTTGACATTAGCTGGGCAATATTACTGTTGCTATTACAAGGACAAAAAAAAAGGCAGAAACTGGCTGCTGTGGAGGAGGATCTTTACTGTTAAATATGCCCTTATTAAGGCAATTTATTTTATGTTTTTATAGCATCGTTCCATGATTGGGTATCAATGTTTTAAAATAAACAATATTTTATCCTTAAATTCTGATTGGTGCTAAACCTGACTCCGAGTGACTTGGTAGGCAGTAGGCCATTCCTCCCTGGAGATTGGACATGGGTATATCCAGACACTGGGAATTGTGGCTCAGCATCCAGGTCCCTACAGTATGGCTCCAAGGTTAGCTGGTGGGTAAGAAAGAGGATTGCCCCATTGAAGCAGCATGGTATGAAGTAGTCTGGTATGAAAGTGGGGAACAGGAAAAGAGGAAATGAATTTTACAAGGGAAAGTTAGGGAGTTCTTTGTCAAGGAAGAGGATGCTTGAGCCCTGAAGGTCTGCAGGGAGTCTGTGATTTACTGGCAGGCTCTCATGGACTTCAGAAACCTCAGGATTGTGATCTGATCGAAAGCCCACTGGAGCACTCTCTCCACTGATTTCCCAGATTATTTAGAAACAGAATCCCCTGTGTCTGACCTTCATAGTTTCTGAGTTCCATGAACCTTGGCCAGAGAATGAAGCCTTCCATGCCTGCAGCAAATATATCTGAAGTAATGCAAGCAACCAGCAAAGCCTCTCCTTCTCTCAAGAATTTTAGAAATAAATGACATGGAGAAACCCGCCCTTTGCACCAGTTCATTATTACATGTATTTGTGGCATAGGATTGCATATATGAAGTATGCATTTGAGTCCTATAAATATTGGCTTGGCTTAGGGCACATGTAGCTCATCGTAGAATTTTGGTCCTATTAACAACTACAAAATACAGTGTTCCCACTGATTCAGTCAGTCTCCACCTGTTCTTGCTCCTGCAGTTCTCACTGCTCTTCATGTTTTGAGGTGATTTCTATCACCTAGGTGTGCTTATTTTTCAAAGCATTTGAAGAGATTCGTTTCATGGAGATTAGCGTTATTATTAGAATTGTGCTTATTTTGCTAATCTCTATTATGCAACCATTCATTCTTGATTATTAATAGTCATTTCTTTTTGATAGAAGCACTTCCACAGCAACCAATTATAGTGCTTTGTGCAAACACAGGGTTATGAATTCCAGTGGGGAATAAACAACAAGAGCAGTGGAATTTTAAAAACAAAGAGCTTGTTTTCATGCAAATGTCTCAGTGCTAAAAAGTGGGGAAAATTATATGCTGGAGAAGCAGAAGTTGCTTCCAATTAGAATGTTTTTCAACAATTTCCATAAAGTGCCTAAATTAAGAACTTAGCACTTGCTAGAACAGTACATCTCATCTGGTATTCTCTCGCCAGCAGCAGCCAGTGTCAGAAACATGTAATCACAACTCCCACCCATATCCAATTTCCCTGAAAAGATTCTCATTGGATGCTAGACCTGGTCCAGTATACCTAATTAGGCAGTACTCCACTGATTTCCATACGGAGAGGTTTTTACTGAGCAGATGTAACTGAAACAAGATGGACTGACTTTGCAATTTATTCCCTTGCTCTAACATTGAATGTCTTCATCAGTACGGTGGGATCAAATGATGGTTCACTTCTGCAAATACTTACATACATGATTAATGCTGTATACTTGACTGATGTTCTTGTGCCTAATGATAAGCAGAGTACAAGGAATTTGCAGAACCTTATACCCAGCTGCTCTCTGCTCTCCAAAGGATGGTCTATTTTTGAAAGAACTTTGCTGTTCTTTTAAGCAGCTGATAAAACATGCTCAAACTGGAATTCCACATATATTAGACATGTCAAAATCTTCAGATTAAAATAAGACATACTTTAAAACTATTTTAAAACTATTGTTTTTGTTTTATTAATCAAGAAATTAACTCTGATTTGCTTTTAGCATTCATAATTCCAGTAGTGGTATTTTTTTCCTGAACAAATACAGCCTTGTGCCCTTAATGTACAGTAATGATTAGTTCAAATAAAATTTACTTTCTTTCTGTGAAAACAACACCGAGGATACATAACAACTTTGCCAGAGTATTCTTTAAATAAGCCTTATGTTGTTGGTGTTGTATGTGATTATTTGGAAAAGACATTTTATTCCCTAAGACACAGCCCATGCTCTGAGGGACCTTGATCACTTGACTAAAGTGGACACGGGGTTACCTCATGGTAGAAAATAGAGAATATAAATGTCTCACGGGCCCATTTGAAAGACTCAAACAACAAAATCAGAGAGCCTCTGTCATACAAATGTCAGCCATATTTATGACACCCAGAGAGAGAACAGAAACTCCTCTCCTGAGGTGCATTTCCCACAATTTCAAAAAACTATTTACAGTAGTGAGGCAAAGCGAGGTGGTATGGCATATAGATGATTTGCTGTTTTGCCTGGATCTGTGCATTTCTTTTGTGGTCCAAACTAAGTGATTAAAAAAAAACCACAACAGACCAAAAACCCACTGTGGCAGAATTAGCATGCAACTACTCCAGGTCCCCAGAGGGATGACCGTAAACCACTCAGCTGGCCCCACAAGGGCTGAGTCACAAAAAAGGTGGGCTTCAGGTACGGAGGAGGCTGGAGAGTCTGTGCCTGGGACCTGGTGCTGCCGCAGTGCCGGCCCTTGGCCAGGGGTACTGCACAGCCCAGCTTCACCCCAGGAATAAGCCCGGAGGGAACAGCTGGAAGCAACGCCTGGATGCAGCTAAGCCCCAGGAGCCTGAAGGTGCAAGTGCTGGACCTAGAGCAGCAGCGTGAGATGCTCAGCTGGGCAGTGTACCAGGGCTGTGTAACCCCGAGCTTTTAAAAAGCATATCAGTATGCAGTTGTGAACCAAACAGAAGTCCCATGGGTCCAATTTATCCCAACCGTAACATGGCTGAAGTCAGTGCACTTGACCTCTTGTTTTGATGCCCAGCAAAGAGCAGTGTTACAGCTGCCTCTTAGCTGCCTGGCTTTTATTAACATTGTCAGCTCTACTCAGCTATCAAAAGCGATTCAGGGAGCTTAAAAAACAAAACAACCACTCCAGCTGCAAAATAACTGTGTCTTAACCTGCCAGCCCATTCCCCCCGGGAAGAACAGTTTCTCAACCAGCTCTGACTAATCAAGGGATTCCAGGAGCAGTAATGGATATACGGGGGTGCTTCTCCCAAAAATCCCCTCAAAGGATTCCTTTACAATTGCTGCATTTTATTCTATCCGAAAGGCTTTGATTTTTTCTCTGAGGATGGCACTGCCTTTCCCACAATAGATCACCTGCTCCTGCTCCAGTCAAGGGCAATTTTGACACTCGTTGCAATGGGAGCAGATGCAGACTTGCACAGAGCTGTGTTTGGGGACCTCACCGCTCAGCAGGGCTTGCCTTGGGTGCTGCAGCGTTTTCACCTCAATGGAGTTGTTTTAGTGACGCAAATAATCCTTTGCATTTCCTCTAGAGCAGTGGTGTCAGTAAGGTCAAGTTTTGTCCTTCTGGGCCTTAGAGGGAGAAAATGCTGACTTAGGAGCAGGCCTGGTCCCTGGGCGCAGATGCTTTAGTAAGAATTGCAAACCCAGCACACATTTTCAGGTTGTGCTGTAGCAGAAAGCAGACAGTGTGGCAGAAGTGTAAAGCTTGGTTCATGTTTTTTTCTTTTTTTTCTCCATCAATCTTTTTAAATAGGCTATGGCATTTAAGCAGGAATCAGTTTGGATTGCTTTACGCTGAAAGGAGATGCATAGTGAATGTCTGCGGCTACTGAGCTAGCTGATGCTTTCTTTCCACCTCCATTTACTTGCTTTACTGACTTCTACTTACTTACTTTTGCAGTGATCCTGCGTCACACTCTTGATGAAACTCGTTTGCTTCACCTCAAAGCAATTGTAGAGTTTAATTTTGCCCTTTTCTTCACTCATTTGAGAAACACTTGACTCCCCTAGAGTACTGCCACCTCTTGTTATTTTGGGAAGTTTCTGGCAGCTCAGTTCTGGTGATGACTTGAGGAGCATGTTCAAAGGACTAAACATTACCACATTTTCTTCTTTACAGGCTGCTGTGGAGAAAGGAAATATCTTATGAGCTAAGTATGAATCAAAGTCTCAGGAAACACGTAACTGCAGGGGAACAGGGTTCTGTGAATACAGTTTGACCGTCTCATTTTCACCTACACACACGCTCCAGTGGACATTATTGTCTAGTGATGAGTAAATTAGTCATTGTCAGCCATAATTACACTAAATCTCTGTCTTTACTCAGGATGGTAGGGCGGGAGAATCTTCTACTTCAAAAAAGGAAATGGTTTTTATTTAGTAGCTGTTTGTGCTGTTTTTCAATACATTTTTTATTACAATAATTATGCTGCATTGTAGGCGGTATTCATTTGAACTTGAAGCTTTAGCAACAGGAAGAGATCACATAACTGGAGCTGGTCAGGAAAGCTGAAGCTATGAACAAAGAGCTTGATTTTTTCCCACTGCTGTAGGCATTTTTTTCTGATTCTGCATTATTATTTAGTTCCTATCCTGATGACTCTCTCCAGGGATAATCCTACTGACCTCATCAGCAGATGTATTTTTAGATGTATTGTTTCTAGCTAGAAGGCTATACAGGAGATGGATGTTAGCATGGTGTTACTTTGAATACGTGTATTTTGTAATTCAGAATATAGGCTCTTCTTAGTTAACTGCAGTCTCCAACCTGTTTGAACTGGATGGCCTTGCTACTCTTCTATTGCCCTTTTATGAACTCCCTTGAAAGGTCAAAATTATCTCTGTCAGTGAAATAGTCTTCTTTTTGGCCACATTTGATCTGGCCAAGAGACAAGAGGCCTCATTCTCATTCTATTTGAACTGTTACAACCTCTCTGAAGCTAATAGAGTTGCTTGGGCATAAATAAGAGCAAAACATGGCCATTGGTCAGAAAGATGAGCATCACTTGTCCCTTCCTTTGAGTTCCTGCAGAACTCAGGGAGAAAGCATTAATTCACTCTGTACTGCAAAGTGTTGATCTCAGTCCAGGTCATGGTCTTGCTCTCATTATAGCAGCAGACAAAAACATGTTAGAACTGTTGATTAATTATTTGAAGTCATAACTGCTCTTCATACCTTTAAATTAAACAGATGATAAAATATTTCAAGCATATTATGACATAGCAAGAGGAGCTGTGCATGATAATGAAACTAAAATACCAGCATCACACATAAAGAAGTAATTCCAAACTGCCCTCAGGAAAAAAAAAAAGAGTTTTGTGAAATCAGGAAAGATTTGTAAAAAATACTGAGAAGTCAAAACAGTCTATTTTGTTGATAAATTGCTTGGGTGAAATAATGTCGTTCAGCTCTTACTCTTGTGAAAGTTGTTGCTTTTTTTCTTCCAGTAAGCTGTATCTTTTTCTGGGTGGTAAACAGTATTTTGTTATTTTATTCACATGTAAGTTGAGCTGCCACTGAGAATAACCCTGTCCTCAGCAACATGCAAGTCTAGTATGCTATTAAGTCATGCAATGCTTGTATCATCTCCATCTCACTATGCTTCTTGTAATAAAGTCAGTGACCATGCCAAAGGCAGAAAGGACAGAATGCATTCTGTTGCTGTGAATAGTCATGTTAGCCAGTACATGCAAGGTTGCAATTACTTTACCTGTTTGAATTTCATCTTAATAAAAACCACTGATAATGATTTTTTCAGCATATTGTAACATTTCAAGACGTTGCAGAGTGACTTAAGAACTGTGATAAAACCTGCCAAATACATTCTTAAGTATATGAAAGTATTATAATTTTTTTAATATTCTTTGATTATTCTTGAAATGAAATCTATCATTATATGATGTTCCTGGCTGAAAGCCAGTCTACTTTCCCTCTGGCTTTGCAACATTCCTTAATTTAATTTAATTTAATGTTATGTTATGTTATGTTATGTTATTGTATGTGCTGTTACTTTACATTATGTTATATGACTGGCAAAGTCTTCTTCAATATTAATGAAATCGGAGTAACATTACTAGTTGTTGCTAGGCTATCTTTCTTCAATATTTGATTACAATTCCTTTTTTCATATTGTTCTGATAGGTTCATTACAAAAGGTAATAAGTTCATGGCAGTGGGCGATAGGTTCATCAGAACCTGGTGGCAATGATCTTCATTTGCAGCTTTCTAAGAGATGGGTTGTTAGCCAAGACACTAGATATTAGCCTTTCTCTTTGTTTGTGACCCATATCATTGCAATTTCTAATTCTGAGTGTTCCTATTCTTTGTCAAAGTTAACAGTTTTTATTGTCTGTTTAACCCCTCCTGAAACTGCCTGAAACATGCTGGAAAACATCTTCCTGGGTTCTGGCCTTCCCTGAGAATCCAGTCTGATGTTTCTAACTTGTGTTTGTAAATCTGCATGCCACAGCCTTTTACATTGGAAAGGTGGAAAATTGTGAATGTGAAAACTTAAAAAAAACCTCACTTACATGCTGTAGGCTGACAGTTTTTCAGAAGAGCTTCACTCTTCTCTGCCATGTTCATCCATCTCTGATTATATTTAGAAGAACTTAATATTAGAAACTGTAGTATAAAATGAATGAAAAGAGTTAAGGGCAGGAATTATGGACACGATATTTCCACTTGACAACTCAAACCAAAGTTTGCCTTCTAAGTATTCAGGTACACAGATACAATTGTCCTGATTTTTCATAGGTGTGGAGCATTTTGAAGCTTTCTTTTACGCCAGTGGAATTTGAGGCCCAGGGCTCTTCTGAAATAACCTAGCCAGGGCAGGGCACAGGGCAAGTTATTTGTATGTGAACTTCTCTATTAATGGTACCATGCATGTGAATGGAGTAGAGTTGATGCAAGTTAGGTGAATCTGTGCTGTGTATACCACTGGTGGTATGTGAATCTCTTCAGAGGGGTATAAAGCAGCAGCCCTCAGCCTCATGGAGCCAGGGGATGGAGGGCTCCCAAACAAGCATTTCTGATCTCTGAGCAAGACATCGATTCCTGGACCACAGTATACCCCATCGCTCCATGATACAGAGAACCATTTTTCTGTCTTCTGTTGGATTGAAAGGCTGCTGGTTTGAGGTAATGAATCTGATGATAATATTAATAATACTGTGAAATAAACAAAGGGGTTATGCTGGCTTCCACCGTGGGAGACAGGAGGAAAGACAACGTATCATGGAAATACACATTTAATAATTGCTACGTATTCTATAGCATCATAGTGTCATTCATCCTCAGAAAACACAGGGATACTGATCAGTTGTCTAATGGTTTATGTGTACACTTTCTTACTTGAATGATAATATAATAGTATAAAAGTGACTGGGAAGTTGTGATACCGGCTCTTTCCTGGACTTCATTCTTTAAATCAATATTAATTTTGAAGTACACACCTACAGAAGAAAAAAAGTGAAAAAATTTGCAAACTACTATAGAGTGCTTGTTTCTTTAACATTCTTCTGTAACATGGTCAAACCCTGCTGGGAGCTATACAGACACCATACTCTTCCTCTTTCTGCTGACGTTACCAACCATACAAGTGGGCCCTCAGTTTACCACACAAACATGCCACAAGGTGGCTGTATATGTCAAGTGTACGTTAAGCAGTGTTGAGGACAGAGATATCTCAATGGCCAGTGCTGCCAGTCTGAACAGAATAATGTCTGTATGCAAGACACCTTTCTGATAACATAATTTTGGCTGCAAAGTTAATGAGAACTTAGAGTAATTTGTTTTAAACTGCCAAGAACAATGATGGGACAAAAATGGTGACAAAATCCAAAGAGAAGGACACAAAAATCAGTACCCACGATTTAGAAACTGAGACTACTCTGGGATTCAGCCATTCATTGCAATTAACTTTTCTCCGACCTCAGCTCCATGGTTATTTATTTCTGGTACTTTCATCAGTAAAATGGAGCTTTTGTGCGGAATAGAGGCAACTTTGAAAGAATGAGTGACAGCCCTCAAATAATCAAAGGAACGAAGGATTAGAAAGTACACAGGCTGATGGCTATGCGGATAAACTTGGCCAAATGCCTCCACCTCTTCTTCTTCAGAGCCCTGCCACCATGTAGCTGGATCACCCTGCCAGCTTGATTCGCGTTTGCAATGCAATGAAAGCACGTGTGCATTTAGGCCATGCTACTGGGGTCGCCTCTTCTCAGGGCTTTTCCAAGGCGTACAACACTTTTAAGCGAGGTGAAGGAGGAGGAGTGGCAGGCACGCGTAGCCTCGAAATGGGGTAAGAAACTTGATGTCCACCTCTTCTGCTTCTGGCTTGTGGGGAGCGACCTGTGCGATGGCCGCGGCTCTATAATACCGCTCTCGGCAGTATTGACTCTGTGCCTTCGTCTCTTTCTTGTGGCCCACGTATGCTGTGGAGAGAAATTCCCTCAACTGTTTTGTGGGTCATGTTACATTTAGCCCGAATGCTTCTTGCCTGTGTTGGTACGGATACCTATTGTGTAGTAAAAATAAACAGTGGAATGTAATTAATCCTGGAGCCTCAGTTCCTTCGCAAAAAGTCAATAAAGAGTTTTCCTTGTTATGTTGCTAGCGAAGGCAAAAAGAGGAAAATCTTCATTATGTTTGACAGTCATCTTCCCCGGAGCAGAAGGGTTTCGCTTTACATCTAGCGGAGAGAATACAGCGTTTTGCACCTGCCCGATGTTGTTGCCATGGCAATTGAACTTCACACTTCTATATGAGGCAGCGAGGCCACAGGAATACATACAAAGTAAACACAGTGGCAGGGCACTGCTGCTGGCTGCCACCAGGACAGCACAGAGCTTCACCTTACTGCTGCCCTCCCTGTAAGATGAGTAATTTAAGTGTTTTGAACAGTGTTGAAATTAACCTCAGCTGAGTAAATGAGGCTCTCGAATTCCTTTGCCGGTGCCTAACTTTACCTTAGGTACCTTTGCAGGTGGTCTGAATCCACCCCAAAGCATTCAGTGGCTATGCAATACAAGAAGACGCCAGTAATCTACCCCCACTATCTTTCTTCCAAAGCGTCACAAACAAATACACATTTTGCTTAAGGACTGCTAGGACAAATTTAATTCCAGAGTGACTTTTCATTGTCCAAACACAATCAACAAGCTAGCGAGTCAGCGTGGTGTAATGAGTATCCCGAGCTCATTCTTGGCTCAGCTGCTAATTTGTTATGAGAGCTTGGTCACCACAAATGAGGGTATGCTGTGCCATGACAGATTGACCTTAATGTGATCAGGGCCCCCTCTTGCCAGGCATTGCATACATCAGAAAGGCAAGGCTTGCTCTGGAGAGAAATCCCTGTTTATCGGTTTATTTGAGCCAATAAGAGAGGGCTATAATATGCTGAGAAGCTCATTTAACAACCGTACTGTGCTGTGCACTCACTGGAAGAAAGGAACTGTGGTAATACAAAGTGTTATTCCTGTTAAAAGGATGATTTCATATTGAAAATAAGCCACCACAGCTCAGAGGAATGTTACAGGTGAGGCATTTTGTTAGGTGTGGATGACTGACTAGAATTAATCAGGCAAGTTCTGAACAGCATGCTGCAATCTTCAGGCTTTAGGACCTCAAAGAACTGGCTTTCTCACAAGTTCTACTTTGGGAAATAAAAGATACATGATGGAAAAAAACCTCCTGCTTTAAATTATTTACCCCTAACGTCTGCTAGCCTTTAATTATTTTGGGTGAGCGTCATCCCATTTAATGTCTGCATCTAATTTAGTGTTTTCATTTCAGCTACTTTTTTCAGGTTTCCTTTGTAGCTAGTGGAAAGACACAGGCATTCCTTGAGTGTAACTTCTCTTATCTCGAGGTAGGCATCTAAAATAGATCTGATAAATCTGACAAGTACCTGTTTTCCTCCCCAGTTTCCAGGTGGAAACTGGAGAGTGAGCAGAGATGAGGACAGTCTCACCTGGGCATTTCTGAAATTAGACACAACAGATCTCACCCTCCAGGTCAGCAGAGCAGCAGCATGATAGATAGCAAGCAAGGCTGAAACCTAGCTCTGCATGGACTACCTGAGCAAGCTACCTGTTTTTTCTACCTCAGCTCCCATGTCCCACTGGAGAAAATATGCCTTTGTTTCTTCTCCTGCCTTGTTGGTCTTGTACAGTAACAGAGACCTTTGTTGGACACTGTCTCTTTCAAGGTGTTTCCACAAAAATTCTTGTATGCTCTGATGGAGCTTTTACCATAACAGAGCAAATAAAAAACTGGTCTGTCCATATAATCATAACAAAATGAATCCCTCAAAAGAATCCCATAAAGCAGGTAATATGCACAATGGCTGAAGAAAAGGTCTTCCCTACTCGCTTTTAATTTTGTATTTCAATCAAGTAGGCAACATAGAAAATTTCAATTAGCTCCCACATAGTGTCACAGGAGCAGGGCTGAACCAGAAGGTTAGTGTTAATAAAGGGTCAGCCAAGAGTCTGACTCCTAAAGGGGCCTCAGTGAGACTGGCACGTGTAAACCAGTATGTGTACCTGTTATGTCCTGACATCGGTGCACACAGCAGGTACGGGCAGACAGGTGGGCTTTCTTACTAGTGCAAGCTAAAAGGAACAGCCAAGGAGTTATGTACAAGTGCGCTGAAAGAGGGACATAGATTTTTTAAAACATTTGACCCCCCTCACAATGTAAGTATGACTTCCACACTTCACCTTCCATCCATACACCATTTTCCCTTTGAAATGAACATATTGTACTCTGCAGAGGCGGACAATTTGCTGAATTTCATTTCACTCCTTCAATCTGCTTAATGAATAACAATGAGTTTGAAGGTTTCACTGAATTCCAGCACAGTGCTGGAATTTACATTAAGAGTTTTCAGACCTCATTTGATTTGGGTTCAGCTTGGAGCACCTGCCTCTTGTCTTTCTTGGTATGGCTAACTTCTATGCCACCAAACCAAAACCAGCTCCTGCATTTCCCCCTAAAAAGCAGAAACAGCCCCTCCAATAGGATATTCTTCAGAGATTTATAATGCCAAGAGTTACTGCATGGACAGATTTCACTCTTCTGGTAGTTAATATGACTCACTTCTGAACTGGATAATTGCTATATGGTGGTGAATTCATCACTTCAAAACAAAAAGGGATGTGGGTGTGTTTATGTGTGTGTGTGTAGGGCATTAATGTGTACCAGTCATCAAAAAAGAGTATATCTTCAGTCTACTACTAACTTCAGCTCTTACCCGAATTTAAGCTGAGACTCTCTGTTCTACCATATAGTTTAGGAGGCCCCTGAAGCCCAGCCAAGTGCTGCCAATCTCTGGGGCCCTTCCACCATTCCCCCAGGACTGGGGGAATTGCCCAGGAAAGAGTCAAGTTCCCTGCAGAAAGGACCATGAGCTATGCTCTCAAGCATGCTAAATGCACAAAAAGTGAAGACACAGTATTTGCAGTGGAAATGCTCACACTCAGGCAAGGCTAATTGTGGCTTTGGTCATCCAAGCTCACTCTGCAGTGAAGACATGATCAGGCTAAAGGTGGAAATGGATTTTAAAATAATCCCTCTGTCATGATTCTTATGATATCTGGCTATGCTGTCATTTAAATATGCTTAGATGTTTGATAAGTAAAAATACAGATATTTATAAACCTTTTTAATTCATAAATTAGAAAGTGTCAGCACAGAGGCAGTTACAACTAAATTCTAGGACTAGTCAGGACCAGACTGCTTCAGATCGTTCCCATAGTAAGGACCAGCGACATGACCAGCTTAACTACTTGTATGGTGGAGGTGGGAGTAGGTAAGACTTCCATCCATTTTCCATGGGGTGTAGGAAATGGGAATGTCTGAAAATTATGGGGACACCAGCATTCCTTCATTGAAGACCCAGGCTTCACTGAAGACACAGCTGAAGTTCTGGCTCAGTTTTCTTTGTCCAGTTGTACTTACTATAATGTCATGCCTTGCATCCTGGTAATTCTGAATACACTGTCTGCTGATAAGCATTTTATAAGAAGGACTGGATAGAAAAATAATAAATCTTAGGATTTATTCTTTATTTTTCCTAAAAAAAAGTCCTCAGTATTTCAAGAAGTGTACCTGACCTTCAATAATGTTGCACACCTATAACCTTATTAAGAAAGATGAGTTACTTCCTCAAAATGAAAAAAAACTCTCTCTTCCTTTTCACTTCCTTTCCTTTCCTTCACTTTTCTTTCCTTCTCTTTCCTTCCCCCTTTTCTTTCCTTTTCCATCCTTCTCTTTCCTTTTGTACTGCCTTTTTTTGTCCTCTGTTTTCTTCTTCCTTTTCCTTCCATTGCCTCTTCCTTCCTTTTACTTTCTGCCTTCTTTTTTCCTCCTTCCTTCCTATTCCTTCCTTCTCTTTCCTCTTCTGCTGTTTTCCTTCCTTCTCCTTCTTTTCTTGCCTTTTCCTTTTCCTAATCTTTCCTTTTCCTTCCTTCCATCAAGGCCTCTTCTCTCCCACCAGCAACTGCTTCTGTATGTCCCCTGCTTAGCGGACCTCGCAGGGCTCAGCCCCCCGGCGTGCACGGGGTGACGCCAGCGTGGGGATCCCCCCGGGGCTCTCCCTGCCCCATGGCCTCCCTGGGCAGTGGGCAGCGGGTGGCAGCAGCTCCCCACAACGCCCCAGGCAGCCCCTGCCCATGGAGGGGCCACCCTGGCTGGGGCGGGGGCCCCAGGGGGGCCCTGCAGCCCCTCTGTGACACGGGCTGGGCTCACAGTGAGGCTCTCCCACATCACAGCAGCAGCTCCCCTCTCCCCACAGTGCCCTGTGCCCTCCCCACACTTGCCTGCCAGGCCTTGGCCAGCCCTGGCACGGAGGGCTGCTCTCGCCTCCGCCTGCTCAGCAGCAGCTGCTCTGCAGCCAGACGGCCAAGGCCAAGGGAGGCAGTGGGACAGCGCCGGAGGTGCTTTGGGGAAGGGTCATGGAGGAGTAGGAGAGCCCAGAGGAGCAGGTTCTTCTGGGCAAAGGAGAAAAGCCCATTCTCCCGGCCATGGACGGAGTTTGCGGGCAGCCACGGGGATGCCCAAGAGGAAGGGCAGGGAAAGCATGGACCTTGCCCTTGGAATGGACGGCAGCTTGCCATACGCAATGGTCCGCAGCCACGAAATGGAGGGTAGGGCCTCGCAGAGCTCTGCCAGGAGGGCTGTCCTAGAGACTCTGCCCCAGCAAAGCTGCTGTTGAAAGCCTGGGGCCTGGGGGGGATGGCTGGAGAGGGCTGGTGACAGCCGCCAGAGCCCTGGCGTAGGGTGCCTGGATGGCGAAGGGGACCTCTTGGCCCTGGGCAGCCTGGCTGCTGCTGAGCTGCTGAGAGACAGCCTGAGGTGGCCGTGTCAGACAAGAGCCCTCTGACTTCCCTTCATCCCCACTGGGCTGCTCATGCCAGGGTCAGGCCCCTGCCTTGGCTTGCCTTTCTCCCCACTGCCTTGTCTTATGCATCGAGATGAGGAGAGCAGCCTCTGTGCTTGCAGACCCCTTCCCACCATGGTGGGCAGGTGGCAGCATGTCCCTGTGCACAGCACTGCCAAGCTCCCTGCTTCAGGGACCTGCTTCAGGCCTCTGGGTGCAGCATGCCACAAGAGCCAACCTGTGTGTCCCAAGAGTGGGACCAATCGCTTCCCTTGGGGGAAATGCTTCCCCCCAAAGCAGACTCCATTCGGTCAGCAAGAGCTCCCGGCGAGCCCCACGCCTCCCAGGGTGGCCAGCAGAAAGCAGACACTGTGCTGAAGACTTTCCTCTTTAGCCCGTACAGAGAAACAGCCTGCCAAGCACTCCTGCTCCTAAGGGAAGCATCATCTGCCTCAAATACCTGAGGCCACTGAATATAAACCCAGGGAGGAGAGAGTCCAGATCAAAATGCCTCCATGCAGGTGAGACTCGGGAAGGAGGGTGCTGTTGTCAGCAGGGGAGGGAGCTCTTGCCTTGGACACAGTGTCTCTGATAACTCTGAAGGCGAATGAGCAGCTCCTCTTCCCTCTGAGGACGGTGTCATTTCTGCCCTGACTCTCTGCTCACAGCATGCAGAGCATGTGGGGAATGCCCTGGCAATGCTGAAGTGGGAAGTGGCAGGTCTCCAACTCCTTTGTCTGTGCATGAGCAGGAGGTGTTTGCCTGAGGGACCCTGTGTTCCTAGTGCCTCCAGACTGCAGCAGGGTCAAGGGGTGCACATGCTCTCCTCCTCGCTTGCCAAGGGTGCAAGTGTTTCTCTGAGCTGTGCTCACCACTGGGCTCTGGCCAGAGGGGAGTGAGAAGGGACTGAGAGAGGATTGAGCCTGTCAAGGTTCTCTGTTGCAATGGAAAGGATGCAGCCAAAGGTGGTGCACAGCCTGGGAGCACGGGGTGGAGAGCAAAGTCCTGCTGCGCTCCTACCCACTCCCAATGCCGCTTATGCCTAGAGTGCACGTGCCATGTCTGGCCGGCTCTCCTTGGGAGGAGGATGGCAGGAGGAGACTCCTTTATCCAGGAGAAGTCCAGAAGATGCTGCAGGAGTGCAAACCCTGTTGGGAAATAGCGGCGGTAGGTGCTCTATGCAATTCTTGTGGCACCTGTCCCTGGAGAAGGACCTGCTTGCCTGGCTGTCCCTTTTGCAAAAGGGCGCCCTTCGGGTCTTCCTGCAGGAGAGGGAAGTCGCTCGGTACTTTTACAGTATGCTCTTGCCTCCTGTGTTTTGGTGGAGCACAGCAGGCTCCCTTCTGTGGGCACTCTTGATGCTAGCAATGGGAATGGGGACCTTTTCTGTGATGCCAAGTGTCCCGGCTCTCCTGAGCAATGCATTGACTGCCGTGGTCACTGCTCATGGCAGAACATGCAGTTGTGCCAGAACGGAGTTTGGGAGCCCACCCGATGTCAGTGCCCAAACATTTGTGAGCAAGATCCCATGGGCCCAACGGTTCATGTCAAGGAGCAGAAGAGAGGGTGAGAGCTACACGACTAATGCTGGGGGCTGTTGCCTTTCTGTGGCCCTGCAGGAAATCCGCAAGTATCTGGATAAGTGGGATCTGGGCTACTTCTGGAACGCCTATGCCAACCAAACTACGCAGCAAGAGGGACAAGGTCTGGCAGCCTTTGAAACCATCCAGCCCTGCATGCCTGCCTTGTGTGGTGTGAGGTTTCTTCTCTCCATACCTCCATGTCCACCACTTTCTCTTTTCCCTCCCTCGCATGACAGGATCGTTACTGGAAAGCAGGCATCAGTGTGGAAGATGCTTCTCTGCATGTGTGGGATCCATTCCTGGCCAGAAGGGAAAGGCTGGAGAGCACTGAAGAGATGTGGGGCCGCTACGTAAAGCTTTTTCTTGGGAAAGGAGGCCCTTCGGGCCACCCTGGCAACTTCTCCTTCCAAGCTGGGAAGCTGTTCTCCAGAAGCCTAGGGGACAGGCAAAGGAAGAGCAGCCAGGTTTGGCCCACTCAGGAGAACATATTGTGAGGAGATCCCATGCTGGAGGTGCAGCATGGGTGCTGGTGGTCACCTCTGCTGCAAGGCACCTGGGAAACAGCTCCTCTGCTTGCGGGCTTATTTCTCTCTGCCTTCCTTCCTTGGCAGCATTTGGGCCCTCCAGTGCGAAGAATTCCCCATCCTCCAGAAGAGCCCAGGAGGCAGAACAAACCGAAGATGCAGGGCGGGAAATGTCCCTCTCGAGTGAAGAGAGTGACTTTTCAGCTGCCAGGACCCCAGGAAGAGTAAGTGCACACAGCTGCGGCAAAGGCCTGGCACAGCCCAGTGCCCAGAGCCTCGCGCATGAGACATCCCATTTCCCACTGCCTCATCAATGGGCTTGGGGGCAGCATCCCCTGACTTCTGAGGGACCCCAAAGGACCTGGAGGAGACCTTCCCTCTGGGAGCCTCTCTGCTGCCCTAACTTTGAGGCCAAAACCCCTCCATGGGTGAAAGGGGCTCTGGGGACCAAAGTGATGGCATGTGCTGGGGCTGCGGGATGGCAGTGGCAGGAGGGCTCCCAGCCACAGGCTGAGAGAGGATTTGTCACCGCTGTCGCAGGAGCCCTTCACTGCAGGGAACACAGGCTCTGCCCCTGCTCAACGCCAAGACGTCTCCGTGGGAGAAGTGGCAGGAGGCCCAAAAAAAGCTCCCAGAGCAGAACCTAAGGCAGCACTTCCCTGGGTAAGTACCTTCCAACACGGGGGTCTTTGCTGCTCCCCTCCAAACCCTTCCTTCCCCCGCCAGCAGCACCTGGGAAAGAGGCTCTGCTCCTTACCCCTGTCCTGCCACTGCAGCAGGCTTGGCAGCCTGGCGCCTCAGTCGCATACCCCTGCCATCCCTGCACAAGGTGTTGGGCACTCAGAAGCAGAGGAGAAGCTGCGAGCTTATCGACATCAGGAACGGCCGGAGTGTGGCCAGCAGGATTTCCCTGCTTTTCTCCTCACGCTCAGCCCCTTTCTGTTTAACTCTGCAGCCCCCGAGAGACATCTCGCCTCCTGGCAAAGAGGGAGAGGTACCACTGACCACCAGCGGGGCTCCTGCGTGCTGGATTTTCTTTAGTCGCATTAAACCAAGTTTCCAGATGATGTGAAACTTTGTTGGAGGGGTTGTGAAATGGGCCATTTGGAGCGTGGGTGTTTTGGAGGGGAGACAGGGACTGAGCACCCACTTTGTGCACGGACATGCACAGATCTGCACACGTGTGTGCACACATTCGTGCATGGTGGGGCTCCCCATCCCCATGCTGTTAGAAACCCGCATTAGGCAGCTGGAGCCCTGGTGATGGCCCTTCAGGCTACTTTTGAGGCAATCTGTCCTGCGTGTTTCTCCAGCAGCCTCCTGAAATTCAGACCCAACTCTTTTGCCCCTATGAGGAGATCCTGGGCCACGCTGCCTGCCCAGGCAGTGTTTTCCTCCAGGAATGCTGTTCTGGCGATGCACTGGGTGCTGGTGGAGTTGTGGGTCTCTCCACGGTGGTGTCAGGTTGTGAGAGGCCCCCCCACTCGCGATGTGTCTGGTGCCATGGGGAGTGCTGGCGTAGTCCCGCAGGAGCCTTCAGGCACATGGAGAAAGGCGGCTGCGGCTGGAAGGATTACAAGGGGCTCCTCCAGCCATGTAGTTGATGCAGGGAAACTCCATCCACGGCTGGTGGGATCCTGATGAGACGAGCTGGGATGCAGCAAAGGGGTAAAAACAAAGTGGAAGAGCTGGCCGTATCTTTCCCACAAATCCTCCTTAATGACCAGGATGATTTTAGCACAAAGCGCGGCCGTGGCAGGAGCTCGCCATCCTGCAGCCTCCGAGCTTCCCGTCTTGGGAGGTCTCCAGGGAGAAGAAGGAGGAGAAGATAAGCTGTGAGCAGGACAGGACAGGCAGAGCTGGACAGGGTGCCACAAGCACCTCTCCAAGAGCCACATTTCCACTTCTGTTCTCTCTCCTGCCTTGGGAGGGTTTCAGTTCATGGGCTTTCCACCTTTCTTCCCTGTGCCTTGCCTGCAGCCCTTTGCTCTCCTCAGACACGACAGGAGCTTCTTCAAGTGTATGAAACCCTCAGGTATGTATTTCTTTCCTTCCTTTGTCTTCAAACCCTTTGGCTTTTGCCACACGCAGGGAGGAGCAGAAATGGCAAGGACTTGCTGAGTGGTGGGAAGACCCTGGAAACAGACCTCCAGAATGGGGGATGTTTGGGGAGAGGGCTCTGGTGGCCGCGCCAAGCTGTCTTCGCCCTGCGTGCACGGCCCCTCGCAGGGCCTGTCAGAGCCCAAAGGGAGTGGGGAGAGCAGTGAGGAGGATTTGCATTGGGGAGGAGGTGCCATTTCCCTGGGGGACCCCCCGGGGCATGCAGGTGTCTTTGGCGGGGTCTGTGGAGCACAACGGCAGCTGGCCCTTCCGGCAGCCTCTTTCCCTTTCTGACACAAACCTCCTGCTGGCCCAGCCCCACCAGCAGGCAGGACACCCGGGGCCATCCCCTGTGCCCTGTTGGGATGGGCAGAGGGGGCTGCGGCAGGGCGGGCCGGAGCAGGGGGCTGGGCTGAAGGAGCCATGGGCGTTTGGGGCCAGAAACCCTCTGGGACCCCACACAGCCCCAGTAACCCCCTGTCACCCCATGGCACCTGAGAAATCCCCTCAGGCTCACAAACACCCTCACTGCTCCCCACAGTTAGCCACCAAGCTCTGCAAAACTGCCAGGGATTCCCCCAGTACTCTCCAGGGTTCCCCAAACAATCCTGGGGTCTCCCAAACAGCCCCAAGTGTTACCAGGGGCCTCAGGCAGCTTCTCAAAAGGGAGTGGGAAAGGCGGGAACTGTTACCACGAGCTTCAGACGAGAATGCACCCAAGGACAGAATTCTCGCAACTGTAACTGACACATCCTAGAGGAGTACAGATAAACCAGCAGAAACCAGGGGGAACCAAGCTTAGGAACAAGACAGCTTTCTCAAGCAAAGAAATGAGCCAAGCTGAGACCATATATGGAAAAGGAGCTCAGAGTTTGTGGAAAAGGCACCTCTTCAGCAACCACTAAGGACCACCAGAGACCACCAGGGACCACCAGAGACCCCCATAGAAGCCCCCCGGAGACTCAGACCGCATGCGTAATGACTATGTAAATATGAAAATTAGTTCCAGGAAATAGAATGAATAGGTATAATCATTCCAGGAAATTTAATGCATATGTATGTAACAAAGCAATATAAACTTTGGCTAATGCAACATACAGTATGCACGTTGGGCAGAGAGATCCCCCGTGCATCGGGCGCCGTAATAAAGAGAATGCCTGCTTCTTAATACTACATTGGTGTTAAGGAGTTTTACTCCCGATTTCGGTAACATAGTGACCCCAGACATTGGAGGGGGCGGGGGGGCCTGGTCATTGTCACGAGTCCTGCGAAACCCAGGTGTTGGGGGTGGGGTGTCCTGTGTAAAAAGGCTGATGCTTGAGGGAAGGCGGGTCAGAGGAATCCACTGCAAGAGTCCCCAGGTGGCTTTCAGCAAATCGTTTTAATAAAGAATCCCCCCAGCCATCCCAAGACAGCATGCTCACAAGCCTTTCCCAGTGCCAAAATATTCCAGGGAGGACCGGACAGAGGGGAATTCCCCCAAGGGCAGCTGGAGATCTTTCTTGGCCTTGGGCACCCTTTGGAGACATTCATGGCAGCTCTGCCTGAAATCCTACTGCCCTCTCTCCATCCCCTTTCCCTTCTTCATCCCTCCCTCCCTCCTTTCTGCCATTCCTTCCTTCCTTTTCCTTCCTTCCTTCTCTTTCCTTCCCCCTTTTCTTTCCTTTTCCATCCTTCTCTTTCCATTTGCACTGCCTTTTTTTTGTCCTCTGTTTTCTCCTTCCTTTTCCTTCCATTGCCTCTTCCTTCCTTTTCCTTTCTGCCTTCTCTTTCTTTTTGGAGGTCTCCAGGGAGAAGGAGGAGGAGCAGAGAAGCTGCTTTGGCTGAGCGCCTCATGTTGTTTGCTATGGGTGCTCTTCCCATCCAGCGCCTTTGCTTCCTGCTGCCTACATCAGCGTACCCCCAGATTCCATTCGGGGCATCAAAATGCCCTGTCGTACGGCTCCTTATCACACTGGGGCATTAGGAGCACTGCGACTCCGTTGAGCTTTGGTGGCTGAAGGATGAAGGCGTCCAGGGTGGTTTTGGGGGCAGGCAGAGGGGGCTGCGGCAGGGCGGTGCGAAGATGGCGCCAACCGCCCAGGGCATGCGGTGCTGCCCTTACGCCACATGGCCGCCACCACCGGCCTCCCACAGCAGGGAAGCCGCCAGCTGCCCTCCCCTAAGATGGCAGCCAATGCCCCCACCCCATTGGGTGGTGACCACCCCGCCCCTGTCACCATGGGGACGGCCCAGCCCAGGCCACAGCTGCCATGTTGTCGGCACCCTGTGGCTGCTGAGGAGCAGGGAGAGGGCTGGGGGCAGGTGGCCGGGGCAGGGGGCTGGGCTGAAGGGACCACGGGCGTCTGGGGCCAGAGACCCTCCGGGACCCCACACACCCCCAGGAACCCCCTGTCACCCCATGGCACCTGAGAAACCCCCTCAGGCTCACAAACACCCTCACTGCTCCCCACAGCCGCCAAACTCTGCAAAACTGCCAAGGATTCCCCCAATACTTTCCAGGGTGCCCCAAACACCCCCAAGGTGTGACCCAGGTGAACCAGACAGCCCCAAGGTCCCCTTACCCTGCCTCTAGGCACCTTGCTTGACTCCCAGGGGAGACCAACCCCCCCCCCCCACAAACACCACAGGGAACCCCAAGCACCACAACACTAAGCCTGGGGACTTCCACAGAGGCCCAGGGACCACCAGAAACCCCTCAGCAACCCCCACAAACCCACAAAACCCAGATGACCTCCCAGCAGCACCCCCAGCCATCCTCAAATTCCCCAGCAAACACCAAAACTGGGAAGGGACACCCATCCCACCAGGGACACTGGCGTCCAGCTGTGGCCAGAGATGTGCTGAGGGGCTGAGCTGGGACGCCTGGGTTCCTCCCAGAGACAGGAGACACCAGCCATCACCCTCCACACGCAGATGCCATGGACTTTCTGCTGCCACACAGAACCCAGGTGTTCGGGGGGGTCCTGAAGGTCCCTAGTGACCCCAGACATTGGCAGGGCCTGGTCAGCCACAGAGGCCCCTGGGAACCCACGTGTTGGGGAGGGTGTCCTGTGTAAAAAGGCTGATGCTTGAGGGAAGGCGGGTCAGAGGAATCCACTGCAAGAGTCCCCAGGTGGCTTTCAGCAAATCGTTTTAATAAAGAATCCCCCCAGCCATCCCAAGACAGCATGCTCACAAGCCTTTCCCAGTGCCAAAATATTCCAGGGAGGACCGGACAGAGGGGAATTCCCCCAAGCGCAGCTGGAGATCTTTCTTGGCCTTGGGCACCCTTTGGAGACGTTCATGGCAGCTCTGCCTGAAATCCTACTGCCGTTTCTCGTCCCCATTCCCCTCTTCATCCCTCTCTCCCTCCATCCCTCCTTTTTTCATTTCCTTCCTTCCTTCCTTTTACTTCCTTCCTTTTCTTTCCCATTCATGTTTCCCCTTCATGTTTTTATCCTTCCTTTCCCATTTCCTTTGTGACTTCTATTTTGAAAGTATTGTTTCCTTATCTCTTGGTCACTGATTCCTACAGCATTTAAGTAACTTAGAATATTTTTCCTAAGAGTTAGTCTAAATCTTCCAAGTTCCAAAAGAAGCCAATTGAACTCATGTGCTTTGGAGATAAACTCCAATTTCTTGAATCTTTCTCTTGGGACAAAAAGGAACAGGCTGCTAAGAGAGACTGTAGAATCTCCATTTTTGGATATTTTCAAAAGTGGACTAGACGAGGCCCTGACCAGCTCTTTGAAGTCAGTCCTGTTTGGAGCAGTGGGGTGGACTAGAAGACTCTAGAAGTCCTCTTCAACCTAAATTTTCCAAGTAATCCATCTTTCTCCTGTGGATTCTCCCCAGATGGTTCCCAGCTTTACTGAAATGCAGTATCCATACTTAGACATTGAACTACAACTGAACTTTGAATGGAAGGTATTTCAGCTGTCTTACACTCCTGTTCATACACTTCAGTATTATCTTCACATAAAACTCTTGGCTCACATTCAGCCTGTGATATCTCATAACCCCTTAATCCTTTCCCGCACAACTCCTACCAAGTTCTTCCCCACCCCATATGTCTGTAGTTGATTTTTTTCTGTATACCTGAACTAACTTGCATTTATCTCACTAAATTTTATGCTGTTTTTTCAGCCTACATCTCCTGTTTGTCAAGATAATTTTGAATTCTAATCCTGTCTTTTGATGTACTTTCACATCAAAGTCCCCTCAGAGCTTGGTATTTACAGATTAAATAACCAGGAGGTTATTAAACACTTCCTGATCTCTCTCTCTACCTACCTCTTATAAATAAGCCACAGAGGAAATGTGAAAGACCAAAGGAAGATATTGTTTTGTTATTGGATGCTACTTCTGAGCTACATTTTCACAGAGAAACACAAAGTCATCAGTTATGGCCATCTCCAAACAAAGGCAGCGTCATGATCAAGAGGCAGTTGAAATGCTACCAGGACGAAGGGTCATATCCTGAACCAAGCCAGCCAATGCCCTTGGGACATGTGTGTCCCTGCCAGAAGGGTATGGTGCAGAAGGTGCACGTGCCTGCGGATGGGGTAAGACTGGTACTTGCAGCACGGTGCCGACTAGTGTGCGTTAACATCTTCACTTCAGCTACCTTCCTCCTGAAAGCTCTGCTGCCTGCCTCCTCGTGCAGCAGGATGTCTCTGCTGTTGTTGTGTCTCAGGCCTGTGGTTCACTGGTGCCATCACATCCCTATGTCTTTAGCTTCTGCCGAGCAGAACAGCATCCACACGGCCATTTCATATCAACCTGTGTAGGGCTCACAGTCAGAGGTGCTGTCTGTACTAAATACCATTTTGACTGCACTACTGATGTATCTAAGAATACTCCTGCTGTTTCTTTTCTAAAATATTATACAGACCACAAAAGTATATATACACTTTTGTTATGTGAACAGAATTTCTTGCACATTGATTACACTCAGTGGGAATGTATATCTGAAGTTAAATGCTTTTTGCCATGTGCAGATGTCAAGCCCTGTAAGACTTCCATGAACCAGATGTGCAAATGTCACCAGTCTCTTAAAAGGGGGAAAGCCTCCATGATTTATCTTCAGTTTGCTGGAGATGTAAGAAGTATTTCTTTACAAAGAACTTTCAGTCTTTTAATCACCTCTCTTTGTTGGCTTCAGATCTTCCCATCTGAACTGTCTGGGCATTATGAGGCAAAAAAACATAAAAGCAAATCTGGAACCTTAGCTTTGCAAAGGCTGGATCACCTCTGCAGAAAACATGTATTTGGAAAACGCAAATAAATCTACTGTAGACTTGAATTATGTATGTCAGTGAATATAGACAGATGTCTGTTCACACAGCCAATTCTCCATTATGTGTGGTGATGGGTCAGGAAGTAGCAGTTTACTCCCAGTATGACACTACCAGTCCTGAGCTGATTCTCTCAGTGCTAGTTGGGGGTTTCTGCACTAAACTTGAAGTTTCAGGAAACTTCCTAGTTGTTGCAGCCCCCTGTAAATTCATGAAGGCACCTTTGATCCAGGTGCAGCACAAGAATGAATATGTGGTGCTGGACATGGGATGGTCTGTGAAGGAAAGCAGTCTGGGTATTTCTGCCCCTTGGTGTGGTTTCTCATTAAACTATATAATTTATTTGTGGCTGAGGGAAAGTTGGCTGTATGTATAATGAAGCCTACCACTTACTGTGCTTCAGTTCCACTGGCAGGGTCCCTATTTTCTTGCCATTTCTTCCCTTTTCATGAGTTGGACTGGAGAAAGAGCGAGTGAAGCAGTTTATCTCAGTGCATCCTACTTGCAGAGGTCTGAAAAGGCTCCTCACATCAGAAGAGCTCCTAATGTAGAGTCAGAGCCAGCTTTTGCTTTGGACTAGTGGACCCACAGTTTGCCCCCGTGTCCTGTTTTCCCTCTGATCCTCTGCCAGCCTGTAGAAGTTCTTCCTGCTATGTTCTTCCTCTGAGTTATGTTCCAGTACAAAATAACACTTGAATCAGTCTCATTCTCTCACACTCTATTGTATTAGTTGTAATAGGCCAGATTTCAAATATTCATGTAATAAAAAGACATATAACTCCTACTTCTGCATTAGCTCAGTTCACCATAGAAATCCAGTTTTTGTATCAAAGTACAGACTTAGATGTTCAAATGCCAGACCCCACAAAGCATTTATGTGGAAACTATGATGCAGAAATCTACACAATTAATGTCAGGTGCATTTTTTATTCAGAAATCACTTTTTTTTTTTTTTCTCCAGAGGTAAGAGCTCTGTGAATAACTGATAGGGTAGATTTAAGATGCAGTGTTTAAATCAAGAGATGGTATGGACAAGTACAAATTCTGCACTTCATGGCTGAGGTGGTCGCAAGACTTCTTCTGAATGGGTCTCAGTGTAAAGCCACTGGAGGACATCTCTGTTCTGATTAACAGGTAGGTACCAAAGCCTGTGTCCATACTTGAATGCTTACTGAGAACTTTTTGAGGAGATTCAACTCATCTAATCTTATATATTAATAATTGTAGGTGTCTTTATCTGAAATAATCACTCTGCACTCCCTTTATAGTCAATGGAGCAAAATAGGCAATTTTAGACTGTGACTCATCTGACATATTTTAGACATCTACTTTAGGATAAGGTGAATCATGCTCCTGAGCTGATTTTTTTTTTCTCTTTCTCTCTCAAGGCAACTAGGAGTACTTAATTGGGTGGAGATATCTACAGAGTAGACATCTGTATTTGTCTAGGTGAATCTTGTCTTTTCCTTCCACACTGGAGTTCCCTCCACTTTTGCTCTAGAATACCTCTAGGACAAGATCATGAGCTTCCTTTAGCCTCTGAATATGTAAGCTTTGCCTTGGCTTTTTCATACAGCTGATTTGCAGTCTGGTCACAGTTTTGCCAGGACTTAAAATATATTCACTGGTGAAGTCCTTCAAGGGTGACCCTACAACATTCTGTTCTTACATCTTCCCATCCTTCTGCAGACCTTCATTCTCTTTACTGCAAGGAAGCTGAGCAGTGCATATAACATCTCACGTGCCTTGCAAATGTCTGCAGCCTGCAGAAACACTAGTATTTGCTTAGGACTGCCTTCTACTCCTACATTGCTTCTGTGCCTACCACCACTTTTTCATGGTGGCCAGCTGACAGGTGCTAGAGGAGCACAATCACACCCTCATGGTCAGTAGGAAGAATACAGCAAACACTGCAGTTTTGGGAGAAGTAGCCATGTTTGGAAAGCATTTTCAGTGTGAGATGTATCCCAAGTGAGCCCTGCAGGATGAAGGAGTAGCATTCTTGTGGTGAGCACATTTACTGGCACATGAAAGAGAGCACAACAGGGGCATGTGTGTGCTGTTCGTGTGGACACTCTCATTGGACTGCACACAAATCCCACAAACTGCAGTGTGGGATGGCACATTATATAGCCTGGCCTGTGCTATAAATTACCTCAGGCTGGATGGAAAGTCAGCATAGGCTGAGCCAGGGTAATGCTATGCTGACTGACAGTCTCACTTCCCCAAATGGCAAAATGATAAGATGCAGTAAAGCATGGGGTGGGAGGCCCCCTCCAAGACATGTCTAAGGGACTTAGGATCACAATGTTCATTGACCTGAATGTGATTTTTTACTCTTAAATCATGCAGGAGCTTTTGACATCTGACATCCTTTTCTAATCCTCCAGTCACTTGCCATATTTCTTACTGCTTGCTTTGTTCCTTAAAAAGGATGGAAGCAACTATGGTCTAAAACACTTACTGGAGAAAAGGGCAGAAAGAAAAGCAGGGGGACAGATTGGAATCTATTGCTAGTTTCAGAAAAAACAGCAGTTCTATTGCTGAAAAGGAATCTGTAGTGCAATACTAAAAGATAAATTTCTTTGAGAAAGAAATTTATTTAAGACAAATGAATACTCTACTGCATATATGAGATTGGTGTTCATCCGGGAGAAAAAAAGGACCTTTTATAAGGTCATATGAAACATTTTCAGCATTAAAAAATTTTGCCCATTTACAGTCCACAGCTTTTTTTTTCTGCTTTTAAATATTTTCTAGTGCAGAGAATGGTTTCAGGCTAAAAGAACTCATTCACTAGAATTACTTTTCTCTTTGGTTTGCACACTAAGTGTAGGCAAAGGTGTAGTTCTGCTATCTGCTAAATCTGAGCAGTATTTAACTACAAAAGTAGCCCAGTTGAAACAAATAGTCTCCTTTGTGGGAGCAGAGATAATTCAGTGAAAAAGTGGCAGAGACTTAAGAAAAGGCTCAATCCTAAAAGACACTCAGCAGTCTGGCACTGAGTCAGCATAGCCCTGTTTTGCACTGGGGAAGTGCTGGTTCTTTCTGGATCTTGGTAAGAAATAATGCCCACTTGAATCTTTAGGTATAATATGATGTTTAATCAGAATTTTCAAAGATAAGAGTGGAATAAAAGATTAGCAATTAAATCTTATGTCCCTTCTGATGCTGGGAGCCGCGAGATGATACAGCATTGGATGGACCTCTCAATCAGGATGCAGTGCGCAGTGCAGATCTCGCTCATGGGGAGGTTCAAGCATAATGATTATATTTATGTGCATGCTAGGTCTCCGGTGAGGGCCTGCCAGCCTGAAAGACCCCAACCATCAGGCAGACCTGTATGCTTGCTGCTCCAGAAGTGTTGTGTTTATGGGCACACAAAATCCCTGGTGAAGCCCCCACAGACCCCAACCAGCCATTAGACCCATGCGCATGCTGCCTAAAGGCATAAGGGTTATGGGTGCTGGATTTCCAGTGATATCCCCAGTGGCTTGGGAGACCCCAACCAGCTGATCCATGCATCTGCTGCCCTGAAGTATACTAGTTATCATCATTATAATCCAGCACACTGACACACAAGCACACTCTCCTGCTGGAGGCCCCCCTTAATAGTATTAGAGTATTACCCAATTTGATTATTTTGCACACTCACTCTCTCATGTTAGCCGTTGCCCTAGTGTCTTCCCTGGTTTTTGCCAGTAAGCTTCAGCAACGGTCTGCAGTTCTCCCCAGGTGCAATCTCACACAGACGTCTTATGACGAGGCTGCCCAGGGGGCCCAGTTGCTTCGTACATAGCTGATGGTCCCATGCTCCTGGATCCCAGCTGTTGCCTTGTACCTGCTGCTTACGAATCTGCCTTGGAATATTTTTTGCATTCCTATCTTTGAATATTCCGATTAAACCATATTAAACTTAAAGATTTGAGGGGGCATTCTTTCTTATTGAGATTCGGAAAGAACTGGCACCACCCCGGTGCACAACATGCCCCTAGTTTGAAAACTGTGGACCTCACTGTGTGTGAACTGTGAAGTCCTCGCTTAGGCATGATGCAAAAGCAAAAACCCAGGATCTTGCAGAACTAAGGCCCAAAAGAGAAGAGGAAATATCCTGAGCACAGCTTCTGGGGAGGACAGAGATTTGTGAAATGCTGACAGCTGGTGAGGTAAAAAAGTTGTACTGAAGAGGTGCCCAATTTATGTGCAATTGGTGCGTGAGCCAGACATTTTTTAATGGATAATGACCAGTAAGGTAGCTCTATTCCAACCAGCTGGTAGCATGTTCTTCATCTTTAGATATAGGCTGGAAGCAATTAAAGTTAATCCTATCATATATGCTACATGGAAGATTTGGGAGCAAACAAGATTGCTTGGCACTTGCTGTAAATTCTCTTTCTCTTTTTTTGGGAGACTCAGGATATTCCTTATCTTCTTTTAAACATTAATACCCTGAAGCTTTCATATTCTTGCAGATTCTGGAATTTTTCTTTCTAACTTCAGTGTATTAGACATTGTGTCTTGAATTCCCAGCCAGATTTGAAAATAATGACAACAGCAATAATAGCAGAAATACAATAGTTTATGTGGTTTATTTTTTCAAAGATTTGTGGAACTGTTTATTTCTGGAACTTTTAAAGTTTCTTACTTTTTAAATTAATTTATATCTTGGTAAAAACAGAATGATAGCCAGAAAGAATTATAAGACTGCTCCAAACCCACTGAATCTATGCAAATTTTTCTATTAATTTCATTAGCCATTGGACTAAGCTGCTTTCAGTGACCATTGCATGCTTGTTGCAGAGGAATATAAAAATGGCCATTCTGGGTCAGATCTTTGAGGACAGCAGTCATTATTCAAGAGTGGCTAATCCTGGACACCTTGGAAGGAGGACCAGAATATATGGGACATTTCACCAAGCAATCACTGGCCTCTGGCCATTTGCAGCTCAGGGACATCCCATAGCGGTACTTCCTGGTGAGCATCCTCAGCTGCCAGCCCTCTGCAGAGGACACGGCTCAGGACTGCCTAAGTCTTCTGAAGAGCTTGTGCCACAAGATTTCTGGAGGACTGTTGCATCTAATTGGTCTTCAAAAGGTAGTATCCTTTCCAAAATGAAAACTCAGAATCTGCACTACCTGGATCAGAAAGGAGTCATGTTTCTCATTCACATTATATGGGGCTGTCATGGCAGGGAAAAATAGGATTAAATCTGGGTTTCATTTCTTGTTACATGTCTGTCTGTCAGAAAGGGAGTCCTGGGCTGGTCAAAGCTCAGGAGCTGGGGTGGCCAGAGCCGCTGTTGGGCACCTTTTCCATACCTGGAAAAACTTGTGGTTGCCTCTGTGCTGGGTCATGCACCTGCACCCCGGTCTCCTGCACCCCTTGTCCCTGCTCCGGGAGTGGTGGCAATAGCCCTGGGCCAGCTCTGTGCCTGGTGTGATGCGTGCACAGGAGGATGCACTGGCTGCCCCGACGTCATTTTCCTCCTGAGTATTGTCAGGCTTGTTGCAGGGAAAGGTAGGGGGCCAGATGGAAATATCCTGTGAGCTGTGGGCTGCCAGCTGGACCACTGTGAATAGAGGCTTATGTTGCGGGGGGGGGTGCCCCATGAGCCCACACAAGAGATGCTATCCTTCCTTTTGTGGAAAACAGCAGAATAATAATGCTCTTATTTCCTAATAAGGAACTTTAATAGAGAATTTTAATTTACCAAATTTTTGTTGCACATTGCTATTTAATTGTTTTCTTCTCTTAATTAAGTTCATCTGCCAGAATTTACCTGGAGAGCTGTATTTAAAACCTCTTTTGCTGACTGTAAACACTTGCCTTTGAGAATATTTGTTTCTAAATTTTTGTTTTTACTCTATTTGAAATGGTTGATCACAGTTGTGATAGATTTGAGAGAGGGCTTTTGGTCCGTTTAAGGAAGGTTTTGAAATATGAACCTGGCAAAATTTATGTTTGGATAAAGGTATTGAAAGTTACCCCAAAAATCCCAAACTAAACTACCCTCCCCACAACAAATCACATTTGGATACAGATTTGCTGAGCTTCATAATAGCCACCTTGGTGAACCTGAACCTAAATTCCATAATCTGAGGTGATTTATAGTCTTGGAACAGAATCATCTAAAACTTGGCTTTGTGTGGTTGTAAGGAAAAATTCCACAGTTTTGACATTTTTTTGATTTTGTTGTGCTTACACAGTTAATTTTTAAAAGGCAAAACAGATGCTACTAAGAAAAAATCTATTCAAAGAAATTAAAGGAAAAAAAGATAATTGCTGACTGAACTAGAACAAAAAGAACTTTTTTTTTCATACTTTTTAGATACCACAAGTTGGTAATAGCTAACATTGCTTTCATCAGAAGAAATATGGAAATAAGAATGATACCTAACACTGGCCAATCTGTTTCTCAGAAAGGTTTTGAGAAACCACTTTGGTAATCTTAATTTCAAGTTGTTGCTCTTTCTCAGATTTTGGAAGAAGGGAGTCTTTCTATGTTAAAAAAAACACTTGGCCCCAAATTATACTTTGTGTTTCAATACTGTTGTGAGCCATAGTTCCTGCCCTTGTATGTCAGTATTTATATTGATCACCTCTCATTTTCTTTTCCCTGAGTGATGAATAATTATCTGCATTTGTCTGACTTCAGGAGAACTGCTGTAATTATTTATAAGATGTCTACATCTTCCTTATATTTTTCTCTACAAATAAATCTCTAGGTATAGGAAACCAACGTAATGGACAACAGCCTGTACTGCAACACAATTTCTCAGTCCATGTCCAGCAGGAGCAATGTGCTGCTGGAACACCAGGTCAAAATTTCCATTTAAACACTTCCAATAAATATATAAGTGGTTCCAGACAGGCTTGGGAGCGAAAGAGCTCTAATCCTGAACAGCTGGGAGACAGCTCCCCAGCCATCCTAAATAAATCTTCCCCAAATCACAAGGAAAGGTTGATCTCTCAAAGCAGCTGACTCGGAGACTGATGTCCTCTGAGATTCTCCTTGCCCCATTGAGCCAGAGGGAGCAGTGCAGCCAAGGAGAAGGATCGCTCCGCAAATATTCCCTCCGGTTTGGCTGGGATAATAAGCCTCCTCACCCCTCTGTGCTTCCCCTTAGCCCTCTGAAATCCTGTGGGAATGGTGGGTGTAGACTGCCTAACTATGTAGTTGTACAGTGCTTGGTGCAACGGGTGTCATTTGATATTAGATGGTCTGAGAGACAGGGTTGGAAGAGAATGAAGGAAAAAGAGATGCAAGTAGGTGATGGCTAAGGAGGAGTTCAATTCCCATCTAAACATTCCCAGTTAACCCATATAAAGTGAAACAGCTTTTTTTAATGTGTACGTAAATTCCTAGGCAATCAGTCAAGCAAGCAGCCTTGTAGTTAAAGACAAAGGGCCAAATGCAGACCTGCAGTAAGCAGGCATGTTTCCAGAGGGGAAAAAAAGAAAAAAGGAGCTACCCATTTACAAGGACTGAATCTGCTCTGCAGAAAGAAAAGAGTTGCTAGTCTGTAGCAAATGATACTGTCCTTGTACCTTAAACAACTGGAGTCCCAATAGGTCTCTAAAGAGAACTCCAGAAAATGAAAAAAAGCAAGTGTCAGACATGCTCTTTTAAGGAGATTATTTTTCAAATTGCTCTATTTATGTAGAGGGAAGCTTATGCTGTCCCAACTCAGTCTTAGAGTCTGTTATGATATTTGCCATTTTTCTAGTCTTCAGTGAACAGAATAATAGTTTGGTCTTTCCTTCACCTTGGAGCAAAACACTGAAACTCAGAATTATTGGCACCAAACAGATGGGGATATTTCTCATGAAGATGAAAAGCAAAGACATAATAGATGAAGACTATTTGAAAAGAGAAGGTTAAAGCAGGTTCTGCTGCAGTGTATTTGGCATTGCTATTTTAGCAGTTTAGGTGGTTTTACAAACTTTTTTTTTTTTTAAATATATTTCAAGTGCTGCAAAGCCTTAAAAGGAAAGGGTGAAAGGTGTCCATTTTTCACCACAAATGACCTCCCTGACATGAGTTCACCCTGGCTACCCACCTGGCCATACTCCAGTATTTTGGATCTCCTGTGGCTCCATCTCAGCCAAAGGCGTGCAGTATTGCTGGGATTTCTCCATTTCTCTGTGCTTTCGGCACCCTCCCCCCCCCGCCCCAACCTTCTTGGGGTCTCTCCTGCTGGGAGCAGCTGATATCTGCCGTGCGTGCAGGGAAAGCTGCGGTCAGGCTGTAGGGGAGCAGACTGGGAGGCAGCCAGCTCTGGCTTGGGTTTCTCCCCTCTTTCTAAGAGATGCTGGTGTATAATGGTACCAGTGACCTTATGCTTGTGGTCATGGCCTGCAGCTGGTGCAAATGGGACCCTAGGACAGCCCCTGTAGCGCAGCTGCACCATGGTGCTCTGGGTATACCCTGAGTGCCTGCTTTTGAGTTCCCACCTAACTTCCTCACTTAGCATCTCTTCTCTTCTGGAAATGAACACTCTGATTCCCAATGATGACACAGGCTCTGCTGCATAAATTAGCAGGTTTTTATTCTGAGCAAAAAGTCTCAACAGAGGAAGATGAATGATTGTTTTGTGTTTTTTATTAAGCTGAAGGCAGATTTTATTCACTCAATCTCTAGTCAGCTGAAAAAATTCTTTCAAAATTAATATATGGATAGTGTTGTCCCCTGAAACCAAACATGAAGAATTTGAGACCCAGCAGAGAGTTTATCAGAAAGCTAGCAGCCTGTGAAAGCCAATGCTCCTAATAGAAATTTATAGATTTTACGTCCAGAAGGGAACATTGTGATCGTGTAATCTGACCTCTTGTATAACCCAATCTACAGACTTTTACTCAGAAATTCTCACAAAAGCCTCTCTAACTAGATCCAATTGTTTTGAAAAGATAACTAGTCTCACTTTAACAACTCCAGATTTAAAGACTTCCTGTGGTAACTTTGTCAATGGGTAATTACTTTCAATATTAAAATATTTTGCCTTATTTCTATTGTGAGTTTGTCATAACTCACAATACGCCTTTGTCTGCTGTGTAGAGGGTCTTCTCTCATCCAAACTTTTCTCAGCACCTATCATCTCATACATATGAACAAATAATTTCCTCCTCTTACCCTACAAACTCAACAGAATGAGCTTCCTCATCTGTTAAATGAAGAGCCAGATTTTACAGACCTTGACTCATTCTTGTTTTGTTTTTTTTTAATCTGGTATATCAGCATCTTGTTCACTTCCAGAGAAAATGTTCTTTTCTCTTTTGGTTCAAATGGTCAATATATGTAGAGCATGTTTTGTGGGTGCATCAATCCTCCTTGAGAAAAATGCTTTATTTTGCTAAGCCCTTTTCTATTTTTGCCTGCACAGGAAGAAGTCCTTCCATCAGTGAAAGTTTGGGACAGGCAAGTAATAAAACAAAGACATGCAGGACCACACTCAAGGGAAGGTTTTTCCCTTATGGTGACTGGAGTCATCTGTAAACTATGCAAGTATTTCATATTTGCTTGATGCATTTTGTTTATAGACATCTCATTTCCTGGTCTTGCAAACAGGTGAAAGATGTCAGTGGACTGGGGGAATGACTTTGGTTGTTTCATTGTATTTTGAGGCTTGTCAGATTTAGGGGCAAGGACTTGAAGAGACTCTACATTATCTGCCTCTATAATCAGCTTGAAAGTAATGGAAGACACAAACCAGTTTCTTTAGAGAAGTATGTTGCTTTTGGCAAATGACATCAGCTGTAGAGCTACTTGCCACATAATGGATAAGCCTGAACTAAAACATGTTTCCAGCCAGGGTCGTTTAGATCAACTAGCTGATCTGGAATTTGCTGTATAAAACTGATTTGAACAAGAACATCAGATTCAAGCAGCTTCAGGCTTTGTGGATATTTGGATGAAATTTGAAATTTGCAGCCGAGCTCTATCATTCATGACAAAGACGACTGCAGAGGTGTTTGGTCCTCAGCACAGGCTTGCATGGTACAATCCTAAGAATAAATGCTGTGTTTCAGAGGATGCCTGTTGCACTGCTGCTGAGAGTTGATTTCTGCATAAACTGTAAGTAACCCTTTCTAAAGAGAAGACAACATCATCTGTTTATGTCCATCTAATGAAACATATCCTGGAAAGAAAAATTCAGCAAGGTGCAAACACTTGTAATTTGTACATTTGTAGTACAGCCCATCCCACGTTTCCCGATGGTTACTCTAGAAAAGCAAGCTGGGAACAGAATCCAGCGCTGATGAGTCAGGAGTAAAGAGGAGCAGAAAGCAAAATCACTGAACAGTGAAGGCTGGAAGGCACCTCCGGAGATCATCTGATCCAACCTCCCCACCCCCTGCTCAACCTGGGTCACCTAGAGCAGGTTACTCAGGGCTGTGTCTGGTTGGGTTTTGAATATCTCCAAGGATGGAGACTCCAAACCCCTCTGGGTAATGTGTTCCTGTGCTCAGTCCCCTGCTGAATCCTGCTGAATCCTGTTGAATTGGGTCCCATCAGAACCTCATAGAAACTGGCAGAAACTTTGAGCAGGCCAGAGTTTTTCCGTTAATTTAGATAGGGATGCTTCAGGAAAGCCAAGCTGCAATGTTTGATCAAGAGACACTGTTTACATTACATGTTTAGCTTTTCTACTCCCTCCTACTTCCTCCATCTCTTTGCTAGCTCTTAAAATAGTATGTAGGTAAATGGATAGCCCCTGTTTTTGAATCAGTCACTGGCAGGATGAATACTCTATATTGTCTTTGAGAGCTCTTCACCCTCCTGAAGGGAAGGCTTCCTCTGGCTTTTTTTTTTTTTTTTTAGACTTTGGTGATATTTTTTCTTGTGACTGTATGTATCATCTTATATTGTTAATGAGTGACCACCAAAAGTCATTTAGCTGTACAGCAGCTTTACAGAATGTCAGCATTTTTATACTAGATTGTCATATCTTTATTGGGATGAGCAGACTATTACCCCACTAGAAATCTCAGTGACTTCAGTGGGATCACGTTGTAGAGTGTCAGAACAAGCTGGAGGGATCTTGAAAATTGTCAGTTCAAAATCAGGCATGATTTATATTCTGATAAACTACAAGCAGATCTGGATTTCAGACAGCTGACACGCTGCCTTGGCAATTTATCACTCAGGTCCCCAGAAACAGCTCACCTCTTTCCCGTGATTTATCCCTTCTCCTTCCACCAAAGTTACAACCTCCTTACTGCAGGCTCTGACTCCTGGTCCAGCTGACAGCTCAGTCTCCTCCTTGCTCTCTGTAAGGCAGATTTTGGAACAGACAAAGATCTGATCTCCAGCATCTCACCCCTGGTAAAACAGCCGTGTCACCAAAACTGGCAGGATGAGGGTTTGAGCTTTTGTTGGAGTGTTCTTTAAGTAGGCCATTGTTTCACATTTCCTACTTGGTTCCTTTAAAAAATGCATTTGATCTAACTCTACAGCCAGTAGGCCAGAAATAAAGCAATTCCTTGGGGCATACACACTATTCAGACAAAATAATACCAATATTCATCTGTTTTCCCTCCCTGGTATCCAGCATCTTTGCCAGCTCATTTTTCCTCAAAAAGGAAATAACCCATTTCTGGAATTCAGATTTTCCTGACTTCTTGGAAATAGGGAGTATTGACTGTTCCGAGTAATGTTTCCCTTTGAAACCTTCTTAAAATAGTCTTTAAAATATTATCCACTTTTGAAACGTCTCAGTTCCCTCGGGGTATAATTCTGCTGACATTGATGGCACCTGCCAGCAGAAACTCTGGTTCTACAATTTCTTCTGTGAGTTGCAATGGCCTTTACTTGATGTGGAGAGCTGCATGAAGTGGGTCCAAACCCAGTCATGAGTGTATTTTGCTTTTTCCCAGGCTGTGTCCTGCATTCAGACCAATCTGATGCTGACATGGGTTGAGCTACTCTGGTTATCAGGGTCATCATAGAAGGCCATCACAGGAGGCAGGGGCAATCCTCAAAAACCTTGGATAAGGAAAAAGACAAGTATTTGATCATTTACCTATGGAACCAGCCCTCCCAAGAAAATGACGATAAATCAAAAAGCAAAGCGATCTCGCAATACCAGAAGAGAGGTAAAAGGCTCATAATTCTTACTGAACAAATCACATGCAAGTGAGTCATTCATAATTGCTTTATAAAAATAGTGAATAAATGCTGTCTTATTCTGTATTTGATTAAGCACATGTATAACTTTAATCAAAAGAACCTGTCTTGTGAACATAAAGTTGCAGCAATAAAGCTCAGTAAGAAGTGGATCTTATGGAAAATATGAATCCCATAGCCAAAAATGTCTTTGGGAGATGCAGCTCTCTTTTATAGTGTATCTGCTGCATAAGGGTTTGCTTTTGTGCAGAGCTTGTGCTTGTGATTTTAGTCTACCTTTTTGTTAGTAAAACTGATTCCCAAGAAAGGATGATTGAGGCAGAGATTTCACTTATCTAAAAACAAATTTCTTCATGCAGTTTTTGTTTATCTACCTGGATACTAGATGGGAAAGATGGGTCAATTGTATTTTCTCTTTGATTGATCAGTTTTGCCAATGATACAGTTTTCTCCTTTCAGTGAAGATATCAGCTAAACTCTGAATACAAAATAAAATCAAATCAAACACTTGGATACAATGCACCAAAAGTGGAAAAACCCATATTATCCTAAAGTTCCACAACCTCATCTTTTAAAATGTAAATATTTTCAGTTTTCTGCCAGAGCAGTTCACCATCCCTACAGCTAATTTTAGTCCAAGGAATAATTTTCTCTTACACACACATGTAAAAAACAACAAAAATATATGATTTTGGCCTGAAAGATTGTCAGTTTCTTTGACAGGTATTGCTTGAGAGCACCGTACAGTCTTCCATCCACCCACCTACAGCTCCCTTACTGACAGGTGAGCAAATTCAGCTCTCCCTCAGTCAATATTTCAAGAGGCTGCATGTGGAAAGAAAGCCTCAGAAAGCTCTTGTAAACAGGGGCACTGGGTGTTAATGCAGCAGGTTAACAAGTCCCAAGGCACAGTCCCAATGATGGCTGTCCCTGAGGCCTGTGTTAGAAAGGATGAATATTCCTGGATCGGCTGCATCTCATTCACTTGCCTGGTTCCCTCTTCCTACTCCCCTATGGGTAGATGTCTACCTGAGGCATTCATGCACTTCAGCTCTGCTGTCTTCTCCTCCTCCCTGACCCTACAGACCAGTCGGCATCCAAATTCTGACATGTAAATTGATGTGCCCACATGCAGGAGCCTCATGCAAGGTAGGCAGCTCGGCTCCCATTATCATCAATGGGGATGTGTTCAAGGGAGTCCCAGTATCCAGTGCACCCTAAAAGAGAGTTTGATGTCTGACCAGCTGAAATGCTCTTCAGACCTTCATGAAAGCACCTACATTTTGGTCCTTTAATCTGTGAGGTGAGTCCTGCCTGTGGTGGCACTGGTGGAGGGCAGGCTGCTGCCACCGCTCATCCTTCTCCCACTCCAGGGACACCAGGGGTGTCCCCCTCACAAGACATGGTGCAGCACTGTGTCCTCCCAAAGAGAAGGAATTTTTCAAGAGATCCGTACTCCTGTGCTGCTGTTATCCTTAAAGTCAAAATATCTCCATGTATTTTTCCAGAGTAGGAATTTGGACATCAAGAGTGCTCTCAAAACTATTTCCTTACCTGTAGGCACTTGGAGTGGGTCAGACTTTTATGATAAGAATGGAATGATAAGTGAATGCAGTATTCAACTAAGGATTTGTATATTTAAGAGTATTTAAGGTATTTTTTGGTCAGTCCTTAGCTCAAGAACATTAGGCCCAAGCCTGGCTTACCTAACTTGTGGGGATACCAAAGTGAGTAAACCTCCTAGGCCAAATCTGGTAAAATAAAATGGTCTTCCAGCCCTGGTAAATGTATTTAAGTCCATGGCAGTGCTGATACCAGACAAAATTCAGGTTATCAGTATTGTCAAAGCACGGCCTAGTTAGTCTTCTTTGTTCCTCCCTGGCCACCATGGCTATGCACTGTCCTAAAAAAGCACAGGTAATTCTCCTCTGCTTTATGGCTTGGAATAAAACTCCAGTCTGTTTAGGCAGCTCCCCTTAGGGTGACAGACTTGTGGGGAATAATTGGAGTGGTAATTAATTTCATTTGCCACAAAGAAAAGTTTTGTGCATGATAGCAGCTTGTGAGGATCAACTTTTCTCCTGGTGCTTATTTATCAGATGGGGTATGATGGCATCTTTCTTCTCATTTTCTTCTATTAATAGGATCAAGCTGGAATCTGGGCCTTTCCCTGGATCTGGACACCACGGCAGCCTTGATTAATGCTTTTGTCGCCTCATATATTGATTCTTTCAATTCTTTTTGTGCCCTTCCTCAGGCTTGGCCTACTTCAGCAAATGCCTGCAGCAAAACTGTTATCACTGTCACATGAACAAAGTAACATATCCAGCCATAATCTTCTTCAGAGTGGAAACATTTTTTTGCCTGGCCTGCAGTAGGGTAGATTCCTGTATAGCTTTTCATTTCTTGTTTAGTCCTAGAGCTTTGCTGGCCTGTATTACTGGTCTTCCAGAAAGCAACCTCAAGTGATTTATTGGCTGTTTAAGCACAGTGGGCACCCATTGGTAGTCAGCTTTCTGGAATGATGTCTCAGCTCCAGAAATGCTTTTTACTAAAAAAAAAAACCCAAAAAACCAAACCCTAAAATACTCTAGAATGATTAATAAAGCCACAGTACCCTTTTAATATACAGCACAACAGGAATCCACATTATTGATATGATGCCATGTAGTTTAGGTAGGTTGTCACAAAAGCCACAAGCAGCTGAAGAACGTGACCTCAGCTGAGAAGGGGGAACCGCCAAGTGCCCACTGCCTCCACATCTGCATCTGTCAAACTTGACACCCACAAATCCATGGGCCCTGATGGGATGCACCCACGAGTGCTGAGGGAGCTGGCGGACATTATTGCTAAGCCACTCTCCATCATCTTTGAAAGGTCATGGAGGACAGGAGAGGTGCCTGAAGACTGGAAGAAAGCCAATGTCACCCCAGTCTTCAAAAAGGGCAAGAAGGAGGACCCAGGGAACTACAGGCCAGTCAGCCTCACCTCCATCCCTCGAAAGGTGATGGAGCAGCTCATCCTGGAGGCCATCTCCAAGCATGTGGAGGAAAAGAAGGTGATCAGGAGTAGTCAGCATGGCTTCACCAAGGGGAAATCATGCCTAACCAATATGATAACCTTCTATGATGGAATGACTGGCTGGGTAGATGAGGGGAGAGCAGTGGATGTTGTCTGTGTTGACTTCAGCAAGGCTTTTGACACTGTCTCCCATAACATCCTCATAGGTAAGCTCAGGAAGTGTGGGTTAGATGAGTGGACAGTGAGGTGGATTGAGAACTGGCTGAATGGCAGAGCTCAGAGAGTTGTGATCAGTGGCACAGAGCCTAGTTGGAGGCCTGTAGCTAGCGGTGTCCCCCAGGGGTCAGTCCTGGGTCCAGTCTTGTTCAACTTCTTCATCAATGACCTGGATGAAGGGACAGAGCGCACCCTCAGCAAGTTTGCTGACGATACCAAACTGGGAGGAGTGGCTGATACGCCAGAGGACTGTGCTGCCATTCAGAGAGACCTGGACAGGCTGGAGAGGTGGGCGGAGAGGAACCTCATGAAGTTCAACAAAGGCAAGTGCAGGGTCCTGCACCTAGGGAGGAATAACCCCACGCACCAGGACAGGCTGGGGACTGACCTGCTGGAAAGCAGCTCTGCGGAGAAGGACCTGGGAGTGCTGGTGGACACCAAGTTAAGCATGAGGCAGCAATGTGCCCTTGTGGCCAAGAAGGCCAATGGTATCCTGGGGTGCATCAGGAAGAGTGTTGCCAGCAGGTCGAGGGAGGTGATTCTCCCCCTCTACTCAGCCCCGGTGAGGCCACATCTGGAGTACTGCGTCCAGTTCTGGGCTCCCCAGTACAAGAGGGATGTGGCACTACTGGAGCAAGTCCAGCGAAGGGCTACAAAGATGATTAGGGGACTGGAACATCTCTCTTAGGAGGAAAGGCTGAGAGAGCCGGGCCTGTTTAGCCTGGAGAAGAGAAGGCTGAGAGGAGATCTTATCAACGTGTACAAGTATCTGAAGGGAGGGTGTCGAGAGGATGGGACCAGACTCTTTTCAGTGGTGCCCAGCGACAGGACGCGAGGCAACGGGCACAAACTGAAACACAGACACTTCCATCTGAACATGAGGAAAAACTTCTTCACTGTGAGGGTGACAGAGCACTGGAAGAGGTTGCCCAGAGAGGTGGTGGAGTCTCCTTCTCTGGAGATATTCAAAACGCGCCTGGACTCAATCCTGTGCAATGTGCTCTAGGTGACCCTGCTTGAGCAGGGGGGGTTGGACTAGATGATCTCCAGAGGTCCCTTCCAACCTCAGCGATTCTGTGATTCTGTGAACTGCTGCCTTGGGTTAGTATGTGCACCTGTCTCTAATAAGAACATTACTAAAAAGGAGTGCAACCACTAATTATTAGCTGAGTGAAAGCTTTGATACATATTTGCTTGTTAATTAATGTCTTTTAATAAATGATCCAAGACTGACTCCTGACTTCCCCAGTGCCTGCTCTGCTAGGAAGAAGATGAACATGGGTTGGCAGCTAACAGCCCCAGGCAGAGTTGAGTCAAGCCCAACATGCTTGCCCCATTCTCCTCTGCCCCAGGAGAAGATGTTTCGGATCTCCTCTCCCTCCTGCAGCCTGTGGTACAGGCTGACTGCAAGGGTATGTCAGCCCAGCATTCATCCAAACAAACCCTGCTGCTGCATAAAAAACATGTCATACAGGTGTCCTAAACTACGCTGGTTCCAAGACCACGTGCAAAATAGGAAAACAAAACTGTCAGTCAACAATAGGTGCAGTATATCCATGCACTGCATGCATATGAGCTTTACCAGTGTACATTTACCCTTCTATAAAACTGGCTTCTGTGTTGGTTCAGGAACAAAGGAAAAATAAGTTCTTATAGTAGCCCCAACATCCCAATTTGATTAAAGGTATAATATGCTTTTAGTGTAAATTATAGCCTTAAAGTAAAAGAGTAATTTTTCACCACTGGATGGCAGAATCTTCCTCTTGTCTAACAATATAATAGCATAACATTTTTCTAAAATTACAGCAAAATTGTAACTGTCATAATCAATCACATATCTGATGAAAGTAGAAGCATCTACTGAAAATGCAATTGCGCAGAGCCAAAAATTATATTTTTTTTACAAACTTCTTTCTGACTATAACATCTGACCTCTTAATATCTGTCCTGATCACATGAATTACAGAGCTTTTGATCTTCTACAGATGGAGTGTCCTCCAGCTTTGCCCTCTTTGTTGATGTGATACTCATCCTTACACTGAATATTTTTTTTCTTGAATCCCTTATTGTGCCAAGATTAAGTGTCTGAATTACAGACATCACCTCACACTTGGGAGATGTGTTCAGAAAGATGCTGCAGAGTTGGCAATATTATAACTTCTTAAAAAACAAAACAAAATACTAGTTACGAATACTAAGACTCAAGTGATATAGAGTTTGGGCCAATGATGGCAATATTTTTAAAGAAGAATATATATTAAATTTCTGCTGAGAGGATGTTGTATTTTGAAATCATTGTTGAAACTTCTCAGAAGTTACTGAAAAACTGTAAACTTTCAATAGAGAAAAACAAACGTTCAAATCTTCCATTTCTCCAGTTATGTACAGTATACACTAAACAGCTTCGTTGAACTATGCCTGAGCAAAAGGAGAATTAAGGAAATGGCCTAAGAATTCACCACTGCCAAGGGGAAGGCAAACTTTATTCTTAACCACTGAGGGTTTTGTATTAGTGTTTATCAAGAAACTAAATTTCTTGATACTAGTGATGCTGTGTGAGACTATCAGAAGAGCCCATTAAGTAATTCTGATTATTGGTAAGGATCTAAAGCTCCGATTATTTTCTGAGACCTACTTCCATGGGCTTGTATATTCATATGAAATCCTGCTGACGTGTTTCACACAGGTCTGAGTAACATTTGAAATGAACCACATTTTTTAACTCTTGGCAATGCTTATTTTTAGAGCATTTTTTAAATGTTCAAAAGAAAATCTTTCCCCAGATGATTAGCCTTTATATGAAAAGCAAAATGTGTCATAGATAGTCTAGAGAGGACAAAAAACAAGGTGGGACATAAACTAAGTTGTTTCAAGGCATGAAATGTCCGCTTATTTGTACTTTTGACCGCTTCAGCATCCTGTGGCAATGAGTTCAATTATTTCATTATATACTTTGTCATACCTCGTACAGAGTACTTCTTTACAAGTCTTTGTTTGTGCTATTTTTACCCTCTTTTTCCAGGTTGTGCATGAATAGTCTAAGCAACACACTTTTCTCAAAGTAATTTTAGCTTCAATTTTAGCATTTAAACTGTTACGAACTGAAACATGCTTTGAATCACTATCTCAGCATCAAAATATATAAGTTTTTCCAGAAGAAGTAAAGGGCAAAGCAAAGAGGACAGTGTAAGTGGAAACCAAACAAAAGCCATGTCGATATTTCCGGAGGGGTGGGGGATACTGTTTTTCTTGGAACGAATTCATGATTTTACCAAGTCTCGGCAGGTGCCATGCTGGAGCAACTTTTCGGCAGGCTGAAACAGCTCACGCTGGCAAACACGCATGAGAAATCGGGAAGCTGCCTATTGCCTCCAACCTCGGCAAGTACCGCTGGGCTCAGGTTTGCAGCTCCCCGTGGCTGAAACTCTCCCAGCAGTGCCCTGGGATCGGACCCCGCCGCCCCCTCCGTGTGGAGCAGCTCTCCTGGTCTTTTCTCCTAAGAGTGTCTCAACCCTGGGAACTGCAGAGCTGCATTTCCTTGGTGCAGTGTTTGCCAAGGCATGCCTGAAGGTAACAGGGCCTTGAGAACATCTGGATTATAATTAAACAGGAATTTACAGTAACTAGACCTAAGTGGCTTGAACAACAAATTTACTGCTGATAAAGCCAGATGAGTTTACCCAGATAATCCTCTGTGTTTTCTTCTGTCCTGAATAAAATGTATCTCTGTAATTTATATTGGGCGAGTGCTGAGAAAGCTACTTTTTCACCTGAGGGCAGATTGCAGGTCCAATAAAAGACTTTATCTGCACCATGACATTACCTGGTAGAGTCTCCTTTTGCTTTTATCCCAGACTAAGCTGAGAGGTGTAGGATTCTAGCTGCTGATTAAGAAACGTAAAACTAGATTCAGGGAAAATAAAACATCTGTCGTGACATTTAAAAGAAAACTATTAAAAGCACAGTGAAAGCACACAAAGAGTTTGCAGTGTGGCCTGTAGCTTATTTTTCTAAAGGCTCCTGCATTCAATAGAGGCACATTGGGATGAATTCCCAAGGCACCTGGACTCAACATTTGCATGTCATTGATATTCATAATCTGCTAACAGGATAAGATATTTATGTTACATCTGAATTAAACATGCCTGGGGCTGTTCTCTAGCCTCAAGCCAGCAGGCCTCCCCATATTATTTAGACTCCCTTCAGGAGCAGGACAGGGGCATTCAGACTGTGCACTGAGAGCACCTGCTGAAAGTGGGTTCCCTGGACCACAACCTGGAGAACATGTAAGGGTCTTTGTAGCTTTCTCCCCAGTAAAGCTTAGAAAGGGCAGGTCATGCCTCTTCTGTTCCCTATTTTCTCCCAGGAACGATGGTCTGCTCAGTTCTTGGGCTTTTATTTTTCTTTCTTTAGGTGCTCACCTCTCCCAAGGGTGATATAAGGCACCTTCTGCAGGGATGGGAATGTCCTGAGGCCTCCTCTTACAACTCTAATCCATGGTAGGAGTAGTGCCAATATCTTATCAATTAACAGAAGAACAGACCTCAGTACGGAGAATATGACTGAAAGCTGAGTTGGTGGCCTCCATTAAAACACTTGCCACATGTCCACTTTCTTGCTGTTAGATGTTATTTTTCATGAATTGTAGGCAAAGTTTTTGCTCCTTTAATGCATGCAGCACTGCTAAAAAGGGGTGTCCAATGTGTCTGCTAATAGAACATGAGGCTTTGGGTGATTCATTTTGAAGGCAGGTCTTGTGTTTACTGCAGGCAGCTCTCAGCTGCCCTGCCCTCATCCACCACATCACGGATTAGCTTTAGAATGAGCCGATGGACTAATTTGAGATGTCAAAGTTAACGCTGCAAAATCCCTGGGTATATCAACATTTCAAAATGCAGTCATAAATGTCTGCAATTTCAGTGATGGAATGAGTTACAGCAAAATTATGGTTTAACCTGTCACTCAAAATCTTCCGATATAAAGAGCGGCCTCTGAAATATTAGTGCTTTGCAATGTATGTCTTTGTTTGGCCTTGACAGAAAGCTATGGCCACATTGGAAGGTCACTGCTAAGTGTTTAACACAAAAAAATGGTATACAATCTGGTGCTTATAAACTAATCCTTAACTTTTGTTTGTTCTTTGAATATTCTTGCATTTCTTCTATTTTTCATCTTTCCTTCTGCAAGGTTATTCCTGCTGTATCAATGTCCCTGTGACATGCTGCTGTCTTTCAGAGTTAATATCACCAATACTGGGCTTTGTCTCACTATGTCTGTATTCCCGTCTGTAAAACAGCCTGGCTAAACTTAGGAGAGCACAGGAAAAGCCTTTGGTCCTCATTTTATTAATGTTACCCTGTCCATTAATGGCAGGCTAATTGAAAAGTCTTCACTTATGGCCTAACCCTGCTCAGTAAGCTCCGGATAAAATGTAAGGATTTCCTCAACTGTGCTCCTGAGGGCTAATCCCTTTCCTCTGGTAAAAGGACTTGTGAGAGGGGATTCAAGTTTGATATCTCAAATGTGGGTAAGAAGTCACAACACTTACCTCCAGCAGCAAAAGCAAGTGCTGCTAAAATCCTGGATACATCTATGTAGCCCATCTGTTGAAGGAGTCCGCTGCTTATTTTACAGCACAACACCTCAGCTTGCTGTGCGGTCATCCCAACTTCAGGTTCCCTGGCACTGCCTAGCTAAATGATGATTTCTCTTGAAGAAAAAATTTAGCCTACCTAGAGGCCTGTCCATAAGGGGGGATTTCAGACAAGAGTTCCTGTCCTCCTCAAGTCACTTCTGAAGACTTCGATGGCCACTTTGTTCTTGTACTGGCCTTCTGTGAGGGTGCAACCTATCGCCCCAGGAAACAAAATTGCCTGGCATACCAAAGTGGAAATCTCCTTCTGCTTTGGAAAGCTGAGTGTGATTTGCAGAGGAATTTGCGAACGGATGGAAAGCACCATCCTTGTGACTCCCTCTCTCAAGCAAAACAAAAAGTGGGTAAAGACTGAATAGCAGCAACAGGGAAGAACTAAGCATCTGTTTTGTATAGCTGCTCTCAAGGAAGAGGGGCTAGAATGAACGTGTTCAATGTCAAGTCTCTGGTCTTTGCCTCATTGCCAAATATACCATAGGCAGTGGGCCTGAAAGGGGGCTGGGGAGGGAGTGCAACCGCCTGAGGAGGCAGGACAGTGGGGCGCAGCAACCTCCGCCTTCTGGACAGGAGCACTTGTGAGGTCTGCTCTTTCTTTTCTTGATTCCTCCTGGGGTTTCCTCCAGTATTTCTGGGGCAGCTCGCTGAACTCATCTTGGTGAAGGGTTTGGGTGAGCACTGGGGAACGGAAATGAGACAGGACGGATCTGTCACAGTGGGATGTGGCTGCAGCTGAATAACTACAGCCAAATACAAGGTTCGTGGGGATGATAGATGAATGACATTCAGAAACATGTGCATGATTAAGGCAGAGAGAATTTGACACATAGCGTGAAATCTGCTGGTGGTGTTTGCCCAGAATAAATGAGGAGACATTTGCACGTGTTTATAGGCTGGAGTGGTTTTGCTCTGATAGGGGCACCTGCAGTTCTTGTGGAAGAAAACTACAGGGAGGTCAGTGTCTCTGCAAATCCAGCTTTTGTATTATTCATAAACAAAACGAAAAGTGTTTTCGTGGGGAAATGAAATTCCCCAAACCTTCTTGCCAGAAATGGTGGCTTATATGCCTCTAGAGGTTCTTATTCCCTTGATGGTCTTTGGAGGGTAATGAGGTGATCTGTGGAGGACTCCTTCAGCTATTAGTCTTCCTGGGACATACTGGCAGTGCAGAGAATTAAAGCTCCCAGAAGGCAATGGCCATTCCCACAGCCTCAATACATTTTATTTCTTTAAGTGGAAGAGAGGTTCCAACAGAATTATTCATCCTCCCCCCACATGCCCCCTCCCCCTAATTTCCTTCATGACTGCTCTGTGAATTAAAGCCTACAAGGCGTTTTCTCCCAAGCAGACTCTCAGGGCAAGTGCAAAACTCATTAAACGAAAACAAATGTTCAGCCCTTCCTTGTTATTTCCCTCCCTAGTTGCCCTCTTAAAAAAAATCTTTATAGCAGAAAAAGGTAGAAGTTTCCTGTTTTGCTAATTAAAAAGGAAGGCCAAACTGAGCCCTGGTGCAAGCAGTGGGATTATCCTTCCTTCAGTTGGGACTGACTGAGAAGGGAGAAGCAGTCTCAGAAATGAGTGAAAGGATACTGAGCCCCAGGGCTACCTGATGGACTATGTGAATAAGGCATGTGGGTCTGCCCCAGAGCTGAGCCCCAGTCGACTGCTGGGTACATGCCTGCATGCAGAGGCTGTGTCCCGCAACAGTCTTTATTTGAGAAAGGGCTTGAAATGGCCCTCACCTGACTGCAGACACACTCAGTATGGCTTCGACTGCTGTGTAATGAAGAGAACTGCTTTTGAAATACATTGACTGGAAGAAAATGGAAAGAGCGAGATTGCCTCCGTGGCGACTAGACAAAGGTGTGAGCAGCAAAAATACAAAAGGCCTTTGTTGAGGGTAAAATGGCAATGTGATGAGAATAAGAGCTCTCTACGTGTGCTCTGCTACTTTGAAAATACAATAACATTGAACAAAATACAGCGAAAAATACAATTACCTAAAAACTGCAGTGGGGCTTTACTAAGGTCTATGGGTGTCTGAAACAGCAGTATTTCTGGATCATATCTTGCTAGCAGTTTGCTGAACGTGTTTGGTAGGAACACCAGAATCTGTGTGGCAGTTTTCCTTTGCCCTGGTGTGAACTAACATCTTCATAACTCTCTGTCGGTGGATTGTATTAGCTGCAGTTCAGAGTAATCAGTCTCTCTTGGGAAGTTACCATTTGACTTTTGCACTTGCCCTTACTAAGTAATACTATAAATCTTTGAATTGTCTGGCTGCCTTTGATTGAGCTGCAAGCAAGCCTGTTGAATACTTGGTGACTAGTGTGGAGGAATGAGAGAGAAAAGTGCCTTTTTTCTGTGCTAAAGTCATTCAGAATGATGAAAAAAGAGGCCAGTATGGCTTATTTTTCTAATTAAATGAGTTAAGTTTGCTTCATTACAATTTGTGTTATCCCTCTTCAGAACTGTAGAGGAATGATTATTTTCCTCAGTGTATATTGTTCGGGAAAGTGAAAAGATATACTTTGAGGAATCTTTAAGTTTCTCTCTACAATAAGATCCCATCAACAGCAGAACTCATGGGTCTTTTGTAAATGGCACATTGAAACACTATAAAGCAAATATTTGACAGTGATTTAAACAGAATGGATTTGGGGTGGGATGTACTGCCTGCAGGTGGTGCACCCAGGGCAGGATAAGGGGCACCAGGTTCCTCCCAGGGTGCTTGAGCGGATGGTGCTTGCAGCACAAAAACAAGGAGTCGTAAGCCTAAGCAACAGCAATCCAGAAAAAAGCTTTGGACTTCCCAAGGGTAGGATTTGTCTCACCTAAGTCCAGACCTTGCAAAGTCATCTAGACTCCCTTTAGAGGCTATCAAACAGACTCAGCCCGTTGCATGTCCACCAAAATTTGAAGCTGACACTACTTTTCATTCCTACCTATCCGAGTGCTACTCTTTGCATTGCCCTTTCTACAGGCCCATGGGCACCTTCCAGTCCCCTCCACATTTGCTACCTATACTGCTGTGTAGTATGAAGTGGGGAGAGCCAGGCCCAGCTCCTGTTCCAGGCTGTAAGTAGCATTTGTAACCTGGAATTTAAACATATATTACCTTGTAGGCAGAGGGTATTAGATGCAGGATAGCAAGATATGCTGTGGTAGATACTTTCTTGAGTAGCAGCTTGTCCTGTTGAGGCTACACTGGGTTTATTACACCACAAAAAGGGACAGGGAACTTTACAGAGGCCACTTTGCTCTGAAGTCTGTTCAGAAGAATGAGAGTGCTAGCCGTGCCAAGCAATTCGTAGAAGAGGGGGTTGCACTCAGTATTTGCAAGGCTATCAGCCACATCCATCAGCAATCATATCTATTAACGTGATTACTATCAATAATGTACCCTGCAGTTCTCAGCTTCCTTAATTTGAGCATTCATGACAATGAGGTACCAGCTGAAAGGCTTCTGAATTTTTTTTCCTGAATATTATTAGACAAAATTATTGTCAATGACGAGAAATCTTTGAAAAATGCCTTCCTCTGGGAATTGAATTTTGGCATGCTTTTTTAATTTCGTACTCTGTGAATGTCTGCAACAAGAGCAGAAATGGCAGAAAAGTGTGTCCTTGAGCACGTTCCGTGCTCAAATTCAGCTGCAGCACCAGATTTGAATGAGACAGCAAAGTAGGACAATAACCTTTTACTCCTGAATGCTCTTGAGGTCAAAAGGAGAAAATGCACCATTCAGCTATAGAGATTTCCAGTTTCTGAGACAATCACTTATTTTTGCTGTTATCAGCTACTTGTAGTACTATATGTTACAAAAAATGATTCCCCCACCCTTCTATATCCTTGTATTGTGCTTGTTTATGCAATTCTGCTGTGACACTTATGAAACAACCAAAGGAAGTTTCTTACTAAGCTTCCTAGAATTTTATACATAGCCTGTCTCTGTGAATCTATGTGTTTATGTGTGAATATCTATATATTTCTGTGGAGCCTGGTATAGTCAGACATCCCTGGATATATTTATAAATATGTCCTAAATAAAAGAGTGTATCTTATTATCAAACAAAGCATCCTTATATTTATATGGATGGATACATACATTATATGTATATTTATGTTTTCACAGACATAGAAATAAATGCACAGAAATAAACATCTGTGTGAAAGAGATGAAAAGGCAGTATTTAATCCTGGATCTGTAATTAAATCACATTTCGAGGGCTCAAGCTTCACCCATGTAACGCATTGGTGAGTTCCTTACCTGGGGCTCTCTTGCACGGAATCAGGCCTTCTGCGAAATGCTCAGAGGGAGGCTGTATGTCCGATCTACCCCTGTTCTCACAGACATGTCTATAAAGGTGTGTTATGCAATGCAGCTTTCTGGAATCTCAGTAGTACCTGTGCTTAAAATGTATGTTGTACATATGTCTATAAAAACCCCAAAACAAAGAAAGGATGTGAGCCTTATGCCTAGCTTTCCAGTTTGTATAGGAAACATTTTTTTCAGATGTAAATATACTAAGTTTCAGTGGCCTTGGATTTGTTTTGGAGAAGAAGGAGATTTTTGATTTTTGGAAAGGGGTATTGACTGGAAAACAAGTTTATTTTTCATTTTTGGGGAAAATTTTCGACATTTTTTTTGTTATATGCTAGAAAAACACAAATTCATTCCCATTTTTTGAGAGCACTAGGGAAAGTATGTTTTGTGAAACACTTTAGCCATCTTTACTCTTTGATGTGCCTGAGATCCAGCACACTGAATGAAAAGGTCTGGTGAAAAAAACTGGCAGGAGGGCCAGGTGCCAGCCATATAGATCGTATGGCAATGAAAGCACTTTTCTTTCCTGTATCAAAATCAGAGGTAGGTATAAGCTATGAAGTGTAATGCCTGACTTCCTCAAACCATGTGGGACTCCCCTCTGGGCAGAGCAAGGTGGGCTGGCAGCCCATTCTCCCCTCCGCAAGGGCTGCTCGGCTGGATGCAGCACAGGACATTTGGGGAGGAGAAGTGTTACGATGGCTCATGTGAAAAAGTGAACAAAAGATGAAGAGTAGGTATCACAGTGCACTTTCTGTCTGTCCGCTTCAGTTAGTTCAGGCTTACATTACGGATCTGTCCCCACTTCCAACATTTGCACCATAGTGCTCCCCCAGTGTAAAACAAGCAAAGGGATGGAGCCTTAAGCTCAGCTAGCAGCATCAGCTCATTAGCTATCACAGGTATATGAAGATAAAATGCCAGAATGAGGTTGCATGAAAAATACTAATTCCCTCTAATGGTAGAGAGCAGAGGCACAAGCATCAGTTTGATTTGATGCATTTGCTTTAGTAATGAAGTAGGTCATCTTGGAGCTGCTCCAGATGGCTTATTCTTGGCTTGTAATAGAGTGAATAAATACCACTTCTCGCTTGTAAGGCCAGGTCCAAGTAGGTGACTTTCCCCTGGAGAAACTCTGTCAACCCCTCTTCAGAAGTAGCATGTTCTTATGATTGTGAGTGCATTATATAGTAATAACTCTCTTCAGTACTTTGAAAATCTGTCTTAGAGCCAGCAAATAGGGGTTTGCATGACATTATGGATGGATGGACAGACCGAGTCTGGTCACAACAGCAACAACGACAAAGTATCACGTCTTGGCAAAGGCTGCAGCAGGTATGAAACAAAAATGAGTTCAGGGAAGCTTAAAAACATGTCCCTGGAGGTGGATGTCTCAGCTCGGGTTCTTATGTTTGCAGCAAGCGGATGCATAACAGAGCTACAGGAGTGATCACCCTGTAAGACAGCTGTCATTCAGCTGCTCATCTGGATCTGCTGCTCACTTACGCCTTCACTGGTCCTGCCTCCACCTCTTCTGCCTGGGAGCCTCCAGGTGTTCCTCATGCATGAATGACCACAGGGGCCATATCTACACCTACATATTTTGCTACTACATCTCTGCATGGTTAAAGTAGGAGAGCTCCTCCAGTGGTGATGTAGATGCTGAGATGAAAACAGTCCTCATGCTGGAGTTTATTTTTGTTTGGTGAAAAAACCCTATGCTGTTGTTGGATGAAGGGACGTATAGCAACAATGCTGCTCTGCATCTAGTGCAGGCTTTTTAACTAGCTTAGCTATGTCAGGGCCAGGAAAAATATATCACACCTCTTATGCAACTGTGAGTTATGCTGGTGAAACCTGTCACATGCCAGGCTCCAGAAGGGACAATAAAGGCCTCTAAGTACAAAGCTGTCTGATTGCCTGCAGTGCTGCCTCCCTTTTCATCCTCCCCAACACCTAGGCCTTTCTCAGAGGGTGGATTTTCCCATGGGCTAAAACACACTGCCCTTGCACCCCAGCAGATGCAGACCTGGCTCCTGTGCCACATGGCAGAGGGTGGTTTCCAGTTTGCACAGCCCCGTCAGCCCCAGCATTTAGACTCAACTGCATGCGCCAGGTCTCTGCAAGGCTGCAGCTCGCCTCTCACTCTGTGATCCCGTGTGTGTCCGAGTGGGCAACAGGCCTGATCCGTGGCTGGCAGCATCTGAAACTGGTGGGAGGCTCCATGGCAGAGAGGGAAGGTGTCACCTAGTGAGACCCAGGGTTAGAGGGGCCACGCTCTTCCTCTGCGGACGGTCTGCTCATCCTCGCTGCAGTCATGCCTGCTGAGGTGGTGCTGGCCCACTTATGAGCAGATAAATATTGCGTAGGATCTAAAATCAGCAAAAAGAGTTCAGAATTTCTCTCTCTCTAGTGGAGATGCTTCTTGAGGCTCTGTTGCAGCAGGTCTACCTTCGCGCCCAGCGCTCTAATATTTGACCGCAACGCACTTGTATTTCCTGGGTTGGAGCCAAGCAAAACCACAAAGAAAGAGCTGCCACCATTCAAGGCTGCATGCCTTTTGCAGTCTGCTACCTGCCCCCACATCAAGGGTGGCTGCAGAGATCAAATACTCTCTTTAATTAGAAACTCTTGTGCACAAATTCCTCGGAGAGTAGTTGAGAAGCTGATTACGTTTCAAAATTAGTCCAGTGAAGAAAGAGAGGGCACTTTAGTTCTGCTTCCATCATTTGTTCCCCTCTTTAACTGGCAACCAAAAAAAAAAAAAAAAAAAGTAAGGTAGGAACAATAAGCAAAATGAATGAACCTAAAATCCTTCCTTTGCTCTCCAAATAGGAGAAATAATTCTACAGCATGAATGCAAAAAAAGCCACCAAAAGCTCCAGGGCTGCAGATAAAGCTCCTTACTTTGAAAGCCTTGCAGCAAAACATACACATCTTGAGAGAAGGACAAATTATGTTACTTGCACAGTAACAGGGAATTCAGCACTGTAGTGTGTTTACTTAAGGAGTAATATTCTAGCTGTTCTGTTTTATGAGGTAATAATGCACTTCCCTAGAGGGTAAGCTGTGAGGTCAAAGACCAAGTTGTGTATTGTAGCTGGAGAACTGAATTGTTGCTGGTATTAATGATAACAAAAATGTAACAGGGTAAAGTATGACAGCCATTACACCGGTACATGTGCGGCTACCTTGAAAAAAATAGGCATTTCAAGCTGGCATTTCTTCCAAGCCTACCGCAGGTGTGTGATATACACAAATGTTCAGACACTCCAGGATAGACAAGCTGAGCTATGCAATTCCAGAGCACAGCCTGCTCTTGGCGGTTGGGCCAAAAGCTATCAACTTTTCAAATGAAGGAAAAATCCTTACAAACTCCAGAGTTTTTCGCAAAGTCTTACTTTATCCTTCTAAAAGACTGATGGAGATTTCCTCTATAACCAATGGAGAAGTGTCTACCTCTTTCAAATATCTATACTGCCTGGACAACAGCAAAAGACAACCTGACCTTCAACTGGAGATAGTTATGTATGGTGAATACCATATCCAAGAGCAGGTGGGAGCCAAACCAGTGTGGTTGTGGTCTCCTGGGGGTGCAGCATTTTCCTTTTCCCTTTGAAGACTCTCTGTAGTCCTCTGGGACAGACCTTGAAAGCATGTCACAGCCAGCAAAGGAGATGTCCTCCAGCCTCAGAGCAAAGGTTGCCTGTGACCTTCCCATTTCTCTAATGTGCAAACCTTCTCTGGAAAAACCTCTGATCTCAGGGCGGTAGACTTTCCTACAAATGATGAACAGCTTCCTATGAGACTGGGGTGGGTGCACTTTTACTAGGAAAGCCTAGTCCTGATGAGCAGGTGCCTTGGGTCTGCTTTCAGTTGCTCAGCCAGTAGGTCCAGCCAGCAGAGTGTACTTTGCTGAGGAGCTGAGCTTGTGGTGGTAAGACCTGAGATATTTTCTCCTAGCACAGCCGTGTGAGGGAGGGATGGCAGGACTCCAGAGGGTCTCACTGGTGCTGAGCTGCCATAGGTGTCCTTTGGAGATGGAGGAGATATTGAGCTGCACCGTTGACCTGAGGGTCTCTGGGCTAGGGGAACTCAAAAAAGCAGCCATCGTTTGCATGTTAGGCAGTGGTGCAGAGAAGGGAGCAGTGGGACCCATTCACCCTGGTGAGCCATTTCACTCACCAAGGCAATTGCCTGCTCAGCCCCCATTGGCATCTGGTGCTGTCTCTGTCCCAGCATCAACATCCCCATCTCAGTGCAGTGTCTGGGCTTATAGAGAGGCCATTATGAAGGCTGAGCTTCTACAGCTCCTCAGAAAACGCCCAGGGCTGAGCTTCACCAGCCTGACTGCCTGAATCTGTTCTTTGACAGTGGGCTGCTTTCTTACATCTCTTTTGTCGCTCTTAAAGATTATGGCACAATGAGAGCTGCAGTAAATTAAAATCTGTCTAACAGAGCTTGGTCTACAAAATTGTTGGCTGGAGAAGTCTTCCTGGTCCCTAGAGCATCACATGATATTCAGGTCCAATTTTAATTATTTTCAATCTGTAAGAGCAAAAGTTTCTAGTTTAACCGTGTAAAAAGCTTCTGAATTACTTGTACAAACCAAATAGGTAGCAAAAGAAGTTCCTGCTGGGCTTTTAAATGAAAGCTTTCTTCTACTTATTGCTAAAGGCAATCATCTCTCCTGCTTTGCAGAACTTGTAACCTCAAAGCTCAAAAAATCAGAGTCTTCTTTTTGTCCCTGAGTTTGTTTCTGAAATCCAGTATTCTGTTTTTTCACCTTTTACCAGCAAAAGTCCGTGATTTCAGACCACAGCTAGCAGTTCCTGTACTATTTGGACTCAGCCCCTTTCTTCTCCTTTCTTTTGTATATGATTCCTCCAGTCTACCAGCTCCATCGAATAAATATGTGGCTGTTATGATTGTGCCCCATGCCGAGTTAAATGTTACTAACAATGTTAAAGGATTGCTATAGAACAGAATGCCTCCTGGGTGAAAATACAGTAGTTAAATGTGGAAAATGTGGGTCTCTCTCCAAGCAGTCAAAACACAATTTAAAGCAGCCTGGTTTCAAAAGTACTTTAGTTGGGCAAACATAATGCACACTTTTGTTATCAAAATATTTCTAGATCAATATTGCTCTTTGAAATCACATGGGGTCTCTGCTGGAAGAGGGCTGTAATGAAAATTCCTCTGTCTAGGATTTCTCATTAGGCTTTGTTTGCTCACTGACTGAAAGAGAGAATTAGATAAACGCTGATGCTGAGGGTACTGAGCTACCTCTAGAAGTCCTTTGGCCTTTCTTTGGTGTGTGCTAGCCTGGTCATATAAGGCAATATAAGGCCTTAAAATGGAAGTGGGGCATAGCATTTGCTTGTAGTCCTGGTACCTCTCAGGACACCAGATTATAAAGTCATAATATGATGTGCCATAAAAGCAGGTTGTTTTTGAAAGTAGCATTTATTATTTATGATTTTCTTCTCCCCTTGGCATACTTGCATTTGTACTTGTGGTCTCATGATATCAGTTCTCTAGGAAGAAGAAAATGGAAGGATGTGCTAAACAGTGCTTTAAAACCTTAAAACTTTCAAGATCTTTCTTCTGGGAAGGGTTCTTCTGATAGATGTGCAGGGTTTGCAAAAATCTAGTAGGAACATGTGGGCTTGGGATAAAAAACATGCCATTTCCAACTGTTAATGTCCCATCTGCCTCCCTAAGACTCTAGGCCTTTTGCAGTTCCTTATCTGATCTCAGCCTGATGTGACTTTTTATATTATTGTCCCTGCAGGGATAAAAACAAGCCCCACTGCTGAATATCTGTGTATAACACAAAAGTGCAGCTTCTGGGCCAACTTCCCCATCTATACCTTGGGTCAAGGGCCAGGTGCTGGGAGATGGGAGAGTTCGCTGAAGGGCTCGGGTTTATTTGTTTTCTACAATACCTGTGCATGATCACTTGCTCTACTGATAAAGATTTCGTTGTCATTGTGATGCAAGTGTGCACATTATTAAATAATTTGAAGAATGGATAATAACTTCCTAAATACATTTTTAAGGAAACCGCATATGTTCTGCAATGCCCGCTAACAAGCTGTACAGGAGCAGCATGGAAGTTAGCATCTTCCCTGCCTCCACTGAGCCTTGGAAATGCTATTCGGAATGGTTTGTTTTAATTTTAGTGGAGAGAATTGCTTGAAAGGCTTATACTCTCTACAGTATTATGAAATGTATGCCCTGAAAGGCATGTTATTTAATCTCTTCTCATGTTTGTGTACAATTTAATGAAAAGGAAAAACAAAACAGAGGTTTTCCACTGTTCTCTCCTTAACAGCCTTTTGAGAACAGCTGAAATGAGAAAGCAGGAGCCACAGTGTTGCCACTACTGCCTCAGAGATGACAACGGGGGGACATGCTGCAGGTGAGTGGGAAGGTCCTTTGCTGGGGCAGGTCAGCTGGCAAAGCCTGTGCGTGGGTCGGAAGATGGTGCAGCTGCTCTCTACCGCTCTTCATCACGGAGCTGCTCAGGGAAATCGTCTCCCAGACACGTGCCCGCGATGCCGCTTTGCTCAGCGGAGCATGCCCTGGAGCACGCCGAACACAGCACCCTCATGCAGCGGCTGGGAAGGTGCTGAGCAGGTGTCCTGCGACAGAAGCAGCTAAAGGATGAGCTTTTTGGTGCTTCAGAAACTCTCGAGCCATTTCAGGATATGGCAGCAACCTTATAGGGAAATTGCTGTCTGATACTGCTGGTAACAACAGCCCCATGGACAATGAGAGGTTTCCTCGTATCTGTGCAATGGGCTGAGTCAAAAGCTGCAACTTGAACGTTCCGGAGCTTGGAAAAAATCTGTTTTTAAGCCCAAACTTTTCAGCTCAGGATTGTTTGTATTCCTAACCTATCCACAGAATAAATGACTAAATAAGTCCTTTTTGTGCAGTTTCTTGAAATGAACCCCAGGGCAATGACTGCTAGAAAGAGAAGGCAATCACTTTTGGTGAAGTGCTGGCCTACAGAAAGCGCGGCTTCATTTCTTCATTCAGCTATAGGCTTTCCGCATGGTATATAGCTTATGGCTTACCCACTTTATTCTGCAGTTCTCCCACAGGCTGAACAATCATACTTGCACGACTCTTTGGAGAGCACCGTCAGCCTTTGTGCTCAGAGATGGCTGCTGAAATATAACTGGGGAGAAGACAAAACCCAGTTTGGAGCTGGTGGCATTCCCCACGTTCACTGTGAAGTCGTTAGGCAGTAGCATTTCCCTGTTAGTGGTGTACGAAGGCAAAAAAAAGAAAGGTGAACTCCATACGTGCCTGCTGTGACAGCTCACTTGGTGAGGTGCTAACAAATCACTTCATTTGATAAATGAACCAAAATAAAAACAGGCTGAGAAAACTGTATCTTTGCACAGCTTCCTCTCAGACTCCTGGAAGGGACAGATGCATTTTCCCACCTTTCCCAGGCAAAAAGAGAACAATTCCTGGGATGGCTCTGCTTCCCGCTGCAAATGGCAGAATTCCTCACAGTACACACTGATACAAAGGACCCATCCTATCACTCTCTCTACCTTCACTTAATCCATTCAGTAATCTTTACAGGTAGATGAAGAAGAATTAAATCTGGACACAACGTGCATGGTATACGTAGGGAGAAAACTGCTTAGTACCTTTGTTAATGATTCCTTTTCTTTACAGCAAATGCCCTTTCATTTTGCAGTCAGGACAAATAAACCTTTCTGCAAAGGTGGTTTACATTGGAGGGAAATTGTGTGATACAGAAATGTGACAGCTGTTTGTGCAGACTCTTGGTAAGAACACAATGTTCTCTGGAAAGAAAATATGTTAAACTGCTGTCATTGAAGGTATTTTCCCAGAGTGAGATGAGGGGGGAGGTGAACAGGGAAAAGGTTTTATACAATTTCTAGACAACTATTAGATGGAAAAATTCCCTGTGCTATCGTCAGTCTCCTCAGCAGTCAATTCTAGCAGACCCCCTCACCAAGGCACAACTAAAGGCTTCAGGACGGGCTTAAATTTGATGAGGTCCAGGGAGGCAGCATGTTCCCCACAGCTGGCTTTATCTTAGTCTGAACCAAGTAGTTTTTTATGCTGAAAAAGTGCAGAAAAAAGAGACCCCAAACATCCTAACTACTGCTAATTCCCAAGTCTTTGTAGCAAACTTCACTGTGGTATAAGTGGGTACAAGTCCAGGTCCTCAGACACAACTTGATGCCCTGGATGGACTTTGTTTCTTGTGTAGAGCAGATGCCATCCAATGTTTTCCTCGCGTGGACTATGCTTTTATACTGGGACTCTCTCATGAAACATCTGCCCTTCCACTCTCCCAAAAGTCTCGTGGCGGCTCAAGCAGTCGTTCTTGTGGAAAAAAGCAATATATGTAATACTAAGCTGGTGTAGTTGTTTTAAATGCATTTTAGTGTCCCCGAGCTGCCAGGTGTGGGCACAAACCACCCCTTCTGCCTTTTTCCCGCACCACACTGCCTCCAGAAAGTTCCCAGATCTGTTATTTTGTGTCTAGGTTTCTGTCGCTCAAGGCAGATGGAAAGAGAAACCCACTTTTCACCTTCTTGCAGGTCGTTCTCTCAGCTGGGGTGGGAAGCCCCTTGGAGGCCGCTGGCAGGCTGGCTACTCCTGGGATGGTAAGGGAGATGGGATGGGATGAGATGGGGTGGGATGGGACTGAATGGGATGGGCCAGGATGGCATGGGATAGGAAGAGATGGGATGCAACTGAATGGGATGCAACAGGATGGGATGGGATGGGATGTGACTGGATGGAATGGGATGGGATGGGACGAGCCGGGCCAAGATGGGATGAGATGGGATGGGACAGGACAGGCCAGGATGAGATGAAATGGGACGGGATGGGACCAGACAGGATGGGACATCTGCTCCCAGCCTCAGTGGTGGTTCTCCCACCCCAACTGGGTATATGGTAGTTACATCTCCCTGCTCTGGAGGCCCTGTGCTTCACTACCCTTCCTGAATGGGTTCATGATTGGCTTAGGGCTTGATCTGCAAGAAAAACAGGGCCAGGGGAAAATCAGAAATGGGCAGCTCCTAGTTGCTGTTTTCTCCTCTGTTTCACTGAAAAGATGATCTCTGAAGCACATGCCCATGGAGATTTTGGGTCCTATGGTGAAAATACACACGCACAGAAGTAGGGTTCTCCCCACCAGGTGGTTAGAAACACATGGGAGCTCTCCTGGGGAGCGAGACATTCGCCTGGGGAAGAGTTGATTGCATAGCAGCAGTGCGCACAGCCAAGGCTGTTGCTATCACTGCCCAAGGGCATTTCCAGGGGACCTGGGAACTGGAGGTTGCCAAAAACCTTGTCTGAGATGGCAGCAGCATGCTGGACTGCAAGCTAGAGGGTCCTGCTGTGCTAGAGAGATGTCCTGCGCCCTCTCCTGTGGAGGCCGGAGGGTCCCACTCTCCCTGATATTCCCCTTAAATGGGAACACAAATTTGGGATGAAATTTCATGTCTTGCTCTTGACCTTTCTGCTAGAGCAAAACGCCTGGGCTGCTGCTGTTGGTTAAAGCTGCCAGTGCTATCAGGGTTTCCAGTGTCAGTGCTTGGTCACTGAAAAGCGACTTTGTTGAATGGCTTCAGCAGAGGGTGTTGGCAAATTTTGCTTTGCTTGCAGTACTCCCTCGCGGGTGGAAATGCGGACAGGTGGGAAAGGGGGTCAGATTGGTGAGGGAGCAGGTCAGGGCCACATGTAGCTCAGCAGCAAATTTTGGCCAGCTGGGCTGCTGCGGTTGGGAAACATTTGCCAAAGCAAATGCTCAGGTCTTAAAGCTGAAGTTATCCATCCAAGACAGCCTACCTGGAGGGGGGCTGACCCTTGCACGTCATCTGAGGTGAAAATAATGCTCCAGGCAGGCTCAGTGATGGATGTGAAAACCCAGCCAGGTCTGACAACTCTCTTGCCCTGACCACTGCGAAGAGTGACCGTGACTCCCAGACAGCCTCGCTGTCGTGGATGAGCCTGGCTGTAAAGGTGATTTTTTTTCCTTCACAAGGTTTCTCCAAGGCACCCTGGCCCTGAACCGTGCTACTTCTGCTCACTGAGGAGGAGTCAGCAGTCCTCACGGACCACGGTGATTTTGAAGGCTGAGAAGACAATTGGCTTCACCTCACCCCTCTGAGCCAAGTCTCACCTGGTTTCCTGCAAGATGGAAGTAATTCCCCAGCCCATGCTGGCACTCCACCCTCCAAACCAGGGGAAGTCCTGGCTGTATTGTATCAATGGCATACTGTAAAACAAACAAAAAAAAGAAAGAAAAAAGGAGCAGTGTTTCTCACAGATTTCCTAGTAACATGATGTATTTGTGATCAAAATACCTGAGGCAGAGTTTTCAGAGCTGCCAGTAAGTGAATGAGCTAATTAAAGGATTTTTCTTGGCACAAAGACCCCATTTTTGAAGTGGCTAAAGGAAATAGGACAAACCCAGACATTAGGAGCTGCAGCACTTCAGCACGAGGTTCCTAAATCTTTTGTTAGCCGTCACTCTAAGAATCAACCTACCACAGGTGGCTTTACTCTGAATGAGCCATGAAAATGCTTTCCTGTCAAAACTACCAATAGTGGAACTCCTATTTTAATCTACTTAGCGTCAATTGATAGTAACCTTCGTCAACTGATATTAACCTTTTCATGCTGTGAGGGCATCCCTAAATAATGATGATGTCAAGGTGGACGTGAGGTACATACCAATGTAATGGCAGCTCTGGTGAAGGAACACAAAGAGGAGCCCAAAGTTAATTAAATATTTTCCCTGAGATGCACAGTATTGCCCACCGAGACAGGAATTTCGCAGCAGAACAAGGTTCCAAGCTACAGGTTCTACAGCAAAAATGACTTTACAGTGAAAGGGGCTTTAATTTTTTGAGAGCTTGATGAGGGACCCGCTCTTCATACAGACATTTTCCTTAGATAACTGAGTCTGGAAACAGACCAAAACCAGTAAAAAATAAAAGGAGGGAAAGAGAAGTAATGCAGCCAGACCCAAAAGCAATGTTTAGGGTAGGCTCACTTACAGTGGCACTCAACTCCTTTTTGGCATCCTGACTTCTTGATTTACATCCTAGATGTTTTATGATTGGTAACTCTAGAAAAACCTCATCTGAAAAGTAATAAAAAAAAAGAAAATCAACTAGCACCTTCCTAAATCAATACAGCTGACAAATTACATTATGTAAGAAAGAATGCACTTGATTTTGCCTTAATTAAATGTTTGATATTTTTAAGGAAACAAATGCCTTAAAAACAGGATGGTCTGCTACTGAAAGTGTGAATAAATAAAACGGAAATCGGTTTGTTCCTAGACAGAGTGGCTGCATTCCTGAATTAATCAATGTGTTCAAGGACAAGCAAATTAAAGTGTTGGTGGCTTAATAAAAAAAAGTCATATGATTTTTATGACTTGTGGGAGAAAAATGTGGCATGCCCTAAGTGAACATAGCATTATGGACTACAGGAGGGTTTAATGGGAAAGCTGAAGGTTGAGCTTTTCTCATCTATTTTTAGCCATTTAGTAGGGAGCTGAGTAGTTTAAACAATGTTCCTTCTAGAGTCAATGAAAAAAGATAGGCAGTTACAGAGTGGTGGAAATAGCAGTGTAAAATGAGGGGAGTGAAATCTTTGGTGAGGGTAAATGCAAGCAGGTCGCGGGTGTGCTGGGGTCTGGATGCTCACCTCCCTGTGGTTTTTCATGCTGGGCTGAGAGCAGAAACAAGCAGGGACCCTCAGTCCTGGTGGTTTCACAGATGATAAATTCAGTCTGTAATTCTTATGCGGCTCTTGAGGCAATTTATTCTGGCCTGCTAATACAAGATACAGCCACGTTTGGTACCAAGACGAGATGTCAAGTTACTCTGCCCTTCTGAATAAGATGAAAAATACGCCTTAGACATTATTGGATTCATCTCAGAAGCCTGCTCACAAATCATTCGGGTTTTCCCAAGAGGGAATAAACCTGATGGCTATGTATTGAGCAGATCTTCAGATATGGGCATGCCCGGCTGCTTTGCGCACGGGTTACATCTGCTCCCTGGGAATGTGCAGGGCTGAACTGGCAGCCCCCTTCCCGGGGCCACCTCCCGGCCCCTGAGCAGCACTGGGGGCTTGGGCCAGTGCTGAGCTTGTGGCAGCTGCCATGGCTAAAGGGCCACGCAGCCCAGGGTGCAGGAGAAAAATAAATATCCTTGATTTTTTCCAGCTGCACTGGTTGGTCTAGTGAAACGACACTGCCTCCCCGATCAGCCCTCCCTGGCTCGCTTGAGGAGAGCACCCACATGCAAACAGAGTGGTTGATGCCCATTGATTGAACATGTCGATGAAGTAATTTAGGCCAGGAAGAAGGCTCTCTTCCCCAGCCCGTCTATAAGTACATCTCCACTTCGGTTGCACAGGACCGGAGAGACAGAAGAGGAACGCGGGCTGCTACAATTTATGGAGCTGCAGGTTTCATCAAGAAGAGGAAAAGAAAGAAAACTTCCGCTGTTGGAGCAATGCGCTGATCCCATCAGCTATGCAATAACATCCGCACCCTGATGGAGCTATGGGGATGAGCCTGTAGGGGTGACGGCAGTCACGTGCCCCACAGACCCCCGCCTCCTTGGGGGCAGCACGGCCCCGCTGCGCGGACAGCTGTCTGTAGCTGCCTCATTTCTGCATTCTGCTTTTGCAAAACTGCTTCATCAGCTGGTTTGCTGCTCCTTCTGGGGCTTACAGCTCTTCCTTATGCAGGATATTTCATTTTTAGGGGTTAATTAAACTGGCCCCAAACTACTTTTTTGTCACTGTGACCTGTCACTGTGACTGCTCGGTCCTCTGAGCCTGCAGTTTTGACCATCTGCTCCAGCTCGGAAGCTCTTGCAGTGAACACCTCTGAAATATGTCATAGCTCAAACTTGCAGATTGCTTCATTTCTGGTCAGTTTTACTTAAATTGCAAAGCCTGCACACACACACAAACACATGCACACTTTTACTTATATTTTAATGCTAGAAACAAAACTAATTCCCTGCACTATTATTCTTTCTATACTGGTGTACACATTGTGTCTTTACTGGGCCTGCAGCCTAGCTACTTACTCCTGCACTACTATTTGTGTTACGGAGGAGCTCCAAGAAAGACATGGCCTCTGCAGAAAAAAAACTATTCATCATAGCAGGGAGGGCCCTGACAAGTTTTTCTCTGTTTGACGGTTTGTTTTCAGAGGTTTGACAGGACCGACCGAAGACCCGCCTTGGCCCGACACCGCCCTGTTGCACTTGTGCGCTTGTAAAAACACATGTGCAAGTCTTTGCAAATTAAAGCCGACAAGGACTTCAGTGCACATCTGGGGTAGGAATGAATGAGGGGAAAGGGAAGCATTTACCCTGCAGACATAGGCTTGGCCAAGCACCAAAGTGCTTTTCTGGACCGAAATCACTTTGAATTATCATCAATTGCCTTTTCTCCAGGGCATTGACAACACAGAGGGGCCCCAAACCCACTTCTGTTTTGGGATAGAGGGATAAAGTCCATTCCCCAAAGATTTTGCACCTTGATTTCCACGCCAAAGTGACTCATACAGACATTGCACCCTCCGAGGGATTGGCTGCCCCAGGCAGCTGGGTCACCTCTGTCCTGGGGGTAATATCTGTGGTGCTGCCAGTCTCACCTTGAGCCCCACCAGATGCTACCGGGAGCAACCAAAAAGGCAGGTGAGGGGGTTGGAGGCTGCTCCAATCTGGAGCTCGTCCTCCGGCTGTGCCTTTTATGAGCAGCCAAAATAAGGACCAGAATGAAAGCGCTGTTGGGTCCTTAACTGCATTGTGTGCCTGAGGGACAAGAATTACTTTCCCAGAAACCCACCCCATTAAAAACTAAATTAAAAAAAAAAAGTTAGATACAGTTAGGCACCAGTGTACTTTTTTTGGGGGGCATTTTTAAAACATTCTGGCCTTTTCAAATGTCTCCATAAACCTGTCTCAAATGGACTTCTAAAGGATATTTGAAGCAAATCTAATTAAAAATCTTCCAGTTTTTAGTTCACATTTCTTTTTGGTTTCATAAGGAACAAAATCTGTTTTTCCCATCCTGAGGCCATTGCAGCTGAGCTTTTGTCTCCACGTGCTTTGTTACAGATTTGAAAATTCCATGTTATTTTCATGGAAAATAGAGAAAAGCAGACAGCCTTTTCTTCTTCTTTCAGAGAAAAGCAACAGTTTTTGATTTTAATTAACTTTTATTTTTCCCCCCTCCACAGAAGCACTTTCTGTTTATAACCTGCCTTGGTAACAAGCGACCAAAACCAGAGGCTGGTAACAGAGAGCAGTAGGCAATTTTAACGATAGGCTTCATCCCCTTTGCTCCCCGGGACCTTACACCTACTGCAGTACAAAACGCTGAAGTGTATGTACTAAAAGATGAGGTGGTGCTGGTGCATGGGCGAGCTGCTAGGTAAAGAAAAGCAGCTCCCCGGCCACAGACCCCCCCCCCCCGGCCGTTGCTGGCTACCAGCACCGATTTCCTCATGGGTCTTATTCCCACGCTCATCCTTCCTTCGACTTGTTTTTTTTCCCATCATCATCTGTCAAAGCCCAGGAAAGTCCCTATCTTTTCTGTATTACCTCAGCATGAGGAAGCACCGGCAGCTCAACCCTCCACACCATCATGCGTGATTCAGTCCCCAGCTCTCAAAAAGTCAGTGAAGAAACCAGCGGGTTAGAAACATAGTTTGGGGCCAGCTTAATTAATACATGAAAATGAAATACCCTGCATAAGGAAATGGGTCTCAGCCCCGTTTCCCCATTACAAGCACTGCTACACCTGCCCACAAGGGCTGGTTTTGACCCCTAGGGCTGCCACGAGATGCAGCAGTAGAGGACAAGTGGACAGGCTGCCGAGAGCTGACCCCTCTCCTTGCTTGGGCAATGCAGAATTACCCTAAGTTTTCTGTTAAAAGGGGGTCCATTTCTCACTTTTTTTTGGGTAAGATTTTTTTTTCCAAGATCTTTTCCCTAAAGCACACAGTCTTTATTTAGAAAGCCTTCCTAGAAGGCTACTCTGCCGGTCCTTCCCCACTCTGGTTATTTTAATGTAACTCCAGGCACTTTGGTCTGGTCTCCGATTAGGGAGGAGGAGGCTGGATAAAGGCATCTTAAAGTCATTTTCTTCTTTTTTTTTTTCCCCTTCTCATTTTTCCCCCCCAAATTGTTTCTCTGGAGTGAATCATGGGGCAATAGACTGGCAAAGGCCTTAAAACACCCGGGCTTCTTTAAGCTGCAGTGGAAAAAGGAATACAATACATTTTGAACTTCAAGCAGCTGATTTAAAATAAAAGTGTCTACATTGAGATAATACAGCCACTTATATTTCTCCTTGCTTTTTTCCTGCTCCCAGCAAACCAGGAACAGTGGAAAATGTAAATTGCTTCTCTCTTCAGACAACACTGTTTGAAAATTACCTTTAAAAAGTGTTCAGGAGTCTATTATTTAAGCCTGAAGATGTCTGCATGTCTCTTTTTCCTTTGTTTGGTTTAAAAAAGCCCTGGGATTTCCTGCTTTCCTGGGATGCCGCCTCTGGCTGCCGGGAGGGATGGCAGGGGACCCCGCTGCCAGCCACCCTGGGAGGCGGGCGGTAGAAATTGCAGGTGTAAGCCTGTAATATTATTTGCGTGATGGAGCAGCCCCCGGCATGTGCAGCCTTAGGAAGGACTTGTGTCCCAGAGCCGCGGGGAAGGCGCAGGGTGGAGGCGGGCTGCGCCGGGGCTTTGCTCTCCCCAGCTCCTCCTTGCCCCGGGCAGCAGCTGGTGAGGAAGAGGAGGGGGCCGAGGCTGGCCGCGAAGGGAAGGGCAGAGCCGCCCCTGGCTCCCTCCCAGGGCTCCAGCGGGTTAAATTGCGGCCAGAGGGCGACAGACCGGAGCAGAGGCGCAGGAAGTGAGGGCGTCCCAGTGCCGGCAGCCAGGATCGTGGTAGGAATACCTGGGAAATACACGCGGGAAAAAAGGACCAGAGGCCACCCAGGGAGCAGGCCTTTGCCATGGGATTGTCGCCAGCCCTGAAATGTTTTTAGGACGGCCCTCCAGTTTGCAAAGTAACACCTCCAGGTGCTCTGCAGCGAGTTGGAAATAAACTGCCGGCCACCTACATGCTGTCAGTTGTTCACAATCGTGCAGGTAAATATGTCACGAGCAGCCCGTGCTCTGCTGGCCTTCCTGCTGCTCTGCAGCAAGTGCTAAGTGGAGGCTCAAGAGGTTAAACCTGGGGAGGTTAAGGCAGCGGCCAAAGAGGGGGTCCGTCTTGCTTGCTGCTGGACGAGGTCCCTGAGCGCTCCCCAATCCCGGGGAAGGCCCCGGGGGCTTCGCTGTGCCTGGGCTGGGGTCCTGCAGCGCGGCCCCGAAACCTTCCCGCATTCAGCACATCCCCATAGCCTCTCTCTAGGAAGCACCATTTGGCTTCAGTCCTGGGCGAGCGGGAGGCATGTGGGTAGGGGCAAGGTGATGAGCTAAAAGAGCCGGTTCCCCAGCAATTTTGTGGCATTTAGCCGAGGAGCTACAACAACAATTAATTAAATGCATAAAAAACACACCGTGGTAATTCTTTGGAAAAGCCAGTATATCTCTCTCTGTCTCTCTTTTGTACTGAATAATTAAAGGGCCTGACCTTCTTGTGCCTTGTACCTTGGGCTGTCACTTAAAGCAATGCTAAGTGGGCAGAAAATGCTGCTGTTCGGATTTGTCAGTTCAGCTGGCAGAAGAGTAAATGCCCATACAAGGTGCACGGCAGGGGAAAAAACAGCCCAAGCCTGGCACCGGGCAGCGTGTGAAGCAGCTTGGCGCAAGGAGCCTGGTAAAGCTTCCTACCTGCGCAAAATCTGAGCCAAGTGCCCAGGGACCCCCGGTGCCGAGCTCAGCGCCTCCCAAATCAGTTTGCAAACTCACCTGCGTGGAGTTTAGGGGCTGGCCCTGGCCATTTGCCAAAGTGCACTGCAATATTTTTTCTCTGAAATAGGTCGCTTTTCTGAGTGAGGGGAGCTTACTCCCTAGGCGTAGGGAAGTCGCTGGGTTTATAACTGCACAAATTTGTTCTTGTCCCGGAGAGTGCGGGCTCTGGGTGCCTGACTGATGTTCGATCTGCTGTGCTGACCATACAGGGGCGCAGATGAAGGCCGTGGCTAATGAAAAAAAAAAAAAAAAAAAAAAAAAAAGTCAGGTGCACACTGATGGCTGAGCCCTAAGCAGGGGCCCTCAAGGAAGTCAAGGGAAGGCCAGTTAGTTACCGAACTGGGAGCAGCTAAACCTGCGCTGCCCTGCCCTGCTCCCGCGCTGGGCTGAGGATGCGAGTGCAGGCAGCCAGGGTCATTAAGGAGCAACTGTTAAAAAACAAGGTTGCAATTCCAGCTCCTTTATTTCCAAGTTCATTGAAGCGTCTGGGTTTAAAAGAGGGGAAGGTGGTTGCAGTTCTCGCTCATCGCTCAGTAATGTGAGCCCCCTGATCAGCACCATAGGTGAATCACGTACAGCTGTGTATTTGCCAGCCTGTAACACTCCATCCTAATTTATAACATTTCACAAATCACCAGTACATTTAGACATAAATGAATAAACTCACTTTTAAGCTTCAAAATTTAGGGCAAGTCTAAGGGAACTTTTGACTAACTGCAATTCCTGATACCTTCACTGAGCTTCATTCTTTCCATATACACCCAGGGACCCTTTGCCTTTAGCTACTATTATAATTGCTCCTATTGTGTGATCCTTTGTCCTCAGTTTCTAGTTTACCCCAGTCCAACTCTTCTATTTCTATCATCTTACATGGAGCTGAAGATTGAATCTCTTTCAGCTATAATAGTTCTATTGAGTTCTTGGGGATTTAGCAAAACAAACTAGATACAAATTTAATTGTGTCTGCAAAATGACAGGAATCATACAAACTGCAAACACCCAGCCCACTCAGACAAAATTGGTTCATGCAGCTAGTTCATACAATCTTTAAGGCTGATTGAAAATGTTTCTCACAAATTTGGGGTTGAAGTAAATATAACTAATGGCAGACTTGTAGCTTTAAAAAGTTTCTATTTTTCATTTTAAATTGAACTCCCAAATTTTCATCAGGAATTTGTCAAAAAAGTGCTTTGCATTTTCAGATTTTTACAGTAAGATGCTGAATATTCCCCTTTTCTTGCCCAAGTATCTGAGCATTTGCGCATAAAGCATTTGCATGTAAAGAGCAGCTTCAGGTCTTGCTAAATCCCCTTCAGTGGACAGTTGTGGAGCATATGAAGGAGATATCTGCCAATATGCTACTTAAACTGAATTGGTTCAGAGGCCTCTCTGCTGCTTTTATTAACAAAAAAACCCTCCAGGCCATACTCTTCTGTCATTTACAGGCATGTAGATGCCACTGAAAATGTTTGAGCCACGGTCGAGATTTGTGAAGGTTGAAATGACTCTTCGTTACCTGTGTGTGGTGGGGAGGAAAGCAGGGGAGGGCGCATCCTTCCACTGAGGGAGGGCAAAAGCCAAGGCAATACAGAATAAATGTAATCTTGCACATAAAACAGGCAATCCAGGAATAAAAGGGAGACTTTAAAACCTACGGCTTTTGGAAGATGTAATGAATAAGCACAAGCAATTTATTAGCAGTCCAAGAACTAATGATCTTGGTTACACCAGTGCAATGTTTACTTTTGATGCCCCAAAGACTTAAGAGCCTGAGCGTGAGGCACTGTTGTTCAAACTATTTTTCAGTACTGTGTCTGGAAACATATACTCTGCCCAGTCCACCCTGGAGCAACTTCCTAGTTAATAAGTAGGAGTTAAATTACTGGGCCATCTTCCTGGGAAAGGAAGTTTGAGTAGCTTTTATTTGCCTAGTGCTAGTTCTTCACTGACACATTTCTCAGTCTCTTAAAAGGTCCTTTCAAGTGTGGTATGTTCACTAAGAGACTCTTTGTCAAGCATGTGCTATATATATTGCAATAATACAGGGATGACCATGCTAAATGTTGAAGTCTTCATTCCGTTTTTAACAAGGTTCCTGTTTAGTCATACCTCTTATTAGGCTAAATCACAGCCAGGCTTTACGCAAGACGAACTGATGTAAGTGGACTTTAAGAGCTGACCTAGCTAAAGTCCTCACTGCAGCAGAACTGGCTACAGGATCTGGCTGTCTTTGCCTGCCCTGGATAGGATATGCTAAACCTCCTTTTGGAAGGATTTATGTAGTGCTGCACTTTATATATCAAGGGAGACATTACTGAACAGAGCAAACAACGGTACTTAAAACCATGTGGAAGCTGCTGCTCAATTTAGAGATAATTCCTCATACAGCTATATAGAAAAATCTTCCTTAAAAGTTAGTCCTTTCTTTTAACTGTTCCTGTTCCATGTAAAGCACAGTCCTTGTGGCACAGTTGCTGTTTTGAACAGTGGCTGCTAGTTCTGGATTGTGGGATTTTGGGGTGAGCAGGCCCCCCCCTTTTCAGGCACACGAAGCACCACAGATTCGTCTGAGATCTGTGATGCACCACAGGGTTTCACGGTGCAGGACAGCTGGAAAACACTTGTCTAAATCCGGGTGTCCAGAATTAGAGACTTATGTAAATCTTTCCCTATTATGTGCCTCTTAAGTCAGGGTGAAAGCATTTTGCTATTTTTTTTTTTAAAACTGAATATACATGGGCTGTGGCCACGAAGCGGCTCATTCTTCAGCATTAAGGAATCTTAATGAATCGCACACATAGTGACTGCTGGAGCTATTGCTAAGAGCGAAGGCATCTAGCACCCTCAGCGCAGCAGCCCTGGGCACAGATGCTTTTAAGGGGCCGCTCTTCACTACAGCACAACATTTTCCACAACATCTTCGACAGTGGGAACTGCAGCCATCTCAGAGGTTTTCTGATGGCCAGGATTATTACTGGAAAGTGTGGGAGAAAAAAATGAGATATTTATAATTATATAAATGAGACATATTATATATCTGCCTTAGGAGATCATTGATGGAGCAGGAAGGCTTTACCTACCGACTTACCGGCTGCTGCTTTTCCAGGTCACTGAAAGCCAGGAGTTGTCACGTGCGCTGGACATAACAAACAAATGCGCAGGCTCAGGTGAGTGGGCGGGGGGGGCTGCTCGGGTCCTGCATATGCATAAGGACAGCAGGGTTGCCCCGTCCTGGCTGCTTTTGGATGTGGCTGGAAAGCAGTCCCAAGGGGAGGACTGAGCATTGCCTGAGGGCGGCAGATCTGGGGCCAGTCACAGGGGCCAGTTCTGGAAATCCAAACAACAGCGTTGCCACAGATGGAGTAGCCAGACTGCCTGGAAAAGGACCCGTTGGACAGCAATAAACCAGTGGAGTGGGACGAGGGACGTTTGCACTGTCCTGGCCTTTCTGTGCAAGGAGATGTTTATGGAAAGGGCCACTTGGGTTACTACGCACGATAACGGCCCCTGGGAGGGCAAGGATAGGAAACCACCCTTTCATAAGCTTCTGCACTTCACTGTTACCAAACATTAGTACAGCCTGAATGCAGTGAATATTACCCCATACGTGGGAGAGCAGACCTTGCAGTGCAGGGCAGTAGGGCAGGTGCTTTAGGAGTGGCAGCTTGCCCCCTCTCCAGAGCATCTTACATCTTCCTTTGGGGTATCCGGACACTGCAGCCACGGCCTGCCCGTGCCTGTGGTTATTGTGGGTGCAGGAGCTGATGTCGATGGGGGCTGAGTGGCTGTGTTGCACTGTCTTGACAGGCTGGGAAGGGTGTTTTTCCCCATGTCCCTGGGGTTGCTGAGCCAAACCCTGTGCTGGAACATGCTGTGGTGGAGTGGCCGCCCGGCAGGGCCGCAGTGCTCAGCAGTGAAGCAGGTGCGCAACAGCTGGTGGCCTGGCCGTGCTGGCCCTCCTGCTTTGCTTCCCGCTGAACGGAGCCACTACAAAATGGACTTGGGTAAAAAGGATTTGGGTAGCCCTGGCTTAGGTTGTGGGAAGGAATACTAATACTGCACGGGGACCTGCCTTAGTAATAGGTCTGGGGAGCATGCCTAACTGGCACACAGTCAGCAAGTTTGTGTTTGCAGAAGCAACACCTCCTACCGCCACTTAAGTCAATACAGCTACAGTGCTTGACGTCAGCGGGGTATCCAACCCCATTATCTCTGTTCAGATACAGATGAGCCAAATTCACTCTTGGTATAACTCTATTGAAGTTTAATGTTGGTATGAATAAGCTTGCCAGTGGGTGGAGAGGGAGATATGCAGCATCACTTCACAAAATCAACACAGTTGGAAAGCTTTGAAATTCCTCTCATCTTTCTATCTTGGGACTTTTGAATAGCATCTATCACTGTTTTTCCTTCCCAGCTACACTACATCTGCATAACCCTCTCTCTAGTGGCTTCTGCAGTGTCTTTGACATGTATCTGCTACTACTCTGTCACAGTGCACAGTGTGTCATACCAGCAGTGTTTTCCTGAACTTCTACATGCATTCAGTTACGAAAGTACACTTCTGAATTTAATGTTAGATTGAGTAATACCTCAGGCTCTGAACAGTTTGAACGGATAACTTGCTGCTGCAAAAAGATGAGAGGTTTTTTTTTTAGTATGGGTTTTGAGGCAGATTTTTGAATGTTACTTCCACATGATTCAACCGTCCAATAAAACAACATGCAAATCTGATGTCATTTATTTTAACCTTAACATATCCATATACTGCAATCACTATTAGTGCAAAACCCTTCTATGTAGCACCTTTAATGCATAAACTTCCTCAAATCCTCCATACCTGCTCTATGTGGATAGGGTGATCACCCTACAACATTTGGGCCATATAAGCCCGGAATGAAGCCAAAGGTGGGCATGCCACCAGGATGCTAGACCATGACGTAATGAAACGGCACTCGTTAATTGAGTGGGTAAAGCCTGCAAGAGTGAGACTGGGAGCAAGCACAGACTCCAGCCCTGTGGAGAAGTGATTATGAATAACTTACAGCTCGTGGTTCAGTAAAAAGTAGATGGGAAAGTTGTCTCATGGAAGAAAGAGCAGTCTCTTCTTCAATAAACTGAAAGGGTCTGAGGAACTTTTATTAGTTAGCAGCCAAAGAATCAGCTCCCCTCAATGCAGAACGTCACTGGACTTGGCCACAGTGAGAAGTCAGCACTATCATCAGCTTTCCAATTTATGAAAAGCATAAAAGATCATTTAATGGCCATCAGGGCACAGGGCCTGGGTTCTACCTTTGATGCAAGAGTATGACAAGCAAGTGCATGGCTGGCTTGGTGCATACAGCAATGTATACAGCAATGTATACAGCTACAGAAAGCCATTAGTATTTATTTAAAATGTTTCAAGTATTAATAGCAGCTTCAAATTGTTGACAAGCCTTAAAGCCCAGCAAGTAATAGGCTTTGATGTATTTGTCTTCTGGCAGCTGAAGAGAGATCTTCTGATTTGAAATGAAAAGAATTAGTTTGCTTAATATTTTCTTTCCAAATGTGAAATCAGTTTTTTTTTTTTTTCTTGACTCTGTGGTTTAAGTTACATTTTATTTTTATTATTTTAAAAATTTATCTCTCAAAAGAAAATGGAGACATCTTGCTTACTTTTTACTGACCTGATTCTGTCCTCCTAGATATCTTGCTGTGTAGCTTTGGCGCATGGAGGCCTCAATGTTATATATCTTCCTATCTGCAAGCACACAAGCAGTCCTGTCGAGGTCACTGCACCATTAAGGTCAGTGGGATTACTTGGTTTATTTGAGGTTAAACTTGTATCTGTTTGCAGGATTGCAGCCATAATAAGATTTTTTTATCTTTTACTAAGAAGCATTTACACTTTATGTATTTCAAAATACATCTCTAAGTTGTTTTTTTTTTTTTTTTTTTTTTTTTTGTAGCAAAATACAGCAGTTATTGAAGCCTGATTCTCAGCTGGGGTTAAGTCAGCTTGCAGAAACTGATGGAGCTATGATGGCTGTAACAGCTGAGGATTTAGATCGATGGTAACGTTGACTCTCCCTAAACATATGACACAGGTGTACTGCTCTCACAGTCATAGTGGCAACTATCTGGCAGCACATGAGCATATCTTAGTCCCAAAGCAATACTTTTATCCCTCATCTATACAAAGAGTCTTTGAAATACTGGAAACACAACAATGAAAACAAGTCTTAAGTATCAAAAAGGCACAAGAACAGTAAGTAAGAGCATTGTTAGCCAGGAATTTAGGTTCTTTTTGAGAAGAACACCCTATTCTGAGCCAAAGACCACCAGATGTACCAGGCCAGCACCAGGCCTGTCCCAGGGAGACGCTAGGGGAGAGTACTAGCTGTAAATGGGTAAAATGGCTCATGTATCCATATTGTCTCCTCGAGTGGCTGCATTTACGTAATTGGTAAAGCTTTTCTCATATGCATGAAGCACTGCAATGTTTGGGGAGAGATTTCATGCAGGCACAGGGCCAGGAGCAGTATTTGAGCTCTGAAAACTCTGTTTGCAGGAAAGGAACTTGCAACTTTTAGCCTGAAAACTCTGTAAGGCAGAGTTTTTATCCAGTTTAATTGCAAGCTGCCTTGTCTCACGGGGATCCAGTCCTGGTTGGTACCCACAAATGGTATCTCACTTATTCTAATCTAGGGACTCATCAACATTTTGAAGAAAGATATCCAGCACAGAGGTGCCATAATAATTTTCCTTCACAACAAAATGGAAATGAGCCTAAATTTGGATTGCACTAGAAGAAAGTTTGCCTGTACTTATATTTTACATTCCTTTCATAGCAATTCAACAGACCATAATGGTCAACAGGCGTGAGCTGAGAAATGCTACTCTTTATGCTGCAGCATACCAGCTATGCTGTGGAAAGATGCAGAAGAATTAAGAGGCTTGAAAGATCCTCACCCACCTGCTTGGGTTGGTGTAGTCATTGAGGAAAAGCACACACACACGACATCCATGTCAAGCTCCTGCTATGACCCCCAAGATCTCTTAGACTGAAGGGTGAATTTAAGGTCTTGCAAAACTATCAAATCTACCTACTTGATATCTGATATTCTGTCCTTATGTGAGATCCTGTTTTACAAGCAAGGGAATGTTTCTAACTAGATGGCAATATTTACACATTTGAAAGTGTCATTAGATTTCCTCACTGACACTAAAAGATACTGCAGCTCCAACTAGGAGAGTTATTTAGAATGGCAATCACTGCACATTTTGTATCAAATATAGCCAATTTAACCTTGCAAAAAATTACCTGTAACGTAATCCCAACAGAGTTATTCTCAAGACCTAGGAGGCTGGTAGAGCAAGTAGAGATGTCTAAAACAGGAACTGTTGCACCCAACTATGGACCCTTGCAGTGCAGATTTCCCCACCTCTGCTGAGTCACTCAGGCTCCCTTTCCAGACAGTGAAGAGAAACAAGCTCTTTCAAGGCATGATACCTCTGTCCTGTTTTAGAGGTCTACATCAGGAGGCATGTCCCAGTAGTTCCTGTTTCCGGGACTATAAGAGAGGCCTAGAGTAAAAAGTTCTTATGCTGATACCTTCAGTGCAGATGCCTATGGTTAGTGAAATGAAAGGCCGCTCCTACTGCCTCATTTCCTTAGTAAGAGTAAAGTAGAAAAATGTCATAATGTTTTGAGCCAGTAACAAATGAGTCAATAGGTGTGCTTTCCTCTGTAAAGATCTACACACGTAGACCAATATTCCTCCTTAACTAGAGGCTAAAAGGAGGAAGTTGTGCCTCAGGTACAATTTTCTCTTCGAGTCAATGGCATGCTTAAAACTCTTCACAGAAGAGACTGAAAATCCTATAAATCCTTTAGCATATCTGTCCCTAATTAATTCTAATCACAGAATATAGTTTAGCTACATATTGATGAGCCATTTTTAATCAGGGTAACATATATACAGACTGAAAGCTTTTATTTAGATTGCTTTCTTCTCTTCCTTTTATTGCATTTTACAGTTTGATATTACCAATTCTGTTTTTGGAAAGAGGCTAGTGTATAAATCCTTAAAATAAAATTCCAAATGGACTAGAAAGTGGCATATGGTAGACACTGTGGTTTAATAGTTGAGGCAATCCATGTGGGAAGCAAGTTGCCTGGCACTGTACTGTCAAGAAACAACATGATGTAAGAAGGTTCTGGCTTTACACAACTAACAGTAAACAAGGCAAAGACAGTCTGAAAACCTGTGACAAAGAAAATAAGAAGTGGAACAGCTAGTTTATACACAATTACGGTGACTACATATGAAAGAACCAAGCAGCCATCCAAGCTTAAAAACCCCTGGGATCCATCAAGTCGGCACAGTGCAGCCGCACACCAATATACCAGTTTAGTTTGTGAGAAGCATGCAGTACAACCATGTAAGGTCAGTTCTGGCATAATCTCAGAAAGCAGTGCAGTTACCCACTTTCAGTACTGGAATTAGCCTATTTTAGACTGAGCTCAGGTACCTCTGCACTGCACTGCACTGCACTGCCCTAGCTGGTCATGCCTCTTCCTGTTCACCAAGGACTTGATTTAACCTGGCTGAAACAACAGTAAAAGATGCATAACAAGGCTTTCCACTCTGCCTGCCCTCCACCCACCCCTTAGCAAGCAGGGCTGCGTTCTTCACAAAAACAGCCTGTTTTCTGTAGCACTCCAGCACAGAAGATCACAGATTCCCCCAAGTCCTACTCTACAGTGGACACAATGCACCAGCTCTTCGCCACCTCGTAACTCCACAAAAACGAGAAACAGCTTTTCTTTGAAAGCTGAAGAGCCTGAAACAAGGTTGTGACCTTCCAAACACTAGTTACTTCAAGTGAAAGGCTGAGTTACTATTAATGCCAGACTGGGAAATCACTTTGCAATATGGACGGTCATTTATTTATTGTTTTATCATGACACATAAAATGCTATGGCTGCAATATCAAAATATGGTGTCACTTATAAAATACCAGTATTATTAATGTGGTGGTAAGATACTGTTAACATTTACAGAGAAGTGTATAATATTTCCAAAGTCTTGCCTAATGGTTTGTTCCTGTGACAAAACACCCTGGCAAGTAAATGATGGATGGAATACAGTGTCTACTTATTATCATGGTTTTTCCTCCTTGATTACTGAATGGCCTATACTGATGTCAATAACTGTTGCTGAATCTAATCCTTTTGGATATGATAGACAGGTTGGTTGCTTTTACAGTATGTGTCAGAATAAAAGAGAAGCATCTGAAAAATAAACAGATGGCATTTCCTTACAAAATGAGATGAAAAAATAAAACAATATAAATGTAACTTTCAAGTGTTTCTTTTTATATTTAAAGCTCTTATTTCAATATACTGTATTTACACATTCTTAAATAATCATTCTGTACCTTTGATTTTCTGTTTCATCTTTGGAAACAAATAGATTAATCTCACTATAAATGTGTGCAAATAGAAAATATATAAATATCTTTGAGGCCCATGTCATAAAAAGGTGGTCTCGGAATTGTCACTTTTACAATTGTCAGATGGGATCCCTTTCATTCTGTCCTGAAAGTTGTCTGCGCTCTGTTCTTTCAAGCCTTTGAAGTCCACATGCAAAGAAGAGCCAAGCACAGACATACTGTCCTGTGATTCATTCTGTAAACTACTAGATGACACCTGTAAAACTGCTCCAAAGCGACTGAACAGTGGAGTTGACGTGATCCACTTCAGCAAACTGAAGTCTGATTGATCTACTGCTGAGTTCCATGGGAATGCTGCTCCAACAGGCAGTGACTCCACCTCTGAAGCGCTGTGGGTAACTTCATGAAATCCCATGGACCTTCCCAGACTACTTGCTGCTGAGGAATGTTTGTTTTCCCCATAGAACAGAGCACCTTGGGGAGAAGCAGCTACAGTATGATCTGTTGTATGTTCTGCCCTTGCTGGCTCTGGGAAAAGTGACTCATTTCTCTGATGAGATGCTGGCAAAGGGCTGTTTTGGTTATAAGCTGTGTAACAATCACTAGCATTTGAGCCAAGGTTTGGTGAGAAGCTGTCTGCAAAGGGCTGTGTCTGAAGAATTGTTTCTCTTTTGACATTCAACTTGGTCAGAAGCCGTGTGCGAATCTCTGGGGATAGTCTACTCAACTGGCGTCCAAGCTGAAGCTGAGTTGGGAACAGTGTCCCCTGAAGGGTTCTGTACAGAAATCTGCAAGAGAAGAATGCGCATGTGAAAAGAACTGAAAGACAGGAAGTACCCAAGATATTATTAAGAGAAAATATCCAAGAAAAAGCTACAACATAGGAAAATAAGAGAGTTTTGTGTGCTTTTCTTATGTTTGACACAAGAAAGATTGCAGACAGAAAAGCTCTGAATGCTCTGGTAATATTTTGATGATAGCAAGCAATGTAACAAATCTGTGTCTTTAGCCAGTGATCCACCTTTGATTACATATGGTCTTTCATCCTTCCTGATGTAGACTCAAAGTTAGTGGGGATCAGTCTGCAGGACAAGGCTCCTACACCCATAAGTAGGATCTAAGTCCACAACATAATATCAGAACATCTGTACTGTGCATTGTTATGGGAAGATGGGTTGAATCTGAAAGCATCATGGAAAACCTCATAGGGCAGCACAGTGAAACATGTTAGCTGACCACCTTCTCCAAAATCCCTGCATGGCCAGGAAATTTGATGAACCATCTATCATTATCCCACTCCTGTGGTCTATGGCCAGGATATGTGATCTACTCCTGTGGTCAGAAGCACAGAAAAGGTTAGACAACCTGGCTTTATACAATCAACGACTGAAAAAACCTACTTGGCTGTTCAGGCAAAAAGAAAGAGAGAGAGAAGAGCAAGAAACCTTTCTTGCCCTCCCAATCATATGTATGAACTGCTTTCATATATAAGAAAGATACGAAAGAAGATACAATACCTGGGCAGCAACGCAATAACTGGTGATATAATGCAAGTGAAATAGAACATAGGATCTCCCATCAGCCTTTCCATAGTCCAGTAGGGATTGGAAGGAGGATGGCATATTGGGCAGGAAGCATTGTAAACCAGAGCCACAAACAAAAATAGAAGGATACTGAAGATGCAAGATGACCAGTGGAGAAAAGTCTAGAACAAACAAGAACCAAAGATTAATGATTCTTTATTTTCTGAGAAATTTGCTGTGATTATGAATAAATAGTTCGTAACTTCTGGAGACAAATCCATGCACATGAAAGTGTTTGGAGCTTTGTATTTTCAGAAATTCATATTATATGTACAGAATTACAAAGCTGTTGCAGGTCACAGTTTAAAATCCTTTTCATGTTTGCTTAAAATGCTTGATAAAAATAGAATGTGCTGAGGGAATGAAACAAGCATCTTGTGTTTTTAAAGAACGGCACTCAGAAAAGAGTATGATATGCCAGCAAGTTTCTGTATAGCCTGTGGATGCCTTACCCAAGTTTTTGTTTCAATAGCCAAATGTAATATGATGGTGAAAAGAGCTACTGTGGTGATGGGAGTTCCCCAGGAGAAAATATCCACCTCTGAATCATAGTAAGTCTGTAAAGAAGTTAGAATTTAGTTAGTGCAAGCTGTTACCAGTTTTCTTCAAAATGCTTGAAATAGATTGTCTTAAACCAAACACTTACGAAATAAGGGATGAAGAAGCAAACCAGGCTTTGATACATAGCATCAATCATGTTCATCCAGAACATGTGTGGTTGGTACTCCTGTGGCACAAAAAAAAAAAAAATCAGAGCCTAAAGAAGATGCTATTTGTTGGTATAGATATTTTGGGGGATATTCCAATGGACATTTTTCAGGGCTTGGGCAAACATCTTCACCACTTTGCCAATCGGTTGGGTACCCTCTGGGTTGAGGTGTGATGTAAGTCCCTCTCTTTGGGGTGGAGAATCTTCTGCTGATTTCTGCCCCTCACCCCATCAGAGGGTATAATCTGATGCTGATACTTGGACCAGCAAGAATTTACAAAGGCTCAACTTTATGCACTGCAGTCAGACCACTGATTTCTGGAGGAGCTATCTGAGGTATAAGCACATGAGTAAGTGCTTTCTACATCATGTACATACAAACACAGAGTATTTATTCACAAGAGGGAAAACAGAAAATGCACAGATACTTAGAAAAGAAGATCCACAATGATCTTTAGTGATAATTTACACCACAGTGTATGCTAATTTGTTTTTTATATATATATATATATTTATGTAAGAAATAATACTAAACCAGCATTTTGGTTTAAAGGAATATACAATTGCAGGGAGATGCTCATACAAAAAACCTGGATATAAGGGAAAACAGTCTGTAAATGGCTATTTGCAAAATACGTATTTTGTTAATTTTGGAATATAGGCTAGAACTCCAGCCACTGGGCTCATCACAACTCTTTCCCTCCATGATGAATATCATTTCAGCCTCAAAATGAGACCTGAAGGAAGCTGAGAAAAAATTAAGGTGTTCTTTGGTCTAATGAAATAACACATGGTTAAGCACTGGAACAGGTTGCCCAGAGAGGCTGTGGAATCTCCATTCTTGGAGATATTCAAAACCGGACTAGACAAGACCCTGAGCAAACTTGTCTAGCTTTGAAGCTAGTATTGTTTTGATCAGGTGGTTGGACCAGATGTTTGGCCTCCAGATGTTCCTTCCAACCTAAATTATTCTATAATTCTATATGCATTGAATCTAAAGCAGGATTCTGGGGAATTTAAAATGCCTTTTTAGGTAAGTACTCAGAGAAAATCTCACTAAATTTCAAACAAACTTAAATGATCCCTAGGCTTGCCTCTGAGAAGTAATTCTGCTGTGAACCTGAGAGACTTTTCTCCTTCAGATTGCCAGCTGCAGAAAGGCAGACAAAACCTTCCAACAAGCTTAAGCCATGACAAGATTTCTGTCACCTTAAGAGCGGGGAAGAAAGAAAGGCATGAATGTTATGGATCTTTAAAGTGTAATACACTGGAACAGACAAACAGATATAAAAAATGAAAAACAACAGCTGGGTGAAAAAGAGAGAATTTGGACTAAAGCACTAGAATAAGCCATACTAAAATTCTCCGCTTGTCTTTCCACGACGGTGTCTAGCAATGCCATTAGATGTGTAGCATACCAAAGGCAGGTGTGCATTTGGAGGCAAAAGACAGTCAGTGTCTCCTCTCAGAGGGTACAGTGTCAGACACTTTTAAGAAAGGCATTTACTTGGAAGTAATTATTGGATATGGATCATTTTGCCAAGCAGAAAATCTTTCTACAGTAAACTGTAGTTGTAATCATCAGAAATGGTTTGGCTTGAATCCCTTCTGCAATTCCTTCAGTCTTTGTACAATCTAAGCAGATGGGTACAAGGAGTTTTCAACAAAAGCTTTCTAAATCCTTGATCTGCTGATTAAAGCCCTCAGAGCCTAAGTATGTCAACCTCTGTGCTTACTCTTATAGCCACCTTTCTCTTCTGCCTGTTTGCAAAGGGCTAGGACCTGAATTTTCAAGTAAGTACTGTAAGGTTATTCTGTGAATATCTGCACTAGTCTACAAGGTATAATCTACTTTACTTCTGTGGTTGGTTGTGAGCCTAGACCATTAGATGGGTGTTCAGCTTTGACTGAAAGCATCCAGCTCCCTTCCTTTATATATTTTAAAATATAGCTGTTTTTTTGTTTTTAAATGTCCTTTTGACATCTTGATACTTAAACTCAGATGAGAAATATCAAGAAATAACAATAGTCACTTCTCAGACTTTCATTTCTTATCAGTCATCCATCCTTTGGAAACAAGGTTGGTTTTCAGTTGAAACTGATGTTATTTAGGAAAAAAAAAGTACAAAAAGCACAAGTTTTTACCTCCATATTCTGGCCACTTTTGTAGAGCTGAGGTACAGCAATTAACATGTCAGCTGGTACATCCTTATCCAGCACACCAGTAATCAGTTGTGGAAGAGAAGAGAAGAGTAAATTAAAGAAGATGAGATACCACTGATCAATCATTGACGAGCCAGAGAACCCGCAGTAGAACTGGTACCAGAAGAGAAGGGCCACAAACATCTGAAACAAAACCAGCAATGCTGTAAGTATGATTTGTCTGGAATTTAAGACAAGAGGAATCATCATCCCATTATGTTCTGAAATCATTCTGATTCCAGCTTCTGCAAGGACTTATCTATGAACTCTAAACACATGAGCAATCCTTCTGAAGATGCCTAGTCTTTAACGCACTGTTCTGGATTAAAAGTCCACTTAACTAAGCTACAGTTTGGCACATCTGGAAGTCTTTGCGCCACTGGAACCTCAGATATCATGAGTTAGGGCTGGCTTCACAAGAAATTAACTTTCAATTCAAGTGGAACTCTCAGATACAATTTAGCTCACCACAAAAGCTTTCCAAACCACTGCTGACCGCTAGGTATATGAGTACTGATCTTGTAGCACTTACATTACTGTCATAAGAATAACCATTTCTATAATAATATCTTCTGCTGGCTTGAGGTGTTTCAGGAGTCTCAGCTGATCTACAAATGGTAAATGCAGAGCTTTTTCAAGACTGACATTAGACTACCAGCAGCAAGGGAGGTGAAACTGTAAGGTCTAACAAAGTTATGCCTAACTATTCTGATTTCTTTGCTTTGAATTTCAGCAAATTAACAGTGCTCTAAAGATTCCTCAGTCTTCCTGTTCTCTTCATGTGAATGAAGAAATCAATTGCATACATAGCTGCAGAGGGAAAGTTCATGTAGTTTGGCTGGAATCACCCAAATAGGGATGAAATATGCAACTCATTTCTTCTACTATGACTATGGCATGGAAAACCCAGAGTTTTGGGGGGTTCAGGAGAGGTGCTGATCTCACCTATGATGCGGGATTTGAGCCGTAGAAAAAGATGGGCACCTTCCTAGGGAAGGAAGTAAATGACCAAGACTTGGTCCTCCTAAAACTGTAGTTTATATTATCCTTTGTAAAGTGATAAACACTAAATGGAAGTCTACTAGAAAAACCTGGGCAATAATCCCTCAGGGGTTTTCCCCATTCAGCCACGAAGAAGGGAAATTACATGGCCTCTCCTTTCATTTCCTCTTTGTTTTGTATTTTGTTCCCAAAAGCTCTTAACCAGCTGGAATATATTAACCCTTCATCATCTTCAGATAGACAAAGCAAAATATAAATATGTTCTATCTGTACCCTAAAATGCCTGTGAAATTTACACGAGAGAAAAAAGCTATGGTCTGCTTAGTTAGTGAAAACTGCTAAGGGGCGAGGAAGCACATCTTGTGAAGGAAAATTGCTACAGAATAAGAGGGTCAGTCCTGTTGTATATACAGCCAGGCTGTATATATATATAGAGAGAGAGTCAATGTTTGTGTACTATGTTGAAGTAGCTTCTATACCAGTACCAATGTATGTCCCACTGTTTTTGAATAAACTAATCTGTTAAAAGTTAAATGGTAGCACTTTTTTAAGGATCACCTCTGAAAGTGCTCCTGTGAAGAAATATATTTCAAGAAAAATACCTTCCTTGTCCTAGGCAGGATTCTTTGGCCAAAACAAGATTGAGTTAACAGAGCTTACCATCTACACAGCAGTTGGCTGGAAGATGGCAATTACATTTCGCAACTGAATAGATTTTGAAATTTATTTCCTTTCCACACCCAAAATACAACACAACTTCCTGAGTGTTTTCTCAAAACAGAACTGGAATAATATATGGATTTAGAACTTTCTCTCATCAGAAATAATAAAAAGCCAGCTAATCTTGGGCCTCAGAAAATTTCCTGTTTAGAACTTTGCTAAAATTAACATGTCTTGGTGAAACACTTTGTCTTTGACAAAAATGTGTATATTGATGAAACTACAGTTAGCTGAAAACTTTCCATCAAAACTTTTCTACCACCTCTAGAATGGGACTCAGCAGTGCTGTCAGAGAAAGCTGTGCAAACAAATGACATTTCAGTAACCAAGCTTAAATCAGATTTTTTTTCTCTGAAATTTTATTTTGGGTTATACAAAGTGTTGAATTTGACCCCAAATATAATGTTTCCTCTTGTTTCCATGCATTACCCTTCTGAAAAACAATCAAAACAAATCAAATTTAATGAAACATGCTTGTTTTGACATAAACATTGAACTGGAGTTTTTAAAAAAAGGTTTCCTTTTTTTTCCAGATGAGACTATTTCCTGAATTTGGCCCCAAAGAGAATTTCTCAGTGAATAAAGTATTAGCCAAAAAACATGTGCAGTGCTCCCTTGCAGAGCTAATGTATAAAGGGAAAGCACCAGTACATGCTTGTGTAGGTAAAAGTTTGTGTATATGAGCACCCTTTGTATCAAGCTCAGATATTTCCAGTCATGCTATGTTTTAAGTTTTATTTGTATTTTTATTATCCCCACCAAGCCAAACATCTTCTTGAATAAGTCAGCTGAGTTTCCAAATGGCTTTTGCAGCATTCTGGAGTTTAGACTTTGAGTTACATAGGTTGTATTGGAGAATGGAAAATGTCATCATATGAACAAATGAAGTAGAAAACTTGCAGAACATATGTAGTGTAGCTATCTCAACTCTATGGACAATCATCCAGAATAGTCTCCTTGGAAAAGGATCAGGTGCTCACATCTCACATTTTTGAATATTCTTTCCAGAAGGCAGCCACTGTGTCAGACAGTGGACATTCATGGCTATATACTGCATACTCCACTACAGTTTTAGAGTCAGTAGCAACAAGCGTTGCTCATAAAGCTCTGAAGTCTGCAAAAGCAGAGCCAAGACAAAGAGAGATTCTTCAGTTATATTCTAGCCTTAAGGCAGCAGTTTCTGAAAATGTCTTACTAAAAATGTCTTAAGAAATAATACTTGTAATCAAGGGAGTTATACCAAAGGAAATGGAAGATTTTACAACAATGTAAACATATAAACAACATCTCTGGCTGTCGATTGCTGGAATGCCTTATGTGTAGTACTTTAATCTTTTTTATTTTAAAGTAAGATGGCTCAATATATTTCTTGGAAGTTGATGAGATTTGATATTGTCAAGCCAAAGGGTATCTTGGAAACATACAGAATTGGGTATAGGGGTACAGATGTTCAGGACCATTCAGGATCAAGCCTTAAAACTCAGGCCTTCAAAAACCAGCATGTACTTCACTGTTGTGTTTCTATAGGTGGCTCTCCACTCACAGCAGAATTATTTAAATCTGCTTGCTATTCTAGACTCAGGGAGGAATTCAGACTTTGCAAGCCCCTACCTACTTTTGCGCCTGGAAGGGTGCTTGCATACAGTTTCTGATCAGACCACAGAAGGTATTTTATCATGCTTGTGTCAACACAAAGCTGGTTTATCTATTCTTTAGCTCCCTTAAGTATTTCTTTTTGAACAAATCACAGTCCTTTTCTGAAAAAATAACTATCTTCAGATTCAGATCAGGCAGAGATTACTCAGACAAAGAGAATTTACATGAAAAAGTTACCATGGACTAAAAAATTGAGGATTAGATGGAATCTGGAAAGCAACTTTTACAAAAATGAGAGCTACTTGTTTTCTTGCAAGATTCTGACACAGAGGATGAAATCCACTCTCCCATTTGATGGTTCACACATTACCCTTTGGAGCAGAGAGAGGTCTGAGAGTTCTGGCTCTGCTCTTTTTCCTGCCTCTCCATATCCCTGGCTCCCAAGGTGATTTGTAGGTGTTGAAAGTGTGCAGGTCTCTGTACTTGCCAGTGACTCCTACACAGTTGATGGAATTCTTGGTTGCTGTGTTAGGCAGTTTTCAATCATCTCTGTACTGCATGAGTAATGCAAAGGGACGTTGCTGGGCCAATGCGTTGAACTTCTATTGGCCCAGTGCCCAGTACTGGAGTAATTCCTGTTTCATATACCAGGGAGGAAATGCAGACCCTTAGTCTGTTCTTTACCACACTGTGCTTTCCTTCTAATGCATTCGTTTGGTTAGTTGGGAGTATGATAAATCAATAAAAATTTTCCAAATCTCTGCATCTGAGACACATAGAGGATTCAAGTATCTCAAGTCACTGGGGGAAATGTACAGTGATTCATAACCGATTACAAGACAGGATCAGGAAGAGAAAACACACTCAACTGCTACTTTGGACCAATGCTGGATAGCCTTGGCATTAAAGACTCCTGTGTCTAGCCAGCTAAATTTCTGCAACACTGCTCTATAAAGAAACTTTTCTTAAGCAGTACTTGTTATTTCTGTTACCTAATTTGCACATTCAGCAGCACACTGTAGCTGTTATGCAGTGGGGTCTGTATTTCTGCAAATGGCAGCCAGCTGTCTTTCAACTCTGCAAATTTCTTTGCAGCTTATTTATAAACCATTTGAAGGCTGACCTAATGCTCACTTAGCACAAAATAAACCCTGGAAACATGTGGCACCACAAAGCTGCCAAGTCAAACACTTACTGCATTTTTGTAGAAGAAATACAGCACCATGTTGGCAAGTCGGGAATAACACCAGTGTCCATGAACAAGCAAGAGCTTCTCCAAATGCCGGAACCTTGGGATTGCAAAGTCACTTGCCATCACCGCCTTCAATGAAAGAAGAGTTGGAAACATTACTGCAAAGCGCCTCTTTCAATACCAGCAATGAATCTAGTCATCCTCTCAACTCAGTATAAATGTTAAGTCAATGGAAGCTGTGGTGAAGAGGAGTCAAATCCATCACTGTGCACCTGAAATGCATCTACTGCTTTGCAATACCCATATGCTGCTCTACAGAACATGTGAGAAGACCCAGTCCTTGCTCAAAGGGGATCTCAGTCTACGTCCTGGATGGTGACAAAGAGCAGGAAAGTGAGAGGTGGGAGAATGGCAGGGTTACAGCTGCATGAGCATGAAGGCTCAGGGTATGTGTGTGAACATCTGGGTGGCTGTAAAATCTTTCTGTGTAAAACTACAGGGTTACTGTCAGGGCAAACTGAATTTCCAAAGGAAAATGGAATGAGAACAGCAAGATTAAGTGGTTGCATCTTAACTACTGGACTATAAAAGGCAAAACAATACAAATATTAGTTTTCATTAACATTTGAAATTCTAGCTTACAGAAGTTTACTTGGCCTTCCTATCAGTCCCTTATTTTGAGGGATTTTTTAAATCACATGCTGTCTAAAACTGTCCATGAAAAATCATGCCAGACGAGACTCCTCTGGGACTGTGCAGCCTGCCAAATCACATTGACAAAATGAATCACACAATTTCTCTCTACTTCTGACTGACTAAAATTTAAGGCACTGCACAACTAGATGAAAACTTCTTCTAAACAACGACGTATCACAGTTGTTTTCATGAGCCTCCATATCACTAGGATCATAGTAAGATCATAGTAAGATAGTAAGATAGTAAGATTTCACGTTACATTGTTTTATATTTCATTTCTGATTTTGGCATTACCTTTCTTCTCACAGTTCAGCAGGATATCACAAAAGGTGAATTATCTCCATAGGACCAATGTCTTCCTCCTATTCTACAGAGTGTATTTTAGCTGTATTTTTGAACAAGCGACATCTTTCCTTTTAAATCTTTCTAAATCCTTTTCCTGGTAAATCACTAAAATGTTACAATTTTCCCAAATAAGTGCTTTCAGAAACTATTAAAATAAACTGTAAAACAGTATGCAAGAGAAGCTGAACTAATCCAATATAATTTAAGCAAAAGATGTACATAAACACAATGGGACACTTTTTAATATGTTGACCCATCCTGGTATTTCTCAGGTACTGAGATACAGTTGTTATAACCTCACTGTATAGAACAGTCTGTTTTGTCTTGCAGACTTATAGTTATCTTGCAGTTTGAGGAGAGATGTGCTACATCTGCTTCCTTCTCCTCCACCGAATCTCATTCTATTCCAGCGTTAAGACAAAACTGTTAGTGTCCTTTCATTTTTGAGTTTCTATCACATTACTTCACAACACACTGTGAAAAGTGTGTTTTTTTTAATTCCATTTTGATCAGAGTGAGAAAAATGGAAAGATAGTGTTATCCAATTACATCTGCATGTTTATTTCATCTCAAAATATCCTCTTGATTTTCATATTTTTATTTTTCCTCCAGCTTTTACACAGGAAAAAGCGATTCATCCTGTTTCCCCCTCCATAGAATGTGAAAGGACAGTAAGTCAGACAGTATTGCTGTCTTAGACATCTAAATGCTCAGTGCCTTTTGAGTACCTGCACATGTAAGATTCTGACAGTTGTTTGTAGTAAAAAGGCCTGCATGGTTCCTTAGGACCTTGGAGTAAAGGAAAGGATCTATAAACATTTTCCACTCTGTTGAACTTTGATTTAGAAAAAAAATTAGGTAGTTTAATGGGTTAATGGGCAAATAGCTTTCAGATTTGAATACACCACAAAAGCCAGGGGCATTTGAGGACTAGCTATTGGAACTGTATGAGCTGAACTGAAGGTGGAATAATGGAGAGAGGAGTTAAAAAAATGCTATGAGCATTATAACTCTACATTAGGAAGAAAAGTGAAATGATAATACTGATTAAAACTCAAACCAAGGAGTTAGGGGTGGATTTTTTTGAGTTGATAGGCTTGAAGAGGACTCCACAAATACAGTCTCTTCTGGGTTCTCTGCAGCCTGGACTGCCTTCAGAGTGACATTACAGAAGTTATGTGAAGCTCTCAGAGCCTTGTGAAGACTATGTAATAATAAACGCTGTATCAGCTTAATCCAAGACATTCTTTTTTCCTGCTCTCTCCATCCATCAAAATCAGACTTACAGGGACTATGGCTGGGATGCCACATGCACAATGAATATTTGAATATTCTTGCAGTAGCTATTTTCCAATCTGATTTACATCTGCTACCTAGTTTGGAAAAGTATTTTTAACGTATTGCTGGCCTGAAATCTGTCTGCTTGAACAGCACTGATGGACGTACATTGCACTGGAGATCACTTTGACACCACCCACTGGTTGAGTAGAGAATGAGGAGGGAAAAAAAGTGTAAGAGCTCTACTGGGTCAGACTGAAGCCCGTCTTCCCCAGTATCTAGCCTCCAACAACGGCCAAGAGAGGATGCCTTGGGAAGAGTATATGGATATGAAAAACACCTACTGACTTTTCTTCAGAGTGCTGTCCTAGCTTCTGGTGATCTGCATCTCAGAAAATTCACACAGGTGGCCTCCAAGTTCATGGCTTGGTTAGATTTTTATTCCATATATTTGTATTTTTAACCCAGTTAAATTATAGCATTCACAAAGCTCCATGGAGTAAAGTTCTACAGCCAACTTGCACACTTAGTGAGGGAGGTCCGTCTTTGCTTTTGAACAAAACATCCATCCAGAATTGCAAAAAATGCAATGTGGGTCAGAAAACCACCCACTGGTAACTAAGTTAAGGAGTAAGCTCATCTGCTCAGGTCCTCAGGATGGAAACACTTCTCATGTTCTCTGAAGAGCTTTTTGTCATACTCATACTCAGTTACTCTATTTTCTCTTGCAAACTATTTGTACCCACCCCAATTACAAGGTTAAGTTGTGGAAATCAGTTATCACCCTCATTCTCTGCAGCTTATTGCCACTTCCACTGCTGGCACTGCAACTAAACTGAACTAGCAGTGGAGGAAACAGAGGTGGCATTCAGGCCACTGGGTAGTTTTGTTATACACCCTATACACACACATCCTCCCTTTTTGGGATGGGAGAAGTTCCTCTTACACAGTGGTAAATGCAGTAATCACAGGCTGAATACATCCAAAAGACTGTAGGGCAAGTCCCTCTATCTTGCTGTTCCCCGTGGCAGGAAATTGGGAGCAAAACAAAACTCGGAAGAGTGCTGTAGGGAGCAGTGGTTCTGCAAAGGTCTGCAATTTTCTCTTTCTTCACTGGTCTGCTGTCAGAATAGGCTGTTTGAGTGAGTGAGATGTGTGGGTGTCTGGGCTAAGGGACACCATCACACCATGGAGATTAGCTGCTTCAGTTGGATGGGCTTGTGCAGTTATTCCACAGGAGGAGTATAACCGAGCAGTGCAGGAGACAGGAAGAATAAAACCAGAATAAGGTGAATCTTCATTTCTTGTGTAAATAATGCACAGTGGAGCCTTTTTTCCTCCTCAGAACCAGTATTTAATAAATGATTTCTTAAAACATATTGCTTAGAGGGATCTGATAAGCTGAGTTTTCTGAGGAGAAGGTACCATGTTTAAGCTCACTACAGGTCTAAAATGCAGGCTCAAACTCAAGCTGAAGGTATCCTTATGAAGCGCAACTGGCCCTCCTCAGCATAACTTCTGCTGACTATCTAAAGGCAGCTTGGTCTAGCTGACTTATGGGAAGTGCCTATCCCATTCTTTGCAAAAGAATGTGTTTCAGTAACAAACAAAATTACCTGCATGCCCTCTTGACCAGAGATCCCCACGCCAACATCTGCCACTTGGATCATACTCACATCATTAGCACCATCACCTAGAGATAACAAGATACAGTTTTGTTTGCCATTAGCAGACCAGGATCAGTTAGTGGCAGCAAAGCAAAGGAAAACAAGCGTTGGGTGCATATAGGAAGGGAGAGATAGGGTTGGAAAGGATCCATGTTTGGAACATAACATTCAAAGTTTGGCAAAGCTGCCAGGACATTCTGATCTTTGTAGATTTTTATATCATGGCAAGCAAAATTAAGCCAAACACCTCTCTTTTAAATAAGTCCTAAAATACAAGTGTCAGATCTGAAGTGCACAAATACTAAACATTCTATGTACAAAAACGAGCAGGAAAAATTCCCGCTTTCCAATAACTGTCTACTTGCAATCAGGTATGATTAATAGTGAAATGTGCAAGGAGACCTAACACCAGTGAGGATACCTACACAGCAAAAAATAAAATAAAATAAAAAAGTAGATGAACTCTTGACTTTGGCTGGCCAGTCTGAGCTCCCTGATACACCACCACAGGTAGATTTAACAGCAGTGGTTGCACAGTCACCATCCCTTGCTCTGCTTCCCATCATGATATCACAAGTGATAGGTACCTTAGAAAAGATACCAGAATGGGACATTATCTACTGCTTAACCTCTGAACTTTACATCTGGTGTACTAGTGGAAACTAAAACTGTATTAGCTGATGACAATACACTGGGTTTTAAACTGCAGTGACTGAGAAGTGCATTCACATCTCACTCCACCTCCCCTGCTGCTGGCACATGTAAGAGTGGTATCCACTTACTTGACAAAGCTGCTCAATTTGTGACTGTGAGACACAGCCTCAAGTTAGCTTATGTTGGTTAAAAGTGAAGATGGGGCAACTCAGATTTTAAGTAAGAGCAGGAGCTTGAGTTTGACCCACAGGCTCAAGCTGCTCAGAAAGAATGAAAATACAAGCTGCCCAATCTCCACTGGTGTTTTTAAGCATGCTGGATAATTCAAATTAGCCATTCAGACTTTTTTGGCAACACAGGCAAATGATTATTTCATGGTCAGTCAAAGGTATAAATTCAGCATGATGAAGGCAGATCTGAGTGAGATTTAATGTCATGAGCATGAGGATTATTATAATGAACACACATTTGGTGATGTGGATGTCACAGCTGTTTGGCACACAGTATGTACTTAGAGATTCTGATGGACAGGTCCAACCCATGTGTTGTTGTCTTCATTGCTATCACTAATCAAGACAGGTAGATGAAAGTTAGGATGTTTGTGACAATATATGCTATAGTCATATCTTCTAATATGACACAAGCCTAAACCTGAGATAGGAGAAGAAGAGCTGCTTGACTTTTCATATTTAAAAATGCTGGAGACATGGAAGATGCTGCCAGATTTAAACCAGGGTGACTGACAAAATCTCTCCTTTGCCAACCAAATAAGAGAAGGTATTAGCTGGGAAGAAGTGTATTAGTTGGCATGATGACACTCACAAATCCATTCTCCATACAGACAAGGCCAACTCATGTCCTGTGCTGTATGGTTCACTTGTGATGAAAAATGCAGGACCTTGAGTTTAATCTTGACTGGCCGAAATGACACTGAACACAGTTTTGTCCAGAGTAATATACTGATTGCAAGATGGTGTTCTGCATAGTATCATCTAACTCAGTTCTTCACAGCAGTGTTTGAACATGCCAAAATCACATAGCGTAGCTTGGCCCCCAGTACCTGACTTCTGTAGGAAGGAATTCCAAATACTACTTCAGAGTTCCATATCTGGTTTGAATAAAAATGCTAGAGTCATCAGAAACATTTTCAAACAAAACCAGAAGCTATTTGTGTTGTGAGGCAGCTGGAAGGATCCCTTTGCAAGTCAAAAGAAAACAAAATTCTCAAGACAGTATAGATCAAGGAAGGCTAGTTGAAACTGAGATATTTACCTATTGCCAAGGTCATTGCTTTGAGTTTGTCTCTGACTAGTTTCACTACCATGCTCTTCTGGAGTGGGGTAGAGCGACAACACAGTACTGAACGGCATCGCTTGGCTAGAGCAAGAAATTTATCTTCTAGTGTAGGTTCCAGGGCATAAGCTAGAGTCCTTCCATCAATCACTAGGCCCAAACTGGAAAGCACAGGGGAAGAAGGTGGATAGAGAGGGGTGAACCCAACAGTCATGTTTCCAGTAGCTTCGTCTTTTATGTTGTTTGAAAATTTAGACTCTATGCATTGCAGACACTGTTCCAGCAAGATAGCACATGTCTCCTGAAAAAAAAAAAAATCCAAAATAAATATGCTTGAGTGGAAGGAACATATATTTGAACATTTGTGTTTGCTGTACATTTAGGCATAAGCAATACTGGGAATGTGGTATATGTGCTGCACTCTAAAAGTTTTAATTTGTAATACTCTTTTCTTATTTCCTCTAAACACACTTAATTCTTGTTGCAGAAGATACAACAGCCAGAGGTACATGAAAGGCTTAAAATCTAATAATTCCTCTCTAACATGCAGTATTGTATGCTAAACTAATCTCTTTTAGCACCTTCACAGATTAGCAGTGCTGGCGAATGATACAATCAGTATCAGTACCAAGTTAAGTATGGTGATGAACACCTTGTAAATGCCTACACCTCAAATCAAATACTTACGCATTGTTAAAGGCCAATTAAAGGTTATTTAAGCTGAATTTAAAGTCTTTTTCCTAGCCATACTCAACTAAAAGATGCTATTGCTAATATCTGAACATTTAATACAAAATACTATTGGTCTTACAGCAAAATATGATAAAAAGAAAGAACATGGAAAATCAATTTACCAATTCAGTTGATATGCTCAAGAAGGGAAAGTGCTCTTATCTTTTCTTCCTTTTACAAAGGAATTGGAGCTGGATGCTGTTGGCCTACCTCTCCTCTGCTGATCTGAAGTCCAATTTTATCACCCCATTAAAGGACTACAACACTATCAGTCTGGTTCCTTGTATGTTTGACCATATCAGTAAAGTCTTTGTGATTGTCTGCTTGCAACAAGTTGAGCATGGGAAAGATCAGTAATTCAGAAGAGTTAGAAGAAGTCCGTTAGGAAGCAAGGCCTTACTGTAGATGTGGTTTTCAGACTCTCAGTGCTAGCACTGAAATTTAAGTATTGCTTCTATCTCCAGAGAAAAAGCCATCTGAGAAAACATGAATGACTGAGTTATCTAAATACTACAGTTCAGTGGTTTAAAATAAAGCAAACATTCTCAATAGGTAGTCAATTGTTTTCTTCCTCAACACATGTTTAATAACAGGTTGCTTTTGGAGACCCAGTGGTGCCAATAAGTGCAACCAGGGAAGTTTTTGAGAATGCATACCAAAGAAAGGCATTTATGCTGTTATGGCATATTTTCATTCATGGTGGAGCCCACTACCCAGACATGTCTTCAATAGGTTTATGATGCATGATACTATGATCTAACAGCATTAATTCATTGAAAAGTATTCAAAGATGTGTCCTACCTGAAAACTACGGATGAAGCAGGAAAAAAGAAGAAAAGAGGGAAAGGAAAAAAAGCCATCAAACTTTTAATTGTACAAGTTGAAAATAAAGCAAAGTTAGTTCACAAGTAGACTTAATTATAGTATTGGATCTGCTTACTGGTGATTCAGCATTCAAAGTGATGATTTCCTCATCATGATCTAGTAGCTTGCAGGCATAAGCAATATTAACAGCTGTTTCTTGCTTGTCTCCGGTAAGAACCCAAATCTGCAACCCAGCTTTGCGTAAGTTTGCAATGGTTTCTGGAACACCATCCTGTAAACGGTCTTCAATGCCAGTTGCACCTAAACACAGAAAAAGCAAATTAGTTCATATCAAATGAACACTTAGGCTTTGCCTCAAACTGTAAGAGAGAACTCCAGGAGGTAAGTTTGGCTTTTTCAATCAACAGCAGTCACCTTTACTGGTAAATAGCTAAACTAAAAATGGACGCGAGATATCGACAGGTTTTGGGGGTATCCAGATAGAGGAGTAGAAAGTAGCTGGGACAAACATTTGCATCAACAGCCAACAACACATCCAGAATTCAAAGCCTCAGAAGCAATCTGATGCCATTTCTAGTCTCAGAGGTTCACAAGGTTGGTGTACCTTTGGTAAGCGCCTCTCTGCTCTATCTTCGCCATTTCTTTTGAATGTTGCTAAGAAAGATATTACTTCTAGGAGCTAGTTTCAGTTCTAAAAGGTCTTGACTCCCTTTCCTCAACTAGGAGAGGCTGGGTCACTAGAGATTTCTGCCTTTCCAGGGGGAATGAGAGCAGAATAGCAGCTTGGCAATAGTACATTAGGCTGCAGGCAGAAACCTCTTCCTGCCTTGCTGCTGCTCTTGGCTCTTGCTGAAGGACACTGGTTGCCAAATGAGATACAGCAGGGAATAAATCATAAATCTGTTGGCCACGATGTGAAAGTAAAATGTGGCTTTTCAGGCTTTCAATGGATCTTGCTACTAGTATGTTTATAACAGGCTGAATATCTTTCCTATTCTTTCACACATCAATTGAAGGAGACAAGATTTTCAAATACTATAGCAAAAGCAGTTCAGGACCAAGTTCAATGTCACCACAGACACATCAGTACTGCCCTGAGTTTCAGAGAGGCTTAATATGAGTAAATGTAAGTCCTCACTACTAGGTAACTTGGAGATGAAAGGCCTGCAAATTACCTGGAACAACAGGAAAAGCAAAGTAAACTTCTTTTGGCTATTTATTATTCCTATGGTTGTTCTTTGAAGAAAAACATTTTAGCAATAGTCCGAGCACCAGTCATGTAGATGAAAATATATTCTTACTGCAAATGCCATGGAAGCTCTTATCCAAACAGTGTGCAAGGTAAAAGATATTCCTTTTCCAGACACACTTTTTTATTCCCACAGGCTAATCATAAGTGATCACTGCAAGATACAAACCACAGTCTGAGGTTTTTGGGGAATGATTCCCAACAGAATAGGTAGTTTATTTCTGGCTAGAGCTCATTTTTATTTTTCCAGCAGTGGTTAGTTCCACCTCAGGTATTTTTTTCAGAGTGCAGCCAGAGCCAACATGCACATCCATGGTGGCATCTCCCCAATTAATGTGGTCAGGCGGAGAACTAGTCACCTCATGCTTCCCTTTAAGTCAGAGGAGAGAAACTGGCACTTCTAGGGTGTGATGCATGTAATCCTAAAGCAGGTATCTAAGACAGATCAAATGAATTGCCTTTTTTTTTTTTTCCTTCTCGCTCTCTCTCCACTGGTTATACGGGGAGCCTTGGAGATCTGCACTGGATACATCAGAAGCTGGGTGAGGTGGATCTCCTCTCCCAGAGACCGATAAGTTGGAAATTAGTGAAGGTTTTATCTTTACCAGTAAGTGTTATGACTGTCCCAGTTACCTCTCCTTTTGGTAATAGTGGATATATACACATTTTAGAACATCAGTACTTCCAACATTTCAACAAAGCAAAGAAACAGTATGACTTAGTCCTTGGAACACATTTTACGTATACAGATTCAAACTACATCACTGCAGTCCCTTTCCACAGAACCCACAGGCCCTGAGTGCATGTGCTGAACCTGATGCATATGAGAGTTGATGCCTCTCACAAATGCAGTTTATGACCTTTGCTTTACCTGCGTCTCTGCTGCCCCTGGAGTCATGGAACTCTCTGACGCGTTAAAGTGGCACTAAAGCTAATGAAATTCTGTAGACAGGCTGGGCCAACTCCTTCTTCTCCTACTTAGATCAGCAGTTCCCATTTTTGCTATTGTGTCAAATTCATCTCTGGTATTACTCCACTGATTTCACTAGTGATAAAAAGATTGCATGAGCAAGGCAAACAGGGTATGCCTGTTATGTTAATTATAATCCCATTCCTTTGTGGTGCTGCACAAGACAGCCATGACAAAGTCCAGAAGAAGTTAATTTCTGTACTGTCAGAAACCATTTAAAGGAAAGAATGGAGTTTATAGCCAAGCTTTCAGAATTTTTCAACACATTTTAATTTCATGTCCAACTCTCATTTCATTACCCAGCAGATGCAGATTCTTCTCTACGTGCAGCGCTGACTGAAACAGAAGTTCTTCACGATTTTCAATAGAGGATTCTGCTTCTAAATGACTTTTTAACCAACAGGCATACTCTTCCTTGCTGAGAACCTATTTAAAAGAGGATGTGAGGGCACATTCAAAATGATGCAGAAGCATTCATATTTTATTGCATAAAATGAAAAAAAGTTATAAATCAAGAACAATATATTAATAAATGCCTTCAGTAATCTTTGTCAAGGCTCTCCATAAAAGCAAACTAAGAGCATGCATTTACTTACTCTTTTTGCAATACACAGGGTCCGCAGCCCATCTACAGCATACAGATTAAGGTAATTCTGGGTTTTGCTTTGGATTTTTTTTTGATGTTTGCCCTGAGGGTCACCTAAATAAGAATAAAAGAAGAAATTAGTGATTGAAAAATAACAGCAGCTGAATGGCCTCAGAGAATAAAACTGTGCCTATGGTACTCTCTGTACCGGTGCTTTAAAACTGATACTTTTAAAGAGCTGCAGATGTCTCCTGGGAAACTTTCAAGTAAAACATTCCATTTAGAAAAGAAACCCTTTTCTACTGTCTTTTCTTTCTTCTTTATTCAAAAGTCACCATGCACATGTGTTAAGAAGACCTTTTATTCCTAAGTATGTTTGCCCTGAGTACTTTGGGAAATCATTATTAATCTCCACAGCAAACAATCATGTGAGAAAGAGAAGTACAATTTCAAATGTATTATTAGCAAACGCTTCTGTACATATTATTATGTGTAGAAAAATGACACTTATTTTAAAATAGCACTTAGTTTTCCACCAAGGTTAAGACCTTTCTAAAAAGAACCAGAAAAGTGCTCAGTTTTGTATATCTAAGTATAGGAAGGTACTACTGTTACTAAATCCTTGTTTCCTTTTACTCATTCACCTATGGGACTGAGTCAATAAAAGAAGATCTGGGTCTGACTTTGATTTCATTTATAACAGAATTTACACTTATGCAGACCTGACAATTAATTTCTACTTTGAATGCAATAGCACAACTTCCACTTAGCTTTACTCCTCACTTAAAGCCATGTGTAAGAACTCAAAATCAGGACTGAGGTTCTGTTTCTTTTCCCTCTTTAGCTGGGATTTGTTCACTGTGCTCACACTGTGATCGAGAAAGATTAATGCATATGATGGTATCACATTTTGTTCCATCTCATTACCTGAAATGAGGTCTTTGAAAGTTTAAAAAAGGTGATATGTATCTTTTTTATCATCTAGGATCAAGATAGATTCATGTATAATGTACTGTTGTAGCAATCTTCAGCAATATGAATTACAATGTTAGCATTAAAGGAAACTTACAGGTTTTTAAATTGAAACTATTGAGTGAGAATGACTGGTACCTTCAGGCAATTTTCCCAATCTCCTGATGTCATCCAAAATAATTTTTTTAAGAAGTCTGCATGTTTTGGGGGGTTTGCAGAATCACTTCAGGATTCTAATTTTGTTATTAGAGCTGTTCCTTAACACAGTATTAGTGTTACTGGTACTTGTGCAATAACCAGTCACAGAGTTAGGTGGATGCCACTCACCACCAGGAGTCTGAACACTTGAAGAGGCCTAACACAGGTAATCTGAGTTGACCATTGGATGTGTCCACCTCTCTCAACTGACTGTACTGGGAACCTATGGTCACTATGCCCCTACCTTATGCAGTTAATTCAGGTATCTAATTAGATGATAGGAGTATCTTCTTGTTTTCAATTCCCATGTTCCCAGTGTGCATTCATATTCAATTTGAGCTTGCTAAGTGGGACTATGTATATACACGTCTACCTGTCTATCTATAAACACAGACATATTCAGCACTTTCATACTTACACAGAGGTACAGTGCCTACATGGCCCTTTAGAGACTCCAATACAAACTTTTAGAAATACTGATATTGCTGGAAGGTAGGAGTTGGGAATTTGGAATCCCAGTAGTCTAGTTTTTGGTCCTGTTATCTCAACCACCTATCAGCACATTTTACTCATTATATAGCTGTTTTCTCACCTTTAAAGACAGTCCCATCCTCTCTAGGTCTGTAAAGCTGGGAGTGTACACACTCAACTGTTCCTAAAGAACTACATAAAGATTGCTGAAGGTATTTCATGAGTTCCTTCATTTCAGTTCCATCTCTAATTAAGGTCCTGTGTTGAACACTGTAGAAATACTCTGGTGGGCTTGTCTATCTACTAATCCTATCTGTGCTATTGGTATAGATTTTTTTCACGAGGACAATACAGATATACTATTCCGGAAGAACATCCTTGTGAATATTAATTATTTGCAATTGGAGAGCCATTTCTTACACTGTGGCTTGTTCTCCTACACACCCACCCCACCAGATTCCTTCAGAAATTATTATAACAGCTCACAATCAGATTCAGCTGCAACAAGCAGTAGAAATATGCATATTCTAAACTGGCAACCTCATACAGTTACAGATAGCTTCTTTTCTATTTGCGCATAATAGTCTTTTTTGGCATATGTGACTTGGCTGTGTGATACAAGAAATGTTTTTCTGGGAGAAGTACTGCAGCAAACCTATTCTTAGAGACTTCTTGTGTTAGTGAGTCAGCTTTTTTAAACTTTAAAAAATAAAGTAGACAAGCACTGTTCCTAATTTATTGTGAAAAGTTACTATTCTAGAGAGAAATGGCATATTTCTTGCACATCCCACGTGAAATTACCTTATGGGAGCGGCCATTCCAGTCATTCACTGATTTCAATTAGTGCAAACTTGAACAGCTGCTTAAAAACACCAAAAGCTTTTCTATCACTTTAAGGTTAAGTGATATTATTAACTAGATCTGTCTGAATACCACGGGCACTAATGCAGTGCTCATAATGTGAAATGTTTATACTGCCTTCAATGTACGAAGGCAGTAACTCTCTCCAAGTAGAGAGGTACACAACCTTTTCCATGTGAATTCTCAATTCCAGCATGAAAGACTGCATCTCCCTTCTCCATCAGCATACCAACGGGGGCTAAAACTTTTTTAGCTCTTCATATTCCTCATCAGTCTTACTATGTAATTCATCTTGTGCTCAGAAGTTAAAAGGGGGAAGGAAAGAAATCTCTTGCGGCCAAAATCCAGTTGTTGAGATTCTTTTTAGTTGGGATGCAGTTTTCTTTGCCTAGCAGTGTGACCACATGCACTATAAAAGTGAAAATAAGTAAACAAATTACAGAAGAATGATAGAGAGCTAGTAGGATTCTGCTTGCTCCATTTCCTTCCAAAATCATAAATTTTAGAAAGGCAGCCCAGTCATTGTTTTCTCAATGACTTATGCTCACAGTTCCTGTGTGAGTTGGTTATTGACTCGAACAGTAACTTTCTTATCTATGATCCACAAGGTGACTGTTGAGACAAAGTAAAAACAATACACACTCGGGAATCATTTCAAGTCTTTTGAAAGTATTTGCATGCTATCAGAAAATGTCAGGTTTCACAGTCTCAGCTAGATATAGTTGAGACTATAGATATGCAGAAGAAATTGAGTGAATTCCGAAACTCCAAGTTTTGAAGCTCACTGGTGATTTACATTTCTTCTTACACATTTCATGATTACTGGAGAACAGAATGAAACCACTGACAGATCCAGCAATATATACAATTTTCATAGCATAGATCTACTGAGACTCCCTCTCCCTGTATACAGCCCTATACTGGGAAAAAGGTGCAACTGTCTCAGGAACTGACAAAATATCCACTGAAGTTAGGATACTCCAGGCAAAGGCCATGAATTCGTTGTCACAAGTGAAGCTGTTCAAGAGGAATGTCAAATGTTCCTTAGATGAATCAGTTGAAACTTACAGAATTACTAAAGCCAGCAGTGGATTAGAGGGCTCAAAAGAAAGGGAAATTACTTACCAAGTTTCAGTGACTGCACTTTACATTGTTTGGAAAAGCAAAATATACTAAAACTGGTAGTTCAATTTGGGCTAAAAACACTTTAAAATGCACCATTCTAAAGTCACATTTAATTCACTTGCCTGTAAAGATGGTGGAAGATCACTCTATTTGCCCAGCAATGGAATTTACTCACTGCTAACAATGACCTTTAGGAACACTGCTCTTCTTCTCTGACATATACCGCCTTATGTTGCAACGTTGCAGTTTTGGGGGTCTAACTGGCCTTGTTCCTTTTACTCAAGCGAGTCCTAGACTCATCTTGGAATTTGCCTGAAAATTTCTCAATCCATTGTATCTACTGTGAATGAACACAGCAGCTTTAAACATAGACTGTTTTATTTTTTGTTTCAAGGTGGTGACAGTGTATGTGAGACTCATCATAAAATCACATTTTTGTTTTTCTTCTTGTAATGCTCAGTAGGGCTTTTTATATAATTCTAATAACTCATTTCCAAACATTATTTTCCAGGTATGTTATTAGTAAGTCTTCCCAGTATTCTGTTAGTACTTTGGAGGCAAACAAGTTACCACAGATGCTCTATGTACCTCTGTGATATCAGATCTTTACCAGAATATTATTCATGAATACTTTGTTGTTAGTTAAGGACAAGTTGTTCTTAATTTTTTGGCTCTGCTTTGACTCATGTGGCTGTAAACACAAAACTAATGCCAACATTTTTCTGCAGTTCATTAAACTAAAATTACACAGTATAAGCCTTTCACCATTGTTTACTCCAACTAATGTAAAAGTAACCACAAAGTCAATGCATGAGGGACACAAGGGAAGTACCTCTAGCACATTAGGTTTCTGTCCATTCACTCTGGGATAACCTTTAAACACTGGTTAGCTTCAGTGTTGAACATGCAGTAAATTAGATGCAAACTGATTCATGCAAACTGAAACCTCTGTGTCTCCCACAAATTCTGAAAGCTTACAGAGTTTTTCTTGAATCCAACTGATTACAATTAGCAGCTATGTAAAGTTGCCTCTGTTTAATGCAACATTTGAGTGCCGAGCACTTTGGAAAAGTACTCCATGATCGCAGCTTCATGTCTATTCCCTGCTTGTCAACTACATATTTGTAGCAAAGATTTCTAGTCTAAATAGTATCTCTCCTTCTTATTTTGCCACAACCTTTCTGTTCTGATGGCTGACTGATTCACAGTGTCCTTTAGCATCATAGTCAAACCAATACAGAAGTGTTGATTTATGCAAACATATTGCAACAAAAGGAGGTTAAGATTCACAAATGAAACAGAGGTACTACAGTAAGAAGTACTTGGATTTCATATAAAATATTGAAATAGCCAAGCACTGCCAGGCAAATTTTCCTGAAGAAATGTAAATTGCTTTGGCAAAGTCTCAAAACATTCCTTCAAAATAAAGTTTGCCAGTAGAAGATCTTGTACAGAAATTAATTTAACTCATTCTTGTAAGGTAAAGAAGCAGCAATCTGTTATAGGAAATTTGCTATAATAACAAAGTATTATTAAAAAACAGAGGTGGCTGCCATTCTGTCATTCCCTGTACTCACAAACCAAGCAGGCAGGTCTGCTTGCTAGAGGAGTGCCATAAAACACGATGAGTGGGATACGCAAGAAAGCATAACTAGAACCCCCCACCTCCTCCAAGCTAAGTAAGCAGTGTACCTGAAGAACAGGGTAGAAGAAGATCCATAATAACTGAATCTGCTCCTTTAGTGTAAACAATTATCTCATCTGTGAGGGGATGTCTGACCACTACTGACATCCTCTTCCTGATGGAATCAAAGCCCAACGTATGCAATACTTCAAAGTTCAGTGTTCCCAGGTGAGGTAGCTCCACTGATACCTGGTCAGACAGCCTTTCAACCAGGGAACAATTATATGCCCTTGCTGCATAGACAAGAGCAGCTTCGTCTGGACTCTCTGCTTCATAACGGAGTTCTCCTTCCTCAGGTCCACTCCCTACAGCTGTCCTGCCTTGCTGTGGGCTGTAGCCGTTGTTATTCATCTGTGCAGAGTATGCCAGCTTCTCTTCCAGTTTTAATAAAGTGCTCTCAGTAGGTGTAGATGAAAGAACACTTAAACCAAATCTGTGCACTGATTTACTGGTAGCTAGACTAGATGAACTGCTGCTGTTAGATCCAGAGGTCAAGCGGCTTGGAGTGAATCTTCGGATGAAGTCTTCTATGGTTTTTACTGGAGATTTTAGTTCAAATCGATCTCTAACCTTGAGAAGTAAGAAAGAAACCAATGAACAAAACCCAAAGAAAAGCTGTAAAATAACTCAGACATTTATAGTCAACCTAAGTAACTCAAACTAGAAAAGAACATTTCTTTTAGAGCAAAAAGTAATGTCATTTGTATTTTGAGACAGAAGAGTAAATGGACAGATCTGACTCAGTAGCAAAAAAAAATTACTAGAACTTGAGAACTGTACCACTGTCGGCCTTTTCTTCTGTGTGAAAGCATGTACATTTTTGTTAAAAACATTTTTTTCTTCTTTGATCTCATCAGATATGACCAATTGACAGACTATCAACATTGGACCACCACTAGCAGTGCATACTAAAAGCTATTGTTAGTAGGAAACTGGCATTCTTTGTGTATATTCAGTGAAGGTAGTAAAAAAATGTTGATGCAACAGTCTTCTATTGAAAAGTGTGGTACCAGAAATGTTTTATGAGAATGTGCCAATGTCAATAACATTTTCAATAGAAACATGTTGAAATAAACAATTTCCACTCTCTTCTTTTTAGTGTCAAAGCATTCTGTTTCAGTTTTATCACTTATCTCAGTTTACTTAGGTCTTTTATACAGATACAATGTTAGTAATTGTAATAACATATTCATTGTAATATATATTAAATTATTTTATAACAGTTTAGCATTCCTGAAACAGCAAAATTCAGCATTCTCCAAATGTTTCCCTGGCGCAAAAACATGTCATTTTGCAGACTAGTTCAGTTTTTATTACAATTTGGAACAGAAACAAATCTCAGAATTTCCTCCAGAATGGAAATTCCAGCTGCTGGCTAGCTTTAATACTACATTCCATTATTGTTTTGTCTTACAGATCATCTTTGGGGGATTGCTTTGTTGAAATTCTCATTCATCAGTGACACTGTTTCAGGCTGATCATTATTTCTCATAATCAGCTTAAGATGCATTTTTTACACAACTTGAAAGATTTAAGCAATGTGTTTCAAGCATTTTCTCTTAAAATTTTTTAAAAAGTCTGAGCCTTTTTAAAAATTAAATCCATATACACAAAATATTTACAGACAGCTTATACTCTTGTCTTTCCTGGAAAGTCTTGCACATTTACAAATTCATTTACATACACACACACACATATAAATTTAATAAGTGAATAAGTTACAGTATAAGAACTCAGGCAAGCTTCAAAAGTATCTTGAAATTGTAGATGAAACCATACCTCAAAGATAAATGAAACAACTGAAATACTCCATTTAGCTAATGCTTGAGTAAATCCACTCATTCATGTAGTGGTACAAAGAGTTGTCTCATGATTACCTCTGTTTCTCATTAGAACAGAGGTTTTTCACTTCCTCAATTTATGAGATAAATTAGTATCAATACAAAGGAGACTTAAACTCTATTTTGCTTTTTCTTTAACTTACCTTCTGTCGGGGCTGGTTTGGTGCAGTAACCACAACTGTATTACATATAGTCAAAGCTACGAAGAAGTCAAAAATGTCACACAGTTCAGGGCTCAGGTGGGATAATGGCTGTTCGTGGCTCCTCATGATCTCCAGATGCTTTGCACATTCATTCACCTTTTCTAACAGGTTAGGGTCAGGTGTGATGTCCTTTTCCTAGTAATAAAAAGCAGTAATTAATATCCGTGATTCTGCAGATTTCCAAAGCAGCATCCAGTGTCAATATTAAAGAGCATTATGGTGGCCTTATACTGCAGTGGACACTTTTCAACCCTCTCCTCTTTCTCTTTCTCCCATCTGTCAGCTCAGCAGGGACAACAGGGCCCAGAAGGAGTTGTTTAACTTCAGCTTATATGGTGCATGACTACAGTAGAGTCTCTGAGACATCAGTGTTGTTTCTTGTCCAAGCCCTGCAGGTGAGGCATTGATTATCTCCTAAACTCAGAGAAGACCCAACACTCAGAGCCACAGTTTATAGCAATGGAGGGGAAAAAAATGCTTGTCCTGGGCAACAGAAGTGCAAAATGAGCAGCAGCCACAGAAACTCCAGTGTGACTGGCGCGAAAACAAGTTGCTGCAGAACAGAATCTGGTGCAAATGTGTGCAGCCCTAAGAAAAAAGGCAGGAGAGAATGCAGCCTGGGCACTGGGGAATACGTTGAACCACTTCAGACTGCCTTCATGGTACAGCTGAAGCTGGGGACAATACGGTGGGAGACCATGCCACGCATGCAAAGATGGGGTACAAAGTTACTGAACAAAAATACTGGCTTGGCTGCTGAAGAGCTTTACATACAGCTTGGTATGGTGAAGGGAAGCCACAGTTTCATTTTGTAACCTGACTGGATGCTGGGTTGTTTCCCCTGCACTCTACAGGCCCTGTCAGCGACCAAAGACAGTTGGTGGAGAGGACTGTGACACACTCATTCTGGATAAAAAATAGTTAATAATAAGCCTATTAATGGAAATGGAAATGTGAATAACTGTGTTATCAACTTTTTCACTACTGATAATTATAACTGCAATTTTCATCCAATTTGGGGGTAGCAGATAGGAAAAGAGTTATATACTAATATTCCTCCCTTTCGCCTGTCTGATTCAAGACATTCATTAGCTATTACTAAAGGTGTTACACTACAGAGACTAAGAGTGTGGAAAGACTGAACACCAATGACATTCAAAGCTTGGTCTTATATCAGCACAGAAAAATGAAACCATCTTGGACTGTTTGTTAGAAAACAAAAACTATCCACACATTTGAGAGTAGTTCATGTGGTTTTTATATTGAAACACAGAGCACTTTCAATTCTATTTCGTCAGTATTTTCCACTATTCTGTCTATTTCTTGTCAGAGCAAACTCAGGTATTTCTCACTATACAGGGATGCTAGGATAGAGAAAGTGTTTTAAAAGACAAACAGACCTAAGGCTCTTTCTTCAGAAAAATTTTATTTTGATTTTATTTGCTCATGATCAGCAGCTAATGAATCTGCCCAAACACAGGACTTCATGTGTAAAGAATACAGATTCAAATTTTACCAAAAGAGCTTACTCTTGACTGAAAGCAAAAGTTCCACCAGTGCAAACAGCATCTTTCTCTGTCTATATTTGCGAATTACTTTGAGGGTGAATTTGTATCAACAGTGCATCAGTGCAAATTCTCCACGTAGACAAAATCTAGATTCTCTGCTCCATTATTACCATTCAGATCATGTAAAACAGAAGTACAATAGTGTAAAATAAATTAACCAAAGGAAAGTTGTAAGGACATCACCTCCAAAATTTTTGAAATGTAAAGGTTTTTCTTTTTTTAAATACAACCCATGAACTCCACTAATATTTTTGAGTCACACTGAAAGTGACGTTATAATGTATGTCTGTAATGTCTGAGAATCGGAATATCACAGTGTATAATACAGCACTCTGACAAAACCTCTGACAAAAATGAAAAGAAGCACACACAGAGCAATTAGAATCCTAGATTTCAAACCTTACGCTACCCTCATCTTCTGTAAATAAAGGGAAGGGAAACATTTTCAGAATGAAGGTATACCAAAACCAAAGATTTCAAGTTATCTTTAGCTTTAGCTTCTTCCTAAAGAGAAGGTATTTAGATAAGATCTATGCCTACATTTGGTTGTCTTTGTACAAACAACTGTGACTACAGAGGAAAAAATGTCAAGAAGATGAAATCTATGAGAGGTACACAGTGTGCTACAGATATCTTTATCTTTCCCTTTTCAGGACATTGTTCTATTAAAAGATACAGGACGTTGTGCATTTATTTCTCATGACTTACCATTGGGCTACTGAACGCAGTATGCTTCGAGAGTATGCTTGCTCTTTTTGCTTCAGCTCTGCTGCCAGTGCGTCGGTGAGTTTTGGTACTCTGGCTTCTGTGGACTACTTTAATGCTCTGATGGCTGCAGATACTATCACGCTGTGATAAAGTTCCTCCTTTGGGAGCTGCTTCCTCTTCCTCTGAATCAGGTTCTTGGTACATTGCTAAGCGTCTGGCTATCAGTTAAAATACAGAGGGAGAAATGTTGCATATGTTAAATGTGGCGGAGAAAGAGGGAAAGGTGCATGGCGACTTTTTTAAAGTGACCTGGTTTTAGTAATATACTGTGCTTTCATGATAAGAATGAATGATTCCATTATCAGGGGATAAAAAGTCTAGTCTTAATTGAATGGTAATATCTAAAGGCTGATGCAGATAATATAATTAGAAAGATAACACTGCCTCCCTCATCATCACACTCTCTCTGAAAGGCAGTTAGACTCGGTGGTAACTCACTGTATCCCTGAAGCCTATTTCATAGCCCAGCTTGACGAAACCAACCAAATAATTTGGTCTTTACTTGCAGTCTGAGAAGGAAATAAACAATCCAAAAACTTTCTTGTCCTTTCCAACAAAATATGGACATTTCATAAGAAGTACTTTTCAGCAAAGATGTCATATGACATCTATCCAGTACCAGTTAACTGACATACGAATTGTCTTGCATTTATCTCCAGAACATACTTACAGAGCATTACTGCCCTTATTTTACATACAGAGATGAGGTACAAACAGAGTAAAAGCCTGGCTCAAGGTCAGGGCCACCTGTTGCAGAATGGAGACTTAAACCCAGGTTCCTGACTCCTAGTCTACTGCTAAGATAACCCTGGAATCTATCCTCTCCTCTTTGGACAGGATTATAGGCAGAATAATGCAGCCTGTGATATTCAAAATTACTGTATCTTCAACTGTTAAAACACTTGTTACCATTATTATCTGCTGCACTGAGCAATACCAAATGTACACAGAATGAAACAGCTTTATAGTTTTCCAAATGAAAAATTTTAAACAAATACATTACTATTTGAGTAACTAACTACAAGAATTAATGTTAGAAACCAATGCTAGCGATTTAATATACAGAAGATATAAATGAAACAGAAAGAAAAGGTGTAAAACAGCCATAGAATCCAGCCCACCTAATGACAGGTTCCATTTAGTTCTAACTGATCTGTAGCATATTTTTTCATTCCCAAAAGATCATGGACATTTAATAATTTGGGTTATTCATTAGACAGGCACTCATCACTTTAACAGGTATTTATTAATTCCTTCATTAGGTATTCACTGAAAAGTTTTTCATTATACTCTCAAAATAATGCATATTATGCAGATATTCAGTATAAGTTACATACTCATGGCTCTGCTTTGTTTTGGTTCTCTGGTGTAACAAATTGGATTTTCCTAATGTCAAATGATAAATCACTAGCATGTAAGTTAATTATCCAGGCATTAAAAAAAAAAAAGTACATGAAGATTTTTCTATCAAAATATTCCCTGAGAAAAATCTTGCATTACATACAGTGAATTCAGCATGGGATCACTTTTAATGTGGCTAGTTTTACAATCAAACAAAAATCCATCCTCCTCATCCACTGTAATTTTCAATCATGCTTTAGCTGTCAGAAAGCAGTCAAACCCCAAACAGTATATGGCGATGGTCTATCACTACAGCATCGTATGTCAGAGTTTTTTTCAATTCCATTTGGAATGTATATAGGCTGTGTCTGAAATGTGGAGGCTGGCAGAGCTTCCCTGTTCCTGGCTGTGAATATACATACACCCAGGCATTGCTCCAACCGCATGCCAGGAGCAGGCTTGGATATGCAACATCCTCCACTGCACTCTGGCTTGCACTGGAAGAAAATTCAGGCCAAGCAGGTAGAAAGAGCTGTAGTGTGTTTGTAGACATGGAGAACAAAGCCTGCCCCATAGTTTAGACACAGCTATGCAGTCCAGATCTTGAGGTGGATATAGACTAACTGTGGGTGACTCTGGAGTTTCTTTCATTAGCATTATTGGGTGTGATTCATGCGCCTCTGTGTTATGTGATGGGATAGAAATTGAGCAATGGCATATCCCGCACAGTGAGGTGCAGCTGCACAGTGAGCCCCACAGCTGCAAATGGAACAGCACAGCACTGTCTGCTTCTCCTCCTTTCAATGCCCACCTCATCCTTTGATGCAGGTGACCAAACCTACAAGATATCTCAGAAAGTTAGGGCGGTCAGTGGTCTCCTTGACACTTCTGTTGTACATTAATGAGGTGAAAGGAAATAAAGGTCACTTTACCCACACAGGCTGCTTCCTGCAACTTGGTGCACACACCTTGAGAAAGCAAAGGTCCAGCCTGTCCTATCATTCTTGCTCACTCATTCTTACCTTCTGGTCTGTAAGCCTCTATGCAATTTCCCAGTGGAAGTGGAGATCCCTATATTGTGAGTTTAATGCAACTGATCATAGGTTTGCCTCCGTCAGCAGAAGTCTACACAGAGGGCCAGAAGTGATCTGCAGTGTGCCCATAAGCCCTGTCCAGGCCCTTGATCCCATTGCTGCTGTCTGAGTCCCTTCTGGGAGAAGGTCAGGCTGCTCACCATTCCCCTCCAGCATCCAAGTTCCTGGACATCCAAAGGAAACCCAGGTATGTGAGGAAGGAAGGAGCCATGTGGAAACCTTGGCAAGCCCTCCTAAGGGGACGACTGAAGTACCAGAACTGAGCGGCACACTGAAGGATGTATGTCCTTCTCTGCACTAAGGAGGTAAGATGGAGTGTGCATCCTCAAACGCAGCCTAGCCTGCGGAGGACAGTCCCTAGCCTGACACTGCAAGCTCAGCCTTAACTACTTTTTGCAGGCTCCTAGCTGCATTCTGCAAAGCCCAGGCTGAAAATCATTGCTCAGGATGACATACCAGTGAGGCCTTTTGCATATTTACCACCTTACTTGAATTCTTTTAAATTGATCATAAGAAGCACATTTCAATGCCTGATCTTGACTGAAGTTCTTAGTGGCAAGTCCCATCTAAAGGAGAGTTGGTGGGGTCTGCGGACACTCAGCCTCTCTCAGAAAAGGTATAAGATTGGGTGTGCTGCAGGAATAATCTTCCTTACTCTGAATGGTGTGCATTTGAAAGGCAGACTGACAGAATGCTGCACTCCTTGCAATAACAGGAATATTCTTTGACAGGGAAAGGACTAGGTGCAATTATTCTTTTCAGCTTTTGCAAAATGCACTACCCAGTTCATCAACTCCTTTCCAAGAAGAGCTGTTAATAAAAGGGCACATGTTTTTGGGTGATTGCCTGCCTTGCTAAGTCTTTCCAAATGAATATGATCTTTCACAATCAGACTTAATTTAAGCTTCTGCTCTGAAAATATATCTTGAAATGCATGACTCCGGAGATTCTGAGCTAATTATTATTTTACTCCAAATATATAAACTTTAAGGCTAAAAATATAATGCATTTCATGCACAAAATACCAGTTATGCTTGCATACCTTATCTCTGTGTTCTTCACTGCTTTCTTCTTATATCACATCTAAAAATACTTGGTTTATTCAGCATAGCAAAAGCTGTTTCCTAAGACAGCACTCAGTTTATTTATTAATATTGTACCAATAGGGCAGTCCTCCCTAGTCTGCCTATGTGATATTAGCTATCTCTTGTTCTCTATACAGATTTCCTTTGTAGCTCATTCATTTAATTGTTGCTGCCACTGAGAAAAAGAGAAAAAGGGAAAGTAGATACAAGACAAAAATTTGAAATCTTTACACTAGAATCTTATTCTACAAAGACACATGTACTTCTTTTGTTATGAATGGTGCAATTTCAGTTTTATACCAAGGTAAGCTTAATATAAAAACCAGGCCTTTGCACTTTTCAACAATTTCTGAAGTGCAGTCATATATTACGCAGCAAGAACTAAGAAGTTTGAAGAAATAATGAAATGATTCCATCGTTATGTTATGGCTAAGGTTCATAATGCTTCAGCTGTGCAAAGCACGCTTCTTTGGGAACATTAAGTTCTCTCCACCCACTCAGCCCTCTCAAATTCAGAACCTTTTCCTATGAACATTATAACCTGAAAGATATTGTTGTAGGATGCTTTTCAGTTTCAGCACTGAAAATTGATGGCCTCGATCTTTTGTCTGATAGACTTTTTTATTAAGGGTAAAGACACAAACAACTTTTACAAACACAGCAATGCAATTCATGAAAGTCAAATTTCACAGTCTACAGTTCATGTTATATTTTTAGCACAAAAGAATTTCCTCCAAGCAGAATAGAGCTCCAGACCCCCTAAACAAGAATAAATCAGCTGTCCATGTGTGGGCCAGGGATGATTCCATTTGGTCCCAAATCATTTTAATAAGGCTGTTATCATGAAATTATTGTGAAGTTAAGTCTCGTGTGTATAGCAGTACCTACTCACATCACCTTATTTCCTTATTATTTTATGAGTGCAAGCTTATTCCACTTTGAAGTGCACTCTAATGCCTATGCAAAGAGTCAGTGAAGTAGACAGAGTGCTATAAATTTGTAAGAGTGAGCCAATGCAACCAAACATACTTTGCAAGAACATCTCCATAAGGACTAGTCTTGAGATTAGGAAACACCATTATTTTGCTTCCTCATCCCTTCTGTCATCCCCCAGGGCCTAAGGAGAATAATCCTACATCTCTCATTAAGAACTCTTTACTCCCCTTAGAAATGGAAATTATTCCTATTCCAGAAAATTTCCAGAGCAATTGTGTTGTAGGTAAAATGAAAGTATTAATTGTCTCAAAATATGCCCATGATGAGTTATTCTGTATTCCACAGGAGTTTAAAATCTAGCACTTTCCATGTACTTAGTTCTACATTTGCTGGCATTGATTCTCTCCTCAGTGACCAATTAAAATTTTTCAGAAAGCAATAACAAATTAAAAGAGAAACTACAAATAAGCTACTCAGAGTGCCTGAAGTACCCAGCCCTACTAAAGTTTTGATCTTTCAAAGTTTGATCTTTCTGGGGAAGGCCTAAATGGACTCTCCGGATACCTGAAGGTTGTCAACTTGTAAAGATAAGGCAGATGAGGAGTCCCTTTGTAAGCAACAGCCATATTTAGAGAAAAGGTTTAATTGATTTTTATGCTTTTAATTTTTTTAATAAAGCCAATTTTCCAACATGGCTGAAACGTGCAATCTATGTCTCCTGATTGCATACAAAAGAAATAGGAAAGTTCCATCACAAAACTGTTCCCCAAACGAAGAACTAGATCTTCTCATATAATGCACTTTCCCATGAAAAGTAGTTGCTAGCCAATCTTCACCAAGAAAAATAGAGAGGACAGCAAAAGATCTCTTGTTTCCCAAATGCAGTAACTAAGAAACTTGGCTAGCCAAGAGAAGATTGCTGGGGTTTTCACCATCTTCTTCTCCCTCCCCTGCCCACCCCAACCTCTCTTATTTTATGTTGTCCAGAGAGTTTTTTCACAGTCATTGGAAGGAAGGGGGAGGAATGCAAAGAATGAAGAATTCAGCTTTTTCAGATTTGTGTGGCTGCATTCATGGAATGACAACTCGCGTTCAGTCAGAACTTCCATACAAGGGAAGGCGAAAACTAGAAAAACAGAGACCACATCCATGGGCAAGAGTGCTTTAATTTAGCATTTGGAAAACATCAAGGACAAATGTCAGGCCAAGAGCATCTGGTTGTTGCTAAATCATATAACGACTTTCAAAAGCATAGTCAGCTTTTGGGTATCTACTACCTCTGGGATCAGCAGATAAACTTGGGGCATGGCCAATTTCAAGTACTGTTAGAAGTTGGCTACTAGCCTGAAGAGAAGACACGTGGTATGGCAACACAATTTTAAATATATGGTAGCAGCTCCCTCTTCTTTGGGGCTACCATTCTTTTGGTTTAGGAGGATGGACTGATTAGAAGAATAATTTTTTGTGGTGTGTTGCACACCTTTGCAATATCATCTTATTATGGAAACACATAACAAGATGATAGTTTCAGGAAATAACATATGGATACAACTCTATCTATTTCTGCGTTTTAACCAGAGTATACTGCCAAAGGATATTCCATAAATGACCATAGCATTTATGAATGGGACAATCATTCTTCTATTTGGAATGTTCCATGACATTCCTGAATCCTGAACTAACACACTCCAAATCAGGAAGAGCCTTGGAAGGAAACAACGGAACAAATTTAAGAAAACCTGTGCCACAAATATGAAGCGGGAATTCTTCCCACCTGTCTTTAGACTTCTAAAACACAGAGAAAAAGACATGTATTAGATAACAAATGTAGTTGTTTAAAACAGGTCTGATGAACTGCATCCTACAAATGCTTAATTTTCTCCATTAACTAGATGTTAATCACTAGGTGACTATCTTAAATATAGGTATCTAAAATTAGTAACAAGAATCCCATGCCTATCAACATGGTATTCACAGGGCCAAAACTGACAGGGCAGACTCCTGTAGTTTGATCCTAATCAATTTATAATCCATCACCAAGATATTATAGGTAACCTCAACAATGATGAATATTTGATATAGCTTGCATCATGGAACAAACTGGATGAGAAAAGTGCTGAGTACACTTACACCCTCCCTCACAGCCTTCAGAAGTGTTTCTGGATTCCTTCTTGGTGCTAAGCTCTCAAATAGCAGTATCCATGCGTAATACTTTGTACTATCTCCAATTGGCCAGGAGATTCTGTCCGAGGCTGGTGGAACTTATTGGCCTCCATTATTCATGCCTTTGTCACCTCTTGTCTAGACTAAAACAATGCAATATTCCTGGGCATAGCGCCATCAGCCCCATAAGAAACTTAGAGCTAATACAGAATTCTGCAGCAAAATGCTTTCTCCAGCAAATTCATAAAATTCTTCCCTTGTTCCCTATACTACCTATCCATAAAGTGTTGAGTCTAGTTCAACGTTTCAGTTTTTATTTTAGGAGCATTTAATAGCTTCAGCCATGCATAAGGACCATGTAAGTCTCTGTGATGAAAACTATGATTAACATGTCCACTTTTAATGAAAAACAGAACTCTCCCTCATAATCATAAAGCTCATCTGCAGAGCTTTTTTAGGCAACTTACATGACTTTGTGGATCAAATTTCTAAGGAAAGTATGGACAGCCAGAAGCCCCCAAGACTCAAGAACAAGGCATATCTCCTCAAATATGCCAACCCTAAAAAAACACAGTATAGCACATGCCTTTTAAATATCCCCCAAACCCAAACAAACTGCACACTGCACTTGCAAAATTCCCACATGAGAAGAGGAAGAAGGGGAAAGAACAGACTATGCATGATGTTATGCATGTTGCTCAGTGCACTGGTGGAAGGCACTCAGATATGATGATGATCACTGTGGTATAATAATCCCTGTAGAACAGAACAGAATGGGACAGCACCAGTGGACAAATTTTATGAAGAACTTAAAATGCAGCACAGAACAAAATTGTGAAGTCTGTTGATTGAGTAATTATAATAGACATATATGGCAGTCCTAGAATATGCAGAAAAAGTACTTTAAAAGAAAATTAAAGTTCCAAAGTGAGGAAATGCCAGACCCCAAGCTGCCAGTGTAGGCATAAGTATTCCCCCTTGTGTGTATGGATGGCTGAGCTCCAGAATATAGGGCCTCAAGATCATTTCAAACGAAAGTTTGCCAGAACTTCTCAGCGTGGGAAAAAAGTGTGTTTCATCTTAGCTTTGTTCTTGGATATGCCTGAATGGAACTGTTCTGACTGAAATTTATCCCCAGAATTTGTGCCTCAGGCAGACATCTGCCATGGAAAACTTTAACCAAATAGTTAAAGTTTTGTAAAACTATCCATAACTGAAAACAGGATCTTATCATGGGAAGGGTCAAACAACTGTAATAACAGGCACTGCTACCCAGCCACAGTAGAATAACAAACTTAGGCCAAAGAGCTCAGAACAAGTATATTTTCATCCTGAGTAATCTGCTTCTACAAGATACCACACTAGAAAATGACTTGTTATCTTCAGCATTTGAATCTTGACCTGCATACAAAAATTTTAAATTCATTTCTTCATCTGAAAGACTACTCAGAGTTTGGTTCCAAGTAGCAAACCACTATGCCTGAATAATTACTCAGATAAGTGAAGAAAGACACAGATCACCTTTGAAGTGGATGAGAAAAGGCAGATGCATTTTACTTGGTCTTCTTGATCCCTGCATATATGGCAGCACTGGATCACTTCTCAGGTGGAAGATTTTAGAATTTTCTAATTCAAGAAATCCTCAGAAAAATCTCAGGAGGAAAGCTGGATGGCATCATTTATAACATAATTCCCAAACACCTCAGAGAGGAACTTAAATACTCTGGTAGGAAACACAGAAGAGATGCTGACAAATCATTTGCAATTAAACACAGAAGCAATGAAATGTTATTGATGTACTCCCTAACAACAGAAAGGGCTGTGGAAGACATCTTACCATATCTAAATGAGATGACTGGGAAATCAGACTGGAGAATAGAAGCTAACAAAAGACGTGAATGAAGAATAGTTTTTATTACCTCATTAATCCTGAGAATAGGGAACAAAATCAATAGAAATGATTACCATTTATGCATAGAAAGGCAGAGAAAGATATGTTTTCTGTAGAGGAGAAAAAATGATTAAAATACTATGCATAAAGAGGACTGTCAATTTTAAAATATTTACATCTGAAATTTTATATTGACTGTAGTTGTACGAAAGCACAAACAGAGCTGTAAGTGAAAGAAGCATCAGAAAAAAAAATCTTTTAGTTCATTTTAGGTATTTAATTGATCCTTTTGCGTGTAGTGAATTTCACTCTATTGTTCTTAACATTTATATTGTAACCTGAAATTGCAAGAAGGAGGTATGCACAAACAGAAATGTTAAAGAATAAAGATCTGAAACTCAGGACTCAAATTTAGGAGCCTGAGTTCAGCCTCCGTATCAGCTGACGATACTATGCTCATAAAAGTACCCCTTCTACACTGTTTTAGTTGGCAGTAATGTTATCATTCCTGCAAAGAACACAGTACACTCTGAAATTCGTCTAAACAAGCAAACAATCAGTGGCAAGAAAAAAAAAAAAGAACAGATAAAGAGAACAAGCAGAACTAGGAGTCCAGAAACGTATTCTTAATTCTAATTCTTCTCTCTTTCTTACGTAGAGTGTAGAGGTAGGAAGTCACAACTTCTCCCTGTTTAAGTTCTTCTTTCTGTAATATGGGGATAATAATACTACCCAAACAATTAATTTTTTGAAGAAAAGTGCCTTAAATGTAAGGTCTCAGTACTACTTTAAAGTAGGACAAAAAAGAACAATCATTGCGTAATCTCAAGCTCCAAAATATCTTTTACCAATTGGGAATCTCATGTACTTTTTAAGGCATATTTTAGATTTTCCAGTCTGTTTTGATTATTTTTCTTATTCAATATCTTATTTATAAGCTGAACTTCTATAATGATTCTTCGAGAAAACTTTCTAATCAGTGATTTTAACATGTTCTGTAGATTAAAAAACTTAATTTTTGCAATTAAGAATGCAATACTGTATCAATATTTTCCATCAATATTTTTATCAATATTTTCCAGGATACAGACAGAGTATGATGTGAAGATTTAATATCTGTTACATCACAAAGGATAACAACAAAAATTTAGGAGAAAATAGCTTAGCACAAATTACAAAAAAAATCACAAAATAGGAAATCTTAATAATTCTGAGAGAACGATGAGATGACACAGGCATCCTCGCATTCCCTTGTGACAAAGAATGACTCTTAGTCTTTCGAAAACCTGATACTTGGGGATGTTCTTTCAACTACAGTGTTCATGCAGTAGTGAAGAAAACTTAAATCAGACACCTGTCACTCAGAGCACTGAAAAGAATCTATCAAAGCTAACATAAAATATGCTATTATATCAGATTATGTTTCCTGTTAATATGAAAACCAGAAGCTCTGTTTATATTTTATTCTCAGCACAAAAGGATAATCTCATTCTAGATATTCAATCAGAGATTAATCTAGTCTTCTACGCTTAAAAATCTATCTAGTCTATCTATGCTTAAAACTGATATTTAACATAGTATATTTCAAATACAGTCTTGATACCAATGGCACTATTCAATTTGCTTAAATTAACCATGTGCTCAAGTGCTTTACCAGATCAGAAACTAAAGCTAGAAGCTGCAACTGTCTTGACAGCATACTGTAAATGTCATAGAATATTTTGATAAGATTGTCATTGTCAGCTGAACACAGCCATCACATTGTAATAACCTGAGAACAGCTATTATGAAGTTTGTTGAGTGGATACATGCAATTTGTTTTGTTTTTCTTTTTGATTTAAGATTACAATAACTTTTACGTATACTTTAGACTGAACCAAAGTACAACCATTAGATAGAAAGCAAGACCATGGACTCACCATTAGCATCATGGGAATACTCTATTCCAGAAACAGTGCATCGTCGGAAAACCATCTTATTTTCAGTAAGTGTCCCAGTCTTGTCTGAAAAGATAAACTGCACCTGACCTAAGTCTTCTGTGATATTTAAAGCTCGGCACTGTAGCTGAGAGTCTGTTTCTTCATCATATAGATCTTTATCTTGGTGAATAAAGTATACTTGGCAGATTTTAACTATTTCAATAGATACATACAAAGAAATTGGAATCATAACCTAGAATACATAAAAAGAAAGAGAATTAGGAGACAACAGAAGCAAGGATACATTGAATTGGTAAAATCTAATTAACTTGGTAGTAGACTAGAACACGAGGAGTCTATGTACTTTAAGAGTTTAAATAGCTCTACAAGCCTACGGTAAAGTTACTAGAATGTTTGAGAAGAGTTTACTATGTTAGACCAGGAAAGCCTATGGTCAGCTGCAGAGCTGAAATCCATTATTATGTCTGGAAGGTTGATTATCTGAATATGGACAGAAGCAAACCTTTTTGGGGTTAATAAGGTGCATTTGAAACTAACTAGAAAAGGAAAAGGAAAAGACAGGAAAAAAAACAAATCAGAGAGTACAGTCAGAATCCTGCAAATGTGAAAGGATACTTTGCATTAAAAAAAATAATAATTCAAATTTATTCTGCATAAATAATAGACTTTTCACAAATTCACTCTGCAGGAAAGGAGAAACAGAATGAAAAGTGTAAAGTTCTCCACAGAAACAATCTCTTTGGCCTTGGCTTTTGCACTGCTGATTACTTGAATGAAGAACACATTTTATAATTCCTGAAGAAAGAGATGTGGTAAGAAGCTTCTCCAGAAATGATTTTCAACAGTTTCTTGAGGATTGTCAAAACCCTATGAATGACCTAATTTGTACCTCAGTTTTTCCTTGCAGTTGTTTTTCAGCACAGAAATTCCTGATTGCACACTGCATTTAGCTTGCTCCATTAGACATGAGGGATAAATTATGGCATGCATATAACTGGCAAATGTGGTTGTTTAAAGAAAAACTACAGTAAAAGGGTGGGTGTTTAAAATAATTCTGTGGTGAACTTTATTTAACCAGTATCATAACCAATACCTTAGAGTAAAAAGTCATTTAACTCATCCTTTTTCATTCCTCTTCTTAAAGGAGTTGTTGCCTCCATTAACACACCTTTCTATAGTGTCCTACTGGGCCTACTTTTCACACGTCCCAGTGACATGGGTCTCTGTTACTTCTCTTAACTTATCACCACCTTCACCATTCAATATATTTCTCTTCATGATCAGAAAACTTTTTACTCAGCTTGTTATTCAGCTGAGATATGGAGTTAAGAGCCATATACTATCTTTGCATTCTACTGTATCTTTGGGAAGAGATTAAAAAAGCTGTATATCGACTCATGTTCTTAACTGGGCAGTGTACCCAAAGTGGCATCCCTAATCTTTGAGGTGTTCTTCCACAGTGGGTAGATATGAAGCACAAAGTTTGTTTTCTCACAAGAGAACCCAGTGCATCCTATCTCCTCCTACCTGTTTAAAATAAAATATAACACTTGGATATTTTGGGGAAGGTTCTCAGCTGGTTTTTCTTTCCAAAGTCAATGGATCTCTGACAGTTTTCTGTGTGGATCATTCTGCTTATTTCTGAGAGAAGTTTTCATCTTTTTAGCACTTGGTAGACCTTTTTTTCTTTAATGATGCTGTTTTATTTTTCTGGTTATATATTATCACATTCCCTATAGTTATAATTAAATTTTAAAGTGAATAAATGTACTTCTTTTTAGTGCTCGATTAGCTTCTCGGGTGCCTTAGTGGGAGAAGGGATACTGCACATACTGCACATTTGTAGTTGTCAACAAACTATGAACGCAAAAGACAGCGTGTACAACTTGGTTACCTGAAAAACTATTATCACTGTCAGAAATAAATATACTGAAGCTAGAACAGGGGACAAATATTGGCCATCAGGCCCTGGAACATCAAAAACTGGTTTCTTCTTCTCACCATATTGCCATACCCATAGGCCATGACCTGCAGAAGAGCAGAAAGAGAGAAAAATGCCAATTAACTCCAAGAAAAAAAATACTTAAGGTATGAATTTGTATTTTAAGATGAGTTACACACGAAAGTGATCTTTGTTTTCATCTACTCTGTACAACTTTTGAAAAAGGCCCCAAAACCTTTTGTTTCTTTCTGCATTGGGAAAGAGGTTTGTCTGTTCTTAAGGACATCATGTAAAATTCATTTCACATAACTTTATCCAAATAAAGTCATTTGTTTCAATGGATAGCTGTATTAAAATGAAGGGTGAACTTCACTGACTAGACTGTATCACTAGCTAGGTATCACTAGACTAGTTGCAGCTGGATGAAGTCAGAAGAGACTTTAATCTTACCATGCAAATCTTATCCACCATGTCTGCAGAACTAATGAAATAACAGCATCAGCAGGGTCACCAGCATGGAAGCTGAGGAACTAAGAACAGAAGACCTCAAACCCTTTTTTTATTAACTGTGCTAATAACTAAAGGCATGGTTATTATTATTTTGGGTAAACAACATTCTTCTTAAGGAGACAGGAAGCTGCCTTTTTAAGCACAGTGCTAGAATTTGCAGTCTGCATCTTCCAAGATACACAGCAGTTTCTTGAGCTCATCCAGGAGAGACCTAAGATGGTATGCCTGATGTTTTAAAGGTTAAAAACAAGCAATAATCCCCACCACCACAAAAAAACCCCAATAACATAAGAACCATTCAAATTATCTTCTTTACATGACATCAGAATCAGCAGAAAAGGGGCAAAAGCCTACTTTAAACATAATCTTTGTAAGCCACATCTGACAATATTTTAAACTGTCCCTTACATCTTGATAAATAAAAACAGCATTGAACTCTTGATAATTTAAAAAAAACCTTAAGCCAAACAGGGGAAATTATTTCTTCCCTGTATTACCAGTATAAGCATATCATTATACTAATGTCTTTCTTTACACTTTTTATAGCTGAGAGCAAAAATCAAAGTCCCACACTTACAATGAACTATGTCAAGACCTGTTTTATAAATATTCTGACTGAGATTTTCAACAGAATTAGTGAGCATTATGCCTCCTTTACACTTTCCTGACAGAACGTAAAAAAATTGCCTGATTGTTACAGAACACAGCTTTGCATTTCTTGAAGCAGCAGGCACCTCTGGTTTCTAAATGCTCTAGCAAATTTGTCTCTAGCTGTTCTGGATATTATCATTCCTAGCAGTTTGCATGGTCCTCTTGCTGGTGGTTACTATGCTTGTAGCAAGAGTGACAGAATGAAAGGTGTATTTGTGCATCACCTACACACGCTCACTTTTACAGTCCTGCATTGCAGTAGTTAAAGCTGAACTGAAGCTACTGTGGCACCTACCCTGCTGCCAGTGCTCTGGGGCAATCACCTCTGATGGAGTAGCAGAGAGGACAGGTGCAGGCAGTGACCTCCTGCTATTAAGCCTACCACAGCACTTCATGAGAGCCCCCAACATCAGAGCTCCCTGACACTGAGACACTACAAAAGGGTGTCGTGAACTCAGTGGAAACAAATACGTTCATTCACAGCTCTAAAACCTCGTCTTTAAGTAACACTTAACAATATCTGGAAAAAGGCATACAGAGAAATATTAAAATGACATAGGACTGTTAATAAACTGCATCATGGTTGTTAGGAAACATTCCAGTGTTTATTCCTGTATTACTCACACACAAACATTACAGAACACACAAACATCAAGAATATGGAATTCATATGCAATATATAAACAATCATTTTGGGTGCCAACTGTAAAATTCTATTCTTTCCCAAAGATGTATAGAAAAACAGCCTGAAGAGTTTTAACCTGAACGTCAGCATTTTCTTAAAGATTTCATGAAGTCTAGAGAGTCTTCTAACTGGGTTTATGCAGATTTAGACTTTTATGTATTTCTTCTATGTTAAAGCTGCAGCCTTAGGGGCAGTCAGTAAATGTTGTACACTGTGCCCTAGATTTAATAAACAGTAGTGGGGAACAGCATTGTGCTAATTATGTTTACCCTCTGCTCATACATTACTTTGTTGTCTGATTAACGGCATGTTACACTCTACCACCTGTAATTTTAAGGGGACTGCATATAAAGTGACTTCCTCTGGACTCGACATTTTTTGATGCTATCAAGGGTAGTAGAATCTAAGCATTCATATCTCTAGTACTAACAGCATATATCTGTCTGATACTAAGAAACAATTTAAATCGGCTTATGTATCAAGACATCTTGATTTCAAAGAAAGAAAATACAACAAAAATTAGATAGTATGGAAGCAGTTATATGGATTGCATGTTTTGGCAGATACATGTATTTTTGATAAAGCAAAGCACATGAATCCCAGGAGAGTCTGTACTTAAGTTTCTGTTTTTAAAGAACACTTACCAATGGCAGAAAACAGACACATGATTAGAAGTATGAGGACACACCAAAGGACATCAGCATTCATCTGTCTTTCAAGCTTACTGCGTTTGTAACGGGGTCCATTATTATTTAACAAAGCTTTGGTCTCATGCCCTGCAGAAGCAATTGCATCAAACGATGTAATATGGATTTCTGTTAGTATTTTAAGGAAACTATAAGAAAGGCAGTGTGCCCAGGCAGACAGAAAAGCAACTTTTACCTGCATAGATTACTATTCCTGCCACTTCTTCTGTATTTCTAATAGTACATCCGCGTAACAAAAGATTTTCTTTGAACAGTCCATCTTTTTTTCCACTTTTATGTATCCTGCAGAAGATTTAAAAACAGAACAAAGCACAGCATGTCAAAACATAAAGTTTTTTAAATCTTACTACTCTTTAATACAAGCCCAGGAAACATCTTCAAAGTTTAAGAAGTCATGCCAGCCTGATAGTGAGATATTTCCTTAGATGTGTCCTCTTCCTTGTGGGAAGATTCTCTGGCAAACTTTGAAAACTGAGAATACCTACCCAGGAATCCCAAATGTCTGGCAGCCCAGTTAGAGCAGTACCAGTTGCCCTGACTACGCTGTTGAATGTGCAAATGTACAGGACAAATGGTCACTAGAGACGTGCAGGTCAAATCTACAACTTTGAAAACGCATTGGACTTTCTGCGCATGCACAAATTGACTGTGCAATCACAATTAACCCAGTCCATCTAAGAGCAGCTATGCAACGCATATGATTTACACACTACACATATTTGTATCAAAGAAATCCTAGAAGGAAATATGGTGAATCTGGGAAAGGACAGTTTCAGAAGTGGTGACATTAAGGAGGATGTATCAGGGAGAGTACACATTGGTTCAGTGAAAGGGAAAGGGAGAAAAATTCCATGGATTCATCAGTGAGAATAAGAGGGATTCCTTTCAGAGAGTCTCACAGAGAGGCTAAGAAAGAAGAAATGGCATGCACCTTGATGAAGATTGCTGCTGACGAGCACCAAAACACATGAGTAAAATGGAACAAAGCAACATTTTTCCACTACGACTTCTAATTGTCTGCTGCATATGGACTGACTCAAATTTCAGTAGACAAAGAAGAACAGAAAATAGCCTTATGAGAATTAACTGTCACAAGGAAAATGCTAAATAATAACAACAATTAAAAAATAGCATTAGAATTTTTTATTAGGTAAAAAAGACAAATCAAATAATAATCATTCTAGACCCTCTCTGAACGAATAAAATTTCATTTAATAGACTGCAGTATCCTAATGCCTCAGAGCAGATTAAAGGAAAGTCTGAAATATTTAAATGTTTTGCCTTAACTTACAGAACATCAAAACTATCACTTCTAAAAACGCACTGCAATAAAAAACTAATAAAAGCTGGGAGTTTTATGAGAAATCCTGGAAAAATGCAATGTGCTATAACAAAATTAACAAACTGATTTAACTGCTCTTGTTGTCCCCTCAAACTCTATGGCTACCTGGATTTGAGCATTTTGAGCAGCCTGTGCCCCACAAAATCTGTAAACTGGCTTAAAATTGTAACTTTTACAAAAATATTGAGTTCTTTTTATTTGCTTCCTATTTTCTGAGCCTTCATACCTGGGTTGTATCTTATATTTTTCTCTGATTGTTAGAACCTTTTTTTTAATGAAAACTTAAGTTCTAACTTTAGCACATGCTTCTAGGATCTTGTGCCTGAAGAACTGTACCAAGTATCCTGAGATATGCAAGAAAAAATAGTGATAATTGAAAATCCTATGTATTCTCCTCCTGTCTATACCCATAGGACTAGCCGCAGACTAAGGAACTGGTTATGTTAAGTCAATGCTCTTAGTGGGTAGAATATACCCATAAATAATACACATACACACATACTTTTTTATGTATATATATACAGACACATATACACAGTCCTCTTTATTTCAGGATAATATATTATATCCACTCCCTGCTTCTAAGAGCTCACAGTATAAATTAAAAGCACGCGTGTTTCAACAGGTATGCTCAGCTTTTCTCAGTAGGAGTGGAGAGGAAGCGGTGGATTTGAGAACTGAGGTGGCTGCAGCAGTGATAACATCTGACTAGAGACCAAAAATGAACAGAGGAGGAAAGAGATAACATCAAGTTTGCAAGTCTGATGCAAAAGTGGAGTTTTTTCTTTATTAGGAGGGAATTTCCCCTGCTCAACACATCATCCTCTCTGCAGTCCTCAGAGATGAGAATGCAAGTTCTGCTTCTGTCCTTTTCAGCAAACCTCTTTAACTCGCTGCCTCACCTTTTGCTGATGAAGCTTTAAAAATTGGGGGCTGCCCAGCAGCCCTCTTATAGCGTGACAGTACCTGTAAACACTGATTGCCAGTTTGAGAATTACCTGAATTTTGTTGGGCTTACACTTTGGGAAATCATTTCTTAATGAATACATAGTGCAGAAATTACAGTTACAAGTATTCTGCCATTCCTCTGCTTTTTAATACTGAATTCTTCATTAGCTTTTCTCATAAATCATTAGGATGTTAGCTTGAATTTCCAATGAAGTCTCCAAACCATAGTTACAGTTCCTGTTAATAAAAGGACTTTTTAAAGATAAACCTACTTAAGAAGTAATTGCTCTGGCTTATGATTTTATAACCTTCATCCATTCATTACACTTAACAGTAACAGTGGACTGTGATAGGTATATTGTACATGATAACCTTTATACACAATTAATTGTATATCTGTTCTATACAATTATATATTTGCTCTTATTATCCTGGCTTATACAACATCTGAACCTACTCCATAGCAATGGTGCAACATCTGAAGTTGACCTGTTGGTGCCAAGACCCCAATCTAATGCCTTCAATCACAGACTGGGCATTCTCACCACAGCTCATCTTATCCTTATATGCATCTGGTACCGCTTTTTACCTTTTCATTGCCAAATGAAGCTGCCCAAATCACCTACTGCTCACCAGATCTTTAAAAAGCAGTATGGATAAAATCAAAATTTGTGAGATATCAGCTGGACAAGCTGAAATTCATTGTTTCCTTCTTGCCTGCACCTCATTGCCAGTGACTCACTAACCGAACATACCTATAACCCAGTCAGGCACAGATGATAAAAGGAAGAAAAAATTACAAACATGAAGGTCTGGATTAAAAAATAATGAAAACTAGAGTTAGATAAACCACTCACTTTGATAACAAACCTGCCAAGGCTATAACCTTATGTTGAGATGGCTTAGATCCCATTTCTAGCCCTGCAGAGCTATAAACCTTAAGCCTGTTACAGAGGTTGAACAGTCTGTTTTTCCCCTTTCTGGATTCAGGCCAGTGTAATTTTGGAGGCAAAGAAGGAAACTTTTCTCTGTCAGTATTTAAAACAGTTGCTTGCTGAAGCTGCTCAGAAGTTTGGAATGTGAAGGCTAGTCCACAAGGAAATGTGTTGGTGAGCACAGGTGCACTACCCTTTATCTCTGCAATTTCTCACATGGATGTCACCGCAAATATGCAGCATATAAACATCTAAAACACACACACACCACATATTATGAGAAATGGGCTCACCAGATGAAGTTAGCTAGTACTTTACTACAGCAATGAGAAAGTGTTTGTACAGAAATAAGCCTCACAGTTTAATACAGTAACTCAAAAATAAGTCTTATTAGAGCTCATTTCAGCCTTCTACAGCATTTTTGCTTGTTTGTTTATCTGGTTTGTTCACCAGCATTAAATAACACGGTGACATATCAAAGTTGTATTCAAAAAGGGGTATTTTCTCTCACTCTCTGGTTCCTTGAGCATCTTACAAAGCAAATGGTGGGGCAGTCATTACTTCCCGCTACTTGACGATCCCAAAGAAAATATTCAACAACCTTAAACCTCATTAGTCCCAGCACTTATCATCAGTCCGAATCTTCCCGACTCTGCAGAGGCTGTGTCATTGCAGAAGGTCAAAGAGACATCAAGGCATAGATTTATACTTTTTTTTAATAAAAGAATAAGTCTGATTCATATAGTGATTTTATATTAATTTTGTTTTGTAAACTTCTGACAAGCTTTGAAGTAGAATTGCACACATGCATTCACATATTATTATCACTCCTTGCTATACTCCTTTTGGTATTTCCCAGGCAAGTCTTCTGACATCACATGATTAGATGAAGATTTCTGTTCTTGTCTAAAGTAATAAAAGATCTATTTTTCAGAGAAAAGCTGGAGAGCCAGAATGCAAACTACCCCTTCTCCTTTTTCCTTGCACATACAGGCACAAAAAGAGTGAGAAGAGACTTTAAAGCCAAATTTGTTATTTTTGGAATCTGGCACAGGATTTTTGAATGTTTGCCATGCATACTGTACATAATCTGGCTAGACCCATACAGGCAGGGGGCATGCTAGGTTTTATTCGATTCTTTTTACACAGAGGGCTTCTTTTAGGGAAAATAAACATGAGGAAGCATGCTTGGGATACGCGCGGGTGCAGAAATTGCAAAATAATATTAAAGCAAGTGCTTGCGTAGAACAGGCAGCCTGTCTGCTCATCTGCACGCAAAGAGTATGCTCAGTGCAGATTGTGCAGTATGACTGAAGAAATCATATGTAGCAATGCATATGCTACACATCTACAGACATAGGAAAGTGTATGGCCAGGCCTGTCTCAGAATGTTCTGTAATATTTTTGTTGTTGTTTTATATTATCATGTCTGCTTTCACACTGGCCTGCCTGTGTTATATTGGTTATCTATAGTGATCACATTTCAGATTAACTGTAGGGAACAGAATTTCCCCTCCACCAAACACCTGCTTACAACACACACACACATATTTCTGTCTCCCTAAAAAATTGTCAGCATAGCCGTTGGAACCAGAGGTGCTTTTCATATTTCAAACAGAAAAAAATAGTCATCTTCTAAAATGGAAACCTACTAAGTGGTCAAAACTTCAAAGCAAACTTTGACAGTAATGTGTCAGCACAGCTTTTAAATATGGATCTCTTGAAAGTCTACTATTTCATAGCATCCCTATTTAAATATTTCAATAACATTTCTTTTTACTTGAGCTATTACTTGATCAGCTGAGAGCTATCTGAACCTGTCTTTCAAGCACTGACTGTCAGTAAGATTTTGATCATGATTAAGATCTGATTTTGACATGACAATGACATGTTTCAATTCAGATGTACTAATTACTATTCATCTTGCTAACATATGATTTGAAACAGACCCATGATTGCATGACACCAATGAAGAAAATCTAAAAAGAATAAAAGAAGGAAAAAAACCCTCTTTCCCTTGACAAATTGGGAGGCTGAATGCCAGCATCTTCCAAAACAAAGTTTATTTTTGAAAGTCAGTCCCTGCTTTTCACTTCAATTGCCACATGCTCCTTTAGTTGTAAATCTCTGGCAGCATAGCTGATGAGACCTGATGCTTTCTGCCATATTCACAACTGACGTCTGACCTCTTGCTATGTCAAAAAACATCCACGTCATTTGCAAAACATTAAAATGTAGAGAAGATAAAATACAATCTATCTTGAACAAAGGGCTTCCATGTTACCTGCTACATAATTTGAACAGTTCTGTAACTTAAATGCTACATGCATTTTCCACATGGAGTACATAAGTAAATACATAATGAAAGAAAAATTTATGCATATACCTTGCTGTATTCAACCTTTGTTCAATATTTTGGGGATTAAGATTAACACATATGAAGTGTGCTAGAAAAGCTGCCAAACTTTCTTTTTTTGTATCTGGAAATGTCATTTCTGCACTAGAGCAGGCTCTCTAGCATTGTAGACAGTTACACACACTCATGCAGTAATGTCTAATACTGAACTTTTATCTTTAAATGAACTGTAGGACTTTGTGCTGTTAAATAAAACAACACATTTTCCCACAGTACAACTTGATGTAGCTTCAAAAAAGCTTGCCTGATTTACACCAGTTGTCAGTACATCCTACACAATCTGTGACATCTGAGAGTAGTAACTGAGTTGATAAATAGCATCACCATAAAAAACTCCTCAAGCTTCAGCAATTTCAGCTCTTGTGTCATTTACACAATTCAATACTGCCCATCACTCCTAATCCATAAGGATAATAAATCATTGTATTCTAAACAGAATTAGTATGGACCTAACTCTTTTCATCAAAATTTAGACAAAGAATTAAGTATCCTGGTCTCTCACCCAGCATGTGGTGACAGACTGTAGAAAGAAAAGTCATGCAAGAATGCATCTCCTAAGTCACCATTACTATTGGCATGCCCACATAGTACAGTCCTGGCTGTGTTAGAAGCAAAGTGCTCTGTACATATTAAACATTTGCTTCTGAGCACAACTAATGGGCCAGAGATGAGCACCCTGTTAAGGCAGTTCTGTTTGTTTAGAATTAAGTCCAATGGCCGTATGTGATTCTGCATCGTGACGTAGAAGCACACCCACAGTATGAACCAGTTGCTTTATTTTGTCTGAATGAGAGGAAGGGAAGAGCAGCATAGCTGAAATATCAGTTTCACCTTCTGATTTTCCTCAGTGACACTTATTTTAAAAGAAACATCAAACAGACATATCTTCATAAAAATAACGTACAGCAGACTGTGTTTGTTTGTTGGATCTTTTGGCCTGGTTTCCTATTTCCTCCCATTTCCAGATGGTCTTTTTTGATCTGTGAAGGGAGGGAAAGGGAAAAGAGTGTCTGTAACTTCACTGCTTCATGCATTTGTTTCTAGAGTGTAAACCGATCAAGGCTGGCAACTAAATCCATCCTAAGGAATGGAAATGTGAGGCTCCTGTGTCTCTCTGAAAAGAGGATCCTCTAAAAGAGCTTTGAATATCCTTCTCTAGACATTCGGAAGTGATGATAATGTGACTTGCAGAACACAGCACAAACCAAAACAGCATGTATTTTATCCCATATTAGAGAAAGAGGGAGTGTATACTAAAGGATATTATATGAAATACTCACATGTAACCTCGAAACCTACTTAAGTCATTGTTTGGCTTCTCGCATTCAATGACACTGGTGAACTTCAAGGGGTCAAATTCTGAGTCCTGGAATAATAAAAGTATTAATTACTTAATGCAAAGACTTGCAATTTATAGCCAGAATTGCTTTCTTTGCTAGCTTTTATAATATATCAAAGTTAAGGCTTTTCAAAAGCATACAAATGACACTGAAAATTAAAGGAACCCAGGCAACAAAATTCCTCAGGTACCTTGGAAGATGTCCCTTACAAAAATGATTTTTTGTTCTGCAAGTGAAAGAATATGAGTCTCAAGAAGCATTAGAGAAAAAAAGCAGCCAAACCCAGAGGTCAGATGAATTTGGTCTGGAGGGAAAAATTCAGATTTGTCTGGGAAGGCTCAAAATATTCAAAAGTTTCACTATACTTAATGTTCAAGTGAAGCTATTGCAAATCTAGGACAACATCAGCCAATAAATTGCCAGTTACGAAAAGGCTAGTATGAGTTTTTGAAATATTAGCAAGACTTCTTAATTGCTTAATACCAACACAGATAAATTAATCTACTACAGAAAATTAGACACATACAGAAGAATATCTTTTTCCTAATTAACACTTAAAAATCTTCTTGATTTTCTAGCTAATTAGTCTGAAGGTGGTATTTTTGCTGACTCTACATACAAGACGTTTACCTGTAGTTACAAACTTCTTGTGCCTGAGGAAAAATGTCCTATCACAGCACAATTATTTAATTTTGTTAAATAAAAATCAAGGTTCTTCTGTCTTCCAAACTAAGATGGATAGGCCAGATTAAACGAACTACACAGTGAAAACAGTAGAGGTGCGCCGTTTTGGCGCTACTGAGACCGTTGTTTGTCTCCATAAATGAGGAATGCCTTTAGAAAACTGCTTCACACACCTTCTGAATGAAAAAACTAATTGTGGATCATCACATTATTAAGCTTTCAAAAGTGGTAACACTGCAAATGTTATGTTTTTATAATGGTTCTACTGAGCAGCTGTAGGCCCCTGAGTACAGCCTTTTAAACCACATTATGGGAACAGCCAAGGATCAGTAATCAAAGGACAAAGACACAGTCTTATTGCCAGCTTTTCTGAAAAACACAGGTATCTCAAAAAAATAAATTTTTTTTTTTAATATCAACTCCACTCAGAAGAGGAGAAAAAAAACAGATCTTAAATAAGAGGTAAAAGAACTAAAGGATATGTCAGCATCACCGTCAATCCCCTCCTTTATTTTTCTACCAACCATGCTTGGAAGAAAGACAGACTTACAGTATATAGGAGACAATTCAAACCACCCACACTTGACACCTTGGGAAACCTTTACAGTATTTTCAAGAAACAGGAGATGATAAGAGAACCATGAAGATGGGCTGTCACCTAGAGACAGCTACAGCCCACTGGAGGAAAGAATCACTTTCAGATGGAGAATTCAGCATGTAAACAGGAAAAAAAAATAGTAAAGAAAACAGGCAGCTCTGAGCAAGGAAGAGGAATGCTATGCTGAGATTCAGACTTCCTAAATTATGTCAAAGTAGGCAGTCAGGTACTTGAGCCTTAGCAAGAAATCCAGATGGTCTTCTCAGTACCACATACTGCCGCTATTTAAGCTCATTAGATGTTTTTCCTGGCCAGCCTTAATTTTTTCTCGATGACTGAAGTCTGGTGCTGGGAACACTCAGAAGCACCTTGTTCTAGGCAGGCTCATAAAACGTCACTAAGCTCTAGAACAAGGCAGACATTGCAAAGCTGCACATTCATCCTCTCTGACCCTTATTCCTCAGCCACAACCTCAGAGTGGCACAGACATTCGCAGGCACAAGGAAGGACTCACTCACTGGTGAGAATAGCTGTCATGAAGCTTTCAGGCCTTGGGATCTGAAATCTGTTACCACAGCACTTAAACTGTGCACTATGCCTGTGTCCTTACCTCCAGCGCTCAAAGGTTCACATTGCAGACACTAGAGTAGCAGCCAGCACTACCAGGCAGCTGGTTTTACTTGAGCTTTTTGTAGAAGGTGAATTTCTTCCAAGTGATGCCAAAACTTATTGGGCTGGTGAAGTCTGTGCTGTCTACATAACACCTGCTCTGCTGCCCCAGAGCACACTCTTCTTCTCCTTCCTTGCCTCAGTATGTTTCTTCACAGAAGAAAAAGTACAGGAAAAATAACAAACTTCACTCACGGTGTTTCAATAACATACTGTCTGTCTGCCTAAATGCTGTGTTAAAGAAGATTCACCACTGTAGTTTAAATTGCATTCATAAATTGGAGGGAAAAGATTGGACCAGAAAGGGAAGTATTTTTGTCTTTTATTTTCATATGCAGCAGTGTTACAAGCTCTAGTTTGTTTCACACAAATTTTCACTGGGTGGTTTTAAAAAAAAAGGAGAGAAATCTTAATATCTTTGATGAATGCCTCAGAGGGAATCCTATAGACACCTAATAAGAAAGGCCAGCCTAAGCAAATGAAGGTTTTCTATGGCTGCTGAACACAGCAAAGAGAGCCTGGTTTCAGAGCTGTATAGACACAGTAACTTCTACAGCAATTGGAAGTTTACAGACTGAATTTCCTTTCTCCTAGGAATACCTCACAACAAAGCAGTAACTTCACAAATAAAAACCCCACACCTTTAAAATGTAGAACTAAAGTCTTCGCAAAACAAAGATCCTGTCAAGATCAGACAGGACTAAACCTACCCTACTTCCACACCACTACTATACAACATATTCTTTCTGCTCTGCTTGTTGGATTCTTTTCATTTATGACTCAGTTTGGGAACTGAAAGTCCCTTATCATAAAATCTAACTGTCTGTGTATTTGTGTTCTGTTACAATTAACTTGAAATATGTGATTATGGTCTTTAACCAGATAATATCTGGGAGGGGAGAAATCCAATTAGAATAGTAGTTTACGTAAGGGAACAAAGCTGCTAAATTCTGATTTATTGCAAAAGCTCTTTGTTTTATTAATAAATCAAATAGCTCCATCTCTTCCTTCTGAAATGGAAGTGTAGATACACACCGTATTACATTACAGCTGACGACACCATTTTGATGTAAAAATGTCTTTTGGTAAATGGGCAAATATGTAAACACTGCCCACGTGTGACTGCTTTCAGTGGTTATAAAGAAGCACAAAGTCAACATAAGATTTCACAATGATCAAAGATTTGTCCCTTTTTATGCTGTTACCCACACTTCAGCAGCAAGTGAAACAAACCGTGATGATGCTCTCATGTATGAACAGCTAAGGGAAGCTGTAGCTAGAAGGAAGGTAAAGTAAAAGTGTTGGTTTTATAGTGCACAAAGCAGCATTTGTGTTGTTTTCTGGGTACAAGTCCATGAAAAAAAGAAATACTCTGCCACTACTTTAATTTTTCTCTTACAAGGAATTTCTCTGTCACTGTTAAGACACAGAAAACCCCAACAACAGAATATGGTCAAACACAGCACTTCCCCAAAACTTTGTGCAGCAACTGCCTGATGTGTCTAATTTTTGGTGTCCTACTTTTCACTTACAGAACTGCTGGGTACTAGAGCTGTCCCAGTCTTGAGAGCGATGAAAAGCTCCATGCCTAGCCTCACTGGATCTGTATTGAGGCTTTCGAACGCTTAATTTCCCTGAAAACTTGACTTATTTGATGTTCTCAGAGTCTCCCAGTGCACATCAGCAAGATCAGGTCATTCATAAAAAGCAGTTGGAGGCATTTTTTTCTTTTCTGAAGGTATGTGATGGTGTCTCATTTATTATATGATACTTTTGCATATCCCCCAAACTTGTGCCTTGTGCACTGTTGATTTGAACTGACTTCCCAGTTGATAAAAACTTTTGAGAGATTTTCTGACTGCAAATAAACTACCCCAAGTATTTCACAAAATTGTAGCAGGGCAAATGCCAGAGCTAAATTATGTTCCTGTCAGTCAGATCTTTTTCTTAACCTTGTCCTCCCTACAATGTAAATTTTAATTGTCAGCACTAATTCTGAGGATGAGTCTCTGTAAAACATGACTAAGATAAAATACCTTGCTTACACTTAAGGCAGAGTTCTTACTGCTAAGTAGGACTTAATTAGGAGCACAAATTCATCAATATTAAGAAATTGCAGAAAACTGTTTGAGAGGATATGTGAAGGCCACTTGGGGAAACAAGAAATCTAAAAGAAGGGCCAGAAAGTTTTTATACTAGTTTGAGTGCTGACTTTGAAAAAGCTGACATGAGCACCATGTAAGCCAAAGTCTAAGCAAAGTCAAGCATATCCAATTTCTTTAACAGAACATAAGAAACAGCAACCAGAACTCAAAAGTTTCTACTCCTGCATTAATACCCTAAGGCTGCACAAACATATTTCCACTTGTGCTCTCTCCCTCCATTCCAATGAACCTCAAATTCTCTTTGAGACTGCAAAAGAGCTACAATATGAAAGATAGAGGGTATTTAGGAGTCATGAAATGTGAATTTGGCTTCGGTGAAGCTGAAAAAGGAAATGAACTCATTTCCATTTCTTTTGAGGTTAACAGAACTAGTGTAAACTTCTCTGTCCATGCTGTTCACACTATCTTAGTACTTTTGTGCTCTGTTGGTCTTTCAGCCTGATGTTTTTCCTCCTGTTGGGTTTCAATTTTTTATCACGATCATGGTATCAGAGCATTGTAACACTACAACAGGGGTTCCAAGCTGTACTACACGTATACTGACTATAGTATGCAAGTTACTTCAAACAGCAAACATAAAAAATGCATCTGGCTGCCTTTCCTCTGGAGAAATGGCTGGCTGGTTGGTGAATGGCTGGCCAGAATAACTGAATGAACACAGGCCTGCACGTAGGGGATGAGAAGATAAATCTGGTGGCATGTCTTGTCCAGTGATGTGAGGCCAGGCAAAACACCGGGAACCTGTTGCTGCTCCTATCATGGAACAACACAGTTCACTTAAGTCAGAATATGGTCTTGAAAAATGTGAAACAAAGGTTTCAATCACTTCTTCCCATATGGTTTGAGAATTTCAGAAGTAGAAATATATCATTTTGTCAATCATGAATGCATCGAAACATTTACGTATATTCCCACCCTCTGGGTGTTTGTTTTGTATTTTGGAAGCTTTCAGTCACTGATTATTGTTAAACCACTTCACTCCAGTGCTAAGAATTCTTTTTTAGTAATACTGCTTTAAAAATAGATCTTTCAGGTTTCTGCAGTATGAAATAATGCACTTACCGAAGAAAAAGATACCTCACATGAGTGAAGACAACTTCTTCTTGCTTAACTCTTATGCTGTATCATGGCATACCAAAAAGAAAAAAAGGAAAAAAAAGAGGGAAAAAAGGGGGGGGGGAAAGATGGGACTTAATTCAATAGTTAGAACCTCACTTTCTTCAAATACCTGACTTTCACTTTGATTTCACCAAAGTAATCTAAGCTAGTTGACTGCCTTCCTCTGAAAAAGTGCTGACCTTTTAGGAAATCATAAGTATTTCTGAAAAACTGAAACTTGTCAAAAGGACAGATAGTACTGCTTCTAGTAGGAATTTTAGGTACTCAAGGATTCCACAGAATGCATTTTATTTCTTTGGAAGTTCTCTTGCTAGGAAAAAGTTTGATAAATTGCCTATAAATCTTACTTCTTTCAGTTTCTTAAATTTTTAGGAAATTTATTCCTATTCTAAATGCAGCAATGGAAACACTTATTTTCCTTATATAAGCAGACTTTGACAGATTGCAGAAATCTGCTAATATTGATTCCTTCAAAGCTGAACTTCAAATTAAAGTTAGTTTAAATTGGAGATGTAAAGGATTTTGTGACTAGGCTTTAATGCTCTACTGAAACCAATTAAACCTGATAAAGAGTTCCATTTAAAACAATAACTTGAGGTCCATGATAATCGGACTGCGTCTCTTGAGGGAAGCAGAAATGTACACAGAAGAGGAAAACATAATGGTATGCTAAAGGAAAGGTGTTTTCTTTAAAATTTCCCTTAAAATAAACCATTGCCCCATATCTCTCAGATGACTGTGGATGAGTGGGAAACAATAGGTAGAGATCGAGTAACTACAGAGACCTGTCACAGAAAAGGAGACTCAATTTAGCTCTCTCCAAGACGGCTTTGGAGCCCCAGCTGTAACATCATTCTGAATCTCTACAGTTAAATGCCAGCCCTTCCGACTCTGCTGGCAACCTTACCAAACTGTCATAGCTCAAGAAGCAAAACATGCTGCTCTGCCGGATGAGTTAGTTTGACAATTACACCATGTTCAAACAACATCCTCCCCTTCATTAAACGTGTGTTGTATGGGTGTTTTTATGGCCTGCTAGTGTTATTAATAATGCATAGTTTTAAAATGCTTTCCTTTATTCATCTGCCCTACTTTACTGCTGCAGAAACCTGAGTTTGATGTTCAGTCCTTCCTTTCACTAGGACGGCATAAGTACACCAAAATGCCCTTGCATCAGAATGACAGAGTTACCCGCTTATCATATTCTGTTTACTAGATATGGTGGGGATCTTACACAGACTTCTTCCTGAAGTAAAATTGCTGGATGAGGGGTCCGGAATTTGTTTTGGCATGTAGGTCTGGAGGGAGACAGGGAGAAATGGAGTCATGGGGACAACTCAAAGGAAATATTTAATAGACAAAAATCTGCTTCAGCCAGAAAAATAGCTTTCCAGTTTTAAGTGCAGTAAGAATTTATCCCCCTAATGCATTGGTTCACTCTGTTATTGCTTTATACAGCAGTACCCTGCATTTACCATATAAAATTAATCTGACCTTTTATTAATGTGCAACCAGAATTACATATTGATTTTACGTATCCAAAGCATGAAGACTGTTTATATACTAAAACAGTGAAATGTTTTAATGTCTAAGCTGCATTATAAACCCCTGGCAGAAATTATCTATGCCACTAATTCACAAGAAAAAGAAGAAACAGTTTGATCTATGCTATTTAGGAACTAAGGAGATCTAGCCGTACATCAGAATTAAATAGCTTTGTTTTCCATGCTGACAACTACTACTATAATTGGATTTTTTCAGTAGTGTTTGTTTAAAGGGAACAGAGACGTTCAATATTTAGAAACACTGGAACAGCTGAGCAAGCCAAACACATGTTAGGGGGCTGATCTTCCTCTCGCTGACGTAAGTAAAAGTAGAAAATATTATGAGGGAATAGCACAATATTCAGCCTGTAGGAAAAAAAATGTGGTGTTTGTAATGCCTATGAAAACCTTGATAATTCTATGAGAGCCAGCTGAAGAAACTGCTTTTAGTCAGTCACAGGATAACACAGTACCAAAAGAAAATGCTAACAATGCTGAAAATACACATATACAACACTGTATATTCTAATATCCCTTAGGATGATGGCGGTCCTTAGCAACGCATTGAAAGTGATAGTGAGGTGAATGAATCAGTTGATTGAGTATTGCAGTGCTGGCAAGTGGTCAGGAAACAGAGTACGTCAAAGCTGAAATATGGATCCAGATCTGAACAATTAAGAAAGTGGTATCTACCTGTCTCAAAGGCCAGCCGCTGAAATAAATGAATGGGTTCCTAGTCCATAGGAACCAACCTCAACATGAGCTCAGCTCTTAAACTAAACCACAGGCCAAGCCTGTTAAGGGCTCACAAATCACCGCATACAGCATGCCCTGTTCCTTCAGTGGCTTCTCCTGGCTTTGTTTGCACAGTCTGCAGTGAGATGCAACCCTCCCCACTTTACAGTACTCTCCCCTTTTAGGAGATGTTTCCAGCAGTCTTTCTGCTGCATTTCAAAACTGCTGGAAAAAAAAATTCATTTGCTTAGTGCCCTAAGTATTGCACAGTCATTTTAATTTGGTAGCACAATAGCTCACGTTAGCTTCCAAATATACCTTGGCCTTCTCATGCTCTCACTCTGGACAGTTGGTGAGTCAGACTACTTGTGGGATGAAGTTCTGCCAGATAAAGGAACAGGAAAAACTAAGACCCTTCAAGAAGAAGAGGGAAATGTCAAGTACCTCTCTTACATTGTTTCACAAACGAAAAACAGAAATCCAGAGTCATGATAGCAGAGAGAGTGGCTGGTGATGCAGGCTTTTCCTTATGAATGGTAAAACCTACCAGTAGAGGCCACAGTGCCAGGATGCAGTTATGTGCACCAAAGCCTGATGTGCCCATCTCACTTACCCTGAAGACATGAAATCTGGATAAAAGAATGTTTACATTGCAAGGCATTATGTGCAAGAAATGTCTAAGATTTGAGTGAAATATTATTTGTGAGATGAAATCTGTAACACCCAGCATCCTCTCAGATTACTGAGAGATGCCAGTCCTCGCCATTTGAAGAAAAGTGCAAGGGAAAGAAGCAGTCCTAATGAAAATAGACCTTTCATTCCAAATATTACAGAGCAGCATTCATATCAGTACTGTTACAGTTTTGTCAGTCTTTCCATTAGTGTCTTTAACGTGAGAAGGTTATATAACTATGAAAAACTCTCCAAGTTGGACACTGGCATGCAGTCTTTGCTTGGAATTGTATCTTATAACAACATTCATCATCGCATGCCTGCTCCACTAATGCTCCTAATGCAAACACAGCACTAAGAATGCACCTTCTCCACTTAATCCCAGCTGTTTCTGTACTTCCCTCCTAGCCCTGCTGGGAGGGTGGAGGGGAGAATGCGAAGGTTAACAATCTATCTGAGAACAGTAAGGCTGTGGTTGGCATGCAGAGTACAAGAGGGAAGTTGGGATAGCTGCAAACACTTGGATAAGAGTTTTGCTGTCTGGTCTGTCCGTTCTCACCCACTATATGTTTTATTGAACAAATATCTTTTCAATCAACATGCTAAGGACTTCAGAAATAAAGAGAAACACACCTTCTCAAAAGCCAGAGGAGTTCAGTGTGTTATTTTTCTTGGCAGACACCAGCAGTTTGCAGAAGCCTTGTGAAAAGAAAATCATGAGGGCACTGCCAGTTGCAAAACTGGACAGCAGAGCTGAGAAATGAGCTCAGGGGGATGAACATGTATCACCAGGTTAGGTACTAAGATTCACTTCCCTCTTCAGCTCTACAGCCAGCTTCACACTTCAGGCACACTTAATGGTTATGGAATTCCTGCCTGGGTCTTGTCTTCAGTAACTCCCTGTGCCTTGTTCAGTAAGTGTGGACTTAAAACATGCATGAATATGGCCTGTGGAATCAGAGCACAGGAGAACAGCAGAGTCCATTACTCCTGTGAAGGCTTCCTTCACTAGCTATCTTCTCCTCTGGATCTTTATGCAAATACTTGTTATAAGAATTCAATAAATGTGAGATGTGGAACTGCAAATGGTAAAAACAGACGTCAGGAGTGAGACCAACAGGGAGAACATCAATAAATAAAATGGCTTATTTGTGTAATTTTTCTTTCATGTCATTTTCAGACACATCCTCTGGAACCTGAATCAAAGATCACTGAAGAAGTTCTTGTGGAGCAGCGGCATTTATGCCATTTATTATTTGTTGCTTAATAGTTGACGTGACCCATCCCCATGTAGTTACCAGCAGGATAAAGCCATTTTTATCCCTTCCTGCTATACTTCAACACCCTGTAAGTCAGATCCCTGTGATCTTAGCCATACCAGCCACATGGCTATGCAAGCATATGAGCATACCTTAGCCATATGGGATGTTTTTCAATCTGCTATTTAATCAAGCCAGACCAAAAATTTAATAGGCAAACATGCCTGGAAGAGTTAAGGAGAGGATGGTAATGCTCATGGCAACTTACATGTGCTTTCTAACCATGTTGTATGTTAAACATCAAATTTTGTTCCTCTTAGAAGGGATTAGTGTGTCAGTAAGAAAGCTGAATTAGCATATTAGCACTGCTGTCTATAAATTTGCATACACAGCTGATGTTTTTAATTCAAAACCAAACAGAAGTATAAGCACCATACTTCTATGCAGAGGGCAGTATCTTCTCAAGTCATGCACTTACAGGACAATCATAGCTTCCTCTCTCTCTTACACACATGCATGCATAAATAAATTGTCTAACCAACAGAGTCATAGCAGACCTTGAAAGTATGAACCTGATTATAACCAAAGAACGGAAATTTTCATGATTTTATAGAAATAACAGTTTTGGTCGGCCTCTTCCCATGTAAAAAGCACTTTAATGCAAACTTTTACTGCTCTTTGTGGCCTTATCAGTATTAAAACAAGTAAGGGACTTGGAGGGTAGCAGGTGGAGAAAAGAGAAGTGGGATTAGGTTCACATCCTAGATGCTGAGATAAATAGAGGAGTTCCTCATACTGTTGCTGTAGTTTCTCTGGCAGAAAAAAGGACTCCTTCTCCACCTCAGTGCTTCCAAAGGAAAGAGACCATGCCATCATTGCTGGCGTTACACACAGCTTAATACTGTAAACCCTCCTGCTGTGGAAAAGGAGGTCCTTCATTCTTTTCCTAATCATTGATACTGCAAATTAGGTTATGGTATCAGAGACGAGGAAGCCGTGGTGTGTTTTCAGCTCCAAACTCCTGGCCCTAAAATCAGGAGTTCTCAGCATCTGATTAGGATGTATCATCTCTAAGAACACATATTCCAGATATTTTCCCCTCCCAGCTGACAAGCCAGTGCAAGGCTAAGGAATAAGCAGTCCCAGAAATAAAACTTTTGTTTAGTAAAACCGAATTAGGCTAGGAGATCAGAAAAGTCATGACAAACCAATAAGAAAAGAAGATCTGACTGGGAAAACCTCTCCTTAACTTGATGTAAATGTAAATGTAAATGTAAATGTTTACTTCTCTATAACAAGAAAGTAGTATAACATTTCATTTTTTCCACAGACGTGAAATGCTTTCTTGTTTTCTAACATTTATTGACAGAAACAAAGGACTGGAGAGATGTGAGACTTGCCACGTGAAGAATGAAATCTGCCACCTGTCTAGAGGTCAGATGCAGCACAAGCACAGGCATGATACATTTCCTTACATGGCTTCACCACTGTTTCACTGGTGCAGGAAGGATTACGCTAGAGATGGGAGGTCCTTCGCAACCAAGATGTTCAAACTTAGATTCATCAATTTATCACCTATCACCCAAAATTAAGCACAAAAAAATAAACAGCCAATGTCAACGGTAAAAGTCAAGGACTTAGCATCCTTCTGAACTGGACTCTTATTTTTTCCCCAATGCTTAAATTAAGGTATCCAAAATTTTCTGTTACAGTTATTCAAATCCTTTGTTCCTCTAATGAGTGTCTCTTGACAATCAGAGTTGAGGTTTGGACACCTGCACAATGGAAACTAGAAAGAGATGACAATCTCGCTTGAAGCTGACCAAGCAGGAAGTGAACCATAATTCTTTAGTTTTTCAAAATCTGCATCCTTTCCCCTCTCCCCCCTAGACTGCTAACTAAGCGCCATGGTAAAACAGCACAGTGAAAAATTGTTCTTAGCGTTTCTTAAGGATTTTTGGCTAACACAAGAGTGCCAAACCACTGACTCAGACCCGCTCTGCAACAGGCCATTCTGCATGCAGCTGCTACACATTTGTTCCTCTGTTAGACAGATTGTAGATGCTTCCTCTTTAACTAGAGATGTCCACAGTTTCCACAGAAGTTTTTTCTGAACATGGTACTATCCAAAAAATATATTAAAAAAACAGTATAGATGTTGAGCTTTTCATAGTGATTCCACTTTCATCAGAGAAATTTATTGAACACTCAAGGCTTGACTTTGAACATAGGTTTTCATGGTGTTTGACATACTAGCATTTTGCACTGAGAAACACAAAAAGCCTACATAATCAGATGCACCATGTCTGGGAATTTTTAAAAGACTTGTTTCACTAAAAGCTTCAGCTAAAATGTAAAAAATAGTTTTTTATTTAATATGCTTGTAGTACATAGGGAAAAACATTTATTTTCTTTTGTTTGGATGGTTATTTTTTTAACTGTCTTTTCCCTCAGGGAAATCTAATTTTGGCAATGTGTGTGGGATGGAGCACAAATCTGCTGTTTTAACATGTGCATGTCTGGAATTTTCAAGTCACTTTTCTTAGCCTTGTGGACCTTTTCAAAATACTGCAAAAAAGAAAGGCACAAGGCACAACCACAGAAAGATGCTAGAAATGTCTCCACTGTTCACATGACCTGATTCTATCCTTTTAAAGTACTTGCAGTCTAAATGAGACTGAGTATGCTGATTAATCCACATTCACTTGATCGTAATACAGTACCATTCCTGCTAATTTTGCGTGAATGCACATACAGAGCTGGCTCTTTACAGATGTGTGTGTGAGTGTATTAGTGGGACAAGGAGCGATAGGACCACGCCTGTTGTTGTGTTGCTTTAGAAGACCCTGTCAGACTCTTTGAGATAAAGAGCTCATATCAGCAGGTGAAATGAAAGCTAGTCTTGCCTGGGAGTTGTGCTGGTTTAACTTCAGCTGTTCTCTTAAACTGAGCTACTTTACCCATGCAGATGGCTGTATGAGAAATCTTAGTTCAGTTTAGTGTTAGTCAGAACTTGAAAATTGCTTTTTTTTTTTGAGAAAAACTGAAAAAAAAGAGTTTGAATGCAAAGTGAACATCTACATTGAGATATTGCGTCTGCCCTGTGAGCTGTTTTCACCCAAATAGCATGAGCTGCCCTCCTCCAGATCTAAACTCACATGTGGTGCAGCACCAACACGGTAAGGCTTATAGAGAAGCCCTTCTAGGAAGCAGTCTTGTCTTCTCTTCTGACCACTTTCTGCTTAGGACTTACAGGAAAAGAGTATAGAAGGCCTAATGCCTGGAAGAGGGAACTGTGGGACTGTTTCTCTAAGACCAGCTGTACTTAGAATGCTTCCAACACTGTGCAAGAACAGGCAGGGCTGGAATGAAAGCTAGACCTGCCCATTCAGCCCAGCTTCCAGCCTGGGGTGGAAGTGCAAAAGTATCTGCAGTAAGCACAGGTTCTGAGTTTACACATATTCCAGAAGTGTGGACATACTGACCTGCAAGGAAATCAGACTGATGAGTTATTTTGGTGCTAGGCTACATGCAAGTGAACCCTCCCAAACAGGCAGACACCAAATTCAAAAGTGCTCTTTTAGACAAATTAAATACGCAGCCACAAAGTCATTTGCAAGGCTTATCTAAACCTGTTTAATCATGGTAGTACAAATTTGTTTTGAACAAAGGCATATTCTTACAAGAAAAAGAGAGGGATCTACCCTGTCAGTTCTCAGAGGGACATATGCATCTTCTCAAAAGGGGTGGCAGCTGCTGGATTCAACTTAGCTTTTAGCTGAACTGAAGCTTTCCACATAAACATCCCCAACATGGCCAGTGGTTAATAAACCATAAACTGCTCCAGAATCCACAGTGAGTCTTTGTGGATTTTGTCAAAAGACATACTGAGTAAAAACAGTGGAGTATTTTGTTTGTTTTGTACTACAAGACAGCAAGAAAATGTAAATGTTTTTCATGAGTCTAGATTCATACTATCAAAATATCCTAAATCAAGTTTATGAAACCTGAAAGGGAGGATTGAGCCTTTGCAGTCAGAGCTGTATCTGCTTATCCACTCTCTGAAGAGTGGCTGACAAAATGTTTCAAATGCATGTGAAACATTCCATAAGCAATTATGGAGGGTGTGGTGGCAAAACAGCCTGTAGAGTAATACAGAAAACACATTGATTCTTCTTTCATAATGAGTCTCCTGTTAGGTTCAGTGCACCAGAAATGGCTGCTGTGACTAGACAGCAGCAAGGGTGGGTTAGAAAGTAGAAGGAAACTGGTGTCATACCAAGAAACACTTGTTTTTTCCAGAGATGCTTACCAGTCACTGCTAGCACCGTTATATCACTCACAAGGGGTTCAGTAAAGCACTTGCTCCTTGCTTAGCTCTCTGGTCTTTCATGCTGCACACAGATCTGATCTGTGTTTCGGTGTGAAGACAGTCCACTATTCTTTTGACTTTAAAGACAGAGCATGCAGAAGTACATTTCTGAATATTTTAAACATTTTAACACACACTGTCACTGCAATATCTGGATAATGAGACCAGATTTAGAGTCTCTGGGGAAATATTTTAAAGGCCTTTGAAAAATCTCTTTTCTTTTTTTTAACCTATTAATTGATTTATTTGCCAGCTGATTATTGTGAAAGTAGAGCAACAATGTATACATTCAAACTAGAGTCTTCAGACATACAAGATTTACAGCCACAAAGGAAAACATCAATGACTGTCTTCACAGCTTGTGTATCGACAGGATGTAGAACTGTGTACACAAAGTACAGTTTTGTGTCAGACAGATCACATTCATTAACAAACACACAAACATAACAAGCAATATGTTCCCATTCTACTATAAATTACTCAGATAAATCAAAGTGGTGCTAAAAAAAAGCAGTATATTTCTGGTCACTTGTGCTATAAAGGAAAACAGTTTCTTGGAATTCACAAGTGGAGAGGTCTAATCCAAGCCCGCAAATGCTGATCTTGGATCTTCTGAGCATATGTTTAGAGTATAATAATGCCTGCAAAACACTGGAGACAAGGATACAGAACTGCTTCTATAATTGCTTATTGCTTCTTCAAAAGTCAGGCAAAAAAAAGAGATCACTACCTTTCCCACTGACAGGATAATATTTTCTGAGCAAAGGTTTGGAAGAGGGGAACTCTAAGACATTTTACACTCTGTGACTATGGATCTTATATATTGTTAATGAAACACACAAAGATACTTTATACCGTGCTGGCAGAACAGCTACAATTCCAGAGGACAGCTCTACCCGACATAATAGCTCTGGGCTTGCTTTTCTCTTGAAAGGACATTTGGAGAGTGTGCTGTGGTTGGAAGAGGGCTGCCCAGAGCACACTGCACTTCCGCTATTCCAAGTTGGTGATCAGGCTCTCTATGGAACGCAGCTTGCAGTAGATCTGTGGGACTGTAAATTGCATGGGTGGGCACAAGGCAGGGACAGAATTAGGAAAGCATAAAAGTGGCCTAAAACAACTGTTACTACCCTCCCCCCTTTCCCATGCCCAGTAGAGTTATGAGTACAGGAATAGCTATCCTTTATCGATCTACTTCTCAGGCATGTGCTCAAAAGCAATCAGTTAGTTCATACAAGAAACACAGAAATGCCAAGCTTTGTAACACAGCTTCTTTTTAATGCTTGGCATACTGCTACAGAGACATTATTCAAAGCCTGCTATGGGCAGCTGATATTTTAAGAAAAGGCTTCTAAAAAATCTTTGTTTCTTGTCCTATGATAAACCACATGATCAAGCATGTCATTCTGTAAGGAGGTGGGGGAAAGAGTTTGGCAGTGTGGGAAAGAGAGGGTTAGGACTACATAATCTGTTTGTCTTCCTGCTTGAACAACAGTACGGTAGAATGAGACAGCACCAAAGAGCTACTGAGAGTTATTCGGCTGAGTACAACGATAATATAAAAACATAAAGGCATTCTTGTCCAATGTATGAATGGTTGGGATGGAGGTCCTATAAGGGGTCTGGGAACAAACCTGTCAGAGGTTTGTTAAAAAGGATGGTGAGCATTTGGTACAAAAAAATTTTGGTCTTCCGAAGTATTTTATGAGACCTACCAATAAGCCTTCTCCAGTAGGGGTGACATAGACTTATCTAGACAAGGACTGAACTTCAGTCCAAAAAATGGGCGTCACTGTTATATTCCATTACATTTGACAATGAGCTACTGTTCATCCAACATTTCCCAAGCAGCTCCCTCTATCCCACCACTGAGTGTCCCTCAGCAGGGCAACACCTTCAAGAACCAGTAAGACCCTATTCCTGCTAGTGGGGGTGGAGGAAAGGTGCTGCATGAATTAACAGTGTGCTCAAACAGACTTTGGCAAGGACTTTAATGAGGATGGCAAGTTTTCTGCCGGGGGACTTAGGCGATGCTTTTACAGAGAGGCTCTGTGATGCTGCAGCTGCTGAGGACTTGGAACTTGCAGGTGTGCACTTTGCCTACAACTTAGTTGACACAGGAACCAGGGCTTGGATATTTCCTGCTTTCTCAGCTATTTTAGGAGAGGGGAGGTAGTCGTGTGTGGTTTTCTTTCAGGCTTTCTTTCAGTACTGGACTTCTTGAGGCCCAGTCCTGCTTTCATTGAAATGAATGAGCTTTTTGTCATTGAACCCAGCTTAACCCCTGATAATTTATTACGGACCCTACTGCTATTGCACCTGGGCATCTTGTGATCTAATGATTTATTTATCCTCATGTTTGGGAGCATGCTTCTGAGACAGATAAATGCCATATTCTTATTATAATAGAAGGAACAGAGGTACAGAAGGTGGATGGCCTGGAAATTCAAAGAGTGTGAAGTGTCTATAATGCTGACTAAAAGATACCTCTAAGTTCAACTGATTTCCTCAGAACTCCTGCTCAGATGCCACTCAGCAAAGCAGGGTAAGCCATGTAAGTCAAGCCATATATGCCGTGATATGCTGAGCTGCTTGGGACATAAACCTAGCCTTGATTACCTAGAAAGGTACTCTTTCCTCAGCCTGCTTCCCCTATGGGGCCCAATTCAGTCTCCAATAACCTTTAACCTGATGGAGGAGGAAACGACACTGTTACTCACACACGACAGTCTTATGGTTATGTAAAAGGCTCAGATTTAAACTCCCTAGCTGCCTGGCTTGGATCAGTGATTTAAACCTCAGCAAGCATGCCAAACACCAGATTGCAGGGATAGTTCCTCTCAGTATTCCTGCTAAAGCTGAATTATTGCACGTATGTATTCACTGGGCTAGAGACAGAAGAGTGACTCCACAGTCGATGGTTCAGGCACACATCTTTGGGTCCCAGCTCCCAGGAGCAGGGAGTTATTTCCCAGCAGTTCTCACTGTCTAGGTTCCAGAAATCATAATCCTAGTGCTGAACTGCAACTCTGCTGCCAGGGAGGCCTGGGTACCTAACACAGTACAATGGATTCCTCTGGGCAACAAGGCTCTTAAAAGTCAGTCTTGAGTTGCTCTGTACTTGAACACTTAAATCCCGCTTACTGTGTTTACCATCACCTACTGCAGCGTGTCAAAAGGTCTTAAATCATGAAGATCTGACCATCCACTGTGGATGAGTGGGGGAACTGGTGTCTCCTCGGGTCTTGCTTTCAGACAGCTGGCATGTGCCCTTAGCCTATAACCATACCTGATAATGTGGAAGCATTCCTGTATTCAGTAGACTATATACAACCTCTAGTTTTTGTCCTTCAAAATGTGCCTGAGGTCACACAGAAACTCTGTGTTGGCAGAGAACTGGGCCACATCATCTAGGTACCTCCCTGGAGCTCCACCCACTGGGACAAATTTCCCCTCAGTAGGAGCAGGATGGGACTTTTGAGAAGCAATCCAATTAGCTTCTTTGGAACAATCGAAGTTTTTAAAACATTTTGCCTGTAGTTGATTAAGCTTCTTGTCATGGTGGTAACTGTGATGTCTAAAATCTACGTGGGAATCACTGATGATTAAACAAGTCTTGATCTCACGTTTTTACAAGCTTTTCACAGAAAGGCTTTGTCCAACACAAAGAATTATTAGGAAGACACATTGATTTTCATCCCATTGGTTGGATTATGACTGCATTAATGTTCATATACCTCAGTACAATTACAGGCTGCTGTAGTCACTTCTGATGACAGTCATAATGACAAAAACTCCCGTAGTTTGCATAACCTGTCAGATGAGAAGAGCTACTAGGAAAAAAGATGTAGCTGAGTTCTAGAAAAAAAAATATTTTTTTCACATCCCAAAGCACATGAAACGGGGGTTAGCTGGCAAGAGGGATGGGAGAGGAGGGCATACAAATAAATACGATTTAAATAATGTTATTAAATCAAATAAAACTTCAGGTAATTTCCTCTAATTCTGCTGACAGTATCTGATCTTCTGGATTTGCTTTGTTTTAAAACAATGCTGTTGGGGAGAGATAAGTATAATGAGAGAGCAGTAAAACAATTTTTCAGCACATGCACCTAGAACGCATGCATGCTACCCCTTTAAATCTTACAAGCTTTAACGCTCCAAGTGCTGGAGGGATATTCTGCAACATGGAGTTTCAGGCAGAATTCCTAATTGAAACTGATCTGGTCTGCAGGCAGGAAAAGTAGTTGTTTATACTAAAATATCTTCTCACTGGGCAGTTAAAATGTGTTTTCAAAAATCAAGCTACAATAGAAGCCATTAAAAAAACTCAGCATTTTCCAACCGCACACAATTGCCCCAAATAATTTCTGTTCAAATTCAGGGAAAAATTATGGTAAAACATTTGTTACTATTATGAGGTCAGCTGTTGGCAAATGCTAGTATTTTAATGACAACCATAACAGTAACTCATCAGCACTACTAGAACAAGCAGATTTATCTGGTGTGAAGTGCATTGGTGAGCAGTTTACTTACCCAAAACAAATTTTTATTATAAGCAAGGGTTAAGAATGGTGACTTACCAGCTCTAAGAATCTCCTCACCACCTGTCTTTGTTTTAAGTTAGTTTCACCATCTAGGTTAGCTGTTTCTATATGGCACAGCCCATCAGGATCACTTGAAGAGAGCAGCAATATGTCAGCAGGTATAATTTCATTACAGCGAAGCTGAACAAAGTCTCCAACTTTCACTTCTTTCCAGTATCTGCTTATATATTTCTTTTCATTCCTGAAAAAAAGACATTTAAAGGACATATATAAAAAAAAATGCATAGATCATCATGCCTCAGATAAGATCTGGTTTGACTTGCAGCAGGAGCACAGTGTCTTTGGAAGTTCCTCAGGTACTTTCAAGTTATGCCATGAAAAGGTCATGCAGACTGCCTGGAGGCCGATGATCACCAACTAAGAACCCGGTCAGAGCTCCTAAGGGCTTAAAAAAAAAAAACCAACCACACACACAGATGCTCTTTAAGGCCCAGAGTACCACATGTGGCTGTTGGAGCTGGGATTCTAGGGGCTAGCGGGTGCTGCACACCCTCCTCCTTCCCTCAATGGTCCAACCCATCCAGCTGACCCCACGAAGGGGAGGGAGCTGTTGTGCACCACAAGTGAGGATGAGTCACAGACTGACATATCTACCACACTTCAGGGCAAGTGGGGGAACAGCAATGCAACTGAGAACAGGTGTGGGCACAACACCTCCTTGGCACAGCTCCTGAATGACTTCCATCATACACCACCCTCTGGCTCCCAGGGTGGCACCACCCTTCAGCTGGCTCCCACTTTTCCTTCTTTCCAATAGGAACAAAGTTTGTATAGTGCTACATGTGAAATTTGGATGAAGGAGCCAAAAAACTATACCTGAAAGAAATTTCCAATATTAATCACTAAATCTAGAATTGCAAGAATACCTCCTGTGGAAAAACACAGTCCCAAGTGCTCTGCAGGGGGAGGACACTATCATTTCTTTTAAATATTTCTGCAGTATCACCATATTAACCATAGTGCCATGTGTTAGGTAGCTCATTTCTGCTTAGTTACTGTGAACATTTTATTTTGGAGTGCAATTTCTTTGTCGCTTCAAAGACTTATCCAACTGAAACATTAATGTGTATGTTGTTCATTTAGATATAGCCACTAAACCTCTCTATTTTTAAAAGGCATGCTAATTGGCTACTTGTTTTTTTCACTTTTTATTCAGAGCAAGGGGAAAAAAGGAACAGGTGCTTGCTTAATTAATTCTAGTTAAAATCCAGGTTTTTAGCTTTAAAACACTAATGTGCTTTCTTGGCATTTGTGTAAATCGCTTTCCTTCACTGTGTTTTTGAAATAAATTCATTTCAAAACAGCCACAATATTAACTGGGTAAAATACCTCCTGAAAATGGGAAGAGGCTATTCTGACACTTCTAAGCTGCCAGAATGTCATGCAGACACTGTAAGCACCTAGGCTACTGTCAGTGCTGGCACCCTGTCACTGACAGCAAGGGATAGTCTTCCTTGGCAGTACTTAACCAGGCAGAATGGGATTCTGAAATGGGGTGCGTGTGTGTGTGTGTGTGCATGTGCGCTATTTCATGTTCTTTCAAAGTATATTATTTTAAAATACATTACTTTCAGTAGTAACATGAATAGACTTGTAACTAAGTGGAAACACAGAAGTCCTGCTAATGTTGTTTGGAGTTACTGATAGTGATGGTATGCCTAATTCATCCTTGTCATGCCTTCAAGGGCGTTAAAGGAATTAGTTTGCTAACTAGTTTGCCTTAGTTTGCTTTCATTCATTTATTTAGCCTGAGCCCTGAGCAATAACATCTCAGGTAACACAGTAAGGATGAATCAGATCAAGTTTTACCTCCCAGAATTTCTTCACTGCCCTTTCCTAACATCTAGTTTATAAAAGGACAAAAGAAAATCATGGATGTGCTTTCTGTTTTGATAAAGCCTAAAAATGATTAATAAGAGCTAAGTGTAAAACATGATAGTCTAACAAAGGCAAGTAATTTACATACTAGCTGCAGATCTTACCCATTCCTTTCACACTCAGGCTGAAGCCAGCATTTAACTTTCTCTGCTAATGAGTATGAATTGCTCTGAAACCCAGTGTGCCATAATGTAGTGCAAATCACTGCATCACAGACCTGAAGGGTTTGTTAGCTATGCAATCTGTAACTCCAAAACCCTTCACATGTGGCCATTACTCTTGATCCTTTTTCATTTAACTGTGAAACTGGGTGATGTTCAAGTGCATGTACAATGAGTGGCAGTATATAAGTACTAGCAGGCCAGAAATAGCAAGTAGTCCTGTACTATGCTATAAGGACTAACATTTTAATGTAACTTCCATTGTTTGAAAAGCATTGCTATTTTAGCATTTCCAGATCTCCCACATGTTTGGCAACTGTCACACTATATATTCTGTCTGTGGCAGGAAGGGTGGGTGTCCTGCACCACAAGGCCGAATGGCTCTGCTAGGATAGAATGAATGCAAGAACTCTTGCACACTTGCCAGGGACCCTGGGGAAAACCCCCTTCACTAGATGCACAGGAATAATTTGGGCTAGGATTCCACTTAATCCAGCTCTCTGCTAACAAGAGTCAGTAGTAGATGAATTGTCTTACTACTTCCTTATCCTCCTCAACCAGGGTCACTCCATGTCCTCTAACAGAGTTTTTAACTCAGAATTTTCTCATTGCACCAAATGAACTGTCACTGCAAGAATTCTCCCCAAAATACGGCACAATACCATCTTCAAATGTGCTGGTTCAGGTATTAGATGCAGCACAAATGTGTTAGCCCTTTAGGAACATGCCTTTAACATGCTCATCCTACTCCTTTGAACATAAAAGTTAGTTCATTTAGAGACAACTTTCGTGTCTCTGCATAGTAGAAACATGCCACAAGTGACCCTACTGATACAGTAAGAACTTTGTCATTAGCTTCTGCAGAGACAGGACTTCAGCATCCAAGTTTTATACTGCCCATTAAATGTTTATTCTTGCTGTTATATTGTGTCAGTAATTTACATAAGTTATATGATATGAAGAGTTAGGAATGCCACACTTCTTATAAGAGAAATGCTCTCTTTAAAATTTAAGCTCTCCTTTGTGTTTGTATAAGGTGGGACATATAAGAACGCTTGACTGAAGTTCAGTGTTTTGAGTACTTTTGCCTCAGTTTATCTTCCTAGACTTTATTTTTCTAGATGCTTTTCAGAAGGAACTCTTTCTATGTTTCTAAGGACTTACATTGCATAGGTCTGTCGCAATAGGCAACCTAAATCATACAGGTGAGCACATCTACAACATTATTAAGTATTTGGTGTGGTGGGTACATATTTTCAAATGGTTCATTTTATTTTTCAACTTTACAGCAAACCTAATGTTTAAGCAGATACTTCAGCTGAGCTCCTCACAGTAATGACCAAGCTTGGAGGATATCAATAATTTAAAACATGGAAACATAGGACTGAATGGAATACCTAGATCACTGAGACCAGTTCCTTTCAACTGTAATGTAATGTAATGGAGACCAAGCCCAGAAGAGAAAACAGACCAACCACTCTATATAGTTTTATACGATAGCAAGAAAAAGCAGTCAGGTGGGTATTCATTACTTATCCACTAATCAGTATGATTTTTCCTGTCATGGTTCTATCCATTCATTTACCTGGTAGGTGCTTCTGAAATGCCTTCATTTTGTCTTGAATGTCCTAAAATCATCTGAAAATTTTGCTGTCTTTCCTTTTATAATTACCCAGCTGATAATGTTTTAAACACAGATGCCTTGGTCTATTCCTCTGAGACCCTGCCATTCATTCCTGCTTTGTCCCGATTTCATAGCTATTTTGTGGTCTATGACAGTCCTCTGCGGTCTCATGAGAGAGACTCAAGCCCTGTTTGCAAGGAACTTTTATCAACAGCTTCTTGCAAGTTTAATTAAACGTCATCTGGTTTTCTGGAATATTTTGTTGAAGAGCTCAAAGACTCCTAGCAGGAACACAGGACTGGAAGGGAACACCCGGGTTAGTGAGTCCAGCCCCCTCCCACAGTCATGGGAAATGCTGCCATGGATGTTTAGGCTGGAAGCTACCACCCCACAACTCTAGTTCTACCTGCCCTCACTTATCACAAGCCTCAAGATAGATTTGAGTACCTATAACAAATTTAATGTTGATACTGCAAGAAACCAAAGCAGCACGAACCCAGGAAGAGGTCAGAGATACTAATTCTTATCTTTCAAAGCTGGAGATTTAGGTAAAAGTCTTCTAAACCAATATGCTGTCACACACTTCTGCCACTCTACAAGAAGGAATGGATAGCGTTACTCTCTAGTTTACTCACTGTGATGAACACTTAGGCTCAGACAGCTATGCCCAACTACTCTAAGGTTTGTGTTGGGCTCACATATTAAAAATGTCCAGCCCCCTGCACACAACCTAATCTCCATCAACACATTTACATGCAGAGAGCGTATCAGTCAGCTCAGGTTGCAAACCCTTACTGATGGAAATCTTCCTTCTCCTCTCTGTCACCATCTGAAACAGAACTTGCCACTGGTTCTGCTTTTCTGTGCATGTCTTTACAGGTAGACATTGACTGAAATCTAAAGTTGGATGCCTAAAGAGTTGATTGTCTCAGCTGTATTGACTTCAACAGCATCAGCCAACAGCAACTGGGGCACTGGCAGATTTAAACACCTCTAGAGGTCAATGTACTTTTGCAGCAGTGAAGTGCAATTATTCCAGCATATCCACTTTTGAACACACAAGGGAAAGTTTGCAACATCCTTTCAAATGTGTGTACATAGAGAAAATTACTCTAATAGCTATCTAAAAAACTTGTATTATTCTACCTACTGCATAGCCCTGTGATCTGTTTTGAACCAGAATAGCTTCCAGGTTTGTGCCAAATTTAGGAATGGCTCTAGTCAACAGAAAAAACAACAAAATTCCCAAGATATTGATGAACTTTTTGTCTCTAAATTTTAAACCAAAATTTAAAAATACAGAAACTCAGATATTACTCTTTTTTTTTTTTTTTTTAAACTGTTAACCATGCTTCTCTTCTTCTGGTCTCCCCTGCAGCTTGACCTGATGAAGATCATGCCAAAAATTTCACTTTTCTGGCCATATAAACATCAGTTTAAAACTACAAAAGGCTGAAGATTTAAAAAGGTCTCTAACTAAACCTTACAAAAATAATTTTGTTTCCCTTTTTTGAATAGCTTTGACCTGTTTGGTGTGATAATTATCCAATTTGACCATAAAGGGAGATAACAGAACTTCATATGCATACAAAATTTAGCAGAAGTCTTCCTCGTCTTTTTCTTTTCTTTCTTTTTTTTTCCTCCGAAGTCTAGAAGAAAATATCACAAGCAAGATTAGGTAGGAAATGTGCAAGCCATGAACCTATATAATCTGTTCCACTTGTGCAAGGCCCTTATACTAGAAATTTTATATCTTAAGCCCAGGAGATGGGATTACTGAGTAATCATTTCTTGCTTCCACTGGCAACAATCACAGCTAATGAGTGGGAATGGCAGGCACAGATTTGCTCCATCATTGAGCGGAGTGGTTGGGGAGCCTGTACTTATACATAACACTGCCCTGTCTTAGACCCAGCACAACGTCTTACTTCTGCCTTAGGAGGGCTTCTGAAAAGGCATTTAGCAAAAGATAGGGGATATGCATGTATATCTCCTGGGCTGCTCAGTCTGTCTTACCCAACATGCCACTCCCTGCACAGGCTGAGATTGCAGCCTAGAAGATTTTAAGCCTCTAGAAACACCCAAATGAAATTTTGTTTCCTAGTCCAAGCCTGTCAGCTGACCTGCTTTTGAAATAGCAATTGTCCTCACTTCAAAAGAGATCAGGCTTCTTTGCCTTCTCTTCAAGCCCAGGTTGGTCATAGAGCCAGTAGGTGTTAAAAGAAACACAGCAACAAATTAACTCTGTGGAAGAGAAAAAACCCTCCTCTATAAAAGGCAGGTCAAAGCCAGAGGGCATATACAAAACCTACTTTGGAGCAGTTCTTGATGTCAACCAAGTCCTTTCTTTCCATCTCAGGAGGCAGAAAGACGGTGGGGTAGAGCTAAACAAAGTATTAAGAACATTTCCGTCCCCAATGCCTTAAAACATGTTCTAGTGCACTGGTTACAGGTGCTGGGACAAGCCTCTTGGTTAGGAACAAGCTAACTAAAAAAACCTTGAGGATAATTGGCAGAGTCAAGCACAACGGCAACTCCACTATTACACACCAAGAAAGGGAGCCTTGTTCAAATAACAAAGCGAACAGAAGTCCCACACTAGGCCGAACTATCTTTATGAGAGGCTCTAGTATCTAGCTGTTTCTAAACAGGTCTTTCACACACTCAAAGGGTTTTCACAAATTTTCTCCTCTTCTTTCCAGTCTGCCCTTGCCTGGGCTGGGACTCTGCCTTTCAACCCTCTACCTCGGTGCCTGACACTACTGCAGATGTGGATGGTTGATGCTAACTGAGCCCATGATGCTCTGTTAACACTGATGGCAAGTACAGATTTTGTGTAACTCATCATAGGCTACAAAACCAGAGTTGGTGACAACACTGAAATATATCACAGAATCACAGAATGGTTGAGGTTGGAAGGGACCTCAGGAGATCATCTAGTCCAACCCTCCTGCTCAAGCAAGGTCACCTAGTGCATGTTGCCCAGGACCGTGTCGAGACGGCTTTTGAATATCTCCAAGGAAGGAGACACCACAACCTCTCTGGGCAACATGTTCCAGTGCTCTGTTACACTGATAATAAAGTAGTCCAAAAAGCAGTCCACAAAACTACTGTGTTACAACCAGTATCAATTATAATTTGAAAGCTATAGGGTAGCAGATTTCAGAGTTTAAAACCAGAGCTATCTATGAGACTAATGCATGTATTACTTTAAGTCTGAACATGCTAAATATCTAAGGAAACACACTGGGAACCATTTGGGTACAATTACAATGTTGTGGCAGAATTAAGGAAAAATACGTAGCATAAGTTAATGCCAAAGCAGGTTACATAATGCCCAGAATATGTCTTCATTCCACCATAAACGATAACATCTGTTTCTATTAAAATAAATCATGAAGAGGCTCTGAATCTGATATTAATCAGACAGAAACAGATTAACCGTGTATGTTCTTGAGAAATGTTTAAGAGAACAAAATCTCTCTGTGACTGATGTTTCTAAATAGACCCCCTAATCTTCACATTATTTTAAGAGGACTTAGAAGTTATCTTGTTTTCATGGACTTTAAATATTTTTGGGGGAATTAGCAAGTGCAAACATATGTTACAGATGTTAATCCTAACAAAAGGACTAGGAGCACATGTGTGTGTATGGGAATAATGAGGTATAAATGTGCCTTTTAATAATTCAGGCTTTCTGAAAAGTGCTAATTTTTCTGTTAAAAGTCAAACTTGTTCTGAAATAAAATGCAGTCAAGAAACCTCAGTGACTCAGGTTTAGAATGTGGAAGCAATCACTGAACTTCTTTTGGCAGTGTTATCTCCATTATACCTCATGTTGAAAAAAGCCTCATTATTGTTCACTATAATGAAACATTTGCTACCCGGAATAAATTATTTTTCAGCCAAGAAACTTGTTGTTGAGATAACAACACAAAATATAAAAGCAGAACATTTACTTTACACAAACTGATGAAAGAAAAGCTGTCTTCCAGAACTGCATTTTAAAACTCTGAGATTGTTTTGAAGTTACATCTAGTATCCTTTTTTTTTTTTTTAAGTAGTATGATCCTAGTCACTCCTTTGCTTACTGCCAAAAATGCTAATAAACTTGTATTATTCTTCCAGTAAACAGATATATTGGGAGAGAAGACTATCTATTGCCTATACTTAGCAGGATGGATAAGTAATGGTTAGTACAGAGGCTTCCTAACTGGGTACCATACAGGGAAGTGGAAGAAGTAGAAGAATTGCCTGAATGTAATGCGCATCCTGTCTTACAGACATTAAAATCCTTGAGTCAGTTACCTCCATATTAATGCCACAAAGCTTCCAACAGCTTGATATATCAGAAATTCTCTTCTGAGCAAAACAGGGCAACAAAGTGTTTATCTGGTTTTCCTTAGGATGTCTTCTTTCTGACCATCACCAACCACAAGCCCTGCATTTGACAACATTGCTTACTTTTGCTGTAGGTACCAGGCTGGTATCTACAGCAAAACCCACAGATACAAAGGAGATGGCAACCTCAGCAGTGGACCCACACCCAAGTAAGATTCTCATCCTGAATTTCAGGACCATCGCAGACATTATGACTGAATATTTACATTACAGTGGGGCCCCAAACCATGAACTGTGATACGATTCAATTGCACCTAGTGCTGTGCAAACATGGAGAAGAAACAATCCCTGCCTAAAGGAGGGCTATTTAAATTGCAGACACCTAATGACAAAAATCTATGCCTGTGCCTATTTCCTGAACAATTACAGGAGAAGCATGAACTCTTCCAAGGGAGATCTTAGGTGCTCAATTTTGGTAAGAAATAATCTCTGTGAAGAAGTTTTCCAAAGCCCTAGCTCTCTAAACTGATAATTAATGGCATGAAGACACATAGGAAAACTCTTTCAGTAAGTAAATTTTAGGTGCAAGTTAGATGCATAAATTTAGTGGGCAAAATCTCACACTTTGGTGCTCTCCCACTGCATTTAAGCCAGCGTAATCAGCTGAGTACTGAAAAAGAGCTCGTCATATCTTAACTGTATGTCCTAAAAGGTAAATTTAGCATGGCTATGCAGAGTTAATGAGGGAAATCCCATTCCTTAACAAGATTCAGACACTTCAACAGAAATTTTTTTTCTTCACATTCCTCTGATTCTACACACCTGCCTATTTGATCTCAGGAGTACATGACACAGGTCATAAATGCATTAATGTATTCACTACATATAATTTATCCAGACAGAAAGCTGTTTGTAAAGAAATAGAAATCTGTTAAATGAAAGGCATTTCCTAAATGCAACAGTTTTAATTTAACAAATAATTCCAGTTCTTTTAGATAAACATGTAACAGTTGAAAGAATTTTATCAGGAAAGGTATTTCCTGGTAATTACGTGCAGAGACCTGCTGGAGTTGTTGATTGATATCCAGTTTGGGAGACATTTTTTTTCAAATATCCTCCTGCACATAGCTGTGGCATACAAACACATCTCCTTTAAAGTCAGCTTTGAAGCTCACGTTATCTAATCACCACACAAAAGGACTCCAGAAGTTAATATAGTCCAGTTACTACTTTATGTTAACAAGACCATTGTTGAGATGAATCTTAATAATTCACCAATTTAGTATTTAACAAGCAAAATCAGCCTTTCAGGCTGAAATATAAATATTTGATCTTTTTCTCCAGTTCCTCCTGAAATCATGAAGTTTTACATTTTTCTTCCATTTCTTTTATTGTCTGGAAGAAGTCACACAGTGTCCTGTTCCATTTCTTACACTCACTAAAGAGTAAAGAAAAAAGGCATTTATATGTTAACATGTAGACATGCAGGATATAATCTAAATTTCAAGTTGAGGATAGTAAAAATATTTACCTATCCAAATACCAACTGAGATCTCAGTGGGTCTCAGTGTGCAATGCTCGAACTCAGACCAACTGAGATGATCCTTTACACGTTGTTGCCTCTAAAATACTTCTGACTGTACTGCCAGAATATTGCTTTGGCCCATAAACAAGACCTTCCTACTCCCACACAAAAGTGAACTGCTTAAAGAACTGTAGCATGTTTCATTGTACTGATATCTTAATTCTTACAAACTTTATTTAACTGTAGCATTACTAAGAAATTAGTTTCCTCTCTGTCAGAGGAGATATATCAGATGGGAACTGCAGAAGAGTGAAACCTCAAATTCAGGCACAGGTTCCTCTCTTGACACCAAGAGGTAAAAAGGGAGATTTAACACATTATCCTGGATAAAACTATGGTCTATCTACCATCTATCCGAAGTCAGATCCCTGCACCAAATACTCCCAGGCAGGTACGGCAAAGTGGACAGTTTTACCTGACAGTCAAGGATGCTTACAGGCTGCAGGCAAAGCAAACTGGACATATCTATGTGTTTTTGTGATGGTAACGGAATAAAACCAATATTTGCACATAAATCCTGCCCAACCATGGAAGAATGGTTTAGTAGGATTTATGTGCAAACATTGGTCTTACCCTTCAATGCCTACCCAGGAATAAAAGAGGCCTCAAAATATTCAGAAGTTGGCCAAAGTGGGTATCACCAGCAAACTTCTGTTGAGCAGATGCCATATACTGCTTTTAGGGCCCTGTCCCTGGTATGATGTGACCGGCTGCCCTAGGCCCCTGATACGAATCCCCAGTGGGGTGGGAGAATGCTTCGCTCCTGAGCCATTGCTTGTGTCATACCACATTCATACCTTCCCAACTGGCTATGGCTCAGCAGAAAAGATCTCAGCAATTTTGGGATAACTGGGTTCCCATAAGTTTCTTCCTAATATGAAGGCACACAAGGGTCAGCTAAGGCCCTCAAACATGAACATAAAGATCTTTTTAATGCCTTTTTTAGCATTTACTATTATTAATTCTTCTTTGTTTATATTTCTCCATGTAGGTTCTTAAACACAAGAGCAATGAGATTTCTCAGAAGAGATGTAAACGAAACACAGAAGAACTGAAGCATGCTGCACTGCTCTCACTGGTGCTTGCATTGGTGCTCAAAGTGAAAGAACTGCCTGACATTTTCAATCTAGATCTAGAAAGCTACTTTGTGAGAGGCAATACGAGTATAAATCCCTGGGGAGCCCCTGATTTGAAATATAAACATCTATTTCCAGCATCAGTACATGCCCAAGAGAGAAGGAGCAGTAAAAGGCATTACAACTCAGAAGAATCCTAATTCTTCTGTGTAGCTGGCAGGAGAATAGGCCTTATGTTGTACTTCAGGCTGATTTGAAAAGCACAGTTCAAGTTTTAAACATGGTGACTTATCCTAGATTATGTGTAGCCCAATTTCTCTATATTTAGCTGCTCCCACAGGTTATGTAGTTTGTCTTTACCTTTCTGGATCACTGCTTGTCCCAACAAGACAAGAATACTAATGCAAGGAAAAGCAAACAGCCTCAAGCTATACATTAGTACTGAGAGATGTTTAAACTACCATATTGTTCTCACAACAAAACAGAAGTCTAAAAGTCTCTAAAATTTTGGTGTAAATTAATAACAAGGTGTTTTACAAGAATGCTTTCTTAATGAAGATTGATAAGGCCACATCTAACCCGGGACCTGGGAACAATTCTCAGTACTCACGACTGAGTACACACATGGATCAGATCCTGACTTTGCATCAGCTTGAAACGAGGGTGTGCGTAAGCCTCAATTTGCTATGCTCTGGGTCCTGCAGTCTGAATGCAGACATACCAGTCCTTTTATAGGACTGTTTTGCTTTTATACAAATTCATAGAATACAAAAACGTTCCTCATTCCCATCAGAGAAGAATTAGAAGGCCAAACTGCATGCAAATCACATGTGGTGATACGAATCTTTGAAGGTTTGAGTCAAAACAAATGTCTATGGATGCAAATTTTATATTCAAAATTCTTGGTGAAAATAAATGATAGAGATTATATTGAAGAAGTGAAAACCACAAAATGCAATGTTCTACTATTTAAAAGAAATGTAAGATACCTTTAGTAACATTTCAGCAGTTCAGATTTAACAACTTGACTACTGCTGGTACTTGCATATAAAAAAACTAGGAAGAGAATTCATTAAGTGTTTTCAATGTCAATCTAATTATACTGAGAGCCCCTGCTTTTACACAACCTATTGCTTTCCTGAATTAAAGATGGTTGGTCTTCATCTCATTAATATTCCAAACTTACTGGAGCCAATCAATGAATATAGTTGAATATGAAATTCTAAGCTAGAACAGTACTTTTGTTTTTGCAGAGATAAATCAATGGGACAGAATAAGAGTGCATTTACAATCCAAATGCTATGAATTATGGTTCATGAGGTACAGTCAGCTGACACACAGAGTACATCACAACCCCTTAACTTAGTTATTCAAAGACCTTGTAATTAGACAGCTTTGCAGGGAAGCAAGTCATCTTTGCCACTTGTCCACCGCTACAGAACTATCATCAATAAAAAGAACAATTTCTAAAGAACCACATCCCATCAATATAAATTTTGATAGTCTGTTTCCATCAGTTTATCAGATAATACATTTTCACAACAAAATATATCTTTCTATAATAATTATCCCACATTTTTTAATCATTCAGGCAGTTATAGCCTGAATATTTTCAAGACTATGTTGGTTGGCAGGTGTGTATGTATCTGTATGTTTCTAAACATAAAGATGGACACTTACAAATACAATCTTTTTTTCACTATTGCCCTATTAAAAAGAGGTAGTATCATTCTTGAGCACTTTTTATAGCACTCAGATTGCTCATGGAAACTATTTAAATTCATTTTTGAAGACCTGTATTTTATTTCTTTAAAAAATAAGCAGGCCAACTAATAGGAATGAATACTGTGTTTTGATTCTTTCTGCATGAATGGGATACCTCATTAAGCTAAACTTTTCTTGGTAATTACTAAAGTTCTTTGCAAATATTATTCCCAGAAAAAAAATATTCATGAATGATTTTCACTTATTATTCACTGAACTCCAGAAATAGGCTAAAAATATAGGCCCCAGTTCAGGAAGGTGCCTAATTTTATGTCTAAATTCAGGCAGAAAAGCAGCTTTACTGGCCAAAGTCCAGAAAGAAAACTTCTCTGTAGTTAAAATTCATACTTTCCTTGAGTGAAAAAAAAGATAGGACATTGAAATGCAGTACCGCAGGAAAAGAAAAAACAACCTTCAAGGTCTTTACTGCAGCAAAAAGAAAAAAGTGACTAACTGCAAACAACTCTTCTTTTCGAACACCTAGAAACTGAAGTTTAGAGCAAACAATTACAAAGGGACTATTTATTGGAAGGGTTTGAATCACAGAGGGAGAACAAATAGCCTGAAAGAACCTGTGAGATCTGAAACACCTCAGCAGGTGGCAGGCCACCCTGGTTGTGTGCAGAAGAGCCAGCAGGTCTCTGTGTACAAACACAGAGACCAAAAGTTTGTGGCACATCCTTAAGGCAAAATGTAACTTAAAAAGTTAGGAATATCAGCATTACAATCAAACCTCAATCTGATGTCTCAATTTACTATTCCAAATAAAATCAATCAAGTCTGCAGATAAAATTTACAAATCTAACAAAAGAGTTATTTAACCTGAACCGTTTCCCCACAAGTCTGTAAGAAATTCAAAAGGCTTTAAAAATGCAATTCACAGATTTTTAGATAATACACAGGTCTTCCACTTAGATGAATTTTAACACACTCAAAGCCCACACTTAAACTTCCTTTGCATAAGAAGTCTCCTTCTCCCTTGCACATCTCCATCTTCAATTCTATTACTCAAAACCATAACTGAATTCTATTTTTTACTCCTCTCCCCATCATAAAAAACACCACATCAAAAACTTATGCTTTTCTTTCTCTCCCTAATGCCAAACTCTCATCAAGACCCTCATTTCCAGTTTTGCTCTGTCAACTTCCACACTGGTGCTACTGGTACTACTACAATCACTTTCCTTCTCTATTGTCAGCAAATAATGACTTTGAACTGTATGGCTCCTCTTTGCTACATCCAGCTGAAAGCCACATCTACTTCAAAGCATCTCTCCTCCTTATCTAGCTTTTGCTACACCCTGCAGATGGTGATCTTGTCTGTCATTGTTGGCACCTCATGACTGATTATATACATCTTCTTTTATGACTCCTCTTGGAGATATGGACCGCATTTAGGTCCACATCTGTAAAGACAGCTAAGGAGAATTCTCTGTAATAAGACATCCAAGCTTGTAAGACTCCTAAAACTGGAACTCATGCTTGTAATTCTCCTGTGAGGTAGACATTATTAATCCAAGGAAAAGAATAATCATCCATCTCCAGGCACTAATTTCAACCAAGCTACTTTGTAAATGCATAGTACAAATTCTGAAAATGCTTTTTTGACCACCCACAAAACAACCCACTTCTTTTATAAATATGTCAAATTACTCATGTAATCTGGTGACAAATTCAGTTCAGAGGCCTTCCAACATAGAAGCCATTCTGTTAGCACGCAGCCACCTCACCAGGTTAACTCTACTGCCCTCCTCTCCCACTGTGGCCCCTCTGGTACAAAATGAGTGCAGCTGGTTTTCTTACAGGCTTCTGCCTCTCAGCTGGATTTGCTGGTATCTGACAAGGGGTGGATGCAGGATCCTGCCTACCCCTCACTGGAGTCATTAGCTGGGTCACATTGCAGCTGGTTTCGCACCTGCCTGTAACCTGTGGAGACTTGGCACCTTCTGGACACCTTGCTGACAAACTTGCTTGCAGCGAGCTGCTAATGGTAGACTGAAAATGGACAGGAAGCTTCATGGACACAATGAGTTTGTTTCTGTGGCCTAAACAAAGTATCCAGGGCCATCTGAGATGCCCAAGGTGTCTAGTCTCCAGCTGTCACTCCAGAAAAACAGAGGTCCCTCTTAGGTCCTGTTTCCTACCTTCTAGCCTGATGTGGAAGTCTGAAAATCCCAAGGCATCACAAATGGCAGTAGGCAGCTATGTTTAGGCAACTGAACTGGGCCTAATGTTTCACCTTGTATCACGTAGGCTCTGTGGGACAGTCTTCCCTCTTTTAAATTCACTGCCTCTGCCACCCAGTAGGTCCCCAGTCTCTCACCGAGCTCTTCAGTGGTACCATGGGGCAAATAACAGAATACTATTTTCCATGAGTTTCCCCAGAGATGTTATTTCATCTTTCCTGTGGGACTACATAGCACAGAGAGACGGGAACAGGGTGCTTCCTTAAGCTACCTATGGAGACAAAAGCCATAGCATAGGAACCTTGATAAACCTCTGACCTACTCTGCTAACTCGGCTGTGGTATGAGAGCAAGAGGGTGGTGTGAGAAGGATGTATAAATACTTCAGGATTAAACTAAATATTGTAATTTTGGGGGGAGAATAATCCAAACAAATATGCTTCCTCCACATTTTTAGACTCATATCCATTTATTCTGCATAAAAATAAGCAGAATATTTTATGGAGTATAGAAAGACATCTTCAATCATTTTTTGTTTAAGATCAGAAAAAAAAATTGTTGTTGGCCCAAAACCTTGTTTGATAACTCTATGTACAAAGCATCATTTTCCTTCATCTTTTCAAAGAACAAGACAAAACAGAAATAGTGACATGATCTTAATCAGAGAGGCAATGCTGTAAGCAGCCCCAAATACTTCATCTGACTACAAAGCATGCCTTTAGAAAATCCAAACTGATAAATTCTCAAAATAAATGGGAACCGCTGCATTCTGCAAGGATAAAAGTGTCCATCAAATACAGATTAACTCCTAATGTACAGCTCCCTCTGATATATTAATAATGTGAATACTTAGTTTCTGGAGACTGTCAAATGAACCCTGAGAAAGAGTGGCATTCTTGGAGAAGACTTTAGCAAACTGGTTTCCAAAATCTATGAAACTGAGCGCAGCTGTCCATGTGCTACTCCATCACAGATGGCAACCTGCTGTAGAAGACCAGGACACTGTTTAGATCACACTGTTTATCTGCCTTAGTCTGAGGCAGCACCAAATTAAGACTCCCACAGGAATCCCCATTTAGCATTTAGTTCAATGTAACCAGTTTTAGGACAGCCACTGGTGGAACCAAACTTAGCTTAGTTACAATGCAGCTAATTTTCCTGAAATCAATTCAGACTAAAAGATGGCTTCTAACAGTATGTGTTTGCTAGTCTTTAAATTCATTCATTCATTTTTGACAAGGAACAAGAACAATTTCTCTCTTTTCCTCCCATCTTCACATCAGTGAGCAGGTCCCTTTCAGGCTGGGTTTACATCCCTTTAGAAAAACCCTGCGTTTGCATGCAAGTCTCAGACAGCGATGAAGAGAACGACAGTAGCAGAATCTGCTGGATGGGACTGGGCAATGAGAAGAGGTACGCGAGATGCATGAATACAGAACAGGAAAAGGTGAGGTATACACATAAGAAAGCCTGAAAAGGTGAAGAAAAGCAGAGAAAGGAAGCTGATGGCTGTTTGAAACCATAGAGCGAGGCATGTCAAGGAAAAATCCTTTAACTTAAGCAGAAGAGCAAACGTTTTGTTTTTGGAAAAATCCAGTCAGTTATTTGAAATGGGGAAAACTGTAAGGCTGGCTGGTAATAAAAGGTTGCTGCTTCTGTGACTCTATTTTTGCTGGGGGCTCCTAAGCTTCATCGGTGGGACTGCAAAACAGGGCAGCACTACACAGATCTGTCTTCCTGATCTGGCACATCAGTTATGAGGTCCCATCAGTTTGTGGGCCTCAACAGTCTTTGCAGGTGTAGGAAATAATTCACCTGTTGAATATATGCTGAGGGCTGCACTCTCAATATGACTTTTTGCAAAGCAGATGGGAGACATTAAAGAGAATCCAACTTTAAGTATTTCTCAGTAGACTATTCATATTCACTTTCATACACATGCCATACTGGTTTTCAGGGAGAAGGGTACAGCAGAGGAATTATCAGAAACAAAATGTTGCATTTTATTTTCAAGGCTGAAAAAGCTGCACCTCAGATCAGAAAGACTTGCTGGTTCCTCAATGTCTCCCTAGAAACCAAGGAAAAAAGAAATCTTTTTGCCCAGTCTTTTCCTTCCTATGGGTTGTGACATAATCATCTCTCTTTTATGCCTACCCACAAAAAATGAATATGAAATGAATATGATTTTTTTAAAAAGAGAATCAAAGAATTTACAGATAAAATAGTACAGCTTAGCATGCACAGCAGTACCAAATGACATTTAGATGTGAGAGATGAATATTCACTACAGTATTTGACTTGGGATAGCTTTCCTGCGCAGGAGAGCTCAACTACTGAATGGATGGAAGATACCACCTCCTCCTTATCCTGAATGTTTTCTGTTTCTCTGCCTTTAAGTGTCCTAGAACAGTATTTGTTGTCTTAGGAAAAATATAATTGAGGCTCCAGAATGGTCACAAAACAAAATAAAATGTAGTCAGATGAAATTTCAAGGTAGATTTTTCAGCATTTGTAATTTGTACAGTTATGAAGAGAGGGAAAAAGAGGCCTAGAAATTTGGCAGCAGAGTTAGGAATAGAACCCAAGTCTCCTGTCCACTAAACACAACTATAAAGGCAATAACTGCAATCTGAAAGATGCTTGCTCCTGTTTTAATAGGAGTTAGGCTCTGTTCTTTTATGAATCTCACTTTAATTACTAAGAAGTTGGAAGCCTAGCTGCTTCAGAAAATGCCTTTGCAAATCCTACTAATAATATGCTTGGGTTAAGCAAAGCCATTTTGCCAGTATTTCATAAGATCTGAATCTCAGCATTCATTCAAATGGTTTTATGGCAATATATCTAATCAAAACAGCAATATATGAAGAGAATCATGGAAATCACCATTGAATCTTACCTTAGTCTACTTTTATAGTAACCTGAAACAATGGGAGTGTGTGCACTAATTATACACAGTTGACTCTCTACTGGTATTAAAATCAGCAATAACCACATATATCCTCCCATACTCATAACCCATAAAACTCAGAAACTTAAAATAAGTAGGAGTAAACATTCATGAGCTATAAATTGTAATTCTTGTTTTCTGTGCACTTTCTTATGATGCTATCAATTTTCTGGTCTCCTCAAAATCAAGCTGGTTTTAACTCAGAGAAGTTCAGAAAATGTGAAATAAATTATTAAGCAGGAAGGTAAACTGGTATATGAGGGAAATGAGGAGACTGGAATCTACATATATTGAATTTAATAAAAACCTATGTTTTAAGGAAAAGGAATTGACTATCTCAATTGTAATTCATTAACATCTGATAGCCAAACATATGAGTGAACAAGAACACATTCAAGTGATATAAATAGTATTAGAGGAATGAAATTAAACAGGATGAAAAATGCTTAAAATTTATGGAATTAAGTTATCAAATGACAAGATGTTTGCTGCTCTCAAAACAAAACATTTCATACTGTTTCATTTCAGCCGTAGAAAATATGAATGTTATAGTCAGAACACACAGCATGCCTACTTGCGGCTTTCACAGCCAGCCGTAGCTTACTTGGACAAGTACTAAGAGATTTCAAATTCTTGATTCTATACATTTAATGTGAAACTAAAGGAGCCAATAATAGTTTTGCAAGTATGTACAGTACAGCCTATTACACTTTGTTATCAATCACACTTTGCTTCCATATTAGTTCAAATGGGAAACATTATATTTGTGTTCCTGTGCAGAAACTGTATAGATCTATTTTTCCTGCTTTGATTTAGAATTCATTTAAACTTTTTTATCAACCTGGAAACTGAGGATAGTGGGACTGAAGGGTGCCTTCCTGAAGGATAAAGAAGAATGATATAAACCAGGCCAGAAAGTTTAATATCCATGGATTAGGATTTTATGATCAGCACACCTTAGTAATGCACTCTTTTTATTTCTTATTAGAGTGAATTTTATGCAAAGAAATCCAGCAATTTAAAACTAAAGAGCAGGCTGTATCATTCTGAGTGGTCAACCCAGCTACAGTAGTCTGTTTTTCTGTCTTCCTCAGCCCTTAATTGAGAGGTGAAGCACAGTAGCAGATGGATAAACAGGATATGCAGCAGAACTCTAAATATTTCTGTGAAAATATTTTATCTTTACATATGTACATGTTGATAGATACCTGAGTCAGAAATGTTCAAGAGGATTTACCACTAGGATGAAATAAAACATTTTTTGCTTCAAATGATTTAATCTTGCAGCCGGCTGAGTATTCTGCACTGTGAAACATACCTAAACTTCAACACCAAGCTCATCTGAGCTCAGTCTGCTGAAAGCTGTCACTGAAGTTATCCCAGTATTTTGCTGGACCTTGGCACTCAGGCTGGATTCAGCATTTCCCCAGCAACCTATTACATGCATTTCAAGTCATGGAAGCTCAGACTGGACTTTCTTCAAAACCTCTTTATATCAATTGATAATTTATTTGAACTAGCATTCACAGTACAGCTTTAGAATGAGAAATATGGGCTTAAAATATGGTACTGATAGTCAAGCAATCCTAGCTTTACCACAGATCATGAATCTGTCAAGCAAGGCACTGAAACTTAGAAAGGCTTAGCCAAATTCCAGCAGTTTACCACCTACAACTTCACACAATCAGTAAGTGTCAAGCTAGTGACAGAGCACTGGTCAGAACCGAATTCTAAACCAAGGCAAGTTGTGCTTGGCATTGGTTCAACACCGTCATCACCTGAAATCCAGAGAAAATGAATACAGATGACTCCATTTACTAAAAGGGGAAAAGTATGCAACAGCAAGAAAAGAATCAAAACTGTCAGATCATGAAACACTGAAATAATTTAAAATCATGTAATCTAGCTTTTAAAAAATCTGCAGAAATAGGTAGTTAATTTTCTTATTCTCCCCAAGTGTCAGAACCGCGCTATCTCAAAAAAGCTGGGATATTTTAATAATGTTGTTGTCATTCTGCTTTCAATGGAAACTTGTCTTGAGACCTCATGGACACAATGTGAGTATTTCAAAAAAAAATAACAACCTATGGCTCCTTTTTATATAAAGTCATGCACTCCCTTCCTCAAGCAGAATCATCCATACTTTTATATGTATCTAAAACATCTTAGTGGAAAAACGAGAAAAGTTACAACTATCTGGGGAACATGACTATTTTAACTGCTAATGTGCCTCACTCAACTTTATGCATGAAGTAAAGTCACTGTATATATCTTCACATGGAAACAAAACTGTCTGTAAATAAAACTACTGATTGTATTATTATTAGACTGTATTTAATCAGTTTTTAATAAAAAATATTCTGTTGCAGTTTATGATAAACTCTGCAGTTTATGGAAAGATGTGGACCATTATGATGGTTTCTTAACTGAACTGACATATTGATAAGAGATACTGGTCTGGATTTTGTTTCCAGTGTAACAGAGGACTATATATATATTCTCAAAGCTCTCACATTTTTTTTCCAATTTAAAAAAGAATTGGATAATATGAGTTTCAAAACTTAGAATCATAGTTTTAAGGTATGGGTATAATATATGAAGAAATAATTTAAACACCTAATGAATAACAATGATAAAAGAAACACAGACCTCTCAAAGACTTACATATCAAAATTCCACTGATTGCAATCAGATTTTCGGCTGGCCTGTCTGGCAATAAACAGTCGCAGAAAAACACCTATGCAGAAAAACACCTACAAGGACGTAATCTGAAACGTGATTACATTTTCAAAAGCTTGCAAGTGAGAGAAAAAAGAGTACATAAAAGTCTGACTGTAAATGCAGTGATCAATATAGCATTTTGTGAAAGCTTTCTGGAAATGTTACTTTTAATGGTATTAGGTGTAAAGAGCAGTATAATATGACATACATTACTTGAAGGGCTGTTGATAGAGGTTAATAATGAACAACAGCATATGGAGCAGCAACAGGTAGTCACAGAGGAGCGCTTGATTAACTCCAGTTTTAGTCACCATCAGAGCTAATGATCTGCAGGCAATAGTATGTACCACAGTAAATTAGATAGATCAAATACATCAAGTACAGAACCTACTGAAATAAGTTGCCTCATATCTGTTTTATTACACAGGCATAGCTATGTTTAATAAAACTGATGGTTTTACTAGTATTGGACTGTATTCAGTCAGTTTTTAAGAAAACTCCTTATTTCGGAGGATGGAGATTCCTACTTAAGTGATTGTGGAAAGACATGAGATACAGAGGTTAAGTATAAGGCTTCTCAGCACTGTAAAGAGCACTGAGGACCCCTCTCTTGGATACCCAAAGGAAATTATGCATGTGAGGAAGGAATAAAGTGACCTACTAAATATCGTACATAAACATGGGTTTGTAGAGTGTGGGTGGACGAGGGCTGTGACACCCTCTGGGCAAGTCACTGGTCTAGATGACAGAGGTGAGGACCTGAGGACACACTGAAGCACACATGCCCTGCTCACATTAGATGAGGCTGAGGATGGAAATGCTGTCTTGAAATGCAGCGGTAGAGGGTCAGTGCAATTTGCAGCTGAACGCAGAAATGATCCCATCATCTAGCAGGGATTTCTCCTCTCACCGGTCTGCAATTTGAAATTTTGCCAGATATCTCAGCAGTGGAATGAAAAGGATGAGAATCTGGGCAGAGTTCAGAGAACAAAAACATAGAAAGGGCTTTATGAGGAAATATAAAAATAACTATGTATGTTGCACAGTGCATTCAAATCATCCACAGAGATGTGATAACCTTACAAATACTGGGAGCTGTTATGTGAAAGAGGGAAAGCATATTTAGTGTGATACAGAGGGATACAGTCAGAAGCAATGGGATGAAAGTCCATTAACTGTTTCGCAATTAGTCAGCAAGCACACTAGTACGCACTGTGGGACTATTAGAAACCCAAACAGCACATCACCTATCCACGTCAATAAAAACTTGTACCTGTATTTTATTCACACTTGAAGAAGGGAAAGGCTTGATAGCTCTATGCCTCATCCCAAGCACTGGCATAGCAGAGGCAGTGGTACTTCACGTTTTCCCTGCACTGCTCTAGGAAGATACTGCAATAGCATCTCCTGGTCTGAATACTGCTGGGCCAAGTACACTGGTTACTGTCTCTAGCTCACCGCAGACCGCTCACCACTGTCTTCCTGTTATAGATGATTGATTGCTCCGATTGCTGGCATGACTGCTTGTGTGGCTGCTTCCTAGGTCAGCTCAGCCAAAAAGAGAACCCCACTATAAGAAATGTTGAAGCTAATCTGGATCATTTTCACTCAACTGAGCTAGGAAGCAACATCAAGGCAGTTAAACCGTGGAGCTGAGGGGATGGGAGGGGGTCTGAAGGCTAACTGTGTTTGCAGGGCTCAGCTGCAGCTAGAACAGGATGTGTAACCACACTGTTGTTCCCTCTCTATTTTGGAGGGGGTGCTTCTGTAGGAGAAAAGAAGTTCTTTCTCCAAGCCTGTTCAAGTCCTCTCTGACACCTGAATCACTACCAGCAAATACGAAATTTTCCTTACTGCTATTAGCCTGGACAGAACACAAAGAAAATCAATCACTCTCAAGGAAGAAAGTCTACCATGCTTCTAATCCCCTACCTCATCCAGTATTTTAATGGAGGATGAAATGAGGTAAACAAAAAACCAACCTCCCTGCTACCTTCACACTTCCCAAGACTTATTTTTCTTGGGCTTTTTTTTGGCAAGTAGCTTAAACACAAAACATTAAATAGAACTGCTGAGTGAAGATGCTACCATGGACAAGTGTCCTGTGAAATTGCTAGTAGCAACCCAAATCCGGAGTGCCTCCTGCTACAGTTACCATCTCTAAGAACAGTGACCTTTCAGCAACTCAGCTTTGTCCCTAATGCACTGCAATACCTTCAGAATGATCTGTTAGGAGGATAAATGAGTTTAATGACTAGTTCCATTCTGGGAGACTGCTCCTGCCAGTATATTCCGGGTTGTGTGGTTCATTTCTGAAACTATAATACTCCCTAGGAAAAAGAAGGACAATTCTTGGCTGCAGGGTGGATACAGAAAGGTGGTTTTCCTAAATAATAAATTAGGTCAGCCTTTAAATAATTCATCCCCTTCTCCCTGGATAAATATTTACTCCTTCCAAACTAATATTAGGTTTATGCATCTCCCAACAACTTTGTTCTGTTCTCGAGTCAACCATGATAGAAATCAACTAGATGGCTTGAGGGGATAAAAAAAATCCCTGGGCTTTTAGTTTTCAGTAGATCCACCCTTTGTTAATTCAGCAGCTATGCACAGCACACATTTTCAGGGCAATCAAAGATATTTCCCCAGCAAAAATAACTACTGGAACAGAAGTAAAAACAAGGGCAAGAATCTCAAAATGGAACTTACCACGGGAAACTTACCAGGAGTTTGCATTCTCAAAAACAACTGATGATTTATTGGAAATAGGAAATTACAGATGCCTTATCCTTCCAGAGCCCTGGGCTCCAAACTGGAGCGTCAAGGTGGCAAATGCAGTGAGAGAAGCATTATTTCCAGGGTATATTTCCAAGGCCCTAATAGGTCCCCATTCCGTATACTGTATACGGCCTTGTCATCTGGGCTCAGGACAGAACCCAGGGAACTGGAATCGAACTATTATGAAAGGGGCAAAGGGATGAACTTAAATGGAAAAACTAAGGCGAGAGCTATTCCACAGGCATCAGTGAATCCCAGAGATGTCTGACCAACAGATCACCATTGTCAAAAGTTTGATGTTTTTCTGTTTTAAAACAATTTTTGTTTCAAACTGTCATTTCCTAGCGATTATAGAATTTAAAAGTGCTTTCATCCAGAATGAAGAATAGCTTTGAGACTTTCAATGACCAAAATATTAAAAAGAAATCATTCTGGGTCCATCAAAAAGCTTCTATTTTCATTCTGAGCTTTTAAAGTGATCTCAAGGTAATTCAAGGAAAAATTCCTTTTGCCCACCTCTGCTTGTTTTTCCTGGCCTAAGAAACAAAGCCCAGAGAGTAACTGGACTGCTTCCACGAGGGCAAACTTGAGAGGAAGAGAATTGCTATTTAAACATGAGGGAGGCCTTCAGACAAGATCAAGTAGGTATAAAATTAGCCATCAAAAACTAAGGCCGCAAAGAATATGATTTCTAAGGATCGGAGCAAGATAAACTACTACTATAGCAGTAGTCTGAACAAACAGCATGGGTATTTTAAGGTGGAAGATGATGCACTTATGAATGAGACTATTTGATCGATAACAGGAACAGGGCATCATAAGCCAGTTCCAGGTCAGCCATGCAAGAACATAAATTGTTTCTGAAAATGAAGACCCTGACACTATAGTGAACTGTACACAGCCCTGTGTTTCTACTGGCAGCAAGTTTCTGTCCCCACTAAGCTTAGTAAGGCCTTGAGAACTATTTCTCTTTCAGGTACCTAAGAGTAAGTGTCCTGATTTTCAAAACTGCTAAGCACCAGCAAAGTAACAACAATTGAAAACACACTGTCATGTAGTCAGTTAAAAGAGGACACAGAAGGTTGCCAAGGGGCTTTTCTGTAATTTGCAAGTTCCCCATCTAAAGAAGAAAGGCTAATAACAACCAGAGGAATGGAAAGTTAATGTTACTACTTTGCCCTTGAATTTTAGGAAAAGAAGAGAATTTTCTAACCCATATATGTTCGTTCTTAATTTTGGCAAGTGGAAGACACCTAGTATCAAGCAACAGAAACGTAAGTCAGGTTAAGTTCTCAATAGCTTTTATGTTCAGAACTTCGAATGCAAGGTCTCTTGCTCTGGACCAAGTACAAAGCTACAGTTGTTTATCCTTTCTGTGGTAGAATGTATGCTTAGCTGAATCTGAACAATCAGCTTGAGGAAACATTCCTAAAAAAAAAATGTTTTTTTTTTATTATTATTATTCAAAAAAGGAGAGAAAAACAAACATAGAATTGCAGTATACGCCCGAGAGGTTTTTTCCAAGAACACTTATATTTGTTATTAAATCAGTAAGTATACTTTGCTGGCCACATCAAAGCTCTTTAATTTATCTGTGATCAATTTGGAGTAAGGTTGTAAGAAAATACCATTTTTTTTCACCAGCTAAAAAGAATAAGCAGGAAAAAAATCCTAGACATCAAACTAATCAAGTTATACACGTTTTCAGTCTCCAGCAGCTCCTTAAAAGTGATTTTTGAGAACAAAGCAGTCTGCTTTAAAATGACTTACAATTAGAAATATTTTGCAATTTTTTCCTTTCAGGAAAGTCCCAGTGCTTATCCCAAACTCACTGAAGTCAGTGAGTTCTTTTGCACTGATTTCCGTGTGCTTTGGAACAGGTCTCTAGCGAGTTCAGTTTTCTGCCAAGCAAAAGGTTCTGAAATAACCCTGACATTTCTATGTTAACATGGATGGGAGAGAGGAATAGGTTTGATTCTCACAGTGCTCATATCTTGCACAATATTTGACACTGAATTTCCCCCTATATTAATGGCTGATTTGCAGGAAAACTAAAGGCAAAATATAGTCCTTAGTGAGCAGTGAAAAATAGAATATTGCTCTAAAGCAAAAAAGCAACAAAGCAACACTTAATATGTGGTCTAAAAATAACAAATTAATTTTATTTGCTCTATCAGTACACTTTACTTCTGATTCTTACCCTTTTACAATGCAGAACTGGAGGAATAAGTTTGCATCCATTAAAAATAATGGGATTTGTGCTACTGATTCCAAGTGGGGGAAGACCCTATATTCTTTTGATGCTATTCATAATTCAGGGTGTCAAGAATGGATTAGCATTTAAATAAAGGTCCCTTCTTGGTGAGCTGAATAGATGTAAAACTGGCAGGACGAAAATCTAACCAAAACTTGAACTTGTGGTATATCATGAATGACGAGGATAATACTGGGTTTCTGTGTCCTGGGTCAATCTCTTTAATTAACAGAGAGAAGGCTAAGAAGTGGCTTGATCTATTAATATCTACACAGGGAGAGGCTTTCTGAGAGAGATGATCAGGCAAAGAAAGATCAAGATTCACGGGCTGAGAACTGAACCTAAACAAACTTCAGATGGAAAATGAAGCGCAAGTTTTTCACTGTAGCATCAGGATGATTTCCAAAGGGATATGGTGGATTTGCAGTCAGCTGAAATCTTTAAATCAAGATTACACTCATCAAATGCTCACTTGATGCTGGAATCTCACAATGAAATTGTGTCCTGTGCCATAAAGACAATGTAATTATTAGACAACAATTATTTTGGTCCCACTGACTGCAATGTATTTCCCCCAGTGCAATGCCTTTCCATTTCTTAAGCCTTGATCAAAGCATACGTTTTTTATACTTTGGGTTCCCACCGATGCTAACAACACTATACCCAGGCACGCAGGTCCTGAGACTGCATGTGAACTACCTTCCCATTTCTAGTGACAGATCAGAAACTGGAAGGTGTTCGTTTGTAGAAGGTTGTCTTTTAAAATTCAGCATTCTTATGCCTTTTTCCCTCCTCTTAATTAGTAAAGCAGAAGTGAAATTAGGCATTTATATTCTGTGATTCTTAGAATTACTGGGCTGCCTCTGCAATCTGAAAGGTTAGAGCATCTTTCTTTCAAAACACCTGCCGTGTTATTACTAGAAATAGTGCCCTTCTACAGCAACTCACACCCTAATCACTTCCCATCTGAGGAATGTCTGACTATCACTGGTATTCCTCAAAAGCGGTAAGGAGATGGATGCACCCTGTGAAAACAAAACTTCTACAGACAGTTGGAACACTTCCATTTTCTGTTTATTTGTTGTTGTCGTGTTCCCCCCCCCCCCCCAAGAGAAAGCAATTAAGTACTCTGGAGGAAAGAGCTTTTTTTCTGTTCTATTTGGAAAAGATGACTAAGGATCCCTTTATTTGAAACATTATTTACCTGCACAGCACTCCTTAAAGAAAACATGCAACTCAGCCCTTCCTACAAGTTTGCTCAGGTTGTATTTATAGAATAAATTTATGGCTTCTCAGCTTGAAGAAAAAACAAAAACCTCACTTAACTTTTCATGGTCTAGAAATAAACAATGGGGTGACAGCAGTAAGTGTGATAAAAATGTGCTCAATTGTTCTGCTGAGTGCACTAAATTACATTTTGTCCACTTGTTGTGTTTGCAGTGTTCCAAAATTGCGCCAAAAGATGCTGGGCCAACAATCCAGCTGAGACAGATCAGAACAGCTCAACTGGATAAGTTCAACTAAGCAGACTCTCTCCTAGCCTTTGCAGTTTGAAGTAGGCTTCAGTCCCAAGCACTAGACGTTACTAAATTTATCATTTCACTTTGTGTAACTGATAGCAGAGATTTTTGAGTTGTGTCTTATTTTTTATTTGCACACTTTTTTTCTACTGAGGTACAGATCCAGCATTTTTAAGCCTACTGACAATAAGCTTGTTTTTACTTTTCACAAAACCTACAAGCAATGCCTCCTGCATCTCTTAGGGTCTGTAGATGCAGGTGGAAAACTATGGCTGGATGTATTTCAGGAGGAAAAGCACACAAGCAGACTGTCGGAGTTGGGGAGGGCAACAGACCCCAACCCTCCTGTGTGCGAGTATTCACTCTCATACCTGCATACCTGAACTGCTAGTCCAAAGATCTTCTGCAGGCCTGGATGGAAATACTTCTTTCATTTTTCACTTTTTTGAAAAATAAGAAATAACATTTTCAACAGAATTTGACAAAGTTTAAATTCTGTAAAAACAGATCATTTTTCTGGGTCAACAAATAAAACATATTCTGTTTTGAAAAAGAAAGCTGATCTCCCTTTTCTCCTTTTATTTATAAACTTGCTCTTCATTTTTTTTTCTAGTGGAGAACAAAACAGAAGGAAAAACTGAAAGGTCGGAAAGAGGCAAAAGGATGTGTCACTATCACCAAAAAAATCTAAAGAAATGCACACTGGATTTAAACTTCCTGTATTTTTTCACAAAACACCACCACAATATATTCCTGTCAATTGTATTCCTTAGTAATCTCTCTTTCCCCTCTGCATAAAGCTGAAGTTATATCCATATTGCTCAAAATGGCCTAATGTTTATAAAATGATTATACAGCTACAGAAGACAGCACGGGTTTGGGACAAACTCTTAAAAATATGTAACATTTTCAGATACTCCCCCATTTTACAGAGGACTCCATTTTGTAGAGATCTCACTGCTATGAGAAATGGAAGAGCACTTAAAATGGCTCTATATCTGACATGGGAACCCTTCCTATAGCATCGTCAAAGATGGTCTTTGCCAGAAAGACTTCAATACTATTTATAAATTTCTTCATTATGGATGTCCATAAGTAGCATTGATATCCCACATTATATAAGAAAACCCGAGTACTCTTAAAAGATGTAGGAAGGTCTCCCAAATCATTTATTTAAAGGATACCTTAAAGGATTAATCTAACATCTTTGTTTTGGCAACAGCTCTGAGTGGACTCAGATAGGTTGACATCTTTTGACAACTGCTTTTTCTGGGTTAGAGTGATGGCAGAAGTACATGGGCAGAGAAGCGCTGTCTGCCGGCAATACTGCATTGACATTAGAGGGTTCCCTTGGCATTGTGCAAGTGGAGGGATTGGGAAGGCCTAGTTCTTGACTTCTGGCTTGCTGCTAAGTTTGCTAACTTCAGACACACTTGACAGGAAAAGCAAAATTGCTCTGGTGAGAAAAGAAGCATGCCAATTTTTAGAAAAACAGCAGATGCACTGACAAATTACAGAAGTTTTGACAAAATTGGGCCTATAATGGGACATGGGATTTGGGGCTGATGAGCAGCACAGTGATATTGTCAGCACTAAGAGAAGAGCTTCTGAGAGAGCACATGCTGGTTTGTATAAAGCAATGGAATATGAGTGAGTAGGTGAGATGCAATAGGTATAGGGACCTCTAAAATTGGGTAACTTTTGGGCTGATAGTTACAACAAAGTCAAACAAGCAGGTCTATTTGTGTGATGCAATTTTCTTATGAACAGTACAAAGGTAAATACTTTCCTGTTAAGATAATCTTTACACACATCCACACACACACTTCTGGGGAGACAATGTTATCATTTCATCTGATTTCAGCTGTCCCAAAGTGAGTGATCTCATCTGCACTAGTTCATCTAGGCTCCTTTACAGCAAATGGAAAGTGAAGGAAGGCTTCTGGTGGGTGACTCTTCACATGGGAACATGGGCTGAACAAACAGCTCCCTGGGGATGCCCATCTTTCTGCCCTGGCTAGTGAGGAACTCTAAGGGTTAGGTGGGACTGGATGACTAGTATCCAAACAGTTAAAGTGAGGCAAGATAAATGTCATAAATGTTTCAGAGAAAACCAAGAAACTTCAGCAGTTTAAATGATGAAGTTGGTTGGTGGTTATAGAGGGTGATTAATGCTTTATCCTCTCCCTTCCTGGGAAACCTAGTTTTCCCTCTGATCAGATATTGATGTTGAAATCCTTTACGCTGCTGCGTAGTCCAGTCCTAGGGAACTGAAGTGAACAGAGAATTAGGCTTAACATTTCCCTCAATTACCAGCACTCCTTCCAAACAAGTTTTTCAAAAAAGTTTTTCTAGTCTGATGACACAAGTGATTCTAATACTCCAGTCTTTGCAGAACTAGGTGCCTCATTGTTGCTTACAGTAAAAAAGTGGTAGATGGTTACATGAGCAAAGTTTCTCACATTCTTAAATACGTCCAGAATAAAGCTGGTAGAGACAGTTTCAGTATTACCCTTTTTTTGCTTTGAAGTCTTTTTTTATTTGACCTTTGAAACAAATATTTTACAAGATTATTTGTAACTAAGGAACACAATGAAGAACTTGGACTATTCTCTCTTTCTACCCATAATTTGTTACTCTTCATACATTTTTATTCTGTATTCTATTCCTTTCTATTCAACTTCTTGCAAATCTAGCTGTTGGCAATGGCTATTGGGCAGCAGCATTTCTTTTTCAGTAAACAAACATTTCTGAAAATGGTTATTTCTGCATAAGGCACCTCCAAATACTTTGCACCATCTACACTAAATGCTCAATCCTTTTCGGGGCACTTGACAATGCCAATTTAAAACTTTGATTTCAGAGTTTCCCTGACAATCATAAAAGAAGTAGAGGAATTATAACCCATTTAACATAGATGCTGTCCGCAGTAATCAGGTTCTTATGGATGGTAGATATAAATTTCTTTATCACTGGGACTGTAGTTTTTCCATAACACATCTTTTACCCCATTCAAACTAATTTTCAGATCAGGTCACTAATGACCCAAAAATCCAGGGAAAAAAAATCAAGCTTTTCCACATAAGTAAGCTCCTTTGAAAATCCCTGGCATAAGAAAATGAAGATACAGAACTCCCATTCAATTTAAAGGGGAATTGAGACAACAGTGACATCTTTTAAAAGTCTCAGTTCAAACCTCAAAAACTCTGTGAGGTAAATCATGCTGTTCCCATTTTGTAGATTGTGACTCTGGAGCATAAAAGGTAACTTGCCCAATATCTGACTGAAGACTCTGGTGAAGATCTGCTGACTTCCCATAGCCATATTTAAAAAACAAGGTCATTCTTTTTCCCAAAATGCCTGAAAGCCTTTCAGTAGTTTAACAAGATGCTAGACCCCCCCCCCCCCAAAAAAAAGGGGGGGGGACAAGCACCAATGGAATATCTAACAGGGCTTTGGATGAGCAGGAAAGGTACTATAATCTCATCTTCATTCACTGATGTCCTTAAAGCTCTCACTCATGAAGAATACAGCTTTCCTTGGGACAGTTCACTTTCCCTCACAGGTGATGTTCCCATTTTGCTGGAAGGAGAGCTCATGTGCTTGTGAAACAAAATTATAGCCTGTCACAGAATAGAAAACTGTCCATTATAAAAGAGAGATCAAGGGCTGGAGGTAAATCAAAACCATCACTCAGCTGCAGTCTCCTCCTCAGGCTAGCTTCAAGGCCCAGGTTCTAAGCTCTAACAGTTCCTTTTTTGGTCCTTAAAAGTCAGAACCACATTTATCTTTTGCCCTATTTTTTAATTTATCCTCTTATCCAAGAAGTCCTTCAAATAATCAGATTTTGCCTATTTTCCTGTAACTGCCTCTCCCATAACTGACCTCTAAAGCACTAACTAAAAGCCATCAGTTTGCAGAGCTTGTAGAAACATTTTGTCCACAACAGCTGGTAAGAAGCATTCTTTTCTGAAAACACGCAAGCAGAAAAAAACTCAAGAATGCTGATGCAAAATATAACTTGTTTTGGCAAGTTCAATTATTTCATGTGTGTGTATCTGTAAGATGTTGGTAGCAAAGCTAATTTCTACTTCATCCTAAATATTGTAGAAAAATAACCAAAACAAAACAGAAAACGCCAAAACACAATTGCTTGCCAAGTGAAAAAAAACAACACTGGTAGAAGAAAAATGTTTACTTCCTCAGCATCTAAGATTATTATGGACATTAAACAGCATTTAAAAAAATGCTTTTTAAAAGCCACAGAAGTGCTATTTTAAAATCTTGAAAGAGATGGAGACAGAGCCAATGCTAGTGATCCATGAAGGTTGCCTCTGTTCTTACCTATCCTAGCAGGTTGAATTAAGGACCGTCCATACCACCCTTGCAGCCTGACGGCTTTGTCAACCATCAGCTGTCTCTGTGCCTGGAGAGTTCAAAGTTCAATAGTAAAGCAGCTCGCTTGGACATGGGGGGACCAAAAGTTTGAGCCAGCCACAGCATAAACCCAGGCCATGGTGAAAAGACTGGATTTCAACTTCCTGAACTATTGTGTATCACCTGCATTCAGAAGAAGGAACGGAGGAAATGCAGTGATCATACTGGCCATTATTTTCTGCACTCCTCAGAGGATGACTTACCCCTGCTTTTGTACTGATTATGCATTAGGTGGTCTCTTGCTGTCTACTCAGAGGTTTCCTGATAAACAGTATGGATGTACAAAATAGACAACTGCCCTGGCATACAAATGCCACCTACTTGATCATCGCTAACTGCCAAGACACATTTTCTCTTGATAAGGCAGCAAAACTGTCACTCTGCCTATGAGAAAGGAATATGATTAGCATCTGGATTCCTCCCTTATATTTTCCAGCAGTTTTTGGAGTGACCTTAGACAAGTGCCTTAATTCTTTTCTGCTTCAATTTTCTCCTTGTACCCACCTTGTTGTAAAGCAAACTGACTGATGTTTACAAAACGCCCTCTGCTCTGTTACAGAGAAGGAAAAACAGCTATTATTCCATTCATAAACATTTTAAGGTCTATTGAACTCCCAATCATCTTTTTTAATAGACTTTCCTGAGGTTCCTGCAAAGCATTGATGATAACTTTTTGACACAGGTGGTGGAGGAGCCAACAAGGAGAGGTGTGCTGCTGGACTTCGTACTAACAAACAAAGAAGGACTGGTTGGAGATGTGAAGGTTAGGAGCAGCCTTGGCTGCAGTGACCATGAGATGGTGGAGTTCAGGATCCTGCGAGGAGGAAGCAGGGCAAAAAGTAAGGATCGCAACCCTGGACTTCAGGAGAGCAAACTTTGGCCTCTTCAGGGACCTACTTGGAGGAATCCCTTGGGTTAGGGCCCGAGAAGGAAGGGAAAGCCAAGAGAACTGGTTAATATTCAAGGATCAGTTCCTCTAAGCTCCAGATCAGTGCATCTCTATGAGTAAGAAGTCAAGCAAAGGGGGCAGGAGAACTGCATGACTGAACAAGGAGCTCCTGGCAAAACTCAAACAGAAGAAGGAGGTGTACAGAAGGTGGAAAGGGGGACAGGCCACTTGGGAGGAATATAGGAACGTTGTCAGAGTATGCAGGGATGCGACGAAGAAGGCTAAGGCCCATTTGGAATTAAATCTGGCAAGGGATGTCAAGGACAACGGGAAGGGCTTCTTCAAATACATCAGTAGCAAAAGGAAGACTAGGGAAAATGTGGGCCCACTGCTGAATGGGGTGGGTGCCCTGGTGACAAAGGATGCAGAGAAGGCAGAGTTACTGAATGCCTTCTTTGCTTCAGTCTTTGCTGCTCAGGCCAGCCCTCAGGAATCCCAGACTGTGGAGGCAAGAGAAAGTCTGGAGAAAGGAAGACTTTCCCTTGGTCGAGGAGGATTGGGTTACAGATCCTTTAGGCAAACTTGACGCCCACAAATCCATGGGCCCTGATGGGATGCACCCACGAGTGCTGAGGGAGCTGGCGGATGTTATTGCTAAGCCACTCTCCATCATCTTTGAAAGGTCAGGGAGAACAGGAGAGGTGCCTGAAGACTGGAAGAAAGCCAATGTCACGCCAGTCTGCAAAAAGGGCAAGAAGGAGGACCCAGGGAACTACAGGCCAGTCAGCCTCACCTCCATCCCTCGAAAGGTGATGGAGCAGCTCATCCTGGAGGCCATCTCTAAGCATGTGGAGGAAAAGAAGGTGATCAGGAGTAGTCAGCATGGCTTCACCAAGGGGAAATCATGCTTAACCAATCTGATAGCCTTCTGTGATGGAATGACTGGCTGGGTAGATGAGGGTAGAGCAGTGGATGTTGTCTACCGTGACTTCAGCAAGGCTTTTGACACTGTCTCCCATAACATGCACATAGGCAAGCTCAGGAAGTGCAGACTAGATGAGTGGACGGTGAGGTGGATTGAGAACTGGCTGAATGGCAGAGCTCAGAGGGTTGTGATCAGTGGCACAGAGTCTAGTTGGAGGCCTGTAGCTAGCGGTGTCCCCCAGGGGTCAGTCCTGGGTCCAGTCTTGTTCAACTTCTTCATCAATGACCTGGATGAAGGGATAGAGTGCACCCTCAGCAAGTTTGCTGACGATACCAAACTGGGAGGAGTGGCGGATACACCAGAGGGCTGTGCTGCCATTCAGAGAGACCTCGACAGGGTGGGTGGAGAGGAACCTCATGAAGTTCAACAAAGGCAAGTGCAGGGTCCTGCACCTGGGGAGGAATAACCCCACGCACCAGGACAGGCTGGGGGTTGACCTGCTGGAAAGCAGCTCTGCGGAGAAGGACCTGGGAGTGCTGGTGGACACCAAGTTGACCATGAGGCAGCAATGTGCCCTTGTGGCCAAGAAGGCCAATGGTATCCTGGGCTGCATCAGGAAGAGTGTTGCCAGCAGGCCGAGGGAGGTGATCCTCCCCCTCTCCTCAGCCCTGGTGAGGCCACATCTGGAGTGCTGTGTCCAGTTCTGGGCTCCCCGGTACAAGAGAGATGTGGCACTACTGGAGCAAGTCCAGCGAAGGGCTACAGAGATGATTAAGGGACTGGAGCATCTCTCTTACGAGGAAAGACTGAGAGAGCTGGGCCTGTTTAGCCTGGAGAAGAGAAGGCTGAGAGAAGATCTTATTAATGTGTACAAGTATCTTAAGCGAGGGTGTCAAGAGGATGGAGCCAGACTCTTTTCAGTGGTGCCCAGCGACAGGATGTGAGGCAACGGGCACAAACTGAAACACAGGCGGTTCCCTCTGAACATGAGGAAATACTTTTTCACTGTGAGGGTGACAGAGCACTGGAAGAGGTTGCCCAGAGAGGTTGTGGAGTCTCCTTCTCTGGAGATATTCAAAACCCGCCTGGACGCGATCCTGTGCAACGTGCTCTAGGTGACTCTGCTTGAGAAGGGGGTTGGACTTAGACGATCTCCCGAGGTCCCTTCCACCCTCAACCATTCTGTGATTCTGTGATTCCTAGTTCAAAGACTGAAGATTTTATGGTGCTACCTACAACTGCAAACATTTTAACCTCTATCTTTCTTTTTCATCCTGGAAACTAAACTCAGAGGTACTTGAACCAGCTCCCGTACAACCAGCTTTTATCTCAAAGCAGTACGACCATAATCAACCATAACGTGCTTCATGCAGACTAACAAGCTTTGCTGAGCATCTCTGAAACACTAATCTGAATGAAGCTGTGTTGTGGGTTGCCATATAGACACACCAGTCTGCTTCAGTGCCAGCACAGAGACTTCCTTGCTGGGCAACATAAATGTGCTTTTTGGTTCCCTACACAAATCACCATGGGCTTAGGGCAGGTACAGATGTAGACAGACATTAACTATGTCTGTCCGGTAAAGTTTAAGGCCACAGGAGGTGACCTAGTACATCATGTTGTGGGCATCAGACTGAATAAAGTTAGGTCTCAAATTGTCTAAGTTTCTGAAGCCCGAAGTGTTTTCTTTTAGGGAAGTGGGTATGTTTCTTTATTGAGGGGAGACAGGTGCCATGTTAGACAGTGGAGCTGTTTAGAGGTATTATAATATTCACCTTTCAGTCTTTTATGGTAATTGTACTGCCTACCTTTTTGCTATTTATGCTTACTGGAAGTCTTCTATTCTTTTAGAAGACTGCCCTCTCCCAATATTACTGATATGTGATTATAGCACAACCTTTGCTAGGAACACAATAAAAAAAAGAAGTTTCGATCTAAATAGTATTTCAAAACCATTTAGTATTATTTAGTAGTATGATGTTATTTACTATGTCATTTTTATTAAAATAATGTATAATAGTTATTTTATAATTATTTTAATAACTATTTACAATTATTAATAGGTTTTATTTAAACTTACTTTTTATTACCATTTAGCATTTTTGGTAAAATTTGATTCAATCAGTATTGGGAAATTCAGATTCTGCTATGTCTGACTAGCAAAAATGATCTTATTTTAGAAAGCCAGAGAAAAATCATGGCTCAAAGACAGTTCTCATGTTGACTTTAAGCAGAATAAACATTACCCTGGAACATGAATTTACTAAGCTGCTATGACACCAATGGGTTACTTTTTAGAAGCCTCAGAAAACTGGTAAGAATGTCTTGCTCTCTTCCTAAGAATTCCAAAGAAGCTTTATCAGTCCATTTAAGTTCTCAGTAAAAATGAACTTGGATGGCAGAAATGCGGTAGAAAGAGAGCAACGTGCAGTTGCACTTGTTTACATCTGCTTCACCTGAATCTCTTAAGTTCAGTCTGTTTAATTTGCTTTTCAACCCTGCATCATGAATCTTCTGGTAATTTGATCTGTGCTGATGTGGTAAATCACACCCATACTATATGCACGTATCAAAAAAAAAAAAAAAAAAAAAAAGTGCTTTCACAAGGGCTCTATTTATTCCAAATTATTTCCTCAACCAGAATTACTGAGGAAACACTGCTGCATTAACTTCCAGTAATGAGAATCATGGTTTACCATCCATTTGATCACAGTTAAACTGAAATAACACCTGAAAATCAAGTGTAGTCAAGCAATTTCCATTGGCATGTATTGAAAAATTTCACTGGCTTTTTTTCAATCTAGGGACACCCCTGCACTGCATAAAATAGAGCAGGGTGCAGGGTCCCAAACTCCCACCAGCTATGCCCATCCACAAACAGAAAGCTATTACTCGTGTGAACTTGGCTATGTTTTGAGCTGATAAGCTCTCCTAAGAGACAGCACAGCAGTAATGGTCCATACTGCTTCTGGAGAAGGCAGCACCTCTGCAAGGTGCTCTGGAGGTATTTGGATATAGCAGTTGGGACAGCACTTCTTCTTGCTAAATGTGTGCAGTATAAACATGCTTTTTGCAGCGTTTTAAGCACTGGCACTCATGCAAGCAACTGAGTGGCAAATTACCATTTGAGAAAAATCTATTTCTCAGACCTTTGCCTTGTATTTGAATTATACTGGAGCAAAAAAATGAACAGACTAAGCTTTCTAAATACATGGCTTACATTTTCCCACTGTGTACTGCATACCTTAGAGCTCCCACAAATATGTACAAATGTGCGGCACAGTTATAAAATTTACAGGGAACACTGATTGGGCACTCTTCCTGGGCAGATAATATTTTCATATTGTGCGTGTCCTCCATGGAGCCAACTGCTGTGAAATCTAATTAGAACTAATTAGTTACTAAAGCAGATCAGAAAAAAATTAGACACCTATGAAGAGACATCTCACAGAAGCGCTGGACATCTGGATGAATATTCAATAACTGAAAAAGAAAGAACACTGCCCTCAAAAGAACAGCAATAGGGTCTGCAAATAGTTTGAATACTGCTCAACTAGCTGGAGCAATGAACCATTGGCCTTAACCACTTCTGTAGATGTGGTTATGTTCCTAAATTTTCTCCACTGGTAAAGAGGGAAGAACATTGATCATGTTTTTCTTATTTAAAACTTTTTTTGGTAGGGTGTGGCATCATCAACTCAGGCATATTTTCTGCAAATGTGGATAGTGGTTAAAAAAAAAAATCTTTCCAGAAGTTGCCAGATAGGACAGCTCAAGGGAATGTTATTACGACTGAAAGGCTGGACTCACTGCACAAAACAGATACTGCCAGTGATAAAGCACAAAGGTTAAACAACTGGGGACAAGATGCCAGATGTAGAATGGAAAGTTTCCAGCTTAGGAGCAGCAGAGGAGGGACATAAATTAATTATGTCAGGACCAAATAAGCATTATGAAAATTCTTAAAGTCAAAATAAATGCCATTGAAAATAAACTCAGGAACCCTCCTCCTTCTCTCCTGCTCATTGTGCTCCAAGGAGGAGAGAATTCAGAATAACCTTTCAGGATTTTAGAGAAATCTTACACTAAAATGCTGGACAAAGTCTTTAAAAGGTAAAGATACCATATGTGCTTGATACTGCATGTGCTAAAAGACACTATTGTTGTCCTTATCATGCTAGATCCTTCCTCAGTACTTCTGTCTGAAAAGGGATCAAATGTTTTGGATTCAAGTTTTCTCATGAGTAATATCTTTAGTGAGAATGATCAGACTGATTATTAACCAGTTTTGAAATTGGGGTAATAACTGATAATTTCTACCTGGCTTATTAATTGGAGAAAAAGCCCCAAATTAAAAACAAATCAGCAACTGACCACAGGACAAATATGCAAACTTTTCTAGACTTATTCCCCTAGATTCCCCCACGCTTCAGTGCTACCTTTGTTTGCACTATGTATAGCAACGCATTGTCAGGCTGGGGATCCTACGCTGCAATATTCTTTGGCAGACTGTAGACAGGGTCTTAAGGGTACACATACATTTTTCCAGCATGAGCTGGCAGATGTCACACTTCAGAAAGGCAAGCTATTTCACTGATAATATGTCAATATGTTTATTATATAATGTTGGTAGGACTTCAAAGATGGAGTCCACTGTGATTCTTGGAATTGAGGCAGTATCATGGATTGATGATAGAGGCTGTTATGGACCTTAAATTGAACTTTTGAAAAATGGGTGAGGGAGATTAAACATCAGTCCCACTAGACTGACAGTTGGTTCAGCCCTGGCATTTCTGTTTAACTTGTATTTTGGAAAGCTCCCACAGGATATAACAGACATAGGAGCTCCCACACACAACCATGATCCTATCACAGAGGCAAGATAGACAGATAGAACAGCACTGAAAATAAATGAGAGACATATGTAAGAAAAAAACACAGGAGACAGTACATATAAGCCTGAACCATCAGGAAGAGCACAGTGTCAGTACTACAGTCAAACAAACAGAACTTAGAACTTTTAATATAGCAAACATTGGCATGACTGGACATCTTATGCTGCTGTTACCTCTCATGGCTTTACGGTGTGTCTGCACATGCCTATGCTCACATATGGGCAAGCACTGAAATTCCAACATAGCAAGATGGAGACCAAGGGTGAATCAGTGACATTCAAAGTTACCTTAGTAATTTCACCATTTACCCACCTGACTCAATCCCTGTTCACCTAGCATTATCCCTTGCAGGTTTTAACATCTGATCCTACAAGACGTAAAAATAAGCCCAGTAACCATATGTGATATTTGCGAGATACCTGACACTGAAGCCTCACTTTCACCCTTGTAACAGCCATGCCTACATTGACCTTTTGCATTGAGATTCCACAGCCCTTTCAGTTGACCCAACAGGCACATCTAGATAAATGGAACTAAGCAGATGGAATTAGCAGAACTAAGCACCTTCTACCTTATGTATCAACACCCATCCTCAAAAGCTGCATCTGAGGTTAAAAAGCAATTAACATCCAAAAATACCAAGATTCATTTAGGCAGTCTGAAAAACTCCACAGAAATGTAAGTGTCAACAGTTATTCAAGGAGGGAAATTATTTATTGATAACAACTAATCTCTCACACTGTTTCTCATTTTTGAGATAAATTATGTAAATATAATTCACAAGTATGAACAACATGTTAATGGGTAAAGCTGAAGGCAGAGTAGGGCAGGAGATGAAACAATGCACACTGGGTTAACTCCTTTGCCTGACAGGAGAATATACTTGCATTTATGATTTACAAAGTGTAATTCTTAAATAAATCATTAAAAATGTTTGACAGGACAGGTCATTTCTCTACAGTCCAAAAATCATATGCAGCATGGATAGGAATTAAAATTTAGCCCTTCTGAGTTTACAGGTGGGATTCATTTTACTCAAATTTAGCTGAGTAAGCCTTCTAGTCAGGTTTCCACTGTATCGCCACTGGAGAGAGGTAAGGACCTCCTCCTCTCCTAACTTCTCCTAAGGTAAGTGTCTCAAATAAACAGAAAAGATTCTTCCCTCTCTCCCCACACCCCAAGGTGCCTAATGCTCTCCACTGACTGTGGCAGAAGTTTAGATGACTTGGCCAGACTGGATGCAAAACTTTCAGCTGGAAGTGACATGCAATAAATCTCACCTCATGCGTCCCAGAAAGAACCTGACAAATTGCTTCAGGAAATACTCTTGTCAGGTCAGAGAGCTCCTAATTAGCACTCAAGTGGATTTCCTGCCAGCCAGCCACACATCAGTGGTTCACTATTGTTTACGGGGAAGACAGCTAATTGTATATGCAGAAGTGTTAAGACACGAAACAACCTGTCTGTCAGGAGAATGGGGATTCCAAGCACTGCTGATAAAATATGAACATATGACAGTGAAAGAAGGAAGATCAAAGTGCTTTCAAGTGTGCAGATAACAATAAAATGTGTTTATTCTGGTAAGCTGTGTATGAAATGTGTCTTTATTCTGGTAAACTGTAAGATCAAGCTTTTGTTTTCAGCTTTGCAGGTGTATAGCAAAGAGGGAATTATAACAAGGGGAAGCTGAGAGTAGGAACATGGAAATTCCAAAAAGGGAGAAAAAGAAAATATGGAAAGCATCTGAACCCCACAATGTAAGTGTGGATTCACACAGAAATAATGCACTACAACTGCAACATCAGACTTGGGCTTGGGTGTGTTAGATTAGATTTCTTATAATTTACTTTTTCTCAGAATGGATTTTTTCTTACGTGCTTATTGAACTTCCTGCATTTTGAAGAGGCTGACTGCTAAATCTTCCTGCTAAAATCTGTCCACTGGCATCTCTCTTGAGGCACCTTACTCAGTGTCTGGATTTTGAGAGATACTGAACATCCTCACTGTTGTATTTAGGAGACTAACATTCAGCACTTCATGTGTTGGCCTCAATGTTTTGTGAGACTTCACAACAAACTGTCCCAAGGACTGGTGAACGAACAAAATCAGATAACACAGCCAAAACAGGCACACTGAGGTTTTTACTCAAGGGAACAGGCCAAGGGGAGGTAGGAAGGGGAACAAATGGAGGGAGAAGCATATAGGTATATGGCTATGCAGCACAGGAGAAGTCTGGCAAGCATCAGATAACAAAGAGGAAGAACTAAGGTTACAAATGCTGTCACTTCATAATTGACTTTCTCTTTCCCTCCAAAAGGGCAAAACTAAAACCTCCCTCAAAAATACAGAAGTACCAAATATTCTGTAATTGTGTTCACACGCTCAGTGTTAACATAATAGCAGCACAGACATATCGGAACTGGAGTGCAGCTGTCAGTCAAGCATTTAAACTGTTCCTTGAAGTAGGTCAGTATTTCCAGGCAACCAGAACATAAAAACGAAACAAATGACCTCCACGCCTATTATAACAAATCTCCAGCAGAGTCTGGGTTTATGAAATGACTGGGCATGATGCAAATGTTGGCTGCTACACTGGAGAGGCTGGCCTACTTGTCACACCACTCTGGAGAAACTGTAATCAGACATGAATAAAACTATAATAAAACAGCAGAGGAGATGGCAGATGCCTCCTACCTCTAAAATGTGTGCCTTGACAGTGCAAGACTGTCCTCTGACGAAACAGCATGGCCTTAAGGATGTAGGATGACCATGGTGGAGATCTTCACCTGCAATACTCTAGACACCGAATAAAACATTGCCCTGTTGGAGCAAAGGACTAGATGGCAGTTTGCCAGCTCGTAAGGGTTAGATAACCTCAGCAGTCCACAGGACAGAACATATTATTAGTTGGGCAGTTAGCAGTTTTCCATGTGCAGGCTGTGTAGCTGTATCCTAGAGACAGTAAAAAAGATGAAGTTGTTCTTATGAACTTAGATATTTCATTCACTGAGAACTCTTAGTTTGAAAAACCCTCATTCCCACCTCCTGGACATGCAAGAAAGACTAAACCAACTCATTTAGGACTGTGTAGGTCATTTTCCTCAAATTACATCTGAGGATTGCTTTATTCTGATCCCTTTTTGACCATTATTAAATCTTTCAGTGTCAAAGATGCATTTTGTGTGTACACATTTCCTCAGCTGAGCTCAGCAGTAGGGCCACTCAAGCTCCTGGTACAGGATGTCAGTGTCATGCTCTTTCCCCTCCACCCCCCTCCATGACACCACAAACACCCATCTCAGGAAAAGCTGCAAGCTAGTGCCTTTCGCATATTTGCATTTTGGGTGCCTTTTGGCTATGGGTCAACTCTTGTGGTTGTCATGAATCAGAGAAAGCTACTGCCTGTGTCTACACACAGTATCAGTAAGGGGTTAGTGTCCTGCCTTTTAGCATTGTGTCTGCTCCTCACTTTGTAATTACGCCATTCACTGAAACACGGTCTCCCTAGCCCAGTGTATGCAGACTCCCGCTGTCTTGCTTTCACTTCCTGGTGAAACAAGGTTAGGCAGAGTGCATTACTGCAGCCTTAGCAGCAGGGTCCAGATCTTGTTTCTGCTGTGGATCTCTTCTGGGTACAACTATGTTACTGACCACTCATATTTGTACCAGTGCCAACGCCCAAATAAAAACACCAAGACTGAAGGTAAGCTGGGGAAACTGGTTCTCCTCTGAAGCTATGTGAAGAGAAACAGTCTTCTGCTTTTCATGTACTTAATTGCTCTCAATATATGTGGTTGCTAAAACCAAGCCTGCACAGTGTAAATCCTGAAAATCACGCACAACCCTGAAGCCATGTCTTTGGCTTGCCAGCTGCACTGCACTCACCGTGTATACACACAACAGCTGCGCATACCCAAAAGGCCTGGTGTTGTGGGGCAAGGGACAGGTACTCTCAGCCTGCTCCTGGGCAGAGCAACTACACTGCAAATGAGCAGCAGGCTGGATTACACAGCAAGAGAGAACTGGCACTCAGACTGCTGCTGCTGCTGCTGTGGCAGGGTAAGCAGCCTGTCCCTCCATTAAGGGTTGTTCAGGCTGGGATAAGACATTTGAATACGCACTGTCCAGTGGCAGGGAACCTCTTTCTTTCTCTGTCTTTACCATATCAGCCAACATTAGTCAGAAGGAAGGGGGGGAAGCCACAAAAAGCTCTTTAATCCTTCCTCATTCCCTGGAATCCTCTAACACTCCCATAGTACACTTAAAACCTCCCAAGCAGAGCTTGAGAGAGCTACTCTAAAAAGTACTCCTGCAGGACCGGTCTGCTAGGGGGAGGCATGTTATGCCATGCTGGCCAATGAGCAGTTCCATAAAATATTGTTCTGTGGTGTGCCAGGGTGCCAATATATACATTTTCAATTTTGCTGACTGGAAGAGACCTGGAAAAAGTGGAATCAAGAACCAAATATCAGGCAGAGTTGAACCATACATATAATTATCTTCTAGAGTTTCTTTGGAAATGTACTTTGAAAGAACCAAGTAATTCTTTCAACCATCTCTAGCAATAAGCACAATCTCAAGATAATACTGACACAAAAGAACAAGTGGACCAGTGCACAAGGTGGCCAGCTATACTTCTTGGGTGTTATCTTCCTAACGCAAGTTACAGTATCCCTTCAGAATGGAGTCTGTATCTGCAAAAATTAACAGGGACATCACTAGCTCTTTCAGTGGAGATTAACAGGATCTTCTTCGGCAGTTAGCCAGAGGCGTGTGAAACAGGCCACAGCTGCTCTCGTGACATCCATCCTATACAACTAAGCAGCTTAGTAATGAGAGATGAGCATTTTTCTTTTCAAGTAGTGAAACTCACACACTTAGAAAATTTGCCTGACATTGAATAGCAAATATATTGCATGCATAAACTTTCAGGGACGGATGGCTTCTCCTGTGCGTTTCAGCTGGCTACATCTCACAGGAGAAGACTAGCACTGACCTCCTCTGCTTCTAGAATAAACTCTTCTGCAGAATGAATTTGCATCCCCTTAGTCTAATGTAGGAGCCTCTGCTACACCTCCCAGTGAGTTTATTCACTGCTAGAGTGGCCCAAACTGAAGCAAAGGACAGAGATACAGTAACGTAAAGAGAACAGCATCTCTCTGAAACGGAAGAAGGGAACACTGACCTCACTGACACAGAGCCAGACTACTATTTTCTGCTGTCAGCTCTTTTGTGCACCGAGCTCACTCACAGAGGAGACTGAGTAATCCCAGGTAGTTTCCTTTTGAATCACATCTAGTGACATTTGCTTTCTGGAAGGGATGAGGCAAGTTTATTTCTCACGGTGAGAAATGTCTTGCCCTGCCTGCAGTTCTTGGGACCAGAAGCTACTCTGGTCCATCTGGGTAGTGTGGGGAAATAATCACTACCCAACTCCTCAGAGACTGGTGTTGCCATGAAAATAGGGAGCTTAGAAGTGGGGTGGTTATGGGACAAGTCATCATGTAGCTATTTTAGAACCCATGGGTGGAATCTGCTTTGCCCTTGAGAGGAGTTGGTAGCATTGCTGTATCTTTTTTTCTGAGGCTGGAAATGCCTTCACTGGGGGGGGTTGACAGAGGGGAAGAAGAAGGGAGTATATTTTGGAAATTGCATGAACCAACTTGCCCACATCAAACTCTTCTCTCTTCCTGAGTTTTGCGAGAAGAAATTAGCATTTAATATAAATCAGTCTGTTTTCATAGATGCCTGAGTGCCCCATTAAACCTCTTCCACACCTCAGGGGAGAAAAGTATCAGGTCATAAATTCCAATTTGTCATGAATTTTCTAAGTCACAGGTTGACAGAAGAAACAGTTATCACTCCCTGATCAGTATGCAGAGACCATTACATTCTTTAGCAATACTCTTCAATGGACATAGCAAGAATCAGAGAGCAGACTGACAAAGTAAAACCCCTATATTTGGAATATAAAGCTCCTAGAAAAATGTTAGCTGAGATTATTTCACCAACACAGCACTGAGTCAGTTACAAAATAATTCCCTGCTGGATGACTGCCACTATTTGTTGTGATTGTAGTTACCACTATTTGTCTTCTATTTACATACCATGTAAATGTATACTGTACTTTGTAACAGCACACCAAAAACAAAGCCCCTGCTCATAAGAGTTTTAACACTTCTGTTCCTAGGAGAAATGTAGTTCTATCATATATTAGCAGCAGCAGCAATGTGTATATCTTAGAATTATTTGGAGCAAACATATACATGTGCAATCCACATCTGTAGCCAGAGGTGGTAAAGACTGGAGGTCAACAACTGCAAACAGAAAGTCACCCTCCTAATCCTCCAAGTTCAAAAGAAGAACCCAGAAAAGAAACTAACCTGACAAGATTTCACCATGAAATTGTGAATTTGTGATCCCCACTCTTCAACCTTCATCCCTGGGTGGTGGAAATGAGGAAGAGGGATGGAGAGAGGAGACCAAGAAAGATGATAACAGAGCTGCAAAGGCTATGCACACAAAATTTTCTGCAGGCTGGGCTCTAATGCAGGGCTTTAAACCTGTGTTTAAACTGACTAAGCAGGAGCTTGGCTTCGATCCAGGCTGGCTAACTTAAGCACCCAAATTGAATTTAAGTTTCAGGTGAAACTGCCTCCTAAAGTAAGTGCCTAAGTTCCTTTATAGAGTCCAACAAGAGAGGTGCCTTTATAGACCTCCAGAGACAGGCCCTATTAACTTCTCTTGGCTAAAATCCTTCATTCTTTGTCTATCAAGACCCTAGATGCTCTCAGAGGCAGACCTGCAAGCTCCATCACATGGCAACAGAAGTCTGCATTTCTCCAGTGTGTTTCACTCCTTGACAATATACTGCCAGTTCAAACAGCTTCTTTCAATTAATTCAAAGAATCAGGTCTTTTCCCTTTACACCAACTGACTCTAGAAAGCAATAGCTTTTGAGGGACTCTCCAAAATATCCAGAATTTCTAAAGGAAAGCTTTCTTCTCCTTCTTTGAAAACAAGCTACATCTCTCTCTAGTTTTTACTGTAGGTTGCATCATCTTTTGCTGTGCTTGTCTGATAAGTTTTGCCAGCTATGAGCCACTGAGTCATTGATTCAGCAGTGGTTGTATGAGGAAGGGTCATCTGAGTCCACACCACTGGGAAGGCGGGAGGAAGAAGGCCTAGCCTGCACACCAGCTGTTTAGCAGTCTGTGTAGCAGGAGAGCAGTATTTTCCCCCTACGTTCAGATTCCTGACGGGGTCTGTTTGTGTAAGTTATTGCAGAGAATCTCGCAGGAGACTGCTCTCATGCTGTTGAAGACTCTTTTTGATGAGTTGGCATGAACAGTAGTAGGCCCTGCCTATCCCTAATTTTTCTCCGTCATGTAGATCTCACATCATTAATTGCTGCTTGTGTATAATAGGGGACTGGTACTTCAGCAGCCAGGAAAGCAACACATGGAGGATATGACAGAACACACATGATCTGACTTTAATCTTTACTTGGTCATTAAAGAGCCAAAAATATATAACATAAGATAGAGGGATTTACTTTGGTACAGTGAAGCAAAAGACCCTGTTGCAGGCTGCTCGCCGTTATAATTAGCTGCTGTTTGCTACACTCTGTGTTTGAAGTGGTTCTCTTTCAGCTGTGTGGGAGGGTGGCAGAAAAAGGAGCTCGTCACAGTGCAGAGGACCTGCTTGGGATTCAGACACATCCCATCTCTCAGGAGGCCTCTTTCAAACCAGTGAAGTATTGACCTGCAAGAGAAGAGTTGTTGCTCTCCAGCAAATCCAGCAACTCTAGGGGAGCACATGACTGCAGTGATGTTCGTTAACCTGCCCTACCTACAGAAGCATCTGTATTGAGGACAGTATTTGCACCAAAGTCTGTCTGTACGACACCACAAGGAAGTGACAGGAAAAAAAAAAAGAGAGAGTGAGTCACTTGGTCAAAAGGTAGTAGAACTGATAAAGTGATCAGCATGAAACGAATGTGGAGAGAAAAGCTGTCATTTATTGTTTTCTTATGTGACATCTATCCTTCAACACTTTTGAAGAAGTAAAAGGTGTAAGGAAACAAACTAAAATCACAGCCTTGTGCTTCTGGCATTACACCTTTCTGAGAAAACAGCTTTTCTGAACTCACTCCCCGCGACCTTCATGAGCTTGACACAAATATCTCAGTCTTGGTTCCCTTCTTTCAAGATTCAGCTACAGAAGCCATGCAAGTTACTGAGAATCTTAGTTTGTACTAGGGCTGGAGGATGTTCAAAAAGTGACTTTGTAAAGCTTAAAAAAGACTAAAGAAAGACTAAAAATGAAAAAGAGGGCAGATTAAAAACATAAAACCAAATTATGTTACCTCCATTTTTTTAATTGGGGCTAGGGGGACTGATTCCTAATTACTGCTTAAAGGCGGAAATAGGTGAGCTGCTACTCTGCTTCTGCAGGCTGCTTTACCCTTTGCTCCTACTCAGAAAGCTGTATTTGAATAGGTGGTTGGGAGTTCCTGAGCTTTCACATTCATTGTCCCACAGGGATTAAACTGACATGCGTCTTTCATGCAAATGCAGAGGCTATCCAAACTACTCCCAAATTAATCCATGTAAATGTCACTCAAAAGTAATCCAAATTCTGCAGTCTAAGGAACAGTTCTGATTTTTAGTCTGGCACAGCATAAGCGTTACTGTGTGCTTAGGTGGGACTCCCAAAACAGCACAAGTGACATCAGCACCGAAAGTACACCTTTTCTCATAGTCACTGCTCCCTTTTTCGGCAGCAGACAGGGGTATGGAAAATTGCAGGGGGAAGAAACATTCCAGAGTTAATATTCCAGGACTAGAATTCATTGATATTTTTAACAATTTCTGCAACAGGTACTTCTTTTTTCTTTTCAACCTAGGACACAAGACAACCCATTTCTAAACCGCTTTTATCTGAGGGGAACTAGATTTTACCATTCTCATTACCACTATTTTACTTTACTTCAAGAATAGTCCCTTATCAGCCATCCTGCCACACACACACCCTCCCATCGCAGAACTATTCACAGAGTTAAGGACAGCTATAGGTGAGCTAGGCGCTAGGCATGGCCTTTCGTTAGTGTTACCTACATGTGTGATTTGGCTGGGTTAGTTATTTTAATTTTAATTTATGTAAATAAGAGCATTTTACTTGTGTTCCCACACATGCATATCTACAGGCAGGGGTATACCCAGGCTGAGATTTCTTCTGCGATACAAGTCTGTGAAATAACCAACTTAGTCTGCTGAATGTTGAAAGTGCAGACTTTTTAGGTTTTTTTGTTTTTTGTTTTTCCACACGACTTTCTTGCAATAGGAGAGTTACTCTCTGCCTTCATGCTTACATCAGCCCAGAGGACCTCTCCAAGACAGCTTGGGGAATCAGTGTAAGCTTCTTGGCACGTGTTTCTTTTCTGTTAGATCTACAAGCATGAGACAAAACTAAAACTTGCTCTTGTGGAAGCTATGCTCTTCCGTCAACCCCCAGAAAAATCTCAGCTTTAGCTACTATGAGATGACTATCTGGCAAAGTTAAAAGCAAAGCAAAACAAAGGTTCTGTGAAGCTGGATTCTGAGCACACAAAAATGTTAATACAAAAGTCATTTCAGTCTGATTTACAGATACCAAGGATGTGGTCTAAAACTATAGCCCAGATCATTAAAAAGAAAAAAAAATAAGAGAAAAAGCTTTCTGTCTGGAGGAAATGAATGACCTAACACCGCAGGAGATAGGGAAGTCACAGGGAATGATGACAGCTGAGATGATAAATAAGAAGTACTCACTTAAAGTAAATGTTCAGTGAAGGGACTGTCTTACATTCTTTAGAAAAGCAAACACAGCTCAGGCTCACTGATTTCCATGTCACGAAACCTCACGCTCTAACTCAAACGCAGAAGCCTCTGGCCTCTATCCTTTGCTCAGCAAAGATTTAATAGCAGATAACTTGAGTAAGGTCTCATATTACTAAAATCAAATTAATGCCTGAAACTATACCCCAGTAAAACTGACCGCTAACACTGTGAAGTACTCCCATAAAGGCTGGCAAATAAAACAACACTTGCGACGCTTACGTTCACTTAGTGATGCACTGTCCTCCCTTTAAAACATAAAACGCTACAAAGCCTGGAGCATATACATATACAAAAATGTTGCTTACTCATAATTCAGTAATTTATTGCAGCATTCCCACTGGTCAGAGCGAACTAGCTTTCATCTGACGGCACAGGACTTTAGGAACACCCGCAATTTTGGATAAAGCAAAGGGAGATGCCAATCCTAAGGACAGCGGAGTGTTTCTTCGCACTTGGGGGCATGAATCAAAACCCTTCGGAGCAGACCTGCCCGCTGCTGTGCGCTCACACATCTGCTCGCGCAAGTCCCCCCACCCTGTGGGGCACTGCCACCATGGCGCTCGCTGTCCAGGCACCCAGCCCAGGCCACCTCACCTGCTGTACACCAGGCACTCCATGTGGTTGATCTCCTTGTCGGAGCGGTAGCGGCTGTAATCCTCCCACAGGTCCTTGATGGCAGTGACCGCCAGGATGAACAGCACAGGGGCCAAGGCCAGCTCTGGCTGGAAGGCGTTGACTGCCGGCACGAAGTTGAGCAGGGCAATGAAGACGAAGTAGACGTTGGCCAGGCGGTGGAACTGCTCAAAGAGGTTCTTGGGCAGGAAGGACAGCGCCGTGTACTTGGTGGTCTTGAGGCGGTTGCTGGCCAGGACAGTCCTCTTGGACTTCTCTGCCTCGGGCTCGGGTAACAGCAAGTTAGAGCACACAAGCCGCGTCTTGCTCTCCTTCTTCCTCCGCCTCCTCTTCCTCTGCGTCTCCTTCCCCTCCGGCTGCACCTGGGGCGCGCCCTCCGCCCCGGCTGTGCCCTGGGACATCGCTGCCGCCCTCAGAGCCGCGCTGGCCCGGCACAGGGCGCGAAACCCCCTCTGGAAACGCGGGCGCCGCTGCGCGCCCGGCGGCAGCCCCGCGGCGAGGCGCGGCGAGGCGAGGCGAGGCGCGGTGCGGCCGCCCGCCCTCCTGCCCTCCCGCCTAAGTTATCATCCTCCTCCGCCACTCACCGCAGCTCCCGCTCTCCTCTTCCCCGGCGGGGGGGGGAGGGAGGAGGGCGCTTTCAAACCCTCTCCTAACTGTTGCGCTTGGCCCTCGCTCGCTTTCTCCTCCCCGGCCGGGGAGGGGACATGGGCCGGCAGCGAGCCGAGCCCTCCTCCCCGCGGCCTCGCCCCGTCCCGTCCCGTCCCGTCCCGTCCCGCTGGCGGGCCCGGCCTGCGCGCCCGCCCGCCCGCCCGGGGGGCGGGGGGAGCCGGCCGCGAGGGGCCGCGCGGCGGTGGCACGCGCTTCCGCTGGGCCGTTGGCGGGCAACGGCTGCGGGGGGGCCGCGTCCCGCCGGGCACGGGGCGTCCCGAGAGGCGGGAAGCGCGCGGTGGCTGCGCCCTCCTCGGCGGGCCGTTATGCCGGTGTCTCCGCTGACGCAGCTCGCCGGGGAAACCGCGGGCCCCCGCCGCCGCCGCCTGGGTCTGAACCAGCGGATGACATTTTATCTGCTGCTTCGGACTTTCCATTACATGTGAGGACGTGGAGGAGGAGGAGGTTTGGGTTTAGGGGAAAAAAGTAAAAATAAAAAAATCCCACTTTTAAATATTTGCAGTTCTGTGCCGTCTTTTAGCCAAGATCCCAGAGCACCGGATGAATGGGAATTTTTATCAGCTGACTCATTTCAAAATATTCCGACAGAAATCGTGTGCCCTAATTATTCTGATCTGTTTGTTTAACATGGGCAAAATAGCACGGTGTCTCCCAGATTCCCATTTGTGTCTGGCACCCCAGGTAAGCTCAGTCCATGGCGGACGCGATGCTTGGAAAATGCCAGCCACAAAGGTTGCAACCAAAAATAAGTCTTCTAATGGAAAGTGTTATGCACTTTCGGGTGTACACACAGCTAGCAGTGTGCTGTAATGTGTCGTTGATTTTTATATGGATTTTTCTATTCCCTAGTGGTGGGTCTTTCCAATGAGGGAAAGAAAACATGTACAACTTGTCATAAGGTCTGTACTCCACGCTTTTTGGAGAGATAGGTAATTGCAGGAAAAGACTAAAAACATGATAGATGAGGTTAAAATACAGAAGAGAGAATAGTTCAGATGATTGAAAGATTTAGTGTAAAAGATTTAGAAAAAATAATAACAGAATAATGAAGATTATTGCCACTGAACTTGCAATGAATCTTTGCAGCATGGCTTTATGTTGGGATTCAACAGCACACCCTTTGAATATGGCATTCCTCAGTTGTATTTTCTCTTGCAGATTACTGCAACTGAAAAGCCAGCATGAATGCACAGGAAAAAAGGGCATCAAAGTCTGCCACAGATCACTTCAGGTTGTGTCTAAACTGTGGGACAGGTGCATTTTGTGGTGCAACCCTCTGTCCTGATCCTCTGATATCCCAAGCTGGGGACATACTGAGTTCAATAGCAAGCACCTGGTGCTTGTCACCAGGTTTCTTGTTATGGAAATGAAGGGGATAAAGTATACATCCCTAGTCCTGATATGAGGTCAGGACATGACTGGGGCTTCTTCTGGGAATAAAGAATATGTGGGTCCCACAGTTCAGATGCTGCTGTCACAGAATCCCAGAAAACCCTCAACCCCTTTATCTCAGAGCCCCTAGTCATAATGTACTGCTGTATTTCATCCATCCCTCCCCATCTTTGCAGTATGCTCACCGCAGATTCAATGTATTTTAGATAAACTCCTTTGAAGCCCTGAGTAACTAGGTGAGTGCTAATTCAGTACACGGCCTGATACCGGTACTATGTGAATCCACAAATCCTGTGCTAAAGTAGAGTACTTTACCACCTTAGCTGTCAATTGTTATGGTGCTAGTGCAAGCCTAGCAAGTATTTCCCGGGCTTCCCAGCTCCTGGAATACAGTAACACTAAGGTTTTGATTTGTGCAAGGGGAGAAGGGAGAATTGATTGTGGGTTTCTTAAGTCTGTTCCTTTGTTGATAAAGAAGTACCAAAATGTTACCCCTTACAAAAAAAAAAAAAAAATCCCAATTTAAATTTTCTATGTCAGTTTTCACCTTGGTTATTCAGTTTCCAATTTGCTTTACACTTCAGGTTAACTTCACTGGAAGCTGGAATGAACAAAAATCCTATTCCTGTGCTACAGAAGTGCTGAAATAGTATAAGGAAGGCACAGTATTACTCTACAGTGTACCCAGAAACCAAGCTTCATCCACCTGAGATACTGAAGTGGGACTGTTTGTAATAAGCTGTGCAGATATTTCCCCAGAAGTGCTGCTGGGCCTTTCAGCCACTGAACTCTCTACCTCTGGGATTCCCTATTTTGGGGGGCTCTGGTATCTCAGTCATCTAACCCTCCCCCAGGCACTCAAACACCGCTCAGGCTTCACCCTTCCTGGGATGTCCCTCTAGCTTATCTATGTAACATTCAGGGGTTGGACGAGAAGTGACAGTAATCTTTGCTCATTTCTGATGCATGTCAACTCTCAAAGCAAACTCTGCAGATCTTTATGATAGGACTATTTCCTCTTGTCTTACGTGCTGATTACTAGCGGAATAATTAAATTGTACTGACATGTAAACCATCAACCTAAGACAGCTAAGGCAAGCTGTGCTTTCACGGAAGCTTGAGCCAACCTAAGATCTAGGCAGTGCAGTCCCACTCTCTTCACACTCATGTGTGCCTGTTCTTTGCCTCCACCAGTTGCAGTGCCCATCTGACCCTGTGCTGAACCCGTCCAGCCCACTGAGCCGGCAGAAATCAAACGGCACAGGGCCTAGCAAGCATCGGAGCATGGGGCCTGGAGACGGTGGCAATGCTGCAGCCAGCAATTACATGGGTGCAGCCTCCTTGAGGAAAATGGCAAAGTCCACACCTTGCAGTTTCATACTCTTTCTGGGGTTCCACATAACTCACGAGCAGCTCAAATATGCCATGTCTGAGCAGAAAGAGTGCAAGACTGCTGGATGATGTGAATCCTTGCTGGGAGGGGGGCGAGCCAGTTGCTGGTCTGGCCTTACTGGACTGGCCTTGGATCCAGCTGCGCTCCTGGCCTCACTCATTCCTGAGACACTGCTGGTGTCTCCCAGCTCCAGTCTACTCCTGGCACCCCTCTGCTCTGACATAGGAGGTAAGTGCCTTGTGATTCTTTGTCCTGAGACATGTGGGGTCTGGAAGGCCGGATGCCTGTAAAACCAGTGTCCTGTAGCCTCTGCTGTTTGCATATGCTCACCCTTAAGTCTCGGGGAGTTGCAATTTTTTCTGAAAGGCCTCAGCATGTTGGACACCAGCATCTTTAGGAATTTTAATCGTAATGGGGAGGAAAAACCTAGGAATGAATTCCTAACTCCATCAACTTGGAAAATGTCTGGATTATCTCCCTGGGATTCGGTTAAGGTTCTACATGCAAGTTGGGTCCTTCTGAAAGTCTGGCTCTGCAGGTGGTTGCTGAGCAGTTGAAAATCCAGCACAGAGCTTTCATTAAAGTGTGGTCCAACCTCTTTTTATTATTTTATAGGTGCCAGCAGAGATGCTACAACACACAGACATTTCAAAAATGTAAAAGTAGCTGCTTGCTGAGCTGAGCCACTGAGAAACAGGTCAGTCCTCACTCTGATGCTTTATAAAAAATGGAGTATAGACCAGGTTTTCCATTGCATGTCCAGCAAACAGTAACCAAAAGTGATATAAGGATTGAATATGTAATAACATAAACTTTCAATCACAGACATGAACTCAAGGTAAGAAAAGACAAATGCTCACATATCCCTTAAGTTATTCATTTAGGGAAAACGCCTGTGTGATGGCAAGTTTTGAGAGCCTAACCAGGGATGAATTGTGCTTAGACTCAATGATACTGGCTGAACCTTCAACCTCCAAAATTGACAATTAGAGCCCCACAACTGTGAGAACTACTTTAAAAGTCATTGGGCTGTATTTTAAAACCTGTTTTACTTGCATTCTGTTTTTGAGAAATCCAGGTTCACATTAACAAGATTTTTTCCACAAAGGAGGAAAAGGAGAGAAACTCAGTTTAACAAAATTAAACAGAAGCTGAACTTCTTATGTAATCCCCAGCTCACGTAATTGAGTTTTACAAATAGATACAGCAGCAAAATGATAACAAACCGTTGGGTGGGAGATTCTGAAGACTTCTGTATTTGTTTGCTAAAACCTTACTTTTGAAACAGTTTAAAGACTTTGTATTAGACCACACCAAACTCAAAGGTCACCCCTGAAAAGCTTTGCCATAAAAAAAGAGTAGAAAGTATGCAACACCCCACTGGTCCAGTGCAGACAAAATTCTTGTTCTGGTACCATTGACCTGGCCTCTCTCTCTCTTTTTTTTTTTTTGCTACTAAACTGCTTTTTTATTAATGTAGGCAAGCCAGAATATCACTAGGCAGTGAAAATTTTTACATTTCCTGTAATAGCCTCTCAGTTGCATGAGACATCCAAAGTCTTGGATATTTATTTTAAAACCTAAGGATATGTAATCCATGATTAATAAAAACAAGAGTTCATGCTTATTATAAATGCCTATAAAATCCAGTGTTTGCCAGACTTTGCTACCCAAAGACTTTGGCAATATAGGCACTCCCTAGAGTTCAATCTCTCCTGTCCCTTTCTAGGTATGGCTATGGACATGAGGTTTGAGAAAGCATAAATGTTTGTATTTGAGCACTTATCCAAGCTCTCCCTGCCCACACTGTCCAAGTATATGAGGTTGCAAATGTGAGGCAGGCTGCAAATTCAACCTTTGACATGTATAAAATGCACATGCACAAGTCTGACCCTAGCTTTGGGCTGCAAAATGACAAGTATGATTTGTTGTCCTTGTTAATTAGGATACACCAGAGTCTCCTTTTTATGGGGTCTTCTGGAGGAGAGGGGGCAGAAGGAGGTTGTCTTTTGATGAGTCCAGATGATACATGATCCTTACGAGGCATCACTCTCTAGAAAACATGTGCTATCTGGAGAAGGCTCAGTCATTGCCAAAGACTAGATTTACTGGATAACCTGAACTAAAACACGGGCCCTTTACCATTCTGTTGGGTCATTAGAGCAAAACACTAAAAGTGGAGAATGTCTGAGGATTACTCTGTGCATGAATTTAGCTATCCCTGCCACCCACAAATCACAGAATCACAGAATCACAGAATGGTTGAGGTTGGAAGGGACCTCTGGAGATCATCTAGTCCAACCCCACTGTTCAAGCAGGGTCACCTAGAACACATTGCACAGGATCGTGTTCAGGTGGGTTTTGAATATCTCCAGAGAAGGAGACTCCACAACCTCTCGGGGCAACCTCTTCCAGTGCTCTGTCACCCTCACAGTGAAAAAGTATTTCCTCATGTTCAGAGGGAACCGCCTGTGTTTCAGTTTGTGCCCGTTGCCTCACATCCTGTCGCTGGGCACCACTGAAAAGAGTCTGGCTCCATCCTCTTGACACCCTCGCTTAAGATACTTGTACACATTAATAAGATCTTCTCTCAGCCTTCTCTTCTCCAGGCTAAACAGGCCCAGCTCTCTCAGTCTTTCCTCGTAAGAGAGATGCTCCAGTCCCTTAATCATCTCTGTAGCCCTTCGCTGGACTTGCTCCAGTAGTGCCACATCTCTCTTGTACCGGGGAGCCCAGAACTGGACACAGCACTCCAGATGTGGCCTCACCAGGGCTGAGGAGAGGGGGAGGATCACCTCCCTCGGCCTGCTGGCAACACTCTTCCTGATGCAGCCCAGGATACCATTGGCCTTCTTGGCCACAAGGGCACATTGCTGCCTCATGGTCAACTTGGTGTCCACCAGCACTCCCAGGTCCTTCTCCGCAGAGCTGCTTTCCAGCAGGTCAACCCCCAGCCTGTCCTGGTGCGTGGGGTTATTCCTCCCCAGGTGCAGGACCCTGCACTTGCCTTTGTTGAACTTCATGAGGTTCCTCTCCACCCACCCTGTCGAGGTCTCTCTGAATGGCAGCACAGCCCTCTGGTGTATCCGCCACTCCTCCCAGTTTGGTATCGTCAGCAAACTTGCTGAGGGTGCACTCTATCCCTTCATCCAGGTCATTGATGAAGAAGTTGAACAAGACTGGACCCAGGACTGACCCCTGGGGGACACCGCTAGCTACAGGCCTCCAACTAGACTCTGTGCCACTGATCACAACCCTCTGAGCTCTGCCATTCAGCCAGTTCTCAATCCACCTCACCGTCCACTCATCTAGTCTGCACTTCCTGAGCTTGCCTATGTGCATGTTATGGGAGACAGTGTCAAAAGCCTTGCTGAAGTCATGGTAGACAACATCCACTGCTCTACCCTCATCTACCCAGCCAGTCATTCCATCACAGAAGGCTATCAGATTGGTTAAGCATGATTTCCCCTTGGTGAAGCCATGCTGACTACTCCTGATCACCTTCTTTTCCTCCACATGCTTAGAGATGGCCTCCAGGATGAGCTGCTCCATCACCTTTCGAGGGATGGAGGTGAGGCTGACTGGCCTGTAGTTCCCTGGGTCCTCCTTCTTGCCCTTTTTGCAGACTGGCGTGACATTGGCTTTCTTCCAGTCTTCAGGCACCTCTCCTGTTCTCCATGACCTTTCAAAGATGATGGAGAGTGGCTTAGCAATAACGTCCGCCAGCTCCCTCAGCAAATGTCTCCATCTTCGGTAAAGTTCTTCCTTCACTGACTCATGGCTGTTTCTGACTGTCCTCCATCTCACTGCCCAGACCTCTTTGCATTTTTCTGGGTACCTGCTCCCCAATTTCTCCTGCCAGTAACCAGATTCCAGTCTCCAATGCCCAGCATCTCTGAATTTCAAGCTCTTCCCAGACCCTCTGCCACTGCCTGATTCTTCAACTGTGCAGAGCCCTGTGTAGCTCCCATGTGGGGGGAGTGAGATTTTTTTTGCTCAAGTACTAGTGTTCAAAAAGAGAGATGTTATAAGCATAAATTAAGATTATAATATGCATAGTGCTCATCTTTGATTGCCTAGGCCATTGAGAACTTGGTCTTAAGGTATGACACTGCATCTAAGGCTAGAAGGAACTGCAGGATTGTCCAGCCCAAAATGCTGTATTAACTTGACCTTTTAGGCACCACATGCCCTTCAGCTTGAAAACATTATCCAGTTCTTGTTCTGTGAACAGGCTGGTTGCTTAGAGCTGGGAGATCAAAATCTTTCATCTTCTCAGAGTCTTCAACTCTGAATAAATTTGATGTATTTTCTATAGTTCTAGAGATATGTGGGTGAGAATCATAGGATCTCCCCTAAAAATGCCTTTGGCCTGACAGTTGCATGGAACAGTTTGAAAATGCTATACACCTGAACCCTGAGGATGAAGACCCAGTAGGCAAGGAAAAACCCCCCAGACCTATTACTGAAATAAAAACTCATGATTCGACTTAAATGTCATGATTTTTGAATGCTTGGAGCTATCAATATTCCATTTTAACAATTAACTTCTTCCTACCATCAAGATGTTAAGGAAATTTAATTTTAACACATTTTCTAATTTACTAGGCCACTTTTATAATATTTATTTAATCCTAAAATAAAGATTTCTAATGTTGGATATTGCCAGAAACATCAATCAAATTATCCCTGATTCTTATAAAAAATCACCTTTATTCCAAATGATTTATTTTAATACTAATATGCTTAATATTATGGAAGCACCCAGAGGCCTCAGTCAGAATGTGGGACTCACAGAGTTGTAAAAATAGGTATAAAGACATGGTACTACTTATCAGACAAAATCTGTTCTGCCCTTTGCAGATGAGACGTATCCCATCTGGCTCTCAGTAAAGGGGAAAGGCATACATGTTTCCAACTCGTAGAAAGAAGGCAAGAGGCTTTCAGTGTGAAAAGCTTGCTAAAAATGCCAAAATTGGATGGGAAGAGACAAAAGCCAAAATGGCATCATTCCTCCTTTCATTCTGCAGGAGATACATAAATACACTCATGTGCACATACATATGCAGTGGCATATATACATATGCATAATTTATTTTGCAAAAGAACAGAATGGAAAATGTACCATTACCAGTCTCTAAATCCCATTCCTTGGTTTCTAAACTCCCAGAGAAGGGAGACGGGTCCCAGCATGAGCAGGGTTCTATGTGTGAAAGAAAAAGAGAGGTTCAGTGTTATAGAGTAAGAAAGCAGAACATGGGCAGAGCCTGAACAGTCCTACTAGAACTCTCCAATGTAACGGTAAGACATTATTGAGGAGCAGTTTCTACCTTTCAGAAGTGAGAGCAATATTATGTAGACCCAGCAAGTCTCTCACATCCTGCAAGAGTTTCACTTGAATGTTTTTCCCATCTACTGCTCCCTGAGGGCACCTGCGTTTCACATCCTGCCAACTGCGTGTTGCAGAATCTCTCCTGCTCCATGACTCCACATGCAGACCCAGCTGTTCAGCCTGATCTGAAATTCACAAACTGGTTGTGTCTAGTGCATGGGTGCTAGAGTGGGAAGGAGGCTGCAGCACTGTGGAGTGTGTACCTTTCATTGGTGTCTTGTGTGGAAAGAAGCATACCTGGAAAGCAGATGGGTGCCATGGCTTTGCCTTTACCACCTGAACTGTCACATCTGTTTTATGACCCACATCCCTGTCAAATGAGCTGGTTGGCCCCTGTGGTGCCGCATGGACTGGTGACAAAGAATTTGAAGATCTATACTACTGTATAATAAACTAGATAAGAAACTAATTAAAGTGTTGCAGAGGCTGGAAAGTAAAGAAATAAAGCATTCAAACAGATGTAGCTAGTTTAAAGGCATAAGACGTGTGGAAAATATCACTGTGCAAATACTTATGATCAATAATATTTTAGTTGTAAGGGCTAACCATATAGAGCTATTGATCATCATTTAGAACTATAAGATCTGGCACTTTACAATAATGACCTTCAGTGACTCTGAAAAAGTGCCAGTTCTGTTCTAGCTAGGACAGTAAAGGGTGGCCTTCATCTGACAAAGTACAAGCACCCAAGCTAAGTTCTCACCACAGTTTGTGGAGAGATACTGGTACTTCTAGAGCACTTCTAATGCATCCTAAAGCAGGTCAGCAGGTAAATAGGTTAGGTGAAGCACATGCTTGAAAATGCTTATTACCTTCCACTGAAAAAGGAAGTCTTAAGTGACTAGCTCAGAGGAAGGCGTCTCCCTGGTAGCTATACAAAGCTGGATGAAGTGAATTCCACCCTTGATGGACTTGCCCAAGCAAGTCTTCTAGCTGTGTGTGCAGAGCACAGAATGACCAGCTCTCCACTGCGAAAAACCAGGTTGAACCAGATGAGGCACACACAACAGGGGATGTGTGAAGGAGAAACTGCAGTCATATCATGTGAGAGTGCCTTACTTCCCTCCTGTTTTCCACACACAGGTGATAATGTGGCCACTCAGCTGTGCCAGGCACACCTGCCAAAAAAATATGAAACACAGTGGTGCTGTGCTGAGAATATGAGTTGTCCATGCTGCTGTGGGAATACAGAGACAGCTCCTCACCCCCTTAACCTCCTCACTAAATCTGTACTTGCAGAAAACAGATTTTTTTTTTTTAGAACAAATTTTATGTCTGAGATGTTTACTGTGGAACAACCATATCCAATCCATCAGCTACAATACCAGTTCACAGAGACACTGCAGTAAAGGAAATACAGGAAAACCTATGTAATTAACTGCAGAAGGAGTAAAACCAGGCAGATGCTATTTATAGAAACTGCAGTTTGAGAGGACACGAAAGTTAATATCCTTACTGCAGCACTGCCAACTCTTCCTGTTTTATGGTGAGTCTCACAATATTTGCTGCTGTTCTTAAAACTGCATATCCTCATATAATGGGATCTTATAAGAATCTTAGCTCACTAAGGCAAGAAATCTTCATGGCTGGAAAAACCTTGAATCTGTGAACTCTAAAAGCAGAAAATAAATAGGAGAATATAAAAATAAATAAATTCATTGTATGTTTGTTAAAGCACTGTGATTTTTAAAGCAGTTCTGAGTTTTTTAATCTTGGTATTTTTTAACAGCAATGGCTTGGTAATGATTCTACACATATAGAAGCTGCCATAGGATTTCCTGTACACATGGAGGCAAACCGCAGTTTTAGGTCTCTTTGAAAAGAAAATACCATTGCAGGATGTTGTTCCTGAATGCCAAGTTAGGGTAGCAGTGGTTCAAATTAAGAGACCTTAATGACCCATCCCAGTTACATTTTCCTATATCTAGGTTTCTCGAAAATTTTCCCCAAAAGGCCAATTAGAGTCACTTGAATGAGTTTTTACAAGCAGTTTGTCTGAGGAAAGCTATGCCTTTGCTTGAGATTTAACAAAGGAAAGTTGGGGACTCTTCTGCTGTTTGTTCATTATTCAGTACTGCTTGAAGAGAAAGTTGTGCAAACCAATATTACCACATGGTTTGTTTCCTGACTGGTCACTATGGTCAGGTTCCCTGTTGGATTGTGTGACCAGACAGGTTAAAAAAAAGACTTCTATTCAGTTCAGTTACTGGGTACACAGATAAAAGAGATGTTTACAGGCTCTCTTCCGTCCTGGGAAGACTAAGGCAATCCTAAGTCTGCCACAGGTCTAAGCTAGCACTGATTTATTGTCTCCTGCTCTAGCATTGACTCAGAATGGTCAGACTGAGTACTAAATGCTGTAAATGGACTGTAAAAAACAAGATTTGAAAAGAAAGGGAAGAAAAAATCCAACAGCAAAAAAGTCAAAGGGTGACTTCTTACCTTTGGGGAACTCATCTGTCAGTAGAACTGATCAGAAAAAAATCTGGTTTCATTGAGCCAGACATATTTGGCTGAAACTTAATGAGTTCGAATCACTGAATATAAGGCAGCATTCTCTGGGGTACCTGTTGAGTTTGTCACAAGTTCGTGATACTGCTTATGGAGAGGTTCGACCCTTGAACAGTCTGCTCTTCCACTTGCCCTGGAGACAAGGGTGCTGTACTTGTTGGGATCCCTAACTCAGCAGCACTCATACCTGGTAGCTGGGGCCCATCTAGCTGCTCAGTCAGCTTGACAGGCTTCTTAAACTGCTTGCTCATGTTAGCAGAGAAACCATCAAGTTCAGGATTTCAGGAACTTGCTGTTTGCAAAATATTTAAAGAAAAAAAGGGTTGGGGACCAATTCAGAGGACCTACAAATTAAAAAAGGAGAAATTCCTTGTGATATAGAAACCCAAGCTCCTGACAAGCACTACTTTTAACACCAGTGCCCAAATTCAGTGCTCAATGCTGAAATCCAACCAAATAGTTGTTTGCTAGTCCCTTAAAACTTCTGATTTCTAAGCACTGATTTCTAAGACTGCATACATTAAAAACACTGTTGATATATGTCAACCTTATTGTCTGTGTTTGTATTATGCACAGCTGATTGCATGTAGTAAGTCATGGTTTTGGCCCACTAAAGCTGATGGACTTCAGTGGGGTCCTGCTTTTAATAAGAGTACCTAACCAAGTGTTTCTGCAGTGCTAAATAGGTGTGGTCAAGCTTCTACTGAAGTCGGTTAAAAAGATCTCATGAAATGAATTTTCAATGGCTTAAAAACTGATAAAGACTCAGAGGTGCTCATTATTTGTTTGTTCTGGTGTAACAGTGAAATGGGTATTCTGCAGAGATAGGGCTTCATCTTACTGTGCTGCAGGCCTCTCTAGTGTGTAGCAAGCAATAGCTTGTCAAAGGTGCATGCAAGTGGGGTATATGTAAGTATCAGGTACAGCTAGGTACAAGTGAGGAATGTACATCCCAGCTTCACAGAAGCAGCTGAAAGTCCTATAGGATGACTTCTATTTCAGCATTCCCTAACACAATAGATGGAAGCTTGTACATCAAAGACTGTATATTAAAAATGGGAGGAGAGGCTTCTTATAATTGACTAGCTTTTCCCAGGTTTGAAAAACCAGAAAATCAGTGCTGGCATTCTTCTGGAAGTAACTCTCAGTATAGTGGAAAAAACAGGTAGTTTGTTTTCCCCTGTCATCCAGAGGGTGGGAGACGTGCAAACTGGCTCCTCACAAAGAGTGGTGCTTCTCTGGTGCTGTGCTGTGTAGGCTTACTGGCTTTGGAAGTTACTACTTTTGCATTGTCAGCAGCGTCACTGATCCACATATCTTTCCTTACTCCAGTCTTCCCTCATTGCATGCCCTGCTGGCCTGATTTAAACAGGTTTTTACTGTCTGTGTTTGTGCATTATCAGGTAACCCTAATTCTCCCTGCATGACTGAGAGTGACCATATATAGATTATACATACCATACAATACCTGTCATACATACACTATATAAATATACACCTATACATGCACATGCACATGCATGCACATGTACACTGTATCTATCATATATAGTATATAGACATATAGTACTGTGTATAGTAATATTGAAATCTGAGCGAATTCAATAGAGCGTTGGTTGGCTCTATTAAATTAATCACTTTCATTAATCCACAGCAATAATTTCAGGACTAATATCCCATACTGGAACTCAAGCTCCAGTATTCCTTGCAGGAAAAGCACTGAACCTGAGATAACTAATGTTTTAAATAAATAATATGGGGGAAACCAAAAGGAATGTGAGTGAAAGGGTGGTGTTTCAACAGTAGTTAGAAGAAATCTGAAGAGCAGCCAGCGTAATAAATTTAAAGGGTGGAGGAGAATTGCAATGGCAACATAATGTTTTGATCAAAATAAAGCACTTTTCACGTGTAATGAAACACCAGCCCGTGAATTTTTAAGACCCATGTATTCAACAAGAACAGGATACCTTTCAATTTTACAGGTTAATACATCTTCATATTAAGAAAGGATGTATTTTATAATTCTCTTTCAATGAAATACTATCAGGCAGAAAAAACAGCCAGGTAACAAAGTAAGGAAAAGCAGAGATTTCTTTCTTAAACCAAAAAAACCCCCAAGTTTGTATGGTTTGAATTAAAAGTCCAGCCAGTAAGCAGTGGCAAATACTGTTTGTTTTAATATTTTGATTTTCTTTCCCCTATTACTCAGTCTCTGCCTGGTTACAACATGAAAACCTCACCACCGTTCTGCTTGCTGACCTTCCTTGCCTGGTCCTGTGACTCCCTCTCTCCTGGTTCAAACTTTGGCCAGATCTGCATGACAAACTGTTGCAAAGTATGGACATCAATCAGGAGAGTGATGAAGTGTCAGCTGTAACCAGCATAGCTGTGCCAGCACAAACGCCTAGTGTAGATAAAGACATATCAGCAAAAGTGCTGTTTTACCAGGATGACTTTTTCTTTTTCTTTTTCTTTTTTTTTTTTTTTTTTTCCTTAAGAGGGCTGCAACAAGCTGTATCACCAGAAGTGGAACTTTACCAGTACAATCTGTAACTGGAGTACGGACATGTTGCCAGGGTATAGTCTATCCATACAAAGCTATATCATACAACACTCCTAGCATAAATCTGGCTTTCTCTTCACTGTAGAGTTCAATGTGAATAAGAATATCTCACAAACCCACGCCATGGCCTTCACTCTCTTTCCACCCACTTTCCTCTTGTCCTCCTGCCTTGCCTAATATCATTCCTCTCAAACCTACTCATGACCATATATTTTACCCCATCACCATTAGCCTGTGTAGTCTGATCTAACTGTCACACAGTCCACATACTTTCTACTACCTCATGCCTGCTCTCAAAAGATTAACCTTCCTATTACCTAGGTATGAACATTTTTGTATCAGACTGCTAATGCAAGGCATATAAAAATAATGAATCTTTTTGTTCCCTAAGACCTTGTAACGTGCAGAAGAAAAATAGTACAATTGGGTCTTTTTTATTTGCCATCTGGCATTTGAAGCGTTGGGACTCACATTTTCAGGCAATCAGAACTAAATTCCTAACTTTGTTTTTGTATGAAAACTGAGATTCTCAAATAATAACACAATCTGAGTATCTGGGGGTTTAAGGATTGTTATTTTTTTATCACCTGCCTTTTGCTGAAGGAACTAGTTCAAATCCTACAATGTTTCTTTGTTCTTTGCCTAAAACCAGTGAAAACAGTGTAACCCCTTCCCACTTCCCAAAGTTCAGACACGGCCAGCAAGGTGAGAGGGGTTGAAGGTGGCAAGAGGAGGCACCCAGATCTGAGCTGCTGTTCCATGGCAGGTTGGTGCTGTAAAGACGTATAGACAGGACATATAGAACTGATACACTGAAATGGTCAGTAAATTAAATGTTACCATTGGACCTGAGTAGTCACCCTTAAACTTCAGTTAAACTCCATTTACCACAAAGCAGCTAATTTCTGAAGGAAGAGATTTCTCTCCCTGTTGAAGGGATAGAGGAAACTGGTTCTGCTGTGCATGTAGAATGACCCTGGGGGCTTGCAAGTGTGCTGGTATGCTGAGGAGCTAGCATTGCCCCTGACTGAATATCTGAAAAGCCAAGACGTAAAGGATACTTCATGAAGGGGCTCCAGCTACTGTGATGATGCAGTGGTCATTGCTTGTAGGAATTGAGATCACACCTTTTAGCAAGTCCATGTGATGCCTTCATGTACTTCTGGAAGACTGGACACCTATGTGAGAATATGTTAATTAAATATCAAGTGGCTTGATTTGACTGATAGAAGGGCCAACTATACAAATAGAGCAGAGTTCAGCCAAACTGCTCCCCCCACAGCTCAAGCTTTTCCCTGTATAAGGCCCCCATATACAATTCTTGGGACAGAACCCAGTCTCCTTTGACTCCCCCAAGCTTAAAAATGAAGCAGGAAGAAGGCTTGGATACAAGCCCCAGCATATGGTCATCCATACTGCTTAATTTTTAGCATAGTCCCAGGCATGGTTTTTGTTTGTGCCACCTACCACTCTTTCAGACAATGTCTGGCCAATGGTTTGGAGCAAAACATGAAGCAGGCATTTGGGAGGGGATTGTGAAGGAGGCAGCTCAGCTTTGCTGATGGCCTGCAGTGATTTGGCCCTAGCTCATTTGATTTATTATTATGCAAGCAGCCTCAGAGGCTAACATGTTGTCCTTCCTCATTTTCATTTTACCTATGATTTTTTTCTCTGTTCCCTTTACATTCTCTTCTCTACCTAACCAGCTTTCTTTGTCCCCACAGTGAAACATGAAAGTTATTTTTCTCACCTGCAGACTACATTTGCCCTAATTCCCAAGTCCATAAAACACACAGCAAAATTGTACTAGCCACTGGCAGATATCTGGATAAAGGATAAAGAAAACTCAGGAAACACTGGTTGATATCTTATCAGACAAACCAATTCTTGAATCTCTTCACAGATGGAATATTCTCTGCAGTTCATTGATCATCACAAGGAAAAAGCCACTGTTATGCTTCATTTTCAGATCATCAACAAACTGATGGCACAGCTGGGAACTCTCATAATCTACCTGCTCCAGATGTTTCTCTCCACTTTCTTCCCACTATGTAAATTCCTCTCCTTTTTTTTTCCTATTGGGGGTTTTAATCACCTTACATAAAAAGTTGGGTGGAATTTGTTGATTGCTCCACAAATTAAAGAGTCCAAAAGACCCAAAGGGAGGATCAAAATAATGTTTCTCGTTGGTATTTAATTGGCATTTATCAACAAACAGATTTTAAAGCAAATATTAGTACAAACTTACTAATAAAGGGAAGTATTTGTATTATGGCACTCCCACTCATTTTCACCTTGGGATGTTTTAGGGGTTGATGACCTGGAAAAGTGAACAAGTGGTGAGTATTGTACAGACTGTGGGCAGTAGGAAAAACTGTTTGTCTAAATTCAGTGTTGTGACAGCTTCTTGACAGAGATCAGGTCCTGGTATCCTTGGAGTGTAGGTGGGCGGTGAGTCACTTATTGCTATCCTGACATGCCATAAGTAGGTGGCTGTACTCAGTTGTCAGAGTATGGTCCTTCAATTTTTATTCAGTGAGAGACATCACCATTTAAAAATGGGTTTATTTTGGCTCATGCTCCAATGCGTACCCAGTGTCATTTTTCATTCTGAGCAGTGAGCAACTTTAAAAACAGTACACATTAGACCTGTCTGTTTAAGTGTTGTTTTTTAATATACATACATACTTACATACATATACATACATGCACAACATAAAAATCGTGTTAGGGTTTGCATGATTGGCTGTACTTGTTCAGAGTCAAGGGCTTTGAGAAGATAAACCAAGGAGGAAAAATCAGAAGAGCAAAGATCAGTTCAGAAGAAAGAATGGGGGCATAGATTAAAGATATATTTTGAAAACAGTATATGCATATTAAACACTGCCAGAAAAATGGTGAGGAAATAATGTTCTCATCACTGACAGAGAAAATGGAATGAAAGAAAAAATAATATGAGACTGTGGTAAAAGCCTTCTTTCTTAACTACAAGGAGATTATCTGATTCATTGTTTTCAATTTCTGATGTAATGATGGCCTTAAATTTTCAGGCCCAGAGTAACCTTCCACCCTCCATCTAACTAGTATCTGTGTTCAAATGGGATGGGATGAATTGCCATTTAGCAGTCCCATAGACTTAAACCACTTTGTCTGTTTTAGCACAGTGTAAGGTGTCTGAAGGCCAGATGGTGTGACTGGAAGCAAGAAAAGCTAGATTACCATGAAAAGTTGCCTTGGAAAAGCACTGTGCTGTAAATGTCTGTTATTACTGGTCAAGCAACCTATGGCAGAAACCACAGGAAAAACACATAGGCAATGTGATGGGTAACTCACTGATCTTACTTCAGACATCATTTCCTCAGAGGACTGGCAATATGTGCAGATGCAAAAAGTCTGTGGTAACCAATACTGCTACCTCAGTGAGAATTTAACTCTAGGTTAATCAGAATTACTGACACATAACACTGAAGAGAAAGTTCAGAATTTGTAATTTTCTCCAGGGAACTGCTGCAGAGCATGCAAACTCTGCCCACTAACAGTGATGTATCCATGAGAAGGCCAATAGAGTTATTCCACAGGGTTTGTTCACTGAAGGTCTTCCATCACCTTTATTAAAAATGAAACATTCATCTGCACTAACACATATTTGTGCTACATTCCCAAATTCTGAATTTTTGGTGACAGAGTCTGGACCAAACTCCTAAAACCTTTGAAAAAAGTCCTAAGAAAGTCCTAGAAATTTCTGAAGCATTAATGTCCAAACCAGCCAGCTGTAATATGTCAATTTGAAGAGCCTATAGTCTGATGAAAGACACTCATTCAAAACTGCCATTCCCCTTTCCAAGAGTCCTCTCTCCTCACTCTCCTGTGCTCTTAGGGAACTAGACTGGGACCCCAAAAGCAGCACCAATTCCACAGATTTTCTTAACAAAAGTTTTAGATTCAAAAACCAGTCAGCTGGCTTTGGTTGATATTTTTCTCCTCTTGGAGACAAAGGTGCTTATTTTAAATTTAATTTTTACTCCCTGTTCTGTTCTTTCCTTGGATATAAATATGCCCAGGCACAAACCCATTTTTTTATTTCACACAGCACAGCCTATTCTTAGACCTAGCTGGCCTTGATCCCAAAAGGAAGGGTCTCTTCTTGTTCCCTAGATACCCAGCCCCACTACACTGGTATCCTGGTTGCCAGGATTTCTGCCCGTCTTCCCCTCTACAGCACCAAAAGGCTGCAGGTGTGGCCACTAGCTCTAAACAGTTTCATCTTTCCCCAAACAGTCTTTTTTCTCTTCCAGTTCTTCCTCCCAGCTCCTTTGATTTGTCTTCTACCAAGGTCAATTCACTCATACTCATCAGTTCAACCTAATCCATTAGGCAATTTGCTCCTCCCTGAAGGCTTCAGGGATCTGACCACTTCTCTCTCTCAAGGTTCCCGTTTCTCATGTTGAACTCAGGTGAGTGCACTTTGTTCCTCCTCTCCTGAAGCCCCCCTTCTTCCCCCCCAAAAAAACCTATCACCTAAAAAAATCTTCTCCCTCACAGCAATTTCAGCTAACAATCTCAAGACCCACAGATTAAAGGGTTCTGGCTTTAAAAGATATGGGCAAATTTGGGTTTGGTACAAGTAGTCACAACACTGTCAATGCTAACGGATTTATACCAAGGACAAAAGTAGTCTAAACTGTGTTCAAAGTAACCATCCAGAATAGAAGATACGCACTCTGAGCAGCTGTGCAGACCCTGTGTTCATTTTAAGGTTTTAAATACATAAAAAAAAAAGTTTTCATTTCTGCTAATATGGCATTCTGTGCAAGTTTGGACAATTTGGCATATTTCTGATGGGTTTTTGAGGATTAGCTCTTGCATTTCGCAGACTCATTTTAGTACAAGAGATACTGGTCACAAATCCTTGTTAAATTATAGTTGAATTAACCATTAGAGATAAATCCCTACAAATGCATGTGTGGGGATGTTTTGAAAACCAAAAATGTAGAAAACATTAATTTGCAGGGAATATTTAAAGTTTCACTCCAGTTTTCTGTCAAAGGCTATAAGCTTAAACATGAATGGAGTTTGGAATTGAATTAGCAAATGATTCTAGACTGGGAAGTGAAAGGGCAGCTTCCATTTATCTTTCTAGCTTCCAGTTTGGCATATCTTGTAATAAACCCCCCTCATTTTCTGAGATTTCTTTTCCAACATTTCCTTCACTTGAAAAATGCAGGTGATTTCCTTGCTCTGTCACTAGTGACAGGCTCTAGCACATGGATGGGTCACCTCCATGCTCCACCCATTTCTCCACTTTGTTTAGTTAGTGAGCTCCTTAGGGATTGCCTGTCATGGGGACCATTTTGCACTGTGTGTCAGTGTAACAGCACGTTGCACTTGTTAATCTTGTTCAGTACCTCATATTCATATTTCAATACTATGTTACACCAACCTGAGAAATTAATATAAAAACATAATTACTGCTTAATGTAGGCTTACACTCTCATTCATGTGGCTCACATCTGTGATGTTTGCACTGTTCCTTCCTCCCTCATCCTCTTGTTCCTGTTCCTCTGCTGTAGGTTACCCATTCCAAAGCAGAGATGACTGAACAGCATGTTCAAGCTCAGCTTCAGTGTAAAGCCTGGTCCTGTAACTCAGACCACCCTCCAGCAGCTGTCTTTGTCTTGATGCAGCTGGGGAACCCTCAGTGCTTTGTTCTGCTCCAAGCACCAGCCTTGGTAGATGAGTGGTAACAAGCACTGAAGGCAAAATGTAGTGGAAACACCCCAGGCTAGCTGCTTGGTGAAGTTGTGCCTAAGTCCTATGTAATAGGTTTCAGCTGTGTTTGCATCATGCTTAATCCAAAGGCAGTAGGTGGAGCGGCAGAGCTTCAGTGCATTTTCAGGTAGCTACAGCTGGTTTCTGGTGTGCACAAACCAGTGGTTTGTCACCTGTAAACAGAGGGAGAAAACAGACGGGAGAGCACAGAGGACAGCTGAGCACACAGTAGAAGGCCAGAGAGAATCGTGACTCACACTGTGGTCCAGAGAAACAACCACAATTACTTTGGGCAAAAAGGTTCTGCTTTTTCTCCCTTTTCCTATGGTACCTCCTCCATGCCCATGGACCACTGGCCTCGGAGTAGTACAATTTATAATATAATAGATAAGGCGATTTAGAGAACAACAGCAAGAACAGGGGAAAGGTGCAGCAGTGGTGGTCCAAACAGAGAATGGAAAAACATCAGATGATGCAGAAAGCTACTTTTGTAGACAAATGCCACCAGGAGACATGTACATTTTAAGCTAATCCATTGACAAGAGTGTATGCACAGAGCTAACAATTCCTCCAATACATCACCCAGGAACTGCTTTGATAATGAAGGAATATAGCTGTTATTGTGCAGGATGTTGGCTGCAATTTAGAAGCATACAAAGGAGAATGAAACATTTTAAATTCAACATTGTCTATGTAGAGGCAGCGTAGCATGAATGGCCTTATTTGGAGCAGATTCCCATTATGAGCTATGGGAGGAAAAGCTGTCAGGCAGCTAAATAATATTTATAACCTTGCATTGATTTGGAATCCTTTAGGTTGCTATGAGCAGCAGAATATTGGCCACATCATTGGTTTTAAAATAGATCTGACAGGACATTATTAGAATTCCCCTTTCCTTCAAATATTTTATGTCCACACCTGCAAAACTAGAACGGAAAAGTGCAATAGTTCTGAAGCAAGAATAAACTAGAATAGACTGTTGCACTAGAATAAACTTTTGCATTTAAAAAGCCCTCAAATTCTCATATTCTCACAGGGCATGGGTAGTGTGCAGAAATCAGCTTTTCTCTATTGTTATAATGTGTCTGCAATTCCATCCTGCCCAACATACAGAAGCAATGCTGAAACACACCCTTGTTTTTGTCAGACACCTCTACCAAAGTCAGTGAATGCTGACACAAACTATTTTTTTATCATTAATGTCCATACAGCTTTGCCAGCTTGGCAATAGTCTGTGATTTAGAACGATAAGTAGGCCAAAGCTCCCTGATATTTACAGCCTCAGCATAGTAGCTATTTTCCTTTAATTACAAAATCGCTATGGCTACATTAAACACCAGATGCTTCTTGTTAGGTTCCAGTTCCAGTTCACTTCAGTTAACACTTTGACTAGGACATCTTGACTGAAACACCATTTTTCTTGTACCTTTTCTTTTCCCAGTTAAGTGTTTACTTGCAGTGATTGTCAGTTTGTAATCCAGAGCAATGGAAAACAAGTAAGTCAGAATTAAGGCACAGTGGGCTTTAATATAATCAGCCATTATATACAAGGGGCTTTCCAAACAGAAAAGGGACACTTCTTTCTCTTGGTGGCCATGATCTACTGGGAGGCAGGCACTTGCTGCACTTTGTTCACAGTCTTATCAAACCGTTAATTTTTTAAAACCTTTTGGAACATGGTGATAATGAGCGCAAAAGCAAGGTACAGAAATGGAGTGTGGAAGGAAAGCCCAGTTCCCATGTTCTTGTTGTCTTTTTGTGCTCCTTGGACAGTAGTTGTTACGGGATTATAGAAGTAGTTTCAAATGACGATGCAGAAGGTCTCTGCTAAAAAGCCCTCTCCAGGTGGGTGCAAGCTGATTATAGCAGCTCTGTGCCAAACTGTCATAGGCCCAACAGTGAGGAGGCACAGCTGCAGGCAGAATGACCTGTGGTCAGTGTTTCTGTCTCCTAGCTATTTCCATGGCTCACAGTCCATAACTTTATGCTGTTCTGATTGAAGCAGTCTTTCCTGTATGGCCTTTGCATTATGTGAATCTTAGTGGCAACCCAGAACTAACTTCATGGTTCCCTGAGGAGGTCAGACGGGCAAGGTCAGAAAATGATGAGCACTCATGTTTGTTGTAACTGTGATTTATTTCCCATGTAAAGTTCACTCATCTCAATAAAGATGTGTGGACTGTCGTTGAGCTTATCTAAACCGTTTCATACTCATCAATAAAACGTTTTTTGGGGGCATGTTTGGGATGTAGGTTTTCTGGAACTAGTTCAGTATTTAGTTTCTGCTAATGTACACTATGAGATTGTGTCTAATTCAATTTGCAAAAACATCAAGTGCTATTTTAAGGGAACTCATATATGGTTAGATGAATGTGTAACCCAGATGCCTCTATAATTTCTTTCAATGTCATTAATTTGATTTGCTGAATTATTATTTACAGACTCTAGTTCCAGCTAAAACAGAATAAACCTCAGATATGGAGCTATAGTAAGTGCTTTTAGTAGTTTGTTGTTTTTTTGTGCAGCAGCACTTAAAAGTGCAGATGTCTCTTCATATTTTGTCTTCAGCCTTGTAACTTCATTAATATCATTCCACAGAAATATCACAGCACTGAAAAATGAAAAACAAAACAGAACAAAAATACCCAGAGAGATTACTAACATTGTTTTTACTCTCTTAGGTATCACTGTAGTCTAATGAGTGTCAGAATCAATAATAGTGATGTCAAGATAATTTAGGTCTGAATGTATCAATCACAAGTGTAATAGAAAACTACTGCATCTGTATTGTAGTTTGGCCCTTTGACAGTCCATTTTTAATTATTTCTGTGTAACTTAGCCAACGTGTAATCATCCAAGTTGCATCAAGATTAAGCAGACAAAAGAACTCAGCCTAACCTTTTATGCAGTGAGTCAATTTGATATATAGAATAGGGGTGTAATTTTTACATTCCCAAACAGCAGAGCTAACCTCAGTTTTGAGATCTTCCTCTGTTGTTTTGCTTTCTGTATTTTATTTCCCCAGAGACTATGTAGCTTTAACCCTCCCAGCTTGACTGGATCCCATTCAACTGGATTAATCTCAAATCTAACTGTTATTAATGAACTTGAACTTTGAAAGCAACTTAGCCAAAAAATAGGCTCAGGCAGCAGCAAACTCACCCTCATGTACAGCAAACAAGTCAAATGAGCAGAGAAAAAATGCTGAAGGTGCATTTAAATTAGTTATAAACATTGATGCACTGAAGTTATAGAAATGCTCCATGGAGATTCTGGGGCAGTTTCTCCTCTTGTGTTCAATGGTGTCCACTATCACTGAAAGAGGTGGGGTTAAAATTCAACTGATTATTTATACTGTGACAGGGCTAGGCCATATTTTCTTGATTGTAAGAGCAGATCTGTAGAGCAAAACAGTTGGTACTGAGGAACTGACACAGCAAACATTTATAGGAATTTTTTCTTTGGACCAATTCTAGCTTCATCCCATGGTCTGAACACTCATTAGAGGACATAGTGGTCTGCAGTAGGTGTGCTCTGGAAATGCATGTTCTGGGTTAGTTTAATCTGAACACAGTCCACTTCTTGTGTTTTGAGACCACTTTGCAATGTCAAGAAAAACATGGTTAGTGGGGGTGGCCAGGCTATTTTCTTCAAAAGCACACTTCTGATGTGAACTACAGTGCTAATGTAGATGTGCCCCTGAGGTCCAGTGAGCAAGGTGCTGTCCAGAAATTAAATGTTTATGTTGGAGCTCAGCTGTGGCACTGGAGTTCTCCAGGAATTAAGAGCAGGACATAGATGCACTGGTTTGAAGTGGAGATGTAAATAAAAGGCACAAAAAGCAGCTTAAGAATGTGCATGAGAACAGAAGAAGGTGATTAGGACAAGTCTTAGCTGAAAATGAGGTAAGTTATTCAGAAATAACTAAAAATGTGTGTAGAAAAGTTAAATGTAAAGGATATATTTTCATGAACATTTCAATTTTTCCCTCCAAAAGAGGTGTTGTTTTACAAAAATCTTGCAACAGAAATAAATAGGGAAAGGCTCCACCTACCCTTAATAAGCACATAACACCTCTTTTTCATAACACCCTTTTTCCATAGGATAGCCGAGCGCAGAATTTGTGAACATAGATTATTGTATATTTTTTGTCTGGTTTGCCACTCATTAACCTGTAAGCACTGGGGAAAGAAATGAGCCTTATCTGGTTTGCTACCCGCCTAACCATTATCAGCTGGCATCTGTAACCATTATCAGCTAGCATCAAGTAAAGAAATGAGCCTTAAAGAGTGAAGGATAGATGCAGATGCTGGAATCCAGTGAGGTCAAAGGAGTCATGCTAATGAGAGGAATGAGGGCTTTTCTTAACGCTTGTTTTAAAATGAGCAGTTCTAGCAGCAGAACAAGTAATGAAGCCTGGTTCACCTGTGGATTTGTGTCTCGTGGCTGGATTCTCAGGGGTCTAATAAAGTATAAGCTCTGATTTCAGGTTTTACTCTAGGTGGGGCTGTTAATAATGTCTTTCTCTCATGTGCGATTTTTGGTGATTAATGGGCTGAGCTAATGCTACTGCCTCCCCTTGCTGGGTGTGTTTTAAATGATCTCTCCCTTTATGTGGTAGCCTATTCTCATAAAGCTAGTTGGAACTTAGTATCACTGTGTTTTCAATCCTTGTATCAAGTTTGATTGAATTTAACTGAGTGGTTCAAGAATTAGGGGTCTGGGGATGGGACAGACAGGACCAAACACTCTGTGATTACAGAAGTCTTGTATCTGTTGAAAACCAGGCTGAAAAATGAAGGGGGAAAGTACTCAAGGAACATATTTTCTACAATCCTGGCAGTTTTCTCAGCCATTTGATTCAGTTACCAAAATTTGAATGAAAAAATTATGAGTACAGCCTAAAAAAGTGCAGCTGCTGCATGTCATCTGATTTGAGTGTTTTGCATTAAGTTGTTTATTCTGGAGTTTGATAAAGAAGTTGAGTATGACTGCCTCCCCTTTAGGATCCTCATAGAAGTCTAAGGGTGCATCTTTTAAGGCAATGTTTTGAACAAAGGGGAAAGAAGGCTGCCACCATGGTACTCAGAAATGAAGAAGAAAATACCTGCTTGACTGAACTACCCTTTTCATCCAGAAGAGTGTGAGACAAACACACTGAATCAAAGCACAAGATCCAGATGCCATGTACAGTTGGAGACAAATTCCTGCCAATGAGTTTCAAAAGCAAACAACAAAAAGTGAATTTGTGTAGTATGATGTACAGCCACACAGTGAGGCAGCGAGAAAACACGGTGACTGTTTTCAGTGTGGAAGAGAATTTTAAGTGCTTCAATACAATATTATTTTAGATACAACAAGGCTATAAGGACAGAATATAGTTTTCAACTCTGAACTTCTTTTGTGCAATAGCATTTTGGCTGTGTGATATAATACTGTGTTTATGCCTTCCTTTAAGGCATGTCTCTGTGACTTAGAGCAGTTTCAAATATTGATAACCTCACTAGCACTGAAGGGGACAGATCAGAAGTAAAATCTAGATCAAGCTCTAGCTGAGATAGGTCTCAAACAGAGCCAAATGCAGTTGGTAATAAACAGCCAATGGCAAAATCTGCAGATTAATGCAGTTGATCATGGGGTGTTAGAAGAAGATAACTTTTAATGTCAATGTAAGTGTTTGGAGATTGCATGTAGAAAAACTCTGGGAATCAGGTGAGTGAAGCTACTTGTTGGCATAGGATACATTCCAGGGCTAGTAAGGTGAAGGCATAATGGTCTCAAAATCCCTGAAAATCTAAGAGAAGATTTTCTGTAATTCAGACTATTTTCCATATGTGCTTATCAACTTCAGGATTCTCTTTTATGGACCCTAGAAACAATTCCTGTTTTGTGGCCTTCTTAGGTCATAGGAGAGCATGTTGCCCTCTTATTTTGGCTCCCACAGAAGCACCTGACTGGTTCCATGGCTTGGAAACTGTTGTCTTTGTGGTTTATGGATTTATTGCTGAGGGGGTCTGGTTACAAAGAAAAACAGATGAATGTATGAGCTCTCTAGCAGTCTATGTCTGGGAAATCTCTAAATAGGATTGCACTTTCGCAGGAATGACTGTAGAGGATCACAAATTGAAAACTGTGACATCATTTTGTTACAGCAGAGGTCTGGGTAGCAGGGAAATTTAGTGTGGGATAATAGTTTGGTACCTGAGACTGCAATTCATTTAGAGACCATAGCTCAGTTCTGTACCCTCCTCTGCCTGGTTGTTCTTCTAGTTGAAATAAAATAAAATAAAACACAGAAACTTTATGAAAAACAGATACTGCTGCTGAGCTGGGCTGCAGTCGTAAACCAAATTATAGAAAATGCTTCATTATTCTTTCAGTTATGTGTTTTTAATGATGAATAAGTAATTCTTAGTTCTCAGCTAGTCCAGAATTTCAAGAACATCATTACTTGACTGGGCTGTGTCCCACATTCAGACATGAGTGAGAAGACATCCAGCTGAAGGCAATACCATGCTCTAGGCGATCTCTGGGATCAGAGTGAGGTCTGCTTCTCTCCTTCCAATGGCAGATAGTAGCATCTGTACTGGAAAAGGGGCATGCTACTTACTGTACATAGCAGCACTGCTCCTGCAAAGTGAACATTTATGGCTCTCTGACAATTGCTTACCTTGACTATATGGGAAAAGGGGGAAATCCAAAAAAGTGCCACAGTGATGTGGTCTGTTTCCCTGAGAGTGGAACTGAGATGCCTGTGCTGGATATCTAAATTCCCTATAAAAGTATCTAGGATTAGTTCTGGAGATCAAAACAACTACCAAATTAGAAGTGCCTCTTAAAGCTAGCTCAGTACAGCATAAAGTTCCTTCTCTTTAAAAGGGGCACCCACTCTGGAGTTTTGGCTGCTGACTCAAAGCCACAGGGATGTGAGTATCAAGGGTGAGGTAAAATAGCCAGTTCCCTTTGCCTGGGGCCTGGAGGGGAATTACTGAACTGCCCAACGTGGCACTGGAGAAAAGGTCTGGAGTCTTTAAAACTCTGTTGAGTGGTTACCCACCTTTCAGTTCACGATCTCTTCTTCACCTTAGAAACCTTACCAAAACTCCAAACCCACACCATGTTAACATCTTAATTTTTTCTTTTGTTTGGGCAAGACTTGTTGTTGTCAGATTCTAATCATGCACATACTAAAAACAATACCCAGTAATTCTTCTAGGTGCACATACATATATACATATATTCCAGTTACATATAAATATATATCCAAGTTTTCAGTACTGTTTGGGTAAACAATTCACGCTGAAACCAAAAATTAGCACATCAATTTGCCATCAAATTATACATTCTGCATGTGTGAGCATTGTTTCTTAATTCTGTTTAAAATCAAAGTATAACACACAGTTACCTTTAAACTACAGATGTCACTCATGTTTTCATTCCCACTCTTCTCCTAATGCTGCATGGTAAATTAAGTTTTAACTTGTGCACATCATTGTCACCTGATCTCTAAAGTGTTTCTATGGTTCATTTCTATAGGTCTGTCTGTTTAGAGACTGCTTTTTATGGCACAACATTTTAGAGTGGGTTCTGTCACAATTCAGGATGAACCCATTCTAGACGGGGTATATATATGTGTGTATTTAAAACAGAGCTCTAAATTGCCAAGAGTGGAAATATAACCTGAGCACTGCAAGTCTGGATTCAGTATATTTCTTCCAACACAATTATCTGAAGATGCAGAGACCTGCTATAGTTAAAAAGCAGCCACACAACATTTTAGGAGCCTAGTAGATTAAAGTATATTTCTGATTCATTTGTCACTTAAACAGCCCTGACTGTGCAGTGTGAGTTGGGGATTTGATAGCAGCTCCCTGCTGAAATGAATGGTGTTTGCTTGGCTGAGCATCTCAGACAGCTTTGAAAATTTTAAACATAGGATGCATCCCTGCTGGCCTTTTGGGATCTCAAAGGAACAAACCCAAATGTCCTCACAAGTCAGCCCTGCTCAGGGGGAGGCAGGAAGGTGATGGCACCTGGTGATCAAAGATGCCAAAGTCATCAGGGAGCTCTACAGATATCACTTTGGTAGCTAATTCACAGCTATAGCCAGGAGCAGATTGCAAGTCAGTGCCATCTGTGTAATCTCAGAGACATAAGCAAAGCTGAAGCCAGCTAGATGAGAACATCTAGCTTTTCTAATACATCACAGTCTTAACCACAATATGGAAGTTTGTACGAGTCTGTCCTTGCCAGATTGTCAACTTCAAGTGACAGCTGTCCAAGCAAAGGCTTGCAGCACTGTCTGACAGCCTGCAAAGATTCCCATACTTCTCCATCCACCTTCATCAGCCAACAAAGGTGGAGGAGTCCAAAACCCAAATTTCTTAAAAAAAAAAAAAAAAAAAGATTCACAGCAGAACCAGAACCTCAATGTCCAGGCACAGTTTAATGGCAGATGTGGGGGGGAGAAGGGGAGGAAAGGGGGCTGATGGTGTCATTCTCCCCCGTCCCATGTCTAGCTCCTCTAGTTAGCACTCACTGCTCTGCTGTCACTCCTTGTCATTCAGCAGCAGCAGACTGCATTGTGCTGAAACCTTTCCCATCTTCCCTGTTCAACATTGCACCAGCATTGCCCCTAGTAGTAAGTGGTCCCAGGTGAACTATCTCAGAAGATGCATTGGCTCTCTTGCCTTGCTGTTCTCTGTGCCCTACCTTGGATAAGTCACACCAGAACTACACCGAACACTCTTCCCCTAAGCAAGTAAGACACTTTCTAGGGGAGCAACAGAATGATATCTCTTCCTGAACAGAGTTCGCACATTAACGTCTTGGTCTTACATAGAACTGTTCACAGATAGGTCTGAAAGAGTTTGCTAATGACTGTGACCACCCCTATTTCACTGGCAGAAGAAACTGAGTCAGAGAGAAGCTAGGGCTTGACCAGCATCTCCCACACTGATAAAGTTAGGGAGAGAACCTGGACTTCCTCCCCTCAAGACCCAAATCTACACTCTACCCACTGAAGACCACTCTGTCTCCATGAAGTTACGGTCCACTCTGAGCACTGAAGGACTGGTTGTATTGGAAAATGCCTGCATTTTTCACATTTTTCAAAGTTTTGCTTGCTGAAAAAGTAACAGCACACGGTCTTCACACTGGCCTCCTAAAAGAGCTTTGTAGGGTAAGTACTGTAGCCGATGCTACGTGCACCTTTAGCCCGTGATCTACTGTCTTTCTTTGACCTCCTCTTTGGATTTTGGGTGGTGAAAGAGCTGAGAGAAGGAACTTTATACAGTACAGAGCTGTATAAAAATATCTGATCAAGCTTGTAGCAAGAGCAGTGCAGCTGTCTGGGCTAGGCAGAACTGTGAAGGCATGCCTGACAGCAAATGTACACTGTACAGTGCCACGCAGTGATGTCTGTCTGACATAGCACAGCACTGTGCAAAAATCTAACTGACTTCATACCAAGAGTGCTGGGCCTAAGGATCTCTGTGCTGAACTGCACTGTGCAACATTAGCATGCCCAGAGCTGGTTGCTGCTTGTAGTACCTGTGTGGCTCCTGTCCACACACACATGCACTTTCCTGCAGCTGAGTATCATCATTCTTCATAACCAAACTGTATGTCCTGTCCTGATAGTGTAGACTTAAGTCCAAGCACTGCTTATGCTTGGGTGGTCTGTTCTGTGGTGAGGACAAAGGCAGTCCTCAAAGTGGGTCTAGTCTTTCTCATGGAAGGGGAGAAAATTTACCCTGCAATTAACTGGGAAGGAGCATCTCAGCCAACACAGGAAAAAGAATGCTGGGATGCAACTTCTAAAGTTTTAACATTTACCTGGGAAAGGGAGCACCAGTGAAGATGCCGTAAATCTCATGCAGGATTATTTGGATTATTCCTGCATGTGAAGACTCACCCTCACTTTTGAATCACTGGAGTCCCTGGGGGTTCCAGGTCCCCTGACTTTTACAACAGTTTGGTTGTAAAACACCAAATCCTATCCTCCTTCAAATTTTTGTGAACTGTTACTTCATATCAATAAATACCTCCTTCACAGAAGGGCTTAAATGGAGAAGCACATGTCTATCAGGATTACTGAATTAAAGACTCAGTGCTCAGATTGTTCGCTGAGGAAATTTTATGCTGAGAAAAATGGACCAAATTTCTTCTTTGTTTACACTGATGGCCCTGACTGTTCATGGAGAAGCAGTGAGTTAATTTGAGCAGAACTTTGCTTTTATGGGACAATAGGTCAGGATGTCACACAACGCTCTTCCTCTGCAGCCTAATTACAAGAGCTGGATAGAAGGAGATAGGTCTGCAGGCCAGTCCTCCAGGTCCTAAACAGTTAAATGGCAGGTATGATTCCCTTTCAGCTTTAGAGTGGTTTGGAAGAGAAATTTCAGGCCTTTTGTGTTGTCCGTATTGAAAGGACAGGGTTGCAAAACAAGCAATTATACAAACAAGTATACAAGTATACAAACAAACAAGTATATTTCTGGCTAAGTAGCTAAAGAAGCAAACAGACAAAGTTAGTGGGCAACTTTCAGTGAGTGGGCTCATGGTCACATCATGGTTAAGCTTTAAACATCCTGAACCCCATGAAGTGTTTTCTGTGCATATTGCTGGCTGTTAACTGTATGCTGAATCAGAGGCTTCCTGCTCTGCTGGGGAAGTGCCTGAGATACTTGCTGGGCATGTACAGCTGTGGTGTGCTTTACAGTGTGATCTACCTGGAAAGTATGAGGAAGAGCTTCAGCTTGTGTTGAAATGCTGCCCTAGCTGTTCAGCAGGTAGAGGAAGCTTATTCTTCACTAAGCAAATGTTTTGAGCCTGAGCTATGGTTGGGCAGCCCGCCAATGACATGGCCAGAAAATGTGAAGTTGACAGACTCAGTGGGAAGAAGTCTGCTCCTAGGCCCATGCTCCAGCGAGTGGAATGGAGAAAGCCAGCATGTTCCTCACCTCTGACAGGAAGATGACTCCCATCTGTTTTACAGGGGACTTCTAAAGCTAAATGTAAGCTATGCAGCCAGCAAACTGTAAGTTGCTACAACACAAGAGAGGTAATAAACTGCTCTGGCAGCCTGGGAAAAGAGTGGGCAGCACTTTGTAGGAAAAAAGCAAGCATTCCTCTTTGAACGCTTGCTCTGTTTCCTTTTCTTCAGCAGTGAGAATGCCATTCTGAGCAAAGAAAATGCAAATTGGCAAAGAGGTAAAGGACAATTTTCTTTGGTCTTTGGCCTTTATGGTAGCAACTGTATGCTAATTCACACCCTTTGCTGAAGTCATGTGTGCATGAGAAGACCAAAGCAGTTTTCTTGGTTCACATGCCAACCAGTTTCCTTAGCTCTTGAAATAGGTAACACACAAAGCAGCCTTTCAGATCTGCACAGGTACCACACGGAGTTGTGCTACATGCTGCTTTAGTGTCTGATGTTTCTTTTTCTTCCATTCTTTCACTACCCTCTGAAAACAAGGGCTGGACCTCTCCTACAACATTGTACCTCAGAGGCACTGAAAGGGGATCTCACACAGCAGGATGGCAGGGATGCTCACAGCTCTGTGTCCACAGCTGTGCCCCAGAACACCTAACACAGGTGCAAATTGTCTAGGTTTCTTCTAAATCGGTAGGGAGAGAGAAACACCTTTGGGGTGAGGAATCTGCTGACTGTAGAGGGACTCCAGCTGACTGACTTAGAAAAGGCATTAACTTTTAGAAAGATAAAATTAGATGAAGCACATCCTTCCTGAGGGCACACGCCAGCATAGCTATTGTCTGGCCCTTATGCTTTGGTAATGTCCCCACCTGTCTGGCTGAAGAGCACGTGACTCTCCTATTATTTCTCAGTGATTGCTCAAAGGTTTTCCTCAGACTGGGCAGCTGCTTGAAAAATCCTCCAATTGCCAACTGAGGGTGAGGAAGATGGGTGCAAGGCTGGCTGAAAGAAGAACGAAAGAGCTGGCACACAGGAAATTAGAATAAGAAATTATAATCAGATTAATTTGTTACTGAAATATGTATTTGTCCTAAGTCAGTATACAAACATGAAGCAGAGCAGTTGGATTTAGTTGCAGAAGCTGTAATTTGGTAGTAGTCTCCATCCATAACCCCAGAATGGAGTATTTTACAACCTTTTACTGTGCTATATTCTTGTTAAGGATCTTTGAACTTTATTCCAGGGGAACCTGTTCAAAAGGCAGGCAGTTTAATCACAAACACCTTTTCTATTTTAAGCTGAACAATATGAGTGCCAATATCCTACTAAGAAAATTTTAAATGGAGTCCAAAGTATTAATATGCAGGTGCAAATGAAACCAGTAATAAGTATCAGGTAGACTTGATAAGGGTCCAGAGCCTGCACTTAACAGTGAAACAGCTTGGATAAAATTATCTGCAGTTCAAAGAACAGTTTGACCAGAAACAAAACAAAACCCCAATAAAATGATCAGACCATACAGTGACAGAGTGTAAGCTGCTTAATTGCCAAGTATTTTAATTGGGATTTTAGGGGCTGAACATTTATGACGATCAGGCCCATAAGTGCTGCTGCCGTTAATATTTTGAAGAACAGCAATGAAGAAGCTGTTCTGGTCTGCTGGGCACCTGATGTGTATTGCTTACAGAGAGCCACACATATTTTATTTAAAGGCACCTGCAAAAAGCCTCCATGTATTAAAGTAAAAGTTGAATAGGAACTAAAGGGAGCAGGTGGCTGTGTTTTTGGGAAGCAGTGTCTTGGAGCGTTGCATAGGGGTGCTCTTGCTCTTCTCCATAGGAGGTTAAGGTGCAGTCTCAGCACCGACTGGCAGCTTGAGCTTTGCAGTCACTCCCCCGCTTGTCTGCCTCTTGTCCTTCACCACGGTGCACCTTAATGTACAGAAATAGGTGCGTTTTAACTGCCAAGATCTTGTGAAGCTTGTGTTTTTCGCTCAGCACACTTGCATTTAGAGACCATTTGTCTGAATAGCAGCTATAGTTCATAAAAATTGTGAGTTACGTGCCTGGTGGGTACGTGGTCTGGTGTCTGTAGGCAAGCTATTCATACCTATCTGCCGAGCTCCTGCAGTCCTTGCAGCGCCTGGCATCCCTCACTGCCCTCCAGGCACAGGGCGCCCTGCACCACCACCTCAGCTGCTCTCAAGCACAACTGCATGTTCCCTCACCTGCGTCTTCCATTTATTACAAGCAGGGAGTAGGAAATGCTTGGGAGTAATGTAGTGGCTGAGCAATTTCTCAGAAGGGTGCAACAAAAGTGCTTTTAAATAGCAGTCGGCTTTGCCCACCCTCTCCCTCATTGCTGACTTTTTTTTGGGTGAAGAACTGCCCTGTCTTCCCTGCCTCATCACTCTCCCCATTTCATGTGCCCTGCCCAAAGGGTGTCAGACAAGCACTCTTTTTATTGAGGTTTCTTGATAAAGCCTCTTTCTCCTTATAAAACCTCTTTGCCTAAAATAAAGACAGTGCTGCATGAAAAAGGCAAGAAAAAAAGAATCTTAAAAGCAGAACTGAAACTCAAAGCAGAGAGCACAAGACAAGAACAGTTCTCTCCATAATGTAGCAGATCTGTTGCCAAATGTTTCTTGGTACTGGCCAAGTTCTTGCAAACCCTGGCCAAATAAGCATATGCCAACCTCCGTATGGTTCAGATTATAAAATGGGAGAGCTCAGATTCTGTACATGTTCATGTGTGTGAGAAACTTGATGTACCTGTGGAGAGCTAGTGAACCTACCTACCAATGTTAAATGCCTTTAGTATGTAGGAATAGGACCTTTTTATTGCTGAATTTGGCTTTGTCATATACTGGGAAATCTTTATGCATTAGATTCTCCCTGTTCTCTCAGTTAAAGCTGCGTAGCAGCTCAAGTGATCTCTGCTGGCTTTTTTGCAGCTCTTCTGCACTGTTCTTTCCTGTACTAATGCACTATGGGGGATCGTGACGGGGCCAAGAGGCAAAGTTGCTCTCCAGCAAATTCCAAGCGTGAATTAAAATGAGCTTGCAAACCCCTGTATGGCACAGATACATTATCTCTGTGGTGGGGGAAGGATGGAGCGCTCTCCCCTTTCTCCTAATAAGCAGCTAATGTGCTGTATTCCCCTCAGAATCCCCTTTGGACCAAAGCCTCTCTCTCCCCTGCACTGAGATTTCATTCTGCTTGTCTCCAGCTGTTCCTGCAGCACAAATTCGCTCACATTTCCTTCTCCCCTTCCTGGAGGTAGGCGAGCAAGAGTGTGGCAAGAGCTGCGGGTGTACAACCACAGCTCAGAGACAGAGTGGGGAGGAGTGTGGCAGGGGCAGGGCAGTTGGGACAGCTCAGGAGTTACTCGGTGCATTATTGGCGGGATTTTATTGGCAAGATTAGTGTCACCTAAGTGTAAGACAAAGGCCTTAATTTGAGTAGGCTAGGCGTCACTATGGTTTTCATGTGAGCAAACACACGCATCTGAGCATGTGGCCAATGGTGATAGGTGCTTTTGAGGCATGATTCACCTCATCGTAGAGTCTGATAACTCATAACCTAAAATGCCTGTTGCCTATAAAAGGGGGCTATGGTAACTAGGCAGAGGGGGCACAGCTAAGACTCTGTTCCCAGCCCTCGGGCTAGGATGGCTCCCACCTAACCTTACACTTCCACCACAGCAACGTATTAGGTGGGAGCCATCCCAGCCCACGGACTGGGACTGCTGGAGCCCTTGGTCTTGGGTCACCTGTCTGGAGTGGGCAGCAGTTTGCCACAGGGAGTAGCAGCATCTCCACTCTCTCTCTTTGTTCATGCTGCTGAGGCTCAGCTCTTGCTGTTCTTTTTGACTTTTTAAAAAAAATTTCTGTATTTATTTTTTGAAATAACTCTTTCATTCACCTCCTATTTCAGACAAGGCAGCTGGTTTGGCTGTCACCATGAGCCTGGGAGAGGCACTATCAGAGTTTTTGCCATTTATCTCAAAGGGCTGTAATCAATGCGATTGTCTTGGGTGGGGAGTTAGAGCAATCCGGTCACCAGTGGGTTTTAAAATTGCTTTCCCTGTGATTTACAGTATGAGATTTCAGTCCAGCATCTTATATATGTGTGATATAGGCTGTGGTGTTGGATCCAGTGAGTAGAATTTAGAGCTGATCAAGGCACCAGGGGTGATTTATAGAAATAGACCTTATTTTCATTTCAATTTACTACGTTTAATGGTAGCAACATTTACTGCTTTAGATGAGATAGCACTGGAAGCCACATATTTTTTTGCTGTGGGTAGAACTAGGCACTCTTCTGGTGCTAACCCAGGGCCCTCAAGTCTCTATGCAAGTCCTCCTATAGCTAGGTCTATTCCAGCTGTTGAGCACCAGAATTTGCTCCACCTTGTTGGACTAAATTAGTGGATAATTTTACTGGAGTGCTAAATCCTTATAGTAATGAATCATGTGCAGCTTTATCTTGTAATACTTTTATAGCTATTTTGGAGTTCCTAAAAGCAGTTATGTAATTCCCATACCACTGTAATAAAATTTCCTTCCCCCGTGGTTGTTATTCAGGGCAGGATATTCAGGCTTTCTTCAAGGCTGATCTCTAGGTTTGTGTATTTCAGCAAGTTATTATAAGGGGTAAATTCACCAGGAAACATCTTGTCTAGTTGGCAATGTGACCTGAGCCTCTGGGGATGGACAGGCAGGCACAGAGTCCTAGAACTAGGAGAAACATAGCATCCTACTGAAGATGAAGGTGAAGCATTTGGGCAAATGGACTCTCATATTTCTCTGGGCTGAAAGAAGAAACCTGCTTTGAAGCACCATTTTGGAGGGGGATGAGAGAGAAGATTTCTGAGACAACCTTCTTTTCTTTCTCCACCTTCATTCAGATGGTTGCCCAAATGCTATCTGCCTGTTCTGATGGTTGGGCACTTACAGGCTAAGTAGTGCAATTTTTACATTTTGGATTTCTAATACACCCAGAAATGTAATAGAGAAGTTTTTTTTTTTTTTAAAGCCGCGTCTGAGGTAGAAATGGAGAAAACCTGAAATTAATTCCTAATATATAATTTTGACTTAGAATAGCCTGCATGAATGATCCATCTCTGACCATATTATATAAATTCCTTAGATCTCCTAGGAGAACTAAAGCCCCCACACCGTGTTAATTATTTTGTGCTTAGCAAATACATTAAGCTGAGTGTTTGACCAACATATGTGGCAGATATACTTCTATACATTCAATTGTGTGTGTGTATGTAGTAGGGGGGATGTCACTCATTGGTTCATTAAGATTGGCTAGATAATTTAGCCGTAGTCATAGTACCTTCATTGCTCCTCCCTTGTTATGTAGAATCAAGCTTGTTCCTTTTTTCATGTATTCTTTTCATGGCCATAACTGTGGAAACTTATTTTTTATAAGAGTTTGTTTTGTACAGCCGTAGGTGTGCACAATGAAACTGTGTGAGATCAGCTAGGTATTTACTTGTTCCAAAACTTTAATACAAAGAGAACCATGTAGTCCTACATATTGATCTTTGCTCTGGGTTGCATCATAATAATTTACCCCAGCACCGTCCTTAAACAAGCACTGCCCTCAAGGCAGGGATATGAACAACTTAATCCATTTGATTTAAAATCAAAGATGTTATATGCAGAAGAAACAAGGACTGGAGGAGGAGAGCTCCTTTTTCTGGAATTGATGATATATATTCTCTCACCATCTATCTACATATTAACAATATAATCAGAACAATATGGGTAGATGCTTTCTTTAAAAATGTGGAGGAGTCATTAGCAGCCATCAGAGTGTTTTATAATGCTTCCCTATTTATTTCCAGTGTTAGGCATGAAAACTGAACCTCGCACAGTAGTCTGCATATCTTTGTGCCCTACTGTGACAAGATGCCTAAGTGTCAATTTTGCTAAAGATTTAAGAGAACAACTACTTGCTGGGGAAGAGGCTTGCTTAATGTATACTTCCTAGTTTAGAGAAATAGATAGGTTATTCATCTCATCCAGTGAAGGCCAAATCTTCACTCTGTCCTGTCTGCTTCGGTGGGATCTTGCCTGGGGAAGGGCTTCTGAGTTTATCTGGTCAGAAGGAAGTTATTCCTTTTATTGGATCAGAAAAGCGTGCAGTTTTATGTGCAGTAATTAAATATCCCTCTCACTGTGCAAGACACAAACCTTCACTTTAGATTAGTTCTCTTTTAGATATTTTTTCTTTCCTATTAGAGTAATTTAACCTTATCCCTGGCTTAGAATCCTGATTTGCTCTACATCAAGGAAAGGGATATGTGTGTACTTACTGAATATGGGTCTTATGCTATCCTGCACACAGTATTCATGAGCAATGCTTTTATATAGACTGCAGGCCTCATTTTCTTATCAAAAGGCAAAATGTGTGTATGTGGGAGGAGGCAAAAGATATATGAATTGTGAAAATTCAGTATTTATGCAATTGGGTTTTACAGCTGTCAGAGTCCATGCAGTGTTTACATTCTGTTATTTCCATATATCAAATGGTTCTATAGCCTAAGGAAGAACAGACTTGACTTACAGAAAAAGAACCCATATTTGTATTCATGCCACTTTTACACCAGCATTGCACATCAAAGAGCAGAGAAATTTTATAGGATGTATATAAAAGGATGAACACAGCTTCCTGGCAAAGTATGGAATCCAGGTGGATTGTGCCAGTCAGTAATTAACCAAGCCCAAACTAACTTAGACTCAAGAGAAATGTCTGAGTATATTGCTCTGTATTTGGAAGGCCTTTTTAAGGAGATTGAACATTGGTCCATTGGCCTTGCTGAGGATCCTGACAATCCCTAAGTCTGTTTTTCAGTTCTCTGAAAAGAACATGAAAGTGGAGATTGGAAAGAAGAGGATGTATCAATTCTAAAACAAAGGGTCTTTTGTGCAGCAGGTCCCCTGTTTAAATAAGGTTGTCATTAACAAGTGTCATGATATCTGCAAATCCTTCTCCTCGGATATGCAGAAAACAAACAAACAAATAAACAAACAGACAAAAAACCCAGACAGCAAGGTGGCCTTAGGAGTCAGGAATGATGTGATCTTGGAAGTGACCTTTCAAAGCAATAACTTCCTCCTGAAAAACATATGGAGGTCAGTGAAGATCAAACCACAAAAGTAATTAATTCTGATGTGAAATACTTCCTAACTGAGTGCAACTTCATACTGTATCTGTCTGAGGCATCTTTCCTCTTTGCACCTAATACCTGAGTGCTACAACCATTCTAACTTTACCAGGAGTGTGGGCTGGCTGGAAATAAAAGTTTTGCAGATATTTTTATCCGTTGTTCACCTGTTGACACCCTTACATGTATGGACCCAGTGAATTCATGTTTTAGTTGTGCAAAATTACTTTCTATTTTAAGTCACCATACATGAATCTTGAATTTTAGATTTAAGATTCACAGTTCCATTGTGTTGGTTTGTAATGAACTAAAAGTCATTTCATCAGTGACTCAGAACTTAGACTTGAAAATAATATTTCTGTTTTGAGAACACTCCTGGCTCCACTGATTTCACCATTTTGAGGCAAAGTGATCTTGTTCCAGCTGAAGTCAACGATAAACCAAGAGAAGTCTCTCTTTCAATCCAGTGGACACATTCTACACAGAAGGAGAAATCCTCTAGAAGCATAATTGCCATAATTCACTAAGTGCTAACCTTACACTGCACGTGTTGACAGTTCCTGACCATTTGCAGGTCAAGGAATCAATTGCTACAAAAATTGTTGACAATTTAAGCTAATGAATAAATTTAGGGTCATGATCCCTTCAACCGCATTACTTGGGGAATAAATTTTCCTGAATGAATAATTTTCTCAGCTCCACTGAAGAAGTGGCATAGCGATTGGATTGCCATCCATCACCAGGAAGAGAAGAGAAACACAGGCTACATAAAACCACAGTCTAGGTCTCCAAGAGACCCAGGAAAGTTTCACCCCAATCTACCAGTAGGTTTCCAACAAAAGAAGATGTGAAACAGAAGATTAGGTAATGAGAATATCAGCCTTAAGAAAATACTTCTTGCCAAACATCTCTACTGGTTTCATTTTACTGGTGAATCTGATCAAAACTCCATCCTATCTACACACAAAAGATCCTCCCTTATGTTAAATTGTACTTCAAACTAGGTAGCATGCAAGGTGGTCAGGGAGAGCTAGTGGCACTCTACTTTCAATCTTGCAGCTAACCCAGCTGCCTTCTAATGGGACATGTGGTAACTTCAGCTGGGCTTAGTAGCCTGCCTGTGCTTATCCCAAACACCAGCCCTGTCCCACTTACATGCAATGAAGTCAGGTTGTAAAGAAGTTTTCAGTCTGTGGTTTAGGTATCTTTGTGAATCTGCAGACTACTTCTTAGAGGGTCTGTCAAAGCTGACTAAGAAAAGCTAGTCATGCTTAGATTCAACTTATAAGACTCTGAAAGCCTCCCCTTGAAAACCTTTAAGGGTCCACAAATCAAACTTGAAAACTTCCATTATAGAGAAATGAACACCTTCAAGTCTTTGTGCTCCCCCTGCTGTCTTTAGCAACCCCCTCAGCAGCTCCACCTCCTCTTTACTTTCTTCAGCCTAGAAGAGCATGAGCTAAAACTTAGAGTGTAGCACACACATTACACATCAGGATCATAGCTGGAGACACAAATGGACAAGAAGGTGCTTGTCAGCCCCCCTTGCCCCCCAAAAGACACATCTATGTGAAGGCAGAGCATATAGGTAGCTAAAAACAATCTTTTCCCCCAAACAGTATTGAAATCTGTCAAAATAAGATGCATGTGATAAAGAAATAATCAGTGTTTTCTTTTGTCCTGCTGTGGCTGTCTGTTTCTGCGAATTAAAGTTAGCATCCAAACTACAGAAAGTTGGGCTGGGTTCTCCAAAGTCTGGGGCACACCACCTTCCATTACAGCAACTGGTTGAAAAGCATGCATCTGAGTCTTCTAACAATGTCCCTAGGTATTTTATTATAGCCTGCAATACTGTTATTAAAAAACATCCTTTCCAACTGATTTCCGTACTTGGGATTTCTCCTTACAGACAATAGTTTTGCAGGTTTTTCTGGGAGAGGGTATGCTTCCATCTGCTGATGATAACTGTCAGGCATTACTAGGCAGCTGCAATATCTGGCTTCTGAGGCCACTGCCTTTTGGGGGGGATGCCTACTGGTGCCTACCAGATGTGTACTGTTTTTATATATGTGTGTGTATATATATACACACACATATACCTACATATGCATAATTCAATGGTGTGAAGATGTGGTTTGATGATATGTTAAAACTCAAGAGCTTTTAGAACTCAGTCAAAAATGCTAAGAACATACATTGTGAAATGCCATTTGTATATGAACGCTCTCTACCAGTTTCAAATGTGTTCTATCAGCAGACTTCATACTGGACAGGTATTGTCTGCCCATATCCAAACACACGCAGTTATTTCAACAGCTTTTAGCTAGTCCTTTCTTGTGTTCTTCCTGTTCACTGTCATTCAGGATTGTGTTCCCAGTTATTGCAGGTTTTGAGCCCTGTACTTCCACTTTCTCTTTGCTATTTGCCTCCATTGGGCTTTCCTTAGCAATGGCTGTCTGCATTCAACCTTTCCCTGTAGCTGACCTCTGCAACATGCCTTTCCTTGATTGCCTTTCCTTGGATGAGACCTCCTGTCTTATATTAGACTTCTGCACTTCCAAAAGACCTTGGAATTGCTAAAGAACCAAGTGCAACAGCACCTTATTGTCAGTGCAAGCCCCCCCAAGCAATATATGCATCATTCTTGTCTTCCTGATCCACTTTGGCCCACCACAGTCAAGGCTGGATAGAGACAGAGGTATTAGTCCTGCTAGGGCTATAGGTGGGGAGACTGTTTTGCAGCAGCATATCACTTTCTGAACCTTTGTCACATAGATGCTTCATTGGAGGCAGCAAGGGAACGGCACAGAGACAAGGCCAGCCCTCCTTAGAGGACCTTCAAGAGGGCTGAGATTGTCAACAGCTAATCTGGCACCGGGGAAAGGAAAGCTTGCTTATACTACAGCAAGCTTTACAGCAGCCTAAAAGATGAGGAAGGGACCTTTCCGGAGTACAAGGATGGCTCGGAAGCAGAACCACTCCAGCTGATCCAAGAGGAAGGGGAAATCTGAGGATGAGGACTAGAGCACTGAGCAAGAGAAGGCCCTTGAGCAGATTAGTTGGGTTTCCAGGTGTCCACAGGAAGATCCTAAAACTGAAGGTAGAGTGTGTTGCCACTAGTGCAGGTAAGAGACTCATTCTGCAGATTTCCCCATTTTCTTCTGGACATTTTGTTAAAAGTGCAGTATAGCATTAATACCTATGCTGCTTCTTCAACTGCAACTGCCTGTGCAGCTTCTGATCTCTGACTAGAGCCATAAAGATTGCAACACCTGCTTCTGCCCCAAAACATGTCCCCAGCACATGCACCTATACCTCCTTCTCTGTTTTGTCTGGAGGGCTTTGCCCAGGGCCATTCCAGCTGCAGTCCCCAGCAACTCCTGGGAAAGTCTGCCTGGCCCTTTAGCCTCAAATTCCTGGGAAATCCAGCTGGCCCTGATCCCAGAGATGTTCCTTTTGGCTGGCGTTTCAAGAGGCATATAGCAGCAATTTAAAAACCTGAATGAAGACATACATGTGTGTATGTGTGCATACATACACACACAGCAAAAATGACAATTTAATCAGAAAAAGGCTCTGATGAAGTGAAGCTATCCTGGGCTTGTATTTACAACTTCCTGATCCTACACAATCATTCACTCAGACTCAGTTAGTGTGTTATAGGTCACACAATTATACTGAAGCTCAACACAGTGATGTATTGCTCCCTGTACTTTCCCTGAGATAAACAGTCTTCCCTGCTAAATCCTCCTCCTGCCCAGCTGTCCAGGGTCTTTGGCTGCAGGAGAGCAGGTCTGGAGTCCAGCTCTATCCATGCTGGGAACCAAACTGCCCCAAAGAGTTCAAAAATAGCTGGTACATGTCATTGCTTCCTGTTTCTCACAGGTGCTCAGGTAGTGAATTAGAGGCACAGAGCCTTGGCCTGAAACCTTTGCAGAAAGACTGCCTGTCCTCAGAGCTAGCCCAGATGGGAGATTTGAGAACAGCCCAGAGAAGGAACACGGCTGGGGAGAGGACAGTGATTGCCTTCATTTTCTTGCTTGAGTAGAATAGAAGCCTGTGGTTGAAACCAGATGACAAGAGGACAGGTGTCCCCCTCATCTTGGAGGTTCGATACTCTGCAGTGGCATGGCAGGAAGAGTTTATAGTGATGGGGAGAAAAAACCTGGGGGAAATGAGGGCTGACTGATTGGCAGGGTTAATACTATTCACAGCTTGGAGTAAAGTTTTCTCCTCTTGCATTTGTATGCCATACCTGTGAAGTGGGATGGACATCAGGAGATAGTTCACATGGTGGGAAACATAATACAGTGCATAGGAAAGTCATGACACCTGATATCCTTTGTACCTTTAATCATCCTCTCCATCCACATTTTCCACACCCAGTTGGTAATGCAGCAATGAGTCTGCCACAGACCATATCTTGGAGTAATAGACGTGAAATGCAAGAGGCACTGTAGGGTAATCAGATGGGTTTCTAGTTGTAGTCGCTAAATTGTCTCCTTTACTTCTCTAGTTGCTGTGCTGTGTTCCCCAGGTTATCTGTGTTGCAAAGTTCCTATTTTTTTCTTGGTTTGCACTTTCTTTTCATTAAATCCTCATACTCTCTGCTTGTATTCAAACAGTGTTGAGACACTTGTTTCTGAGGATAGGACATCAAGGATTGCAGAAAGCCTGAGACAGACGAAGCTGCAGCTCTACAGAGACATGACAGACATGCAGGAATAGCAAAAAGATTGTTTATTGCTTACTTCTAATTTCTGCACAGCTCATTGTTATAACCAGAAGCCACAATGAATGTCCCATAAAGCAGTTAGCCAGGAGGACTTCCCCAAGCATCAGTGATACATGCTGTTATGGAGACAGTTGGTCCCACCTGTCAAAGTCCCACCTGCTATCTTCTCCTCCTGGTATCATAGATATTGTTCAGGATACAACGGGTAAAGGCAATCCAGGTAGGATGGGGATTAAAGTCCATTCTGACCCTCCATTATGAGGGTATCATGATAGTATGAACATCCCTTGTTCCCTTTCCAAAATACAAAGATTTTCCCCCAATTACATCCCTTCCAGCTTTGCTCTCTCTTTAGCATAAAATGTGCTTCTTACTAATTATTGTATGGAGTGATGCTGCTGTAATTTATCACTAATCCACATAAGTTTTTTGGAGTAGAGACACATCCTTCCTATGGATTTATTACCTAATTGTACAGAGAACTGTAAACAACTGTTTATCTGAATATGACACAGCTGGTCTGTTTCCTCAGACTCAAAAGGATTCACTGTCACCCCTACCTCTCCTCTGAGCCTGAATTTTAACTTTCAAACAAACTCAAAGAAAATGTCATGCCAAATCATGTTTTTATGTGCCATTGCTTGCTATAGCATTGGGCCTGACACCAGGAGCATCCGTTGCATCTGTTCTCATGAGAGTGGAGATGGGTCATGTCCCAGACAGGTTTGCCAGTTGAAGGAGCAGGTGGACCCTGCCTGTGGTCTTTACAAGAGGGGACCACCCAGTTACAGATCCCGTAACCGTCTGTGGACATTACTATCTTACAGAAAAGATGGGTAACTACTTTCTCACAATTCATTTCCATATTCCCTTCCCATGCTCTTTGCTATCTGATTTCTCCACACTTTTTTGTCATTGTTACATATATTTAAAGCAAATTTATCTCCTTTTCCTGCCAGGTGTAGATTAGGTACCATTTGGAGAAGATATCTTTAGAGTTAGGTAAGGGATCTATAACTTGTTCCACACCATTCAACACTCTATTGACCAGGGCATAAAGGTTCATCTTTCTTGTAAGTACTGAAGTTACAAATATTGGAATGAATAGACAAATGGGCTTCTGTGATATCTTATAATCAATGTCCTGTTCCTTCTGCATTAACTTCATCTTCCTTCATCTTCCTTCAGCTTCCCTTCATCCTCCTCAGGTCCTGAATAAGACTCTATCTCTGTAACTGTAGGAATGGAGGGGAAAAAATTTTTAAAGACCCACTCAGAATAAGAGGAGAAAGCAGGTCTATTGCAAGCCATTTTCATCTTGTCTGCCTCACTAAAAGCTATGAACAAACCATCACCTGCCCTCCTTTCTCTGGATGGCTCTGTCTATTCTTGAGATCTGCTTGTCCTCCATACCAGTGTTTCCCCCAGATGGGATTATAATACTAAACAGACGGTTGGGATAAAGGCTCATAGCTGTTGTGAGTTGGACCATTAAGACAAAGATGTTTAATGGGTCAGGCCAGTATCTGAGGTAGCAAGCAAAACATAAGGCTCATCTAAAATGGAGATCACCTAGCAACATAGTCTGTCCATAGCTGACATAGTCTGTTAGTCAAGTGTTTGTATTCAAATAGGTTACAGACGCTGGCTTGTAATCCACTGAGCTAAGGAGCTTCATGAGCATGAAAACAATAGGGTGAAAGAGGAAGTCTTCAGAACACAGAAAAAGTGATAAAGAGGATTTTTTCCCAACAGAAACTAATATAATGAGTTTGAATTTGGACAATCTGCATTTCAGAGTGGCATCTAATTCCACTTCAGTATTCCATTGCTGGTCTTGTGAGTTCAGTAGAAACCTATATTGTGAATTTGTATTCCTATGAGTCTATCTATCTGAAGACTTCAGCTGAATACTGCAGAACTCATCAACCGAAAGGTTTGTGCCACAATCTGATAAATTTCAAGTACACCTCAGCTGAATCACACTGGTTCACAACTCCACTCAGTAATATTTTTACTAGAACAAAAAGATGACATGAAGTTCAGACTCATATCTATAGCTCAATTTCTTTATCCATCAGCTCTGACTGAAGAGAGGATGGTTAACCATGTTGCTTTTGTGGTGGCAGTGGGGGCAGTAGGAGCTACTCCATCTACCCAGAATATTGAGATTCCTGGGGAGAGACATGAAATATTAGGGTAAAAGAGCCAGAGAAGGAACTGAGTAACTGGGTAGTGAGAATGGGGATGGCTCAGTAGGCACAACATCAGCTTTCCTGCAATGACAGGACATTTTCTGAAATGTAAAAAGCCCCTGTGATTCCCTTCCCTCTTCCCCCTGTGAAAAGAAAGTGGATCCTCCTGAGAAATACTGGTAGTGTTCCTGTCCTCCTTCAACGTGTAGTTCAAAATCACAACTGCATGTTTCTAATTATCTTTATGGAATTCAGTTACTACACAAAAAAACAGGAGAAGTAGAAAAGCAGAAAAAAGATGGATGGAGGTCAAGAGTTCAGGTTATTCAGTAGGATGAATCCAGGTTGCCAAGACAAGACAGAGATATTTGTTGACTCTTTTTCCCTAATACCCTCTCCTTTCTACTCATCCTTATCCTGGTTACACTAATAGTTGTCTGTGTAGAACTCTCTTGGGAGGGAGTCACATTGTTTTGCAGTAAAACACCTCTGTGATATAGGAGCGGTATTTGAGAACAGTTTAGGTTATGGCAAGGTTTCTTCCAATAGTTCTTTGGAAATTGAGGAACATCTCACCTAACTCAAGCAATGAAAGACTTTTAACCATGACAGCAAGGTTGTAATTGTCCATGAAACAAATTAACCAACTTACTGAATCTCATAGAACATAGCAGCTAATAACAGTTATGTTGCTTTTTGAAGCTCTCTTCTCTCTCTCACTGATTGCAGGGGGAGTTTGGGGACTAGCCGTCTCTACGTCAGTGCCTAAAATTAGCTGGAGTAACCCCTATGCGGATGCTATGTGGTCGATTCAGTGCTGAATCAGTTTTTCTGGACTTTGTTTTTCTTCTCCAGGACTAAGTCCATCATTTCTTCCTTTGCCCTTTTCTTTCCTCTGTGCCCTGTATGCTGGTTACATGTGTATGTTTTATTCATGTCCTAGTGTTATCTGTCCTCCTGCTCCATTCCTCCTTTTTGTTTTTTCTCCTGTCATCAAGCCAGTGTACAATATCAGCTGCATCTGTTGTTTATTATTTATGCAGTGCTGTGAGGCTACTCTACAGAATGCCTTTTATATGTGAAGAACACTTCATTTATAACTAAAATACTGGGACCTCTCAGCTGGAATGGAACAGCCACGTAACAGCGCCAGTAACACAGCTCAATGGCTCTCAGAGAGAACCTGAAGAATACCATGTCTAATTGAAGCAACAAGGGATTTTTAACTACTGTAGGAAGAATGTAATTGCTTATGCTGGAAATTTGCCAGGACACTAGGGTTAACATTTCTACTCTTACAAAATGCACGCTGGGACCTTTAAATGACTACCACTAATTATAATTACCCCAAATAACATTGCTTAAACCAGGTTTTACTATCACATCACACCATCAACTTTATTATTATTAATGCATCCCTCAGACTGCTCTTTCTACAGCCTGCTACACAACAAAGTAATTCACAGAATGCTAATAAAGCTGTACCCAAATTCCTTTAAATCAGTATATTGGGCAGAAAAAAGTCCAGACTGAATAAGACTCCCAGTTTTAGGTGGTTTTTATTTGTAGTAAAATTTAAAACCATGAGAAAAATATAACTTGAAAAGAAAAAATGTAAGTGGGTAAGTGGATCTGACTTGTAAATTTAGCTCTACAGACATGGGTAGATAGAGGAAAAAAAAAAAAAAGGAGAAATCTTTCCCCTACTATGTTGTACAGTGGCTGAAAAGGCTGTGGACTTTCCCATAAATGTTGGGGAATGAAATTGTGTGCTTTGTGTACATTTGAATCTTATCCATCAATTCCTTAGCTCTTCCTACCCACATATGAAGAATAGTATCCATGCTGCTCCTAGGAATGCTTATAGCCTGAGCAGGATTTGTTCCTTAGCTTTTGAAGTCAAACAAGAGCTTCATGAATGTATTTAAACTTACATGACCAACATAGTTGCAATTTCATTAACTACCAACCAGGTTAAATTGGGGAAAAATTTGACTCACCATGTCTAATTTTGAAAGGTAACCACTAATGGCACACAGCAGCTACTTTTAATTGCATTTTTTTCTGCTTCTCCATTAACCATGGTTTAATGGTGCATTGCATATATTTAGATTTAAGTATAAAAGTATAGCTCTTTAGGTATAAAATCCTTATGAGTTATTTTAAATAACAGCCTATACAGGAAATAGCTGCCCAAATGCATAACAAATGCAGAGAGGCACGTGTTCAAGCATATACCACCAAGCTGTAGACAAAACACACATCACCATATTCAACTCCACAACTCCCACAACTTTTACCTAAAGCTTCAGTGGCTGATACCTTTGGCTCAGGCTCCAAAGCTGAAAAGATTGGGGCTTCTGGCCAGCCTGGGGAGTGAATGGCAAATCCCACCGCCTGCTGCACCGTGCAGTCCTCACTGCCCCTTGCACGACAGCCATTTGTGCTTTTAAACCTTTCCAAAGAGCCACGGGGGACACTCTCATGTAAAATCATTTTGGCCAAAGACGATGCCTCAGAGTCTGTCCAGGATTCAGATGGCAGCCGGTGCACAGCAGGGGGCCAATGCTACATGTTCACAGTTAGTAGCACTGCTTAGTGTATGGTCTATTAAATTTGGATTTGATTCCTGGGCTGTTTTGGGGCTTCTGCAAGAAAGATGTTCAACTTGAAGCATGCAAGTATGCACATTAGCTTTAATGGGACCACTCACGTGACCAAAGTTTAGTGTGTCTATTGCTACTTGAAGGAATGAGGCCTTGAGGTTTAGTTTTGCAAGGATGTCAATAGAGGCTTCTGCTAAACCAACGGGCTGGAAGTCAGGGTGCTGACAGCCCTTCCAGTGACTCACAGCATGATTTTTAGCAAGTCACTTCCCCCCTCCCTCCCATTTCTTTCCATAAAAGGATCATAATAAAGATTCACATCTCTCTAGCACACTTGGAAAGCAACACCCAGGAAGAGTTATCTGATTGTTTTCCTGAGGACACTGTCAAAGCAAATCAGATGATCCAATACCAAGAGTTCTAACAAAACATATTATCTCTCCCTACAAGCCTTGCCCCTCAAATATCTTTAACAGATCATGATTACAACAATCCTAGAAATGCACCTCAAAAGAGATTATCCTAAGATTTAGGGAAAATTCTAGCCCCTCTTCCTCCCTCTTGCTCTGGCTTTCTTGATGTACCAGCCAGAAACATCGATATGTGCAAGTAGTGTCTTCCCCCTTACTGGGTCTAAGGCTATGATATTATCTCATGTACTCATAGACTTTCTAAAACATGGGCTTGCTTTATGTGTGTGTTTTTATGAGTTATTTCCTTCATTTCTGCAGAGCTAAGAAAGCTGTCTGGTGAATAATATTACAGTATTTGCAGAATTTATGTTACCAGGAGTTAGATCTTGGGGAAGGATGGATGTTCCATTCTGCTGAAGATTTTGAAAACTGATTTTCTTCTGAAGAGGAATAAACCTGACTGTTCCAAGGCTTCACAAAAGTAAAACTTTGGCACAAATACTTCAAATCAATCTGAAGAGTTCAACAGAGTGCAATATTTTATGTCAGTGCTTACTTGTTTTTCTGTATTAAAATGTATAATAAAAGGTAAACATAACTGGAGAAGAAATTAATTTTAAAATGTCAAATAAAAATATATCAATCTTAAAATGGGATGCTCTTGATACTGGCAGAATTATTTTCTCTAGTCATATTGATAAACAAAATTATGGTGAAATGTACCCATTTAAGGAGGCATTTTTATTTACGATTAATATAAACATGAATAAAATAATATGTTGCCTAGTCCAGCCACCTATGGCCCCATCAAAGTTTCTTCAGCTAGCTCTCTTGTAAATGATAGTTGAACTAAAAGATAATGTCAGCTTCAAACACATAGGTATTCATAAGCCTGTGTTAGCTTGCAGAGATGGGAGACTATTAAACCCGTGTTCTTTTAACTTTCAAGCTGAGCTTGACTTGGAATTCACTGAGACACCACAAACGTGCAACTCCCTCTTTTCAGGCTAAGTTGCAGACTATGTAGCTGGACTGTAGCTCTCCCAGAGATGGCACACCACTGAGAAATACTACACGCTGGTAAGGCAGCCGAGGCAGCCGGAGGTGCTTGTTGAGTGTGACGACTGATGTGCACGCTCGGTGGCCATGGAGATGAGTATCATGCCTACCGCAAAATGCCAGACTCCTGTGGTATGTGACAGCGTGAAATGAGCATTCGATAGACCATGTGGCTGATGTCTCAGAATTCACACAGCACTTCCCTGAGCCCCAGAAAAAGTTAAGTTTCCAGAGTAATACAGATGTTTGGCTGCCTGTTTGTACTGCCACGTGCGGTTAAAATATCTTTGCAAGGAGCTGTGAAGTTTGGTGCTCTGCTCCAGCATCGAGTTCCCTCAGGGAATGGCTGAAGTTACTCTGGCGGCTGACTCGCACTGCCCTGGCTGTTTGGAGTTTGTTTCTCAACTGACATGCTAGTAATTCAATACTGTTTTTCAATCATCGGATTTGTCTGGTATTAGGAACTTATGCTAAAAATGTCTCCAAAAACATGCTGCAAAGTTTCTATTATTTCTACTGCACAACTTGGGATTAGGCTGCTTTAATGATTGCTTACTGAGAAGAGTAGACTAGGTAATCTAAAACTGGGTGTATGAAGTCTTTAAGAAGCAGGTTGTAGTCCGAAGAAATATCAACCATTGCATGCTGAGAGGTTAATTCTTCATTGTTCAGTATAGGTTTTATTTAATTTAAATTCATATCAAAAATATAATATAATATATAATTTGTATAATTATATATATTATACATAATATATGTATATATAATATATGTATAATATATTATAATATAAATTTTTATAATATAATATAATTTGCTTCACACTAAAACACTGGAAGGCACAAGGCAAACACTAGACACCTACTGCAATAAGAAAAAGGAAGAAGAAAAAAAGTTAAAACAACCCATGCAGTCTAAGTCACAAGATACACAGTATTTCTGTGTCTAAACTGAGGCATTTAATTACTAGCTGAGTAGATTACACTCAACTACAGAAATCATAAATACATGTGGAGGCTGTTCTGCAGCCTGGCTCAGTTCTGTGTCTTAACAGCTATAGAAATAAGGAGACAAAACACACCTGCATTATTAGATCTTTTAAAATTTGTCATTGAAGGTGGCTTTTTGTTATTCTAAATGAATCATTAACCTGACACCTTCCGCCAATATAAAATGTAAATGTACAGAGGAATCTCATTTTTAAAAGCTATTTACAGCCTCAAATTCCTTTTAATCTCCACGGGGTTTTGTCATCATTATACAGTGCTGGAAGGAGCATGCATACTCAACAGGCACGCAGACACCTTTCCTCCCAGAGAGACTTTGCTTCAAGCTAAGGAATCCCAATAACTAAATTAATATAATCCAGCCATACAGAAACCATGAGCTTTGCAGGGATTTCTCCCCCCTCCCCACTCCTTTTTTATGTTTGAAGTTCTTCAGGCAGGATATTTACACTGTCAGCTAATTTCTGGTGTGGAGGTAGTTTGGGTAGCAGGATAAACAATTTATCTGTGTAAACAGATAGGTATCTTAGAATAAGCTGGCAATCGTCACAGCAAAGACTCACAAAGCAGCAATTTCTTTACTGTGAGGAAAAGTATGTTTTGGCCAGATAGCTGTCTTGCTATATAACTACAAAGGGGACAAGGCAAGGGAGGTTTATGGATGATTTATGCAGATTTTAGGACATACTTAGTGGAAGTCAGCCCAATGGGCAAGGGCAAAATGTGTGATGCTTTGAAGTGCTGACTTTGACTGACTACATACAGGTACATACTACCTGTGCCTCAGCTCCACTGGGATTTCAGAGCAGAGGAGCTAACTTCACCTACTCCTCTCCATATACGTTGTTTTCTTTTCTGGCAGGGGAAATAGCTGAAATTGCATTCCTTTAATCTGCTGACCATAGTGTTACTGCATACATTGTTGATTTCTCATCTCTAGCTTGTCTCTAAATTTCCATCTCTCACTTCCCCTTTGTGGAAGAATGATCTCCACCCCTTTGCTGCTGTCTCCTGCCCTCAATAATTGGACTTTTATTTTTTGGGGATATGAAGTGCATTTCTTACTGGCTTTCTGTGAATCACCTAGCGAACATGTTTTTGCTAACCTATGTTCAGCTGTCATTCATTCACATTTTCATTTTCCTGCTCCAAATAACTTTGGAGATTGACATCTATTTTGTAACAATGCCTCAGTGTCCACTATTAAAGAATCTAGAAAGCAAAGATTACAGACCTCTTTGAAACAAACAGATCCATTAAGCTCTCAGCCAATACCTCTTAGCATGGCAAAATCAGCTGCAAATGCCTTTTGCTTGCAACTCCACTGGTTGCAAACAGTGCTGGCACCTGGGGCTAGCTGGCAGTCCAGGTGACCAAGAGAGCCTGGAGATCTCCTGTCCCACAAAGCCGACGCTTGACATGGCTGTGTAGGCAGCTAGCAGGAAAAGCTGTGCTTTACAAAGACTCTGGTTGGTACCCTGCAGTGACAGATATTTGTTTCTGGTGGCGTCACTGAAGGGAAGCAGACATCACCTGTTCTGGGCACTGCAGAGCATACCCACATCTCATCGCCTGCCCGGGAGCAGCAGGGAGGTGAGGCTGACGATTTCTCCCTTTCCATGACTACAGGTTGTCTCCTGGGTCAGGGGAGAGAGGCCTGGGTAAGGACAACACTAGGCACAGGTTATTCCCACAGCTATTGAAGGGAATGGGAGATGTTTCTCAGAACAGAAAGGCTGTTGAGTTGTTGCTACTTCGTGTTGCAGGGAAGGTGACTGCTACATAGAAAAGGGTCAGTAAGAGGCTCTTTTACTTTAATTCCTTCCACTGAAATCCCCCTATATCTCTGCTTCATGAATAAGTTGAAGCCGTAGGGTAAACCCACCTGTCTCTGTCATAGGTTTCTCATCCAAGCAGAAAACATATTGCAAAGATCCAAATTCTGCTGTTGTTGTGTCTATACAGCAATAGTATGGATCATGGTTGCATTTTTATAGTTAAGGGTAAGCTTGAGAGCATACCAATTATCACATGCTACATTTGTGTTGGGTTGGGATATGCAAACATCTTTTGGGCAAAAATACAGGAAAATTCCTTGGCAGAGAAACTCCATTGCTCTCAGTGAAAAGTGTGTATGAATTAGAGTGGATCTTTCTTTCTGGGGCCAGTTAGAAAGTGCAGGTGCAACACACTCATATCTACAGGACAGTTTCTGCACAACTATGTCAACGTCTGTTTTTCACTGGCATTTTATTCCAATTAATGGCTGACACCAATAAGGAAAAGTAATTTCTGCCTCAGTAGCATTTATTTGGTTATGTAGCTTGGATTACAACTACACACACCACTTATTTTTTTTTTCACAGAACTAACATGGGAGTCTACCCACTTATACCAGAGGTATTGACAGCATCTGTTCCATCAGATCAAGGCCTGTTAAATCAAAAGGTACTATTATGATAATTTAACCTAACTTTTTGTATAACACAAGTCAGAGAAACTCAAATACTGTTTCCTTGTCAGGCCCCAAATATCTATTTTATCCATAGGATGTTTTTTAGAAATAAATTAAATTAAGGATCATACATGATGGAGAAGTCATCAGAGCACCTGTTAATTTGTTCCATAGTTAATTCCACTAATGCTTAAAGAGGTGCCTTATTTACAGCTTGAATTTATCTAGCTCCAGCTTAAAGGAACTGAATATCAGCATGTTTTTTTCTCCTGGAGTACAGAGCAGTTGTCTACAGGAAATCTTTTCCCTGTATAGGCACTTGTAGATCATGATCAACAACTTTTGGTCCCTTAAACAAACTCAATAAATAAAGCTCTTTGAGTATCTCACTAAGTTTTATAGACGACAAATTGCTCTTGTGGCCCTCCTTTGAGCCTTTTCCAGTTTTTCAACATAATCTTCCAATGCATATATCAGGCCTAGACACACTGGCTACATCTGCAGTAGTAAATTAAACAAGAAATGTTTCTGGGCATTTGAACCTGATTGTCCCTAGTGCTAAACTGTTAGTACAGGGTCTGGTGTGGCTTTGGCCTGGATTGGTGAGACAGACTGGCTCAGGCCACACAACGTCTGAGCATGGTTTGGGGTTAGCACAAGCCAGAGACCAGTTCCAGCAGGCAGCTTGTTTGCTGTGGTACAGAAGTTAAGATTGCAGGTACGGAGGTGGCCCCTTTCATGCCAGCCATCCTCAGAGCTGGCAAGAAGCACAATTTACTCATAGAGACACGGGCAGTCAGTGCTCTAGAATGGCATTACAACACTGTATTTCAAGAGGGTAATACCACCTTGTTGCTTCTTTTTGTTATCCATTGCTCATGCCTCCGAAACTATACTCTTCACTGTCCTGTTGCCCTTGGAGCTTGTAGTGACTTTATTATCTGCTACATCCCCCCAAACCTTTTCATTGTCCAAGGATCCCAGGATACTGTATCTTTTTCTTATTACAGGAGGGTATTGCAGCAAAGTTTTTGTTTCTAAAGACATATTTTTGGATTTGACTATGTATGATATTCATGTAAGCATACTTTATGAATGTAGGCAGGTTGACCTACCTAAACATCCTGCTCTCATCATGATATATCACTTCACCATTCTTAGTGGAAATTATTTTAGAATTCATTCCAGAAAATAATACTAATGAAAAGGATAATAAATAGTATTAGGCCAAGGAAAGATTTTTCTGGCATCCCCCCTAGTAATTCTAAAATTTCTGTAGGGGAATTTTTTGCCCTTTGCAATTAATGTTTGAGATGTATCAGATATCCCATAGTTTTGGCTATACTGATTTCACATAGTGTCATATTTTAAAATAAGAATGCCACACAATTCTTACTCAAAGGCCTCATAAAAGTCTGTTTGGTCCATCAAAATTGCAATGCCTCATGCTAGAGGTGTGCACAAATTCTTTTTGGTGTCATTAGAGCATAAAGTATTTAGATACCTGCAGCCTGAGTTTCCCTTTTAACACTGAGGAGACACTGCACCAAATTTTGATTGCCTGTACAGCCCTATTCTCATGTAGCAGCTTCCCTTCAGGAAAGAGGGGTACCTATCAGTAGATAGTGGATGGAAACACAGAAGCAGCTGGATCCAGCTCAGCACATCTGGGTCTGCACTTGAGCCCGTGTTACAGAGTAGTGCAGGGCTGTGTTGTCTCCACTCAGTGTGCACGTGAGTTGAGCCTGACTTGCCAGTGGACTTGCTTATAAATATACTCCAAAAGAGCTCAGGCTCCATAGCTGAAATAATTTACTCAATCCATTCTTTGGGAAAAAGCTGCTAGAGATGGACAGATACACCTGTGGATGGACAGAGACACTGAGGAGGCCTGTCTCTGCCTGGCTGGAGTCACTCATACTCCATGACTCATATCACCATTTTCTAATGCATCTCCTTTAGAGAGCTTGCACAGCTTGAGTCCGTTGCCACAAGATGGATTTAACAAGACAGCACCATTTAGGTTGTTGCTTTCTTCACTGAAGAGTTGCATGTCTGTCTTGTGACTGTCTGCCCTGGAAGGAATTATTTGAATTGTCTTGTCTGCATGGCAGTAGGAAGGAAAGATAATAAAACTTTTCACAGAGGACGGTAAGTAAGGGTGACGGAAACAAGTTGAATCCAGCCAGCCCTGGATTTCAGCCTTCTAAGAGACTTTCCCTGTCATTGTAGGCCTTGGGAGAAAAGTATGTCAACTGAAAATCCTCCTGCATTTGTAGATACATGTTTTTTGTGATAACCCGGATATGTTTGGCTCTCCCAGTTAGAGAAGAATTACATTCCCAGCCTGAAATAAAACTTTTTTTTTCACTGTTAGCTACAAGATCCAAGCTGTTTTTTCATCTTTTGTCATCACTAGATAGTGCTTGTGTTTCAGCTTCACACTATCCCATAACAGGTTCAGATCCCATAACAGGTTCAGCCAGTGCATATTTCACATCATCTGCTGATAGTTTTCAGGCGAGGGGATCAGATCTTTTGAAGCTCTTAATGGCTATAAAATGTATCGACCTCAGCAATGAATTCACAGCAATGGGTTTTCATGTCTTTGTTAATGCTAGACCATAGAATGATCTGTGGGATCAAGATCATGGGTAAGTTTGCACAAATGGGTGGCTTAAATTAATCTGGTTTTACTCTACAATTGGATTACAACAAGTTTATGCAAATGGTCATATGGCAGGTAGTAACTTTTTAAGATGGAGTAATTTGATTGCTTACAAACTTATCATCATACCATAAGATATCTTGGTGCAGTATCTCAGTCCATATCTATTCTGGATACCTCAGAGGTTCATCATATATTAATAAAGATTTCAGTGAGGTTTCAATGGAAAAAAAGATGTAGAAATGTAGGTACAAAGTCCAGTAGCTATTGAATTGTGCTATTGATTTGTTTCTCAGATGTTGGGTCATGACCACTTAGAGTGCATATGAAGAGGATGGGTTCAAAAGGTAAGTTTACAATGTGTTAGGAAAAGCATGTTTAAGTGACAGTGGTTCAGTATTTTCAGCGCAGGTGATCTGAGGTCCTTTAAATAGCTTTTGTTGCTGGGAGAAGCCCCATTCTTGCAGGATGGGGAAGGATTACACCTGTGAAGGGTGAGGACAGATGTTCTTACTTATCTGCACTAGAAAAACCGAGCTGCTGCAGATACAGAGACATTGCAGGAAATGTCAAAAAGACTACCAAAATAGGGGAAATACAGTGCTAGTCTGAGAGATCCTGAGCACAGCTGGATTTGAGAAGCCTTGTCATAAATGCCAGATATGTCTTTCTGCTTAGCAGATTATTTCTTCCATATGTCCAGAAAAGAAAGAATATAACCACGTCTGGAAATATGTTAACAAATGCCAAAAAGCACTTTACTTGTGATTTTGACACACCTTCATGAAAGATCAGCTCTGGGTCGCCTTATCTCACCCTGCAGGACATTTCTTCCTCATTCCACTTTTTTCTTCTTCCCCTTCCTCAAGTTGGCTGGCTTCTGATTCCAAGAGTTGCTTGTTTTTGTTTTCTTTTTTTTTCTCTTTTCCTTTCTCTTCCCCACCTATACTAACTGCTCCCTTCTCCTCTTTCTCCCTGAAAGACCAGAGAAAAACAGTGCAGAAGAGGTAATGTGATTTAAAGGCACAGAGCCTCATTGAAAGACCCTGGAATTTTTGCTCTGAAATTTTTGAGGATCCCTTGCACTTTCTGCCCTTCGTGCCTCCTGTAAGCGAGAGATGTTTCATATGGCCACACAGGTTGGCTATGTCCCAAGGACAGAACAAGGAGCAAAATGAAGGGTCCTTCAAGATTTCACTTTTGGGCTTGTGGACTGTTCCTGCAGGAGGGATCACAATGGGCAGATTTTAAAGCTACTTTCTGGTGGCTAAGGATTCAGACAGACTCTAAGAGATTTGCATTGCTAGGTATCCTGAGCTTTTACAAGTCTGGAAGTTTTATCTGAGCTAATTCTGCTCTTCTGTTTTCTGGTCAACCTACAACCTGGATCTACAGGTTTTGGAAGCCCTCCCACTGTTAGTGGACTTCCTCAGGATATATTGTGCATATCTGCAAACACATGGGAGTGTGGCACCCAAAACCCCAGCTGAGAGCTTCTAATATACAGCTGCATCTCACTGTGTGCAAGGGTGCAACCCCTCCAGCTGAAGTTGTGCTCACATTATGTCAGCAAGTGTTGGGCTCTTCTTGGTATTACATTTTTTTTTCCTCCTCAGGGAGCTGCAAAAGGAAACTGCATTGTCATGATGAAAGATGATTTACCATCTGCGTTGCCCCATGAACGATTTGTCCCTATACGTTGCTGAGATTACACCCCTAAAGGGCTGCAGCTCCACAGTGGCAGCTAGCTGCTCTTGCTCAAGGAAAGGGAAGTGTGCAGGCGTTATCATGAGGAGGTGGAGTCATTTGAACAATTAAACAGCACCATCTGCAGGCTCCACGCTCCCCATGGCCTTGCACTAGCCACGGTGAGTGTGCAAATACCGCGCTCCTCCACACAGGAAGACCTTGCCCGGCTGGAGACAGGGTTTAAATGGCAATTAAATGAAAGGGAGCAGAGATAGAGCAGAGGGTGGATGACGTCCTCTCCTGGATGTGGGACAGCACTAAGCTCCCTCACAGCTGGGATACACACCTGGACGTCTGAATATGGTCACGGGATGTGCTGATGAGCATAGGCTGGTGGATGTTTCACTCATGCCTGTATGGGTATTTTATTCCATTCTATTGATTGCCTTTTTCTCACCCTTTTCAATTTACCTCTTTGAATCCAAACAGCTGATGGGTCTAATGTCAGGAGGCGCCTAGGGGAAGGAGGGTTTCTCTTCTTTTAAACCCTGAAGGGTTTAGTCCATTCCTCTGTGGATAAAAATGTCCTGAGAGGCCAGGGCTGTGCAGGTCCAGCCTTTGAATGGTGCTTGTGACAGCACACGCAACATGTATGCTGATCTGCTTTGTCTCCCAGATGGCAAGTCTGGGCAGGGTTGTTGGTGTGCATCGCTGCTGGAGGCTGTGCAAGTAGATATTGGTCTGTGCAGGTGGCGCATATGGCCTTGGAGTAATAGCCTCAAGGTAGGCCTGGTCAGGGAGGAGTTTGACTAAGACCTCATAGACACAGCACAGTTCAAGACATCATTTTAAAAGAGAAATCTTTCTCTTTGGTTACAGCCACTTACTGGACAACATCAGTAAGAGCTTTGTTAGCTTCCTTTGCCCACCAGTCCAGAGAGTATTGGAGCACCCTGTCGTGCCTTTGCATCAGGGAAGATTGTATGACCCGCCCCTTCCAGGAAAAACTACCATGAGGGAAAGTCTGCCTAGGAGGAAGTGGGAGTCATCTCGTGTCTGTAAATGTGCTCTCTCTAGGACTCGCTTTTCCATTAAAAAGAAAAAAAACAAAAAAAAACCAGTTTTCCTTCACTTCACAAGGGAGACAAAGACAGAGCAAGAGAGAAGGACAGTGAATGAGTGACAAACTGATATTTTAACATTGATAACTTTCCCTTTAAATCACAAACTTCTTTATTCTTAAGCCTGCTGCTGCTGCCACATAAAAATGCCTGCTGAATTCCTGACTACTCTTAAATCATCAGCACTATGTATGAACCTTTGTGAACATTTTTCTGCTGATACTTTTCTTTTATTAATATCTCTGCTGTCTTGTAGGAATCCTACTAAAAGAACCATGACTGTTTTTTTTTCTCTTTCTTTTTGAATGTTGAAGGCCTACCTCTTTCTTTTCAATACGGCATTTTCCTGAAATTCACCTGGGGAATTTCATCTCCAGCCCAGCTGCATCTTTCTGACAGATAGGCAGAATGAAAGCAAGTTTAGTTTGTTCTCCAGGTATAATACCAATACCTAGCAAGAAAAATACCAAAGCCACTAAAACCAAACACTCTTAAAAAGCTAAGTGTTAAAGCTGAAAGATATTTTGTGCTCCACAACTTTGTGCCATGTTGTGTTCCCTCACCTCCAGCTTTGCTTCTGACGTGTTCTCTGTTCAGAGCAGCAGTTGTCTTCTCCTGTATTTATGGGTGTGTGTATCTGGGCCCGGACCTCAGCTGGAGTTCACTGTTTTTGCTGGAAGTCTTCTCCAAGTATTCGCAGGAGGGCTGCGACAGCTGGGAGTGGAGTTTCTATCTCATAGGAGCTGGGCCTGTGGCCAACGACACTCCTGCCCACGCTAGTTACTGTTGGTGTGACCTGGGGCTCCCCAAGGGGAAACCCCAGCTACAGAGGTGCCTCTCTCTGCCCTGAGGATAGCTCTGGCACTCTATGCCAAGATTTCTAACCTTATCTTTGTCTCAGTTGCCCTGGTGACACCACCCTGTGATCAATGCCACAAAAGTCTGGCTCTTCCCGAAAAGGACCTCAATAATACCTGCTCTGAGGGCTGTACAGGTGGCATGGTGCTGTAGAAGGTTTCATGTTGCCAGGAGAGACAACTGATCATTAGCTGTTGTCTTGGGAGTGCCCTGGGGCTTCAGTAGCTTCCAGGATGTCTCAGCTCCAAAAAGTGTGGTTGCCACCCTTCCAATCAGATCAGTGCCTAAACCAGTAAACCATCCTTCTGTAGCACACTGGGAGCAGTATACTCTGAGATGCATTGTCATCCAAGTCTGTGACCTTCTAAATTTAGACAAATCAGAATTGTTACTGTATATAGTGAAAATATCCCACAGCAAGCTCTGTCTCTGATGACCTTCCTGAATGAAATCTAAATGAAGACTTTGCAGCAAAAGCCGACAGATAGGTTGCATTCAATATTGGCATTCCAGTTTGGCTCAGGAGGAAAAGAAGTATTAATGCTATTGCACAAGGCTCTGGTGTGACCTTATGCAGGATGTAGGACGCAGCCATTGCCACCGATGTTCAGGTAAGAGGAATTTCAACAGAAAGAGGGATGCCATGCTGGGAAGGCTTAAAAGAGCAGACTGAAAGAGTCTAGTCGGTGTGCCTTTACCACACAAAGAGGAAGAGAGGGGATAGGCTTGCAGTCCATAAATAGAGCAAGGATGGAGAAGAGCTGTTCTCAAAACTAGAGGACAGTGTGGCACAATAATAAAAGTTATTAAATTAGTCTTTAATAAAATGTAGACTGGAAATGATCAGCCCATGTTTCATCATTGGAGCAGTGGGATTTTGGCAGAGCCTTCCAGTCAGAGTGAAGGGGACCAAACCCCTAACTACTCTTAAGATTAGTTCTATTTTATGGAAGGATTTACATGACAGATGCCTCAGGGAGCATGACCACGGCTCAATAATGGGTCTTTTCAAGCCCTGCATTCAGTCATTTCATCAGTGTAAAAGTGCTTCTTACCAAGGATCAGACTAAATACCATACCACTAAAGAGCTGGTGCCCTGATGTGCACGCTGCTGTTCCTTCTCATTAGATGGAAGCTGGCTGACAAGTGTGCAACTGCTGCAGAGTGCCAGTGCTTGCCCATAGCAGGGTGCATATTCCATACCTGAAACCCCACTCTCTCATCGTAGGAGCTTTTGGAAGGAAGTCCTGGGAAAGCTAGGGCGCCAGTTCCCAGAGGTTGTTATAGACCTCAGCCAGTCTAGAAGGGGGAAGGGGGAAGCAAGCAGGAGTGGCAGGGAGAGCAGTAAGGGAAGCTGGGAAGTTACTGGTGGCTATGCAGAAGCAGTAGTACCAGTGGCGTTTCCACTCACCTATTCCCAGCAGCCAAAACAGAGATTCCTACTTTTGGATCCAGTGATTTACCACGGACCATTGACCAGCACACTTTGGGACAGGCCACATCCTCATCCAGGCATGGATATTCACTTAACTGCCTGGTCCAAGTGCACTGCTCTTTCTGAGAGCCCTGTGAAGTTGCAGGCAGCCCTCACTGTCAGCTGCCTGTGACTTTTGACCATTAGTGTGGTGGTAGCTAGGTGTGGATTAGTATAGTATGTATAGTCCTGTGGTAACAGTCTCTTCCACAAAGGTTTTTGCAGTCTAAATATACTAGGCAAGAGGGAATAACCTGGATTTTCCTCAGCAGTGCAATTACACTAGGGATTCAGATGCTCCTTAGCTACTATCCAGCAACTCCCACAGAGTTGCCATTCTCCCTTGGGCAGCTGTCTGCCGTTATACAAAGACAGGGATTCCTCCAGCCTAGGTGTGCTCCTTCAGATTGAATTCCCTGGCTGTCACGGTTTTAAGCTTGGCCTGATTCATGGGGAAACATCCTTTGGGAACTGCCAGGGGCTCCATGGAGCTGGAACGGGGGGAGCGCAGCAGCAAGTGCTGCACAGGCCTGGCAGTTTACCCTCTGCAATAAGTGCTGTTCCTCCCATCTGCTGCCCTCCCACTGAATGCTTCTTGCTGGAGCAAACACAGCTCTATCCACCTGGTTCCCTTACTCATTCATGCTTTTAAATTGTTAATGGAGAAGATTGCAACCACTCTGGGTGGCCCAATGTGGCTGGAGCAAAGACACCTATTTCCTCCTTCTTCCGTCTTAAGATATCTGGACTTCCCTTACTGTGCTGAAAACTTTCAACTCATTTCTCAGGCAGTGCACTTCTGTGAAGACTGTACTGGGAATTAAGGGATGTGTTTCCACTATGCAGTTTGTGTGCTTAAATAAGCCATTTCTGTTTCCTTATTTGTTCATCAGAAATGAGGATTTGACCTATGAGCGTAGTACTGATTATTGCTTGAACTCTACAGCAGATTCTTTCAGTCCATAATGGATTATGTTTTTCTGGATGGAGGGAAACATCCAAGACTTGGATGCCTCTGCTTGTGTACCAGAGTAGGCAGACACAGGCCAGCTCAGGTCCAGAAGCTGGTAGTAATATTAGAACAGAGCTCCCAGCAGGTCTTAATGGCTTTGACATAACTCCACTTTTACTTGTTTTGTTTGGTCTTCCGGAGGAGCCGGCTCAGGCCTAGGCAGTTTGCAGACCACACAAAGACAGCTTCAGTCTGTCTGCATCCATCGGTGCCTATATATAGACCCAGAACAGAAACCTATGGGAACTGAGAGTCTAACACTAATGTCACCAGTCTTCCAGTAATGAATATGTGTTATGGAAAAGTCTCACAGTTGAAACAAACCTTGTTGGTGAATCTAATCAACATTTCTAATCCAAGTCAACAAAGTAAGCTTTGTTTATTAAAAATTTACATAACACTCTATTGGTTTTCCTGTTAGGTTTCTTCACTGCATGCCCTGAATAGCAGAAGAGGAAAAGGTTTACTCCTCAATAAGGGATATTTTGTTGTTTGCAACACCATTAAATGTTGCTGGAAATGTCTGTTGCACATTTTGAAGTAAAAATATCATGACCAGAATGTGACAGAAATGGAAATAGCACTAGGTTACAGGAGGGTTAAACGAAGATGAGAAGATTCTGCAACACACAGTTGCAGAAAAACAACAAACTTTACTTTTAGCTCCAGCATGCAAAATGATTAGAAGTGAAATAGAGCAGAGATTTTTCTAGAATGGACTTCAATTTATGCTGAATATTCTAAAGGCAAAGCTGTGAAATTCAAGCACCTCCAAACTGTATGGTTGGATTCTGCCTTCAAAAATGCCTAATCTCAAATTCTTTTTCTTTTGTAGTTTATGGGCTGTGATGGTGCTTTAGACCTTGCCAAATATAATATTGCAGGAGCGTAGAATTACATGTTCTATGACTTGAAAGACCAAGAAGGCTGAAAATATTAGCATTTATTTCCTGTTGCACCTGAAGGAACACAAGCCTCTGCATTCATGGGACTAGAACAGGAACAGGGAGGGACTCAAACCCCTAAACCCCTTATGAGTTTTGGAAAAAATTTTAGAGGAAACACTATTTCGGTGCTTTGCTTGTTTTTACCACCCTTTGGAATTTCTTATTAACTATGAATGAGATAAAAGAGAAAGGACTGGTGTACTTAAACAGGATCAATTTGCTATAGGTCAGTCTACCCTCCCTTAGTAACTGCCCAGCTGTGGAAAGGTGTAAAGCCAATTACAGCTTCGGGTCTGCACACGCAGAGACCTGGCCCAGCCTGAGCCCCTAGGTGCTCCCTAATGCCTGGGAGATACAGCCCCCAGCTGGGAGTGAAGAGAAAAACTTGTGGATTTTAGCTCCTGCTCCTGTATATCCATTTTACATTAAGTGAAGGAAAAACAGAAGTACTATGGGAGCAGGTACCAACCCTAAGGGCTTTCTCCTCCCACATGCATGCTCTAACCAACTGGGTGCATCGCTACGCCCCGCTGCTCTCAACTTTCTGCATCTTGCCTTCCTTCTTCAGAGTTTCAAAGGGGGAGGTGGAGAACATTGTCCCCTCGTGCCAGCCACAGCCTGTGTGTCCCCTGTGAGTAGGGTGCAGGCACTTGGTAGTTGTGGGGTTGCAGCTCTGTCAGACTGAGGGAGGGCTGAGACCCAGATTTCTTCTCCTTGGGGAACTGTTTCAGCCTCGTGCTCCTCCTCTTCCACTACAGTCCTAAAAAGAGCATGGTGAGCCCTGTTTTGTTTTGTTTTGTGTTTTTTTAATAAAATCTATCTGTGCCTGCCCTAAGGCCTTGCCTAAGCCTGAGCCTTTCAGCAGTCTTCCTTCCCAAGGCTGAGTCCTGGAGAGAAGAAGGCATTTCAGGCACAGGACTGTGCTTAATGTCTCTTTTTCACTACCTCTGCACAGCAGCCTCCTCAGCACAGGAGCTCTTTGAGCTGCTGGTGCAAGGTGCCCATTAGTTCCTGTGAATGCATTTTTCTGGATTGCACTTACAGGGGCCGAGGCATCAAAAAGTGAGATGTAGCAGCTCCTGCTTAGTAGATACACAAGTCTTTAACTGAATCTGGCCCTAAAACTCTTGTTTTGAGCTCTGAAACGCCAGAAGGAATAAAACAACAACCAAAAAATTGTACTGAAAGAGGAATTTTGCAGGCGTAGGAGGAAGGTACTGGAGAAGTCAGGCATCTGAACTGTGTGTGAATAAATATATCATCCCCATTCTTAACCGTATTTGGCATATTTAGATGGCATCAGAATGTCATGTAGTCTTTTTCTTACAGAAGTGAGACAAATAATAGACATGAATATCTACTGGGAATTAGCTAAAGTTAGTCAAGTTGCTTAGTGCACAACAGGAAAGTGCAGTGGGATTTTAATGATAGGGCAATAGAAAAAAAAATGAGGAAAAAGAAATGGATTATTTTACAGTCAAAAACAAAGAAACCAGATAGCAACAGCAGAATGCAGGAAACGAGGGCAAACTACAGTGGCAGATTTTAGAAAGACTAAAAAAGGTGATGTTGATAAATCAATTGTTGTAAGACATAGATGCATTAGAGAAGGGAAGACAGTCACTCTCCTGTCACCTACTATGTTGTGAGTCACAGAAAGGAGTGTAGTATATCAGGTCTAAATTCACAGAGGTATTTAAACTTATAACTACTATTTGGCCAGCTTTGATTTTAATGGATTTAGGGCCCTTTGCAGGAGACTGAAAGCTAGTGACTTTTGTGGATGTAGCCAAAGGCCAAGCTATGCAATCCATGTACTATGAGAAAATACAAAAACAACTATGCACTGTATATATGTGTGAAGAAAGAAGAAATGCTTCACATATACAATGTGTGAGCCTGAAACCACACTGAAAACATGTAGTTTTAAGAACTTTCTGGAGAAAATCAGAGATGAAATTCAAGTTCCATTGTCTAAGGTGCAGTTTTCAAAGAGGTCACAGAGGTATCAGTTCACATTTGACAGCTTTGCTTACAAACCTCTCTGGTGTCCATGTTGTTGTACACTATCCCCTTTGCCTGCAGACCAAGACAAAAGATTCAACAAGGGGAGATGGATTTTTTTTGTCAGCATGGACACACAGGTGGTTCTGGTGTGAATAACAACATCTTTTCATTGCATGCAAAGACTCAGGTACAAAAATTCATTAGAAGTGCAAAATGAAAGTGTGCAGTTGAAAGGTTTCTGCTTGAAGTGGCATGGGAAATGAGCTTGGCCCATACAGAGAGATACACCACTTTGGGAAAAGAAGTCAGTAATGGACAGATCCCACTGTGTGTTTCTAGCTGACCTCTGAAGAAACACTTGAGATGGCAATGAAGGACAGAAAGCATGATAAAGATACCAGGATCTGAGAGACATTGTCTGAAAGTGGGCGAAACAGCAGCCACTTTTGGAAAGCGACTCTGTATTAGGCAAGAATGACTGCCTCTGTGACCAAAAGAAAAAAAAAATTCTATCAGGGGACAGCTTGAATCCCACCTTGAAAAGGCTGCTTTTCATCAGCTGCTACTGGTGATGCAAATATCAGACTCACAGGAAGAACAAGACTGGGGAGAGGGCTGCAGCTGACCTTCCTAGGAGTCCTGTCAATACTGAAAGCAAAGAAAGAACAAGCAAGATTTTTTAAAACAAACTTTTGGCTGAAAAAATATTAGATTCATGTGAAGTGAGGCTTCTCTGAAAGAAGAGCTGGTATAGATTGGACAGATTCCAGTTAATCCATAAGGGAAACAACCTTCTGCTAGCAGGATTAGAGGGAAAGGCTTTAAAATGAAGAAAAGTGAGGAAAATGTATCCTAGAAAGACAAAGGGAAAAGGAAGATAAATACCAGAGTTAATGTTACATACAGCACAACAGAAGGAAAGGAAATTGGCTCCTGAAAAAAAAGGGGTTGTTCCAGGTCTTGGCTGTCCTCAGGGACAAGGTGACTCAGAGAATCCAGATAAGCAGGTTACTGGGTAAAGTCAAGCCCTTTAGGTCCAAGCCTGTGGTTCAGACATCTCTTAGGCTGGTATTGACCCAGCTGGGATGGTTTTCCATCATGTCAGCATAGTTTGGAAATGATTCTTATAAATATCTCGTCTATTATGACCGAGGTTAACCGGCTTACTTGCTTGCTGTTCTCAGTAAAGAATTCAGGGACTGGGAGTTACAGATGACTCTTTTATATCTAGGGTAAAAGACACTCCCTGGTCAGAGCTCTGGCATGCTGTTAGGTTCATGTTGAGAGCTCGAACTTCTGCAGCTGCGTCTGTGGACCGAGGACTTCAGTGCTTTATCTTGGAAAATTTTGCTTTCAGCAGAGTTGCTGAAAATCTATGTTTCTCAAATATGGCATTCTGTTGTACAAACATTTTTTTGAGGTGCAGAGGTCTGCCTTACACCAGGGAGACTGTAAAAATACCTCATGGAAGCAGTAAATCATAGAAATTCAGACTAGACCAAAAAAAAAAAAAATCCCAACTAGATCTCCAGCTCCCATTAGTTCCTCAAAGCTGGGCTCCTCCTGCATTATTAGAGCTGTTGCTTGTTGGTGGTCCTCAGAAGACAAGCTCTTGCCCATTCAATGTGGGGCATTTCCTGGCCTGTTTTCTGAGCCTGGAATCAGTCCTGATACTGTTCAACACTGCAATGTGTTTGAGATGTTGATCAAAGCACAAATTGGTCTCATTTACACAGTCAAATGAGGTATATTTAACTAGCATGGGATCTTTCATGGTTAACCATGTTTCATAATGAGAGCGCTGTACTGGAGGCAGGTCCTAGAGCAGGTATACCAAACTTGGTTTGTTCTGGCAATGCTGTCGACATTGGTATGCAGAGGAGGAACCATTAAAAAATCTGGGCAGTGTAAGCATAGTGCTTAGAAGCTGTTTCTGTAGCACTCATGGTACATTTAGCCCAATTTGGGAAGCAGTGCACTAAAGGAATGTGAAACAAAACTCTGTGCGCGGCTAAGTCATGAACAGTTAATACAGATGGACAGAGAATGGTAATTCTGTTTCACAGAGGAGTTTGAAATTTGCTTTTGTTCACATTTGGAATGAACACTGAACATCCTGCAATTCTCCACACACTGTTACAAGGAGATCAGGTTCTGGCTGGGCTGAGTGGCAAGCTGTTTGGGAAAAATAGACCCTGATGATCCTGCTGCCAGGAAACTGCAGGAATTCAGACTGTGAAGACTGTCAACTTTCTTTTTGCCTGGCTGCTTAAACATAAAAGAACCCCACAAAAATGGTCTTTCTAGCCCATATCCTACCTTTTCAGTGATCCATACCAGATGCCTAGGGAAAGGATGAGATGAAGCCAAATGTAGTCACACTTCCTCAGGTACCCTCCCAGCCTCCAGTAATCTAAGAATCAGGAACTTTTGGAGTCAGAAGTGACATTTTTGTTTTGAGTAGTCCTCAGTGTATTTGTCCTGATGGTTTTTGAATCATGTGAATGTTTAGCACCCACTGCATCCTGCGGTAAGGATTTCTGCAGTGGAATTGCAGCTTGCGTGAAGAACCATTTCCCCTCACTTGTTTTGAACCTGATCCTGGCTGCCATATTGGAGCAGCAACTCTGCTGAAGGGAGAGGAGAAAATGTTCTGGTATCTCATATGTGTGCTGAAAGGGACTGTCCTCAGACTCCTGTTTATGTCTCTCTCCTTCTGTTTAGGTAGTTCAGGCAGGGAAAGGGAAGGGAAGGGAAGGCAAGGGAAGGCAAGGGAAGGCAAGGCAAGGCAAGGCAAGGCAAGGCAAGGCAGGGCAAGGCATCTATAAAAATTCTACATTAAAAGTATTCAAACAACTACTTACATAAACATATCATGTTGGCATTATAAATGGTACATTAAAGAGTCAATAAGAATCTTTCCATTGACTTTTCATTATTTTTGATCAGGTCACTAATCAATTTCTTTACCACTGGAATCTACATCAAAGGTTTCTTTACCCTGAATATAAACTTGAGCCCTTTGGTTGATGCACGGATGGAACACCAAAGGCGAAACACTGAGGGAGTCTGGGTCAAATCCTGACTCCACTGGAAGCATGGAGAATAGCTGGAAAAATGGCCGCAACTGGACCTGGTGCAGAGGCGGAAGGCCAAGAGCCCACCTCTTCCCTGTCACTTTTAACAGGAGGTCACTGCTATTGCTTGGAGGCATACCAAAATCACAGGCTGTCCTTCCAAAATAATGGGACTGGCTCACTAAATTTTTAAAAATGATTTTTGGTCTGTTGGGACTTTTTAACAAGTAAGTTATTTGCTTGTTTCACATTGTCAAGCTTTTATCTGCAATTCCAAGGCCTAGAAATCGATGCCCTGTCCAAACAGTGCCTCAGAGTCTCTACTTCACTCTTGGCTCTGGCAAGCTGGACCTTAAGATAAGCAGGGAATATTTTAATGTTTATGATAAAGCTGGATTTTATCTCAGCCATGTTCTATGTGTGCTCCGAAGGAGCAGACTGTGCTTTCCCTCCAGCACGTGGTCCAGGATTGTTGCTGGTTGTCCTCTGAACTCCCTGCAGCCAGGTCTGTGTCATGAAGCAGCTACATTTTGAAATGTCTTGGATCACCAAGGCTTAGAAACCTGCTGGAGTGCACCACAACACCCTTCATTGCTGCCTACTCGGGCTCCCTGCCTGCCACGCGGGGCTGTGCCCGGGGAGCTCCCATGGTACTGGGCTGCCAAGAAGTGACCAGGACACGGCTGAGGCATCAGCTGTGGAGGGGAGGTGCCAGTTGCCCATAGAGGTCAGACATGTGGATGCCTGTTCATGCAACACGCGGAATCTGGCTTTTGGGCAGAGGGTGTGCCTGACTCCAGAACAATGAGACTTAACCAACAGATCTCTAAAAATGATATGTTACAGCTATTTCTAATCCTCATTGTGTTCTTTTGAGAAAAATGATGAAGCAATTGTAACCACATGGACAATGAGCCAGCATCTTGCTGCAAAGTCCCATTACAAATCAGTGATCTGGATCCGAAACAGCAGGTATGTGCCAAAACCTTCACCAAGAGCACAAACAGAATATTAGAACGAATACTCTACCGCATTATCTTACCTCTTCACAACTGTTCCATATTTCTAAAATGGATATTCTAAAATGGCTGGGTATGGAAAATTTAAAAAGTTTGATTGTAGGAACAGCTCTGCTGAATGAAGAGAGAAGTTACCGAACTGCTTGTTAGTTGCTATTTTTTTGGCTGAAGTGGATGTAAAAGTTAATCTGCAGCAAAAGGTCTCACAGCGGGAGTAGGTTTGTGAAAATCACTTGTACCAATTAATTACTGAAATTCTTTTTACAACATATTTTTTCTGCTCTAAGTGAAGGAAGAAAAACATAGTCTCTACATCCATCATGGAATCGTACATCTTTGGGAATGTGCAGTTAGTTGGTTTTTTTTTTAAATAAAATCATAGCTTCAACTCACTGCTGCAAAATAAAACAAATATAATAAAGAAAACAGCAATAAAGGAAAGGGCATGCTAGACAATGAAATGGAGAGTTTGCTAATAACTCTAAGGATCTATTATCAGGAGAACCATGTCAATAAAATAGTTCATTAGTTTACCTCTGAATTGATCAGGAAATCTGGATTAAATAAGAATTTCTTATCTAAGATACAAAATTCATAAATCAACACAATTGACTAAAGTATGCTGTCTTTATTGGCAAAGAGAAAAGGTGTCAGATGTTATCTCTAAATATGTACATTGGACAATGCACATCTCTCTTTTGAGATTAATTATTTTTCTGGGTGATGGCTGCTGTCCTTTTGAAAAGGCCAAACGGTTACACACACTGATTCAGCAGAGTTCATTAATGTACTGCTCTCATCCTTTTCCTTGTCAGCTTCTCCCCCATCATCGTTCTCTTTAAATGGAATGATACTCCAATGAATGTACCCTCTGTGTGTTATAGTATGCATCTGTAATTTGAGTACATAGCCTGAGGGAATATCCTGGTGGGCTGCAAAGCTCTGCCATACTTGCCTTTTGATTAATGTTTCAGTAGTGTTGGCTTAGGATATAAATATGAAAGCATAGCTCATTATTAGTTGTGAAGCAGGAGAGAGAATATTTTCAAGGATGGTTTCAGAAATTTAAAAAGGGGAAGATTTGCTTTGCTTTGTGTTGGTCTTGGACATGGAAACCAAAGAAGCTACTGTTTTTTTGGTGAAATAGAATTTCTAGAAAAGATGGTGTAGTTACAATAACTCTTCCAGGTAGGCTGAAAGGCAGCTGGAAACCCGGGAGGTCCCAATCGGCAGGCATGCAGGCATGTTGCTCATCTGGGAATCTTGGGTTCCTACCACCTTTCCAGCCTGCAAAGCAAGCAGAAGACCATGAAACGAGCAAATAAGCCAGCAGGAATCAGCCCTGCACTTGGCAGCGGCACTCTGAATCCTGCTGGGCGAGACTTGCTCCAGCAGAGTCCTGCTGGATGTCTTTTGGGGCTCAGCCACTTCCCTAAAATCCCATTCTACTGAGGAACCTGCAGATGGAAAACAGGCTTGAGCTCAGGCTTCAGTCACCTTCCTCATATATCTCAGAGCATGTATTCTGCATTTCAGCTTTAACCAATTCCCCTGACTCCCCTCTCCTGCAACGGCACAGCCTGGAACACTGTCTACTACTGTACTCTGCAACATGGGCATTGCAACACAGCTTCCCCTTTTCTCTTTGCCCACCTCCCTTCCTATGAGAGCTGGATTTCTTCCTTGTATACATGCTTTTGGCTGTTAAAGATCCTCATTTACTCCCTGCTCACAGAAAGGAGTCTAGGTTTCTTTCAGCTCAGTGAGATCAGTCCCAAGCTGCTCTTCAGACAGAGCAGGAATAATGCAGCTGAGGAAGCATATATTAGAGACACATTAGTGACATCATATAAAATAAATCAGTTCTGGAAAGGATGGTTTGCTGTATGTATTACAAAAATTATAGGGAGTGTGTCTGAGATTTCAAGAAAAAGTAATCTGAAAAGAAATCATCAATACATGATTTAATAGTGACTTCTCACCTAAAACCCTATAAATAGAAATATCAAAAGGGGAATGGCAACAGGAGGTGGTGGAGCTAGTGAAGTAATTTATAGAAGCTCAAGGATCAGCAGTGCTGTGCAAAGGTGAAGACTGTTCAGCAAAGCCCTTAAGTAATACTTGTTGGCACTACTGAAGACTATGGGATCAGAAAATGTCAGTGAGATTATAAAAGAAATGCTTAACCATTTTCCTAAAGAGAAGAGAATGCTCAAGGTTAAACATATGCCTACAAGGTTTTGCTCAGCTGAGACTGTAAAATTCTCTCCCAAATGGTTCCCTCTCCAAGGCCCATAAAGACTACAGATTGAGTGAGTATTCAGCAGTTCCTTTTTATGGCTTAATTCAGGCTAAACTTCAAAGGCTGATCCTTTATGATGACACATGGACCTCTAGAGAGCCTTGCTTGTTTACATCAGATGAAACAGCAGTGACTACACCTTTGTACTTTTTTTTGTCACCCCTTTTAACTTATTAAAACAAATCCCCATCTCTTCCCTACCAGGAAGATCCTTAAACCCATGGCCTATTAAAAAAGGGGCAGTTAATTATTGGTGACCTTTCAATGTCTTGCTGAGTTCTTAGCTTGGCCGTTGTCTCTGAGTATTGTCTATACAGTGCCAAACAGAATCTCAGTATTTTAACGAAATAATAAAAAGAGATTGTCAAGAATACCAGCAACAGCAAACCATGACAGTGAAATCGTCATGAGTACTGACAGTTTTCCTTATAGTCTCAGAGCAGAGATACTTCAGCTAGAGAATGATCCTGCTTCCATGGAAATTAGTGACAAACCCACAGGCAGTTGCTAGTGTGGTTTATGGAAACAAGATCCTACTTCTTTGAGTGAGTGAAGAGCACTGTCGTCAAGGGTACCTTTGAGAGCAGAAAAGGATGATTCACAGCGCATATCTGCTGGCAAATCTCTACCAAGAAAGGAGGTAAATTCCATTTTTAGTGATTTTTTGATGTCTGTTGCCAGAAGTAGTGAGTGGGGAAATATTTGTCTGACCTCCTTTTGTTAAACATTCTCAACGGTGTTACTCCTTAGTTGCTATGTGGACAAAATCAGTATGTGGTGTGTCACTCATCCATTGAGGTGAGGCTGTGGAAACTTCCTGTTTTAGATAGGAGAGGCTGTCCAAAACGGAAACCAGACTGAAAGATTCATATATGGTGGAGCACTGCAAATCCACCTTTGTTAGGAAATCTTTGTTAATTAACACTCCCTTCCTACTCTTTTGTTGTGTGTGTGTGTGAGTGTGATTGAGTGTGATGCTTCTCTTGAAAGTCCTTTCAAGGGACAGCAGCAGAGTGACCAGGATTAACTGATATGTATGATAATTTATGGAAGGTGATTCTCAAAGGAGAGAAGAATAAGATCACACAATGTCTTGCTCCAAAACCTGTACTCTGTGTAGAGGTTTGGTTCTGAAATGTATTTTTCTTATGCCTAATTGAAAGAAACATTCTATTAATTTCTGTTAGTAGATGAAGATGCTTGAATAATGTCAAGAATTACCAGGGGAAAAGATAGCTACAATAGCTCAGTAAGGCTCGTATTCATCAGAAATGTGGATTACAAAAATATTTAATCTTTTGGCTCTCTTACGTTAAGATTTGTTTTACATTCTTTGCCAGTCCATATATTTTTTTAGTTCGGAAAATATGTCTTTGCGGGAGAATATCTCTACATTTTTAGGAGATGTACCTTCTGTTGCTGAGGAAAAAAAGCAGCAATTTTCTTCACTTTCCTAATAATTTTGAGAACAGAAACATCACTGAAAGCAGCACATTGTGTCGACTTATAAATTTACTCAAAGGTTTATTTTTGTTTAAAAAGCAAATAAGTTGTTCAAGTAACTTTAACAGAGATTCTTTTTCCAAAAATCTTATTTTTCCAGAAAAGCTGATCAATGCCATCATATCTATAAACAAAATGAGGCCTCTCAAAAGCCTTTTTAGGCTTTTGAGATTCATTAGACACAATTACCTAACAGCAGTACTGAAATGCTGTGAGTTAATGCTAAAGCAGATAACCTGAAAGGCATAAAAGGAGAAAAATAAAAGCAAAGGTAAAATACATTAGAAATTAAAAAGCACAGCTCTAGGGAGGGGATTGCAGATTTGCACTGACTTGAGCTCCAGGATACACCCCTTACAGGCTTCCCCCTCTGACAGGATTACAGGCCACAGGAAAGGGGAAAAGTGATAGATCTTGTAACTTGACTCCGGTAGGGCTTTTGGTAATCGCTGGACTTTCTCACATGCAGTGTAGAGCCTGCAGGCCAGATCATTTATCCTGGCCTGTAGTCTGCGGCTGCAGATATAAGTTGTAGGATTGCTGTGGCAGCGGGCTCCTGATGTCCACCTTCACCAGAGCCCTTGGAGAGGAGAATGGTCATAGATGGAGGGCATGGGCACATGCACTGAGAGTCACCTGACGGATTTAAGTCCAGTGACGTGATGGCAAGGGGACAGTAGTTTATGTTTTCTGAAGGTAAAAATCACACTCAGGTGATCTAAACCCAGGCAAATTCCTTCCATTAGCCTATAATCAAAAGAAAGAAGCCTCTATTGTTAATTAACAAGCTTCCATAATCAAAAGAAAGAAAGACATCTGTGGAAGGATTCACTGGTCATAAGGTGCTGTATACAGTAGGTTAGATGAATAATTCTCTGAAAATGCCTACATTTCAGAGGGAGTCTTGATGTGACTATCTAAGATTTGAATCTTTAACTTTTAGACATGAAAGGTAGATTAGATGAATCTTACCCTGTAGATCTCCATGGGAAGCCTTGTAGTCTGCCATTGCTATTAAGTGAAAGGAAAATATGGTCTAGATGAGCTACCATACACTGAGTGCAAAACAGGCCTGAAAACTGAAGTCAGAGAGTAGTGAGCAGTGACTCACTGTCAGAGGGGAAGCACGTGTCCCCAGTGTCCTGGATGGGGTCTGCCCTGGAACTGATTCTAAGTAATATTTCCCATAAGTTTTAAAAGATGTGAGATAAAGAAAGTATGCCTATCAAACTGACAGACAGCATCACACCAGAGGATTGCAGGGGGTAGGGAAGAGGGAAGAGGAAATTTGAATTATAATTCAAAGTGTTCTCGACAAACTGAACAATTGAACAAATTGGTCTGAAATAAATGGGATGCTAGTCAGTACAGAAAGGTGAAAAGTTCTGCACTTGAAAAGGAATAATCAACTGACTGCCAAAATAGAAGACAAAGTACAGCTGGTTACAGAAAAGGAAATGAGATTTCAGTGAAATGCTACCTGAACGTGATTCTTACTGATATTACACTGTTGTAGAAAATGCAAACATTCTTCTGGGTATATAAATAGGCATGTTAGATGTAAAACAAGCAAGGTAATTTTTCCTTTATTCCAATCAGAAGAATTGTCTCAGAAAGCAGAATGTATCCAGTTTTTGTATGCCTTTTCAAGAAAAGTAGATAAAAATTAAGAAGGACTCGGAGGAAGACAAGCATGATCAGGTCAAACAACTGATAAATGTGACCTGTGAAGAAAGGTTGATGGAACCTGAATGTTTTTCAGTCTAGCAAAGACTGAATGGAGATATCAAAACAGCCTCCAACCATGTGAATGTAGCTGCAAAAAAGGAAGGAAATAACTGTGGACCAGACAAAAAAACCAATAGGATTAATCACCAGGAAGGGAGATGGATTTTAGAAAAAAATCTAAGTATTCTAATAGCTAAGCCAAAAAGTAGTTTTTTTAGGGAGGTATGGAATTTTAAAACATAAGTTAGATAAAAATCTGTCAAGAATGGTATGAGATCTCAGCATAAAATTATGACAGAGTTAGTATTAAAGTTAAGTTGATGAGTGAGAGAATGAAAAAGCCCAGAGCAGAAGCTAGTGTGTGCTGCAAAGAGGTTGCCAAAGGAAAGTGAGGCTGCAAAGAGAAGTGGGCTTTCAGACATATTTTCCTGGGTCAGTGGCTGGGAGTCTTTGTCAAAGGTTCACCCTAAAATTACAGTAAGGGTTACAGTTGAGGGAAAGAGAAGTCTTGGAGTTGTGTTTTTGGGGAGACTGGAAAGAATGAATGAAATGGTCAAATGAAAGAGTAAGCAGGAATGAGAACCAGGCCATCAGACATTTTTATTCTGGGTGATGGCTGCTGGGTCTTATCAAAGGTTAGGCTGAAAGTTATATTTCAGGGTTAAGTTTTGGTTAGGGTTGAGGGAAAGAGAAAGCATGGAGCTGCAGTATGAGTGGGCCGGTAAGGGGCTGCTAAAGGAGAGTGGGGGCTCTAAACAGAATGGGGCTGTGGGATATTTTTCCTCTGGGCAGTGGATGAGAGAGGCTTTTCCATGTTTAAGTCTAAAATAATATTTAGGGTTAGGCTTAGGGTTAGGGCTGATAGAAAGAGAAAGCTGCAGTAGGCATGTATCTGCAAAGGGGCTGCCAAAGGCAAGTGGGAGCTGCAAACAGACCTGGGCAATGGCTGGGGGGGCTGTGCAGAGTTTAAGCCCAAAATTGCAGTAAGGGTTAGGTTTAGGGTTGAGAGAAAGAGAAAGCCTGGAGCCAGAGTCAGAGTGGGGCTGGAAAGGGCCTGCCAAGGAAAACTGGGTGCTTCAGAGAAAATTGGGCTGAGGGACATTTTTCCTCTGGGCAATGTCTGGGCCACTTCTTCAAGCTTAAGCCTAAAATTACATTCAGGGTTAGGGTTTGAGGGAAAGAGAAAGCCATGAGATGCAGTTGGAGAGGGACTAGAAAGAGGCTGCCAAAGGAAGGTGGGAGCTGCAAGCAGAAGTAGGTAATGGGATAATTTTTGTCTAGACAATGTGTGGGATGGGAGTGCAAATTATAAGCCTGAAATTACAGTTAGAATTAGGGTTGGAGATGGGGCAAAGAGAAAGCCTAGAGTTGCAGCTGAAATGGGGCTGGAAAGGGGCAAAGGAAAGTTGGGGCTTTCTCTTCCTTTCAACCCTAACCTATTCCTTACTCTACCGATAACCCCACGTGCAGTTTTAGGCAGGACCTTTGACAATGTCCCCCAGCAATTGTCTAAATGTGAAATGTCTCAGAGCCCATTTGTCTTTGCAGCCCCTACTTTCCTTCAGCAGCCCCTTTCCATCCCCACACCAGCTACAGTTACAGGCTTTCTCTTTCTTGCTGCCCTAACCCTAACCCTAGCCATAACTAAAGTTTTTGGCTCAGTCATTGAGAAAGACCCATTAGACACTGACCAGACAAGAAACGTCTCACAGTCCAGTGCCCTGTGCAGCCCTTGCTTGCCTTTGGCAGTCCCTATACAGTCCCATGCCAAGTGCAGCTCCAAGGTGTTTCTTTCCCTCAACCCTAACCATAGTCTTACTTCAGGCTTCACCTAGTACACCCCAGCCATTGTCCATATGAAAAATTTCTCACATCCAACTTTTCTTTGTAGCCTGCTCTTTTTTTTGGCTCTCTTTCTTTTGGCTGACCCTTTCCAGCCCCACTACCTCTGCAGCTCTGGTTTTCTTTTTCAACCCTAACAGCAACCCCAACAGTAATTTATGGCTTTTCTTTCAACAAGAATCTTCCTTGCCATTGCCCAAAAGAATATTTCTCACAGCCCAGTTTTCTTTCTAACTCCCACTTTCCTTTGGCAGGCCCCTATACAGCCCCACTTCAGCAGCAGCTCCAGGCTTTCTTTTTCTCTCAACCCTAATCCTAACACTAACTAATTTTTTTAGCTATGCCTTTGACAAGGCCCTCAGCCACTGCCCAGATGAAAAATTTCTCACAGTCCAGGTCTCTTGGCACCCTGCAGTTAGCTTTTTCAGACTCTTTCCAGCCCGAGTCCAAGTGCACCTTTATGCTTTTTCTCGGCCACCCTCTCTCAAACCTTATCTCTAAATAATTTCAAGATTAGAAAGGTTCAGTTTGACATTATGATTAGGCTTATGGTTAGCACTAGTGTTAAGAAACAGAGAACACTCAAAGCTGCAGCTGGAGTGGGGCTGCAAGTGGACCTCTAAAATACAGTATTGACTGCAATGAGAACTGGGCGGAGACATTTTTCGTCTGGGTAAAGTCTGAAATTAGCATTCAGGGATAAGTTTAGGGTTGAGAGCTACAGAACTAGATGACTTTTCCTGGCCCTTCCCAACAATGACTTTATGTTCCTTTACATTCAAGGAACTCAAGTTAAAATTAGCCAGTCATTTTTTAATGTTGCTTAAAAAGTGCAATGGGAGATTTTCATCTCTAGGTCCAAGGCTCTGTCTAAATTTGTGGGGTTTACCAGTATTCAGGACATTGAAATACTCCCAGTGTAGACATAACTGTACTGACAAATGTGTGCTTTGTACCAGCGACACTTCTCCCCAAGTAAAATGATTAGAACCAGCAAAAGTGTAGTTTTGGCATGCTGGGGTGAAGTCATGTGCCTGACTTCAAACACCCAATGTGGGATTCATCTCTTCTAACTCCAGATGTCTGCTGTCTTGAGGTCCATATCTGATCTTGTTCCCAAGCTCTTTCTATAGTCTCTGGAGAGAAATAAGCTTTCTCAGGATGAGAGTTACCTGGCTTTCTTAGATATCTATGTTAGTTAATGGAGTGTAAAAGGAATCTAGAAACCTAACATGTGTCTAGATGCCCACATTGCATTATTCAGTTCAATCTCATCACTAATGTCAGCACCTGGGTCAGCTGTCTCATCTTTCATGACTTTTTATATGGTTCATGGAAAAAGATAAGTTGTTCCAATGGTGCAACTTATTTGTTCTGCAAGTTAGAACACTTAATTTGGGTCTAAAGCCTGCCGAGGTCCATCTGAATGGTGGTACAGCCCTCTGGTCTGTATCACTCCTCTCAGTTTTGTATCAACTGCAAAATTCCTGAAGGTGCACTCTGTCCCATAGTCAAGATCATTAATGAAGATACTACACAGTATTGGCCCCAGTATTGACCGTTAGGGGACACCATTGTTGACTGGCCTCCAGCTGGACTGATCACAACCCTTTGAACCCAGTAGTTCATCCAGTTTTTAATCAACCTCACTGTCCACTTGACTAGTCTGTACTTCATCAGTTTATCTACAAGTATGTTATGGTAGACAGTATTAAAAGCCCTACTAAAGTCAAGATAAACAACATCTACTGTTCTCCCCTTGTCCACCGAGCCAGTCTTCTCATTGTAGAAGACTATTAAGTTGGGAAAACATGATTTCCCTTTCATAAATCCATGCTGACTACTCCCAGTCATCCTCTTGTCCTTCATATATTTAAAAATGGTTTCCAGGAGAATTTGCTCCATCACCTTCCCAGGGATTGAGGTGAGGCTGACTGACCTGTAGTTCCCTCGATCCTCTTTGCCCTTCTGGAAGATATGAGTGACATTTGCTCTCTTCCAGTCCTCAGGAACCTCCCCTGATTGCTGTGACCTTTAAAAGATGATTGACAGTGGCCTCGCAAAGACATCGGCCAGCTCCCTCAGCACTTGTAGATGCATCTCATCAGGGCCCGTGAACTTGTGTGTGTCCAGATTGTTTAAATGTTCCTTAACCTGATTGTCCTCCACTGAGGGTAAGTCTTCCTTGCTCCAGACTTTCCCACTGGTCTCAGGTATATGGGATTTCTGAATCTGGTCTTACCAGTAAACACTGAGGCAAAGAAGGCACCAAACACCTTGGCCTTCTCCATGTCCTTTTTGACCAGGTCCCCAACGCCATTCAGCAGAGGGCCCACATTTTCCCTGGTCTTCCTTTTGCTGCTGATATACCCGTAGAAGCCTTTTTTGTTGCCCTTCACATCCCTCATCAGATTCAATTCCAGGTGGGCATTGGCTTTCTGAACCCCATCCCTGCACGCTCAGACACTGCGTATTCCTCCTGGATCCTCTGATCCTGCTTCCGCCTCCTGTACACTTCCTTTTTATGTCTGAGTTTGTCAGAAGCTCCTTGTTCATATACGCAGGCCTCCTGCAAACTTTGCTTGTTTTTCTGCTCGCTGGGATGGAGGAGGTGATCCTTGAAAATCAGTCAAGACTATCCGAGGGAATCTGATACAAGAATCAGATTAAATTTAACTGAAACCCTCAAGGAGTATTCCCAGTGCAACATGTTTGCAGCCTCAGAGGACCTTGTCTCCTGTAAACCTTGATGCTTAAATCCTTTGTCAGACATGAAATTAAGCTCATTTTACCTTTATTTATTTTGTGCAGAAAGAGGAAACAATGATTTGCTTTTGGACAAGGCATTTACTGTGTTTAGTTATTAATGCCTTTTCTACCAAGATGGTCCTCCTCAATTCTAGTAACTTTGGGCCACCAGTGGAGCTACATCAATATGAACCTGGCGGTAGCTGAGTAAAACAACAGTGTGCATTGATGGGGTCATCCTTGCTTGGAACCGAGACACTGCAGCAGTGGAAATCAGGGTTTCCCACTGATAAAATCCTCAGGAGGACAAAGTGTGATTCCCTTGTTCAAAGAATATATTTGTTTTTCTAGATCTGTCATGACCAAATAGCAATCCAAGGCAAGAAACATCGGGAATGAGAGTTAAATATGATTAGGAATGGACTGAGGACTAAGCTTTAGGTGTGTTGAGCTCAACTTGTCACTGTGCATGTCTGTCTCTGTTATCTACCTTGGCAGTTTCTCTCCACTGACTATGTACAATGTGGCTGTTAACTTTACCCAAATGATTCCCACCTTAGCCCTATTAGACCTAATCATAAGAACCAGTATCTTATTAAAAATTTCCGTCCTGGATAGACTTTCTTCCGGTGCCTTCGCTATCCAGTCAAACAGAGAGGAGATCAAGAAAAAACTAAAGGACTAATATTTCTTTTTTTAAGACATTTTAAAACAAGCCTATTTTTGGCAGTTTTAAAATGAATTATATGAATCATCTACTGAGTTTGTTGTGAAAGCATGTTCTCCTTTCTTTGACCTACGCTTGCCTGAAAACTCAGGATACAATGAGAAAGCATGGAAAAATGTAATTTTTCTTTGGGTGTTTTATAAAGTCCTTTAAAAAGAATGCTTGTTGCAGGGAACAAACCTTGGTGCCAGCGCAAAGTATGAGCAGCTAGTGCAATTTAAATTAGCATTGCAATTGCTTATGGCTACTGGAATGTTTGAGGATCGCTGTTTGGTTCACCTGTCCTGACATCACACCTGACCTGCCCAAGCCAGCACACTGGGATTATAAGGTTTCATGGGAACTGGGCACTGTGGTAAGCAACAATTTGCTGCACACAGCATTGCAGCTGTCTGCCTTCCTCATCTTTGCTTTAACGTAGCAAAGTTGCATATCTTCCAGTTTGGCCAAGGAGGCTTGGAGGTTACCTCACACACCCCAGAGTTGTTCCTCCTGATGTGACATTATTACTTTTACAAAATGCTACCTGACTTTTTACAGCCTTGATGATGTATGACTGAGAACCATTAGCTTCCAACAAGGCCTTGGAGATAGGCAGGATCCTTGAGGTGCTTTCTAACCAAAGAAGTGCTACAGAATATGACAGGACTGAAATTCTCCACAGCACATTTTAGTCCCTGCTTTTTTGAAGGAGGAGACAAGGGTGGGTTACAAATATGAAAATGTAAGAATATGTTGGGGCAGATTTCCAGTCCTGCCTGGTCCATGTATTCATCTTTTCCAAACGAATGTGAATGTGACCCTGTGAATATTGAGGACAGAGCTCATGAAGAGTGATAAGAGATGGCACTTGACAGTAACAGATGGACTGAAGAAAGGTTGGAGGCATTGCTCTGGGAGGGAGCAACTGGCCATGAACTGCACTGTGGCTTACAAGTCCTGTTTTTCTTTGAGGTTGTTGATCTCTGGCTCTCCATTGCTGGGTGCAGCTGCACAGCAGGTTGGAGGGCTGACGAGTGAAGTGCCACCCTCCCGCCTCTCGGATGGGGATGCACGCTGCGCTGGGCAGCACTACTGGGGACCCACAACCCCCTCTTTGCCATCCCATCCCGCAGTAAGTCCAGCTGCACGTTGTTTTGGATTTGCATTTTTCAGTTGCATGCACTTTGAACAGGGACTGTTTTCTATTCTCAGTAGACTGCCAGACTCAGTGGAGCCTCAGGCCTGGTCTGGATACTACCTAGGTAGAAATATTTATGACTGTTACCCCAGAATACGAAGCTTTGTTGGTGATAGTCTATCACACCAGAATGAAAATTTTCTTTATCTACAGATAATATTTTACAGAGTTATTGTACACAAAAGGTTGCTAATTTGTTTATAAATGCACACTCCTTTTAATGTATTTATAAATAGGCATCAATTCTTTCAGCAGAGGTCTGAAAGTGCAGGCTGTTCCTGCCATTTGTTAATTTTGAATGATGAGAACATGTGCAGTAATGTCATGCTTACTTTAAGAACTTCCATCTCTTTTTCCATTTTAATTTTCTACTATTTTCTGCTATTTAATTCTGCTTCTGCTAGTGAGATTGGTCTAACAATGTGTAATGCAACAGTAGCTCACTAATTTACAGTAATTAGAAACTCCTGAAAATAATTAAATTTGCAAATTAACAAGTGAATAAACAAAAGGAAATGCGTAATCAGTCAAAAGGTGTGATCAGTTCATTTACATCGTCATTTGTGATTTGTTATTTATGACAGTGCTATGTATTCTAGCTGATGTACTAAGGCAGTTCTTCATGGCATACCAGCCCATGCACTGTAGCTAGAAAAAATGATGCTATTAATAGAAGACTGCAGTACCTTCCATTAAATCTTAGCTGAGAGGTGGGGAGAGGCTGCCAACTTTTGTTGCAGATTATAAAGTGTGCAGTCTAGCAAATGCATATTAGCTAGATGCAAGTGCAAATATATTGCTATCTACACGAAGCCCATTAAAATGTACAGACATTTACTTTTTTGCCATTGCTGCTGCTGTAAAGGAGAAATAAACGTGAGTCATTTGGTGAAGCCACAGCAATGGTAAAGACTTCTGTCTACACTGTCACTGTGATCTGTGGTAATAATTTTCATTAAGCAAACCTAATTGCAGATTTCTGTCTTTGAGCAATGGCAGCATTTTAAATATATTTGAGCTAACATTGTAAATGAAGGCAGAACGTGACCAAAATGAATTGTTTTACAGAGCTCCCTATCCTTTTACTCAAATGGGCGCATTGCCAAGACCCTGCGCAGCAGGCAAGGCCTTCCCGGGGCCGCTGTGTGGAGGACGCTGTGGCCGCGTGTTGGTGCAGAGCCACCACCGCAGCACCCACCGCCTTTCCAACACCTGCCAGAAGGGCAACCGCGACAGGTGCCCTCCAGCCAGGTGGATGCTCTGCTTGTGGATGTGCCTGTTTCTGCTGCAAAGCTTCCTCCTTCAAAGGCAGTTAAAAGATGTCAAATGAAGCACAAAGGATAGAGAATTCTTAGGACAACTGATCTGTGAAAGCTCCAGAGGTTATTTATTTCTGGCTTTTGTTTTGGGAAGCAGCTCTGTTGTGCTAGGTGCTGCACAAACACACAGAAGACATATAGCCTCTGTGGCAAAGGGTTTCTATTTTTTATAGCAGAATAATATAAATAATTTCAAGGTTGGTTAAGGTGATCCATAACATACAGGTACATATTATGTAACGATTTTTCTCCCGATTAAAATATCAGATTTATTATTCAGAAAACATCCAGAGTATTGGACTATAGGTTCATCCATTACCAGCGTTGAAATGAATTGTTTTAAATTTCATTTTTTTAACAGCTGTTGCCACTTTGGTTTTACCTAGGATATCATACTTCTGAAATAATGAAGCTGACCTCTTAGAGCAACATGCCCCAAAAGTTTGTGTTTAAAGAAAATGCCAATAAACTAGTGCTACCTTCCTTCCAGGGTTTGAAGATGGAGACAGGTTACCAAAGAACATATGGTGTAGAAATGTAGGATCATCCTCCACAGCCATCATCATCTACTATCATTTGCAGCATCCAAGTCACTACGCTACCTTCATACTCTAATCATCCCCCTTATATCACCCCCTGTCATGTAAAAATATCACAGAAGCCACAGGTACTGGACAACCTGCTCTGACTTTGAAGTTGGCCCTTCTTTAAGCAGAGGGTTGAATCAGATGACCTCCTGAGGTCACTTCTAACCTACATTATTCTGTGATCCTATGATCAACAGACTCCCCTCTCCTTGGAAGTAATGTCTGTAATCATGTGCACAGATCTCTAAGCTATTGCCTTCAGCCCTGGAATTTTCTTCTGCAGCTGTACCTGTGGACTTCAACTTATTTTTCATGGAGATCTCGCAGAGTTAGAAAGTTAGAAATAATGCTGCTATCCAACAGAGTCCATCCATCTGACAACACAACAAGGGAGTCTCATTAATGAGGAGACAGGAGTCTTGGAAACTTCTGCTGGTAACATAATAAAACCTTGCATGTGAGCTCCCTGCTTGCAGCTGCCAAAGGGAGGATCTCTCTCCTATCCACACTGCTGAGAGGTTTAGTTAAGGACTGTACCATGAATCCCACTGAATTTCTTGGTGAAAGGGTGTGCTGGAGAGGCCACTGAGATGAATCTCTTCTCTTTTTTTAGTCAGGGTGTGGTTTCTAAGTCAACAGAGATGAAAATTTTCCTCTATTTATCTGACTTTGTTTCACAGAACTGCTGATTGTAAAGTTGTTTTAATACATTAATAAAACCTGCGAGACTTTGCACTTGATCACTTTGTGAAGGAAGAACAGCCTTTAAACCTCTGACCCTATGTGAAAGAATACAAAATTGTTGGATACTCCCAGCTCTGCAATTTTAAAAAGGGTTAGTATTCTTCTGGCTGCTTTTTCCTAATCTTTGCATTCCAAAGAGGTTAATGGGATCATTGCAAGATCAAATGTTTATATGACAGTAGATTAACCTTTACTACTAACTCAGTTTCTTGTAAATGTAAACTGTTTTCAATATGGGTACCTGCTAACAGCACCATGGCAATATGGACAACAGTTCAAGCCTTCATTAACTGTATGCTAAATTACAGTGATAATGTAATTTTCAATCATTTCAATTGCTCTATATTGCTCATTATAATACAAGCATAAATGACACATTCAACCTTCAAAAAACTCAAGTGAGAAATAAGAAATATCATTTAAACCCACTCGGTGAAGTTGACCTTGATATAATTTTATTCTGCTTTGTGGTAAGAGTATTATAACTATCTAGAGACACAGAGATTTTCAGCTTAAAAGTATTTCTTATCTAGTCTCCAAAACATATGCTACAAGGACAATGGCTGTAAAAAACTTTTCTACCTTTCTCCTGGTTCTTTCCGATTCCTGAGTATACTGTGGCTGCTTTGTGGTTTTTTGCTGCTAAAATATAGCTCTAAAATGGGACCAGACACCAAGAGGAGTATGAGCTGAAGAGTATTTAGTGCCAAAGGGAAGTCTTCTGTGCTGCTCTGCTTTGGCAGGAAACAGATGATCAGAGAGCTGGAATGCAGTCAGTCCTCTTCCAGGTTTCATTAAACTTCACTTGCTGTGTTTGTTTCTTGGAGTCCCTGGTAACCTAAGAGTCTGTAAGTGATGATCAAGGCTGCTCTAATCTATGTCAGGTCTATGGGATTACAATCCTTTGACTCTTTGTGTACGTGCTGCGGGGTTATGGATTGCCCTCTTTTGAACAAGAGTCCCAGAGGCATTGGTTTTCCCTAGGTTTATGTTCTCTTGGAACTTCAGCCCACTATTTGTCTACATTTTCATTAAAACTGATACTCCTTGTAACGTTGGGAAGGAGAAGAAGAAGAGAGCAGTTTTACATGACAGTAATTTACAAAATGGTCTGTCCAAGGCTGTATTCAAAGGGGCATCCATTCAGCCTTCATTTTGGACAGCCATGTTCAAAGTATAACCCTCACAGACAGTCCTGGAGACCAGATGTTCCTGAAGATGTGGTGGAACTAGGAAGGTCTTTTTCCTTGGATAGCTGAAAGGAATTTCTGATGAGACTAAAATGAAACATACAAATCAAAAAATGGCTTACATAAAACTTTGCAGTTAATTGCCAAGTAGCATCATCCTGGGTAGAAGAAAGACATACTCCCTAGTGTCTGTTTACAGACTCCGAATTATTAGAGTTATATTTTAAACTATCAGATATTCCAGGAAAAAAAAAAAATTCATTCCCTTACATATGTAACATGAAGAAAAAAAAACACAATTAAACAAACAACAGAGTAGGGATTTAATTACTTCTGAAAAACTGGAATGAGAAAGAAGCCAACAGGGTAACAATACTTGAAAAATGATGTTCAACAACATCAGAAATGCCATGTGGATTACCTCTGTTCTTTAGCTAAAGCTTAAACACAGAGAAATATGTACAACATAGAGCACATGGAATTTTTGAGAAGTCATGCAACTTCAGTCAGGTACTATTTTCTACCACTTTCAACATTATTCAGGATGTCTCACTTCAGCTACTTTTGTTCATTGCCAAATGTTAGGACGTATCTTCAGCAGATGAAAACTGCCACAGCATGAAACACCCAAGGAGTATAAAACAGAACAGGAGAGTAATGGGAAGAACCAGAATATGTATTTACACTAGTAAATCATTCTCAGCTCTGCATCTGATGTCAGGGCAAATATTTAGCTTTGCTTCATACTAACTGACAATGCTGGGATTTCTCCAGAGAAAAGGTATTTCTTAGTGAAGATGCCAAAACCTTTTCCTGAGTGAGCTTAAAATAAACCTTGCTTTTGTGTATCCTTAATGGCCTCAGAAGGTTCTCCATTCACAAGAAACTTATAACAGATTACTCTTTGCTGCAGACAAGCAGCAACTTTACCCCACCCTTCAACAAGTTGAGTTTTCACAGCAGAAGACCCACGGAGGATTTTTCATACTGTTGACAGGAGACATGGGGCCTCATCACCTATGATAACCCAAAAAAGGTTACAAACACTTCAGAGATCCCATATTCAAATAAATCTTTCAAGCAGAAGCTGGTAAGAATGGTTATTGTCTTTAGTTCCCAAAACAGTTTGTTTCCACTGTTTTGACCAGTCCAAAAGTATTGTCTTCTATATGGCCTTAATCATTATTGTAGAGAGTCCCATCACACCAGATAAATAGTTAGGCTGTAGACTTCATTTTGAGGCTTTAACTGGCCTTTCAGATACCTTGGACCTAGGTTAAGGATCACATCAAAGATGCTGCTAGGGATTTTGAACATGACTCCGTGTTCTTTGAGAAGCTCTGAGGTACTTACGGTGCCTGAGGGGATATGTTGATTGTATGTCAAACTTCCTAAAGAATAAAGTTGGAGTTCTGAGCATGTTGCATTGCTAGCAGGGAGGCAGGTCACCACCTGACATGTATCAGCCATCAAATGATCAGATGATGTGTAAGGTTGCATCATTTTTGGGGTGCAAATAACTGAGTGCCATTAGGCAGAGAAGATGACTGAATGGGCACAGCTGTGTGAGCTAGGAATCACCCAGGGACACTCCTGAAGTACCACTTGATTTGACTAAGTGTGGTGTGTGCTTAATAAGAGGAGAGTACACTGTGCTTAGGAACTCTTCAAAAATTTTCCTCCACTCACCTGACAAATTCATGTTTGGCTCAGCCAGCTACTCTTTATCCATCCTTCATCTTGTCTAGCTACACAATCATCTTTATGACAGTTGTATTTGTATCATTTGGTAAAGGTAATAAAGACTGAGTCACCCTCATATTGCAGGGAGTCAAGTTCATTTTATTATTTGTTTATATTGTTATTATGGTTGCTTTTAAGAGCTTGAAAAACAACCATAGGCCATAACTGGTCAGCCTACAAGTCTGGCTATTCCCTATCATCTATTGAGACAGGTTTATAAACCTCCATTTAACATAGATTTGTACTGGGAATACAGGCCACATAGAAAATTTTCTTGAATGCTCTCCAAAGGACAGTTATGGGCATTTAACTATAGAACAAAGTGTTGGTCAGTAGATATTCCCTCACCTTGATTTTAAAAACATGTCAATTATCACTTGAGATTTATTTAACTTTTGTTGGTATTAAATTACACTCTATATAGGGAGATTTGCAATGGGAAAGCAATTTGTTTTAAATGACTTTCTGCTATTGTAATTTCTGATTCTACTAGGGCTCCTTCTTCGCTAACATAATCACAGAAGAAAGCTGGAAAGTACAGAAGATACCAATCCAGTAAGAAGAAATAGCCCTAGCACATGCCACTTCTCAACTCTCCCTCACTTACCAATCCCTCTCACTACTCTGATGGTATCCAGAGCAGACATATAGACATCACTACACTGGATCTTCCCCTCTGTCCAGTAGGGGTGAGATCTGATTAAATCTGTCCTTTCTTGTAATTCTTCTAGCTCTTCTGCTTTGAATAAGCATATTGTTGGACAGTTGCTAACATCTTGCAGGAGAAATAAGAGGATTTATAACCACTGAGATACCAGCTGAGAATTCCTTCAGGTAGTTTCTTGCTCTTTTTATTATTCAGATCCTGAACTTGATCTTTTTTTTTCAGGAAAATAGCTGAACAAGATCTTTCTCTAGCATTTCTTCTGAACAGTTCCCCTTTTAATTTTTTTTTTTTTACATTTTTCACTTTTGCAAAAATAAATATGTCCTAAATTCTATTTCCTCTCTACAAGACTTACTGCAGAAATAATCCTTCTAATAACTATTTCCTCTATATTTTTTCCAAATTGCAGTATAATTTCAAAAATTCCTGTAGAATTAATTTCTTAATGGACTTAGGGCCAGATCTAAAATGAATAAGTATGTAGAAGGGGATATAAACACCCAGAGTCTTCCTAAGTAAAAATGGCTTGATCCGCAACCACGTAAGAGCTGCTGAAACTCATTGGACATCTCCTGCTTTGACTTAAAAACCGCAGTCCCTCAGCTCTGAGCATTTCAGCTTTGATTACGCTCTCCTCGTCAGAGTGCGTAGGTACATCTCTACTGCTTAACTGGGAGTCGGAAATTTGGCAGTGTGCCTAAGTCCCCTGCTCACTGCTGCACATGTGCACAGGCAGAATCTGACCCTTCACAGAAAACATCACTGGCTACTTTGCTTTTGAAATGTGGGCAGAGGAAGAGTTATTGCCCACATTTCGTATAAGATATAAATCATGTCCCGTTACAACCTTTCCCCAGGAAGTAGAAAAGCCATGCTGAATGAGCTACTTGGCCTACAGAATACAAATTCCTGAGATGATGCTCCAGCCAGGCTGGCTGTAAGGTTTCCTAACCACTGTAATTCCTTATTTCTAGTGAGACCCTTATAGAGACACATCTGCAGACACTACTGATACCTGAGAGAGTGTAAAGGTGGGATTGTCTCAGAAGTATGATGGAGCTCAGTGTTTAGCCCTCAGGAATTAGACTTGGGCACATAAATTCCTTAGGTAACTGAAAATAGCCTATGTTTGAGTATCTTATATAAGGGGGACCCACACAAAATGCAAAGAAAAGATTCCTGATTCAGATATCCTGATTTCCTTCACTGTTTATGAATGCACTGGTGCACTTTCTTGCCAAATTATTCATCACTACAAAAATATTATGTAAGAGGTCTCTCTCTCTCTCTCTCACACACACACACACACACAAAGCTAAACTTTCCAAAGTGTATAATCCTTTTATCATTGTATTTTACTGGGAAACTTAAAAACGGTACATGGCTGATAAGGTAAGGTTAATTGCTTCTTGGATAGAAAGATCTGTTGATACCATTTCTGTTGTTTTCCAGTTGATGTGATATGCTAGGATAGCAACATTCTTGAGTTAGGAGTAGTAGCAGTAACTCATGGTGTGTGATTATTATTACGGAAGGATCAAGGCTAGGCTGGATGATAGTCAGTAGGTTTGTGGGAACTTAATTACAGGGATAAAACACAAGAGTTTATGATGAAAGGTATAAAAAAGTGTCCCATTTCTCCACCAGTGACAGCCAAGCATAAGGCAAGAGCGAATTCAGTGTTCACATGATTTCAGCACCACTGGGAAATTCTTAGGTTTGTATGTTTAAAGTGACCTATTGGAGGTCACTAATCCAACCCCTTGCTCAAAGCAGAGCCAGCTATGGGATCAGACAAGGTTGCTCAGGCTTTGTCCAGCTGGGTCTTGAAAACCTCCAAGGATGGAGACTGCACCCTCCAAGGTGCACCCTCCAAGGAGACTGCATAACCTCTTGGGCCAACCTACTCCACTGCCTGACTGTCCTCATGGGGAAAAAGGTTCTCCTGATATCCAGCCTGAACTTCCCTTGTTTCAACTTGTGCCCACTGTCTCTTGCCCTCCTGCCATGCCCCACTGCAAGGATCCTGTCTCTGTCTTCTCAGTGACCTCCTGATAGGCCCCAGGGGGGCTGTTTGGTGCCCCTGAAGCTGTCCGTTCCCCTGGCTGAGCAAGTCCAGATCCCCCAGCCTCTCCTCATGGAGCAAGTGCTGCAGCCCCAAATGCCTTGGGGGTCCTCTGCTGAGCTTGCTCCAGTTTGTCATATCTTTCCTGCACTGGGGGACCCCAAACTGGGTGTAGCACTCTAGACATGGTCTGATGAGTGCTGCACAGAGGGGGATAATCCCTCCCTTGATCTACGAGCCGTGCTCCTGCCCATACAGTCCAGGTGCTGTTGGTTCCTTTGCTGCCAGGGCACACCACTAGCTCTCATTCAGCTTGCTGCCCACCTCAACCCCCAGGGCCTCCCCACAGAGCTGCTCCCCAGCCCCTCTGTCTTTTTCTGGAAAAAAAGAAGCCTAGGTGACAATCTTAGGTTAGGCCTCCAACTCACAGAAGCTGATCTCTCCCACTGACTTCAGTGGAATAGAAACTGTCATTGTAACATACATTCCTCATAAAAGGTTAATTTTGTACCCTTGACTTTACTGGGTTGACTCATGTGCATGTTGAGTCATGTCACGAGCTACTCATGTGAATAAATGTTTTCAAGATCACGCCTAGAGCAGGTACCTGGGTTTGGAGGACTTTTGATTGACAAATTTATTCTGTTCTCTTTCCTTTAAATATTCATTTGTTAACATAAAAATCTACTTATTCATACATTACTCATTAAAATATGAATAAAGTTAGTTATAAAAGGTCTAACCTAAAAAAAAAACACCCTCTTTTTCTCATCTCTTTTGCAAGCTCTTAGGAAGAATGTTATTCCCATTATATTTGAGGGATGCTAATGAGTAACAAGGTTCATTATTACTGGTGTATGCTGATATTTTAGCACTTTGAAGATGAAAAATCTTGGCTTTTCATCAAAATGATTAAACTGTTATCTCTGTCCACTTCAAAGTCCTTTATAAAAGATCATTTTTTAGTAATAAAGGATTAAGCTGCCTGGGAATGATGCAAGGACATCTTCATTTTCATTGCTTAATACAGCAAAGTATGAATTCTCAGATTGCTATTTTTTACCTTGTTTTTTGTTCTTGAATATCAAGGTCTCTCTATAATTCACTTCAGCTGGTAGCTAATTCACCTCATTTAGTGCATCTTCACAAGTGTATCCTCCCACCCAGCACTGCAAATGCTTAATGTATTGGGTCATCTCTGTAAACATTTCAGAGTTTGATGATTTCTTGATATATTGGAGCAAAATCTGCTGACAGAGATTCCAGCTTGAGATGAATTTACGGAGGGAATCTTTAGCATTAATAAAAAAAAGTGATGGGACCTGTTTTTTTGCCAGATAGCTGCCTTTAACTGGGGATATATTTTTCTTCCTAGAATGAAGTCCAAGTACAGGATGAGCTTCTTCTTCATTTGATAGTAAAAAAAGACCATTTCCTTCCTTTTCTCCCCTCCTCCTCTTAAAGAGTTTAAATGGAAATGATAAGGTTCAGGAAGGGAAGAGACTTTTATTGAGTCCCTATACATGAAACAATGCCCAGTGATAGATAATCAGAGAAGTTAGCCAGAGGTAGACTCCCTGCAGATATTGGAAGTTTTCTCTTCCTTCCTTCCTTCTCTGCTAGCTCTTTTTTTGTACGTTTGTTTCTGCACTGTGCCTGTTTCTGAGCAACAGCTTTGCTTCTGTCATGCACTGAACCATGTCCAGTTTCAGAGCCTGCAATGGGTAGTTATGTCAGTGCAGCCTGGTCTGGAGAGCAGAATGGGGAAGAAGTTGTTGGGGAGAAGGGGAAGAAAGTGAAATAAACCTAAAGGCTATAGAAAAATTCTGAAAAGCAGAGAGAACTGAAAGAAATTATAAGATTTTTCTGTTTTATGTGTTTTATAGAATACACAGAGAAGGTGACTTGGATGTTTCTGTTCTTTCTATTTCTTAAATATAGTCATATCTCTTAGACAGTGAGTGATAATTAACAATCTGTATGAGAATTAAAATCTAAATCTTTAGGACTTTTCTTATAGGTTAAGTGAAGTACATTACAGAGAACGCTAGTGGTATGACTGTGAAATCTATTTGTAGACCATGTCTGCCCAGTTGGCTCTATATGTACCTGCCTGTCAACAAAACTTTGGAAATGAGAACATAAATTACTAGCTGCAGACACCACACTTTCTAACACCCTGTACAGCGTAATTTACTAGTGCAGTTTGAAACACAGTATCTGACATTTCCATATGTGGCAAAAAATCAATTATCGGCCTTCTCAATGCTCTTTTGTTTGGGGAGGAGGGTTAATGTGTTGTCTGTCATTTCCAAAAGGTGTGAGCATGAAATATCTTCCTGTTGTAATCTGAAGTATAAGTCTGAGACACGGATACTTCATTGTACAGATCTGTTTCTTCACCGGCTGTGCCTGAGCTGAAGACATTGTAATGAAGTGCCTTCTGTTGCTCCTTTTTACCATTGCTCAGAACTCTCTTTTAATTCCTTTTTTTTTTTTCTGGGTCAATCACACTTTCACTTGCTTGAGCATTTCTTACCTCAGGTGATAGTCAATAGGGGAAAAGAGCATGCAAGAGAGGAGATGAAGACAAGATAACTTGCAAAGAGGGTTGGCACAGAATGGAAGAAGAGGATCCAAAAATGGAAGAAGGGATAAGAAGAAAGTAAATGCAAACCAGCAAAATTAGCCTAGGAATGGTTTTAGGGACTGGATGGACATTGCAATAGGTCAAGCAGGAGTCATGAGAACAGACATGACCAAGACAACTGTCTAAATCTGGTTCACTCCCTGGGTTTGGTGGAATAGTGCATAGATGAACTTAAGGCCATTGTGGGCCCTAAAGAAGAGAGTAACAGATCCAGGCCAAGTACATTATGGACTGAAAGATTTGGTCATAGACAGGTAAACAGGCCTGTCAAAAAATCTTTCAGTAAAGGATCAGAGGATTTACAATACATTTCTATGACGACCAGTCTTTTACAGCAACTGTTTGCTCAGGAAATCTACTGGGCTGATGGTGATAGCTGAGGGATGAAAGCCCAGCAGAACTGTCTCAAGTTGGTATTACAATAGCCTGAGTTTAATAGCTTTCAAAAAGATGAATACTCAGTGCAGTTTTAATTGAATATTGTGAGATGGATGTCTTCTCTGTGGACATCTGTGCTGTGGAGCTCTGAAATCAGGTAGTGAGGCCACTCAGGGCTAGTCTGATGGCCTGCTGCTCCATGCTGATGATGTGGTGCTTCGTGGCTGGTCCAGACATGCTGTTCAGGCTACTCCTGGGGTGAATCTTAATGCTGAGGAAGGTCAGAGGAAATGGCATCTCTTCACTGTTTGCGTATCCCTTCCCACATCCTGTTCTAGAAGGTGTAAGCACAACAGTTGTGCTTGTCTTCCCTTTCTGCCTTGGAGAAAGACAGCAACGTGAGCTGGCGCCAGTCTGGGTACAGTGTGTGTGCCCTCATGGCCTGAGTCCACCATGAAGTATTGCAAGGGTATTTGGTCTGCTCCACTGGGACATAAAAGGTGGGATGGCGGGTATTAATTTTCCTCTGTATTCAGCTGTCTTTAGGCAAAGGTCTGAAGATAAGATTTCCTTCCTCTGCCTGTTCCTAGAAGAAGAAGGGTACACCTCTGGAAAGAACAGCAGATTGAAAAGTCACTAAATTCTGATTCATGGCCAAGGCTTGAGGCCGCTCCTTGCTTTTACACCTTCCCTTGGGAATTGGGGTAGCACAAAGAAACTGCTCATCCCTAAAGTACTCTTCTCTTCAAAAATCCCCAGTCCCATAAATGCAAGCCGACACACGGTGAGGTCCTGACTGATGTACCCTTGAGAAGAAACAGCCAAGGACCCTCACTGAAGGAAGGGGGCAGAAGATGCCCCATGCACTTGCTCAGGTCTTATTCACAGCTACGGTTCAAAGAAACAACTGTAAGTGCTAAAAATATACCAAGCAGTGCACAGGCCTTAAGTAAATATTGAGTGTGGTAGGCGGAAGGCCTGGCCTTTCAAACTGGGGTTTGATGGTAGGTTGCCATGGTAACAGCAGCACAAGACAACACAAACTGTATCCCCTCATGCAAAACAAACCTTAAAATTTATGATTAGAAGAAAATAACAATACTACATACAAAATCAAGGCTCCTGAATATTCTCCCTGGTGCTATGAAAGATAAAATCTATATGGAATTTCATGTGGGCTTTGCTTCTATTTGAGGACTTTTTTGCTGGAATTAAAAGCACAGTCATTAAAATTTCATGATGCACTTCCATGAAAAATGTTCTCTGTTTAGTAAAATAATTAAAAGCCTGCATGATCTCTGCATTAAGTGGCTACGGAGGGATGAATGAGAGTGCAATAGGGAAAATGTGCTTGCTTTAATCAGCATTACATCAACTAAGTGGGATCCATGCAGGAGAACTGCTAAAAATCTATCATTCAATAGAGCTGCACCATTTCCAGATCCTTGGGGAGAGCTCAGTTCTACTTTGCATTTCATACACACTGTGGTTGGGTCAGACCAAAGCAAATCTAAAACATATCCCTCCCCAGGCTGCTTATATCATTCTAAATAAATAAAAACATCCTGCAATAGAGTGTAATATATCAGAAAACCACCCCTCCATCAGCCTTCAAGGTATTTCTGTCAGCTACTGTGCTATTTTAAGCTTCAATATAGGTGGCAAACACTCAGCTTGGCACTGAATCTCAGTGACACAAATGCAGCATTTCAGCAGCAAACGGCAGTCTCTTCTCTGTACAGAGAAAAGGATTTATTTTTAGATTCTTTAGCCTTCCACCCCCACAGTCCTCTCCGTGCTCCTTTGAATGCAGACACATTACTCTGGGTATAAGATTGTATGTGGTGGGAACCAAAATTATACTGACAGCCTCTAGGGAACTTGAGAGAGCAACAGGTGCCACTGTGAGTAGCACCTTAGAAGTGTCTAAAAATGCATAAAATGAGAGAAGAGGCTTGTTATGCAACCCCCAAACTCCCAAAAGCTCCTGGATATGTTGTTGAGGATATCTAGCTTATCTGCTGATATACTGCAGTATTCAGCTGCCTGCATTCTAACTTTGCCTACTGCTATGTTCAAATTAATGACAGACAATATGTGCCAGAGCTTATGTATCAAACTGTGCAGTCATTAACCACAAAAGCTGCTTCCCCACAAAAGCTGCTTCCAAATGTCTTGTGGATGCTACTGTGACAGTATATAGCACAACGAATTTCTCACGCAAAAGCTTTGCATGAGTTTGAAACATGGGTGTGGAGAAAGGAAATACAGAAGGAGCCAAATTCCCAACTCTGCACACACCCTGTTGCAAAAACAATTGCTTTGGAAAACTGATCAGAAGCTGCCACCAGAGGCATTTAACTTGCTCCCTGCAGAAATCTGCACCTTCTTTGTGCAAGATGGAAAATATGAGCACTTTTTCTAAGTGCTCTAAGCAGGCACAGCTTACATACAAGTTGGACATGAATCTGCAGAGATGTTTACTTCTGATCCAGCGGTTGCTCTTAAGCAATCTAATACTTAAATTTTGGTTCAATGGATGGGCAGTCCTGCTAAAGTGTACATTTGCATAAGGTAAAACTAATGCTTAAGGTGCCACAGTGCTCAGTACCTTCATAAAAGGGCCCAGGCAGGTGAAAGTTCAGATTCCAGAGAGCAGGTGGGAAAGGTTTTGGAGTGTGTTTCCTTGTGGCATCTTTCTGTTAATTATTTTGGGTGCCAAGAGGTAGTCTCTTCTGCACTTTCCTCAGTACACTTTGCAAGGTTTGCATTTCCTTACAGGTTACTTCTAGCCATGTTCTCCTGTCACAGCCTACAATTTTGGGGGGGCTTAGAAGCAAAATCCACAGTAATTGGGCTGTAGCAACATATGATGAAGATTTTAGGTCTGCTTCATCTCGCTATCACAGAGACCTCAGTGTGACCCCACTTCAGAAATGTCTGTGTTCCACACTGCTGCCTTCTCCTGGGTGGTGTTAATCATATATTGTTTCACTGGTACTACTCAGAAGGGGCTAAAAATGAACCCCTATTCAAGTCATTGCTGGAAACTGTGGGTTTAATATAGCCTATACAATTACTATGCTTAAAGAAAGCTGCTTGGACAAACACTGGAATGAGATTTTCCTTAAAAAAATATAGCAAAGTCTATGATATTTGTTGCATGGATCTTCATGGGCAGTAAACTTTGACTGAAATGGCAGGAAATTTTTCTGACAAATATGCTGGTATAGTATAAGGGATGCTTATTTATTAATAGCTTTTGGGAACTTTAAATTATGCAGCTCTTTTCCACTCTGCAACAGGCTGTGTTCCCAGTATCAGCATAAGATACAACAATAGCAAAATGCCACTTCTCTTAGCTATAGAGGAGAGCTAGTTGCTCGTATGCAGAGAAGATGGAAACGTCTTTATCCTTTTTTTAGTAGTGTCACTTGTAATGGCTTCTGCAATTCTTCAAATAACTAAAATTTTAAGGCTCATTTCTAATCTCAGTAACATATATATTTTTCAAAACTTAGGTGGAATTTGATGATTTCACAGAAATAGCCTATTCATCTTGATAATCTGATATCTGTGACCCAGCGTAACCGCACTTCTGTCTCCTGCGATGCACCTCAAGACCAAGCGTTGGGTCTTTACTGTCCCTGGGATATTCATACACCTTTGCACTGAGCTGTAGTCCTGCGCGTGTGTTAGCCATGCTCACCCAGAAGGCAAGCAGTTAGAAAGAGAAGGATTTTAGATGATTTCTATGCATATGAGTCTATATAGAGATTTGATAAAAGTCACCTCCACAGACGTCATTTTCTGATGACAAGCGGGTTTCTGCTTCTTCACCCAGTTATTTTGAACAGTTCCCTTAACCTGAGACAAAGCATAGCAGAGCTCCTTCCCTTATTATGAATTCACAAGATTTGGTTCTTCTGGACATACTATTATTGTAGGTTGGCTGGCAATGCAGTAAAAATTTTCAAGTCAATGATTTCGTCCTTTAAAAGCCCACAGACATTAGGTGGAGTTATGCCTTTCTTCTGACCATTTTTGTTACCTCACTGCCTGTTTCTCCTGACAGCCTTCTTGCACTCTTGCAGTGAACACTCTTTTATGTAGATCAAAATACAGTATTTGTAAATTACTCCAGGATAGCTCCAATTCTTTATGTGCTTTTCTGCCTGATGGAGCCAAAAGCTTTAAGATTGTATCATTAATGGCAGGAGCATCCTTTATTGTTCAACCAACTCAATCTAGCCACAAGATATTATTTTAGTTATTATTCTTACTCAGCACAAAGTCTAAAATAAATTAACCCGTCTACACTCATTAAGTACAGCACTATCAACCTTAAGAATATTAATGAATTCTTAAGATCTACTTCTTTTCTCCAGATTTATTATTTGCTATTTGCATGTACTTTCTAAAATTCTCTTTGGCACAAATATTTGGTTTGCTCTTGATATGAAACCTATTCTCTTATGCCACAATGCATTGTCACGCAGGGAAGGGAATATGTTTCCTAATCATCATTTATCATTTCTTTTCCATTGTTAATTATATCTTATTTTTGTTAGCCTTAAGAACTACCCCAACAGGTAGAGGCAACAGGCATTTATACCACATAGTGCTCACCTCAGTGTGTGAATAACTGAATGAAGTGAACAGTTTGCAAAGACACCAGAGGCTGATTGTTTTTACGTAAATTATTTGATGAATATTTGTGGAAACTGGAATAATTATCAAAAATCAGCTTAATTTGCCAAGGTTTATAATTGCAAAATAGGCCTCTATTTACTGTGAAAATTTCACAAATTTTTTATTACCTAAGTTCTTTTTCTCACACTTTGACTATAGGTTTACATTTAAAGAGGGCTGTGATGGGAACCAAATTGCTTCTGGTTCTTTACAGAAAATATAAAAGACTCATGTAAGATTTGTGTCTAATTCATCACCTTTTAGATCCCCTGCCCAATCAGGATGACACATCAAAAGCACTTATCACTAGGGGGTTTTAGCTGCAAAACATTTTATAATTGCAAGTGACTCCAAAATAAAAGTGCATGAAGGCTGATAATTCTGTTTTACCGTGACCTTTCAGACTTTCATTTTTGTCTTTATTCCTTATTGGAAAAACAATAAACATCTACAGAGTTTTCAGAAAATGACTTGTGTAGAAATGTCTTTTTTTAGATCAAAGGAGTCAAATCCATAAACTAAAAATAAAGTTTTCTTTTCTCTCTCTCTCTCTGTTCAGCTTCAGTCTCAGAAATCTTCCTATTGAAAACTTTTTCAGGTAAGATCTTTCCACAAGAGTTTTAGTTTAGCTGAAGTGGCAAAAGATATTTTGTCAGAAATGTCCTATTAGCTTTACTAAAACACCTGTTTAGAAAGGATAATATCCCATAGTTTATAGATGGGATAGAGACAATGATTTACCATGTTTAAAAGACAAAATTTAAACTGCAGAAGTCCATGATTTCTCTTTCTCTGTGTTAACACAATACATTTCTTCACAGAAAAGGTTACAGGAAGCTAAGAAAGTATCTTTTTGACTTTGTATTAGCCATATCTCCCTTTTCTTTCTGTCCATGGTTAATAAGCCTGAGAATTTACAACCCTATCTTTCTCCCTCCTCCCCCACCATTACATCATAAGTCCATTCACACTTGAACATCAAGGGTAGTTTAAGGCACAGGAGAAAACTATTTGGGCAATCTGAAACTTTCACAGTATAAAGTTGCTTCCAGAGTACATTTATTTTTTTAAAAAAAGTTAGCTAAGGGGTTATAAAGAAGAATGAATAGTGTCTCATTTTCCTTCAGAACACAGATCATATTGAATGCAGCCATACTTTAAAGACACAAACAAAAAGCAATTATGTGAAAGTGAAGTAAGTGTATGGCCAGAGTAGAATAGTTCACTGATGTGGACATTAAAAATATTTATGTGACATGAATTTGATAACTGATTTTGGATATCGCTGGCACACAACTCTCTGCATTTCAAGTATTTCGTAACCACAGCTTCATCTCACTTACTCTAATGGCGTTATAAACATGAATGCATCACTATTGTGCAAGTGAAAAAACATATGTGACCCAGATAATTTCTGTCCTTCATTATTCATCCTTAGCTTTTGTAGTCACTGAGATGGAATGACTACAGAATACTCCGGTTCTAGACTGACCTGTTGTGGTTCTTATGGCTGGTCTGGGTTTTTTTGAGGGTTTTTAGCTTGTTCTGTTCTGTTTTGTGAATTCTATTTCCAGTTTTATTTCATTTAAAATGTTTGCTTGCATCTAATTTTGTCATCATGGCAGTCACTTAGGTGATTACAGAGACATACTATCTCTAAAAGATGAAGAAAGAAACACCATTAAAAACACCACTTTCGCTTTGATCAGCAACCCGTAGAAACCTGCTGACTTCTTTCAGCCATTATAGCTCTTTTAATTAACTTACTACTGGCTTTGCTATTATACAGAGCTAAACCATGGCAAGAATGTTAAGGCGGTAATAAACATCTCATTTAAATCCACTAAAGACAGAAAAAAAGTCATTTACAGTGAGATCTCTGTCCTTAGTTTACCCTTTTGTGTCAGAGACTTTTAGAAGATTTGGGAACTGACACAGTTTACCCTGGGACTGTGAGGAGTCCCTCTGGAGGAAGCAAGCTTACCTGTTTAATAAATGAGAAATATCAGTTCTTTGCTGCCTAAAATCTTCCACCCATCTAAGAAACTGAGGTCAATATGAGTTCGCAAGAATTTCTGATTTAAAATTTTCTTCTTTTAGTAAATTCAAGCCCTGATTTTAGGATTATAGCAACATTTCCTATCTGTGAATACATTGTTCAGGTTTTTCACCATTTAAGCTTCAATGCACTGATGACTTTTAATCTAAGGATTTTCAAGAAGGAAGAAAATTGGATTCAACTAAATCCCCTCTGACTGAGAAAATGTATCATCTCTGTCTATGGTACTGAGGAAAAATGTTCTCACTATTCAAACGAGTCTGGTGTTTACCTTTTGGCAAAAAAAAAGAAGGGAGGAGTTTATAGAGGGCTCAGAAAAGAGCACTGAAAATAATCCAAAGATCTAGAAAGCCTGCTTTACAACAAGTAATTAAGCAAGTGAATTAAGAAGCTCCATTTATTTATTTTTTTAAGAGTAGTTTGAGAGGTGACTTGATCAAGCTTGATTAAGTATCAACATGAAGAAGTGATTGCTAGTGGTGTGGAGACCTTTAATCCACTGAACCAGTGGCAAAAGGCTGAAACTAATCAAGTTCAAAATGGAAATAAATGTGAAATTCTTGAACCAAAACACAAACAGAGATGACAGAATCTAGGTTACCTCATATCCATAAAGCTAGAATAGATACAGTTCTCAAAATTATGCTCTAACTTTGACAGATTTTGTGGACATGATGCAGGCAAGTAGACAATTAGATGAGCCATTCAGGCTCTGACAATACCTCCTACCACAGGACTGTCATTCCAATTCAGTTTTTATCTCACATGATAATATTTAAATTTAAACTCTATACTCAGAAGGAACTTGATTGTCAAACATGACCTTCAAAATGCATTAGATGCTTTTTTTCTCTTCATAACTTTATTCCTGTTTTTTTTAGTGGAATTTCTATACCTTGGCAGGCTAAATTAAACTTCAGATTTTATCCTTAAACACTCACTTGTAATGAGGAAGTCCTACAGCATGCATCTAGATTTAGCTGCAGGTTTATATACAGCATGCCTCCCAGATCCTTCCATTTATCTGAAACAAGGACCAGAAAATAGCAGCTCATTTTGCCTGGCTAGTCTGGACTCAGGAGCTTGGAAACGCTCTTGATTGTTCTAGGTAGGATGTAGCCATTGCAGTCAGCACACAAGCACCCCTAGACAGTGCCCGCTATGTGGCAGAAGCTGGTGAATACCTAAGCGTTAGGGAAGAGGTGTTTTCCACTGAGTGGCAAAGATCCTTTTGGGAATGGATGCTGCTAGATGATGGGTGTGGAGAGACATCCCTTCAGCAGGTGTTAGAGCATGCCCCTTTGGCAAGCAGTGGGAGGGATAAGAAGGCAGCTTAGGACATGTTTGTTCCACAGCTCTTGGAAAGCCTGAACTCCTTTGAGATTTTCTGTAAACCCTTCTCTTGATTACGAGTCATGCTAATCCACTTGGGGAACAACAGCAATCCTGAATGATTTGGGACTAGTCTGAGCTAACCAAAGCAGCTTGAATTTCAGATAGAATCAGTCCAAAGAGGTTTGAAAAGACTCGCAACAAGATATGCCATGTAAATTCCAACAATGAATAAATCAGAGGTAATTGTGAGCTGTTTCTTGATATTCCATGAACACGGAAAAGAGCTAAATTAATCAAGTGCATTATTCACTGCAAAATTATTTTTTCAGTCTTAATCATGAAGCATTGTACAAAGAGGAACTGTCTGCTCTCAAACCTTTCCTTCTGGTCCTCAGTGCAAGTGGTTTTCCAGGAATGGCGAAGGATATTGTTTTATCCTCACCTCCCACCCCTAGTAGCCTGACTACTGAACCTCTCTGCTTTCCGATGCAGCACTAATGCTGCCTTCAGTGTTGCTGGCCTGAAAGCATTGCTGTATGTGGTGCTTTCATCTCTTCCAGCTCACCTGCCATAGCTCCTGACTACAAACGGCTTGCTGAGGTGGAGGATGAACTGAGCTAATCCAATCTCCATGGTGAGACTCATACTTGGACTCCACTATTAAATTTATTGGGAGTTTCTCTTATTGGCATTCACTGCTGTTTCAGAGAAAAAGTGAAATCATGATGTTGATGGTGATTATAGGTTCTTGTCTGAACAGCATGTTTTCCAGTTCAAAATTTAAAAGGAAGATTGCTGTTTTCAGAACTTGATGAGGGTACCGTGATTATTTCACTCCAGCAGTTTCATTCCATTGAAACAATCATGAAACTGTCAAAACATTGGCTCCGAGTCCTTCTTGCTTGTATACATTCATTCTGTAAGTATAACAGAGTTTAATCCACAAGAGAATAAAGCAATATGATTAATCAAGTGTCTTTGTGTGTCTGTAACCATTTACCATCATCAGAAAAAGAAAAAAAAAAAGATTCAGTCTTATATGTTTTGTAGGAGTTTGGTATCATACTGGATGCCTCTTACAGTTTTTATTTCTGTGATTCTGGTCTAAAACACCAGGTTTCAAATCCAGGTACCTACCTCTGCTTCCCAACTATTATTGAATGAATTGTCTAGCCTCCTTTTCATTTCAATGAAATTTTTGATTCAAAGAAACAAGTTACAAACCAAAAGTTTCTAGCTGATAAATTTGTTAAGAGGAGAAAGTTGTACATGTCCTATTTCTCCAAAGCTGGCTGAATCTGTGTAATACTCCAGCACTCTTCACTGACTCCAATCCAGTTCATATTCCACTGTGCATGAAATAAAACCAGAACACAATAGGCATTGACCATCACCTTTTTTTTCTTCAAAGGCCAACAGGTTATCCTAAATATCACAGTAACATATTAAAAGCCCATTCTCCACAGGCATGATGTGACTGAAGACTAGTAGTATAGAGATTGCCTTTATAGTATGTACTTCTTGCTCCTCATGGTAAAAAAGAGCGCTGGAAACACTGAGTATAGTTTTCATATGAGAAAAGCAAGAACAGAAAGGAGGAGCAGTAGGTTGCCTCTCCGACAACACTTAATGTTTGGTAGTGGTGGCCCAGCCATACAGTATGCAAGTCTATGGATGCAAGAAGGCAGCCATGTGATCTTTTCCTGCAAAGCAAAACCTCTGTCCTGTGGGAGGGAGCCCTATGTGCATAAATGGAACATTTCCATTTATCTGTTTTTGATCGTTTCAGTATTTTTTTTGATTTTGATTAAAAGAATATTTCTCCTTCATAGACTCTGGCAAAGCAATTTCCAACGGTCATATTCACGTGAACTGCCAGCCACACCCCTGACTAAAACCGTTTTGACCAGTCTCACTGAGTGGGGGTAGATTTCGGTCTGGACTGTTCTGAGATCCTGGGAATGACAGGAAAATTAACTGGTTGTTACTGTAGATTAAGAAGGAGAAGGGAAGCGTGAGAGCCCTAACTGAGAAGATGCAGTCTATGATAGCGAAGTCATTTCTCCTCTATATACCTGGTTATTTAGAGCTTTGGGTTGAGCTTGCTTCTGACAACTACCAAATACATAGTAAAATTAATAACAGTTCACTGCCACCAGCTGCTTACAAGAAACAGATGCAACTGTGGAGCCACTTAGTCAGCATTTCTTCCTGCACAGTTATACCTCATCTTGAGCAGGGGGTACCTGAATAATGAATTGTGTATTTGAATACAGAATGGGACAGAGATAAATCCAACTGTTCTCTTTAACTTCTGTGTTTTGCTAAGCAGCGGTTGCATGGTTAAGTATGGGAGATTTAGGTCTAACACATTTGTTAAGAAAATCCTGCTTTGGATTCGTTCGGTTGTAGGTATTTTCTCTCAGTGGTATCCAGTGTGAGCTATAGGGCTGGGCTTTTCCCTTCCATGAAATGACTGCAAAGGCACTCTGTCTTGGGAATACTCCTGGATTTTATAAACTCCCTAAATCCTCCCTTTTCTCTTTACAGCAAGGAGACGATAATATATCCATACTGGGTACCCCTCTGTCAAGGTTTCTCTCTTGAACATTAGACTTCATGTTCTGTTTCCTCATTTGAAGTATTGTGGATCCCCTTGCCTGAAATGTGAAATGTAATGTAACGCTGGAATATTTCCACTGCAGAAATATTTTCATGTTCCTAAAGGAAAATAACATGGATACCTAACTCTATTAGAAACATGATTTACATGTGTCATTCTCATTCAGGGTAAAAAATTTTCCCACAGAAGTGTATTGAGAAATACAATGTAGTCTGAAGAAGTAGCAAGCAGGGAACAAGAAATTTTTCCATTGGCCATAGATCTTATGGATAAGAATAGTCAAAACACCTAGGTAAACTAAGACTTGGATAAATTTGTTGTTAGACTTAGCTCCTGTATGACATAATTTGCAGAAAATTAATAGCTTATTCAGGTAGTGAATTAAATCTTAAATGCAAGACAAGTTGGAAGTATTCATAATTTAAAAAACCTATAAATCTAAAAAGATAAATGATAAACTAGTTCAGTCACATTTTTACCTTGTATTATACAATCATATAATGGGTAGAGCTATGTGTGTGACACATCACAAAAATAAATAATAAATAATAGTAAAAATGACAGTAATACATTTAGACAGTCTTATTTAAAGAACCAGGGGACTGGAAACAAATGGTCACAGTTAAAGATAAGCATAGTCCAGGGCAATAAAGAAATATGAAATGCTAGGACAGGAAATAATTATGAGCAGCTGTGACACTAATGAGTAGCTGTGACACTAATGAAGCCTGTGGCTCTCCATCCTGTGGCTGGACATATAAGGAGGTGCCTGGGAAGGCGCGTGATCCAGCGAGCACTTGTCATGGTGCTCCTGTGTGGGAATCCCCTGAACTCCCCCACCTCCTGCTACCCTTCTTCAGCGAGGTCCTTACAGGATCCCCACTTATTCCCATGGTGTTTTGGGGAATCTTTGATCAGTTTTGCTTGAAACTGAGTAAAAGGTCCAGACCAGGTTGGAGAGGCAGGAGAGACACAGACACTCAAGCAGTGATCAAATACATTTGATTACCTTAGAAAGGCAAACAAAAAATTAATGCCCCAAGGAAGAATTACATTAAAAAGCTGTTTTTCTTGTATGTACTTGATGGTTCTTTGAGCTTCTCAGTCTTGGTTACGTTTCAGGTGGGGACAGGGGAAGGTGGAGAGTTTCTCCTTTTCTCCAAAACCTGGTGAGATGAATGGATCAGCCCCCTGTACACTGATGAAGGTGCTGAGCATAGCTGTCCTCCATAAATTACTTTTTACTTTGTCTGCTTTGTCTAAAGTGTCTACTTACTTTTGCACTACTTTGTCTTTTTTTTCCTTCCGCCTCTTGTGTTTTACATCCTGGTTTCCCCTGGAAACAAAGTTTATGCAGACCTGTCTGTGCAGATTTCCCTCATTCGGGAGAAGCATCTGGGTCTCAAAAGTAGTTATGTATCTACAAGTTTTATAAAAATGCATAGCCAGGAAGGGAAGAGTTGTGATGGTTCAGACATCCACAGGTTCATCTTATAGTAACCTGCATATCTCCTTCTTTCATTATCTTGTTGCTTTCTTAAGAGACTCAAGCTGATACTTGCTGCAAAAGACACTTCTCCAAAGTTTGGCAACATCAGCTATGGCTCAACCCTTGTAGTCCAGAGGTGGGTAGCTCCAGACACTTTTAGGGATATACTGGGCAGGAGGCACCCTACTCCACCTTGGAATAATGATTTCAGCAAACTGGAGGGAGTTAAGTGTCATACGACTCATGGTCAAATTTAGCATTAGGCAAAATTCAGAGATAAAAGGATTTGTTTATCTGAAAACACAGATTTACCTTTGGGATAAAGTTACAAAAGATACTGCAAAGTTATTAAGTTTATGCTTAGCAATAAGAATCTCACTGTGCTGCTCCAACATTGCCATTGCCTTCTGGGTCTGCCCCAGGAAGCCTTTGCAACCTACCTGAGGGCTGGCACATGCTGGGAAGCTCCTAGCTGGGTCTTTCCTACCCCTTCCATTAGAGGCTTTTGGAGTTAGCTAGAGAAGGTGCTCTGCCTTTTCCTTTTTCTGGACAAGGTTTTTTATGACCAGGAGTAGGCCTGTTATGTAATTGTGCTGAGGATTAGTTCATGTTCTTCTCCTTCCCTCTTAAAGCTGCAGTTATGATTCATATTTCTATTGTAAACTTTAACTAGCGCAGATCTGGCTCTAGATATCAGGATTTTTTCCTCAGTTTACAGGGTCTTTAAAACATGATAGATACATACATAGATACACAGGTAGATACATAGATCCATTTTGCCATGAGATATGAAATGTACAAGATTTATAAGATTTTTCATGACATTGTCTCTGTGTATGACAATAAACCCAACAGATGGCAGCCTTGAGTATGGGTTATTTGGATGGCACAGCATCCCTGTACGCTTTGTGTAATAGTAACAGAGGTTCACCACTCTGCAGTTGAAGTAATTTTAGGTCTTTAGTTAAAATACAAATGCACAGTATCTATCTTAATACAGACATTTTTATACTTGTGGGCTTGAACAGATACAGACCCTTGATGGTCTAAGTAATAGTGCAATATCTACTTTAGCATTTATTTTGTTTCTCACAGTGGTTTGGACAGAGCAGTATGAGCAGACTGATACTTAATTGGATTTTAAACATATCATTTAGCCATGGTAGATGACATTTTGGTTGAAAACTGGCTGGACAGATTTAAACTGTAAAACCTTTAAAAAGAATAGACATTGCATATTATGATTTTATATAACCATATGAGGGATAACAATAAATGCAGCTCATTATTAAATCTCTGCAAGGACTAGAAATGATGGCTACTGAATGTATTTGCACAGGGTAGGGTATTTTGGGTGAACTAGGTTTTTTGGGACAGGGGTATACTGTGACATTTATTTTTAGCTGTTGACCCCTTTGGCTGATTACCGCAGCTTTCATGTCACTGCTGAAATCCTCTGAAAGAGAAAATTTTAGATACATGCATAAATATTTGGATGTCATAGTATAATTCATTTAAATAGTCCATCAGCTTATAGTTGATCGCTGACTATTTATTTAAGGGAATTATAGAGAAACACAAACATACTGGAACTCACGCTTTGCTAGTTGGGGTGCTCATTGGTTAATGTAAGTGACTGAATGGTTGGGCATTCTTTATGTATGCCCGCTGGAGTGGGTCTCTCCAGAGATGTAGGCACTGGGATGCCAATAAATGAATTGCATGTAGGCTTCAGTTTCAAACAGGTGTTGAGATGCTCAGCCCAACCAAAAAAAATGGTGTCTCAATCCATGCGTCTGGTGTCCTAGTAGCTAAGCACTTAGGTAGATTTTTTGTGAATGTCACTCTTGCATATAGGGACCTACGTTTAGATCTCCGTTGATGCCTAAGAAATTTGTTGCTGACCTTTAGCGACTAAATCAAAAAGTACATGAGTGTAAAGACATGGAGTATGAATTCTGCATTTCACTGAAATGAATGGAAAAGGTGGGTTTGAATGAGTGGACAGACATGAATATCAGGTAGAAGGATTTCAAAAAGTGTGCAGTTAATCACTGAGCTATTGCAATGAGGAATAATTATATCCTTATGAATACCCACTGGCCAGCACTTTGGCTTGGAAAAATGTAGTTGCATCATGAAATGTGCAAGTGGATCAAAGTCCTGCTGCTTGCAGGCACATCATTCATAGATAGATGGGGACACAGAAATCAGTTTTCTTCATTTTTATGGAGCACTTCTCACACCCCGAGCAGTCTATTGGTTGGGGGGCAGAAACAAAAATCTTACTGACACCCAGACTTCGTCTGTGCAATGCTGTAAAAGGTGCAGCACTGATGGGGTGCCCAGCTCCATCACCTCCTCTGCATAGATCCCATCCTCAGATCGACTCCTGTCCTTACATAGCTCTGAAGTAGCACTGTGGAATAGCACAGCTGCTAGCAATCAGGCAGTGCTAACAGACCCGCATCAACAGTTATTTGCTAAAAAATGACAATTTCAGCCCTCTCTTGAAGGAAGGCAGCCAGGTAAACTGTTAATGTGAAATGTGTTATATTTGTGCTTAGCACAGTGCAGTACAGTGCCTATTTTGATTTAATGTTCCAGCCCTGAAAATGCAGGCAGCATCTAATAGTACAACAGCCATGCAAACTTCATGAGTAAGTAAATACATTTACACATTTCACACTGATACTGGCTTAACTGCATACTTTCACTTGGAAAAAAGCTTGTAAGAGAGAGGTAGAAAATCCAGATAAAGCACAACAAAGAGGCAGGAAATTTATCTAGACTGAAAAGTGGCATTTTCTGAGTGTTATGAAATAACAAGATCCTATCACACCTCTTCCAGTGACATATTTCATGTAACTGCACATAGTCTGTGGTATATTCCTGGGTGGCATGTTGCTCACAGCACTGTAATGAGGAGATCTCAAGGGGACGCCTACATCTGCAGGTCCTGGAGGTTAGAGGTTCAGATCCACACGTGTCAGCCCCATTTTCTCGCTTAACTTGACTCTATACAATAGCAGATCTGGCTCTCCTCCGTCGATTTTGTGGTTAATGATGGTGTAGCAGAATGATTTACTTAGCCAAACTCATTAAGAAATAAAACAGCCTTTGAGAGCATGAAACTACATGGCAGAGCATACCTGTGAATATACAGGCTCAATAAGCATATTCACGTAATTATCTTAAGACAGTAATATTTTTTTCCTTTACTTTCTGACTGGTATTTAAATTCATGGGAATTATACAAGAAGATTTATCTAAGTGCTGATATTACCCTCCCTAAAAGCTTCAGATTACCAAAAAAAAAAAAAAAAGAAGAGAGAGAGAGAGAGAGAGAACAGCGTTGTTCATGCTATTTTACAGCTGATCAGCCCAATGGAGGATTGACTGGACAGCTTGCTCAGGGCCAGACATCAATGCTGTGGCTGTGAGTCGTTGTAGCAGAGATCTTGTGAATTCCTATCTAGCACTGTCACATCGTAGACAATAAGTAATATCATACAAATATACTCGCCAATTACAAATATTATCCAGGGCAATGTGTGTGCACAGGTCATAGAAACACTATGGAACATCTCTGGAGGTACTGAAGAGAGAAATAGATATAGGAAAAAGAAAATCTGTTGCTTTTTGCATTCTTCATTTTTGTGAATTCTTTTTGTTCTTTTTCATTTTGTGTTTTCTCTACAGTATTTTCATTTTCTTCTTTTGTCTCTGCAACAGAACATTTAGTTTTCAATAGGCCCCGGAATGTGCTTCCATTAATAGATGTTTTTACTCTCTATGATTGAAAAGTGTCCAACAACAATCTTTTTGCATGAGAAATCTGAGAATACTGATCTTAGGGCACAAGTAGTTGATTATGAAAAATAAATACTGCTCCTAATTTGGCCTCAACTTTTAATAGCATCTGTGCCCAATTACAGCTTGTGGACAGATACTGGCATTTGTAGGTTAAAACTAGAACAATCTTGAGGAAATTTAGAAATTGCGCCCAGATCACAGAATCTCCGTAAAGCACCAGTAGCTTTTCTCTGTGCTTTCCATTGCTCTCTTTAGTACTCCTGTGAAAAAAATACCATTTAGCATTTTTTTTTCTACTATGTCTCATTTATTTGCCAGCATTTTTAGCTATGCAAGTCTTGTTGATACCTGTGAGAGCAGAACAATTTGAAGACTAGTGCAGAAAGTGCAGTTGTAAATGATGCTCATTCTTTCCATTAGACTGCCTGTAGTTCTGTCAATAAAAGTCAGTTATAGAAGAAGATAGCACACTTTCCAAAATATACTAAAGGAGTTACAACAGTATTATATCCTACCGTGCTGTTCAAGCCACGAAGGTTATTGTCAGCAGGGGATGCTACCTATGGAAGCAGATCGAGCTCTTTAGAGGAAGCAGAAATTATGTACTGTAAAACCATAGGAATGTGTGTTTCATTCTACTTTTGCTGTCCTTGTGGCTTTTACGCATGCTCCAAACAGTCATAATAATAAATAACTGAATCCCTGTATCTCTCATGGAGAAGCGTAATGAAGCTGTCTGCTTAAAAGCTCGTCTGTGCTTTAATTAGCACCAAGGCAGAGCCAACAGCACCGTGTCAGGAAGGCACAGCCCTGTACATTTTCAGAGAAGATGGTTTCCCACACCACCAGTTACTGATCTGCTGGACTATCAGACTGCCGTGCTGCTTTCTGGGCCTCCCGCTACCTTGCTCGCCCTTACGTCTTCCTCCCAGACAGTCGTTTCACTGATCTGGCAGACGTCCCTACTGCAGCTCAGCAGCAGACCTAGAGGGTCAGTGCTGCGACCAGCCACGAGCTGGGCAGCATTTGTCCCCATCAGGGAAATGGCCAGGCTCTTTTTCCATCTGCTCTCACATCGCAGCTACATCCGGAGCACACCTTTTGCTTAAGAGTGTCGGAGAACAACGTCCTAAGGTCTTAGGACAGAAAAAAGCCACCTGTAGAGGTCTCTCTTTCACTTGGCCAGAGGAGATTTATCTCTGCTACTCCAGTGTACTCGCCTAGCGAGAGCACTCTGCATTCTTCCCAAGCAAAAGAAAACACAGTGATAAAGCTTCCAGAAACACCATTTTACAGGTTTTAGTTAATTCATACAGAATCCTTACCGTTCAATTTCTTCTGCCTTTTTTGGAGTGATGAATCCACAATATACAACATTAATTGTCAAGGAGCTACAGCTAAGCCCTATAATAGCTAGATGCTCTAACAGTAATTGACAGCTGGCATGTACAGAAAGTGTTACTTACATGGCCTGAAATTGAGAGAATTAAGCGACAAAATTAAATGCTTGCATGCTTCTAGGCAGCAGCTCTGATTTAAGTAAGGAATAAAGAAATACAATTACCACACAAAGATTTATTGCACATAAGTTTGGTCAGGATTTTATACCTACAATATACCACTTCGAGTCTTGTCACCAGGTATGCACATAAACACATTCATCTTGAGGGATGTCACAGCTTGCTTAATATAACCAATAATACAATGCCTTACAGCAACACTATCTTTGCAGGGGAAAAAAAAAATGAACAACCCAGCTCTCGTTCTTTTAACAGCCATTTAAAAATACTTCTTTGTAAAATTAAGTTTAATTAAGCATACAGGATTCACTTAACAAGCTTTTTCTTCCATCATAAAGATTTTGAAGTCAATTTTATTACCCTAATTTTCTAGCTCTGATACTTTTTGCCTTTTGAACTTTTTATTTCTTGTAAAGACAGAAATTTTTCTGAACAGATTCTGTAGTAATGCTCACTTTGTTGCATGACAAGTACTTTTTGTAAGTAAAAATGGTCTCTTTCTTTAAAAGGGATTCCCTTAGGTGGACTCTACAGCAATTAAGCTGAGAAAGAAGAGGAATTCAATACAGAGCAGCCTTTTTTTGATTTCCAAACTGCAAGGTTAGCAGAGATTAAATAGTGGTGTAACATCCTCTGAATTCTAAAAACATCTTTCCAGCAGGGGGATGTAGAAATCCAGTTTTTTACATGTTGCAAAACTGGTGTGACAATTATTTTCCTGTGGCATAAACACCAGAATGGATCTATTTCAAAAAAGAACAAAATAAGAGAAAAAAAGCCAGCAAGCTTTTCTGAAGAATTCCCAAGTCTGAGCAATTGTTAAATTGCTTCCCTGTTTGTAATCTGAATAAATGATGACCCTGCATACTTTTGAATTACTTGCCAGATTACTGCCCAGGAAGTGACTGGGGCAAGTATTTCCTGAATCTATTCAGAGTAAATTATGGATGAAAAAGCAGGATAGTATATACACGATCTAGAAACCATGTGGCCAGCCTGTGTGGCTTGAAACACTGTAAACTGTATCTAGAATTGCACTGGGTTGTGGTTTTCCTTGGTGTGAACCAGGTTAAAAATAAGGTAACATGATGCACAGGAATAAAGAAAAACAAGTTGTTGACTGGGCACTACAGCGCACTTTTTGATCAACAAAAATAATTTCCCTTGTTAGAGTATTTCAACTCCAGTCACTGGGGGAAACCTGAGCCCATGAGCCCAACCCAAAGGAAGGAAATTTCTTTTAATTTTCAGAGACAAACTGAACATCAATGCCTGCTGTTAGCTGTCATTTGGACATCTACAACCTATTCCCACAAGGCCAGCCTGGATCGCCTCCCTCCGAGGGCCATAACATCTCCCCTTCTCAGGAAGCTGCAGCTAAGATTTAAGGGGACTCTCCTGCACGCTCCTCTATGCTGTTACGAGAGATGAAGGCTGGCTTTGTGGTTTAGGGTAGAGGATCTAAATCGGATTAATTTCAATGCAGAGATCTGCCAAAAGAGAGCGAGGCAGGTGGGACCTAAACCACAGGTTAGCCCAGCTGACTGAGCCTGGGAGGCTTTTCACCTGTGGCATATGAAAGACCTGAAGTTGAGCTGAGGGCAAATGTCTTCTCTTCCACAGTCTCAGTTGTCCATCCCCAGCTGGTGTAAACCACCAGAGTTATGCTGAATCAAACAGGCTTTAGGGATTTGCACCTGCTAAGCGGGTGTCTGCTGTGCTTCAAATCCTTTTCATTTGCTTTTTGAGCCACAAACCTGGAAGAGAAATAAACTGGACTAATTCTTCTTGAACTCCCAGCACCCATCCTGAATTCCTGCTTCCTCACACTTTCTTTTGCCCAGTCCCTCACCTACCACATTTCTTTCTTCACTCAGAGATTTCTGGCACAGGAAAAGATGCCTTTGCAGCATGCAAGTTGGAATTTGTCTTTTTGCTCAAATGCTGCTCTACCATTCTTGCTATATTTCAATATACAGTTCTTATTTAATTGTAGAAAACTGCACTCAGAGATACAGAATCATTACACAAAACAAAGCGCTGTCTAAGTGAATTAAGAGATTCTAAATTAAAAATGAAACAAGCTGTTGTCAATATACCAGTGTCAGTTCTCACCAGTGCTTTGAGTTATCCAATAATAAGGCTCTTTATGGGCTCTAGTCCTTCTTTCATCGAAGTCAATGGCAAAACTCCCAATGATACCAAGGGGAACAGAATCCAGTTAATAATCTGCAAGCTGCTAGTACAGTAAGAGTCACAGTAATTATGCAGATGGCCATATAAAGAAATTCAGTTGAAAGTCATTTTGTTTAAGAAAAAAAAAGATCAATATGGAAGAGAAATTCTGTTGTAATAGAAAATAACTGAAAGTTTAGATTTCTGAGATTGAAAGTAATAAGTCATTTGACTTTATAAACCCTGATGGACGAACTGAAACAGAATCACATAACAGAAATCATGAAGAACAGATCTGTGTGAAATTATACCCTCATTTCTATATTAAGATAGAATCTTACAGGTTTAATTACATGCTGGGTTTTACACTGTGGGAAACAACTTATTTCAGTAGGGCTATGAAGAGTATAAATCAATATATTACTGATTTATTCAGATTCACACTCCTTGAAACACAGAGTTGGGCTCAAAGGGAGGGGAATAAAAAGAGGGAAATGTGTACAGAGTTTAGGGCTAGAAGAAACCATTTTAAATTGCTGCAAGGGAATTTGAAGTTAAAAGGTGGGAAAACTAGGAAACAGTTTGTCTCAAGAGACTCTGAAATTGTTATTAGTAGGAGTCTTTAAAAGTAGGTGTTAAATAAACATTTGTTAGGAATGACAGTGGAAAAGCAGATCCTGACTTGTGAAGGGAAGGCAGACTGGAGGATTTCTTAAAATCCCTCCAGATATGTTCTCTATGATTCTTTGATTTTTTTTTAACTGGTGATTTCCTCTAATTTATAGGTCACATTATTTTACTCACTACTGCTGTACAGAACGTGATGACTCTTACTTGATTTCCAGTTTGTATTTACAAGCATTATAAAATGAAGATTCCTTTCATCATATTTATTGCTGTAGTGCCTAATGATGAACCAAGAACGGTTTCACTTCATTAAGTGTTGTACTCTGAGCTTCAGGGAATTGTGCCTCTGAGAGCTTTCAAATCAAAAATCCTTTGGTGGTTTGTTCAAATGGTGACTCACCCTCACGGTGCACAGTATATCCTATGTCCTTCTGCTCCATTTAGAAAATTCTGCAGCACTTCCTATTTTCTTCATCTGGAAATACTTACACTGTAACAAAGTCAACACTTGTGCTTTTGGTCAGTGATGTAGGTTTTAACTCTTTGACCCGAACATATTCCACTCAAACTGAGATGCCTCTGTTCAGAGGTTCATTATTTCTTCTCTAGACAGAAAGGAAAGGGGGAGATACGTTCAGATGATGGTTTAAACTTTATGTGGTCTGTATTGCCTTGCAGATGTGATTTTTTTTTCCCCTGTTGACTATGCAGGGAACTTCTGGTGGCAAGAGCCCTAACCTAGGGATTTTACCCTAGTGTTAGGTTTGGTTAGATAGATCCAATCTTTAAATCTTCCTCTGTAAGATATCTTCCCTATTTCTTCAAAATGATTTTTGGTTTCTGTCTTCACAGGTGATATTTCTATCGCCATTTTTTCTCAGAAATGTCAAGTGTACCCCTTGTTTTCACCGTGACTGTTGCATAAACCCCACCAACAGATGCTTTTGTGGCAACTGTCTTGAATCATCAACTTTCCACTCACTGCTACTCATATTTGCTCCTTACACATCCTTTTTGGGTCTGGTAAATTTATCCAGCAGGCAGGAGAGTGGGACTTGCAGTAGGACACTGTTGCCACACAGATGTAACAGGTCAAGAAGAGACTTTGCTGCAAATGGGGACTTAACCTTGTGTTAATGCTAGAAATATGCCACTGGTTGGGCTTTTTTTTAGACTATAGAAACTATAGACTATATATAGACTATAGACTATAAAAGACCTACAATGATCTTCCACTGTTGTTTTGATGTTTAGACTCTACTTTGAAGGATTGGGCTTGCTGTAGGGGTGGTTCACTGCTAATCCAGTATCTCCATCTAATTTGATTCCATACTTGTTTTCTTGTTTTCTTTTTAACTTTCCTCTCTTTCTGCTCAGAAGGAGGGTTCCCAGGCTAGGCTCACCTTTTCTGAAATTATCTATTTTCCTTCTTGTGGGCCAATACAGTGAAAGGGAGCTCACTGCACAGACTTACACTGAAATTAGTCTGCCATGAAACATGAGAGAACTACTTTGTATGTCATGGATTTATTCACAGACATCTTGTGAGCCTTTAGAAATGCAGGACAATGAAAAGAAGATTGAACAGGGGCCACAGGCATGTAATAACATTTAAGGAATTTATTAGCACATCCAACAGATGACATATTTTATTTCGTTTAATTATTTGCATCTCATTTGTTACAGTAAAGCTTCTAAAAATAATGATTTCATTAAAAAAAACTCTAGCAATGCAAAGTTTGACTTTCCTTGCTTTCTGTTAGTACACAGATTGTGCAGTACAGTGCTGGTCAGTCACCATCAAGCCGATTCCAACTCAGCTTGAAAAAAATCTGGAGAAATGCTTGGAAACCATGGTGTTCACAACTTGCCACAGGCAATGGAAAGAGAGCTGTGAAACATCATGGCCTCAAAGAAAACAAAATCAAACCTCTACTGGGAAAGAGGAGGTGGGAGCAAAATACCCACAGTAGGTCAATTGGCTTTAATAAATAACAATAAAACTGTAATGGGCTTCTGTTGCTGATAATGTATATCTGATCCAAGCTAGAGAGGTGTGGCTTGTGATGATCTGGCTTCACTGCTCTTAGTGCCTGAGTCTGAAGTAAAGATCATGTAGTTATACCCGTCCATACTGCATTCACACCCCCAAACGCTTCCCAGAACCGTGTAATGACAAAGGCGATGAGCCAGTGAAACAGAACGGCTGGAAATTGTGAAGCCACTTTTGCTGAAGGTCTTTAAATGGAAACCGAATAAAAAGCTAATTGGAATGATGTAGTTACAGATGATCTTGCCTTGGGGCAGATAGACAAAGTAATTGAACTCTTGAAGTCCTGGCCAGCACCTTTTTTTTTTAAACTTCATAATCTTGCATTTTGATTGGGGAACAAACCTTGCTAATTTGTTTTTCTGAGGCTCTTGTACTGCCTCAGTGCAGTGTTGATACATCAGTCTTCAGAGTCACATCTGAGCACTAGTAATGCTTACTATTAGGTTTGCTTGCAAAATTCATTTCTGAAAAGGCATTATTCTAAGATTACTCTGACTATAGCAAATCACCTCACTTCCTGCTGCTGGACTTTGTAGAACTGTGGCTATACTTTGATCTAGAGAAAGCCTTAAAATGAGCAGAGCCTTCAGCAAGGATGACAACTCTTTACTTTGAGATTTTAATAGGGGAGATGTATTTCTCTCGAATAAAATTTTGTAGGATAGTTAGATGTGCAAACCATAAAAAGAATTTCTTGCTTTTTAAATTCTGCGTATCCCTCTCTCCACCTACCTACAGCATTCTCATGGTGGCTGCATTTGGGTTTATAACAGGAATGGAGGCTCAAACTATTGTTACAGTACTAATCTGGCAGATTTAGCTTTACCAAGTTCCAAAGCACTTGTTCAGCTGGGTTTCTGTTTGCTATTGTAATTAATTAAAACTGTTATTTGGCTGGCAATCTGGAAAATGCTTTTATAGAGCAATCCAAATAAAAAAAAATCTATGTTTTCCTTCTGGACTTTGGGTTCTTTGTTTGTAGAGATCCATATATAGACCTTTACCTGAGAGTGAATTCCTGCTGATTTCACTGGGAAGACTGGCAAGTCTGCGAACGTTAAATGACAATGTCTTTGAAATAAGTTCCATGCAAATAGACAGGGTTTGTCTGCATGGGGCCCTGCTCTAGTTAATGAGGCACAGAAGCTCCTCTATGCATTTCTTATTGTGAGAATGTCTTCTGTTTAGCTAAAAAAGCCTGAATTTATGGTTGGTTGTGTCTGCTTATTTGGCAAGATATTAATCATATATCATTTGGATGTAGCCTCTGAATACACAGAATGTATTCCTATCCTCAGATTTTTCTGGCCATTTTAAATAACTGTTAATGTACAAATTTAAAATTTAAGTTAATATGATATTTAAGATGTGACATTCCTTTGTGGTTTAACCTGTCATTTTGTCTGTTTATTCCACTACATTATGAGCTTACTCAGAGTAGAAGAGAAAAACATCTTGTCTTCCTGACAAGGAGGACAAGAAGAAGAAAATGATTATTTAAAAGAAATAGTGGGTCTCATTCTGTCTCTGTTTTCACTGTATTTGCATCATGGTTGTTCCAGGCATTTCAGCAAAGTTATTCTGAATTTACATCTATGTAACCAAGGGCAGGATTTGGCCCACACTATGTAAAGGCTGCATCCTGTTGTTATGGTAACAAAAGTTCTAAAAATTGTAGAAGAAAAGAACACCAGGTTGTTGTGATAAATGACGCATTAAAAGTGACTGCTTTCTTATAGTCTCTGACTTTTAATTGATGTCTTTTTGTGTGGCATCTCTTATTATTGATGGATGCAATTAGCCAGGATTCTACTGTAGCAGCTTTAACATTCCAGAGGCCAGATATCAAATGAGAGATGACTGGGTTGCATTTTAGAGCAAGATGAGTGAATGGTTAGCTTAAACTTGTATGACAAAGTTATGTTCTGTGCATTCCTATCGATTTCTGCCACAGCTGTTGCTGGGCTGCAGAAATCAACCTAAAGGCTAAAGTCATCACACTGACAGGAAGGAAACCACATTTTTAACTTCAGAAATGTTCTAGATTCTGAAACAGACTTATGGGAGTAAACAAAAAAAATTCAGTGAGGTCCAATACTAGTTTCCTTTAACATTCTTGCAGGGAGATATAATACATAAATTGCTATCTAATGATCTTCTCTCTGGTCCATGATGAGCCAAACTTTGAGGTCTATAAATCTACCTAGCCAGCCTCTCAGTTACAGATTGTCCTGGATTTGCTTGATTAGCTCCATCAGACCCTCCCTGACGAATTAGCATGCCATCCCTCAAGTCCTTGGGAGGTGAGAACTGACTCATTTCCTCCTGGACAGCTACAGTTGGCACCTACTAAGAAGCAAGCACAGAAACAAAACCCCGGGAAGCAGATAGCAGAGAAATAAAGGCGAATTCAAGTTGTAATGACACAGCAAATCATTATGCGTATAAAAATGAGATGTAATTCTCTCCAGATTATAGACACCTAAACTTAGGTGTTTGCATATGGGTGTCTACATGTGTCTAAGCTCCCAGCATAGCCAATGATGTTAAAGTCAATGATGCGGCATTTCTTTATTGAAACATGGCACCTGCTGCCATTTGAGATGTTCTAGGATATCAAAGATATCTAGGACTTCTGGGAGGTCTGAGCATTTCTGGAGAAGTAGCTGGATACACCATAGCACCCAAGATGACACAAATATTTGTCCCATCTAGCCTGGACAAATACTTAGCTCAAATATTCAGCTGACACTGATGCTACATTACTCCAATCTCCACTGACTGTAATGAGAGCTTAAACACCAACTCAGATGTATACACCTACACTGTAGACACCTTATTGTCTAAAGACTGGTTCTGAATTTCATACCTGATTACTGTTTTCCAGCCATAACTCTAACAGTGTATGAAACAAGGGAAGGCAAGGGTTTTGTTTTTAATTAGTCATGCCATATTAGCTTCATGAAAGTCAGAATAAAATTTCTACTGATTTCAGAAAGAGCAAGATGAAATACAAGCAATTTTGAAATATCGGTCATTGTTGTTTACATCAGGGTGACTGTGGTTCCTGTCTTCATAGAATTGCTTTATTTAAGCTGTTGAAATGTAAGCCATCTAGTTTAAGGTAGTATCTAGATTCTTTTCATTGTCAGTGGAGGTAGATAGAGGCACCTCCATAGGGTCTCTTTCCAGTTATTAACTAGTGAGCCTCACTCATGAGACTCATGAGTCGTCTTTTATGTCTAGAATAACTTTTAGGTGACCAAAGTTAGGTGTCATGAATCCCACCCTGAATGGTTGCAAGCAACTTTTATGACAGCAGTTTGGGTGCCCCAGTAACACCAGTCTATAGCTAAGTGGGAGCAGATGAAGTATGCATAATCAGAGATCCGTTCCATGCTTACTGACTCCTAGAGAAACAACTATAAAATATTGGCAGGAATTTCTACCAAGAGGTTTTATTACAGGCATATAAATACAGAACATAACTGATAAAATCTAGGTTATTCAGAGAAAATCACTGTTGTGGCTTTGATACATACTGATGAATAGCGAAGCCACATGAACATTCTGTGAGGCTGGATTAAGTTCTGTGTTCGTGTCCTGCAATGAGTTTGATCAGCTAATTTCAGGACAAATATAGAGCAACAGGAAAGCGCTGATCACTGAGGCTCAAATTCAGCAGACTACTTGAGCACATGAATCCTTTCTAACTGGAATTATTCCTGTGCTTAGGATTAGGCACTTGGTAGTCAGAGTGCCTAATCAGAGCCTAACCTACAAACTGCAATTTGCAGCACGACCCATAATGTCATTCTGCTTTTCAGTTGCTCTATTTATTTTTCTGGAATTCATACTAAAATAGGGCTGAGATAAAAGAAAAGTTAACTATAGTAACTTTTTGGTTTGTCTCAAGTGCTAACTCTCTTAGAGATAGCTGCTTCTGGGAAATCAGGGCTTGAACAACCTTCAGCAGGCCACAGGTGTCTGTAGCCAAGCTCTGGGGCTTCATGGGCGCCCAGTTAGGAGGCTGCTGCCCTATCTGTGCCTCTTGCTCTCTGCCAGAAGTTGCTGCCGGGTGGCACCTCCTCCCCATGGCTGTGGGGTGCGTGCACAGCTGGCACCAGCTGGGGGTCGTGGGACAGCATGGGGGCACCTGCACCTCAGGGGCACCCACAGCCCATGGGCGCTTTCCCCAGCATGGGGGTCCACGGGGTGTCGGGGCAGCGTGGGGCCACGTAAAGCCACAGCAGCCGCGTCTCCTGCGGGAGGGGGTGAACAGGGAACCCCCTGCCCAGGAGAAGGGTGAGCACTTATAGCTGTGTGTGTGTGAGCATGTGTGTGTGCACATTTGTGTGCGTGCGGGGGGGAATCAGAACATTTTAAGACTGGTTGTAGAAGGGTGTTTAGAAATGCAGATGTTTATTAATACTTTGTAATTGCCTACTGTTGTCATTAATCTTCTGGATTGCTGTTACTGGTTCTGCATGTGCGGTTCACAGATTGCTGTTAAACTGTGTGCTGTTAATAAATCAATAAACCCCTTTGAATTCAGCTACGTGGACTGAGCCAGTCTTCCCTGAGACAATGTGTGTGTACATGCATATTCAAAAAACTGGTGCCTATCTTAGAAGGCAACAGAAATAAAAGCTACTTTGCAAAGAAAATAATATTGACTGGGGGCTGCTGTAGGTTTATTGCTTTAGCTCTTAAATAGTGATGGTACTTTCTATGCTGTTGAATGGTGAAGGAAAAATATATGTTTTGCTCAGATTAAGTTGCTGGGAAGAAAATATATAAATCCATGGCTTTAACAAAGAGAAAAAGCAGAAGAGGTGTAGTCAGAAAAGCACTCAAGGGTCTTTTTGTTTATTCTGGTCAGGTTATAGGAGGTAGGTCAGAGGAGAAGTTAAATCACGCAGGAAGCTAGCCCTGGCCTTTACTGCACTAAAGCAGGCTTGAAGAGTGGGCAATGGCTTAGCTTGTTGTTATGCCATGGAACCACAAATTGTGATTAAATTAAACAAAACCCAGAAGAATGCACACACAGAGCATCAGAACAGACTCCTGCATGTTCCTTCTGTCTTCGCACTAAATTATGTGCATTCTGATAAATCTGGAGTAGCATATTTACCCCTTCAATATGGTAGTAGAAAGCAATTTACTGTGTAAGGTGCTGCATGGGTAGTTCAAGAGAGAGGTCAGATAAAAATGAACAACACCGGACTTCTTAACTAAAACAGCAGTCTCTCAGCCCCTCATGTGGCAGTTGTGCCTAAGATTTATTTTTCAAGGATCTTTGCTCTAAAGGCAACAAAGAATCCAAGAAGACTGGAGTAATTAGAAGAATCACATTGTTCCCTTCTCCTCTGGCATACAATCAGAAAGGAAAAAATGAACCTGGAACAGAGAGCAGACCTTCAACGCTTCTTCTGTTCTCTGCATAATAGAAGGTGTTGATCGGGGTAGCAGTGTGAAATATTGCCTTGGCACACAGATCGAGCATCTGAGCTGGTGAAGACTCCTATGTCGCGAGCACAGGGACAACTTCATTTGTCAAACCGCATAGAAAAGAATAAAAAGAAAGAATATATATTATTTGCTTTAATGTTTGAAGAGCTGTTAAAAAATTCATGGCCCAATTCTCCAAGAAATTTATCAGGCGTGAATAAACTCCAAAGTGTGTTTTATGTTTCATATGCATATCTGGAGGAGAACTGGAGATTAGTCATAACACACAAATTAAAACCAGTGGACTTTGATGTGATCAGCATACTACAGTGCCCAATATGTTTCCATGGAAGTGTAGGAAGATTTAGCTCACAGAAGATCCTTTCTAAAGGCCCTGCTGTGCACTGATGGGTGTTGTCAACAAAGAGCAGATTTGGCTGACCTGTTTCTTCATAAGCTGAGTTAGAGTTGCAGGTCAGATCGGGGGGGTGAAGGGTGAGAGACAGAGTGGGCTAATTTATAGTTCTTCATCTGTGACCTGCCAAAAGATAAATATAGGAAATGGAGCTAGATGGTTACTGATACCCTTGAACGATGTTAATTTACACCTGCTGATGGATTTTGTTTCTTTGGAATGGGTGTGGCTGAAAATGATTGGGTAAGAACAGGGAGACCTGATGACAGAGGCTGATGCAACTTCCTCTTCTTTTCTGATATCACATATTGTGACAGCAAAGTCAGGGAATTAATCACAGTACATTATACAGTACTTTTTGTCAGAAATTTGTATTATGGCCCTTTTAAAATATTAATCATTGAAGCTATTAAAATGCACAAAAGGAGGCCATGAAATATATGAAATTTGTGCCGTTTCAAATTAGATTTAAAATTAAAAAATCAAAATTATCAAGTGTTATTAAAGTAGTTGGAAAATCGGATATTTTACTAACTGATGAAGTATCTTCTCCGGTAAATTTTGGTCAATGAAAATATTAAGACCATTAAATATCTGAAATCTCAAACCCCATAAAAGCCTTAGAGTGATACTTTTGAAAATAAGCATAAAAACACAGATTATTTTGCAATTTAATAAATAAGAAGCTGACAATGTAAAAAAATTAATTAAGGTTACTTAGATATCTGAATAAAAAAAAAATTAATACAGTTTTATTCCAAACTTATAGCATCTTCTTATTAATTTTCTTAATCCACTTAATGTCTGATTTACCAACCTGAAAGGATGTCCTACTCCAACCTTCTCCAGGCTTCTGAAACATAGTCTTAAGATTTGACTTTATCTGGAGATAAGTGGAGTTTTTCAGCAATCATAAATGACTCTTCTTCAGTCTAAATTCAAGTTTCTGAAAGGATTTATCACAGTTTGGCCCCAGGTAACAGGATGAGCATGTCATCAAGCTAACAGTAGGCATACATCCTCTCTGGTTGAAAGAAAGAAGACTATTTTTGTGAGGAGTTGTGTGGAAACTGTCAGTCCACATGGGGAATACTCTGTATTAAATTTATATCTTGTTATAGGAAAAGTTAAAAGTATCTCTGAATAACTTGCTGATTGCCAGTTAAGGGGTAGGGTTTTTCCTTGAAGCTTTCCTTTATAGAAATTGGTGTGTATGTTTATAAGGTCTTGAAGACAATGCTGTAAGTGATGGAGGCCAGCATTTCCACCAGGAAAATCAATCTCCCTGCTGGGTAGCTAAATTTTAAAATCTGCATAACCATGTTTCTTTTTACACCACCAAGGATCTCTCTCTCTTTTTTTTTTTTTCTTCCCGTAGAACTGATTTTATAGTTCAAATATGTAGGAGACTGACCATTGGATCCATCATCTGCGGCCAGGCAGGATCTTGCTGATTGTCTGTTTAATTTAATTTACTCTGAGACACAGATACAAAGTACCATCCAAGATTTACGATTCTGTGCTATTTCCTTCAGAATTGATGGAAAGCATTATCCTTCACCAGGCCCTGGATCAGACAGAAAGGGTGAAATATCCAGGGAGATAATGTTCTCAGGAGGCCTGGCAGAGGAGTCTGCAGATGGGTATTTTCCTTTCGTCTTATGAAAATGATAGTTGCTTTATGTCCCTACTGTGGGACTATTAGAAACGGGAAGGGAAGTGATGGAAATCGTGCAAATTGTGGCAATAAGATTTTGTGTCTAGGCATGTGGCATCATGCATGTAGAACGGATAAAAGGTTTAAGGGAGCTTTGAAACATGTACCCCCAACACTGACTCAGCCGGTTGCCAGTGAAAGGAGCTTCCTTGCAGTCCGCCCAGCTGTCCCAGCACGTATTTCGCCCACACACCAGCTGGGAGACAGGCTGCCTCTGGCCTACCATCTCCATCTGTCTCTGCTGAGCTGGGAGGAGAGAAAGGCTCTCCTTCAGACAGGCGGTCAAAACACTTTTTCTTCATATTAGTCATTTTCAGGAGGAAAAGCAGGACACTGATAAAGAATTGCTTTGCTGGAGGGGAACTCACTCAGGTGTCCTGCAGGAGCTCTGGTCTCAGAAGGAGTCCTGCAGCCCCCGCCAGGGTTGCCAGAAGCCAAAACCTCCAGATAGCTCTGCCAAAAGGGTCCTCTGCTGACAGCCAAGTTGTGTTCCTCCTCCAGTTGCCATGGAGATGGGAAATGCTCTTCTACAAAGACCTTAGCACATAGGGGACTGAGGAAGAAATATTTGAGAAGGCTTCTCTTTTCCAGACAGAGCACATGTTCCTTTAAAGGGAAATTAGAAGTTTGTTTTCTGCATATTCCTTCAATATTAGGCGAAAACATCCTGAGAGTTGTATGTTTCTCCGCCTGGGTATCCATCTTGCTAATCAATAAATTCTACAGCTGGTGATGGGAGGATGATTTATGGTGTGGTGTGGTATCAGAGTTACATTGCTTTGATGATGCATTGATGCAATATATTATGGAGGCAATATCTTGCAGTGATACATCGATTCAAAACATGGTTGTAACCAGCAGCAGCATTATAGAACAGCCCTGTCTACTTTTTCTTTTTCTTTTTCGTGTCTGCCAGATGAAAACATTTGGGATGCTGGCATTATGGCATTGCTGTTCTCCTCAAAAAGAAAAGATTCTCATTTTTTATGAGTTGCACTTGGACAGGCAGCCCCCTTGGCCCGTACACTGGAAGTATCAGATGCTGTCACCGATAAGGCCAACAGAAGGGTGCAGATGGGCTCTGGCCACCTCCTGCTTCATAGCCTGATGGACCATGTTGAGTTTGTCACTCAATTCATGGGTGGCTGTTGATGCCTTTGGAATGGGAGAGGGTGCCTGAGCTATTCTGTTGCATCTCCAGCACTGTATGTGTTTACTTGCTCCCCTCCTCTCCCTGCCAGTGAAGAGCCATGTTTATTTTCAAGTGGTTTTGCTTTTACCACGTTTCCAGTGAGCTAAGCCCATTGCAACCATCAGAGTGCATCGAGCAATAAGACTACATTAAGCCTCCTAGGGAAGCTAGCATACCACAGTGTTGAAATTAGACAACATATTGTACAACACAGCCTCAGATATTCAGATGAACATTTTTCCTCGAGGTCCTGTAGGCACATCCAAGTTTGAACAGTGAAGAGTACAAACAGCTGCAATCCCCATGAGCCAGTGGGCACACTGCTGTCACCAGCTACTGAAGTGTAAGTCAGTGACTTTGGCACACCTTGAGGAAAAAAGTCTGCTACCCAAACAAAATACAATTATTTCTCATCAGGGAGTAGTGCAATGGGTTGGAGGAGAAGCAGGATCTGACTGCAGAGTGCCACAAAGAGGTTTGCACAGGGGAATTAAGTGTTCAGGCATTTTTCTTTGAAAAATTGGTGGGTTTTTTATGACTATCAGCACAGAGGTACTGGCTGATGTTCTGATGTAGACTATTCCCTGCTAAAAAAACAACTGGAGAAAATACCAATGAGTTACATGCAATGACTGTTCAAACCTTGTCATAAATCCAGAATCATCAAGTAACTAGACTAGTAACTAGGTGTCAGGGAGCACCTGGCATCCTTTCTAGGGGCTGCATAACTGTCTCCTTTGGACTGTGTACTTATAACCTCTCAGGGAATCTTACTGTCACAGGATGCAGCTAATAACATTAATGAATTCCCCTCATCCTAAGGCCCATCTTATAAAAGAGGAAGCTAAGAAAGAGGGAATGTTAGAAATTCTGTTTCCTGAGTAAGATACAAAGCCAAAAATTGAACTGTAGTCTTGAAAAGGCCACATTCAGACCACTTACCATAAGTGTCTGACAAGTGCGGCAGCTACTCTGGCTCCCAGTTTCAAGAGGGTGATAAGAAATTCAGACCTTCTTCTCTTCAGGGCTGCTAAATGCTGGCTTCCCATCTGGTCACTCAGTGAAGGGAAGATGTCACAGTGTGGAAATTAGGCATCGGTATTAATAAGTCTGTGCATGGTCCCACAGCTATAACCAGTGTTAGTCAGAAGACTAGTCTTTCTGCCCTGGTACTACCTTGCAGGTTAGTAGGTCTGGGGAGGGGCAAAGTCCTGGTGTTGCTGTGTGTCTCTGCCTCTAAAGCCTTAGGTACCTTTAAAATCCCTGAAGAAACAGTACAAGTGATTCGAGGTTGTGAGTCTCTAAAGCTCTGAGACCTCCACCCCAAAGAGAAAGGCAGAGAGCATGTGTGACCTTTTTTTCCTAAACAAAAAGTGAATCACACAACTCAGTGCTGCTGTGGAGGATGATTAAAAACACTCTTAGTAGCCAGGACTGCTAGTGATCCACAGAAAGTAAAGCAATGTAGATGAATTAGATGTTAATAAGCATCTGAAATTCTGTTAATTTAAAAGTGGTCTAACATCCAGTTACCAAACAGGGAATTATTTACAGTTTACTCAGTTATTGAAATTTTCAGAGTACATGAGAAATTCTGATCCAGATGTTTCTATCCATGCTTATTTCTGGCTATGTTACTGTGCAATTAACTTTTTTTGTAGGATGGGTTTGAAGATAACCATACCATACTTACTTCTATGAGAACATCAGCATTTGCAAAGCATTTCCTTGCTGGAGTATCAAAATATAATTTTATGTTAGTTATCATCTTCTCAAATGACACAAAGCTTAAAAGCAAGAAACTGATTTGTGGGTGAAATTTCATCCTATCACTTTAAATGTAGTGACAATCTGGCACCTACTAGCATATATCCTTTGCAATATGTCTTGATAAAAGTTTCATGTTGATTAGTTACTTGGGCAACTGGCCAATGCTCTCTGCTAATTCTAGAAGACAGAAGATTTATTTTGTAATAGACTTTAAAAAAACCCCAAACCCCCTCAAATTAGAACACATTAAATGAGAGTAAGTTTTACTTGTGTTCTGAAAGAAGGAAAAGAAAAAAGGAAGCAACTGCCACTTCAACTTCAGAAGACATGTGTCTTCATATATATTTTATTTTGGTTTGCTTTCAGATTTCCAAAATTGAGTTCAGGGAAAGAATTTATTACTGTTCTGAATGCCTCCATTGTGGGGAATAGCCCTTAGTGGCAGAATGCAGAAAAGAAGCATTGCTGCCAATATGTACTGAAAACATTTTGTAACTACACAAGAAATCATTGAAAGATTTCTTTTTATGCAGAGAAACCACCAGAGCTACTGCTTGTCTTGCCATATTTGCATGAAGTAGGTTTTTGCTTGTAGACTTTTGCTTGTTTTGAGTTATAGCTCTCTGGATCTTGATATACTATGGATATTTTTCCTCTGTAAATATTGCTAAAAGTGGTGCAAACTTAGATCTTCAGCTGTTAGAATTAAAGATTCTTCTTTGTTCTCTGGAGACTTTCCCTGGAGCAAAGACTTGAAGATCAGACTCTACATAGCGAGGCTAACTACTTTAACATTGATACGGCTAACCTGCAGATAAATCTGTCAGCCTCCTTAACTAAAAGTGTGCTAGAGTGTGGCAGTTAACAGAACCATCTTTGGCCAAGATGTTGACTAAAACATATGGGGACCAAGCCATTCTTGAATTGGTAGCATCGCGTTTTCCTTCAGAAGCTACAAGGGAGAGTCAGTCCTCAGCAAAGGATGAGCTTATCTTTGCTGTGACCTGCAGTCTACTGCCATTCCCCATTGGGCTGGAGCAAACAGCCTGGCTCTGTCTTCTCCTATATGAGAATATGTTTTGTTCTCAAAGAGGCACAATCCATTTGTTAACATATGCTGTGATGGAGGTGCTGCTCACCAAGGAGGAATTTTGCCCTTACAATGGTTGCTTCCAGAGAGAAAATCAGCTAAAATAGGCCATACGACAACCCTGATTATGTCTCAGTCATTGACAGCCATAACAGCTTGTATATACTATTAAGCAGTTTGTCACACATCACACTATGCACTGAAAATATTGTGATAGATGCAGCTACTACTGTATATGGAACTGTCAGAAGATGGGAAATACAGAGAACATGCATTCAAAAATACAGAAGTTCCCAGACCTACTTCATCTAGTGTGTTACTTTTCAGTTGAGATGCAGAGTAACGAACAGGAAATTGTTGGGTATTCATTCTTCTCCTCTGGGATATTTTCACCTTGCTTTCCTCCTACCTTAAGAAAAAGTAATGTAGCTCAAAAATTAATTATTTGTAAGAGAAAAAGATCACTTGTACACAAAGAGTGTTCAGAAAGTCAGATTTTTGGTAGTGAATAAACAGTTAACTGTGAGAAGCAGAACCAGGTAAAAGAAGGCTTGTTTACTGGTTAATTGTTGTAGAAAAAGAAAACTAAACTGTTAACTACGAGAAATGACTTTGATTTAGAGCACAAATTCTCTGTGGTAGAATTGTAGGATTTTATATCCTAAGAAGGACCTCAAAAGCTGACATAATCCATCCCCATCCCAAGGTAGGACCAAGTTACATATATAACATTTGTGATGAATATTTGTCTGACCTATAATAATGGAAACTCCACAGTCTCCTCAGGCAATCTGCTCTACTCTTTTGCTGTCCTTATCATTACAAAGCTTTTTATCAAATCTAACTTGTAGTTTTCCTACTGCTATTAAAACTTCTTACTTCTTATCCTATCCATCACATGTACCGACAGAGTATTCTTTCCCTGTTTGCAGCAGTCCTTTAAATAGACTATTTCTCTGACTCCTCTTGTCCTTAGGCTGAAAAACCACTTTTCTTACAATTTTTCTTGCTGGTTAGGTTCTCTTGACCTCTGATCGTTTCGTTACTTTTTTTCTGGATCTTTCCATTTGATCTATATTATTTTTAGAGAATGCCTATGGAAACTGGATATATTGCTGCTAAAGCTTTGTCTGACAGAAAGCAGAGCAGAGAGACCAGCTGGTCGAGACCAGCTGGTCAAGACCAGTGAGCAACAGGAGTGGGCTGCTGCCCTGGCAAGGGGAGCCAGGAGCCAAGCATGGTAAGGCAGGCAGGGGCACTGGCCTCACTGACAAGAGATGCAGTCCTACGGCATCCAAGCAAGGTAAGCAGAAGAGGTCCAGTGAATGTAATGAGGGTCAGGCAACAGTCCAGATCACCAGATTTGGATCAGAGTCATGAGGCAGGTGCAAGGCCAAGCCAGGAACATAAGTCTGCAGGTCGGGATCAGCAAGGGTCACAGCAAGGCATGGACATGGCTGCAGCATAGCTCATGCAAAGACTGAGGGTATATGTCTTAAACACAACTGCAAGCTAAGGAGGGCCTGGCCTTGCTTCTAACAGCTCCTTCTCACAATTCACTTTCAATTACAGGTCTCTGATTCAAGACCACACAGCTGCCCCAAATCAGGAAGCTGGCCTTGAACACAGACAGACAAATCCTGAGGGTGGCAGGGTACACTCAGGGCACTGACTGTCTTAGCTGCTTGAATGTATACTAGCTCTTCCCAGCAGACATCATTTGCGCTTTTGGTAAGAATCATCTCTACTGCATTATACAGTTGACTGCCGATGATATTGATAAGTGTCATGTGTAGGCCAGTTCCTTTGGAACCTCATCAGATATATTCATTTTAGCAATGAACCTTTAGCATCTACTCTCTATGCCATCCCTACTGTACATTCAGCAAGTGATTTGAGGCTGTCATGAGAGACTATGACATCAAGTCTTACTAAAGTCAGATTATGATTTGCCTACTGTTTCTGTTTTGTCTGTTATGTTCTTGTAGAAAGTGTTGTTTATCATCAGAATAGGATGATAGAAGCCCTACTTATGCAGAAACAACATACTTAGTTCCATAGACTGAGGAATGATTTTTAGAGAAGGAGGTGTTGTCATTTAATCTTAGAACATAAAAATATTTCACTTAAACTGAAAATCTTCACATCCAGTTTCTCAAAAGCAATGATTATGTGTAGGCCTCTGTATAACCATTCATGAGCACATCTCCTCTTTCCAGCATTGCCCATAAATGACTAAAAAGACATGGAAAGCACATTAAACTGGTCTCAGACATTGGTGGTTATTATTTAGAAAATGCACATACATTCAGCCAAAGGGACAGATCTTCCTGTTGGACTAGTCAAGTTAACTGGATTTTGTATCTATCTGGCAAGATTTCAGGTCTTCAATGTTAAATTTTGTGAGCGTCAGCTTTGGAAAGTTATGCTTCTTCATATTTTCCCTCTAGACAGACCTACCTCTCCTAGGCTGTTCTGCCCTGCTAAATACCTATTGCAATATGGGATGTGCACACTCAACTCAGCACTTATTTTTCCATTTTAGTAAAGACTTATAGGTCCTATTGGTCAGTCCTTGCAGCTCTGTCACAAGGCCTCCGGGTTTCTCCACATCCCTTCCCAGTGATTCCTCATTTACCTTCTTTTGTGAGACCTTCAGATTAGGTTGCACTCCCTACTGTCTCCTCAATCAGCAAATTTATTTGTATGATGCCAAATTTATGTGGCATAAAATAAACTGGTAAACTGGTGAATTTCAGAAGCCACTAAACCAACCTGAGCCTTTGCTAATGCCTTTGCACCAGAATTTGGAAGGAGCATTGATATCTCAGTCATCTGCCTAATGGTAGCATGAAGACATTCTCAAACTTTCTACAAAAAGCTCATTCCTTAATTCAGAAATAAGTTGGTCTTGTGTTATAATTGTCCTAGATAAACTCTCTCAGAAAAAAAAAAAACTCTCAGAAAAAAAAAAAATCCACTGCTGCGTTTTGAACTATAGTTATCCAGATAACCCAAGGCATAGCCTGTAACAACTGGTCCCCCAAAATGTTGGTGCCAAATCATACTCTTATTCATAGGCAACATGACTGTCACTTGAAAGCCTCTTAACTAAATAATTTTTTCTTGTCATGTTTTGTGTCTAGTGTTAACAAGACACTGAAAAATAGTATAGTGTTCAGAGGCAAGTTACAAGAATTAATCAAAATCTGGACAAAACGACAGACACTAAAAGAGCTCACGAAGCTAAGAGGCAATTTAATCACCTGCTGTAAATATCTGCACTGGGACATAATATACTGCTGGAACATAATATACTACTCTTTAATCTAACAGAAAAGACATATCAAGATACAAAGTCTTGTTGCAGCTAATAGAATTCAAATGGATGCGATTAGAAAGAAAGAGTAAAATTAACCATAAAACAATTTGCCAAGGGATAGAGTATATTTCAGTCTCTTGGAGTTATTTTCTAGTTCCAACATAAGTTCACAGGATCTATTTTGGAACGGTAAAATTTTATTGACTGAGCAATATAGGACACCAGAGTAGAAAAAAATGTAAGTGTCTTCTGCTGCAGTCCTATTTTAATCCATCAGTGTTCATTTTTCCTGGCTTTAGTCAATTGGTACAATGGTAAGCAGTTTTTAAGTAAATTTTCAAGTTTGAAGTAGTAACATTTCTGGATGTTCATTCTTGTAGAGAATATCATTCTATCAGTGTTTATTTCACTCTAAGAATTATGGGATTTAATAGAGAACATGATTTATAACAAGAGCTATTCCCACAGTGAAACCAATTTGTCCTAAATGATCACCAAAGTCAAGAAATGACAACAAAAAACAGCAGAAGTTGATGTATTTTAGACTTTGTTCTAAGTCATAAGCAGAAGATAGAGAGGTGGTATATGGCTGCCAGTGGAAACCTGTATGTACATGTGGGCCATTGCACTGAGCTAGTAGGAGTATAGGACAGGAATAAAACCCACAATTTTTTCACATATGGAAAAAAAAATTGGTAACAATTACAAGTTCTACATATGGCTGCCTTTTACTTTAGAGCATTGCAGCATACATCATTTCCCCAGGTGTAGTTAAAATAATTGCAGTATCAATTCTTTCCATGCCATTACATGGTCCTGTCAGTTTAGTGTGTGTTAAGCCAAATCACTGCAATGAGACCTTTAGAAAAAGCTCAGTAGTATTGATTTGTCCTTGCAGTATATCTCTAAATTTTAGGCAGCTTCCCACTTCCCTCACATTGTGCTAGATGGTTGCTGTGTTTTAATTAGTGACATTAATGCATTTCTCAGTGTGAAACATGCTTGTGACTTGTACCTTAGACACTAATAAGTTGAGTTTGATAGCAGGAAAAAGATAAACCCCAAACATTGACATCATTAAGGTTAATAACGCAGTAGTTTCCCAAAGAAGCTCCACACCTTAATTTGAATTGATTATCTAAATAGTTTCATTAAGGGATGCTAACTGAATCAAGCCCATTGTTTCAGTGACCTAGAGCAATGACTTTGCTGCTCCATTTGCAAAGGTAAAATGTCTGTACACTTTGAAACTGCCTTGTGACTCCTATCACTTTGTTAGGTAACATGTGTTAGGAAAATGGGAAGTAATATGTTTACTCTGAAAATCAAATAGATAGAAATTATAAATGTACAAATATTTAAAAACAAGATGGATAAAGAGGAAGAGTCTACGGATATCAGTGAATCTTCAAGTTGAAGGAGAATGAAACTGCAAGTTAACTTACTTCTTCAAATAAATTCAATTTGGACATAAATATACCCTGACCTTAGTGTAGATATTGAAAAATTCTTGTAATCCTGAATTCAGTGCAAAATTCATGTAATTGAAATGTTGTGATCCTTCTACTGAAAAGTTAAAATAAATATTTCAAATGTCTTTATAGTATTTTTTACAGTGAAATGCATGCAGACATCTCCCACACACTGTTTAGTAAAGTCTGTCACAGGGGAAGGATAAAACTCCCATCAGAGCACAGTGCCTACTCAATGCTCTGTGCGCGACTTTGAACCAAGAACAGAGCTGTGGGGAAGGATCACTGGAAACCCTGGATGGTGTGGTTGTGCTCACTGCATAAAAGGCTCTGTGGCACTAGCATTTGGATCCACCAGCATCAATACCCTGTTGTTAGTACACTGACACATGGGGGAAATTACCTGCCTGCAGGGATCAGAGAGAAAGTAAGTTTATACAGGGTAGATGTCAGGTGGGTTTGGGGGAGAAAAGAGAGAGTAACAGAAGATGGAAGTTTCATGGGCTGTGTAGTAGATCTGCAGCAAACGTTATGCATATAACCCCTCTTTATGTGAATAAACTTCTATCTTTGATGAGCAATTTTTGGGAAAGTCCCATGCCATGCAAGAAATTGTAGGAGAGATGTGTATAGAGCTGAGAAAAGGAGGCAGTGAGTGGAGTGCAAGACAGTGATTGCCAGCCAAACCAGAGATGAAGGCTGAGGTCTGGAGCAGGCAGGCACTGGCGACACGACATATTTTCAGAAACCAGCAAGACAGCAGCATCGCATAGCCTGCCCATTGCCTCTTTCGCCTCTTTGGAGGTGCTGAACAGGATGCATGGAAGCATAAAGCTTTATTTTCTTGTTAAAGTGTGTCTTTCTTTCCTCAGAAACCTATTCTCAGGTGGTTTGTGTAGATTTTAAATATCGACTTGAGACTTAACATCTCTAAAAGTACAAAGCCATGTGCCTTGATTTCAGCAGCTGCTGAGGGAAAACTACTACTAGCATATTGCTAGTGCTTAAGCTCACAGGCTCTGAAATAAGCAGTAGTACAAACTCCTTAAAACCATCCTTGTACAAAATATGTCTTAAGTATACTCCAGTCAGTGGATTTTACAATGGACTCCTCCATAGTTGTTACATTAGACTGAAGCAAGTTCATTATTTTTGTGAAAATTACACTTGCTGGGAGGGCATGTGAAAACAGAAGGCATTTAATGAAGGATCTCTAGCAACCTCAGAACAACAGACTTTTTTCTGCTTTAGATCACATTGCACTATCTCCTTTATCCAGTTTCCATTTGCATCAGAGATATACACCCGCCTGAAGAGTGACCTACTTTCCCTGCAATATTTGCTTCATTTTTAATTATAGCAATTATATACTCCTGATCACTGGCACAGTCCACAGAATGTTGACTTTTTTCTTAATGTTATTGTTATATAGATTACACAGATTCTTTGCCAGCATGTTGCCCTCTAATTATCCAGTTGAGGATGTTGCCTATGCCACAGACAAGTAGTAGAGCTTTGTGTTGGAGATCTTTGAAGATTTCTCAGGAGGCTGCTATGAAGCAATCATTGTGCAGAGACTCTTTCGAGGGACAGGTATAGGGCTGTGTGTTGCTCCTAAACTTCTTCTTGCGTTTGGTGTTCTTTCCTCACTTTGAGCGTGGCCTTTTTAATGAACTGTGAACTGTCTGTGTATAACAGACATAGCACCATGAAAATCAGCAAGCGGTTGGCACATGTCTCAGCCTACATACAGAATGATTTCTTTACTGGTTTTAGATGCATTAGGAAGTTTTTTCATGAGTTATTTTCTCTCTTTTTATTAACTAGTTTATTAGCAGGTTTCTGTCTTTTTATTAACTCATTTAACCTGAGAACTAATCTAGACTACTTATATTAATATCCAACAACAGAACATGGTTGTGGTTGAAGAGATTAGGAAAGTGAACCAAGCTGAGTGTGGTAAAGCATAGTATGTAACATCAGAGAAGAAAGGCATAATGTCCTTCTGCTGGGTAAATTGACCCAACATTTCCTGGTTTCAGATTAATGAATATTTGGGCTTGGAAAAGCAGAGGGTAGTAAAGATTATTTTTGCCAAAAACATAATAAAGAAGGAAAATATTCTTACATTACATAGCACAGATATTATATCACAGGGGTGATCACATGACTTGATTCATGAGAAACTGTTTCAGGAAATTCCTTCTGGTAGAAACTGCCTTTGTTACTGCATCAGAGCCCTTCCTCGTTCACAGGTCTGAGTGCTCACCCCAGCTCTGTTGGTATTGGGGAATCACATTAAAAAGAATGAACCAGGCCTTTTGCCCAGAGCGCTGGATGAGAACTGTGCCATGTCCTGATCTGGACAACTGGAGACCAGTTGGCAAGCCTAGACAGGGAGGGTACAGCTAGACACAGTCTGATTTCGCAAGAGACCTTTTCTGATCACCCTTGTCTGAAGGACTCTAAATATTTGTGTGAAAATTCTCAGTCTCCTACTTTAACAATATTAGTGGTCAAGAACGGAGGATCTTTCAAAATCCCCAAATGTAATGGAAAGATGTAGTAAAAATATTATTGGAGCCACATCAGAGTCGCTGATACATCTATACAAATAATTTATTTCCCCAGTTCACTCCTGGGTAAACAGATCCCATAATGGTTCATATGGCAGAAATGTTAATTTGCTTATGGGAACTCTCTTTTGGAATGACTGGATGCATTCCTGCTAATAAAAAAACCCCTAAAAACAAAAACCTGGGTTTGCTTCTGAGGAAAGTCCAGTCCAGGGACTATTCTCAATGGGCAGCATGAATGAGACAGGCCCAAGCTTGGATCCCTCTGTCCAGCCCACTTCAACACTAGCATGGCAATTTTTGCACATCCAAATACCCACCAGCCCTCATACCTTGCCCCAGGACTTACTCACAGCCTCATGCTATAAAAAAAACCATCCTGGAGGACTGAAACACAGCCCACATCATTTCAGAAATTTCGATTTGAAATAAATTACACCAGAAAAATAACTGTGTCTGATGCCTAAAAGGATACCACTTGCAGCCAAGGTGAGACCCAGGGTTATGTGCTTTATAATGGGATCTGGCTCGTGTTCTTTGGAGGGGACTCCAAGTCGCTGTGCTCGGAGCCAGTTCACGCCACTTGGCCTGGGAGCTGAAGATCATTTCCTAGAGGAAATGAATTTTGTAGTGTAGATGTAGCCAACAAGGAGCCCCAGTTGCAAGGCTGCCCCTGTGTCAGCTTTAATTCTTATGCAAGATGTGGAGCTGGTGTTTGTGTAATGCTGTTCTTGTACTGGGCAACCCCTGGGATACATCTCAGGTGCACCAAAATACCCTGCCTTGGGGAAGGCAGGCGGCCTACGACTGCCAGGTCACCTAGAGCTCGTTACTTCCTGACAAAACCCTTCAGGTGCTTCCTTAAGGGATGTCTGTTCCCTCCCTCACCCCGTGCCTATCGGTGTCCAGCCTTTTACATACAGATGAAAGGGGAAGTTTGGGTTAGTACCAGCTGTCTTATCAAACCATCTGGTCTTATGATTTGTCTGGACACTGCTCCCTCTCCCTTCCTTTGATCTTAATTTACTTCTAAAGCTATAAATGCATGCGTACCTCTCTACATGTACGTGCCATGTGGCATGTTTCAACTCATCATTGGAATAGCACAGCCGGTCCTTTGGTTTTTAAGTAACAATGTTATATAATAAACATTCAAATCCTATGAACATGACAGGAGGCTCCTGACAGATAAAATTACATTCCACAAGGCATGAAGTTCTCGTTGTGTTCTGTTCGTGGTTTTTCTTAAGCTGGAAAGGCAGTTTTTTTGGTTGATTTCATCCATTTAATAACTGAGAAGGTGTATGCCTTTGGGGTGCTGTGAAAGCTTGACCACCTATGCAGACATGAATTGGGCTTGGGGGTTAACAGGGGATTGAGAGGACATGGGTTGCTGTAAATAAAGCAAAGCAAACACCTGTGTAAAATAATACTTTTCTTCACAAGGTGATGTGCTTAGGTAGTGTCACAGCACACATTTATATAAAATGAGGATAAATACTATTTCTATGAAAAATTCTGTTTCTATTTCAAGCTTTCTTGCCAGAAAGGAAAAACAAGATTCTTTATGGATACAGGCCCCACTGTTACCACGACACATTAACTAACTATAAAAATACAGAGAAGTGTATTGGCAGAGCAGAAGCTTTTCCTGATGTTAAATATTAAAATATGTCATAAAACTAAATGATTAAATCTGTAGCTATATGCACAAATTTGGTCTTGTTTAATTAGTGTCTGTGTGTTGATCCTCCTTTCAATTTAATGATGATTTCCTTTTCCTTACTTAACCTGTTTATGAGTTATTAAAGCATCACAAAAATAAATAACTCTCAAGACAGTGCAAATGTCTTATTTCAGTTTTATTAATCCAGTTTAAATTTAGTCCATATTTGAAATACTACAGTGCTCATTTTAGACCAGCCTTCTGTATCTTACTGAGATAGGCCAATCTCTCCTTTATTTATAGATGTGATTTCATTCGCTACTGAAATAAAGTCATTTTAGACAAGTACTTGTAGCCAGACATACTTGACAACATTATTTAAGATGGGAACATTTCAAAGAGATCCTATTAAACAAAGGCTACAGAAAAGGTTGTGGTGCTCTCAGTTTGAGCTATGGCTCAGACTCTTTCATTCCAAGAGTGCACTTTTGTGGCAAATTTTGTTATTTCTGCCCCTTGGTAGGGAGCTTAACTGTTGCCAGAGTCTCTACTCCCCATCTGCTTTATTCTTATAATCTCAACTGGGTTTGATGTGTCTTAAATTCTCATCACGGGAAACCAAAGCAACTTTTTTCAAAACAAAACATCATTTATTCAGAGGCCCAAGAGTTCTGGCAGAAGTGGGTAAAAAAGAAAAGAATGAGAATGAGAATGGAGTCCAGAGCACAGCCTGCTTCCTCTGGAAACACTGGGCAAATATAACCCAGCATACAATCAACTTGGTTCACAATAAAAAAAAACAGCTCTTGATTGACGTGACACCATAGAACAGTATAGATTCTTTAGTGGGGGATGATCTTAGAGGAAAAATGATATCAACTGAAAATTTTTTGAGTGAGCCAACCTTAAGAGCTGCTCTCTATGCGTCTATCTAATTTAGTTTCGGCAAAAGAAAACGATAATTCAAAGAGGCTTGTAGCGTCTCTTTTCTTCCTCATTTCCCCTGAAGTCTTACTGGATTCCCCCAAAGGGATGAAATTATGATAAAGGAGAAAGAGAGGGTTATTTTCCAAATTTATATAGATAATGTGTTCCAGTCCACATATTTCTTAGCTCTGGCCTGGTTTGTCACTGCTATACTTTAACAAGTGCTCTGTAGGCTATTGGGAGCTCATGAGCCCTGTTAGCTCTGCATTGAAAACTATCCTCAAGTGTGCTTTCAGACCTGTATTGAAGATGAACTTCCTCTGCAAAAGATTTCCATTTCCATGAAGTAGTAAGTCCCATTTGACATTTATTATCCTGCTATTCTGGCTGCATGGAAGAGCTGGAGAAAAGAGAGGTTAAGAGATTTGTCAGGAATGGTGGTGGCCGAGGCAAGTCTCCCAAGTCCTAGTATTTCTAAGACAGCAAAGCACATGTCCAAAAGCAGGATGTGTTCACGCTGCCTCTCTACTGCGTGTAGTGATTTCTTCCAGTCAATAGCTATTGGCACAAGATTGCCAAATGGAACCCAGTTTTTATAAGCCCACTTTTCTTAAAGCTTCAGTGTTGGCAGATGGTTTGAAGATCTACAGATATATGGAACTAAAAAGAATTTATAATGGTGTGGGTTGCTGTAAAGCTTTTATTACAAGTTTGAGATGGTAGCATTGCTCATTAGTAACACTTCATAGGCCAGTAGAAGGAAAACTTTTACAGCCCTTCACAGCATTACATAATCTGTCTGTCCTAAGAGGTCCAATAAGGCCAGATTTTTATCATTCTTTTCTCTTGTTCATTCTTAAATATTCTAGAGCCCTTACTTATCCCAGGTTAGGGATGGCCACCACTGCACTATGAAGTTACTTTTGAAAATGGTGAAGGCAGTGGACATTGTCTGGGAAATAAAGGTGTTCCTCCTGCTTCAGATGGGAACATACACTGTGGTGCAAGGAAATCTTGGTCAAAAATAATAGCTTCTCTCTTTTTAGACAGAATTTGAAATAAGTCAGAGAAAGTACCTTTTTGTGTGTGGCTTTCTTCTCACTATTCAAATTAATGGTAGGTTTATTGAGACTAGTCAGCTTTTACGTTCTTCAGATGTCCCCATCACCTCTCATAGTACATAAGGGGAGAATATAACTGTTCAGGGAAAATATTACCACCTTAAAAGCTTTGCAATGCAGACATTGCAAAGGAAGGGAACTTCTCTCTAGCACGGTGATAAATATTAAGATTAAATTAAGAAGGCAGACTTACAGTCCCAGTTCACATGTCCAGCAGCCCCATAACACTTTATCCAATTTGCTCTCATCACCAACCCAGTTTATAAATGAAGAAGCCACACACCTCCATATTTATAGTTCAGAGCTATATGTTTATTTAGTGATATTATGAATACTATAAATCAAGTTGTGTCATAAACTATGAAGGAGACCTATGGTATAACAGTAAAAACAGAGAGAATTTATTGCCAGGTTGCTAAAAAATCTTTTATATTATTTTTTTCTCTCACCTAGAACAGATTCGTTGAGAGGACAGGAGAAATGCTGTTAACATTCTCAGATGAAGCAGTGCCTTCTGTAGCCCACCAAGAGTGATGAGATGTACCACTGGTGTGATTCATTATGACAGTTCCCATTTTTTCTTGTCTATCTATTATACTTGCCCTGGAAATAAACAGCAGAATTCCATCCACTTTTGTTAAAGGACGTAGAAGGAAAACACAGCCAAAAGACCAGAAGCTTCAAGCACTCATGGGCTGCAGCGTAACCTTTTTGGAATAGTTTCTTGCAAGTTCCTTAGCAGCTGACTAAGAGCTCCTGTTTTAGAGAATTAAATTTTGCTCCTGCACTTTGCAAGTTCACCTATCAGCTGTGACAAAAGGGACAGTTTAATAAGGCTCTTCGCCTGCCTGTGAAATGTGTGTACCTGTACACTCTGAGCCACAGAATCACCAACAGTAATGCCTATTACTTGATCTGAAGGAAGACTTAACAGGCCTAAATGCTCTGACTGATGCCTTCCTTTCCACGTACATGAGTTTCTGGAGAAAGGTGAAAAGCTGAATTCCAGGGTACCTCCTGCAAACTCCTTTTCTCCTTAGCAGAAAAGAACTCCCTGCAACAATGCAGTAAGAGCCTGAAGGAGAAAGACTGGCATTTGCTGTAGCTTTTTCACTTGCAACAGCCATTGGTAAGTTGACATAAACGAGTATAACGCATGCATCTGGCCAGGCTTTTTTTGTCAGTGGTAAAATGATACCATAATCACCCTGATTATAATTTGCACTGCCTAGGCTTCTGGGCCACTTGCATTGCTAGGGACCCTTTGAATTCAGTAGTGCCCTTAACCCTGTTTTCATGCTTGGCTTCCTGTGTAAGCATTCCCTGTTGGTAATAGGCATGAAATGTTAGCAGAAACAGCAGTATGGTACTTAACACAACATCATCCCCAAACCTTCCTATCATCTCATGAGCCTTCATGACTAGTTATGTAGCTCCATACTTGTGTTTTCCTGACAAATGTTTAAAAGTGAGCCCCTTGGGAATCCTATCATTATTTTGCAGCAGCTTTATTGTATTTTTATTTTTATTTTTACTGAGCCTGGTTCTGTTTTTTCAATATTCCCTTTATAGCATAGGGTTTAATTGTCGCAGGCAAGGTAGTGCTTACCTCACCCTAGAGAGTAATAGTTGTTGTAGTTAGAAGTCTACCTTGCCTAGAGAGGATAAAAAAACTGGAACTTTGCTTCTGTGTTATTCATCCAAAAGCCAACTCTTTTTCATGAGATTGGACACTACATTTTTGCATAGTAACTGCTGCGACCATGATTAGTTTTAGAGTGCATCAAGGTTTGGGGACACTTAAACACTAGATATTTTTATTGAATAGCAAAATCTAGTTGAAGGATTTCACGCTAATCAGTCACACTGGAATCATAAGACATTGTTGTTTTCAAAAGAAAACTCAAAATTAGTCAAGTTTAGCTAAATGTATGCAAGCATGGTGTGTTTTATCATTTTTTAAATAATCAATATATTGAACATTAAATTTGAGGTACAGAATAGCTTTTAAGAAAGGGATTCTTTTGTTTCAGAAGTGGAGCACACATTTCAAAGCTAGTTATATGTTATTTACAGAAAGGTACCTTGAATTTTAAGTCATGTCTGGCTAAAATTGAAATTTGGTTAACACAAAATACAACTTTACAAAAGAGCTGCGGTATGGTTATAGCAGAGTTTTATTTAAGGTACTCAGCACTTTTGAAAGGTCCTTGAACTTTTTTGCAAGCCATGTCAGCACTGAATCAAAAATATACCAAAAGTTATTGTAAGGCTTCATTCTTTATTCTTAGTATATTCTTGCATTCCTTGCGCATAGAGCTGTAGGGTCTTGAATATCTATGTAACTGAATGTGAACCTGAAGGTGCAAGAAAGGATAAAATACAATGTTCAGGACGTCACAGGGAGAAACTCAAGAATATTAAGCAAAGTAAGAGGCAAGCCAGATCACAATTCTATCAGTTAATTCTCTTAAACTGTAGACTTTTCTCTCAAGTGGACTTGGGAAGAGAATACATTTCTGAAGGCATTTAAAGCTACACTGGACTGTGTATATAGATACCATAGCTTCTCAAAGGCAGCTGACTAAGCACTCTAGATATTTCTGTTCTGTGCAAACTATTAATTTATACTGAAAGAACTGCCTGAGTATTAGACCTCTGAAATAAAAACTGGAAGATATTTCTGGCAGCAATTGAAAGCTATTACATGCCCAGTACAGCAACTGATAGTGGGACCAATAGCGTTGATGAGCTCCATAAACAATCTGAGCAATGGCAAGGAATGCATAGTCATTGAGTTAGCAGATGACACTAGATTGGGGGGGGGGGAGAGTTTGACATGCTGGAGGGTAGAGTTGCCATTCACAGGCACCTTGACAGTCTGGAAGAACGGGCTGAAAGAAACTTTATGAAATTCACATATTAAATACAAAGTCCTGCACCTGAGACAGAAAAACTCCGTGCAACAGTGCAGCACCTGGAGCACCTGATGTATGGGTGAAGGCTGAGGGACATGGGATTGTTCAGCCTATAAAAGTGAAGGCTAAGGGAGGGATCTAATTCCTTTCTTTTACTACATAAAGGGAGCTTTTAAGCAGAGAGAGACAGATGCTTTCCAAAGGTGCACAGCAAAAGGAGAAGAAGCAAAACTTGGGAGCTACAGCAATGAAAACCACGTTGGATGCAGGGGAAAAAATTCTTCCCAAGAGAGTGGTTCAGCACTGAACGAGGTTGTCTCAGGATGTCATGGAACAGCTTGGAGATTTTCAGCATTTTAGGGGACAAAGCCCTGAGCCACCTGATCTAACTTTGAAGCCAGTCATGCTTTGAGAAAGGGGTTGGACTACTTGGTCTTCCGAAGTCCCTCCCATCCTAAATTGTTCTGATTCTAACAAAACTAAGGTGACAAGTAGTGTTATTACTGGATGAATTGAGGATCCTCACATAGTCATTAGCAGAAACTAACAGAAGCTTTTGCAAAAGTGCTGGAAGACTCAGAAAGGAGACAAGAGGAGAAATTATAAATGTATACAAAATAATGACAGCTTAAGGAATATGAATTTGGAGATTTTGTCCTCTTGGTCTCATAACAAGAACAAGGACACTCAATGAAATCAAAATGTGGTAAACTCAAAGCTGACAGAAGCAGAGTCTTCTATGCATTGTGAATTATTAGATATAACAGTGAAGTCACAGTTTTAAAAGATTAATACAGGCATTTGGAGAGTCATAGGGAAAAGCAGAATAAGAGTTTTAGTAGTTAATAGTGCGAGAAAGGGGAGATTAGAAGATAGACTAAAATCAACTTTTTGCTTTTAAAGAAATTCTAACCATTTGCAACTTGCACAAGGTCTATAACAGGGCAATATAGGCCCCAGCTGTCTGCTGTGGAACTTTTTTGCAACAGTAAATCCCAGACAGAAATTCAGGCTTTAGGAAATCCAAAGCAATCCCATCCAAAGCGATGGAAAATTTAACACAAGTTTTTATAATACAAGACCAATCTTTTCCTGCAGAAAAAGATGAAATTCAAATCTGTGGAAAGTAGAGAAAACTAGAAGTATTAACAAAGACACCATCAAGTGACAAAGAAGTTTTCTTTTCTCACTGGCTAACAGCCATGTTCAGAAATTTTCCTTTTCCATTGAAGAATTGATTAATTTGAAAGGACTGAAACCTCTCTGTTTCTCTTAAGGAGGTGCAGAGGCCATAAACCTTTGCTAGGAAATATGAACACAGGGGTTACCAAACTACATCAAAATGTTGTGTACTACTTGCAGACATGGCCAGCACTGACATTTGATCCCATTGTCAGCATGTACTTTACCTTTCCCAAAGTGAATGGAATAACTTATCCTGTGATAAATGGTTTGGCCGACAGCCTCCAAGCTCCGGGTCCTGGGATTGTTATCAGCTTCCTGGTTCTGGGATGTGGTTTCCTGTCCATTGGCTGACAGGACATGGGGATAAGACCTGCATGCTCACTACTGCCCAGGTTTCTTGAACTCCAATTTTTGTTCGGCAGAAGCCTGGGTGTGTGGACATACAAGAGGGTATGATATACTCTCCTGGGGTGCTCCATCTGCATGACTCCCCACCAAGCACGGGGCTCCATGGAGCCCGTTTGTCTTGGAGGTAAGACCAGCCAATTGCTCCTTCCTCCAGTATAAAAATAGTGTAATTTTTATTTTGCTTAGCAGAGAATTTAAACACAGCAAATTTAGGTATGTATTTACATCTGAAGATAAGATGAGTGGAATTTTAATGTATACTAAGGCCAGTCAGACAATCGACATACCATTACATACATGAATATTTCTTCATTTTTGTGCAAAGAACTGCCTGAAAAAAGTAGCAAAGCAGAAATTATTAACAAGTAATTTAGCTTAAAATTACAGGCTTATAAAAGCTGACAGGCCAATGTGCTAGATTCCTGGTATAACTGAATAAGAAGGCAGAGTGTTTTGTTCTAGTGATTTGCTGCTACTGCAAATGGCAAACTAAAAAAATCTGAAGTCAGGCAGGCATTAGACTGAAGCATTGCTGGTCATAACTGACCTCATGATGAAACACCACAAACATCTCAGTGAAAATCATGATGCTTTCAAATACTCTATCGTTGTCTATTTATTGTCCTCAGTTAAATGAACAGCTTTGGTTTCCTTAGACTGCTTTCACCACAGATTATATAAAAAATGAAATTATAAGGAGCAGTGAATATCCAAATTGGTACAAAAACTATGAGATTTAAAAATCATGAAGATACTGCAATAAATTGCTTGCGAGATTTCTGATGCTTCTTGTGGCCTCAGATATCTGAACTGCTATGCCTGAAATAGCTAAATTAAAAATGATAACCTTCTATATGATTCTCTGCAAAAAAATAAAATGCTAGAATTTAAAACACCTCAAGACTCTCACACTAAAACACATTCAAATCTTTTCCTCTGAGGTTTAGGACATACCACACTGGTTTAATTAGCTACCTAACAGCAATTTCCACACTTCAGGAAACAGAGCATTTCGCAAGAAACAGATAAGAAGTTTGTGTATATATTTATGAAATATTGCAAACTTATCTGGAAAATAATCTATATGTGATCTCCCATTTTACCTACAAATGGTGTCTGTTCCATTGTGCTACAGCCTTGAACCACTTCCTTTAAATTTGCCAAGTACTTCACCCAAATGAATGTCTTTTCATAACTGGTGACTCATTCAAGATATTTCCCATACATAGTGATTTAAAACTACCAGTTTCAAGGAAAAATAAAGCATTACTTCAAGGGGAACAAATTTTCTCTGACTTTTATATTAGTTTTTCTCCTAGTTCTGAAATCTTTGTTTAAGAGAATGACTCTGTAGTAGCTATGTTAGTTTTATTGAAAGACAATGCAACAGTTAATTTTATAGCAATTTCTTCAGCTTTGCTGCTTAATGATCACACAGAATTCCTTCACTTTCAATTTCTTTTGTCCACCAACGTTTAATATAGTGTACATTTGTTTTACTTCTGTCATGTCCTCATTTGACTCTTATCGATATGATTTTATCATTTATTTTTGATTCGTATCAGCTTGTGAGCCTTTTGGTAAGCTTTAAGATGCCAAAGTTCCCAGTTTTTACTGAAGATTCTCTTACTTTTACAGTCCCTGTCCTTGTGGTGAGCATTCCCTGGAGAGAGATGTTTCGGGCAATTGGAAGGCTCAACATTAGGACATGTAAATGTTTAAATTATGGCTTGCAGATCAATGACAAGAAATAGGACATCTATTTCTGGTAACATGGTAGATTTATAGTTATGAGTCAAGGCTAATGCAAGGTGAACTCCTCCCTTTATGATCACTGCCACAAATGCATTAGCTCATCCGTGAATTTAAAAATCGACCTCCAGACAGTTAGTTGGCAATTTGGCACCTTGCTTTGATTGTATACAATTTAACAAAAGAACATCCAGCACTAATTCAACAGTAATATTGTTTCTGCCTTTCAGAAATGATTTATTCATTTGGATATAATGTCCAAATTGCATTTTCTTAAGGAGGGAGGGGTCTACTTTGCTTGTTTGCAGTTTATTGTATTACCTCTCAAGGACATGACAAAAGGAAAACTGTTGCTGCTGCTTATTATGTTGAATGTAAGTATGCCTTGAATGATGGTCCTGTACACAGAAAGTCCAGGTGTGTGGGCAGGCGGGTGGACAGTAGTTGCACAGTGCTTCCCTCTTACACTTTACAACCTACCTTATTTAGAAGTTACTATCCTGCCTATAATCTGTAAAACAGATAGGCATTTTGATGACCAGCACTGCAAACCCTGGGAGAGTCACACTTTGTGCTGCCTCATCCTTGCAGTTGTAGCATAAGCACCTCAGCACTTCTGAGGGTCTGCTGGGTGAGGGGCTTCACCTTGTGGAGGCTGACCTCCTTTTGGTGACTTGCTTGCAGTCCTCACTGAGTGGACACAAAACTCAGGGGATGGGAGTACCAAGGAGGGAACAGCAGGGCTGGAGGATCACTGTGCCTCCTGCCCTGGAAACCCAGGAGTAGTTCTGGCACCTGGGAAGGGTGAGCTTTTCTGCTTTGGATCTACTGAGCAGAGGGGCAGTGAACAATTTCAGCAGTGGGAGCCCTGAGGAACTTTCTTCCCCAGAAAGCCAGTCTTCTGGAACAGCTTTGCACAACGTGGTCCCAGGGTCGGACTGCTCTGCATCTCTGAGTTGGTAGAAGCCCTCCTCCTTCTCCTCTGCCCAACCACTGTACTGCTCCTGACATGGGTAAGATCACAGTAAAGGGGTGGCAAAAATTTCAGTGTTGGCTGTGTCATCAGGTGAGCACCCAGTTCTGAGGTGAGCTGAGCAAGCCCACCTTAGAGCTTGTGCTGTTATAGATTTACTGCTGTTGTTTACCAGCAAGGAAGGCTTGGGTTTGTCCAGCCTCTTCTGTAAGCAACTGTCCCAACCACACTCAGCCCATCCTGGAAGGATGGCTCAACATTTCTCTACAGCAGATCCTGTCCTTACTCTCACCTTACAGGAACAGGCTTTCCGTTCCTCACTACTGCCTGCAAGTGTGATGTAATGTATGACTATTATTATTGTGTACAGTGTTTTTACTGTCAGGGCATAACTAAGAATTTAGACTGTGGATCATTACATTTATCTTGCCACATTATCTGAAAATATGCTTATTGTTATTTTTAACTTGTGTAGTGTAACCATTTAATTGTTGGAGATCTCACATTACTGACATTTCAGATGAGTTTTCTCCTTAGTTATTAACTCTCTTCTTGTTTTTTCTGGCTCGGATTTTCACTGGATTTAACCACTTGCTGCTTAGATCCTGCAGAAATCCCTGCCTATATGGTTATTGGCACTAGGACTGTCATGAATTCTTGTCATGCTTTTTAGCAATCTAGCATTTCAAAAGGATATTCCCCTGAGAAGGCTGTTACCTGCCCTACGAAGGAGGTCATGCACATTAAGGTCTAAGACATAAACATTGCAGTAGCTCACATCTATTGACTGAGTGTTCAGTCCTCATAGCATTGCGTGTTGTGCCTGCATAACCATCCAGACCTGAAATGACCAGTTGTGCCTGCAGGTATACTTCATGAGAAAGGATATCTTATTGAATTTAGTCCTGTACTTTTGTTGCCAGATCAGAAAGATGAGTAGCCCTACCAGTGAAAAAAACAGGTTAGCATTTCTACCTGGCTCTAACAAATCAGCTGTCAGTGCTGGACGATATAAGGTGGTCAAGCATGCATGTTTTAGTTTATCCACAGGCAGAATTAGGGTTTCCAGAATAATAGCAAATAGTGCTCCAGAGGTCTGCTGGAGCTATCACTGTGACACATGACTTTAGAGCCCAAGCTATTCATAAATATGTCAGCTAGATATATTTATGCTCATTAGGTAAGCCTTGATCAGTCAAAGAGGGAGGTCCACAGACTTCAGCATGATATGACTGATGTCTCATGTTCTAGTGTTTCACAAAGCCGAGGTGGCCCAGCAATCCAATATTTACAGTGTGAGCAGTCTGAGGCTTTCCTTCCACTGACTTCCACAGACGTCAGCAGGGTGCCTGAGACCACTGGTATTTCATCCGGGGTCATGAAGCATTTGACAGGAGGCTATCTGGCAAGACAAAGTTTAGCTACCCACTCAGCTGGACAACTCAACTAACACCTGCAGACTGGTGGTACAAAGTGTTTGGCTGGAAGAGTGACAAGATGTCACTGCTCACACACCTGCTTGCATATCAGCATGTTAAATGATGCTCTTATTACTGGGAAAACTAAACACTGCATGAATTTTAGTTTGGAGCAGCTTGATATTTCTGCTGTTTTTGCAGGGCTGACACAGGCAACAAGAGAGAGTACATGTGAAAGGGAGCTGCACCCAGGACAGCAAGCCAAAAAAAGGCACCTATCATCACTTTGCCAGGGCAAGTATGATAACACAGAGTAATGTTATTCATTTACATTTACTCTTTGCCTGCTGTTATGCTTGTTATTATTATTAGCTGCAGTCTGACTTTCTTATTGAATATATCTTGTTCATTTATACACCAGTGGATTTTCAACTAATGCTGGCACCATATGAAGAATACAAAAGGAGCACAAGGTTCAGTCCTAATGAGCAATAAAGCCTCTCAGTATGAGGCTGCCTGTCCTAGAATTGTACTGTTGTTGTGCATATTCTTTTTCTCCAATGGCTGCATGTGAATAGAGAAAACAAAAATGTTTTGGCCCAGGAGCATTTTTGCTCCAGTGGTGCATTGACAAGCTCCTTTCCTAGCCAATGCTATTTATGTGGTAATGTTGGGGAGAGTCCAACAATGATAGTGAAAATGTTTCATATGAATCAGCTGTAAGACAGATTCAAATCACAGATAATGATACCAACAAATATAATTATAGTCAAATTTTCAGAAAATGGTCATTGTAATTTTGTTTGATTAGTGCAGGGCTTTCTCTTTCCCTCTCTTTCTATCACTAGATTTCGGTCTTCGTTTGCCTGGGCTGGAAATTCATGGGCAATTTCAGTTCTGATGATAAGTAGCACCTGGGATCCTTCTCTTTCCTCTCTCTTCTCCCTGCCCTTTCTCAGGATATTGTCTTTTGCTCAGTAACCTTCCAGTATTCAAAGCCTTCCCCTCCCCACAATGGGCATCATAAATCTGCACTGCTCAAAACTTGATTGGGGATATGTGAAAGAGCTGTCAGGGGAAGAAAGAAAGTCTGTGGCTCACCTCGAACCTGCCCCTTCTCCGTTGCGGGGTCTCAGCTCCAGCTCTGAAGAGGAGGTAGTGCCAAGGCCTGGTGATGCTAGACTGCATGGAGCAACAGAGTGCAGAGTGGTAGACTTGGGACACTGCCGCTGTTACAGTAAATCACATACTGGCATTGCAATATGACGTGCCACAATATTATCTGCTCTCTGCTGGCTGACATAGCTGATTGCCATTCGAGCAAGCCTTTTGATTTCTGTTATCTCTCCTCATTGACCAGTCAAATTCAGAGGCACTGATGCAACCCTCATTTGACTGAGTGGTTATCTGAATTCCTACTACTGCCTGATTTGATGAAAGTGTGTCTTTTAAGTCTTACCTGTAAATTTAAATCCAGAAGGGAACAATTTTCTTGCATTTAATTTTCTTTTGCAGTCAGACTCAAGTAATCCAATGGTATCTTACTGGTATACCTTCTTTTCTATATCCCTTTATTTCCACCTAAGAAACAACAAGTGGTCTCCAAACCATAAAATTTAAGATCCACAAATGTATTTATTCCCTGACTTCAGCAGATGTGATGCTTCTAATGATTAAACAAGAGCAGGTCTTCAGTGTCCACCAACTTTAAATGTTTCAAACTTATAAGGATGTGTAAGGTAGGGAAATGTCACTGTCCACTGAGTAGAGATGGGGAACATAAGCTCAAAAAGACTGAGTGATTTGCACAAGGTCAAACAGAAATTTCTGGTAAAGTTTAACCTCAGATTCAGAAGGCCTCAAAATGGAGCCACTGCCATTTCCATGTTTATCATTCTTCCCTTTCAGAAATAGCTGCCTCCTAGCCTATCAAGATAATTATGAACTTGTTTTATTTTTTATTAAAAATGACATCCATTGTTTTTGATCAAAGTCTCTCAGAATGAAGAAAGTGAGAGATTTGGAATTGTTCTCTATGAAAGAGAAAACAACTTTTCCATGCTTTTAAGAAAAGAACATACTTCTACCATAGGGATGTTAGGCTGTCTGGTGCTGGTCAGAATGATGAGGAAAAATAAATAGTCCTGCAGGCCAAGACTGAGAAAAAAATTACTTTGCCTAAGAATCTTATAAACTATTTACATTCCCTCCTCCATAAAAAATCCTTCTAAATCATTACACAAGAGAAGTTGGGGAACTGAGATGCAAAAGCTTTGCAGAAGAAGAGTGTTTGTGACACCCTACCTTCGTCTTACAGTTCTGTTAGCAACAAGTGGGTAATGGACCAACAGCATTAGAAGACTCTACAATTACTTCAGAATTAATATCTTGTTTGTCTCTTTCAGTGTTTGAAAGCTAAGACCAGTATGAAAGGAAAAAAAAAAACACTACAATATTTCCATCTTTACTTTTGCTACAGATTTCTTTTCATTCCCATCATTGCTAGGCTTGTATTAGCAATGCCACTTTCATATATACAGTATCCATTGCACGTTTAAGTATTTTTCCCTTCCTGGAATAATCTTGTATGACAAGAGGTTTAAAAAGGAGAGGATGGGGGAAATCAAAATGTAAATTCATCTACCCTCAAATGAATCAAGGACCATTTGAAAGGACATTGAACCCTCCATAACATAGATTAATCATAAGACAATAGCATTAAACTATTGTGAGAATAGCCCTTGTGCCAGGGACAAAGACAGCATCTCTATTCTGTCCACCTCCTGAAGTGGAACTTTCCCCTGGTCTGTTTGGCCTTGTCCTTGAACAGGTCTTGGGACTTCTCTCTGAAATTACACTGAGCTTCTTCCCAGCATTTGACCTTCAGGATAACAGCTATGGCCTTTTGGCCTCAAAACTCATCTCAAAAGCATGATAGGAGTAAGGGCAGTAGACAGAACTCTATTTTTTAGGGAAAGGAAAGATCTGAGGGTGAAACCCCAGACTTGACTTTGGACTTGAATTGCAAGTATGTGTTCCTCAGGCTTATTATTCTTTATGTGTCCTGAAACCCAAATTAGTGAAAAATTCCCTTCTCTGGAGCTTGTTGGAGAACACCCTGTGCTGATTTCAGGCATATCACTCTAAATTATGCTCCTGAATAGCCTCAAGGTCCACTAGTCCTCTACAGGTAACTTCACCTTACACCTTTCATTTTCTTGCCTTCCATCTATAGATGTGGTTATAATACATAGGTGTACCCACTGTGTGCCAATGATAATCTGGATTTCATAGAACACAGCTTTTGAGTTAAAAGCTGACTGTGATGTTGAAAGCATTTCTCTTCTGCAAATTCAGTTCATTTTTGCCTACTTGGCATGGATTTTAAATTTCCAGCGTTCAAGCATTTACCAGAACTGCAATCAAGTTATTTTAACCAGAAAGGACTTTAGTATACTATAAAAATTATTCTTTTCCTAAAGCAGGGCCAAAGATGACACTGTCATTCCTACCCAGGTAAAACTCCTGTTGAAATCACAGATTTACTTATGTAAATACTACTGTGTATACTCAGGCTCTGGCAAAACAGCAGTATTACTAGGCTGCTGCTCTAAAAGGTGATCTGTCTGAAAGGGAATTAAAGATCAAGTCCCCATCCTGTGTGGGATGCAAGAAGGCTTAGTAGGATAATGCTATTCTCCCCATGTTTCACTTTTTATTGTCAGGTAACTGATCAAACAGCATTTTATTATTAAATCATTTGACTCATATCTCACTGGGGACTGCACTAATTTGGAAATTGTTTCTGCTACATTTTTAAATTTGCACAGCTGCTACGAGATCTTTGGTTTGAAAAACCTCTGGCAGGAATGACACCACTGTGTTGTTTTCATTAACAGCACTAGATAGGCAAAGCTAAACTTTGTGTTTTGAGGACATTAGCTGGAGAACACTTTTTTCACTCTCCCATTTATCTGAGGGTAAATGCTCTTTCATATTCTGCTATGAGTCTACTCTGAAAATAGCAACTCTGAAAATCTTGGTGGTCTCCTCAAGCACAACACATCTGATAATCTCACCACTATTTGTAAGTAATGTTTCTGACAAAGAGCTGCACTGGAGTAATAGAAGCACAATCTGTTTGGTGAATCACAAGGTTGTTGGAACAAGTGTATGAGAATTTTTTTTTTTTTAATGAGTGGTATCACTGCACTGCTTGGATCAAGACGCTCACACTAGAAGTCTTGTTGTACAAACAGGACAAGAACACAGTGTAGTTAAACTACTTCTTATATGGGGTGGAGAAATGTAATGTCATACTTCCTAATTTTAGTGGGTAAATTCACCATCCTCCCATAGTTTCATTTTCTTGCCTTCCATCTATAGATGTGGTTATAATACATAGGTGAACATAACTGTTATCAGAAAATATATCTAAGTATTATTGCCCTTTAGTCCCAGCAGCTGCACTACTATAAAATCAAATGTCTGTCTAATCAACTGAAACTAATTAATTGGTAGCTCTTAATATCATATTGATTCAACACTAAAATCCCCCTATTTTTACAACAAGCTAATGCTAAACTTAACTTTTTATGTAACTATGGGAAAAAAGATGCTTCTAAGAGCTATAATTAAATCAAAATAATAATCCAACTAAAACCTTTTTTTCACTTTCAGGATACGGCCAGATGTGCAAGGATAGATGGAGATGAGCATTTTCTTCTCCTTCAGGAAATTCCAGACCTGGAGTTTAGGTTCCCTCTATTATTTGGAAAAAGGTTCCTTTTAAAGTGTGTTTAGATGAACCTCTAGAATGTGTTTAGATGCAGACTGACATTTCCACACTATTCTAGGACATTTTTAAGCCTGTTTCCTCTGGTACCGAGACCCATCTTCACCCAGATTGAAGCAGTCCTTTCTTGGGAAGTAACTGGTGAGGGATACTACCAGCTAACAGGGCACGGGGCTTGATGTAGCAGAACTTCACTTTAGTCCCCTTACATTATAACAAACTCAAGCCATGTTCTGGCTCCAGCACACGTTTGCTGCTTTGACAGGTAAGCACTGCAGAAGGTTAATCAGCAGAAGGGTATGTGAAGCTTCTTTGAAAATGTGTATTGTTACTTTAAAACTGGAGTCAGTAGATAGGGACAGTCTGGGAAATGTTTGGGTAGAGGACCAGTTTGCTAGCTTGTGTAAACAGGGAAGCTCTGCCGATGACAGTGCAATAAAAAATACAAAGATATCTCAGGTAGGGTGTCAGTAGAGCAGAAGAAGACACAGTATAGCCTGATGGAAAGATTCTCCCTCATTCTAATAAAGTTTTCCTTCATTTTAGAGGAAAGTGGCTCTATGACTCTTTACCTTGACTGACCTCATGACATGTTTCTGAAGAGGATACATTCTGAATTAGCAAAAAATGAAGGGAAATATCAAAGTACAAATCCCCAGAACTTTTAGTTTTATAAATATAAATATAATTAATATATAAATATGATGTATTTATGAGAACATGAGATCCCTACATGTTCAATGGTTCAATGTTCAGGCTCCTTAATTGCCGGATATTAAATAAATGAGTGGACAGTCTCAGGCCATCTCTTGCAGCAATAGTGGGGTCATAGCTTAGTTAGGAGCAGCCGAATCTGGCATCCTGATAGAGATGAGGCTGCAGCAGCCCAGGTCCAGCCAATCGTAAGACCATCCCTATAGGCACAGCATGCATATGCACAACACACATATGCACATGACCAGCCACACAGACAAAAAATACAAAACAAAAACAAAAACACATCAGCACCAATGGTCCTGTTCCCCTCTCTGGCTGATCAGGATGAAGGACTGTCAGTGGGAAATATATAAATATATATAAAATATGGATTCCCCCCAGTAGTTGGCCTTAGACACCCAATCTACCCAGTACTGGCTCCTGGATCCTCTCGTCTCCAGTGGCCTCATGCCCAGACACACGTGCACCAACTGATCTCTCAGTCAGCCCCGAACCCTCGGTCTCCTCCGTCACCAGCTGGACCTCCGGGCCCCCCCAGCACCACCCTGCAGACCCTCTTCTCCCTCCAGCACCCAGTCCCAGCCGGCGCCGCAGTGACACCTGCCTCCAGCCTCTTGCCCCACTCCCCGGCTGGCCCGGCTCAACGTCCACTGGCGACCACACGCCGACGGCGGCTGCACCGTGCACACGCGCTCCAGTCACTCCCGGCTCCCAGCCGGCAACTGCGGTGCCCCCCCGGGGCCGGCACACAGACCCCCCAAGCACACGGATGATAGCTCCTCGCCCAGGAAAACAGTCAGAAATGGGGTTAGTGAGCAGACGGGACGGACATGCTGATCAGGCACAGGGCATGGCTGGGCCGGCGTGCCACCAGGCCATCCCCTTTTCCCGCTATTTTCGCACGCTTGTTCCTCCTGGACCACCTGGCTTCCCCCTTTCCCACCCGTGGTCTCCCTGACACATCCCCTGAGGCGCCTCTCACAGCCCCGACGTCCCCTTGGGGTTGCGCACCCGCTGGCAGCGCCCTCGTCCATGCAGTGCCCAGGGAACCTCTCGCACGGCTGGCGCAGGGCGGGGGGTCTCCCCTGGCCCAGGGCTGGGGGCTCCTGGGACTCCTCGGAGGGCCGGGCAGGGGCTCCACTGGCTCCCACGGGGGTCTGGGGGCTCCTCGCCTGCCCTTGGCCCCCCTGTGCCTTCGTGTTCGTGTAGATGAACCTTTTATCACACAACCTGACAAGCTGCTTGAGTAGACCCTGTAAGATGGTGGAGGCATGTCATGCCAAGGTCTGTTCTGGGAGGTCCTCAAGGGGTTGCATGTCTCATCAGGCTGCTCTGTCTGGAAGTGGGCAAATGGTAACCTGAGGGCTGAGATACCTACGGGGACGGGGAAATGTTTTGTGCATGCCAGGCATGCATAGATACTTGAGTCAGACCTCTAGAAGGCATTTAAAGTCTCCGTGGGAGACCCAAACTGCCTTGGGATCCATCTGGGCACAGAAACAGGGAGAGCTCCTCCAGACCCAAGACACTGCCTGGGAATAGGGTGGGCTGTCAAACTGGGAGAATAATGCTTCAAAGGAAGGCAGTAAAAGGATTAAAAATAAGCATTTTTTTTGTATAAGCAGAAGAAAAAAAAAGTCTTTGGCTTTGTGAAAGCATTCAATCAGGAAGCAGGTTTTGATAACCTTTCAGTATTGAATAATCAGTTACTGTGTTCATTCGAAATAAAGCCCACGGCTTGTTTAGGAAGTGGCAGCTCTGCAGTTTACAAGTGTCCAAAATACCATACCACTATCAGGGCTAATTTAACACTGATGAGATCAATAGGGTTCTTGGGGCTAGTAGTAAATGAGAAACATGCCTCATTACATGCTACTCTGGTGCTCTGTAGGAAAGGGGAAAATCATGAAGTAGGGTGAGAGAAAAGAGAGTTGGAAATTGTGGAGTCCTCAAAATCAGGCAGACACTTTTCACTTGCTCCAGTGATTCACCTGAAGTGACATTTTTCTGAAGTAGTGAGACAAAACTGGGAGAGGTTTCTTCCTATCCCCGACTTACTTAGGTATGCCCCTTAACTAGAATTTTCTTTTTTAGGCTGCACATGTCAATGTTTGCTCGCTCTCCTTCCCTTCCTCTCTCTCTCCCTCTCTATTTATTTAAAATCTGCAAACATACAAAATCTGAGTTTTCCCTGCAAAGGTAAGTCTTTGGGCCATAATCTTCAGCAGTTCCAAAATAAGCAAAGCTGTTTATACGTAACTGCTTCAGGATATAGTCCAGTAAATATTGCCTCCTGGTATGAAGCTTTACAGTTAGATCCCAAAAAGCACCTTGGGCTCCTAAAAGTCAGGTGTGGCAGGGCTCATGAATTGTTGTGGAGTCCAGCCCCCTGAACTGCACACCAAAGGTGCCTGTGCCATGCAACAGGGGGAGCCTGAGGTGTCAAAAAAAATGCAGACAGCAAGCTTTCTGCAGCAGTCCTACTATCAGCATGCTCAGTGGGTGGTAGTCAGCAGAAAACACTACGGAAGAAGGTGAAGTCCTGTTCTTCTCTGGGGCTTTGACATCTTTGCCAGCCCTACATGCAAAGCACAGCCCTGCTTTCTTTCTCTCAAAGAATCAAATGAGGTAAAGGGAGAGTATGTGGCTGATTCCCTCTGTTTTTTTACAGCTGAAAAAGGAGAGAAACTCCTTTCATATAACAGTTTAATAATTGAATGAGAAATCTATATAGCAAACTAATAGAGTGCTCAGCAAGAAAGTGGGAGCAATCAATTACCTTTCCTCCTTGCTTGAAGGACTTCAGCTTCACATCCCAGCAAAATGGCCTAATAACAGTGACCGTGTCACATTTCTGCATGTTCCTTCCTCCTCTACAGTCTTGAATTTTTTCTTTCAAGTGGCACCATTACAGTAAGACAGAAGGGGAATGGTTCTTCCTTCTGTCTCCATCTTTAGTACCATCCAAGAATAGTCCATGTGGTTCTTACCCCTTGTCGCAGTCACTAAGCTCTGTGACAGGACGCTACCATCGGCTTTTCCTCGGGAGTGCATTTTACAGACCATGTAAGCTGCTATTGCAGTACTTATATTCTGGCACCCAGGTAGGATGGTGTTCATTCTGTGATAAAAAAAAATAATAGTAGTGATAATAAAAATAATAAATAGGTTTGTATAGGAAAGGAATACAATGCAGAGCAACTTCTGTATTTTGATTGGACCCAAGTATGGACTAGGCATTAAGCTGTTCAGACTTGTTAATGCAAGGGCATCTCTGGGACAAAGCAAATTAAACCACAAGTGCTCAAATAATTTTGAAGGCTAAAAGTAGGTTGGATTCCAGTAGTCTCTAGGTTAGATGAGCAAAGATGACCAGAATCAGGGTTTTTGTCCTTCTGGTCTTTAACAGAGGATGTGGGAACTTTCTGCACAGGTCCAAGTGTATGATGAGTTGACTGCAAAGAGTAGAAGGAGTCCATATGGCTACAGTATTCCCTTCTGGGCTGCAGGTTCATATCTAGCCTGTCATTGCAATGATGAAGAGAGAACTTCAGATGGCTGCTGAGTGATTTATTTGGGAAATGTTTATTTATACATTCCTATCTGGCACATACATTATAGACAGCCATATTTCATGGCAAGATGAAAGACACTGTGTGTAATCACCTTAGTTAGGCAATCATTTCCTCCTTTTAGAGAAAGGATGAAGAGACCTGAAGTCAAAAGTATGACTGACCCTCCTTCCCAGAAGCACTACTCCTTTCTATGGTAAAAATTTATACAATTCATGTAAGAACTTTTCTGCCTGAGAGAGCTAGCTGAAAATGCATTCAGATCACTTTACCAAACACTCATATGCAGTATGGCAATTCCAGGCAATATAATAGGATATTTTTGTACCCTGTTAGAGACGCTCTGTTTTACAGTTTTTTAACCACCCCATTTAACTTCTCAGCAATGTCACATGAGGATGCTGGACCCAAGACTGGACTTGGTGACCTCAGAGTTCCTTTCTAGCAAGATAGATCTACCAGGCTGGGAATGGACAGGGCAAAAGGGCTTTGCCTCCCCCATTAACTCTTGTCTCTCCACTCCTCCCAGAAGCTGTGGAGCTATACTGGAGGCTGTGGTGGCTCTTACCATAGCCACCTCATGCCAAGGCAGACCCATATTCTCTGGGACTCTGGTGCAGAGCCCCACATCAGCAAGAGGGAAGTTGCACTAAGTTAAATTGTTCTTGGAGTTGTGGGCTGCTACATGATAGTGTGCGCTCCCAGTGGTGCTGCCCTGACCAGGGGTGAGCTTAAGGTATCATTCCTCACATATGACTCCTGGCTAAGAAGGGTCTCAGCCTCCACATCCCCATCAAGCTGTGTCTGTGCCTGTTTTTCAAGCCCTTCCTCCTAACAGCAGCTCCCTTTTAGGCCATAAGCATGAATATGGTTTAGAAGAGCAGAGTCCTACAGAACTTCTGGGGCCTTCTGAACACTGCAGCCATTTCACGGTATCCTAAAAGAGAAAAGATGCCTTGCAGAAGTCAACATCAAATTGAATTCAGCGATGTATTCAAGAGGATGAGGTCTCATTCTCTCAGTAATTTCCATGGGAGCTGACTTTCAGTCATATAACACAGTCAAAGTTCAATCCAAAGAAAATGAGCTCAAATAAAAAATGAACAGAGCTCAGCTAAAACTAGAATCAGTAGAGTAGAGAACTTAATGACCTGTTCGGATTAGTATCATGTAATTGAGCCCAAATGATATTTGAGCAGAAATAAAACTGGCCTTACCATTTGTTAATAATTATTCATATTCCAGTAACAAGGCTACAGAAGTGTTTCCTTAAATGCACCTCATACGTCAGCATTAATACTTTACTCTGAGCAGCAGCAAAGAGGGGTATCTGATGAGCTCCAGCTAAGAGAGAAAAATCAAACCCAGACTTTATTTAATAGCTCATTCAGTGGAAGTAGATACATAAATAACAAATAAATGAAACCCCAAAGTAAGTAGAACTTAATTCAGTAGCAACGTGGTTGAGGGGTTTCCAATCTCTTTTCTTTTGGAGGATTGCGCTACAATGACATATCCAGTCCAGCAGCTTGTGAGTCCCCATTTTTGAGTCTCAATATTCAGACAGCATAAGCATATGTAACACTAAATGAAGGTGCCTTGCAGTTATATGGCAGAGTTTTCATGCTTTCAGTCTGAAAATAATTTAATATACAGGTTTTAAAGGACTCACTATAGCTTTATTGTAACTAGCCAGTAATGCAAAATACTGTCAAGCATTCTATCAAGTCGCAAGAGGGTGTTTCCCCGTCTAGTCAACTGATTTTCAATGAAACTAACAAAATAATAATACATGCAAAACAAAATACCAGGTAGGAGATGAAAAAAAAAGTTCAATTTTTCAAGAAAACCTATACATCTGTCTGAGGTGATGAGATCGTGCTTGTTTCTCTCTCTGGATGCTAGGAAGATTACACTGGATCATGGTGTAATGGGAAGAATTACTTGAACTACAGTAGAGTGGGGTTTGTTTGTTTGTTTTTTGAGCCCTGAACAAGTTTGTTTATTTAGTTAGGATGAAACTGAAGCTCTCGGAGATTGATGAGCCTTTGGATTGATTTCAAGTGAAGATAGAAAGGGTTTCCATTTTTCCTTTGCTTACATCACCTCCTTCTTTTTTTCAGTTCTAAGCACTTGAGTCTAATCAGGCTGCGCTACAGGCTGTGGCCATTTCCAACCCCCCTGTTTCCTTTGGCTGGGGGCCTTTGAGATCTTAGAGCTAGTAAATATGGAAACACAGACACAGGGTTGGTGGAATTAAGGCTTTCAGTATCTGGGCAAAAAGTTTCTGAAAGATTTTAATTCGGCAGTCTCATTGTGCCACCGGTTGGGCTTTCTTTCCCCTTTGGAAGAACAATCAAAGTCTTAGTATATGCAGCCATGCTAAAAAGTAATCAAGATATAACCCCATAGCTGGAAGTTCCTGTTCCTCTGCTAAGATGTAGCGGCTGACCATGTCGACTTTTGAAGTCTATTGCAAGATAAAGAAAAATGGATTATTTAAATCAACAACAGTCTTAATGAGACAGTTAGTGGAATATCATTTTTCAGCCATCTGTGACATGCAAATTTTTGCATTTTGAATCATATTAAAATTGCATGGTAAGTAAACTCGCTGTTGTGAGACTGGCTAAATCAGCAGTGGAGGAAGCAAGCCATTTTACTTCACAGTGCTACAGACAAGAAACATAGTTGGTTATCACATCCCAGCTGAAGAAAAAGAAGCGTCTTGCTAAAGAAGACAACTTTTTCAAAAGTGGTAACTCAATTGCTTGTGCTTATGCAAAGATAACCATACCAGGTCACAGATATTTTCATTACCCTGTAGAGCTCAACAATCAATCATTATATGTCATTATGTGTGCAGCACAGTATCTCTCTTTTAATCAGTATTTCAAGGCCTTCTTTTTCTGTTTGTCATATAGATTAAATATAATTAAAAATTAGTGCTGCAGAAACCAGATGACTGGAGTTGCTTAAAACAGTCATCCCATTAACATTGGTATTTTTTCTTCAGCTGAGCTTTAAGAAATATAGTATATGAAGGATTGTTCAAAGGGCATACAGTTATTTAACAGAACTAGTCTTATCAAGTCAATTTTCTATTACTTTTGGTATTACTTTTTTGATTTTGAGGTTTTTGGTATGCTGGAATTTTATACAATATTCATTTCAAAAGTCTTCACATTTCTTTGAATATTCTGATTTGAGGAATGAGGTTAAGAAATTTTTATTAATTATTTGAACTTTTCTCCATTTAGAAGAAACTTTATTTATCTATGCTTCATTGTATTATCCAGGATTTGCAATTTTATATCATATGGGCAAATTCCAACAAGAACGTTAGCCAGCATAATTCTCAAATACAGTCCTGTCTCTGTTATGAAACACTTCTTTCGTAATGGTACTAGCTGAAAAAATAATAATAGAAAAGTACTGAAGAACCTCAATTTCCAAAGCTTGGAGGAAGCTACCAGGCAAATGGCTGCTTTGATTTTTCTCTGAGTTACAAGGTGGAAATGAACAAGAAACTATATGCGGCATGCAATTTGTCTAAGTGAGACTGTGAAATGGTGGGGGTCACTATTCCCAGGAAAGACGGTGTGGGGGTCAGCAAAAAATATTAGAGATGCAGAGAATTGACCAGTAGATAGAGTACTTGAAAAGATGATCTGAGCTGTTTGGAAGTTCAGGTCCAGTTCCTTGGGACCAAAGATCAAAATTTGGCAGAACAAAAAATCTAAATTTTCATTGTGGGTCACACCTCTGTGCAACATGAGACGTAGTACATGTGCTAGACAAATCTTTTTTTGAGTTGGTAGTAATATTTTTCATTTTGTCTTGTTTTATGCACAACTATGCTGGGCCCCTTTCTGGCATTTCCTGAGTATTTCCAGCTCCTCTCTTGACTGTCAGCTTTGAGGGAGGCTTTTCTTTTTCCCCTCTTCTCCAAAGGCAGCTAAAATGGCTCATTGTTCCAAGCTAGCTAGCACTGGACTGGAGAAAAAAGTTCCATTTTGCGTAATACATCAAGAGTCTGTCATGTTTTTTTTTTCCAGGAGCTTCTGATGAGTAAAAGCAAGAGTTAATAGTCTTGTGATTAGAGCTGTCACTAGGTTATAGGTTAAATAACTACATTTAAATTTTTCTGCAGTACGAGGTTATAGGACAAACTCTCGCAGTTCCTACATTGGACTATTTTTTTTCAAAATCATTCAGTATTTATTCATCATACTGGACCTAACAATCCTCCCTGAAAACATTTTGTTCACTACGTTACATTTCTGTAAACAATGTCTTTAACTGAATCAATACTTGCTGGTGGGAAAAAAATAATTTCTGAAGATTTTCCAGCTACAGCTATTTCCGCCTTTCTTTAGACACTTCAGACATCTGCAAAACCATCTGGAAACAAAAGAAACAGGTGTTTTGTGACTAGAGTTCTTCCAAATGACCACCATATAACTGAACCAACTTTTTATACCGTGTAACCTACACCCTCTCCAAAAGCACTGTAGTGGTCCTAACTCAAAAACTATAGTACATCAAAGAGTTAGTGATCCACATAACAGTTGACCTGCACAGGTGCAGGCCTGTGCTTTGCTGCACATATCCCTTGGTCGCTGGATTAATTTGGCTGGCTAATGGTAATGGAGAAGCCTGTACGAGGTTTCCACTAGGCACCTGGCAATTACACCACCTGCATGTCCTTGTCTGATCTTGAAGCAAACCAGCATGCTTTCATATAAACATCCTCTTGCTTGACAGTAGAAATGATGAATAGAGTTGTTTACTTCTAAGAAAATCCTATAAAAGCTCTAAAGATGACAATGCTGGTGAGCCTCAGCATGGACAGGATCTGCACAGCATGCCGTGCCCTGACTAGAGGTAAGGGATTTAAAATATCTGTGCTATCTCCTTTTTCCTTCCTGTGTTATCTCCAATAAAGGTATTTTAATCAATACCTTAAGGAGTCTGACTGCCTTTTGTACTGGAATCCATAATGAACACTTGCACTGGTGCATTACAAGCGTGTGCTGCTGTCAAGCACTCAAGGTCCACCAAGAAAAGAGCTTCTGGAGTGGCAGCTTACGTAAACTGGTAAAACTTTCAACTTCAGGTTCTTTGTGGGAGCCTTGAATGCATAGTGTCATTCACAAAATAAGCAACCACAATGGCTTTGCACATTGCAGACATCTGGAAAAGGTGTCAGGATTAACATTATTTGGGTTATAATGCTGCTGGTCATATTGTGTCAAGGTTTGCTGTATTAAAGGTAATTTGTAGCAGAAAAAAAAGCACTATACTGCTCCAAGTCTTTCTATTTTGCTAGGAAGAGTTAACATAAATCAACTGTCACATAGATTAAAAATCCCTGGTCACTAGGACAGAAGTCTTTGGCTTCATCTGGTGAATTTGAGACAGCTAGTCTGATCTCTGTAAGTCTGGCTTATGAAATTTCCTATGTTTTGTATGTTTCCTACATAAGATCCCTTTCTCATGTGCTGGATATCAATGCTGAACCTGAAATCATGGTCCAGCTTAAATCACTGGAAATGTTGTCATTAACCAGGATGGAGCTCATCTTAGGAGCCTAAAATGTGTACCAATGATTATTAAGATCCATGGATCTTATATCTAGCTTCGGTGGGTGTTTGCACCAGTTGTAGTATCTGTCAGGCTAATAATCCCCTGATAACAGGGGAAGAAATGGACATGCCATGGACTGACAGAAGACCTGTGCCTCAATATCCCGCAAACCAGAGGCACCAGAAAGCTTGCCCTAAGTGGAAAAATCTCACTGTCTACAAAAAAATCTTGTAAAGAGCCAGGAAAACATTAAAAAGGACATGGGAAGTACTGAAGATGCTTGGGCCTTGATTCTGCAGTCCATTTCTTTGAGCAAATCACTTAAATATGTGCTTAGACAGTGGGACTGCTGCATGCATTGATGTGCTCTGCTCCTTTGTGGCCTGAATGAGATTCTGGTTGCAACATGAAATGACAGCATTTTTGTTTGATTGTTTGTGACTTGACACAAATTAATGTTTGAAAACACCAGGTGAGTTCTGCAGAACTGGATTTCTGCCCTCCAAGGGTCCACCTCCCAGATTCAGCCAAGAGGGAAGAGTCTCACTTTTGGTGCTTCTGTTTCTCCTGAAAAATGCAAGGAAGTGCTTCTGCTCCCCTGATATATCAGGGGTTGATTGTCATTTTTGTGGCTTTCATTTCCTGCAGCCTTCTCTCAGCACCAGAGAGTAGGTATGAATCAAGACATCAGTCCATTGTGCTGAATAAAATGGAGGCATTTTCCCCCAGAATTTCCATTTTCCTCTGCCTATACAACCAAAGAAGCAGTCTGCCTATTCAAATAGCAAAACATAAGGTTATGGGTCAGAAACCCTCTTAACTTTGTCTGACAGCCCCCAGCATGATGGGTTGTGGTTTATGGCTGGGACACTTGGGCTTTGTCACATTGCGAAGAGTAAATGTGACAGAAAGTTGGTTAAACCGGGATGGATTTTAAAAAAGCCTCAGCAGTGGCTTGTGCCTGTCCATAAGGCAGGAGGAAAGATTTTTATACAAATCATTTACCATAGGCATAAATTAATGTCTAGTGCTCTTGTCAGAGAGAGAAAACAAATTTGCATGAAGCACTTTGATGTGTTTGTTAACTGACCCCTTTCCTACTTCCTTTAATTAGAATTTCAGATCTGGTAGAATGTATCATTTGTTTCTGATTGCTACTTACCAAAAGAGGAGGGGGAGAATCATTTTAGAACAAGCTTTCACACCTGGTCCATATATAGCTAAATACATTTATTTCATAGCTACTTTGCAGAATGGATTAAAAAAAAAAGGATAAATTACTGCAGCATTTTTTTGACTTTTCTAAACAGCTAATGCCTATTTCCATAGTGAGATGGAGATGGAATGAGAGAAATGTAGGTCTAATTTATTTCTCATTCTGTTTTCCTTTTCACATTGTTTCTCTAAAGACTTCCTGTCATCTTTATACCATTAAGAAAATAAACAGGAAATTAAGATTCATATATATATCATCTCCTTCTCTAGACAAAGTAATATAAAGGGAGTGAAAAGCCATGAAAAGGGCATGGACTCAGCATTGTTGCTGTCTGTCTCAGTGAGAAGGTGGACAGAACAAATAATGCTGACAGGTGTCCTCCCTTTCCGCCAACTTAAAACTGACTTAGACCAACTGCACAAGATCTCCATGTGGGTAGCCTTGTTCTTGAAAGAGCATCAGAGGTTGTGGCTGAGGCACACCAACTACCCATCCATCCTGCAGCCCCCTTGGACTTCCCCCCTGCAATAAAACCATTCACTGTTGCGGACCATTTCATTTGATTATTGCTATTTGTAGCCACAGGCTACTTCTGAATGTAATTATTAGCCTGAGATCTGTTAGGCTTAATAAATGACTGCTGCTTCAATCTCTCATTGTTTCCTGGTTCCCCTGGGCTCTGCTTAGTGACAGCTGAAATCCAGCCCTCTTGGAAGAGGTAGAGAGAGGCTCAGGATGCCTCAGTGGAGTGTATACAAAACCATTACCCTCACACAACCTATCATGCACAAACACTTAGCACAGCACGATCTTTGAAGGCAGCAGACAACTCAATGCAAAAAGGACAGCTGTGAAGTCTCTCTCCCGCCCAGTGAAGAAGAGTCAGAGGCAAAGCCAGAATGGGTGGGACCAAACACTCAGGGAAAAACAGAGACACAGGCTGTAATCAGCATCAGCCCAAACTATCTTACTGCCTCCTGTGGGTAAGTCAGCCAGGAAAGGGCTAAGGACCACCTGTCTCACAGATGGCCCAGGAGGAGATATCAAGACATCAAAACAGTGAGAGAAGTGAGGGGAGAGGCTGCTAGCTCAGAGGTTTTCTTTATTTTCTGCAATTTTTGAGCTCTGTGTTTGCATGAAGCACTTGGAAGCAACTTGAAATGAGCCTGAAATGGAGAAGGGTTGAGTTTTACCTCTTGGCTGGACTAACAAGAAATTCCACCAACGTACTCTCTCCCTTATTGATTCCCTACCTCATGATGGCAGTTTAACATGGAGGAAGAAGAGAAGGAAAAGGGTTTTGTGAATATGTTTGGGTCACCTAATAGACAAAAGAGTGCTATGAGATTTTTAGCTAATCAGAAATACAAGGTGCTCTTGACTACACACATCTTCTGAGAAATCTAACTTTCCAGCACCAGCTTTCTGTTGTGCTGTGTCATATCAGGGTAAAAGGGTCTCACAGGTTTCTGAGAACTTTTTCTTGAACCTTTTCACCAATGTGGTTCCTCTTCACCTGAGGCACCTGCTGGGCCTCTCGCTGGATGTTGCTTACATTACATCACCTTGCAACAAATGTTATCCGAGTCTCATCAGAATACTATTTCAGAATGAACCAATCCATACCTGGTATTGCAATATTTACCAGGAACAATGGCTCAGATCTCTACAAGACTTCCTATCTGCTTTACTTCAAACTCTGCATGTCAGATGATGCACAGTAACATAAGGACATTTCCAGGGAATATGCAGCATCCTGTAAATTTTCTTCACAGTCTTTTCCTTCTTAGTTATGAGTATGCATTTGTGAGGAGACACACGGATGCTCCAACTATCTTTCAGCATACAGAGGGCAAGAGCAGAGGGAAGGGAAAGAATTCCTTTTACCTCTGAGTCAAGCTCCCCCAGCTTTTGGCGATTGACTGAGGAGCCAATGTAAGAAACATATTCACCCAGGCTTAGTGGAGGGGTGGGTCAGTTCATAAGCGCTGAATATCCTCTGAAGGAGCTTATTTCTTTTCATTGACTATACCAGGAGCCTGCGATTCTCACTGACAAGTCAAAATCAGATGCCTAAAGGTAAGTGGGATGGGGAATCTGAGCCAAGGAGCCTGAGGACAGAAGCTCTATTATAGGCCAGGGAAGGAAAAATATTGTGAGGATCTTGTAAAGATTTAAACTGCCCTTATAAATGGGTTTGAAGATTATGATATTAGACTCTGGAGATAGAAGCTCTTCTGTCTGACCCAGTTGTCAGTCTGATATGGCTCTTATATTGACCCCCTTATATCCCAGGCCCTGGAAACTGCAATGTCTAGGACTCAAGTGATGTGCATATATTTCTGTTTTGATTGTTTCAGACTTGTGAAAAGAAGATTAGGTCCTGAAATTTGATCCACTATTATTTGAAGATAAAAGATTTTGGGGATCTGATAGATTTTCTGGAAATCTCTTGCTACCAAATGTTCCCAGAAAAACTTTCCCAGGATCATTAATAAATGATTGTTTTAGAGATGCTCATAAATTGAATCCATAGAAATGTAGTTGGCCGTAATACGATAACATGTGAATAACCTTTCCTGCATTTTAAGATCATTAGGAAAATTTTGAGTAACACACACCCCTATCATAGTGATGCGATCCCTATCATCATACACACATTCACAAACGCAATCCTTTTTTTTCCCCCTATATATTATGTACAGAGCTCCCTTTTCAGAAAGGTTTACGATGAGACTTTTTAATCCATATTAGAGCTTTACCAAAATTTTTGTTGCACTTTCATAACCATTTGTGATGTGACGCCACCTGCTGAATTAATTATTCAGTGAATATTTAGCATGACACTTGAAGGAATGTGATGTGCTGGCTTGAGACCCTATTTTAAAAACTTTTATTAATGACTGCTGAAGGAATCTCAAGGGATGTTGTAGTCCTGGAGAACACATCCTACAACAAAAAGAGTTGGAGCAGCAAGGCATTATATTCCTTAAATTCCATGTAAGATGTTGGGGAAACAAAATCAATTTGAAGGGTTCTTCCTTTACTAGCTTGAAATAAGAAGTTCTTAGAGAAAAGGCAAATAGCCCTACAGAAACATCTTTACAGAAAATCTAGAAAAATGTTAGATGAGAGATTCCACTTTTCAGCTGTGCCACCTTTCTCTAGTCTTTTCTTTCCTTTCCTCATTCCTTCTATGGGCTATTTCATAAAAGCATTGCAATTAGATATTGCAAAGGCTTATTCAGTCACCTAGTCCAAGGCCTTGCTAATGCTGTACCCCCTACAATAAGACATTTCACAGAGCGTGCAAGTTTTGTTCACTCCAGCTGTCCCAGAAAGCAGATCTTCCACCATTTCCCGTAGGAAGCCATACCACAGTCTAATAGACTCTTTGTGATATACAACTTGGCTTTTCTGGCTCTAATTTCATCCCTTTGCTTCTAGCTATAACCCTCCACCACTTTACAGAATTCCTTTTCTCAGTTGTTGTCTATATTCTGCCAGTTCAAAACACAGATAGTTGATTTCTACTTGTTTAAGGCTCCTTATATTTAGGACAAGATTTTGTGAAGGGGTTCTATTCAGGTATGATTATTTTAACGTTAAGATAATGGATTATCTTAACAGTAAGATAATTAAAATAATGGGATCTGTTAAGATAGGATCTGTCTTGGAGAATGGAAGCTGGTATTTTCATAAATACTGAGTATGACTTTAGGCATTGCTTGGATTTCAGCACTTTAGTGAACTCAGCAGTCAGTCTTTGTATATTAATTACTTGTAGGCAGCCACATCACTTACATCTTTCCCTCAGTCATATCTCAGGGGACTATCACTATGAAAGTGGACATCAGAGGCAAATCTCCCGCCAAATGGGATAGCACGGAATGAGGACTACTGTCATTTTTTTTCAACTCTTTCTTTCAAGAAAGAGTGTCTTTATCCATCCCAAATTTCTGGCTCTCTATGGAAGGATTTTACAAATTATTGCATAAATACATTTGGGAAAGAGTTGGTCACAATTTCTCTCTTGACCTACTTGCTTTTTTTTCTCTCCATAACTGATACTTACCATCCAATAGATACCATTCACAATTTGAAGACTGATATAAAAAACCACTTTCCATTCATTTGCCTAGCTGCAACTAGCCAGTCCCTGCTCTGCATTTTTAGTACACTTCTGAAGAGCTTTATTTTCATAGACTTCTCAGGTATCTTCTGCCTGTGAGCTTGTTTCACCACAATCCACAAGGAAGAGTACTTGAGGATGTGGCATATGAAGGCACTTAAGAAAACTTCAGAAAGATACATTAAGATCAATGTAATAGATTTTCCCATATTTTTATTACTTTGTGAAAAAAGAGTACAGTTTTAACAGACTATTTTCTTGTAAAAATTGTGATGTTTTAACACTTAGTATTAAAAATACAGATCTATAAAATTAAGAGGGAACTTTTAATCCAAATACATTTTGACGCCTGTGAAAATTGCTATCTGAACAAGCTCTTCCTGGGCGGAGGGCAGGCTGGGTGATGATGAGAGGGCAACTGAACAGTTAGCCAGAAGACAGCTGTGAAATTCTCAGCATTGAATATTTTCAAATAAGCAGTTACATCAATTCCATAACTTGAATGCTATCAAAGCATAATTTAAAGAAATATTATTGAAGAATTTAACTTTTAAGATTCCTCCCTCCTAGAAAGAGAGATGCAAGAAAGCTGTTTAGAAACAATCTCAACAGTTCAACTTGAATCTCTCACCTGCAGACATCTGGAGTGCAAACAGATATTTTTTAGAAAGTCAGGAATTTGAAACTTCTAGTAAATATACTCTTCAGTTTGAAAGGTGATAACAGCAACTGTAAATGAAGATGTAGGGATGAAATCCTGTCTGCAGCCCATAGCATTATTCTTTTAAAAGTCACTGGTGCCTAAATGGAAAAAAGACTATTTTTCTCCATGAAGGGAGGTAGTATCCTCCAAGATTCCAAAGAATGACACCTATCAAGAAAGACAAAAAAGATTTCTTAAAAAAAAAAAAAAAAGTGGTCTGCCAATATTTGATCAATCTCTGTAAAACTTTCCCTCTCTCCTTTTTGCTGTCTTAAAAAGGAAAAGGCAATTTGTTTTCTCTAGTATAGCACTACCCAACACATCTTTTACTGGCTATTTGCCTCCTGGTGAGATAGTGCATGAGCCCTATTAGCTTTAAAGGTGTCCAGTATGATCACAGTCTTGCCTGTACCGTGATGATGACTTTTGTCTGCATAGCTTGAGGCTCGAATTCCCCCAGCTGTTTGGCTTTCAGCACTCCATCTGGCTGGGGTCAGCAGTGCACCTGAGGACAAAAGAACGAAGCAGCACTATGAAGCTTTTGGTAAAGAGCAGCCTTGTCAGCAGCATTTCAGCTGCTTTGGTTCTGGCACTCTGATTTCCCTCCTGGTCACAGGCTGTGAACCTCAACGGAATATTCTTAATACAACCTGCACTTCTCAGCAATCCTCCTGCCATGTCTGCTGGGCCTCTGCAGTTGCTATGGTTTGTCAGAATGATGGATATATTAAATAGCTGGTTAACTACCTGCCTGATATTATACAAATAAAGGCCTTGGAGAGCACAATTTCCCAGGAAGCTGCCTGGGATGACATTATTAGCTCCACATTATTATGTGCAAGCAACAAGTACTTGTTGCTTAATAAAGCAGGGGCAAATATTAACAACTGTTGCAAGAAGAGCGTATTGCTTGCAATAAGAAGCAACAAGCTGCTGATGGGCTGTGTAATAGAATTACAAATCAGTAGAGAAAAACTAGCACCGTCTCTGACAGGTTAGTGTTAGATGAGATAATTATGACCAAATAAATACTACAACAATAAAAATTCACAAGGGAGGGCAGTTTGAGACAGTGGCAGGCTGCAGCGCAAAACTAATGAGCAAATTGTTGCTAAAAATCAACTCTCTTTAGCTGCAAAATGGAGATTAATTTGCTCTGTTATAAGGCAACAACTATTAAAAACCTCGCAGACTTGCAGATATATTGCAATGCAGAGCTTGTGAAATGAAATTTCGATGTCAGATTTGTACTCTTAGAGTTATGCAGGAGGTTTTTGCATAATAATTGAGAGTCTGAGACTATTAGTGATTAAAAATCATTTATAGAGCATTCAAAATTATATCCTGATTTATAAAACTGATTAAGATGTGCTTGCTCTCATCGTTTCTCCCTCTCTTCTCCCCTTTCTCTCTCCTTCCAGACACATTCTAATCAATGGACAAATATTGCTTATCCCACTCACAAAAGTATCCAATTGCATTTTTAGGGAATTTTAAAAATCACATTAAAGCACTAATCTTTGAAGTCCACTCATTATTGGACTGGAATGTTTATGTTCAGTTGTTATCAGGAGTTTAGAAGCTTTTCAGAAATATTGAACACACATCACAGCGAGTGAGTCAGCTACATAGGATCTGCCAAATGAAGAAGGAACATATCTCAACACCGTATTGACTTGTCAAGTCTATGCCTTATGTACCAGACAGGCAGAATCTCAGCATAATTTAGACCAGGAGGGACCCCTGGAGGTCACCTGGTCCAGCCCCTGCTCAGAGCAAGGCTGGCCTCCACATTCAGGTAGGTGTTGCAGTCGGCGGAGTTATTTGCAGGAACTCCCTTTCTGCTCCAGTAGTATTAAGTCCACCTTGATGCCACCTCCTCATTTCAAACCTTTCTGGGTATAATTCCCATGACTATTTTGAATCCTTTTTCTACTCTGTTCCTTTGCCTTTCTTTGGGGTATTTCCTCTAGGCTTTGTTGAGATAGGAAATAATATTGGAAAGTGTCTGTCACATTTTAAAACCTCTGTAAAGTGTCATAGGATATCATGGTGTCATCCAACAAACCAGTAATAATCAGGATAATGACTTCTTTTGTATCCGTCAAACTTACTTTGTCAAGAACTCAATTTTTAAAGACACAGCAAATGGAATGTTTGTCTTGACTTTCCTGTCAAAAGCATAAGATTTCAAGTGGGTATGAATTTCTTTTATTATCATTATTTTCACTCCTTTATGTAATTAATCTGCAAAAATGTTTGATATGCAAAAACACATTGTGACATGTTGTCAATTTATAACTAGTTTCATATTGTTAAAATAGTGACTTACACTGTGTTTGCTGTAACTCTCACATTGCCAGGTCTTGCTAATGCCTGCATTTAACAGCATTAGCTTAATAGCATTGCCTGCTGATTCAGGACTTGCCTGTTTTCTCTTTGAAAGATTTTGTTTACACCATTTTTTACCAAAATATTTGAAATATTGTGAAAAAGTAATATCCATTTTTTCCTCTTAAGAAAGTCTTTTGTTTAAGTATTTAGTTTTTCATAATCCATTGAGGGAATGGCTGCGTATCCCTAAGCTAAGGCAGTTTTCTGGAGCATTTAATTGTAGTAGTGTGTTTACAGAAATAGTTCTTTGGCTTCATGAGTGTAATTTCGCTGAACTCTGTGAGTTGGTTCCTATATAATTGAGAAAAAAATATGACCCGCAATATATACTCATAGAAAATAAGATTGAAATATGAGTAAGATAGATTGTTCACTACTCAAATAAGCTAGCAGTTTTCACAGCATTATCTGAAAAGCTTGAAGAGCAATTTTAAAAAAGACGTAGTATAAAAATTTGTAGCTTGGAAAGATGATTTTTGTACAAAAGCAGGATACAATAACATTCACCTAGTAATTAAACATTCATCATTGTACAAAATACTGAGAAAGAACTTCAAACATATAGAAGCAATGGCTTATTCTAGCAGATGAAAGCGGATTTTGCTGTTTTCACATATCTGATCAGTCATAAAGCATCTTACATAACAGGACATAGGTACATTTCATTCTTTCTTCTTCTGTCATTAGACACAGGATCATCTCATTATACAGCTGAATGAAACCAGAAGAGGCTCTTCACTTTGTTTTACAGCTCACAGTTGGAACCTCTTTTTTTCCTTCCCCCTTGCTTCCAAACATACATGTAAACACTATAAGAGACCGGCAAAAACCTCTCTGCTAACAGCAATAATCAGCAGTCCTCACACAAGAAATATTGTATATGGGTTAACAATGTACTCGGTGACTTTGCAAGTTTTTGCTCATGAACACTGTTTGCTCATGTTTTTGCTCATGAACACTACATACTCAAAGTCCTTCAGGAAACATGTAGGCAAACATGTTTCAGGATGACAAACTGAATGTTCTCATGGTCTCTTCTGACCTTACAATGTTTGTTTTGATTTCTGCATTACTCAAGAGTTATGTTCATCACAGTCTTCACGCTTTGTTACTTTTGCTGTGTGATTAGCCACATTAGTGATCTTGGCTCCGTTCTTCAAAGAAGTTTAGGCGTCATCTTAGGCTTCAACCCATGGCTGACTTTGATAAAAATGAGATACCTACACAGGGACTGGGGGATATGCTTGCTGGTGCCCAGTTTGGTGAGGCACTGAAATTGGAGGTTCTGACCATCATTGACGGGAGATGGAGTTAGGAATGGAGAGATTATCCCAAAAAACATATTTCTTTGCTTTCTCTGGTCAACAAGCTATATCTGTGCTAGCAAATTAATTTGGGCCAGAGAACATTGCCAGGCACTGGAACTAGACTGTCTGTACTGACAAATTTTTAGCATGGTCCCTGACACAGTTTGTGCCCACAGCATTTACTGCCAAACAATTCCTGGGCACAGTTCAAGCTACAGCATGGCCAAGGGACCATTCCTGAAGGGCAGTTTGCATGCAATCACTGTATTTTGGGAAGTAAGAGAGCTTAATAGTGTGCACTCAGGCTCTTTTGTGCCATTTGGTCTCAGTTCCTCAGGGCTGTCCTTAGCATATTTAATCTACTAGTATAGACAGTCTAAATGAATTGTAATCAATGGATTAGATAGCATGAGTCCTTTTCCTTAGCCCAGCTTCTTGCTCAGCTAGCCAAAACTGAGTAAGAGCCGTTAGCTTATATTTACACCATTGTTTTTTAAACTACTTAACTAATTCTTTTCTTTAAAGCAAAAACAATTTTACTTGTCTCATACCAAGGGAACGGTACAAGTCATTCAGTGCTTAGCTCATAAACAGATCCAAAGTATCCTAGTTCAACATTTTTGTTTAAAAGTGAGGAATGACCAAAACTAGACTGCTAATGCATCTTTCATAGTGTTGAGAAATTACTCACTGTAAGATCTGCCTTGATTTCAGTGAAGCTAATAAGGGAACAATTACATGTGAATATAAGGAATTTTTGACTCTTAATATTCTTATTAAATGCTCATACAGCCCCTGAATATGATTTTAATATGACCCAGTGCTAAACTATAAATTAAATGGGCATTTTAATTAATAAGATTTGATTTTTTTGAAATATATAAATGTAACATTTTTATGTAACCTCTAAAAACAAACCAATACTCTGTCCAAGAGACTAAGAATTAGCTCCATTCATCCATGATCATGATCAAAGGCATCAGTGTCCAATCTGCCAAGAAACTAAATGAAAACCAATAAAAGCAAAGACAGGATTTGCCATTTAAAAGATAGGAATGTTGCTAGAGCATTATTAGATGCAAATTTAAAGCCCAACACTCTATACATATAATCAGGTTTTCATTTAAATTCTTTTGTTTGCTGTATCTCTAGAAAAGCCTCCACCACTTACTTATTTGTTAAGCTAAGCTTTTTTTTTTTTTAGTATTTCACATTCTTTTGTAACTGAATGTGTTGAGCAGCATTAGTCAATATTGACTCCTTTACCATTTATTGTGTTTACAAAAGCTGCTGCTCTGGAAGTTGTCTTATGCTGTAGCAGAAAAAGCAGCTTCAGCCTGCAAATAACTCAGTAGTTCACTTTTAAGTCTCACATACTAATACATTATGAATTATGGTTCAGGATTGCATCTTATATTGCTCTCCAGTACAAAAAATAATTTATCAGCTTCTATATCCACCTCCAGAATCTCAATCCAGATATGATCTGCAGTATATTCACTTGTCTTATAACTCACTTGTAACAAGACAATCAGTCTTTGTCCAGCAGGAAAGGCTGAGTGTACACTAAAGGCATTGCAAAGATCCTCTGTGTAGTACTATATGTCCATTTTGTCATAGATGAGAACATTAAGGAGCAAAAGATGGCACAGGATCTCTTTAGCTACAGATCATACAATAGCAGCTTGCTGATCTCTTGTCTTTACAATGCTGCCAATACTTGGGTAGTATGAGTTTATTCCCTTCTCCTCAGATTTCTGGACTGTGCTTTGCCTGTATCCGGAACAGCTAAATTTTGCAAGAACTGTTAATTAGTGCGCAGGGTCCCACCTCATGCCCCACAAGTTGGGCTTTATGGGTGGCTAAAGCACGTCATTTAGTTGCTCAAGTCCTTGTCTGCCCCTGTAGTCCCCCATACCACTCCCCCAAGGCCTTCAGTCTGGATTTTTGTCTGGGTTTAGGTTTCTTTGGAAGTATTCTTCTGTATCACACAAACCAGGTATCAGTAGAAATTTGAAATTTTCAACCTAGAGTGCGTACGTAACATCTGTTCCTGTGACTGCATACTCCCAATGAAGAAAAATCCCCTTCATCCATGGAATAGCTTCTTCAGTCCATTAAAGCTGCTTTATTTTCTTGCCATGGTTTGGGTTATCATTCCTCCCTCTCCTCTTGTCTCTTGTTTCTTAAGGCATTTGGGGTGGGTGGTTATTGACTAATGAAGGATTAGGCATCTTCAGGAAGTATGCTGGTTCCTTTAAGGATTTATTTTTATATATATTGTAACGTTAAGTTTTCTAAAAAGGAAACATATTGGAAAATTAAAGTATATAGTATAAATTTTAACTGTGTAAAGCCAGTGCCCCAGTCCTAAATGGATGATCCTGCTGTAGGGATTAACACATGCTCATATCTTTGCAGGATCCTGGAGAAGCAATATTGTACTTGCATTAAAAAATGTCTCTCGATATTATATTATAGATTTGACTTTTAGCTTCTTTGTAAATCTGAATTTTCCTACTTCAGTTATACCAATGTAAGAGTAGGAGCAGATTTAGTGAGTGGCAATTTTTCAGTGTTTCTTAAACTAACCTTTCTCCTCCCTCTTCCCCACAGCCTTCTGTAAAGACTGCATAACTTTTAGCAGAAAATGGATTTTTTGCATCCAATCTCCCCAATGTCATTATCATCAAAAACCTTTACCATATTTCATAGGAAATGCATGAAAATTATGGAAGAACTTGTACCTGTTGGGCTCATGAGTCATTACTGTACACAATCTTATGTGGTACAATTGTGCCACCTCAAAATAATTTTGTTCAATTTAGAAAATGCTCTTGTAAGTAACAAATCAGGTAACTAGAAAGTCATTTTTATGCATAACTGTTAAAGTAGGTCAGGTTTAAAACTAATAATTTACCCATAAAATGCTTCCTGATACACCAGGAACATTCTCAGGCCTCTTGGCAATACAGCACAGTAGATGGCTGAATAAAGCTCTGCTTCATTTCTTTCAACCAAGAGAACTGCAGCAGAGCCTCATTTAAGTATCAGGATCAGCCAGAAACCAAGTGTGCTTGATGTTCTTTCCATTCCCATGAACAAAGGTTCATGCAGCAGCATTAAAATGCAATCAATGCTAGAAAAACCTTCTTCACCTCCATTCAAAATAAAAGCTACACTCTGAATTTCAGCAATTTCCATTGGATCAGTTTTCTTTCCTGGAGTTTAGTTGCAAGAGACCAAGAAAATGGGTTTTCTGATTTTAAGCAAATTTAAATGTAAAACAAGAATCATAGCTGACTGAATAGCTGTCTTCCATCATTAATGATAATGCTACAAGAGTTTTCTCATATTTTTAAAGTAGCAAAGCTGAATTCTTATGTACAATAGGATATTGTTACAAAGTAGCCCAGTATACACAGTACACATAGGTTGTAAGTGTCCAGAGACCCTTACAGTGTTCTCTACTACCAGAGAAATGTTAAATTTCCAGTATTAAGTTATTATTTTTAAATGTAAATTTAAATTTCCTTTTCTGCTGGTAAATAAGAGTCTCTTCCCCTAAATCAAGGAGCAATAATCCCTCTTTAGAATTAGCAAGATAGGAAAAGGGAATAATGGCATAATGGCCTTTTGCTTTAAAGATTCTGAGGGTTTTTTTTTAATAACTGGACTGTGTATCTAGAAAGAAGTTCAGTTTATTTGTACACTGATGTCACATGTTTACCTCCCTTTTTCTTGTGATGGCATATGGATTCTCTTATGAATATTATGACTGCTGACACAGTCTGAGGGACTGAGATACAAAACAGACGACTACTGGAAAGTAGAAAATATTTATAACTAATTTTGTGAATCTCTGGCAGAGTGTGCAAATGTAAAACTCCCTCTTCTCTCCTTCACTTCCTATAAACAATGTAAATGAACAGCAACTATAAGGTTTATGGGAGGCAAGTTTATTCAGTTTACCAAAGTATTGATACATGGACAGCACCCTGTAGAAATAAATTACTGTAGACAGTGAATGCTGAATTTTAAAAGGCTAACTATATGATTTTATTAAATAGTGTACCTTGTATTTCTGGTGTTTGAACCTTTAGATTTTACTGATGAAAAATGTCTCCCAGAAAGGCCATGGGGGTCTGCCAATAACTTATCTTTCTAGACTAAGAAAATGGTTGATAAATTCAATTGGTAATTGTTATCTCAGACAAGCAAGGACAGCAGATACCTGTAAGAATGCAAGCAGATCCAATAGCTCAAACCAAAGATCAGAAACATGTGAGTAAAAAAGGCTGTTCTCTTGATTAGGAAGAATTGTGTAAAGAAATAAAGATCAACTTGACCTTTGAACTGTCGGTCTTGGAGACAGGTGGGAAGAAACAAGAGGTCGTCACATAGAACTGGCCTTTGCAAATGCCAGCCTGCTCCTCCCTTGCAGAATGGGTAGTCTAGGCATTGCAGAAGTAAAGTTGTTGGATAAACCCAAAGCAAGGATATGTACTTCATCCTTTGGGGCACAGCAGAAAGAGGCCTTGCCCATAGCTGATATGAGAATGATCAGAAAGTTGATTTACAGAAATAAAAGACTTTCTTTTCACTCGTCTGTGGCCAGCTACTTCTCTTCATTGATGATCTATGGGGTACACAGGCAGTTCCAAGGGACAAGGATTCTTCCAGCTCCCCCAAAAGATGCTTGAAATGCAATGGTTTTTTCAAGTCAGATCCTACTGCACTCATTAACTTTGCCCCTGCTGTTGGCAGGTGTGATCTCTTCCAGTGAAGAAGAGATTGGAAAGATTGGAAAAGACAGTATTGGAAAAGGCACCATTAGGTAGATGTAGTAAAGCCTGAGGGCAAAAGAAAAGACAAACAGGAGAAGAGATGGTAGGCAGAACTCCCACTGACACATGGAAATCAATAGCACACTAAAGGGAAAACATGCGTCCAGTGCAGTTTTTAACAGTAAGAAACTGCAGCTATGCTTATTATCAAGATTAAAATGTTGTAGAAGAATGATTGTAGCTATAAAAATCCACAATAGGCTTACTACGGTATTTTGGGCTACTAGTGAATAATGCTATAATAAATTTATCAGGCAAATGAGGAGACCTGAAGACAACAGCTACAAAAGATCAATGAGTTCAGTAACATATAGAGCAACAAACGTGCAAAAAATATTCACACTTGGTATTGAGGCAATATGAATTATGTAAGTGCTTTTGCTTCCACTGTGGGATATTAGTGTTTGAATGGATTTTATTCTATATAGAATGTATTTATAGGATTTTGAGTCTTTCACTGAACAGAACTGTGTGCTAACATGCTCCAAAAAGAGCAAGGTTTCAGTATAGTGCTCTTTGTCTTTTTTTCCACATTTACCTGGGAATAACTGAGCTTTAAAATCTATTGCAAAGCTTATCATTTTGCTTTGGGTTTATAGAAAAAGAGAGGGTTTTTTTTTCTCCTGAGCATTTTAGAAGACAGTGTATTTGAATGGATGTTCCTACTTTTACATGTGCTGTTTCTTTGGTCTGCCCAGAGTAATAAATAATCTGCACCTTTTTAAACAAGGGTTCATACAGATACAGAATAAATGGTAAGCTGGTGTCTGAAGACAGGGAAGAAAACAGAACACAAATTATGTTTTGGGGTCAACATGTGCTGGAAAAGCCCTCTGCTCAGCAGCCCTGGGAAGTGGCACCTGTGCGTTTCATAAACAACAGCTTTGCTCTGCAGCTGCTGAGGGTGCTTGTGCAGAGAAAGGGGTGAGGATCTGCAGTGGGCTGGGGTGTGCGGGGCAGGGGAGTGGGGCCACCTCTCCAGGCAGCTGCTGCCTCCTTCTTGTGGCTGCAGGGTGCCTGAGCCTCTTCTCAGGGGCTCTCCATCTTCTTCTCTCTTATGTTTCACCCCTTGGGTCCGACTGTCTCCATCCACTGTCACAGGCAACATAGCGTCCCATCCCTGGGGCAGCAGCACACCACTTTCCTTACACTGCCTAGAGACGGATCTGGGAGTGGGACATCAATTGCAGGTCATTCTCCATCTTGGTCAAAACCTGCAGGGCAGCAGCTGTATGACTGACCTCACTGCAGAGATGTCTGTCCTTACTGCAAAGACCAGCTTATGAAGTTCTCATTGTGAAGAAGAGAATAAGATTTAAGCCAACAGTGATTTTACAGCTTCAGAACATGCTCAGAGGTGATAGTGAAAGTCTGAACCATTGCAGGAGAGGGGCCATGAAAGAGATGCAATGAAACAAAGATGCCCGTTCTGCAGGAGGGTCAGATTGTGTGGAGAAGCATTCAAGATTCAGATGACATTAGAAAACCAATTACTGGATCCAGCCTCTGAAGCAAGCTGTGTAATTTTAATCAGATGGGGCAAGACTGGAAAAGGGAAAGACGTCATGCAGTTAACAAAAGAAAAAGAAACCTATTAAAAAAAGACCCTAGGAAAAAAATCTATGGTAGAACAGAATTATAATAGAACTGAGTCACAAAAGACTGAAAATGAAAAACTTGAAAAAGACATCTTTGCTGGCCTTTCCATGAGGGATGGCCACAAAGAGTATAGGAATGAACCATACTTAAAAGAACTTCTGTTACCAGATGGAAAACTTTGAAAAATAATTTAGAGCTGTTTGATATGCTCTGTGTTAGAATTTGAGGATTGTTGTTTATATAAGGTGCAGTTTAATAGTAGGGTATTCTTGCAGAGTTCATCTCACAGATTACCACTTACCCTCACCTGAAATGGTAATAAAACAGCATGACAACGAACACAGTCTGAAGAACTTAATAGATGTGAAGCCCTCCTCTCAATTTCAGCACAATGCATTCACCTGTCTACCTATTTCCCCATTTATTCCACGTACACTTCCCACTTCCAGTACCAGATTTAGAAGCAATCTCTGACCATAGTGTTGCTCCATAACAGAGGTACCTAAGCCACTTCAGACTGAGATGGTATGCCTACACCATCCACATACCACAGTGCCAGCCAGATATATTACGGCAGGTTCTGGAAGTAGTGCTTCCAAATAGTTTGATGCTGTCCTGAGATTGATTAATCCCACTTCCCAGCAGTGCTGTGGACTTAGATCCTGAAGATAGCTTGCTTCGGGATTTGCAAGGTGCAATGCCTGTGCACAGCAGCAGGCACAGGGTCTGCTGCTCCTTTGAACACTGGCATCTTCACTTCAGGCTGTAACCACTAGGGATGAGTCTGAGGTCATTTAACCCAAACAAACAAAATTATGACCTAATTAAAAAAAAAAATCTGACCAAATTTGAGATGCCTAAACTCTAGATGTCTATAGTGCAAGTAACTTTATTAAAAGTGGAAAGAAAAAGACATCTGGAGAAAGTGATTCTTTGGCTCTATTTCATACACTAAGGATGAGATGAATTGTCTTGTGGAGGAGGCATACTTCTCTGTAGTGATCATAAAAGGAGGATAGGGAAAACAGGCCAGATGTAGATGAACTTTCTTATGCTTGACTTAGGACAGATGACTCATATCAACAGGCTCGCTCTATAGTCAATGAGGAAAAAAGAAGCATCTCCAGAGGCAATTCTCCCCACTTATCTTAGAAAGGCATTTCTCCTTTCTGTAGTCCAAAACAGGGACCCAATAACTGTTTTGGGATGAATGCATAAATTTAGTTAAAATTAGATGAGATGAATCCTAGGGAAGGTGGATACCTTCTTCTGTCATATAGTGGGAATCTAAGACTTTTCTTGTGTTTTTCTCAGGACTGTTTCATTTTTAAACTCGGCTGTTCAAACTAACAGTTTTGTACTCCATGAGCAATATGCAAGCTTTAGTAAATATGAAGTGATTGTTATTTATTGCGGATGCCTACATGATTATAAGCATGATGGCATAACTTTGCTTTTCCCTCCCTACTTCACCTCTTCTTATTCACCCACACTTTAGAATGTGCTTCTGAAATACAGTGAGCAGTATAACCATAACCTCCATCATAAATATTCTTTATGTGAGAAAAGACAGTGGAGTGCTCTAATGCTGAAAGATAGGAGGCAATAGTGGGCAGAGATTTACACCCTTGTCTCTAATGCAGTCTGATAAGGGTGAATCTTTTCAGGTGTTTCCTGGAGACAGTCTGAGCTGGCAGGTTTTCCTCCAATGAACGACCCCTCTGGAAGAGAAATGAGAGTCAAGTTTCTAAGGGCAGTCTCTTGCATGTTCCTATAGAACATAAATATTTCCCAAACAGGACTGGTGCAAAATACTGGAAGGAAGCGAGAAACAGATACTTTTAGTATTCACAAAAATTTCTATGCACGATAGCAGTCTTAAGTGTTTGACCATTTTCTCAGTACAGCAAATAAAATGTCTATATAAGCATTTAAGACTTAAGTGTCTTGGAAGCTATGCATAAACATAAAAATGATTATTGATAGAAAAAATAAACCAAAATCATTATAATACACTCATTTATATGTATATCACATGTCACATGGTTTACGGTAAGCTGTGAAACAAAGTCACATAAAACATAGGACCAGAAAGTCATTTTAAAAGAATGGGTAATGCAGAACTGACAAATCACACCAGTAAGAATAAGAAAAAAAAACATGTTACAGAAAGTGATATCATACCAACATATGCACACAGATGTTGGTGAATGTAATGTACCAAGAGAATAGAAGACTGGGACAGGATTCATCTTTTTTAACTTAAGGTGGCTAATTTTGAGCTCTTTTTGTTCCTATTAGTGTTGTTGGAGAGCTAGTAAATATAAGCAATGGAATATAAAGGATGATTCATATGATCAAAAATTGGTGGTTATTTTAGGCTGCAATGAGTTGCTCTCTAAACTCCATTAACTGATGTTGACTAGATCTCCACTGAATAAAGTGAAGCCAAACCTACTTACTCGCATGTAGGCATCCGTAGCCACCTAAACTAAGGTGAGATGAAAACATTTCCTGATTAATTTGAGGGATGTTCTACATTACTATTGTGGAATGAATCCATAACAAATAAAAGGGAAAGAAAAAGGCTGACAAGCTGAATTTATGAAAATAGGATGAGAGAATCAAAATATGAAAAAAGCACTTGAAATTAACTATGGTAGTAGAAAGGAAATATTACCCTCAGCTTAACACCTCTGGAATGCCGTCTCTATTTTACCAGTCAAGGTTATTTCAATGGAGATATGGTTATAAGACTAGCTTGGCCATCAATTTTTGTATAATTATGCATTTATATAATGTACACAATTATATTTTATATAATTATATAATTTTATATGTCTTCTTTGTCATTGGCTATATTTTATGAAAATTGAAGTAGTACCACAGGTTCATAAATTTCAGGAATTGTTCTTCTTTTTGAGTTTCTTATTCTGTATCCCAACACTTTAAGACCTTATGCATTTTCGCAGCTATTCAGAAAGGAAATCTTTTTGCAGCTATTCAGAAAGGAAATAGAATCTTTGATGGCTTAATAAAATTAAACCAATCATAATTACACCATTAGACTGCAGAGCAGATATGAAGGTAACTTATCTTCTAAAGATACTGTTTGCTTGATATAGCTTGAGGTTTCAAAAACCAAATTCAAATCTCCTCAGATGACTGGCTGATGACCAATATTTTTCCTGTAAATTCTGAAGATGATTAAGGTTAAAAATGTGTCTCCTTTGTATCATGCCAAAAAAAGAAAAAATAAGGGAAAATATAGTCAAGAATCCGGAGGAAACAGCTATTCCTTTGAAAGGGGTTAAGAGGACGAGTACTGGCCATGATTACATTTTATGGTTTTTTGTATACAAGGGATACTCAGACATACACAGGCACTCACAAACATACACAGAGCAGGAGGTTATTCTGCTGATGGGATGTATAAATGAATGGGTTCAGAACTGCATCTTTTACTCCCCAGAAAATTATGGCAACCAGAAGCCTTGCACAGGAAAGAGAGTTGAGGAAAATTCCCTCCATCATGCAGTTCAAGCTTCCTCTCTGTGCAGCAATATATTTAAGAATTGAAACTACCAAAAAACTAGCATGATTCTACAGTATAGTGTTGAGGACTATTTGAGAGGAGCTTTCCAGTATTCCACCTAAATCACTTCCATATTTTATACTGAGGTCAAAACCAGAAAAAAGAAAAATAAAAAAAAAAGCCTGACTGAAGGCTCAGAAATGAGGTGGTCCCAGTCCCAGTCAAATGTGCAAACATGCTTTCATGTATAGTAGAGCATTTTTGACAGAAAGGCTGGGTACTGTTGATAGCGCCACTACCACCTTTCAGCTCAGTCTACAGTAAGATCAGTAAGGGAGTTTTGCCTGGGAAATGGGAATTTGAATCCTGTGAGACTCAAAGGTCTTTGAAGCCACATACCCCATATCCTCGGTCATTTCACCAATAGGTTCACTGTTAGATAAAGGATCACATAATTTTGAAAACAGCTTTATAGCTCTGTATTTCTGTTCTGTGCCTCACTGCTATCAGAGTGTATTACACGTGTATATCAGACTGAGTATCATGGGTTGTTTCAAAAAAGGTCAGTGTGGATCTCCCTTGCGAAGACCTCAGCAGTTCTCAGTATTACAAGCTGTGTCTACAATAGGAAGCAGTGTGACCCAGTATGAGCTGATCCGTACAGTGAAACAGGAGATGCAAAGGATTTGATGTCCTGACTATGCACGTGTTCTTCTTTATACTGGTTCTGGCCTGAACCCATGGACCGAATGCCCATTAGCAGCTGAAAAGCATTTGGTGCATTTTGGGAATACATGTCTCTGTTTAGTTTCATCTGAAAGAAAACCACCTTGGGGGCTGTGAAACTGCTCCATGAAGCCTGGCAAGAGGGGACAGCCAGAAGATTAGCTTCAGAAGTGCATTCCTATCTGAACTAAAAGGCTAATGTAGATATGTAACAGAGGAGTGTTACACAGATAGCACTTCGGCATCTACAGATGCCTGAGAGTTTAGGTAGAAGTTTGTAGATCATACTTTAAAATTTAGACAGCTAAATGTTGTCAGAGTCTGTTTTAGGTACCTCAGTACTTGGGCAGAGCAAGGATTTAGCCTCCCTGGGCCTTCCTTCCTCAGTCGTAAGGTGTGAATGATGGCACAGCTCCCTGTTCAAGGGAGATCATAAAGATGAGGAGAAAGACTATGAAGTACTCTAGATCTTATACTGATGAAAAACAAAGTTAGATGATCCTTTGTAACAGTACAGAAAACTCTTCATTAAATCATTTTTAAAAGGCTGTCCAATAAAACATTCCAGTACTAACAAACTAGAAAGAAAGATCAAAGTGTAAATTACCAGGGAGAAGCAACACACAGGGAAGCAGAGGAGGATTCAGTGTTGAAGAGCTCAAGAAATAACAGTGATCCCTGTCAGTAGTATGAGAAACATGAAGGAGGAGCTTTGGGCAGTGCATGCAGGTGAGGCCATATTACAGCTCTTCTTTGCATGCTGAGATGACTATTCTGTTTGTAGTTGTGAAAGTGTTATATATACATATTGATAATTCCCCACAGAGAAAGATGTGAGGCCATAATGCATAAAAGTGTTTACTTAGATACTGAAAGAAGTGTGGTTTTTGTTGAAAGGACTGAAAAATTTTAGCAAGGCCTAATTTGTGAAAAATCAATTTCAAATTCATCTTCTCCCAAATAGCTGATTAATCTTATCAGAATCAGAAATTTACCATCTGGTCTTAGATAACAATTCCAACAGACTGAACAGCTTATGTAGAAGTTAGTGACTGAGATTCATACCCAGAAATTACTTCGCAGATTCTGTAAATAATGAGACATTCAAGAGAGTTCCCTTGCAGATAATAAATCAACAGTAAGCAAGATGTAATTTCTTGATCTGTCAAAGTTGCCTTCCCAGATCTTACAAGTCAAAAACTTAATTTTTTTGGAGTTATTTCTTTCACTGAGATATTTTTAAAAGCAATGTGCCCTTCACCCAGAGACTAAAGTAGACAACCTCTGTGCTAATTTAAATTTACAATACTCATTTGCTAGGCTATCACTTGTTTTCATTTTTCTAGACAAGCAGTTACTGTTCAGCAGGCCGTGCACTTGAACTGCAGATTGTATCTGCACGAAATTCATAATTCAAACCACAACAGCATACAGGAGTCCATTTGGAAAATGATACCCATCAGGAGGAGATTCATTTCTCTGCATGAATTTTTGGCAATCCTCTATTCTTCATAATTTGCAACTGCTCTCCTATACTAGCACTACAGATGTACCTGTATGCGTTCATTTTTAACTGTAGGTGATTAAGGAAAGAAATATTCCCCTCAATGATAAGTTATCTATTCCATCTCTGTCAGATTTCCTCATGCTTGACTCACAGATTCTTCAGTTTGAGTCAATCTGACTATAGTACTAATGAGATGACCAAGCATCATCAATCCTAAATCGTGAAAAGATCATCAGGCTGTCATTTGGATAAGAAATGAGTATTATGAGCTACAACCAAATGTGACCAAACCAAGTACCATATCTTCACAGCACATAACCTGTGTGAAATAAATGCAATACCACATAATTTTTTCAAGAGTGGGACTTCATTTTCAGAAAACATGTCATTCCTGCCTATTTCAAGATTTTTCAGGACTATTCAAGATTTTGAGCAGGCTGATTTAGTCACACTTCTTCAGAGCTTTTACTCAGAAATTCCATGTTTGAAACTAATTATCATGCCTGAGAAAGAACTTTGCCTAGTGTTTTACTCCAGGGAAAAATAAGTGGAATAAATGGGAAAGCAAGTAAATAATCTTTACAATTGATTCCTAGCAACTTATTCAAGTGCTGTTATAGAAGCTAATAAAATAAAATTCAAAACACACACCCACATGTAGAGGGTTATTCGGTTATTCACAACAACTGTTGTTCAGCATTTCCGTATTTCTGGAGGCTCCAGCAGAGACAGAGCTTCGGGATGATGAAAGAAAATGCAAGTCACTTCTTCTCTGAAAGTCTTCTAACCAAAATATAGGCAGGTATTTAGACTTCTTTTGCTCCAGTTATTGTGAATGCTTGCAGTAAGGCTGTAAATATCTCTTCATGTATCCTCATTGCAGAAATGGAGAACTCTTGAGACCCACCAGTAAAAAAATTGGTTATAATTGGACGTGCATTAGTTAATGTGAATTGTCACCTAAAGTAAATGCTCTCACAGTTTAACTGACTAGCTGTAGACACCTGAAAATAAAAAAACATCATAACTCCTGGATAGATTGTCTTCCTACCTCTCCCCACTTCTTGCTGTTTGAAGTCTTCATTCTTTTAATTCCCTTGTCTCTTGAAAAGGACAGATGTTCCAGGTAACTGCATTGATACAAGTAGGAGCAGGAAACCCACAAGAAGAAAGCTGATCTTCAGAGAAATGCAGGATAGTTGCAGAGTAGGACAAGGGTAATTTAGACCTGCATTCAAACCAAGCTTTTTTCAAAACTTATTTGGATATTTCATTCTAAAGCAGAAACACCATCAAACCATGTAAAATTTGCATGGTCTTTTTACATCTTATAAATCTGGCTTTTCTCATGGAGGAAAGGAAGTGGTAGCAGTACTTAGCAGTAAATGAGTTCGACAGAAATAATGCACTGGAATGCACTTAAAAACAGTGGCAGCTGTTTTGGTAGGATAAAGAAAACAACTAAACTTTTAAATTGTTTAACCCAAATGTTTCTAATTCCTTATAAGCATTTTAAGTAGCCACACTTGGGGCTAAATTATAGATCATGGGAAGTAAGACTTGAGGGAAGCATCAAGGTGTTCATCTGGGTACATGTAGCTTGAAGAAGCCCTGCTAATTAGCTTTGCAGCATGGTGGCACTCTGCTGCAGCCACACTGCTTTGGGGACCTGAGCTAGCATCTCTGCACAGCGCTGCACTGCGCATACATCTTTTCTCAGAGTGGCTCAAGAACTTCAGATATTACTTTCCATAAGGCTGTAGCTATATTTGCTGATCGAGCTTAGATGTCCTGACGGCTATGGAGGGTGGGATTTAGTTGCCTAAATGCAGCATGCCATTCTACCTGCCTTATCCTTTCTGGCCTCCAGAAGGCCAGTTTAGACACCCTAATGTACCTGAGACACCCTGCACAGCAGGACTGGCATACCTAACACAGGAGATTCTCTGCTTTTGGGAGTGGCAGCTGGAGGCCAGGTGGGTTATCCTGTGGCACCTAGGAGGCATTAAATACCTATGACTGGGATCCTTCCCAAAGTGTCAGAGTCTTTCAGAGTAGTGATTTGCTTTGAAATATATCTAAGAACTAGCAGGGGAATTGGAGAAATACAAGCACTGTTAGGGTGCACATTTTATCTTGCAGTTTTGTATTTCTGCCATTATCATAATTCTGGGAAATGACAATTTTTAAGAACATGTTGTTTTGTCCTTCTAAACTTGTCTTCTTAACTGCAAGACATGTTTTATTTTAAAGTATTTGGGAACAGAAAAACAGCATTAATAAAGACAGACTTACAATGATTTGTGTTTTCTTTTCCCACCCCTCCCTCATTAATCTTGTACTATTTTCTTCATGGTTACAAATAATAGTGAAAGATATGAGAAATCTCATTGTGTATTTTGGCCTGTGGCCCAATGGACAGGACATGCTTGAGTGAGGCACTGAACTTGGGTTTTCCACTTCATAATTATTGCTCTAACTACTTGACTATGGTAAGAAAGGGGAGCTGTAGCACCTGCCATAGAAAGCAGTGTGTCTTGCCCAGTTCTTAGAAGACTGCTTGTAGCCACCTGCTCTAAGGAAGAAATTGGGTCTCCGGACTCTGCATGAACAGAGCTTAGTAAATCTTGCTTAGGATCTGAACTGTGCAGTAGGGTAGATGTTTAAGCACACATTTGTGCTTGAAGACTTTCGTTATGTGTGCCAGTTCGAGGTACTCAGCTCCTCCCATGTACTCAGGCAGAAACATTAGCACATAACACAGTCTGATAGAAGGAGCCTGAGCAGTA